>NC_086317.1:424137933-425445433 GCF_036172605.1 Pelobates fuscus | reverse complement strand
CTTTATTAGTTGCATCAGGTGTGCTTGAGACAACACCTGTTTTGCATATTTGTGCTGTTGTGAGGGATTCTCTTCAGTAGGTTGAAAAATTCTGAGAGTGGAGAAGTCATTATAAGTTGCATTTTTATTCGAATTTTGGGTAACCACTTGAAGCACCCATTGTGCTGATTTTTTTCAATTGCTCATTTGATATGTTCATTGCAACAGCTGAAAGTCTGTAAATTTTGACAATAAACCTGATTTTCAAAAGGTGGGTGAATCATTTTGATTACAACTGTATATGTGTATATATGTATGAGTAGGTTGTATATAGGCCTTCATGCATATTTTGGATTCTTGGATAGGAATGCATGCATCATTTCTTTTTTATAAATTCTTTATTTATAGTTTTAGTAATTGTTTTACTGGAATCAGAGATTGAAGAATAAAGAAAGGGAAGTGGGTACATATCAGGAAAAATACAGTCACAGTGGTATCTAACATGTACAGCATGTCATTTGTGAATACAGCTCATAACCTAGGTGCAGACAGTACAAACAGCAGTTCATATCGAGGGTACACTTGAAGTCATGTACAAATAGATACACTGGAAGCTCCTACAAGCCAATGTGGCCTAGGTTGACATTAAAGAGTAAATAAAGTAGGGAGCGGACACGCTTTCTCCGAGCTCCGCAATAACTTATTACATTCGCATGTTTTAAAAGTGATATCTGGCAAACAAACGGGCTACAAACCTTACCTACCACAGAGCAACCAACATGGGTCGAAAAAACAAGAAGCCCAAAGCCGATAAAGACTTACCAAGCCGGGACATGGGGGAACTGTTCCGCAATAAGCAGAAGGCCGCGTGGGACAAGATGGCGGCCCTCGAAGAGGGTTCCTCTTGTTCCTCAGAGGACTATTCCGCTGACCCAGAGGAAGGTGCTGCCGCCAATCTAAATGCGGGTCCCAGGCACAAGAAGCTGGACGACAGGGACTTGCGGAGCTACGCGCCAACATCGCAGGAGACATGGCCCACTTTCAAAAGGCTGTGGAGACCGCGACGACTAAAATCGCCCAACTGGAGGCGGCACACAGCACCCACAACTCCAGACTATCTGCAGTGGAGAAGAGGGTGGGAGAGCTCGAAAAGCTGCACGCCACTACAACAGGCAGACTAGACACACTTGAAGACGTGAGGAGACGGTACAACCTCAAGCTCAGGGGTGTGCCGGAATCTTTGGTGGTCTCGGACTTACCTCACTTTCTACGGAGATTCCTCGCGTCCCACTTGCCGCCCAAACAAGCAAAGGCGGTAAAACTCTATGGTCTGTTCCGTATCCCAAAACCAGCAGAAGCACCTCCTTCTACAACTCCGGACCTTATTGTTCGCTTCCAGCCACTGCAGGACAGGGCCCTGCTCCTCGCAGCAGTAAGGGGGAAGAATCCGATACCGTTCGAGGAAGCCACGCTACAGATATTCCCGGACCTCACCAGGAACACACTGGCCTGGCACCGCTCATTGCGCCCTCTCCTGCAGCTCATGCGAGCAAAAGACATTACTTACCGCTGGGGACTCTCCTATATCAGGTACAGGGGGAATCATACCGGGTGAGCACCCTGCAAGAACTCGAAGACCACCTAAACAGGCTAGGCTTTCTTTCCCCGAACACTGCCTCTGGGTCTGGACTTGCTCGCATAGACCCGGCTAGAATTCAGGAGTTCATACCCCACACTGCTCGGGCCTCCCCAACACCCAGACCTACAACCTGACCACACAATCTGAGGCCATCCCAGCAGCAGTCAGCTTGGATTTGACAGCCCCTCACTATATCAGGACTTACCTAACGATACCACCTAAATAGACCCTTTTGTCCATTATTGCTTTATTATATGGTTTCTTGCTTACTTTACTTTTCATCTAATATGCACTGTTTCCTGTGTCCTAAAGACGCATATACACACTTACAACAACGATGACACATATACACATATCGGGGAGAGCCCCCCCAACACCCCACGAAGGTGCTTAACCAGCCTGGAGAACTGACCATATCGGTCCCTAATGCTCTGATACTCTTCACCATGCATGACGCATAAACAAACAAACACCCCCCCCCCTCTCTTGTATTACCCTAACGGGTCCATGGCATACCCCCAATCCTGCCCCTACAGAGGAGAGAGGGAGACCCCATAAGTGGTGGCACTACCTTTTTAGCGCTCGCCTTAGTTCACCATACCAATACTGGGATGTCTCTCAGATGCTTACTTTCCCTTATAATAAAAAATCTCATCCCACACTTCCACACATGGCACAGTTTGCACATTCCTTTGTCTCTACCATGCTGCGGTATGCTCCATATCGTTAACAACTTGATGCTTACTGTGACCTATGTACTATACCTTTCTGTACAATTTTTGTGTGGCATGAGAAAAAAAAAAAAAGATAAAAAAAAAAAAAGGAGTAAATAAAGTAAATGGTTTGCTAAGAGTAGAAGTTACAGATAGATGGAAGGGTAGCTAGGGACTATAACATCACTACTCTGATAGTTGTCAGCATTGTGCAGCTCAGCGTTTCGTAACCGTGGTTGTAGTTGTCCCCTTATTGCCTCATGCCGTAAGAGGTGGTGCTCTTGTTGAGATTTCTAACTATATTTGTATATGTATAGTGTGTCAGGAAGAGTCTGTCTGATGTCTGGTAGATGATATATATATATATATATGTGGTTGTTGCCTTTGTTAGGCAGACTCCATGTGTGTGTTTTGTGTAGCGTTGGGTTGTGCTACGGCATTCGCTATGTGAGGGAAGGGATGGGTATGAAGGAGGGAAAGGGAGGGGAAAGAGGAGAGTGTGTCAAATGTGTCCTATCTAAAGTATATCACAGGCAAAACAACCATCCAAAATAAGTCAGCAGAAAGTAAACAAAAATACAGTCAATAGAGAGTAAAAATAAATTACAAACAAACAAGACCTTCCTACGGTGAACCAATTCTGTGCTGGTTTATGCAAGCAATTGCTCTTAATGTGCCACATTCTCATGAGCCACATTCTCATTCAATGTGAGTGTATGAAATTGCAGATCGCACTATGTGGCATATGTCAAAACCAAACATTAGAATCCAGGGCGGTATGTGTTCCATCTCTACTGATTACCAAATTTAAAGTTTGATCATTAGCTTGAAAAGTTTTCCCTCTTTCACAAATAAACCTTTATTTAACATTTCTTATGCATGAGTTGTACTTCAATTTGATTCAGAGGGCTGTCTCTTAGCAGGAACTATAATTTCATACTACATGCTCGTTTGTGTTATCTCCCACCAAGACGCACAGTGAGAACTACCTCCCTCCACTTCTCCGGTACCGAATGGCACAGTTAGCAATGAACCCTCGGACACACTTGTAATTGGATGGGGGCTGCAGGCCTAGAACACGCTTTCTACACAGAATAATTCCTGCTGCTCACAGAAAATAAGCATAACAAACAGCCCCACACATTCCTGATAGCAATTGTGTCCTCTATAATTTTGTTCTCTTGCAAATCTTTTCTTTGCGAAAATTCTGTCTCCACAGTTGCAGCAGCAGCAGAACTACACACATTATTATATTGTCAGTTTGTATGTGGAGAACTCCGTAACACACAACCTTGGATGCTGTGACTCACCTGATCAGTCATAATCAATGCAGCTTACCTTCTGATACTTCCACAAAAGTTACATAAAGACACAAGGTTATTTTGTTGTCATGCGGAACATGAAAAGGCCTTTATTTTAAAAAGCATTATATAGATTTATAAATCAAATTGTATGGGTTTATATTTAGAACTACTTTCAATATTTCTTTGAGTTTTGAAATTTTACATAAAAAAAAAAATATTTTATGGACTGCACTGCAGTTTATTAACGCAATATTTAATTATTAAAGGACTAAAAGAGAAAATCCTCTTTATCATAAATGTGTTTATATTTTAAATATTTTTAACCCCTCCATAAAAAAAAAAAAAAAGAAAAAAAGATTTATTTTGCATCCACTATGTTGACTCTACTCATCTTTTGTGTTACTGTCAAAAACTACGTTTTCAATTATTTTGGAATGATTTCAGACTGTCTTATCTAAAACTAAACAGAAAATGTTGGAAAGTAAATTCTAAATTATTGTATAATGCAGTGATCTAATGTTAGGATTCATGTCATTTTATATTGAGAGAAACAAGCCAATCTTTTTTTTTTTTTGCTCTTTAATTTTCTTCCGAATTTTGCTCTTTCGACTGTTTAGTACAAACTTGTCAAACTCAAAGGCTAAGACAGGTCAAATAAACAAGGTTTACGTTTATGTGGGCCGCAAAAAAACAAAAACGCCAGTTTTTATAGAGAAGTACAGTATAAAAAAGGTTGCCTAACTGACACTGGAAGTCCTCACGCTTGTAGGGCTTCAAAGTAAACAAAAGAGCATATTTTTTTTAAGGAGATGTGTATTTGCATATAACCAACGTTTAAGTCCAACTACCTTGACATATTAACAAATGTTTGGTAATAGGACTGAAATGGTGAATGTATGCTGTAGCACAGCTGTAAAAAAACAAATTACATTATCTTATTTATTTTGAAGTTCTATGAGTGTGTTCTTCACTTTGGCTGAGATTATCAAACTTGATGATCTCAGCCAATCCAATACTTTTCAATAGGAAAGCATTGGGAGGCAATCGTGCATGTGTGGCAATAAGCTGCGCGGCCAAACAGCATCTCCATGGGGAGCGTTCAACACCTCCATGCAGACCCAATCTAACACACTGCCCCTCTTCCCATTCTAATACACTGCCCACAATACATTGACCCCCCCTCCCTCCACTGTTATACACTGCCCCCTTCACCCATTCTAATACATTGCCCCTCCTCCCTCCGCTGTAATTGAATAGACTGCCCCCACTCCACTTTAATACACTGCATTTCATATAACACACTGCCCCCCACCACTCTAATACACTGGCCCCCTCCCTCCCTCAAATAAATACACTGCCCCCTCCTTCCTTCCAATACACTGCCTCCCCTCCCCAATGTAATACACTGGCCCCCTGACTTCCTCAAATTAATTCACTGCCCCCTCCCTCCCATTATTACATTGACCACCTCCCATCCATTAATACACTGCCACCCCTCCCCAATTTAGTACACTGGTCCCACCCTCCCACAAGTTAATACACTGTCCTTTCCTACTCCTAAATTAACACATTGCTCCATCCCCAATTTAACACCTCTGGCACTGTAAGCAGGAGGGAAGGAATTTTTCCCGTCTTGCGGCTGGTCGCAGCCACAGCTGAAAGCGGCCCCAGGGCAGACGGGCTGCAAAAATATTCATTATGGGCCCCATGTTTGACATGCTTGGTTTAGTAGATAGCTCCCTAACTTGGTATCCTTAAATATGACAATCACAGTAAGGATGGAAATTAGGGTGCTATCTACTTACCAGCTGAAAGATCAAAAGCTCTGGGCTCTTTGCATTTGTGTCCCCATCGGGATGAGTTTACTCTAGTTTGGCACACACGATACTGCCTCTGTTGGCACCAAATAAACCTTTCAGTTTCACTTACCGGTTTCATTGTCAATTGGAAAAGTCCAAAGTTTCCTTTCTTTTGTCCACTGAATCATCTCTTCAAAGCCATTCCGTGGTGGTTGTTCACATGTGGTTGCAATCTGATTAGCTAGCTCAAGATCCCACAAACTAAGGCAAGATTCTGAAAATGAATGGTCAAAACGTCAGATCTTTCATAAGGGCAAGAAAGTACAGATACAAAAACTGCAAATAACATGGATTTGAATAGCACACATAGGCAAGGGTTGATTTACAAGTGATTAATATAACCCACACATATTAATAGGGGCAGCCCAAACACTGCAGAAACCTAGGATTATAGTACAAAGTCTTCCTTTGCTTTCAATCTGTTGCTTTTAATTTTCCTAGTTGGTAACTACCAAGGGTTATTTACTAAAGGAAAAATTCTAAGTGAATTTCACATTTGTGGCAGAGTAGCCAAACAAAAAGCATAGCCGACTTGCTCTTTCCTCCTGCGTATGCACAGCCGCAACGTCCTCAGTTCATAAAAAATATGAACGCAGCTATCTGGCAAGGTAACAAAATTAACTCTATTTCATTGCATTTCAATTAACCAGTACCCAATGAGAGGTGTCAGACATCCTAGAAGCTCACTGGAATCTTGGGATTAGCAGGTGTGGGTGTGTGTGTACACACATTTTGGTAAGAATTATCTATTTAATCGATATAACACACACACAAAACAAGGTCAGCTGTAGCTTGAATTTTTTAATGTGACCGCAGATCAATTTAAACATTCCTTCCAAGTCCATTTAAATATGAGATTTATTGAGACAGACTTCATACTTTATTTTGAAGAAGAAAAAAGAGCAGCACTGGCCTTGCATTCTATATACCAAGTCACATTCCTCAGCTCAATTATTACATAACTTCTGAAAATACTTTTAAGTGAATCAAGTTGCCAGTGACAAACACTAAGGCATAACGATTTTCACAGATTATGTCCCATCCACTGCCAACTATTTTTTGCTTTGGATAAACCTGAAGTCATGTATTTTCCTCCCCAAGGATGTCTCCATGATATATAGCAGTGTGAGCATCTGGCTCTGCGAAGATGTCTGATGATGTACTACCGCTTTGCTAGTCGATCCAATGTAAAATCCCAGTTTGAAACTAACAGTATGTCTCACAACAGCTGGACATCTCTGATAGCCGCCTCAGAACAGGCATTTGTGCAACTTATGGTAGTGTCCCTGGCCAGTCGGGCTGAAAATATGCAGTTTCCTTCAAACTAGGACCGCTCCAAGATGGTGCAGATGCATTCTTTGTTTAATCCATTAAAATTTCAAAGCCAATAAATTATAATTTAATAAGATACTCACATTAGGGATCGAACTATATAATTATTCCAGAACTCTAGAATTATTCCATTATCAGTCGCCTTGCGGGACGATTGCTGACAACCAATGCCTTTATACATTTAAAGTTTTGAAAAAGCAACACAACTTCTTCAAAAATCAGATAATAACTAAACATGTTGACAGCAATCACACTTCGATCACTCTCAGGCAGCCTGTGCATGCTGTGATCAGTGAGTTCCTAGCATGCAGAGTTCTGTTACTGATAGTGTGATTGCGGTCAGCAGTCAGATGACTCTCAGACAGCCAGTACATGCATGGATCAATGCGATCCCAGCTTCAGTAGTGCTGTTACTGCTAGGAATCTAATTGCTAACAGCAGTCACACTCCTATCACTCTGTCTACCAGCCCAGCACATAACAGTGGACTATTCATGGTCTCAACACTGCCTTTAGCGGAGTCTTACGGGGAGGGGTGATGTGAGATTGTGACTGGCGTCTGACTGGCTTTCGAATGGAGTTTCCGCATGTGGAAGACAGAGTGCGGTGACTGGGAGAGGCAAGTGATTGGTAAATTACAAGACCAAAATCAATTATTGGAAATATTCCTGTAAAGGATCCTGCTATCCGTGCAGCGCTGATCCTTGTAGCGTCTCCCAAAATCCAAGCTGAAAAGAGTGAAGTAGTGATTATAGCTCCCAATTCCCCAAACATGAGTCGAGACTTCATGAAGGGGTAAAACGAATGTGTTTATTGATGGGCAAACTCAGCCCTTTTATGATGGTCTTCCAGCAAGGACACTCCCACATGGGACCTTGTGGAAGACTGAAACAGAATATACAGAACCAATCACTGTACTTTACAAATATTACACACACCCACAGGAAGAGTGTAACCCCTCCTCTCTATCCTGGAGATAATTAACTTACCCCTCCTCTCTATCCTGGAGATAATTAACTTAAGTGGTTGCAGAGAACCTAATTATCTCCAGGCAGAGAGAAACATGTTCTTTTTATTTTATAACAAAACAGTATTCAAATATATAACTTATATTTCACCGAACATAATCCCCACATTCCACATACCCCCAGATAGCTTGGATCTGAGCGCATATTATAGACGAATAGCGCTCAGATCCCACGAACACAGTTCTCAAAAACGTCGAGCAAAGTCCAAGTTCACCAGTTGTTCGTGCCATTCAATGTACCCGAAAAGAGTTCCAGAGCGTCTACGACAAACTACCGCTGAGTATTCGGCGATTTAAAATGGCCGCCGCCACGTGTTCGGCAAACGAACGCCGGCCACCCAGGCATTTGACAATTAAGCTGCGGTTAACCGCAGCTTCTGGGTGGCTAACAAGCAGCACACTCCGCAGACCGGGTGGTTGGCCCTTCGGCAGTTTGTTCGTCAGTACGAACAGCCTTAGTCCAGCTGTAATGGAAGTTAAACTGCACGAACCCACATACGAGTGTAACAGGGGAAATGTACAATCCAAGCAAGTAAGGCGAATGATGTGATCCAGAGACAGAGGGCTCTGTCCCAAGTGCCTTAAGACCCCATGACTTAACGGGCCAGCATCCCAGGGTAAGAGGCTAGCAATCGGGCTCCTCCAAGCGATAGGGGGGGTAGGGCAGTTTGTCACATGCAGACCCAGTGACAAAAGCCATTTTGTCACAATTCCCAATATCGGTTCTAATAATCGGCCGATAATCTGTCTATCCCTAACTCCCATTTGAAGTTCCTGCATTTAATGTAATACCCTAAGCAGTGAAGCACAAGGTGCTTAAATGAATACAGAACTGCTGAGCCTATCCCATAAACATTGACTTGCATTGCTTTGTCCAATGAACAGCTTATCTATGAGAACCTTTGCAAAAACAAATGGACTATGCATGGCTTTCTCACAATTAACTAATCCAATATCTTTCACCGATACTTTACAGTCACCACAACATGCAAGTTCAAGGTTGCATTAAAAATATAAAAAATCATATGAGTTAATATCCTCAGCATCCTGACAGCAAGTATCTCCCAACTCTAAGTTTCTTGTAAACAAAGTACCCCCAAACCTCTCTCTTAACCCCAAACGGTCTCTGAGATCATCTGGAAAAAAATAGTGTTTTATTTTGCTATATCCTCAGAAGTGCCTCTAGTGGCTCTCTGTGAGTGACAGCCACTAGAGGAATTTAAACCCTGCAAAGAAAGATCTCTTAGGTACCACAATGTATCCGCTAACTGGCCTGTAAATCCAGGTAAGAGTAGGGGGCTAATTACTGGCCTTTACCATTATACTGTATACTTGCTAGTTAGCTACTCCCTTCAATTCAAGTAGTAGGCACTAAAATGAATGCTTGCCAAGTATAGGGAATATAAAAGAAAGGAAAAAAAAAACAAAAAACACTTTTAAACAGTAACGCACCTTGAAAACCTAACCGAGAGATTGGTCTATGAAATGAGGATGTGTCTAGACTTTGGATAAATTATATTTCCAGTTTTAAACTTCTGTTTACCTTTCAGTTTTCTGAGAATACAAAAAATAAAAACTTCAAGCCTTTTACCAGCAGTCTGAAAGAGGTTTGTGCCAGAAATGAAATGTTAAGTACATCCAAGATAGACCAATAAAATAATCTTCTGTCTTACGTAATGAGGCCATCCACAGAAGAGAATACGGAATCTTCATGCAAGTCAGATAAGATTGGTTATGTTATGACTGCACATTACTTATAACATCATCTGTCTCATTAGCTCACCAGGGGAAAATATAACTAGTTGCAGTTTCAAAATTACTTTGTAAAAAAGGAGACATGACAGCAAATTATATTATTCCTGAGACATATTTAATACCAAGTTCCGTTACATTTTAAGGTTATATGGTAAATGTACGGGAATATAAAACAAACATATTCAAATGAAAAGATGAACCAGATTATTTCAGACTGTCATCCTCTTAATCAACCACAGATTATCATCTACTCCTGCCCAGAGTTATTTAGTGGAACAATTAAAGTAGATACGATTTCCATGATCATACATAATATAAAACTGTTCTAGCGTTCTATAATATATTTAATGCCATTTTTCACTTGTTAGAGCTGCTGTATTTATTACAATACAGATGCACCAAGCCTTAAATAAAAAAATTCAAGCACAAACTAAGGTTTAAGTGTTGCCAGAGCCCTTCACATCGAAGGCTGTGATGTGGCTGTGACAAACTCCCCTTCCCACGTGAGTTTGCCATGAGCTCCTGGAGGAGCCTGCTTGCCAGCCTCCTGCCCACAGACTATGGTCCCTGCAGGAAAACCTGTAAAAGACTACAGAACTTGACCGACCGTTAGCACTGATTTCGGCATAGGACCATGTGCACCGTCGGTCAAAATTATGACTTCCATGAAAATCCCGAACCCCTAAACCGATTTGGGTGATTTTTGGATATGTTGGTCAACCATATCAGGGGATGTAACTTTTGTTGCATTTTTGTGTGTTTTAGGGGTATTTTGGGGTTTTTGTTATATTGCCTGTTTCGGTTTTCTGAGAGAGAATTAAATTATATCTTTGTGTACTCAGATAATTATCTCTCAGAGGAGTATGCTAGATGTTTACTTGTAACTAGTCCCCTCTCTGGTCCAGGAGAGGGATTATCCTGTTTGTGTGGGAGTGTCAGGGGCGTGCTTAACGGTGTCTGAAATTGTATAAAAGCAGGCCATCTAGCCAGATTAAAACATTCCAGCTTGTACTCCCAGAGCCATGTGTCGTCTGGTTACAGGGTTGGGAAAGGGCTAATCACTGTTCCAGTGTCGCCCAGTGCCTAGGGGTGGATAGAGCGAGTTCCCCATTCGGCTCCAGAAGGGAGCGGTTCCAGGACCCCAGTGACTGTGGGCAGAAGTGCTGCAGTTTGTCCCCTGTTCCAGCTAGGAAGGGGTCCATGGCAGAGGTACCCAGCCAGGGGTACAGGGAGCTCTGTTACAGTGGCCAATATAGGTCAAACTCGCAGAAAACTAAATAAATGTGAGTCGTTTGAAATCAAACTAATATCATGCAAAATGGATGCTTTCTAACCAGGAATCACTGCTCACATAAATGGGCATTATTCCAATAGAGACTATTCTGATCATTAAATTTAACCTAAATACATTCTCAACATGGTCCAACTTCAGGTCTATTACCTGTGTCTTGTTTGTGGCCAAAATTTTCTAAAGGACATCATTACTCTGCTTCAAAAGCAACTAGACTAGTTGGATTCTCCAAGGCCACTTTGCACATGATAACATACATAGGCCTATATTGAATTATTTTGGAGAAGCGTTTCAAATGATTACTCTACAAAGATGCATATAGACAAACAAACTTGTATTTCTAAAGTTATAGTGCCCCCTGTCTATAGTTATATTGCCCCTGTCAATAGTCACATTATTAATGTATGTAATGTAATGTAAAGTTAAGTTATAGTGCACCCACTCCCTTCGTCAGTGATATCATCGAGGAGGTGTCGCTTCTGCGTCAGCAAAGCCGCAGTGCCTCTAGTGGCTGTCTAGAAGACCCCTAGAGTAGTGCATAACCTACCAATCTATATATATTGAAGGTTAAAATAGAATGTAACGGCAGGTAAGAACCTTTCGGCCCATCTAGTCTGCCTAACTGACTTTAGTGGTTGTTTAACTGATTTCTGTAGACAAATTCATTTGAAAAGTATTTCTAACAGATTGTGATCAGTTGAAAAGTGTATACAAAATAATTAAATCAAGGCCAAAATAGGTAATCTCAGCTCTCAGATGGATCTAACACAGCTGTAGAAAATGGGCAAATTTACAGCATCAACCAGGCAAGTAACATGCAAAGTCCCCAAGAGGTTAGACATCATGGTTTTTTTTTTCACAAAGATTATGAACCTTTGAAAATAAAACAGACTTCTTACCTCCCAAATGACCCAATGACATAGTGAAAATCTTCACTCAAGGCATGAGCCTATATGGTTGACTGGCTGACAACCCATGGCATACTCAACCTCATAGCTGTGCCTTCCAGATTCCTGGATTGCAGGACTGGAATGGGATAAGTTTTGTAACCAATTAAAATTTAAAAAATCTTTAAACCAAATAAATTTAAATATACCAACCACTAGCAATCAAAATGCAGAAATCTCTTCGTCTAACTACACTTCGGTATAGGTAGGTGCTCAATCGTGAATATATCAAACCAAGCATCGAAGAGTCAGAGGTAAAGATCTAAACAGCACTCAGGGAGGGGGTAAAGCAGATACATAAATATCTCTCCTTTCTTGATATACAGGGTAGGAAGGCACACGGTAGAAAGAACGTGTGAAGGTATAAATATATATTCTTTATTATTTTTTAAATCTTTCAGAGTTCAATTTGCAGGAAAATATGTCACTTCCCACCAGACGCAGTAAAGTCTAGTCTGGCAGGGTAAACCATTCAACAGCACTCACTCAGAGCCCATTATTAAGCACTTACCAGTGTGAAAAGAGACTGCAGACCGTCTCTTTCCTTGGTCTGCACAGTGTCACATTATGATGTGCCACTAGTAGGTGTTTATACAGCACTGGAATAATAAAGCACACTATTTTACAAGATCAAGGTCATTAAAAAAAAAAGATGCATTATTACTTTAAAAACATTGTAAACACTAGTTTCAATCACAGCCTCAAGTGTCCATCAGATCCCTCCCTGCAGTCAGCAGCTCACATCCTTAAACTGATTTATGTCAAGAAGACGCTAGCAGACAGACAGAGCTGCTTTAACAGATGCGCTTGAAGTCACAAATTAAACGTATTTCATACGTTAAATTGAGTCTAACTTAGCCACTGACATGCAAGTGAGGATAGCGGCAATGCCATCACGTCAAAAGAATTTCCTATGTTTATGTAAAACTACCAATTCAGTTTTATATAGATTATATATTCAAAACAGACCGTCGAATATAAATTAATATAAAATTTAAGTTGCCATTTAGATGTCCAGGAAAGCAATGCAGCAAAAAATGTGGGGTTATTTAGAATATTTAGTCTTTTCACAAACAAACGGCAAATAAGACATTATAAATATAACAGAACTCTAAACATTGCATGGTCTTGTCTTATCTGATCCACCTTGTTTTCACATAAAAGCTTTTTAGGCAACTGAATAAATATGGTACACGATAGACACATTCTTTTTTGGAAGCGTCACACGAAATTTTACGTTTTGGGATGGATAACCCACAGAGATCAGGCAGGAGTCTTCGAAGATCAAATAGCTCATGGTATTTCCTGCTGTTCTGAGAAATGCTAATATTTTGCAATCCTTCTTTCAGTTGAAAGGACGATGGCCAAGTTTCAAAAATCGCAACAAACCTTACTAAAAGCTGTTAGCAGCCACACAGACAGTCAATATTCCACAGTCATTTAATTATACTCATCCTAATCAACTTAGAATCTTTGATTTCATGTCCTGTTATCGGTTTGGGAAGCTAATCGACAATGACTTTACCTTAATCAGTTTAAAGGGAAACTGTCATTCTTAGATAGTATGTTTACTTATCAACCTGTATTTAACAAATATGTGTGTGTGAGAACATGAAAAAAAGAAAATAAATTTAGAAATAATCACTGCAGTATTTAGCTCTATTTTAGACTGAGTGCCACCATCTTTGTACCCTGTCAATCATTGTTATAAACTCTGCCCTTTTCTTTTAACTGAACGTAGCGAGGAGAGAAAGAGAAAAAATAAAGTTTTCTTCATCTCCAATTCAATGTGTGCCGTGGCTGTGCCAGGACTAAACTGGATTGCAATTTCAAATGAGATCTCTTTATATAGTGCAAAATGTACATCCCAGAGTTATGCATTAAACACATTAAAAAAAAAAAAAGGATAATGTGTGATACAGGTTTTCAATGTTTTGTTTCATGGCATAATTTACATTAAATTCTGAGAGATTTAGTTTTGAGGTGGTCACAAACCTAATATTGACATCTGCGTTTCAGTTAGTACAACCAAGATATATGGTCATTTTGGAACTGCAATTTTTAATTCAGTTCAATGAGCGGCTGTTTTGAACAAAATGACACCTGGATTTCCCACCTCTGAGACTAGAGGCTCTGTGGGCATCCAGCAGGACACAAGTAAATATCAAATGGTGCTAAAATGGTTTGACAGATTACCCTTAGAAAGGTACTCCTGAGACTATAACTAGCACAGAGGGTTGTAGTGGTTATGGTGCCTGAAATGTTCTTTAATGTCAAGGTAAGTTAGGAATATGTTTATTGGCCGAGAGCGCACAGCATAACAGAAAAATCACATATTTTATATACCAGTGTATATAGAAGTATATTTGTCATAGTCTGTAATTTAACCTACAAACCATTACTAATAAATGGACACTCCAGTAAGTAACATTTTGTTTATCGGTTTTTATGGAGGTAGTTTATGTGGGGCATTCAAAAATATCCTTATTTAAAAAACAACAACTTTTAACCACCCCCAGGATTCCAAAGCGACTTCCCCGATTAGAGAATTAATCACATATTATGCAAAGAGGGCGATATACCGGTATGTAATCTGATGTCTCTGCGGCCTCTATTATGTGGGAAGAGCCAGAAGATGTTTACATGTAAGAATACAAGAACATGTAAAAAACATCATAAATGGATTCGAAAAACACAGCTTATCACTACATTTTAAGATCCGAAGAATATTCCATTTATAGGGATTCAGAAAATACAGGAAAATTGGAGAGGTGAGGACATAATAAGAAAAATGGGCCAGACTGAACTTGGGTGGATTTTTAATTTCAACACTTTACTACTTCACGGTCTTAAAAGTGATTTCGAGCATTGCAATTTTTTTGTGATTTATTGTGGTTTAAGTATTTTCTGGATAATTTTAGCCATTTATACTTAAATATCACAATTTACTCTTTTTCATCCTTTAATATGTTTTAACATGTTTAACCTTTTAAATTGTGGCACTATTATTGATTATATGTTTAATACAAATAGATCCCTTTCAGATCGAAGTAAATCTTCTTGTAAATAAATTTATTTTTAAATAGTTTATTAGACATAATTTAGAATCCGTTTGAACACATTTTCTATTGTACATAAAAGTGAGTTTTTAAGTATAAATTAGATATGTGCTAATGAGCCTGTCCTTGTTAAGGCTCTGAACAATGGGAGAGTTTCCAATAACCTCCATCGTGTGTGTTTACGCACTATGTTAGTTTAGGAAAAACTGCTTCCTCTACCCATTTTTCTTTAAGTGCGAGTTACATATTTCATTAGCGCTCCACCCAGTTAGTTTTATTTCAGGTTTTATTTATTGTAGTAGAAGGTTTATAAACTGTTGTAAAATTGTGTTTGTATATCTATTGGGTATGAATGGATTGCAAGATAGCTGGCAATATAAGTGAGGTTATAAATATCCAATGTTTAGCAATATGCTGTTTAGTTGTAAGGAGGATATAAATTATTATTTGTTGCTCTGCTGCATAGGTTACAGGGAACCCTAGTAAGAAAACATGAAAGGGTCTTCTGTTACATCAATGTTTGTAACGTCACATATCAGTTTTTTTAATTGCTTTTCATAATGATTGAATCAGATTACAGCTCCACCAAATGTGAAGCACAGTAACTTCAGCCTGAAGACATCCTCAACATATTGTAAAGGAGTTTGGAAATATTTTGTGTAATCAAGATGGTACCTTATACATTGCCTTCCTGTGTTGTTCAAATAGAGTGAAGGATTAGATTATTTTTGAATGTCTGTCACAAATTTTAGACCATTGGGAAGAGGAGATCGAGCACTGCAAATCTGACTCCCACCCCTTGGCTATTTTCGAAAAGAAAGGTTGATGAGGGTTGATTAATTTGAAACACATGGAGATAGGTTTACAATTGGTCGGTATCACACCTTTAATACTAATCTGTTCAATAAATGTTAAAATATTTGTTTGTTTAGGGATGAAGTTCCTTTGCTTTTTGATTGCTGTAAATAATGATTGTAGTTGGTAGTAAGAATATAGTGAACTCTCTGGGATTTGATTTTGAGTTCTAAGGGTCTGGAAATCCATAAGGGATGCATTTTGTATAAGATTAAACAAATGTGTCAGATGTGTTGTACACCAATTTTTATGATTAAATGTTGGGATTAGATAATGTAACGCTGAGATCAAGGTTGCTAGGGATAATTGCCCGGACAAACTAATACAGATGCTTTTATTTGTCCCATATTTTAAAACCATGTTTCAGTTGTGAAGAAGCTTTATAAGTGGGTGGGTAATGTTGTGGTGAAAGCCACAATAAGTCATTGATAGGGGAAGGGGCTCATTCTAATTTTAGGCATTGTGGGTGTTCTTTTGATATGAAAAAGGGAATTGGCAATGCTAAAATGATGGCATAATAGTATCCCTGAACATCCGGAACTGGAATATTGTAGCAACCACAATAAGAAATGTGGTCTCCCTTCTCCCTACTTAATTGAATTTCACTATGTCTGATTCTGTCTCTATTAAAAAAGGATTTAGGTAGCTCCAGTTGGAGTGTACCAGATAGGTATTGAATCCTATGTAGTAGGATAGACATCTTAACAGCTGCTATTTGGAAAGAGAACAGGTTAGGTTTATTGACAACTATTTAACTGTGATCTACAAGATTTCAAAAATTTGGTATAATTAGCAGAGTATATCTCTTGCTGATTTTCAGTTACCGCTAAACCCAAGTACATGAGATCTGTGTTTCACCATTCAAAGGGGAAAATTGGATTTGAAGTTTTTTTTAAGGCCGTTTGGTAGGCCTTTACCCAATGCCTGTGTTTTTGAGGTATTTAAGGAGTAACCCAATTCCTCTCGATTAGTTATAATTTCCTCCATTAGAGTCAGAATCAATACATTAGACTTTGTTAAAGTAGGAATGACATAATCTGCAAAGGCAGCAAGTTTGAGCACTCAAGGGCCTCCTACAACCCACGAATGTTCAGAGTATGTCTTATCTTTTGCAGAAATGGTTCTAAAGCTAAGAAAAGGCGAGATATGACATCCACAGGGCCGGATTAACATAGGGGCTGATGGAGCTGCAGCTCCAGGCCCAGGCCCATGGAATAGGCCCATTGATTTAAAAAAAAAAAAAAAAAAAAATTTTTTTTTTTTTTTTTTACATTTTTTTTTTCACACACACACACACACTACTCTTAGGGATTCCACCTTTCTTTTATTTTATTGGCACAGCCAGTATTTGAGGCTGCCTGGCTGGTGCCAATATTGCAGTGATACTGGCAATACAAATGCTGGTATTTTTCTCAGTATAAACAAGAGATTACTCTGCAATACCAGCACTGGCCAGTAGGGGCCGCTGTATGTGGAGACAGGCAGGGATAGGAAGTTCCAGTATATCCCTCCCTGCCTATCTCTACTCACTGATCTGCAGGGGTGCAGCTACAGAGAGTCCAGACAGCAACACCCACCCTGCAGAGACAGCCTACAGCTCAGCGAAGTAAGGAATGGGGGAAAGGATGGAAGGAGACATACACTGAGACACTAAGGGACATTGGGAGACATTATGACACAGACACATGGGGACACAGTGTGCCTAGTCTCCCAGTGACCCCTAGTCTCCCAGTGCCCCCAGTCTGCCAGTGTCTCACTGTCTCCATGTCTCCTAGTGCCTCCATGTCTCCCAGTGCCTCAAGTGTCTCAACGTCTCCAAGCTAGTGTCCCTGGTGTCTGTGGCCATGGTGTCTCAGTGTCCCCATGTCTCAATGTCCCCATGTCCCCCAGCCAGTGTCTCTAGTGTCTGTGTCCCTGGTGTCTGCGTCCCCATGTCTTCAAGTGTCCCCTATTTTCCCAGTGTCCCCATGTGTCCCAGCCAGAGTCCCCTAGTCTCCCAGTGTCACTGGTGTCTCCATGTCCCTAGGTCTCCCCGTGTCCCCAGGTCTCCCCATCTTCCTAGTGTCCTAGTGACATGGGGACCCTGGGATACATGGGGACACAGGGAGACATAGGGCATTGAGACACTGTGATACATAGGATCACTGGGAGACCTGGGGACACGACACTAGGGGACACTGGGAGACATGGGGCAATGAGACACTGATACATAGGAACACTGAGACCTGGAGTTATCAACACATGGGGGCACTGAGTCATGAGGGCAATGGGAGACATGGGGGGCACTGGGAGGAATCCATCTATACAGCAGAATCAAACTAAGTAGTTTTTTGGTGATTTTACAGCATTTTCTCTTATGTCACTCCTTGTCATTTACATCATGTGATGTCACCCATACATATTTAATTATGCAAATTAGTAAGGCCGGTATGTTTTTTCCAAGAAAGGTGGCAACCCTAACTACTTTTCACATACTCTTACTTAAGTATGGAAACTTAAGAGGGATGTATGGAAATAAAACGTGTGTGGACTGGCTGACAGTGAATATAGTTAAAGGGACACTATAGTCACCAGAACAACTGCAGCTTATTGAACTTGTTCTGGTGAGTAGAATCATTACTGTCAGGCTTTTTGCTGTAAACACTGTCTTTTCAGAGAAAATGCAGTCTTTACATTACAGCCTAGTGATAACTTCACTGGCCACTCCTCAGATGGCTGTTACAGATCCTTCCTGTGTCATGGTTGCCTAAAATGCATCCAAACATTCAGTGTCTCCTCCCTTTGCATGCAGACACTGAACTTTCCTCATAGAGATTCATTAATTCAATTCATCTCTCTAAGGAGATGCTGATTGGCCAGGGCTGTGTTTGAATCATGCTGGCTCTGACCTGACTCTTTGTCAGTCTCAGCCAATCCTATGGGGAAGCACTGTGATTGGATCGGGCCACCACTTCTAATGATGTCAGCAGACTGCTTTTTTATGAGGCAAACAGCATGCAGAGTTACAGCTTCAGGCTTGAATATAGTAAGATTTTGCTATATTTATGGAGGCATGATGGGCCCAGGGGGGCTAGATGGTGGTGTTAACACTATAGGGTCATGAATTCATGTTTGTGTTCCTGACCCTATAGTGATCCTTTAAGGTAATGCTGACTTTGGTCTCTCTAACACTATGGCATGTTCCCTTTCTTCTACACTCACTACATACAGTTTTTCTCTGTCCCAGACTATATACCAGGAGCTTCTGCCTGCTAGTAAGAAGGTAAGGAGACAAGTGGACCAGCGATTGCTAGGGGACAGTCCTTAGAAAGCGTCGAGCGAGCGCATCATTAGATGCATTTATGCCAAGCTCAGGGTGCTGCCTGCATAGTATGCCCTTAGTTGGCCAGCTGCATGATTGGCAGGTAGCCTGACATGCATTCATGCCAGGTTGGCCTTCTAATTCTTTGTGCAGACGTGTCCTCTTTTTGGGCATGTTCGCCCCTTTTGGCAGGTTACGTGATTTGTGTCAGTGGCACACCCTTTTACCGTGCCCATTGACTTCCTGCTTGATTGGACACTGCTGTTGGGGGTTATGGATTTACTTGAAAGATGAAAACATAAATTAGAGAGAGATTAGCATAGAGTGTTTGTTTTCTTATAGCTGCTTTTTTCTTTCTCTCCAGCACCATCTCCATCAGATACGTGATGCTTGGGAGTGTTTTACTGTTTTTGGTCGATATCATTCTGTAATTGGGCCCGTCATAATTGTCAGCACCAGGCCCACTGGGCTCTTAATCTGGCCCTGGACATCCATGCCTCATTCCATTGGATATTTGGAAGGTAGGGAGATAAGAAACCTGCCTGCAGGATTTGCGTACACAGGTTTGTATACAGTGCTCGGAGAAGCCAAACTTATACAAGATTGCCTCAAAAAATTTCAAAGTGAGACGGTCAAAAGCGTGCTCGAACTCAAGAGCCAACAATAAACCTATTGTGCTGGAGGATATCAACATTTCTAAAATTAGGGATAACCTAGTGTTTTCTATGCCCTGACATCCATGTACGAAACCTGTCTGATTGAGGTCTATAAAAGTAGGTAATAGAGGGCTTGGTATGAGTGTTACAAGTTTGGCTTTTATTTTTGCATCTAGGTTTAACAAAGAAATAGGTTTATCGTTTTTACAACTCTCAGTATCTTCACCTAGCTTGGGCAGTGAGATAATTGTGGCCATTAGCACATCACTTGGTAATTTACTTGGTAATGTATAATATTTTGCAGATAATCTGTGGGGCCTGGTGATTTGACTGATGGAAGCATATATATATTACCTGGAACAATTTTTCCAGTGTGAAGGGGTGGCCCAAGTCCCTTGCTTGTAACGGTTATTTGGGGTAAAGTTATATCAACTATGAAGGTTGAGATAGATTCGGGGGTGGGATGACCCATTTTAGTACGAATTGCCAGATTGTAAAAGTCAGCATAGAACGGGGATACGGTTTGGCTAAAGAATTGAGGGTCAGATCCTTAGTAGCCTCTGCTATTGAGAAGTTTGTGATACAAGTGCGTACTTGTTGTGCTTTAAGGCTCTGAGCTAGAAGATTTCTGGATTTACGTCCTGAAACATAAGTATTTGCCTTCAAATTATTAAAACCAATAGTTATATTTGCCCAGTTTTGTAAAGTTCTGAAGTCAAATCTGGGGACGGATTAACATTTTAGTTAGGTGATAGCGAGGAGATTTTCCGGTAGCAGGCCATTCATTAGTTTGGGACGCACTATTAGCTAATGTAGCTTTTAGATAAATACTTTCTTGTAGGCTGCCCATAGTGTTTCTGCCACTCTGTCACCTATATATTTTGAAGCAAAATAATCTTGTAATTTATCGTAGATGTATTCTAGAAATTTTTGATCAAGCAGTAAGGTCTCATTCAGCATCCATGTACCTTTACCATGGAACTGAAACATGTCCTGAAGTGCTAGGGTCACTGGACTATGGTCTGACCAAGTGAACACATAGACTGTACAGCCTATCATTTGGGCTAAAGCTATGTTATCCAAGAAAAATGTGTTAATCCTAGTATAGGTATTATGTACCACGGAATAAAATATAACATCCTTTCCCAAGCAGTGGAATATTTTCCAGCTATCCTTGAATGGTGGTCCAACAATTGTGTCAATTTATTGTTTTTTCCATCTACCAGTGACGGGGCTGGAGGTTTCCAGTGCTAGGTATAAAATTTAAATCGCCACAAATAATCAATCCTCCTTGTTTGTATTTATTTATTTTAGTCAGAACAGACAAAATAATCTCTCTGATCAGCATTTTCAAAATACACAGAATTTAGGCTATGCTGAATATTGTTAAACAATTAAAATCACATATCTACCATGCATATCAATAGTCTATTTTGGAGTTGAAAGGACACGACTTTGACACAATGAATGAGTATTGATACTCCTCTCAGTTTTGATTTGTACATACAGGGCCGGCGCTACCTGTAAGGCGGACTAGGCAGCCGCCTAGGGCGCCCCTTGGGAAGGGGCGCCGCCAGGAGCTCCGGCCCCCCTAATGGTGCAGCCGCCCGAGCGCTCTGTAAAGAGCCTCAGGCGGCTGCAGCTTTGCCCGGGCTGGTGCGTCCTGTCACTCCCTCACTGTAGCGTGGCCTAGCCCTGTATGGTCCGGCCAGGTACAGGGAGCATCTGTCTCCTGTACCCGGCCGGACTAACAGGAAGTGAACACTGATTGTTCACTTCCTTTTAGTCTGGCCGGGTACAGGAAACAAAAGCTCCCTGTACCCGCGGACCATACAGAGCTCGGCCACGCTACATCATAGGTAGGGGAGGGGGAAAAGAAAGAAACAGGGAGGGAGGGAGGGGAGAAAGAAACAGGGAGGGAGGGAGGGGAGAAAGAAACAGGGAGGGAGGGAGGGGAGAAAGAAACAGGGAGGGAGGGAGGGAGGGGAGAAAGAAACAGGGAGGGCGTGGGAGAAAGAAACAGGGAGGGAGGGGGGAGAAAGAAACAGAGAGAGAGGGAGGGAGGGGGGGAGAAAGAAACGGGGAGGGAGGGGGGGAGAATGAAACAGGGAGGGAGGGGGAGAAAGAAACAGGGAGGGGAGAGAAAGAAACAGAGAGAGGGAGGGAGGGGGAGAAAGAAGCAGGGAGGGAGGGGGAGAAAGAAGCAGGGAGGGGGAGAAAGAAACAGAGAGAGAGGGAGGGAGAGGGGAGAAAGAAACAGGGAGGGAGGGGGAGAAGGAAACAGGGAGGGGGGAGAAAGAAACAGAGAGAGGGAGGGAAGGGGAGAAAGAAACAGGGAGGGAGGGGGGGAGAAAGAAACAGGGAGGGAGGGGGGGGAAAGAAACAGAGAGGGAGGGAGGGGGGGAGGGAGGGGGGGAGGGGGGGAGGAAGGGGGGGAGCGAGGGGGGGAGGGAGAGGGGGGGAGAGAAACAGAGAGGGAGGGGGGAGAAAGAAACAGGGAGGGGGAGAAAGAAACAGAGAGAGAGGGAGGGAGGGGGAGAAAGAAACAGGGAGGGAGGGGGAGAAAGAAACAGGGAGGGAGGGGGAGAAAGAAACAGGGAGGGAGGGGGAGAAGGAAACAGGGAGGGGGGAGAAAGAAACAGGGAGGGAGGGGGGGAGAAAGAAACAGGGAGGGAGGGGGGGGGGAAAGAAACAGAGAGGGAGGGAGGGGGGGAAAGAAACAGAGAGGGAGGGAGGGGGGAGAAAGAAACAGGGAGGGAGGGAGGGGGGAGAAAGAAACAGGGAGGGAGGGAGGGGGGAGAAAGAAACAGGGAGGGAGGGAGGGAGGGAGAAAGAAACAGGGAGGGAGGGAGGGAGGGAGGGAGAAAGAAACAGAGAGAGAGGGAGGGGGGAGAAATAAACAGGGGGGGAGAAAGAAACAGGGAGGGAGGGGGGAAAGAAACAGGGAGGGAGGGAGGGGGGAGAAAGAAACAGGGAGGGGGGGAAGAAACAGGGAGGGGGAAGAAAGAAACAGGGAGGGGGGGAAAGAAACAGGGAGGGGGGGAAAGAAACAGGGAGGGAGGGAGGGGGGAAAAAAACAGGGATGGAGGGGGAAAGAAACAGGGAGGGAGGGGGGGAAGAAAGAGGGATGGAGGGGGGAAGAAAGAAACTGACCGGGGGGGAAGAAAGAAACTGACAGGGAAGGGGGGAGAAAGAAACTGACAGGGGGGGAAGACATTGACAGGGAGGGGAATTGAGGGGGAGAGAGAAATTGACAGGGAGGGGGAGTGGCAGGGGAGGGGGGGGAGTGGCAGGGGAGGGAGGGAGAATGAGAGTAACAAGGGAGGGGGGGGAGAAGAGAGTGACAAGGGAGGAGGGAGAGATTGACATTCATCACACTCACACACACACAATCACACACAATGCACCCCTTACACACAAAGACAATGCACCCCTTGCACACAGAAAAACACACAATGCATTACACTCACAATGCATTACACACACACACACACGCAATGCAACCCTTACACACAATGCATCCCTTACACACACAGAAACACACAATGCATTCCTTACACACACTCAATGCACCCCTTACACACACACTCAAAGCACCCCTTACAGACTCACACACTTCATCCCTTACATACACAGAAACACACCTTGCAGCCCTTACACATACAAACACAAATTCACCCAATGCATTCCTTACGCACAAATCAGGACATCCCCTACACACTCCGCCCCCTGTGAACAAACTCATTGGTGGACCCTGGGGCCCAGACCTTGAGCTGTGTAAAGGGCCCCAGAAAATGGAGCTGCTTCCCGTTCTCCCAGAACATTGATTTTTGTGACCACAGTTACAAACAGCCTCCATAGATCCTGTTCTACACCAGACCAGTGGAGCCAGACTGCAGCTAGAGCCCATCATCATCCTCATCTGGTTGTAAGTAGGCAATCTAGTATATTATTTGTGGCACTAATCTAATTTACCTCACATTAAAGAAACACTATGGTCCCCAGAACCACTGCAGCTTAATGTAGTGGTTCTGGTGTCTATAGCCTGTCCCTGCAGGCCTTTTAATGTAAACACGGCGGCACTGCAGCACTAGCGTTAGTTAACATGGCAGGTAATTTGGGTGGGGCATTGTGATGTCACAGGGGGGCGGGGGAGGGGGGGGCGGCAAGCTTTACTTTTGCCTAGGGCGGCAAAAATCCTTGCACCGGCCCTGTGTACATAGCATGGAATTGAGTGGGATAATATTTCTCAAATAATTGCGGTTTTGGATGTTTAAAGTGGGTTTCCTGTGTACAGGCAATATCTATTTGTTGGCACCCAAAATCTTTTAACAAGGAGCCTCTTTTCAAAAGAGGCTGTTAAGCCATTTAGCTTTATAAGCAACTTTTTTCACAATAAAAAAAACAAATATATTATGTTTAGTATGCGATTTAGATTTATGCCAAATGTCGTTGGGGCTATCAAAGGTTCAACCTAGATATATATATATACCAGGGAATATCGCAGTGTAAGTATTTCAAGAGACCAGTTAGCACTGAGTGAATGCAAAGCACTCTGCAATGCTTTAGTGGTGAAGTGTGGATGTGATGGTGGGAATACTAGGACATACGGTAAGTGGTACATTAAACATATGGGGATGAGGGGGAATATCAGTGATCATCAAACAAGAAATTAACAGGTTGTCATTAGTGCTCTTACGTGCAAGAGAAAGCCTGGGCATAAGATGGAAGTGGTGGCTGTTTTTTCTGCCGTAAGTGGTGAAAAATGTATACACAGTACAGCATGAGTAACAGCTCATAACATTATCAAAGACACATATAAAGCAACCTATTATTAATGTACAAACTAAAGAAACACCATGGTAGCATAAAATATAAAGTTCCAGTATGGTACTAGGGTAGGTATCCACTAGAATATTGATCATAGATTCAGCGGTACCCGTAAGGTATTGGTGACTATACAGAGATTATAAAATGGGATCAGACTGAAGTAGAACTATTAGAATGTCTCCATCCACTTAAACAGTCATGGTGTACACCTACACAGAATACACATGGTGCAATATAACTCATATTACTGGAGATGGGTCAATACATTTGCAGTGATGGTGGCCGTGAGGTCTGCAAAGATAGCTCTCATCTCTGCTCATGTGACATGGGTTGTTCTCTCAGGAAGAGTGTGGAGAGTTTGGTGGCAAAGAGGAACTCTCTCTAGCAGTTTGCCCATCACTATCTTGGTTTTGCTCTGCAGTTTAGTAGCAGCTGCGGGGGCCATAAAAAGGAGGCTTTATGAGCCTTTTTAATTTTTTTTTTTGCTGGGACATAGTTTCCCTCTCTGGGACTCAGGGAAGACACATTTTTGTAGTTATACAATAAGAACAGAAAAAATGTGTAATAAGGCACTGTATAAAAAGTAAAGTATACAAAAAAATATAAAATTAAAAAAGTGTTACTGAATCGCTTCATCTTTTTCATTTCAAATCTTTGTAGTTGTTCAGTTTATCGTTCAGTGCGCTCTGCTGCACGGACAGAGCTCAGCAAAGCACATCCACCCAACAGCGCTCATAAGCCTCATAGATAGATTTTTATTTTTTTTTTATAAATATATTCCTTGTGTTGAATACAATGGAGACCCCATGCTGGGGTCTGTGCATAAAACACAGAGTTTGGCTCATTAAAATTAGCTGTACTCCCAGAACTATGTGTCATCTAGTTACTGGGAGGGGAGAGGCCTAATCACTGCTCAGCACCTTGTTCCAGCTCGTGAAGAATTGGGGGGGAGGGGGGGGGTTTGGCCTCGGTAAGGACTACAGCTCCCAGGACTGTGTATTGTTCAGTCCCTGGGAGGAGATAGAGTTACTCCCCTACCCTGTTCCAGGACTGAGAGGCTCCAGGATGATCACAGTCAAGCCACTGTGACTGGGACAGAAGCATTGAGGTTTTCCCCAGTTCCAGTTAGGAAGCGGTCCTTGGCGGAGGTACCCAGTCACGGTACAGGGAGCTCCACTACACCCTGATACTTGCCAACTGGCTTTAGTAGTCCATTTATTTTTGTGAAAAAAAAAAAATAATATCTGGGGGCAGATCCACAACATGCACTATTTAGTTGTGGTGCTGCTAGAGCCTAAAATAAGTAAACTTTGATACATTTTCTTTGGATGCCCAGATCTCCATTTGTGGAAGGAAGTTTTTTCAGTGGGTAGTAGACTGATGCCATTCGTTGCTTTTTCTATTTTTATAGTACCTTGCGTATCTGACCTCCTTGGTTGCCCAACTCTTACACATAGTAGCGTGGGTGTTTCCCTGGCCTACATGACTCATACTAAACAAGGAAAAAGGAAACTGAATTCAGATGTCCTACGTATGTTGACTCAAGGCTCAGAGTTGATCAATTAGCTGTTCGTGGGAGAAGCAAACCGTAGAATAAATGCTGCTTTCGGTTTTCTTTAGTAAGGCATAAGTTTAGGGCAACTACCTGCTCATCATGTCCCATAAACAGTGTGTTCATTACAATATAAATGTCATGCAAGATGATACTTGAAAGCTGAATTACAAGCCAAAATGTTGACTAATTTGATTGGCATGTAGCCCAATAAAAGTTGTTTTGTATTAGTGAGAATTCTCCTGGGTTTTTCTCCATTTCTATTATTAATCCCTTGGTGTTTAAAGTACACTAGTCCACAAGACTTACATGTTTACACTGCATATCTGAAAGAGTGAGAATTCTCAAACACCACATGCTACATATAAGTACAGCAATGAGCATGTGTCACTATAGTAAGAAACTTTAATAAGGAACATATGGTTTGAAGACTCGACTAAAGAATTGTGCTGTACAATCAGTGGATGACAAAGGTATCTCAACTTAGGACGTTCCTAATGGAGCACACCATGCACCATTACCACTACAGCTCACTCCCTACTTCCACTACCATTCCCTGAGAGCTGGAAGTTCCTTGGCTCAAACTTCCATTAGCTCTCCTGACCTAAGCCTTACAAAACACGTCTTTGTTATTGGCTGAGAGCATCCACTGATCCTGCTGAAAACCTTCTCAGGAGATTATAGTGAACCATTTGAAAAAGGTTTGAATACTTATAGTGAGGGAGAAAAGCAGGCAATCTGCAATGGTTATGGTGCTTGGGGAGTTATATATATATCTCAGTCTCTGCAGGGGATTCAAATGTATACCAAACACATGAAAATACAGGCTGCACTCACGGACTTTCAAATATCAAAAATGCTGTTTATTCCAAAAAAATCGACGTTTCGGTTCTCGCAGGGACCTTCCTCAAGATTGAATGACTGCACATGTATGATCATATAATGTAACTAAATCCCCACTTTTTTGCCTAGATTAGGTGTTTTTAAAAAAAACTTTTACAAACTAATCTGTCAACATTGAAGTTGCTGTTTAGTAGATAGGAGAGTGCGCTGGATCTTGTGTATTTATTGTATAATATGGCCCCCAGCAGCACCCCATTTAAGCATGTTTAGGTGAGTGCAACCATCCCCCCATGTTTCCTATATATATTTGGGAGTCTAGCCAACTCCTTGGTTCTGCACCCCTCCCTGTTACAGGTGCCTCATCTCAGGTCCCTATTTAGTCTTGTACTGCAGAGAGCCTCAGATGGAATTTTTTCCCAAGTAAGTGGTTAATCTCATAAGAGCAGACATTAGACTGTGAGAGTAGGACCTGCCAAAGATGGGGTACATTGACGTTGTGGCAGGCTTATGCAATGTATGATCATATAATGTAACTAAATCCCCACTTTTTTGCCTAGATTAGGTGTTTTTAAAAAAAACTTTTACAAACTAATCTGTCAACATTGAAGTTGCTGTTTAGTAGATAGGAGAGTGCGCTGGATCTTGTGTATTTATTGTATAATATGGCCCCCAGCAGCACCCCATTTAAGCATGTTTAGGTGAGTGCAACCATCCCCCCATGTTTCCTATATATATTTGGGAGTCTAGCCAACTCCTTGGTTCTGCACCCCTCCCTGTTACAGGTGCCTCATCTCAGGTCCCTATTTAGTCTTGTACTGCAGAGAGCCTCAGATGGAATTTTTTCCCAAGTAAGTGGTTAATCTCATAAGAGCAGACATTAGACTGTGAGAGTAGGACCTGCCAAAGATGGGGTACATTGACGTTGTGGCAGGCTTATGCAATGTATGATCATATAATGTAACTAAATCCCCACTTTTTTGCCTAGATTAGGTGTTTTTAAAAAAAACTTTTACAAACTAATCTGTCAACATTGAAGTTGCTGTTTAGTAGATAGGAGAGTGCGCTGGATCTTGTGTATTTATTGTATAATATGGCCCCCAGCAGCACCCCATTTAAGCATGTTTAGGTGAGTGCAACCATCCCCCCATGTTTCCTATATATATTTGGGAGTCTAGCCAACTCCTTGGTTCTGCACCCCTCCCTGTTACAGGTGCCTCATCTCAGGTCCCTATTTAGTCTTGTACTGCAGAGAGCCTCAGATGGAATTTTTTCCCAAGTAAGTGGTTAATCTCATAAGAGCAGACATTAGACTGTGAGAGTAGGACCTGCCAAAGATGGGGTACATTGACGTTGTGGCAGGCTTATGCAATGTATGATCATATAATGTAACTAAATCCCCACTTTTTTGCCTAGATTAGGTGTTTTTAAAAAAAACTTTTACAAACTAATCTGTCAACATTGAAGTTGCTGTTTAGTAGATAGGAGAGTGCGCTGGATCTTGTGTATTTATTGTATAATATGGCCCCCAGCAGCACCCCATTTAAGCATGTTTAGGTGAGTGCAACCATCCCCCCATGTTTCCTATATATATTTGGGAGTCTAGCCAACTCCTTGGTTCTGCACCCCTCCCTGTTACAGGTGCCTCATCTCAGGTCCCTATTTAGTCTTGTACTGCAGAGAGCCTCAGATGGAATTTTTTCCCAAGTAAGTGGTTAATCTCATAAGAGCAGACATTAGACTGTGAGAGTAGGACCTGCCAAAGATGGGGTACATTGACGTTGTGGCAGGCTTATGCAATGTATGATCATATAATGTAACTAAATCCCCACTTTTTTGCCTAGATTAGGTGTTTTTAAAAAAAACTTTTACAAACTAATCTGTCAACATTGAAGTTGCTGTTTAGTAGATAGGAGAGTGCGCTGGATCTTGTGTATTTATTGTATAATATGGCCCCCAGCAGCACCCCATTTAAGCATGTTTAGGTGAGTGCAACCATCCCCCCATGTTTCCTATATATATATTTGGGAGTCTAGCCAACTCCTTGGTTCTGCACCCCTCCCTGTTACAGGTGCCTCATCTCAGGTCCCTATTTAGTCTTGTACTGCAGAGAGCCTCAGATGGAATTTTTTCCCAAGTAAGTGGTTAATCTCATAAGAGCAGACATTAGACTGTGAGAGTAGGACCTGCCAAAGATGGGGTACATTGACGTTGTGGCAGGCTTATGCAATGTATGATCATATAATGTAACTAAATCCCCACTTTTTTGCCTAGATTAGGTGTTTTTAAAAAAAACTTTTACAAACTAATCTGTCAACATTGAAGTTGCTGTTTAGTAGATAGGAGAGTGCGCTGGATCTTGTGTATTTATTGTATAATATGGCCCCCAGCAGCACCCCATTTAAGCATGTTTAGGTGAGTGCAACCATCCCCCCATGTTTCCTATATATATTTGGGAGTCTAGCCAACTCCTTGGTTCTGCACCCCTCCCTGTTACAGGTGCCTCATCTCAGGTCCCTATTTAGTCTTGTACTGCAGAGAGCCTCAGATGGAATTTTTTCCCAAGTAAGTGGTTAATCTCATAAGAGCAGACATTAGACTGTGAGAGTAGGACCTGCCAAAGATGGGGTACATTGACGTTGTGGCAGGCTTATGCAATGTATGATCATATAATGTAACTAAATCCCCACTTTTTTGCCTAGATTAGGTGTTTTTAAAAAAAACTTTTACAAACTAATCTGTCAACATTGAAGTTGCTGTTTAGTAGATAGGAGAGTGCGCTGGATCTTGTGTATTTATTGTATAATATGGCCCCCAGCAGCACCCCATTTAAGCATGTTTAGGTGAGTGCAACCATCCCCCCATGTTTCCTATATATATTTGGGAGTCTAGCCAACTCCTTGGTTCTGCACCCCTCCCTGTTACAGGTGCCTCATCTCAGGTCCCTATTTAGTCTTGTACTGCAGAGAGCCTCAGATGGAATTTTTTCCCAAGTAAGTGGTTAATCTCATAAGAGCAGACATTAGACTGTGAGAGTAGGACCTGCCAAAGATGGGGTACATTGACGTTGTGGCAGGCTTATGCAATGTATGATCATATAATGTAACTAAATCCCCACTTTTTTGCCTAGATTAGGTGTTTTTAAAAAAAACTTTTACAAACTAATCTGTCAACATTGAAGTTGCTGTTTAGTAGATAGGAGAGTGCGCTGGATCTTGTGTATTTATTGTATAATATGGCCCCCAGCAGCACCCCATTTAAGCATGTTTAGGTGAGTGCAACCATCCCCCCATGTTTCCTATATATATTTGGGAGTCTAGCCAACTCCTTGGTTCTGCACCCCTCCCTGTTACAGGTGCCTCATCTCAGGTCCCTATTTAGTCTTGTACTGCAGAGAGCCTCAGATGGAATTTTTTCCCAAGTAAGTGGTTAATCTCATAAGAGCAGACATTAGACTGTGAGAGTAGGACCTGCCAAAGATGGGGTACATTGACGTTGTGGCAGGCTTATGCAATGTATGATCATATAATGTAACTAAATCCCCACTTTTTTGCCTAGATTAGGTGTTTTTAAAAAAAACTTTTACAAACTAATCTGTCAACATTGAAGTTGCTGTTTAGTAGATAGGAGAGTGCGCTGGATCTTGTGTATTTATTGTATAATATGGCCCCCAGCAGCACCCCATTTAAGCATGTTTAGGTGAGTGCAACCATCCCCCCATGTTTCCTATATATATATTTGGGAGTCTAGCCAACTCCTTGGTTCTGCACCCCTCCCTGTTACAGGTGCCTCATCTCAGGTCCCTATTTAGTCTTGTACTGCAGAGAGCCTCAGATGGAATTTTTTCCCAAGTAAGTGGTTAATCTCATAAGAGCAGACATTAGACTGTGAGAGTAGGACCTGCCAAAGATGGGGTACATTGACGTTGTGGCAGGCTTATGCAATGTATGATCATATAATGTAACTAAATCCCCACTTTTTTGCCTAGATTAGGTGTTTTTAAAAAAAACTTTTACAAACTAATCTGTCAACATTGAAGTTGCTGTTTAGTAGATAGGAGAGTGCGCTGGATCTTGTGTATTTATTGTATAATATGGCCCCCAGCAGCACCCCATTTAAGCATGTTTAGGTGAGTGCAACCATCCCCCCATGTTTCCTATATATATTTGGGAGTCTAGCCAACTCCTTGGTTCTGCACCCCTCCCTGTTACAGGTGCCTCATCTCAGGTCCCTATTTAGTCTTGTACTGCAGAGAGCCTCAGATGGAATTTTTTCCCAAGTAAGTGGTTAATCTCATAAGAGCAGACATTAGACTGTGAGAGTAGGACCTGCCAAAGATGGGGTACATTGACGTTGTGGCAGGCTTATGCAATGTATGATCATATAATGTAACTAAATCCCCACTTTTTTGCCTAGATTAGGTGTTTTTAAAAAAAACTTTTACAAACTAATCTGTCAACATTGAAGTTGCTGTTTAGTAGATAGGAGAGTGCGCTGGATCTTGTGTATTTATTGTATAATATGGCCCCCAGCAGCACCCCATTTAAGCATGTTTAGGTGAGTGCAACCATCCCCCCATGTTTCCTATATATATTTGGGAGTCTAGCCAACTCCTTGGTTCTGCACCCCTCCCTGTTACAGGTGCCTCATCTCAGGTCCCTATTTAGTCTTGTACTGCAGAGAGCCTCAGATGGAATTTTTTCCCAAGTAAGTGGTTAATCTCATAAGAGCAGACATTAGACTGTGAGAGTAGGACCTGCCAAAGATGGGGTACATTGACGTTGTGGCAGGCTTATGCAATGTATGATCATATAATGTAACTAAATCCCCACTTTTTTGCCTAGATTAGGTGTTTTTAAAAAAAACTTTTACAAACTAATCTGTCAACATTGAAGTTGCTGTTTAGTAGATAGGAGAGTGCGCTGGATCTTGTGTATTTATTGTATAATATGGCCCCCAGCAGCACCCCATTTAAGCATGTTTAGGTGAGTGCAACCATCCCCCCCTGTTTCCTATATATATTTGGGAGTCTAGCCAACTCCTTGGTTCTGCACCCCTCCCTGTTACAGGTGCCTCATCTCAGGTCCCTATTTAGTCTTGTACTGCAGAGAGCCTCAGATGGAATTTTTTCCCAAGTAAGTGGTTAATCTCATAAGAGCAGACATTAGACTGTGAGAGTAGGACCTGCCAAAGATGGGGTACATTGACGTTGTGGCAGGCTTATGCAATGTATGATCATATAATGTAACTAAATCCCCACTTTTTTGCCTAGATTAGGTGTTTTTAAAAAAAACTTTTACAAACTAATCTGTCAACATTGAAGTTGCTGTTTAGTAGATAGGAGAGTGCGCTGGATCTTGTGTATTTATTGTATAATATGGCCCCCAGCAGCACCCCATTTAAGCATGTTTAGGTGAGTGCAACCATCCCCCCATGTTTATATATATATATATATATATATATATATATATATATATATATATATATATATATATATATATATATATAAAAAAAACAATGGAAAATCCTTGCACACATGCTATAAATTTAACAGGTATTTGCCGGGTCCTGGAACCTATGTTTTAATTCTTGCATAATAAAGAAGATATTTTAAACTGAAGACCGTGAGTGCTACCATTACTATTTCCTGTTATATATATATATATATATATATATATATATATATATATACACACATACACAAATTTATTTTGAACAGTGTTTGCATTTCCATCAAACACTATGAAGAATGCAGATTGCCTCAATCCGTGACTATCACTCACTTCAAACTATGATGATTTTATTTAATTTACATTGAACCAACATAAGACCTCCTGATTTCAAAGCAAAATAAAGCTCTCTCACTGTTGCTTTGGTGAGACAATCTGCAAAGATATGTCCTTATTGCACACTTCTCAAGTTTGGAAAAAACTAACTTTAATCAAAGCATATCTATTAAAACTAAAGAGGAATATCATTTTAAGGTTGCGCATCATTGTACAATAAGGGTTCAGTGATATTTAGTAAGCAAAGGCTTCTTGGAGATGCCACAACTGGAGTGCTGCATTTCAACATGCCTGTTCTGATCTTAAAAGGATCTGTAACCCACAGCAGGTCACCTGTGTGTATTGTAGTCACTATCTGCAAATACTTTCTAGTATTGCAAAGTACATTGCCACCATGCAAAAAAAAAAAAAGAAGGTAACAGAATTACAGCCCAACACCTGACACCTTGGGAACACAGAGCATCCATCTAAACCGACCTGTTCCAGTTGGCTGTTCAGCCTCCTCAATAACAGGAAATATGTTCAGCCGCTTTCCAGCATACAGTCCCCTCCTGCTGTTAGAAAACATGTGTTAGCAACTGAAGGTTTATTTAAACAGAAAAATAAAGAAAAAACAGATACTATGATATGGAAATTGATTGTGCATAGATCTGAATACAAATATATATATATATATATATATATATATGCATTGAAGGCACACACGGAAAGTTAAATACAAAAACTGTAAGCCAATAAAATGATATATACTCACAGAAATGTGCTTCTCAGGGTTATGCACTAAACTACGAATTGTAGCAATCTAAAAATTGATTGGCAATATGTAAGCAAATATAACAGATTTGTACTCATTTGGCTCCTAACTTGCTAAAATTTGGAGTATAGTGAATAGACCTCATTGAATGGCATTTTAATCCACACAAAATGCAAAGTAGGACACAGACCCATCTGGGTCAATGTGCATATTGCAAACATTCTGTCAGAATTGGCAAGGGATGCACCATCTTAACAGCTTTAAACACATAAATAAAAAACAGTGGAAAAACTAAGCAGTGGACAGTTGACTTGGGGGATTTTTTTTCTTGAATTTGCATTGAATCTGAATTCTGTTATCAAGTTATCAATACAAATAAATATAAATATATGTCTATAGATACAAAGATCTTTTAAAGTAATACAGATTAGTCCCAGTGTGAGCAGTGAAACTTCGGTCAGCGGTGTACTTTTTTTTAATGAGAATATGCAATAAGAGTTATTAAGTTTGTGTCTACTAGCTTCTATGTGCTCTCCTAAATATTTTATATCATTGGCTTGAAATTGCAAAGAGGACTAAGGAGACTTTGTAACAGTAAGGCATATCAAATATATAATTCATATAATACAGGGTGGGCCACAATGCAGAGTAGGATTTGACAGGTAAATAACTTATTTGCTAGTAGTTAAAACATTTTGTTGCAGGTACATATTATAATGGAGTCTTGGGCGATTCATCAAAGTAATGATAATTTCACGAAGGAACAAAGAATAAAAATAGTGGAATTTTATTGGTGATGAGATGAGAAAATTGTTTACATCCTATCGTGGAAAATCGTGTTGAAATATGCATTCAACAGGATTCAACTGTCCATACAGCCAGGGCCACTAAGGACCACTGTTCGGCAAGCGGATAATTTAAAAAGCTCACAATTACTTCCTATGGGGATATCCGAAGGAGCGGGTGCATGTGAACACTAGAGCAGCTCAAGGAGTATATCTGGGTACAAATTTGAGTGCTAGAACCTCAAAACATTAAAGGGACATTCCACTGTTCCAAACAAAAAAGAAATAAAATTCATTGTTTAGTAGATTTACACAAAATGAAATCATGCATGCATTTTATTATGATTTTTTTAATTGGGGTATATCTAAAAACAGATTGCAAAACCTGCAGTTCTTTTGCCTGCAGCCTTTGCAAGCCCTCCCCTTCTAATCCCACCCAGACTTTCTGTGGCTGTTCAATCACAGGCTTCCCAATGCAGCTCAATGAGAAGTCTTTGCAAGGCAGGTGCTCTGAGCAATTGCTGCCTCTTGAGTTTAGCTCCACGGAGCTATCCAACCAGGAAGTAATGACTGGTTGTCTGCTTGAAAGGGGGGTGTGACCAGGTTCATTTTTAAAAGTGTAAATTTCTTTTAAAAGGACACTCTTCACACGTAAAGCTTTTCACCAAGTTAAAGTGCTAAAGTTATGAACAATGCAATCAAAGAGCGCGACTTTCCGAGGTGGCAAATGGAGCTCATTTAAAATATGTCATCTTCCGTACCTAGTCAAACAAATCTCCAAATGTTAAGCATTCACTGTATGTAATATCATTGAAATTGGTTCATTAATTAAAAAAAGCAAAAAAAAAAAAAACTTATTGACTCCCCATCCCTACTCTGAATTTTGCTCCATCCTGTATATAGTATATTTCACATTCATTGCATTTAGCAACACTTCTGAAAAATGAGTACTGAGTTTGAGCGAGCTAGGCTGCAAGAACATGACGTTAAATTGATATAAATGATGTAACAATGTCCTCAAAAGGAAAATCATTCTGTATTATACATGTAATTAGACATGGCACACCAATTCCCATTATACTGCTCATAATATGGGTTTGATTATTTCTCATTACCTTAGATAGGATTGGCTGTAATTGAAATGCTTAGGGGAAAAAAATGAATTTAATGGGGGAAGTGTTAATTGGGTGCAGCCAAGTGGTGAGTCACATCTGGATAAATGCTTTTTGGCTTTTACAACTCTTGCACAATTCAGACGCTAAATCGACAAAATAAAAAATGCCATACCCCTCACAAGTGAAGAACGAGTTTCCTTGGCGTGTGCTTATGAATCCACCCACTCCCTTCTTTCCAAATGTCTCTTATTTAGTAAGCTAAATACAGGCAATTCATTTTGTTCCTAGGATACTTGGACAGCTGCAATGAACCCTTTGCGTGCTAGAGGGGTATGTTGCTGATCATTTAAGGGTTAAATTTGTTTCACAAGTATTTAAATTGCACTTAAGTTGCGTTGTAAATTTATAAAAATGAAATACCTTCTTATAGGGGTGACAGTACATGTTAAAAGACAAGATTATGAGAGTTCACTTACTTATGAGAGAGAGAGAGAGTGTTTTAATTTAGTAGTAAAAAAAGTGCTAAAATAAGTTGCGTGAGCCGAACACAACAGAACTGTTGTGAATCACCTACATATCTCAAGTAGGAGAAGTCAATTAAAAATAATAATTTAGAGAAATCAAGTTTCCACATTTCTTCTAGAATTTCCAACTGCACATGCAGCATTTTTTTTTGATAATCATTTTTCTTTATATCAAGTGAATACAGCGAGTTTAAAGCTCGCAGGCCCTTTCCAACCACATAATGCAAGATTACAATAAAGGAGCATTATACAAAGACAATATGGTTAGATACAGAGCCAAGTGCACTTTCAGAGCCATTTTATAACAGATAACATTGTACAGTTATATTTACGTCCCATATTGGGAGTTTCATTGTGTTGTTGTGTTGATACTTCATGGAGCTGGATGTTTCTGATTAGAGCTTGAGCGATGTGGACATGGTAGCGTCCATAGATACCCTAAGGATGTGGTTCTGTAAGCGGTAGGTATCTACAATATTCGTCGATGAGTGTGAGATTGTGATGTGTTGTGTTGGGTGGTGGCCCAACAGGGGGCAGTGTATGTGTAATGATACGGTGTCAGCATGACACAAAGTATTTAATGTAGGGGTGAGGATAACAATGGGGTATGATCCGTAAGTGCCCAAGCTATAGCGCAGTCAGTGTCCCCCCCCTATGGTCCGATCTACAGCGAACGGTATCCCCGTCTGTATTGCAGCCAGTTTTGCTCGTCGTGACACCTCTACTGAGGTTTACTTGTTTGGGTGAACACGTCAGGCTTGCACCCTCCACTAGTGTGCGGGTTCCTTTTTGGCTTGGGTGGGTTAGCTAGTGTCCATTCTGTTTCTCTGGCTAGATATTATGTTGCCATGATGCGATACGACAGGGACGATGGTGAGGGTAACTGCTAGGCGCGTTGCCTGAGTCAGTGAGGGCGCGGATTCCCGGTTTCCTCGGGAAGGGGTAAAGTGTTGTGGAGTGTGTATGGGTTGTGGTGTCTTGGGGCTGCCATTCGCATCGTCTCCCGACCCGGATCTCCCATCTACCCCCCCCCATGGCCTCGTGCGGAAGGTAAACCACGGGGCCCAGGCTTCAGCGCATTTTGCTCCCCTGCCCGCCACTTCCGCCTGCAGTGCTTCAGCTGCCCTGATGTCCTCGACTCGATGGATCCAGTACACCGGTATGAGCGATTTGGCCGCGTTTAATAAGTGACGCACGATTGATTTTTTTGTATGTGAACAACGGTCGTGCGGAGATGTGTAATAAGGCTAGTTCTTCTGTCCATCGAAGATCATCTCCCAAGATTATTTGAATGTCAGATTTGATTCGGTCCCAGTATGGGACAATGTGTTTGTATTCCCACCAGATGTGTAGCATAGTCCCCCTGTCTTCCTGGCATCTCCAACACGTTGGTGGCGTAGTGGGAAAAAACTTGTGTAGTAGTACTGGTGTTCTGTATCACATGGAGAGTAGTTTATAGTTCACCTCTTGCTAGTGGGAGCTGGAGGAGCTTTTATGTTGCCATATCAAGGCCTTGTCCCATTGTGCCGACGTGAATGTTTTATCCATGGCCCCTTCCAGGGGAGGGCTGGCAGCCTTAGGCCTGGGGGGCAAATCCAGTCAAGTGGCCCATTGCACCAAGAGGAGAGTAAAAACACCTTTCCCGTGTGATTGAAAGTGTGGGGGGGAGGGGGGGGAGCAGTCACCTAAACAGACAATCAATGACAGGCACACACACTTGCTGATTTGGCATACACTAAAAAACACACACTCACTGACAGGCACACGCACACACTCACTGACAGGCACACAGACACACACAGAAAGACACATTGTTACAGGCATACTGACTCAGACAGACAGACATACTGACACACACACACAGGCATACTGGCTGACACACACACAGACAAACTGGCACACACACAGAGACATACTTGCACACACATAGACAGACATACTGACACACACATAAACAGACATACTGATGCACACACACAGACATACTGATGCACACACACACAGACATACTGACATACTAACGCACACACAGACATACTGACGCACACACACACACACAGACATACTGACATACTAACGCACACACAGACATACTGACGCACACACACACAGACATACTGACATACTGACTGACACAGACATACTGACACACACAGACATACTCATACACACACACCCAAACTTTACACTTTTAAAACCAGTGGACAGGGGCTGAGTAAGGGGACAGGGCTGTAGTGGGGGACAGGGGGTGGTATTGGAGGGTATAAGCTGTAATTGGGGGTTTAGGAAATGTACGGGGGGATAGGGGCTGAAGCAAGTTAATGGCTACAATTTGGGAAAGGGGCTGTGGTGTGGGTAATATGTGTTCCAATTGGTGGAGAGGAGCTGTGGTGGGGGCATGGGGCTGAGGAAGGGGGCAGGAGCTGAGAGGGGGGAAAGGAGCAGGGAAAGGGTGGGACAGGGGCTGACCAAGGGGACAGGGGCTGAGGAGGGGAGACAGGGGCTGAGGAGGGGAGACAGGGGCTGAGGAGGGGAGACAGGGGCTGAGGTAGGGGACAGGGGCTGAGGTAGGGGACAGGGGCTGAGGTAGGAGCTGACAAAGGGGAGGTGTGGACAGGGGCTGAGGTGTGGACAGGGGCTGAGGTGGGGACAGGGGCTGACTAAGGCTGAGGCGGGGACAGGGGCTGAGATGGGGACAGGGGCTAAGGAGGGGACAGGGGCTGAGGAGGGGACAGGGGCTGAGGAGGGGACATGGGCTGAGGAGGGGGTACAGGGGCTGAGGAGGGGGGCAGGGGCTGAGGAGGGGGGGCAGGGGCTGAGGAGGGGGGGCAGGGGCTGAGGAGGGGGGGCAGGGGCTGAGGAGGGGGGGCAGGGGCTGAGGAGGGGGGGCAGGGGCTGAGGAGGGGGGGCAGGGGCTGAGGAGGGGGGCAGGGGCTGACTAAGGGGACAGGGGCTGACCAAGGGGACAGGGGCTGAGATGGGGACAGGGGCTGAGATGGGGACAGGGGCTGAGGAGGGGACAGGGGCTGAGGAGGGGACAGGGGCTGAGGAGGGGACAGGGGCCGAGGAGGGGACAGGGGCTGAGGGGGCAGGGGCTGAGTAGGGGAATAAAAAAAACACTAAAGTGTATTTCCCCCCCCCCTCCCTGAGTCTTACCTTAGGCCAGGGAGGGGTGGAGAGCAGCCAACAGTAGCAGCAGCCAGTGAAGTCGTCCTCTCCTGATGATGTCAGGGGGAGGGGCCGTGACTTCCCCTGCTCTTCTACCAGACTCCCCAGCGGTCCTGTTAGAAGAGAAGTGGAAGTCACGCCCCCTCCTACTGACATCATCAGGAGTGGCCGGCCGACTCCACTGACTGCAGGCTGCAGGAAGAGTGAGGTAAGTTGAAAAATCTGAGTCCTCAGCCAGAGGCAGGGGATTCAGATTTTTCCTTTTTTTGCTGGATGTGGGCGGCCCTGGGTTTAGGGTGGCCTGGGGGGCAATTGCCTCCCTGCCCCCCTTCCCAGCCCGCCCCTGGCCCCTTCCCAATGTCATTGGAAGGTGTTGTTTTCTGAGGCGGGACTGGTCAGTAAGTATTGGTAGAGATTCGAGATAGCTTTTCCTAATGATGTGCCACGGGAGCAGAGGTCTTCGAACCATGTTAGGTCTCTTTGTAGTTTTTCCCTGTGTGGGAGTGAGTTATACTAATGTTTCAGTTGCATGTATCGAAAAACCGCCATGTGCGACCGTGGGCGTGACTCCAATAGTGCGTCCAGAATCTTCTGGGTGCCGTCCTGGGTATCTTTATGTATTGGGATGTAGTCTGCTTCACCTAGGAATGTCCAGGCCGCCTCTTATGTTGGGGTTGTGTGCGATCGGTAGCAATGGGCAGGGGGTCGGAGAGACTTGTGGTGTTTCCCTGAGATTTTCCCATGTGAGAAGTGTTTGTGTTACCGTGTCTTCGTCTCGTCGTCTGTTGCCTCTTGTTGCTCATCTTTTCCATACTGCCTCCTTTAGTTTAGCAGCATCCCCCTCCCGATCCAGGATCACCCATTGTTTGGTCGTTTCCAGCTCGTGCCACTCCATAATTCGTTGCAGCGTTGTTGCCTGGTGATATTTTTTTTAAATCGGGCAAAGCTAAGCCCCCCCTATGTCTGGGCATGCATAGTATTTCATGACGTATCCTGTATCTTTCCCCCCTCCATACACAATTGATGACCGCTGATTTCAGGGTCGAGAAGAATATTGCCGGTAGAGCTACCGGTATAGTCTGAAATAGGTAGAGAGCCCTTGGGAGTACGTTCATTTTAAGAACCGCTATTCGGCCGTGCCAGGTGATATGTGGGTAGGACCATCTTTTCAGATCGGATTCGATGCTTTGCAGTAGTGTCGTGAAGTTGCGCCGGTATATTTGTTGGGGATTCGTGGTGATCCAGATGCCGAGATATTTCATTGCTCCTGTACACCAACGGAATGGAAAGAGTGGGCCGAGGGATCCGTAGTCTGCCGTGGGTGTAGTGATGTTCAGTGCTTCACATTTCGCTAGGTTGAGCTTAAAACCCGAGATTCGGCCGAACTTGTCCATCTCTGAAAGTATGCAAGGCAATGTGATCCGAGGCTGGGAAACAAAGAACAGAAGGTCGTCCGCGTATGCGGCCACCTTATGTTCCGTGTCCTGCCACGTGTAGCCATGAATGTCTCAACGGTCTCGGATTGCCTGTAGGAGCGGCTCCAAAGAGAGTGCAAACAGGAGAGGCGACGAGGCGACAGGGGGCATCCCTGTCTGGTTCCATTTCAAATTTCCATTTCATGATTCCAAAGCTTGTAGTCAATGCTCCATTAACGCGTAAAGCCGCTCTAGGTGTACTGTATAGGGCAGTGATCCACGCCATGGTTCTCTGCCCCATGCCCATAAACCGGAGTGTTTGGAACATGTACTTCCAATTGACCCAGTCGAATGCCTTCTCTGCATCTGTGGACAATAGTAGGAGGTGTTTCCGGTATTTCCGTGCATGATGTTGTATAGAGAATAGGCGTAACGTACGGTCTCGTGCTACTAAATCCCGTATGGTCCACGTGAACAAGGCTCGGTAGTATCTGTTGAAGTCTAGTCGCCAGCACTTTTATCAGGAGCTTTGTGTCCACATTCAGCAGAGATATCGGGCGGTAGCTGCCGCATTTTTCCGGGTCCTTTCCAGGTTTGAGCAGGACTGTTATAGTTGCCGTCAGGGATTCCATGCCGAAGTGCCCTCCCTCTGTAATTTTGTTGACAGCCTTTGTTAGCCATGGTATTAGTATCGCAGCGAAATGTTTGTAGTACCCCGTGGAAAACCCATCCAGTCCCGGAGCTCGTCCTGTTTTCGTGTCCTTTAATGTCGCGGGCAGGTCCTCCGCGTCGATCGGTTCATCAAGCATAGATGCTGCTTCAGGGTTCACCCGTTTCCATACATTATCTTGTAGGTATGTCCATATATGTAATGAGGAATCTCGTCTTTGCGCTGGGTTCTCTGGTGGGCGAAGGTTATAGATGGAATTGTAGTATTCCCGAAATTCTCCTGCTATTTCTTCTGGGTATGGAGATATTCTGCCCGATGATAGGCGTAGTTTTCTTACTTGTGTGCATGGTGTATCTCTCTTCAAGAGGCGGGCGAGGAACTTCCCTCCTTTGTTCGCATGGGTGTAAACATTTTTTTTGGATCTTTGGAGCGAGCGATGGAATCGTTGTGTGAGGAGGGTCTTCAAAGTCCGCCTGGCTTCCATCAGTTCACCATAGGTCTCGGCTAGTTGAGAACGTTTGTGTTGGGTTTCGAGGCGTTTAATGGAGTTGTATACGTCTGTTATCGCGCGGGTTGATATACCGATAAGTGTGCCGCGTATTACACTCTTGTGTGCTTCCCACACGGACACCGGAGACATCTCTTCCGTTCCGTTTTCAAAGTAGTTTTCCAGTGCTTGTGAGATCTCCCCTCTCACCCCATTGTCCTGGAGCAGGGATTCGTTCAGGCGCCATGTCCAAGTTGCCGGTTTAAACAACGGGGATTCCAGTTCAACCTGGACAGAGCCGTGGTCCGACCACGTGGCCGGATCTATAGAAGCTATAGAGTCCATCTTGCTTGAGGAGTACGTAGTCTATTCGGGAGTAGCGATTGTGTATTACCGAGTAATGTGTTTAATCCCTGCCTGAGGGATGAATCGTCCTCCAGCAGTCAACTAACGCCATCTCCCCCAGCGATTTGCGGATGGACCTAATGCGAGATTGCGAGAGGCAGCTGTGGCCAGTGGACGAGTCCATAAGAGGATCTAAAGGGGCGTTGAAGTCTCCCCCATGATCAGTGCTCCCTCCGAGAATCCGTGCTGTTTGTTCAGCGTCCCTCGTAGAAATTGTGCTTGTTTCGAGTTGGGAACATATATGGTCGCAAGAGTGTACACCCTGTTGGCTATTACTCCTTTTAGGAAGAGGAAACGTCCCTGGTCGTCAGCCAATCTATCCAGTTCCTGGAAGCCTAAGTCTGCGGCAAGCAGGAGTGCGACTCCCGCTCGACGGGCTGTCTGGTGGTTGTTACAGTAGCTTACTGGGTAGTGAGTACTTCGGAGTTTGGGGGCCGCGTCTTCCCTGAAGTGGGTCTCTTGTAGCATCGCTATCGATATGTGTTTCTGTCGCAGGACTCTCAGTAGGTGAGAGCGACGTTCCGGTATATTCAAGCCTCTGCAGTTGAGGGTCATGACGGACAGGGGAGCGTGGCTGTATGCCATAGTTCCTCCCGTGGCCCTGCGCGCTTATCCGCAGGGGATGCGTCCGGGCGGAGCGATGAGCCGGGCCGACGGTGCAAACCAGTGGGGTTGTACGCGCTACTATGGAGGTATAATATCCCATGCGTCCCGCTCTGTTCTAGGTATGGTTAGGTAACTGAGTGTCCCGTGAGGCTCCTGACTACGTTCGGACTACCGTGGGGGCGTCGCCCCTCGATATCTGTGTCAAGCCGGAAAGTGTACAGCAGCCGTAAGGGGTGGTGTATGTGTGAGTGAACGCGTGAATGTGTACGTAGATAAGGTATGTGTATGGAGTCGATACTGTAGTTATGTCGATTACGGTAGATAAAATAAGGGTGGGCCGGGCGGGCCCCTCCTCTGGGGATCGTCCCCAGCGGGGTGAAAGGAGATTATCACCCCGGAGTCTCCAGAAAAAGGAGGTTCACTTGCGTCACAGCAGGAGTGGCCAGGTGTCACCCCCATAACCAGCTGAGAGTCTTGCGCAAGTGAAAGTATAGAGCTGTGGTCAGGGTCCAAACCAGGATTGGTATGACCTACCTGTCGTGAATAACTCAGGTGTCGGTCTGTCCCGCTCCAACCAGTTCCTAGCCCAAGTGTGTTTAGTCGTGGGAGGAACAAACATGCATGAGGTTAAACATTATTATAACAGACTGTAAACATAACATTATTGGTAACAACCAGCAGTAATAGATATCCGCCACCCCCTCGAGCGTCTCCCGCCAGCGAACCTTCCCCACCGCCTGCCCTGGAGTAGACCCCAAGCAGTAGTTGTACCCCCAACCCACCTTTCGGGTTGTGCCGTGAAAAAGTACAAACCCATGTCTGTGTGGGCAATCGGGTTGGGTCTAACGATTAAGTTCAGCCGTCATATCCCTGTCCCTCAATCTATGCGCTATACCTGGATCCGGGCATGGGTGAGTCATATATATTGTCTCTGTGGGTCTCTTGGGACATCAGGTAACTTCCTGATGTCCCTATGTTAGCATCCCTGCTTGGTTCTTATGTTTTTTTTTTGTTTTTTTTCTCCCCCTTCCCCTTCACCCCCCTCTCCCTCCCCCCCTGCTCTCTCCCCCTCCTCACCCCCTGTCATGGTTCCCTCCGTCCATATTGGTGCAATTACCTCTCCAAACTTCCCTCACTTCTCTTTTCTGACCTTGTTAGCCTCTAGGTTGCAACCCTTGTTCCTATCTCACCCCTTGGCGTATTCTTTCCACTTATATAACACAACAGGTGTATCAGCAAGAATAAAAATAAAAGAACAATTGCTAAACATAACGCCAAGGGAAGATACTTATCAAGGTGAGGATAGTCTCTGGACCCAGTTTCCTATGGCGATGTACAGTTCGGGTCACGCATACGATGTTGGAGATGTTCGATACCACGGCTTTGTTGCGCATGTAGACATAAGAAATCAGCCGTGATCGTGCCATCATAGGGACAAAATATTTCCATAGCTCCCCTTTATTCCCCACCACCCCAAAGGTCCCGTCTGTGAACCCCAGACCACTTTTCCGGAGGGAGGGTTAGGAGCTCGAAAAGTAAGGAGAGACATGTAAGTGTCACTGTTAGCTCTGCATGGGAGGGAAGCCGGTCCAAGTAGCCCCCTTGCCATGTATGCTCTCAGTTCGGGTGCGTCGGTCCTTCATGCGGACCTGGTAGTGCGGAAATGGTGCTGTAGGTTCCCTTGTAGTTTCCCCAAGATCCATGTATACGTCACCCATCCCTGTCCAGGTTAGTGTGGATAGCAAGGCTGGTGTAAACGTCTCAGCCGTGCAATAAAAGTAGTGATACAGCGCTAAGGTCAAGGGGTCTCCCAAGGGCAGGTAGGGCAGTACCTGCCTGGTGGTTCAGCGGTATCGGAGTGGCGGTTGCTATTCCTGGCCACCTCGTGCATCACGGCGGCGATGAGGTGGTCCCGGTGGTGACCTTCCCCTGCGTCGACGGGGCGCAGGCTGTGGTCTCTGACCAGCATCTAATAGTCCCAGGACCCAATCCGGTACTGGTACGGGTGGTAATCCCAGTTCCTCCAGGAACCTGGGGACCTCGTCCGGCCAGCGGATCGATACCCATCCGTTCTGGTGCATCTTCTTCGCCCTCTGTTTCCGGCATACCGCGTACTCGGATGTTGCAGCGGCGCACGCGGTTGTCAAGGTCTTCGACCGTTCTCCTAAGTTGCAGGTGCAGGTCACCCTGTTTAGCTACGGCCGTGTCTGTCAATGCCAATCTGGCAGTTTGGGCCTCATGGGAGCGTTCTAGCTCTTTAACACGGTTACCCTGTGCTGACATTTGAGCCCGTAGGGCATCCTGGATAGTGGTGGTGAGTACCAAGAGGTCTGCCTTCGCGGCCATGGAGGCCGCTATAGTGCGGATTTCTTCCCCTATGCCATCTAATGTGGAGGTAGAGGGAGCTACGGATGCGGGGGGAGTGGGCACCATTTTGGGGCCTCCGGCCTCGCCGCGTATGTCTGCTGGTGTTTGCAGAAATTCGTCCATCGGACCCAGCGACTGGTGCGTTTGGGATCCCCTGGGGGTCCCGGCAGGTTCACCTCTTCGGTTCCGTCCCATTAGGGCTTATATTTGCAGATTATTAGGGCTTTGCAAGGACCGGTGGAGCGGAGCTCGCAGCTTAAGCCTCCATCCTGGTCGACGTCCAAGCCACGCCCCCCCCACATGCAGCATTTTAAACTGAAGCATTAAAGTATGAAATTAAAAAAGTCCATGGGGTGTTTGTGTAAGACATCAACAATGCAATGAAAAGTAACAGTTTGCAGAAAAAAAAAAATAACTGATGAGCCTTAAAAGCTAGTTTAAAGTTGTTGTTTTTTTTGTATGTATTTTTACTGAGAGTTATAGTCCTGAGAAGCAGCCATTTCAGCTTCCTGTAGTAGAATGACGGCAGGAGCCACTCAGGAGTGAAACGTCTATTAATCTGGAGCCAACCCGGACATGTATGTCCAATCCTGCATTATAAGGACCCCCAAACTACACCGATGTGATCTGCGCGTTATTATCCAATGCTTCTCTATGAGTGGTGTTAGCCCCATGTGGTGTTGTCATGTGGTGTGTGTGATAACACAAAACGTGAAGAGCATCGAAAATTGTAGCATGTAACAAGGAAGCACCTCTGGTGGCCACTAGAGGTGTCTATTATTAACCCCTTAGGGACCAAGGTTCTTTGAGTTGCAGTTTTTTGGTACTTTTGCGTTCATGTTATCACAAATTTTCACTTTCTGTTTAAGTGCACCCATACATATTAATACTTAATGAATTAAAGTCGAAATATGACTTTCTTTTAATACCCTATATGGATACATAACAAAATAAAATATGAATGAATAATATTAAAAATATACACAAGTGCAACTAAAGAAAACTAAATCAAAACAGATTCACTAATTAGTCCTGATTGACAAATGTGTCTAGGGTTCCAATTTTAAAGATAAAAATCTTTGCAATATTTGGCATGCTGAGTTTCCAACGTTTATATTAGTTATAATTATTTAAAACCGCTACACTAAAATATATATTTATAGAAAGTACATCCTCCAAGCTATTTACCTAAGAGCATTTTGACACTTTTCATTTTATCGCAAATCTCAAAATATTAAATGTTTGTGTTTATTTCACACAAATTCTATTTTCATTAAATTCACAGACCATGCGTGTTCCATTACTATAAAACACACCATGTAGTTGTATTCTTCTACTGTATCGAGATAACGTTTCCCCCTAACCAAACTCTAAATCCATTGACTAAACCTACCATAATCCAAGTCCTAATCCTGCTCCTAATCTAATCTCACCCCTAATCTCCCTTTGCAGGATTCCCTCTGTTGATGTCAGTGCAGAGGGCTGTGAGCACTTTGTATTGTGTGATTGCAACATGAGAGGAAAGGCCATCACTCACGCTGCAGCTCCAGTAACTGTGGTAGGTGTTGGGGCAGCTGGCAAAGCTCAGCACTGATCACTGGGCAAAGGGGCATGCAGGGAGACCTCACTTGACACTTTTCAGACCCGGGGGGGATGGGTCACCCTGGTACTGGGTTGCACACTAAATGCCTGGAGGCATTTGTAAAATTACCACAGCTGAGTGCGATCGATCAGCTGTGGTAATTAAATCAGTTTAAAGGCTCACTTAAAAGATTTACACAAAAGATTTACACAAAATATATGCAGTCTTAAGCACTGACTATCTGAAACAACGGCCATTCTAGAGTTCCTGGGAATGTGGCTTCATACTGACACCACTCTGAAATGTAATATTTCTGAATGACTTGACAAACAAGTGGGTGACGAGGACTTGATGGAAGTGTGAAAACCACATTTAGGAACACACACACAGACTATTCAAAGCTTAATGTGCGTGACAAAACTCCTTGGATCGCTAAAAAGGGGTTAAGCCTTTTTAGCAGCAAGGGAGGTTTCAAGCACTGGCAGCCATTCATGTAACAAGGGACTCTGTTAAGAGCCTGAATTCTTCCCGTTCTGAATAAGCAGATTACGAAGCAAGATTTTCATTTTCCTCAGACTGCCAGTGAATACAACTTTTGTTTTCAATCCATCCTATCAAATTCGCAGGATTCTTAACTTAAAAAATATATATATATTTTTCAAAAACAAATTTCATACTCGTTTCTTCCAAACGGAAACACTTTAGGATAAAAAGCAAGCTCTTTCACTTCTTTATCCAAACTTGTCAGCCAAGATAAACTGAATGGTGGAGCAATAGGCAGGTAAAAATAAAAAGCATAATAAATATTACAGTGATTTCACCATGGTTAACCAAGGACTAGCTGGTATATTCACTAAACATGTGAATTCATACTGAATGGCAAACTGTGGGTCAAAACAGAGATGGAAAAAGTGGAGTTAAAATCCTTTGTTCTAAACTTTGCAATATAGTTGTCAAATGACTACAATGCCATGAAACAACAAAAAGAATTGGATTTCAAACTTAAGACAAAATAGGAAACATTCTCCTTGCCAGCTGTTTTCAATTCAATTTTTGACCTAACATTTACAATTCACTTTGGATTCCTAACAAATCACATTTTATTGAAAAGCAAAGTTTAATTTTTATTACAGCTCCTTGGAGTAAATGAAATATAATGGTTTCAATCTCTGTAACAATTTGAAGCTGTATTTGTATAACCCTGTTTTTTTTTCCTAGCATCATAAAATTGTTTCCCTAAAATAAAAGGAGGGTGGGGCTTGGAGGCCATATTGGATGGTTGCAGGCAGCATGAGCTACTGACCAGCCTTGAATTAATTGTTTGTTATAGGGTGCAAGTACCCTGTTGTTGCACATTCCCATGTTGGTACCCTTGTCTGGCACTGCTGGGGCATCTTTGAAGTGGGTTTCAGGCTTGCTATCCTTGTTAACTGGCAAATGCGCCTGCACCTTGCTGCGGCCTGGTGCTCCCCTGGCGCTCTCTTTCTCTTGAGAATAATAACACCCCCCCCGGGCCCGTGGGGGTTATCCAGGTCCCCACCAATCTGAGCCCCACACTCCCACACCCCCCCTTCGACCCACTGGGGCTTATCCAGGTCCCCACCAAGCGAGCACCTACCACGGCACCGCACCTGGGTGACTCCTATGAAGGCAGCCCACAAGCGGCCTTTGCAAAAATGGCCGCAACATTGCACATGATGAAGCACCTCTCAGAAACTGGGAAGCGGAATTTCTGCGGAACGCTGCCCGCAAACTTAGGGACAACCTCCAGTTAGAGCTCCAGTTCAGTGCCCCCCGCCTAGGTGGAGAACCAAGAAGGTTAACGTAAAAGCCCAGTGAACAAGAGAGAAGCCTGTGGAAGCTGGGAGATAGTTCCTGACAACACCTGTGGCTGCAGTGATGCTGAATGTTGCGGCACCAAAGGAGGCATGAATTCCCTACTGTACCTGTATGGACTCAGCCTGGCCGTCACATGCTTAGGGGACTGTTGTCATGGGGCCATCTGGTCTGAGCGATTACCCAAGTAATTACAAATGTTTTTGTTTTTACCTATCTACAACCTGAAGCATGGTTTCCGTTGCCTATTTTGTGCCCCTTCACTCAACACACGTCAAGGTTAACTACCTGAGCTCAGTATTTACAATACTTTTTTTTTCTATTGTTTTATACAATTTTTACAATTTCTGAGAGTACAATGCAAATTGTGGGTTCATTCATAACATATTACACTTATCATCTCGTCAATTTACTTATAAATGATAATCTCATTAACCAAAAAAGAAATAAATGATTAACTCAACATAATATTCTAAGCTGTAAATTAATATATTGATAGATTAGTCTAATTCTTACTCTTTAACTAAGTCAATAGTCAAGATTTCTAGTTCATAAATCGAGGATCACTGTTGTAGAACCAACCAAAATGAAAAAAAAAAGAAAGCTCATACAATGCTTAAACCTAGTTCAGCTATGGTGCTTATAAGTTCCCTCCTAGTGCTTCATTAATGATATCTAACTTTTTATGTTGGCGTTAATCCCAATTGATAGTAATTATAATCCCATCATAAATTCTCCAAACCTTAATAGATACTCACACCTACTTCCCTTTCCCAGAGTTCCAGTGAGTAATCCAGGGTTCCCATATTTTTTAGATATCTTTGTTTATTATTTGCTCCCAAATGTAATTCTTCCATCACTCTTGTGTTCTTAACTCTATCTACCCAAAGAGTAGGTATTACGGCATTTGCTTCATTTAATAGGAACCATAAAAGCTTCAGCTTAGTAATATTAAAGAGGGAGTTTGGCCAACCCAACAGTATCGGAGAGGGTGATAAAATAAAGGGTAAGGGTAATACCGGTTTTATATAGTCAATGACCTGTTGCCAGTATACTTGAATTGGTGGGCAGAACCACCAAATATGTTCATAGGTGCCGGTTTCCTGTCCACATCTCCAACACTCCTTATCTAAATTTTGAAAATAGTTGTTGTGCCGGTGTTTTATCCCAACGTATTACTCTTTTATAAACTGTTTCCCTTTTAGCTTGACTTACCGAGTTTGTTATTTGTATATGAAGGGCTGCTGCCCACGTTTTCTGAAAATGCCTTAATTTTTCTGTATTTACAATACTTGGTAGTTTAATTATCATGCATTCTATCCTATATAGTCAGTCTGTCTAGCTGAGCATCTTATCTTTTCTATTATTTCTGCCTTGACTCAAATGTGTTAATTAGGTTTTCCTTTTTATAAAATGTGCAATACTCTTGGTATATCCTGAACTGACATTGCAACCTCTCATGATTTATTTTAAACTATGGATATATATCTGCATGCTTATTACTCAATTATTGCACAACACAAATAAAAAGTAAGAAAATAAATTTAAATAAAAAATATACTATGTTAAAAAAGTAATAGATTTACAACTCTACTTTAAAAATATATCTTATCATATAAATTATGGCATATAGAGGATACAGACGCTGTGTATCCCTTGCCTGGGTTAATTCACTGGTGCCAAGAGGGAGGTGCAACTGAATTACGCTTACTAAAAAAAATATTTTGGGAAATAAGGAGGCCATTAAAGTTCCTCATTATAATGTCACAAGCAGTGGGTGCAGGATTTGATTGTTTGGAATACTTCATTTTTTTGTCAAATCATTTGAATACAGTAGGACTTCACCAACATCCTTCAGTGGGACTGCATCCCACATACATCTTAAACCCTAAAAAATTGTGGCTATTTAAGCTTTAGTGTCCGTTGAAGCAGAGCCCACTGATTGAGAAGAAAAACGTGCAGAGCATCTCAAACAAGTTTTCAACCACCACCAGTGGTTCAAAATTCAATTGTCCATAAAATCTGGACAGTGGAGAAGTCATGTATGTATTAAATAAAAAAAATATATATTTTTTTTAAAGTTAAAGTTTGGAATTATGAAGCACTCCAGTAGGGTTGATATCCTATTCGTAGTTGCAGGTTTATGCGAGAGGGAGTATATGACAATGTATAAACACAGGTAAAGGATATATCCAACCTATGTAGAATTTAAATATTTTGAGACTGGTTGAAAGTGGAGCAGTAAAGGTCTTAGGGATACAAATCATAGATTTGTTGACTTGGCGTAGATGAATAGATCCACTGTAAAACAGCAGCCATGGAAAAGACTCCTTTGAAACCTTGACAAATATTTTGAGCTACAAACATCCTGTCCGGATTCCGTGGTCATTGTAGATTTCCACTGAAACTTCTCTGTTTCTTGGATTTTTATTATTATTATTATTATTATTATGACATATTCCCCCGTTACTGAGGCAACACCTTCGCTCCCTGCCCTTAGCAATTCTTGTTTTGAATTCTGAGCTGGCATAAAAAGCTTGCTACTGCCATTTCAAAGCTCCAGGAGTATGCCAGCATCCCTGACCTATTTTAATTCTGATTACATCCCAAAGTGCAGAACTGTGGGGAAACAATGTCATCATCTTCTTCCATTTGCACAAAGTTATCGAACTATATTCTCATTCCAATGTTTATTTAAGCATAATAATGATTTAGAACTTTCCACTCCCAGTGCTGCATGTAATTGACGATATTAATTTGGGGTGAACAGACTTCCTCTGGAAATTATCCCAAAGATCACACACATCCTGTACACAGAATCCATACGGTTTGTGTACGTGGTGGTCTGTTTGATTGCAGATCATCCGGCTGTGGAAAAAACTGATCAAGGAAATCATTCACTCGGCACTGAAGAATTCAGATAGGAACAATCAGGTGAAGATTAGAATTGGATAAAGACTTAATGGGACACTGTAGTCACCAGAACAACAACAGCTTAATGTAAACGCTAAACTTTCCCCATAGCATTTATTTAATGCATCTCTATGAGGAGATGCTGACTGGCCAGCGCAGCGTTTAGCTCCGCCCCCGCCCCCCTCCTCCCTTGGCTAAAATAATATGGGGAAAAAAAACTAAGATTCTTATGGGAAAACATTGTGATTGACTGAGATCATCAATTCTGTCATCCAAGAATCTCAACCAGTGCCGGTGCTGGAAATAAGGTTACATTTGAGGAGGCAAGGGGGGCCAGATAGCAATTTTAACACTATACGGTCAGGAATACACATCAGGGTTCTTGACACAATAATGTTCCTTTAAGAGAAGCATGGGGCATGAAAACAGTCAAGGGTAAAGTTTGGTAAAAGAGATAAAAGCCATGAGCTCATTGTTTTATCACTTATTCCAAGGTGCTTCAATCCAACTATTCATGATTAAAATGCTCTCTCCCCCAAAGCAAACCACAAATAGCCTGATCCAATGGGCAAAGCTTTAAATTAAAGGACAACCTCTGTACTTCCTCAATGCATTCATGTGTCATTTAACTCCTTTACATTAGGAACCATATCAAATGACAATTCAATCAAATTGGCAAAAAAAAAAATCAGTTTGCATTCAGCCAATATATACAAGTTAGTTTCCAGGAAACTAGCAGGAAAACAATGGATTAATAATTATTCTCCTGTCCAGTTATTTTTCCAAGAATAACTCGGATCAGGTAATGGAAGTTGTATTCAAAAAGTAATAAAAATGGCCGAACACTCCTTTGAGGATTCCATTAAAAAACAACAACACACTGGAGCCACAGAAGTGGCTTTTTAAACTATTGTAATTATTATATAATCCCATTAAAAAAAGGAACCCACAGCAAATCATTAATGTCCTTGCTTTCAGGCAGTGATCTTTGCTGCACCAAGTCCATTAGGCAATAAAAAGAAGGACATACTGCAATAAAACGGACTGCTGGTTTGTACAAGTTATGCCAGTAGATAAGAATCAACTACTTACTTAACTCTTTCCCTGTCTTTTGTTTTACATCCTGAGAAGCATTGTTTAACCCCTTAAGGACCAAACTTCTGGAATAAAAGGGAATCATGACATGTCACACATGTCATGTGTCCTTAAGGGGTTAAAGAAGAGGACTTGCATTCACTCACTGCTGCAAATGAAGTCACTCTACATTCCTGAGTGCATGTTTGTTAGTGTTCATGTATTGAGAGCATGGTCGTTTTCTGAGAATGTTTGCATAAAACAATGGTGTACTGTTATCAAGGTTCCAATTTACAATCGCACTTATTACTCTACAGAATCCCATTACAGACATATTTCTAGAGATATAAAAATCTGGGTCACAACATTAGTTTATTAGGTTTCAGGAAAAGCATACTAATCCCAGGAAACTGGTTACACTGGGTCATTTAAATCTGCTGACTTCACTCCCCAAACTTTTAACCAAATCTCATCATCCTCTTTGTAGCCAGTCCCAAAGGGAAAGGAAGATCTATGAACCAGCCTAAGCAGAGCAGTTATCAGACGATATATGATATATTGAAGGTGTGAATATAGGGAGGAAAGTACCCTATCTGCTCTCTCTATTTACACAGTAAGTGCCTATGAATCATTCTAGGGGAGTACAACTATTAATGGACACTATAGTCTCAAAAACAATAAACTTTAGCTTAAAGGGACACTATAGTCACCCAGACCACTTCAGCTCAATGAAGTGGTCTGGGTGCCAGGTCCCTCAGGTTTTAACCCTTCACATGTAAACATAGCAGTTTCAGAGAAGGGTTAATCCAACCTCTAGTGGCTGTCTTCCTGACAGCAGCTAGAGGCCCTTCTGCATCCAATGTGCAGAACGTCCATAGGAAAGCATTGAGACCTGACATCGGCGGGGGAGGAGAGGTCACCAGTGCCGGAATTAAGGTAAGCTGCTGAAGGGGTTTTAACCCCTTCAGCCCAGCGGGAGGGGGACCCTGAGAGTGATGACATAGTATCAGGAAAACAAGTTTGTTTTCCTGACACTATAGTGATCCTTTAATGAAGCAGTTTTGGTGTATAGATTATGCCTCTGCAGTCTAAAAGCTCAGTTCTCTGCCACTTACAATCTAAATCAATTTTGTATCGGTCCATGCAGCGTGACTTACACAGCACACACTGTGACTTTTTCTTTAGTTCTCCAATACATCGAAACCATCAATACAATAGTAAAACATTACAGGCACCTCAATAACCATAGAGTTACATAGCTGGAGAAGAAACATCAACAGCTATCAAGTTCAGCCTCTCTCACATCTGTTTTTGCTGCTCATCAAAAAGGCAATAACCCCAGTTTGAAGCACTTTGAAGCAAACTTTGGTGGGCTTTACTTAGCATATAAGTAAATGGAAAATACTCTCTCTAAAATTTAAATACGATAAATACTATTTAAACACTTTATCAAACAGCTATCAATAATACAAATAAGGTATTTAATAGATTGTGGTACCTATAAAGTGACACCATATTTCTGAATGACTGGTATAATTTAAAACCAATCAAACCATATTCTTTAAAATGTTTTAAAAGTATGAACCTGACGCATTTTATATATGCATGCCCAGCATGTACAATACAATAATGTACATTGCTCACATGTATATAGCAACTATTGGATTAATCCACATGAGTCAAAATAGTTTAAAGCGGCACTGTCATCCCACCCCCTCAAAAAAAAAATCCCAATTCAGTCAAGAGATATACTGAGACAAGATAGGGGTTACTTTGTCTTTGTATACTGCTTACCCCCTGACACTTCGAGACACTGGTCGGATCTACCGCCGTCTAAAAGTGTCAATTCCCCCCAGTTGTCCCCATTGACGGCTGCAGGAAATTGGCTTTATCTATGGAGGTCTTGCAGGATCGATGTTGTACTCTTGCACATGCGCGTAGCACCTGGAGCTGAATAGGAAGATTGTAGCACCCCCGTCCACTGGACCCCAAGTGTCGATGTCATTATCGGTTGGGGACAAAAGGAGTCTTTTCTGCAGATTCTGCAAAGTCCACAGACAGTAACAGTGCCGCTTTAAGGGTAGTTCTGTAATCACAACTTTATAATATTCCGATTTCTAAGAACATCCAATGTATCAATATGTGTTACAATTTTACAAGTGAATTCTAGGATATAACTCTTGCCAAGCAAACATAATTGTCACTCCTGCCAACAAAGTCACATGCAGAGATTATTATGATTACAAAATACTACAATTAACAGGATGGTGAAGGGTGCGACCTGCCATGTGTTTTGAGAAAAATAAGTAATCCGATACCTTAACTGTGTTAAACGTAGGTTCAGCGGGTTCACCAAGTTAGTACATGATGGGTCTAACTTTGAATCAAAGGACAAATGTCACCTCAAGACCATTAAAAAAAAAAAAAATCCATCCATACCTTTAGTATATGAATTCTAAAGCCATATAGGTGCACTATGGGTCAAACAGTGTTTTAGAACAGACAGTTCTCTCTGATCTCCCCTCTATCTGTAGGGAGTGAAGTGGGTAAGACCATAGAGACTGTCGGAATACAAACACTGTTTGACCCAAGGTGCATGTATATGGCCAAAGGATTCCGTCATATACTAAAGGTAAGGAAGAGTATTTTTTTTACATATAACCAATTTTAAAAAATATATATAATACATCTTTCCTTTCAAATTTTGAAGAATGGACTATTACATAAAAAAATAGCTTTGAGGTTGCAGTTGTCCTTTAAACATGCCTCCACACTAGACTGAGCAGCAATGTAGAGATATATGGTGACTATACTGTCCCTTTAATCAGACAAACGGATTATGTAATAAGGCAAAAATTTGGAAAGGGAATGGAATATAAAGATTAAGGAGCAGATGAGAAAGAAGAAAAAATTGGAACATATACATTCAAGAAATAAAACGGCTAAGTCACTTGCCCTCAAAACATGGGTTCCAGATTCTAGCAAAACTGTTGGTAGAATCTTTGCTATCAAGCACTCCACTTCACACACACTGACAAATCATAATCTTGGATACGAATTATGATCTATTGAGAAACAGTCCTTTCCAAAAATCTGTCAGCACTTATACATGCGGCTTTGTATCATCATACGTCAAGGAAGAGCCACTTATCATTCAAGAGCCAAGAAAGGATTTGATGTCACTGCAAGTGAAATAATGGAAAATAACACAGACCTCGCCCAAAAAAGCTATCACGTCGGTGTTTAAAAGGGCACTCGAACTATCTCCAGTAGTGAAGATATAAACAAACAAAAAAATCTATACATACAGAATACCTAAATTCTACTTTACAGAATGAGGAGCAGACGTGGAAAAGAATACTAGAGGAATTAGTAAAGTCTACCACCACAAAGTTCTTACAAAATACACGAAACGAGGGGCGTGGCCTGGCAGCGCGCGGTAATGGACGTGTGATCTGTCAGCTCCCGTGAGGGCTCCCACTTACCGGCGACTAAATGAGCGATTTCTGCCTCATCACAGGTCGGTCAAAGAGCATCAGACAGCCTGCACCACCATGTCCCAGAAAGCACCCAGAAAATCAAAAATCCGGCCGGCTGTGACCCGGGTCTCCTCCTTCACACCGCCACGCACTGAGATCCAAGATGGCGCCGGAGGCCCGGAATCGCCGACTGCAGCGTCCGAAAACAGCGACAGCACCTCCATCTCTATGGGGACCTCTGCTCCTGCATCAGAGCACACCCTGCACAAAATGCTGCAGGACTTACAGCAAAACCTGCAGAAGGAGTTTGCTAAATTAGCTCACGACGTCAGAGCTGATATTAAGGAGATCAGTGAACGCACAAGTGCCATTGAAGACAAAATGGAGGAGGTGATAAGCGCCCACAATGATCTGGCTGCATCGCACGAAACGATAGACACCCGAATGGCCTATCTAGAAGCTAAGATTGCTGATCACGAAGATCGCGATCGGCGTAACAATATCCGCCTACGAGGTATACCGGAGGAAATTAAACCTTCAGAACTTGGGGACTACGCTACTGGCCTTTTTAAGGCCTTGTGCCCAGGACTCACTGAAAGTGACCTCCGGCTGGACCGCATTCACCGCCTACCACGGCCAAAATTTCTACAACCCACAGCGGCCAGAGATGTGATCACCAGAGTACATTATTTCACCTCCAAAGAACTGGTTATGCGAGCAGCAAGAAATACAGACAACATACCACCTGAATTCCAGCATATCAAGCTGTTTGTGGATTTATCCGCCGCTACGCTGGCAAAACGCAAGGAATTGGCCCCCGTCACGAAAGCGCTCAGAGAGGCGGAGATCCCATATAAGTGGGGATATCCTACTCGTCTCATAATCAAACGGAACGGCACAGACCACCATGTCACCACGGCATCAGAGGGAGCACGAATATTCCACAATTGGAACATACCGGTGACCTTACAGGACCCCAAAATCCCATCTCAAGGCCTCCGATCATCACCTCTAAAAATCACTAACGAATGGTCCACTGGGACGAAACACAAATGATATGGACTGATATTGCATAGCGAACTGTGTGGACCTGATTATGGAACTGTACTCTGAGGTTATGTAAGCATGTTGCCTGTGTGTTGTTTTGTTCATATGCTCTATTTTTTGACACTATCATTTATACCTGTATGTTATAGGGTTTTCTGAATACCTAGCATCGTAGAGAGCTGGACTACATATGTGTAACTGACATGTCCTGTCTCCTGTACACATGCCTCACACCAATGGTCTCATACAGATCACCATTATTGTCTGCACATTATTTCGGACAGTTCTAACCCACAGTATGCCCTCCCCTCCACCTAGGCTCCATAGGGCCGCTAAACTCGTTTTCTAAGTCAGATATTCCCTGTCTGACTTCTCTTTTGTATATAGTTCTTGTTCGGCACCACGTTAAGTACCCCACCCCTACTTTGCCCCTCCATCCTCCTACGAATATACTCTGTGTACAATATGGTCTTAAACCACAGACGGAAGCAGGAACCTGCTTTGCACTTAATTGGTACTTACTTTTATATGGTGCATTATTCCATGGTATGTCACACACGGGGCCCACAGATAATCACAAAACACTTTGCGCACTTGATGTGTCTCTATGGCTTTGAATATCTTTTCACTTAATGCTAAGGGATTGAACTCCCCCCATAAAAGGAGGCTAGCTCTAGAAGAAGCCAGAAACGCAAAGGCCATGATAGCCTTCTTTCAAGAAACTCACTTTATGAATGCTAAAATGCCTACATTTTCGTCCAAGTATTACCCAATAGGTTTCCACACTGGGTACACCAAAAAGAAGAGAGGGGTCTCAGTCCTAATCAGCAAGGACGTAGCCTTCTCCTTACAAAAGAAAATAGGGGACAAGGAAGGTAGATTTATTCTCATACAGTGCCATATTAATAACGAACCATATACCCTCATAAACATATACAGCCCGTATGATAACCAAATACCCTACCTAGAAAAAATCTTGTTACTTACGGATATCCACAAATTCGGAACTGTACTAATAGGAGGAGACACGAACTTCATCCTTGATAATACATTAGACACGTCCTCCACCACACGAGTCTCCCACAAAACCGCTACTAAACGCATCCAATCTGCCTGTGCCATCGGGACACGCTTACACAAGGCTCAATATGCAGATGTCTGGAGAACCCTACACCCTTCCGACAGGGATTTCACCTTCCACTCACAGGCACACAACTCTTACTCAAGAATTGATAGATTCCTCCTACACACTTCCCTAATTTCCAAAGTACAATCCACGCAAATAGGCCTAATACAGTGGTCAGACCACGCGCCTATTACTCTGTCACTGTCGACCCACTTCCCCAACACAGGGCGAGGTTCCTGGCGCCTGAATGAGTCGCTGCTCAGACAACCCCAGATAACGACACAAATTAAGCAGGAACTGGAAATGTATTTCCACAACAACGCATCGGATGATATTTCTATAACCACACTTTGGCAAGCTCATAAAGCTGTCATTAGGGGCGTATTCATCAAACACGCTAGTTACGCTAATAAACAGCGAAAACGCGTTTGACGACTTAATCCAACAGATAACAACTCTTACCCATTGTAACAAAGCCGCCCCCTCGCCAGACCACCACACAAAATTGAAAACCCTACACTCCAAACTCAAAGAACTTGAACTTGATAGAACCAACTACATCCTACAAAAATGTAAACATAAATTCTTTGCCCAAGGGAATAAAGCGGGAGCAATCCTGGCGTCCCAGCTTAAACAGCATATGGCCAATTCCAGAGTAGCGTACGTCCTTAAACACGATAAAACGAAGGTTATGAACCCGCAAGACATAGTGGAAACATTCGCACAGTTTTATAGCTCTCTTTACAATCTCAAAAACGACACCGCCTCACCTCCACCGTCACCGGAACAAATACGACTTTTCCTAGATACCGTACAGCTGCCAACGTTGACCCAATCTGACATTGACACGATTACTAAACCCTTCACAGTAGAGGAAGTGAACCTTACGATTAGGAAGCTTCCCTTACATAAATCGCCAGGCCCGGACGGCTTTACTAATCTCTATTACCAGACCTTTTCGGACACACTGAACCCATACCTCACGCGACTCCTCAACCATTGCTTCACCACGGGCACAATGCCACCCGACATGCTTCAAGCACACATCTCTACGCTCCCTAAGCCAGGCAAACCACCAACGGTCTGCCAGAATTTTAGGCCGATTTCGCTACTCAATTGTGACACTAAAATATACGCTAAGATTTTGGCAGATCGCCTCGCACACATTCTGTCACGCATTATACACAACGACCAATCTGGTTTTGTTAAAAACAGACAAGGTTCCGATAACACAAGGAAAGTCCTGAACATCCTGGCGCATATGGAAACACACCGCACGGAAGGCCTTCTCCTAGCGCTGGACGCGGAGAAGGCCTTCGACAGGCTCAATTGGGCGTATATGGAACAAGTATTACACAAATTTGGCTCCCCCAAATCCTATATAACTGGCATAATGGCACTATACTCTAAACCGACGGCGAGAGTAACCAACGCAGGATTCCTCTCCAGTCCCTTTCCGATTACAAACGGTACCCGCCAAGGCTGCCCGCTCTCCCCCCTACTATTTATCCTATCGCTAGAGCCCTTGGCATACAAGATTAGAACACACAGCGACATAAAAGGTGTCATCATCAACAACGTAGAGTATAAGTTGTCTATGTTTGCAGACAATATTCTCCTCTCCCTTACTACACCAGACCACTCCTTACCTCACCTCATCACCACATTAAACGAATATAGCTCAATCTCCTACTATAAATTAAACCAAACGAAAACCCAAGCACTACCAATCCGTCTCCCCATGACAGATGTCCTAGTGCTTAAATCCACACACTCCTTTGACTGGAGACAAACGCACCTAACATACCTGGGAGTGAAAATTGCAGCTACGTATAGAGGTATTAGCACGCACAATTTATCTACCCTACCGTTAATGTGCAAACAGACTCTCCACAAATGGAAAAATGTGTTGCTGTCATGGTTGGGTAGGATTAACGCTGTAAAAATGATCCTTCTCCCAAAGCTGCTCTATATATTTCGTATGTTGCCGATCCCTATATCGCCCACACTGTGCAAACAAATACAGAGTATAATATCCACCTTTGTCTGGGCTAAAAAGAAACCGAGATTACCCATGTCTCTCCTACAATCCCCTACGAAAAAGGGAGGACTGGGACTCCCCAACATTGCAGCATACCAGAAAGCTGCTCTCCTTGAGGGGGCTATAAAACTGCACGCACCACAACATGCAATACAATGGGTAGATATAGAAAATAACTACGACCCCAAACACATGGCAATCGACCTAATGTGGACCCCTAAACATCTTAGAAGCACACGCAAGACACTCCTACCTCTCACTGCATAGGCAATTAAGGCATGGGACCACCTTCACTGCCCCCGTACAGCAGAATCAACATTCTCCACCTGGGCCCCTCTCACAGCCCTTAATTCAGTATCCCCATGGCTCTCCCTGCATAAATGGAAAGAATGAGGGGTGACCCACATCACAGACATCTGTCGGACAGGAGCTATTATACCTTTCCCTGAATTACAAACAAGGTTTCAACTACCCCCGTCATTTATATTCCCGTATCTTCAGCTGAAAAGTTTGGTCTCAAAGGTGGTCACACCCCCTACACCAACCACACTCGAACCACACCAAGATTTCTCGCTTCTATATGAACGGTGTCACAAAACACCGACCAAGACCAAAGCTCTCTCGGTCTGCTACACTATATTACAAAACCAAAAGACACCTTCGACTTTTACGTACAGCACACAATGGGAAAATGAATGTATATACTCACCCACAGGTAACCTATGGCTAGCCTCACTTCAAGCCCTAAAAGGCATCACCTCCTGCTACTCCCATATTGAAGCCCACAAAAAACTTGTCTTCAGGTGGTACTACACACCATCCAGACTCCACAAGATATTCCCAAATACCTCTCCTAACTGCTGGAGATGCGGGAAAGAAAGTGGAACAATGACACATATTTGGTGGAGTTGCCCAGAAATCAGGTCACTGTGGTTAGAAACACAAGGGATTTGGGAACAACTGGGAATAGCGGTCAACCCAATTACGCCCTCTACAGGCATATTTCTTATGTTCCCGGGAAATATACCCCACGCAGATAGGCAGCTAGTGGTACTATCTATTCTGGCGACTCGGCATGTTATTGCATGCAATTGGAAAAAACAAGGGTGTCCACCTCTGGCAATGGTTAAGCACATGACTAATCAATTTCTCAAATATGAATTACTCTCTGTGACCACATTGAAACACTCTAATATCACGAGATACAATTGGCAGAGGTGGAAGGAACTGGAGGGGAAATAAGCACATCCTAACATTTCTCGCTCTCACATGAATCTTACAATGGAACCAACAGACACCTTGTACCTACCTCCACATGCCCCCGGATTACGAGTGGGTAGGAAGATGTCGACATACGTAGTGTGGTAACTTACGCTGTAATGTATGATGTGATATATTGTGGCATTATTGTACCGTCACCCTGTATCGTTATCTCAACCCTATGTTCACAATGTACTGAACCAATACCATGATTACCTCTACCACGCCTGTGGTACCCCCTTATGTGAAACCTGCATATATGAGTACATTTGTCCCCCCCCCCCGACCTCTCCCCTCCTTTTTTTCTTTCTGTACCCCTCTTCCTGAAAACTGTTTAATAAAATACATATTGAAAAAAAAAAGAAAAATACACGAAACGAAACGTAGATGACAATTTTAAAATATAAATTGGCAAAATGAGTCTGAAAAGGGGCCGATCTCTTCTCATTTTCATCCACTATACTGTACATATCTTTTTCAGCAGGGTGTATTTTTAACTGAGTTATGGTATATAATTATGCAAAAACGAACTGAAAGGTGAATGCTTCAGTTGGAACACCTGCCGTTACTCATTCTCATTCTCCATAGAGACATGTGTGGTCACATGTATGCATGACCAGTGAAGAGAAAAGAGGAAAAAAAAAAAACTGTGCAAAAATATGATCCTAAAGTAAATGGTTTACAAACCCAATTTTTCAGTTAAATATCCTGACAGTTGGAGCACAGTAGACAAACAACAGTGACGTTATTATTTAAATATGATTTACAAAATGCAAAGCAGTAGTTATAATGGCTATTCATAAAATGATCATAATATATATAGATTTCAACAAAAATAAATAATTTTATATAAATATAATAGAGAGCACCATGAAGTCTTTTTTGATATACATCTTACTGTTGCTTTATTAAGCAAATACAGTGATACAAAGGGTAAGTCGACGTTTCAGTCTATTGAGACTTTTATCAAGACAATTTACCAAGTGAATCAAAAAACGTTAAATATGTGACCGTGAAATTCCAATTGGAATATGGTAACTTATGCACATATTTAATAAATGTGCATTTATGAAGCCTGAAAAATTGCATTAAATGTATATATCAATACCTCTTTATCATAAAAACGGGCACCTCTATCTTAGCTCCCTTTAAGTCACGGCTTAATTCTGTCCTTTGGTTCTGGCAGCCAAAAAGAGCATACGGAAAAGAAGAGAAATAAAATTTTTTTTCAATGTCACCTTCTCATTTGCAATTTCGCCCTGGCTTTGTCTTGTATGAACAAGATTATAATTGAATTAACTACCGGTAAATGTAGTGGATCTGGTGTATATTGTCTGTCCCTATAGACTGAGCAAGGTAAATGATACTTTTTCTGAGAAAAGGAAGAGTTTACATTGCTACTTAGTAACACCTCTATTTGCGGTCACTCGGATGGCCACTAGAGGTGCTTCCTTGTGAAGGGCTGCACAATGTGCAGCACCATGTACAACTTCTGAACCTGCAATGCATCCATCAGAAATTCAATTAGAGAAAGAAAGAAAATATATGTATTATTTCTACAGAGAAAGAAATTGTAACTGTATAGAGGTGTATTCTCAAAACACCTACATAACAAAGCTTCTTATAAATGAACACTTACAAGTTGGTAACCGTTGCAAAGTTGCCATTGCATTAACATGTGTGGATCTAATCACAACATTTCTGCATCCAGGTATTTTTATATAAAGCCTTGATAAGGGATGCTAGAGATATACATATCTAGGGACAGCCAGACAGCCTTGGTGTAGTCATTATGTGTCTAAGGTATATTAGAATGCCATGATCTCAGAGGTCTTTGCCAAAGAGACCATCTCCGGGTCTAAGTACCTACTCTATAATTCAGTGGGTTGTGAGGAGAGAGACAAAATATCTACATCAGTTTGTAATAAAAACCTATAGCAATTAATGAGTTGATGAGAGGCAAAAATCAAGATACACTACTGCAATAAGCTTTGCATAGACTTTTTTTTTAGCAGTTATGATAGTTATTCTCTCTCCTTCCATCCCCAATTCACCGACCTCTGGGTCCATTTCTGGATTCCCCTTTAGATTTAGATAAACCAATAACAGCATAAAATGCACTCTCTCATTGGATCAAGTTTTGAGGGCAAATAAAGCAAACTGAAAAGCAGATGTTTTGTTTTTTTCTTTCAAAGATAATCATGTTTCCCTGAAATACATGCACATTAGCCTTGAGTATTCTTTATACCTCATTTGTAATCATTTACTTTCTTAACTTGGGTTCAAGCAGAACGAACTTGGCTTGCGTGTATCAGCCAACACCGCAGAGAGAAACCAAGGCCACCCTCCTAATGAAGGCTAACCTTGTTTTAAAATTAGAAAAAATGTGTATGTGTACACAATAATAACTGAAACGTAATGAAAAGTGACATCTTACTTACATTTTCAGGGCTCTAACATACAGACAGGGAATAATGAACAAGAACTATGTTACACAGTTGCATACCAGATTAGAACAATCTAATGGTGTAAATGGTAGTCCCTAAGTGAACCAAATTCTCACTCTCCATCCTCTTTATGTGAGATGTATCATTTGCATAATGAATGCACCACTAAATTATTATCATCATTATTAATTCATATGCTAACAGAAGTCCACAGTGACTTACATAGAACTAAAAATGTATTAGAAGAGAAGAGGAAGAGACAATCCAAGCAACATAATAACCTATGCTCATCGAATAACAATATGGTGCAAAAGGTACATTTGTTACATTAAAAAAAAAAAAAACCTTTCCTATTTTGAGACTTTACTCTGGGGATATTAAACATAATGTTGCTACCCTCTTAGTATCCATTAGTCACATTGTGGATATCTTGCTAAGAGACATACAAGATTCTTTCTTTTTCCACCTCTTTGAAGCCAACTAGATAATTACAATGTATGAGGACAATTACACAAATGTTGTATTGAACATTTTAGGATTGTTTAAAATATAGTGTCATTGGAATAAGTGTCAAAATATATTTGTAATAAGATTTTGACACTTATCCCAATATATACACAAATTTGACTTTGATGTAAATATTTGATTTTATATCATGGTAACTCTCTCATTCAGTTTCCATATAATTGATTTGCACATTGATTAGATATTTTTTTGTGTGCCTCAAAATTTTGTTTAGATGTAGTGTGTTGTGAAATTCGATTTTTCTTATAATCTAGAATAGTGGTTCCCAACCTTTTTTCACTTGAGTACCCCTTGGCAGCCCATTTCCATAAATTGTACCACTCGTATTAGTGAAATGTTTGTTACTAATATAGTTGCTGTTATTTCACATTTATAAGTTTTTCCTCTTTCCCCATCACACCTTCTTTTCTGTACCAAGCATCCTTGCTTCTCCTCTGCCCCAGACTTCCAAGCTCCTCCTTTGCCCCAGGCTTCCCCTGCTTCTTATAGTGCAGACTGACACACTGACACACATGCAGATTCACAGATGCAAATACTGAGACACACACAGATACACATGCACAGACACACAGATACAAACACTGACACAGGTGTACAGATACAGACATGCAGATACACAGAAATGCATGTCTATACACAGATACAGACATTGACACACATGCGGGTGCACAGACACACAGATACAAAACACTGACAAATACAAACACACAAAATCACACAAAGACACTGATACAAATACTTACAGAAAAACAAATACTGATACACATGCAAATTTACAGACACACAGATGCAAACACTGACACACTCACACTAGGGATCGATAGATATTGATCTTTTAGAGCAGATACCGATAATCTGTGAATTTACAGGCAGATAGCAATATTCTGTACATTTACCATTTTGAAAATATAAACAATTAATACTACTGGTGTCTGGTGGTCTAGTTTGTTTAGTGAGGGCTTTTTTTGGCTCAAATAGTTTGAAGGCTTTTAAAGTGAGTCATAACCTTTTTATATCTTGTGAGCTTTTATAATCTGATGTGTGGTAGCATCCTAAGGGCATATTACGTTATTAGCATGCTTAACAACTTCTAGCTTGTGGAATTACTACCTTTCGTCTTCTAGATCCTCCAGTGAGCACTCCCTCAACGACGCAGAGACTGCAGACAGGCAGATGGTGAAAGGGCATAATTCCCCACCTCTCATGAATGCTGGGCACAACCCAGTGACGGGAAGCACCTTAAGGGGCCTTATCAACAAGCTCAGATGCAACATGGTACAAATAGGAGGTAGAAGGCAGACAGCACTACTTTAGCTTCTCTCTAACAATATCGCGATTTGAGCGCCTGGTTTTGCTGCGTGGAATGTTGTCGCGGTAACCGGCGGCAATGCTTTGAAGGCCAGAGCCTACTGAATCGCAAGACTTGGAGTGAGGACAGATTGGTCGCCCGCTGGACCACCTCATTATCGGCATTATTGGTAAGATTTTGGCCGATGATGATATTTTCAAAAACCCGGAATATCGGCCGATAATATCGTCAAACTGATATTCGGTCGATCCCTAACTCACACAGATACAGATATGCCAATACACACATGAATATACAGACACACAGATACAAACACTGACACATATAGACACAGTTACAAACATGTAGATACACAGACACATACACAGAGAGACACACAAACTGACACACATGCAGCTACACAGACACATATACAGTTGCACAGACACACTGATACACATGCAGCTACACAGATACAGACACACATGCGGATGCACAGGTTGAGGGGGCTGTTGAGGGCTTGCTCCTCTTCCGGTCTGGCTTCCTCCTGCGTGGCTGTATCTGTGCGAGCTGGGAGGAAGTGACCTGCTCTCTCTCTCTCTTTTTCCCAGCTCTCCCTGTAGGTTTGGAGGGGCCTGGTCGCGCTTTAAAGCATCGCAGCATACATCTGGGCCACTCATGCCATATGTCCATCACGTGGCCCTAAGTACATAAGCCACCCGATGGACCCACTCACCCTGCAGTTCTCAGCCCTGCCACTGCAAAATGGTACACGTACCACAGGTTGGGAACCCCTGATCTAGAATATACCATCTTTTTTGAAGGGATATGTAAGGCACTTTCTTAATTTAGGATAAAATAAAAGAGATTATGTATTTTTAAGAAACAAAAGTGAGCATAACAGAGAGATTAAACACTCATTATATTAGTAGTTATTCACACCTTATTGTGATTGGTTTGTGCATCAGATTGCTCAATGATAAAAAGATTTGAATAATCCATTTTTATGGCTTGATAAAGACACACACAGTGTCGAAACTTTGCCTCTCTTGCTGAGTAAACCCACATTTCACCTAATACTACCATGTGTTTAAAGTCTTATTTTTTATTTGCTCATAAGGAGCACAGGACGGCCTGGCGGGGATATTGTACGAAGAGTAATATCCATGAAGCGGTGCTGGGATGGAGGAAAAGTGAATAAATCTCCATATTTTACAATAAATACACCACGTATCTTTGCGATATATGGGATATTCAAAGTATACGATTTAAGGTAAGCAATTTTTTTTCATTACATGTTCACTTTAACCCCTTAAGGACCAAACTTCTGGAATAAAAGGGAATCATGACATGTCACACATGTCATGTGTCCTTAAGGGGTTAAAGGGAATGGTTTCCCTCTGTACTCTTCAAGTACTTGTATGATGCGGACTAGTTATACAAGTACATGCCTAAACTAATAGACTATGTCATAGCTTTATATGAAGAGAGCTGCACCCCATCCAATGGCATCTGGGAAAAAACAACTCACAAAACTGGAAATGTCACAGCTATGCTGTGATTGCAATGGGCTTAAAATGATATTCCAAAAACTATGACCACTGATTTGAAGTAGTCCTGGTTCCTAAAGTCTGTGCACTGTTTCGCTAAGAAACACCATGCTATGCGGCATCGTTAGTCCAAAACAAGAGGGCTGGCTATGCGATATCTGTGCAAAGCATGCTGGTACCAAACAAGACCAGTGGCGGCATGCCTCCTCTCCAGTAATTGCTGCCAACTAATGAACTACATTTCCTATAATCCCTAAAAAAAGCAGGTGAGAAACATGGTTTGGTGAGAGCTCACCATAGAGTTACACTTTAAAGTAGAGCGGGGACAAACAAGCAAAAAAGTTCTGAAACAGTTGGGCAAGCCATTTCTATGATTATGAGTATGTCATTCTAGAACATGTGGGGTAGTTTAGTTAGCCATTGTTTAATAGGTATTCTAGAAGGCACTGGATGGAATTTTTTTGTTTTTTTCTGTATGGGAACACATACAGGTTTATTCACTGGACCATTGAAAACCAAATTATAAAAGGGACACTATAGTCACCAGAAGCACTAGAAGCACTTAATGTAGTAGTTGTGTTGTCTACAGTATGCCCCTTTGGGTTTTACATGTAAATACTGCCTTTTCAGAAAAAAGGTAGTGTTTACATTGCTGTCTAGGAACACCTCAACTGGCAATTACTCATATGGCCACTAGGAGTGCTTCTTGTCCAGTTCTGCACAGTGAGCAGCACTAGCATTCAGCATTTGTTTAATTCAATGCATCTCTATGAGGAGATGCAGATTGGCGCAGCGTGGCGTGGCTGATATAATAAAGATGCCAGCCACATCGAGACCGGAACAGTGTGGGAGAAAAGGTATGTTTAAAACCTTTTCAAACCAATCTGAGGAGGCGGGGAGAAAAAATGGTGAACACTAAAGCATTAGAAATGCATGTTTGTATTCCTGACATTATAGTATTAGTTTAAATACAGTTTGGCAATTTACGCCTAAATTTAGCAATTTTGTTTTTCAATTCACTGCCATTCTGCAGTTTTGCGCTCCTGGAAACTATGTACAGAATAGCAAACATACACCTAGGCTTGGTATCTTATCTTGTTTTCTGGAAAATTGGTGCTTAGTGAAAATAAAGTTTCTCTTTTTTGTTTTCCCTGTCGGGCGGTTTGGTGGATGCAAGGCGTCTGACATCTGAATTATACTAAGTTACACTAGATTCTAGGAATGAAGAGTATGTTTTCAGAATTAAATCTTCAGATGACTTATGAACACAAAAAAAAAAGTGCAAGTGTTTGTAGTCTTCATTAGTTAAGATCCATAAAAAGGTAACCATTGATGGGAGAAACACTGCAGGAGATTAAGCTATGTAGATGCTGTTGAGAACTAAGCTCATAGGGCAGAGAATCCAATCCAGAACATGTGATGGTTGGGACATACCTTCTGCTAAAAAACAAAAATTGAACCAGCTAAGATTAACAGGCTTATTTACTAAAGTGAATGCAAAACCAAATTTCAAAGTTCAGAGTTCCTGGAGTTTTTCCAGTTTGGCTACGTTGACCATCAATTTGAAATTCACTTTCTGAGTTCACCGTGAATTCACACCTTTGTAAATAACCATGCAAGTCATAATCAGACCGTATGAAAATGACAGCTGTGTGGAATGGGTAACTGTCACTTCCCATGATTTTTAATAATATGTGTTTGAAGTCTAAAACAAAGAATAGAATGTTTTTTAAAAAGCCATACTTCTATCCTGGAACGGAGTGCCTCATCTCTATCCTGACAGAGAATGTTATAAACTCTGCCATCTGCACAGTACATACAGAGTAGGAGAAACAGACTGAATGTTTTATTCATCTCTCCATTTACATTGAGTGTCCTGGCTCTGCCTCAACTGAACTGGATTGTAACTTGCTTACTAAATCTTAAAGGATTACTCCAATCAACATAAAACTTGCAGCCCTCGTAATGGGGCAAACTGTTTAGCATTGTTTTTTCCCCATAGCTGGGTCTCTGCCGAACTGCCTGGTGGTCTCGTAATACGCTCCTGGAATTCTGCAGTCTCGCACAGGCTAGAAGCAGAGGCCATCACCATTCGTTGGTTGAGAGCGTCAGCTGAGCCATCCCAGAACTCCAGTTCCATGCTGGCTGATGACACCCTATTGATGCCACAAAAAAACTAATTATTATAAGGTGGATTAGTAAAGCAATTTCCTTCACAGCACAAAATACTCATCCCATTAAGACTCTAAAATCATGGGTTCAGTGATGTAATGTTATGAGGAAGGAAAACAGGCCAGGGATCATGCACATGAACTGGAAGTGTGCAAGTAACTTGCTCCCAATATACTAGCTATGGAGACCATGTTTGAACTTATGGACTCTCAGTCAATGCTGATGGCATAAAAATCCATGCTTCAGTTTTAAAGAAACACTCCAAACACATAAAACACTTCAAATTGCAGAAGGGCTTTGTGTGTGATTAGTGTGTTTCTTTTTTATTTATTGTTTTATTAAAGTGGTTATTTCAATTAAAATCTGCAATTTCATAAAGGAATCTTGTTATACATCAATGTCTGTCAATCCGACAGCCGATACCGTTGCTTCGCGGTAAGGGAGCTTCTTGAAGCTAAACTCAAGAGGCAAGCTGTTGCTCAGAGCACCTAGCTTGCAATCACTTCTCAATGATCTGTAATACAGTTTATTGAGAATTGTCAGGGGGAGAGCTTGCAGTAGCTATGGATACGAGATCTGCAGGTAGGATTCCATGACCCTCCAAATATATGCAAAGCAAATTATATTCAGATTTACATTGGGTGCACACTTACTGAATTATTTAATTTAATGGTGTGTTCCTTTATGCTCAGAGAAAGCAGACCGGTCCACATTGCAGCTTCTCTTTATTGACGCTGTCAAAGAATTATGGGAGTTTCAGTTCAACCATATGTACCATATATCCACCTCTAGTGCAATGTATGGGTAGCAATATCTGGGTAAACTTAAGACTTGTAGAACATTTAAAATAAATATAATAAAATAAAAAAAACTACACAACAAAGGTGTGACAAAAAACATGTTTCAATGTCATCCATTCAAACTGTGCAGCCACCATCAATATCTAAGGAAATTGCATCTTAATGTGTATTTTTAAGTAAAGAACTCATGGTAAAAAAAATATATATAATTATATAATATATATTATTATTATAAGTGTATCCAAAAATATGAAATCATTTAAAAGCTTATCCAACACTGTGTGAGTGTGTTAAGACCAAAATCTGCATTGATCTAAACATCACCAGGCCACACAGTATGTATGCAGGTAAGTGCATATGGGCCCATGTTTTGAAATAGGAATATTTTTTTCTGTTCATGAGAAACAAATTAAATCATAAGATGGTATATTTCAAAATATATAAAGCCCTATATAAGAATCCTTTTAGGAAACATCTATCAAACTATGTAATGTTTATTTCTCCTGAAAACATCTGTCAAGTTTTGTACCTTTGATGTTAAGACCAAGCCGTACATACTAATACTACCAAGCACAACATGGAGGAAAAAAATATATTACATTCAGTCCTGGGAACCAGAACCAGCATCTTCTTTATTGTACGAAGGATTGATGTAACTTAACAAATGTCTTTGAAGGACTTTCTGGTAGCTAGTGGATTATCTCTGCAGCTGTATACAATGTTACTATCACAGGTATGAGTCACAGGAAATAGGCTCCATGTGAAAACATAATCTCATCAGAAAATGCTTTCAGTGATACCCATTTGTAGAAAAAAAGAGAAGAGTAAAAGAAGATAGAATACAAGAGTTGAACTTTTTTCTTTCTTCAATAGAAAAAAAACCTTTAACCACATTTGTCTTAAAGGAACACTCTACCCCAACGTAAAAAAAAAAAAAAAAAAAAAAAAAACTTTTTTTTAATGCTTTTTAGTAGCAATAAAACATGCATGTGTTTAATAATATATTTTTTATTGGGGTATGTATAGAATCAGCCTGCAAACACCGTGGATCACTTGTGTGAGAATTTTGCAAGCCCACCTTTACTAACTCCTCCCATAATTTCTTTGGTTGTCCAATCACAGACTTCCCAACGCAGTTCAATGAGAAGTCTTTGCAAGGCAGGAGCTCTGTGCAATTAAGTTTAGCTCCACTGAGCAAAACACCCAGTGAATAACAGTTGTCTGATTGAAAGCCAAAGGGGTGTAACAAGTTTTACTTTATACAAGTACAAATTTTTATTGAAATCTGCACTTTCGGTCAAAAAAAAAAAAAAAAGAGGATACATTCGAGATGGGTCTGGAGTGAACCTTTACTACCTACACGTAGCATAGGAGATATTTTAAAAGAACCTTTCAAAACAATGCTATATAAAGAATGTATTTAGATTACTAAAACAAAAATGGGTAAATACCTCCGGACACTGTTAAGTTCTTGTGTGACACCTCGGTTATTTGTGAATCCTTGACCATCATCATCAAATCTAATCTCGTTTGCTGCAGATCTGGATCTTGTGCGCTTCCCGATCTTCATTTCGGAAATTATGTTACTGGAAGATCATAAACAACAACAAAAATCTATGTAAATTGTGCTAACTTTCAATATATTTCTAACAATTTAAAGAGTAATAATTGAAGTTTTTAATTCATAATATGCACATAAATATAAAAAAAAACAAAAAAAAAAAACCTAATAATATTTAATTAAAGGGACACTGTAGGCACCCAGACCACATCAGATCATTGAAGTGATTCAGGTGCAATGTCCCATCACTATTAACCCTACAGTGGTAATTATTGCCGTTTTAAAAGCTGCAATAATTACTTTTGAGGGTCAACTCCTCCTCTAGTGGCTGTCTAAAAGTAACAAACTCCTCTTACTTTATAAAAAGGTATGTATGATTTAAGTGAAAAAGGTTTTATTTTTTTTAAACAGCACATTTAAGTTAACAAGCAATCAAACTGCAACTTCTATGCCAAAAATAGTCATCAATATTCATACACCTTCCCTGTACTTAATAATATAAGAACTGTACTGACCGTTTTAAGAAACGTTTCCATTTATGTGACAAGGCTGACATCATGTGGTTAAAGTATGGTAATGTAATTTCTGAGTATTGGGAAGTAATTCCATGCTTGCTGGACATGAGATTCTCTGCTCACAAAACCACTACAGCCTTCCAGGAATTCCCTGGTATCCATCCCCGGATAAGAGTCAAACTGGCACTTTTAGTCTGACCCTCCTCTTGCGATATCGCTAAAGTGGAAGTTGCCACATTAGTGAAATCAATCCCACCCGTGCCATCAGCTGACAATCGCAGTCAATGAATTCAATCCAAACAGGGATGAAATGGATATATCCAGACCAGAAGGGGAAACTTTAGATGGCACATCTGGAGCACCCATATAAGAATCAGAGTGTTTAAAAACCATGTTGCACAGAATAGTTTGTTCTAGACAATATACTTGGGCAAATGTTCCCATTTACGTTAAATTGTAAGCTTGTTTGAGCAAAGTCCTCACCACTTCTTCTACATCTTGTATGTTGAATTTACCTGTAGGATTCATACACCAATTAAACCACACCTGCCAGGTTTGCCAGGTCTAAGATAGAACGATGGACAGAGAGAGGACGGGTATTAGTGTGCCAGTCACCAAATAGCTGGACAATGGCTTGTCATCGTAGCACTCCAATCAGGGCAGCCCTTATGTCTTTGTTCCACAGAAATTTAAGAGTTTCTCTATGAGTGCTCCCATACATATAATATATTGTTTTCTTTTATAGTTCAGAGGTAGCTTCTTATTTTTATTTTTATATCCTATATGTATACCCTACACAACAATAAGGAAAGGAGAACTATAGCGTTAGGAATACAGTTTTGTATTCCTAATGCTATAGTATGCCCCTATCCCTAACTTTAGCTCTCCCTCACTCACCCCAACGCAAACATAGGCAATGCTTTCCTATGGGGAGGGTCTAATCCTTTTACGGTGCTCGATGCGCATGCACATTACCACCCCCTACCAGATGATGTTGGAGGAATACGCAGAATCAGGTGGGTACATAAAGGTTTTATTTAACCCTTTACATCCCGGAGGAAGGGGGGACGGGAAAACTAGAGGGAACTATAGTGTAAGGAATACAGATCTGCAGTGCCTTTAACCCTAGAATGTAAACATTGCAATTTCTCTGAAACCACAAAACATTTTCGCTGCTACTACCTGCAGGGTAAGGTGACAGTAGTCCTTCACCCAGACCACTTTAATGAGATTAATTGGTCTTGGTGCCTGCAGTGCCCCTTTAAGTGTGAATAAGATGTTAAAAAAAAGGAGGGGGGAGAAGGGAATTTAGATTTATATTTTTAAAACTTTTCGCACATCCACTGCAACTAAAGAAAAATAATTTGGCAGGGGGGACAAGCAGGGAGACCCTGTCAGAGTATGTTCAGACCGAGGGGTCTCCCTTGAACAATCAGTTCAGTAGCGGTGTTCTCAATGTATTTAAATAGTTGTGCAGCGGTTCATAGAGCTCATCGGTCAGATAAATGTGACCCAGCTGACAGAAGGAAGCCCCAGGTATCGAAAGATACCTGGGTCTCCCTGGTGTGAGCAGAGTGTTTAGGTGCAGTCTACCCTATAAGTGTCATGCTATTTCCAAACAGAAGACAGGCCAGAATTTAGATGTCAGGAGAGCTCAGTTCTGAAACACCGTTTAATATTAACTAAGTGACAGCACCCTAAGAGTCTTTGTTCAACAACCAGCAAAATAAACTATAGTAGTTGTAGTGCTTAGAATGTCCAAATAATCAAGGAAGTCCAAAATATAGATATACATGAGCATGCAACTCTAAAATGCATGGACAAAACAAATACAGAACACAAAGTGGTGGGCAGTTAATTTATAACTACCTATAAAAGAATCAGATGAATATAAAGAACACAATCAGGTATGGATGCATACACAAAGAATCACACAAAGCTCACCTGAGCTGATTTTCTGCTTTTCTTTGTACATCTGTCTCTTGTTCATGTTTGCGTAGTTGCTGAAGTAGTTCAGATTCCACTTGCTTTTTGTTTAATGGAAGTGATGAAGCAACGGCAGAGACTGCAGCCACCATGTCTGGACTTAGAGGCTTGCTGTTAAAAAAACACAAGGTATGCATACATTTATGTGACACGTTAATGATTTTGGAATGCAGAATTTTGTGAGGTTCTTAAAGATAAATTAGAAAAGAAAAGAAACTGTTTGACTTATTACATGTCTGCTCTTCTCAGGCATTCATTTAACATTGGATAGTTATGAACTAAAATTTAAGGCAACAGTTGCCGATTTAGAAACATTTTCCAACTTTTTAAAATTCACAGTTTGGCTATTTTACCTTAGATTTTACAATTTGATGTTTGTTTATTTTTTGTAAATCTCATTTTTATTGTAATAAAGCAAATAGGAAAAATGAGATACAGTCGAAGGCACACAGGCCTACAATTTGATGTTTAGTCCATAAAGCCTGTTATGGTGTCCTACTTGCAGTAAAGAGAAGGACCTCATGTGCAAACCCTGCTTTTTTAGTTAACAACATGAACTAAAGCCCAATAAACAGAATTGCATATATATGACTTAAACCTAGTTTGAGGTAGGGTCTTGTGTTAAACAAAGGGACAATTGTATTCCTGTGGATAAGGTGAGCCAATCAAATTACACATTTGCATGCAGTCTCAATATACACACAGTCTTCATAATATCTTTGCATTAAACCCTTAGCCAAATGTAAACTTTTCACAGCCACAGGAAGATGATCACTAAATAGTGTACCAAGCTGAAATTTGCTCAATTTAGGCAAATGTAGGAAAGGAGATAGAAATGTATTTTTTTGTAGATAAAGAAAACTTCACAATCTGTTTCAAACTGTCTAGCATATTACACAGTACTATCTTGTTACCCATATAGATGACACTAACTTAGCACTGTTAAACGATGTCTAGCTTACTTTACTCTTGAAATCTCACTATTTAGCCACGCTTGTTACAATCATATCTTATTACTGTGGTCTAAAGTTTCCTCAACCTAGCATATATATGCTCAGCAAGTAACGTCATGAGTGTCAACCTTTGTAGCATGTACCTTGATCTGCCACTTAGGGACCTCACCTAAAAATGTTAGTTAAATGCTCAGTCTAACCCATACGGCCTTTATGTTTATATGCCTGTATTCTCCATGTTATACAAAAAATGTGCTGTCTACACTGTAAAATGATATAAAGAGTGTGCAGAAGCTGTCGTAGCTCTGCATGCCGGATGTAAACCTGTGCACATACAAAAATAAAGAATAAAAAAAAAAAAAAAAAGAAAACTTCAATGACCATAACTACTACAACCCTCTGCAATGGCTATGGTGCAAGGAGTGCCCTGGCACTCTCCCAGGGTAAATAGTCAAAACATCTGAGAACAGTTTGACAATATACCTGAGGACCACCCAGCGCTGACTCTGCCAGAGCTGGAAGTGCCTGCAGGTTGCTTCCATTAGCTCCACTGAGCCAATTCCGTACATGCAGGGCAGGCTCACTGCCTGAGATCTCCAGCTAAGTGCATCCCTGCATCATAGGGCTTAGATCAGTGCAGAAACTTCTGGATAGAGAGAAAGCAGCAGAGTGGACCCAGCAGACCCAAGGTAAGTTGTCAAACCATTCTCAAACGGCTTGTCTACTTACACTGGGAGAGTTCCAGGGCACTCCTGTAACCACAACCGCTGCAGAAGTTTGTAGTGCTTATAGTGCTTGGAGATTTTTCAAAACATACCATAGGCCTTCCCCTGTAATCTAATAGATTGGATTTAGTCCTAACCACCAATAACTGAGATTACAGATAATACTAAATAAATTCACATCATGTAGCTTACATGCTGGAAAGGGTCTCAACAAGGTTCTGAAAAGGAAATTGATTCAAGATTAAAAACATGTGAGATATGAGGGGGGGAATAACTAAAGGTCAAACTACTGAGATGTTGCCTATTCTCAATTTGTTTGTTTTTTCATAAAAATCTATTTCAGATCAATCAATAGCTTACCGTTCTTCTTGAATTTCTTCTGCAACCCTTTGGAACATACTGCTTGTAGTTTCCATATTCCCAACCTGCTCTGTGTTGTGTGCTTTGGCTTTAGATACTTTCAAAGCCTGGAATCTGCTCTTGGAACTTATTTCAACTTTCATACCACCAATCATGTCAAGCAAGTTCTCTTTAGGGGATGGTTCAGCAGCCTTCTCCTTCGCATCTTCTTGTTGTTTACCATTAGCAGCTTTTTCAGATAGAGGCTCGCGTTTGTCACATCTGTGAACAGCGCCTGCATGCAGCCATCTAAGTGGATGATCAACCTTCCTATAAAAAAATGCAGAAAAAAAACAGTCATGATGTGACAATGTCACCAAATCTAGATATCAAACTGGAAAGGTGTTAAAGTGGACCTGTCAGCTGGGACAATGTAATATTAATCAATAAAAAAAGAGAGAAAAACAACAATCCGTAGTTTTTGCAGACAGTTGGAAATTCATTTTAAAATATTTCAACCTAATTACCAACTTGATAAATTTGCATTAGTTAGAAAGAAAATAAAAAAAAAAACGTACTAACATTTATGTCGTTTACAGTTTAACCCCTTAAGGACACATGACGTGTGTGACATGTCATGATTCCCTTTTATTCCAGAAGTTTGGTCCTTAAGGGGTTAAAGGGATCCTATAGTGTCAGGAATACAAACCCGTTTTCCTGGCACTACAGGCTCTTGGAGAGCCCCCCTCCCTCGGCACTGAAGCGGTTAAAACCCCTTCAGCCACTTATCTTAATCCAGCGCCGGGCTCCCTCTGCGCTGGTGACCTCTTCTCCCCCTCCGACATCAGCTCCCGAGTAGAGCCGAATGCGCGGACAGAGGCACACGTGCGTGCGCACGCATTCAAACCTGTCCATAGGAAAGCATTACTCAATGCTTTCCTAGAGGGATCTTATTTGACGCTGGAGTCCATGAGGACATCCAGCGTCAAATAAGTGCGATTTACTCAGTGTAAATTGTGGAAGCGCCTCTAGTGGCTGTCAGGGAAACAGCCACTAGAGGCCGAATTAACTCTGCAGTGTAAACATAGCAGTTTCTCTGAAACTGATATGTTTTCAGCTGCAGAGTTAAAACTAGGCGTACCTGGCACCCAGACCACTTCATTGAGCTGAAGTGGTCTGGGTGCCTATAGTGGTCCTTTAAATGCATTTACATTGATCACACCATGGCATCGCTGACGTGCACGCATTCCACTATTTTGCAAGACATTAAAACATTCTTTTTTTCCCTCCAAATAGTATACTGAAAAAAAATATTAGGCCAAAGAATTCAGCTTTACAGTACATAGACAACTTAGTCCACGCTACAAACTGCAGTATAACTGAATCACAAACGTCAATCTTACTGGTTTCCCTAATGTTTTTTAAAATACAGAAAGCTTGGGCACCAGGTGTTTTGTTTGTTTTTCACTTACTTTTTATGCTGTATTGAAGGGTCCCCTTTACTATTCTATATATGCAAATTATCACTAAAATTTTTAGTAAATGACGAGTCAAAAAAATTGACAGTGATGGCTGCAAGGAATTTGCTCTGTCTATAGAGAATCCCGCAGGACCTTCCATGGAAATCAATGCTGTAATATCGTATTTGCGCAAGACTACAGCAGTGATGTAGATTCCTGGCTCTTAAGCACCATAAGTAGAAGAGGACCGGACAGAAGAAGATGGTGGTGGTACTCGCAAGAGACAGGTCTAGGTAACTTATACTCACCTTTGCCTGCCCCCCAGCCACTGGGCATGTCACCGTGGTCTTTGCCACTTTAACTGGAATCAATTTTAGAAACCACAGGCATTAGCACCTTTGGTAGCAACGTGGGAAGCACAATATAGAGATAAAAGTATTGGTTCTACCAACTATCGCTAAGAGGGTTATTTACTAAAGTAAGAATTCAAAGTTAATTCAAAGAGAAGAATTGTAAATATAAACCAAGAGAAGCCGAACGGATAGCATAGCTGACTTAGAGAATTTTTCCAGTTTGGTTATTTTGACGTTAAACTTGAAATTCACTTTGAATTCTCACCTTAGTAAATAACCCTGTATGTATTGCTTAGATGATGGGTAAACCTTTCATGTGCAAGTTAGCATTCAGATCTCTCACAACTGACAAAGGTCAATAAAATGAACAAACAAACATTAAGTGCATTTAATATCAAGTGATGTGAGCAATCAAAAAGGTTATAGCGAGTTTCCAGACAGCTAGGGGACACTTTGTATTTACAGTATAATGAAAAATTCAGAAAAAAAGTACCATTAAAGTAACACTAAAATGTAATAACCACATTACAGATAAAGAGATATATGTATATACACACACACACCTAAAGTTTATTTTTATTGCTTGCATCGTTTCAAGAATTCTCCAGCCCTGCACCATAAATATTATCCTACTAAAATACTAAATTGCAATAATTTTCCAGTAAGAGACTGCAGTATTTAGTTATTTAGTCTGATTTGAGGAATGTTGACATTACTGTGGAGCTCAGTGCATGGCTGGCTGTTAATGGCTCCTTTCAATGTCTCCTACATGTCTATACTGTGCCATACCTGCAGCTGGTGGACAGGGTGCTAGTGCCAGCTATAACACCCCGAGATGTCACCCACATGCCATCTACCCACAGGGACTGAGCAATCCTCCGGTACATCCCTGCTACTCACACCAGGACACAGCGTGACCCTGATATGGGGGACTGCAATCGGTGGAACACTAGGGTGTCCCTCTCACTGCCTCCGGTCACAAACAAGCAGAGCGAAGAAGAGTTCCGTGTGGAAATAGAAACGTTTATATTAAATAAAATAGCAAACATAAATGCAGTCAACACGGAGAGTTCCAAAGACTACTCTGTTCATTGAGTCTTGGGGTGTGAGAATGATGAATAAGGAGAATGACTCCCACCATTATAAAACAATAAAATGATAGAATTCATTAATCATTTAGGTTTCTAATAACTCCTATAACATTTTCACATTTTTTCTAATTTTATTATTTATAAGCTGCAGTGTGTATGCTTATTGTTACACCTAAATGCCTTTAAATATTTCAAACTGTTATTTAAAAAATGCCATCAACGATCAGGGCTGTATGTGAAGTTGTAAATTGTTAGGCATTCAAAGTGAATTTAAATATGTAGAACTAAAGAGGTGAATTGGAAAAATTCCCCAAGGAACTATGGATAGAAGCCCCCTTCCCCTTTTTATTTTAATATTTTGCAGTCCTCCCCCCTTTAGTTTATTCATCATTCAATTATGTATATTTCTGTGTTTATATTGTTATTATAATATTTTCTAAAAATTGTTCAATAAAAAGAATCTTAAAATAATTTTTAGCATATTCTCTTTTGCCCTCATATATTTAGGGACTTGGGAAAAGGGCATAGAACCGATTTTCGGATACTGTGCGACAGCACTTTTACCATTATCGGATTGAGTTAAAAGGGCATTATACCATACATTAAACCCTCAAGTTTGGGCAATTACAATCCTGCCTAACGGGAGCAAGCAACAATCAGCACCAAGAAAGATTAGAAAAAACTAAACTAACCATCAACCAATATCCTAAAACAGTTCTAACATTTCTAAAAAGAGCTAACAATTACGAGTATTTATATAGCACCAACTTATTCCACAGTGCTGTACAATAGGTAAACTATGATAAACACTAAATTCGAACAAAACATGATTTACATGCTGGAACAGTAGGTGAAGAGGGGCCTGCCCAAAGAAGCTTACAATCTAAAAGGATGATGGAGAAAGTGATCTGTCTATACATGAGGAATAGAGGAATGTTTGGCAGTGGTTCACAAACTTTTTATGTTCAAGGCGCCCTTAATATTTCAACATTTTTCTAAGGCACCACAAGTCAAACTTTCTAGGTTGTATATCTGTACAGCTCTGCGGCATTTACTGGCTCTATAGTGTAATGTACAGTGTTGGTGTTTGAAGAGGCACTTTTATATAGTTTTAGTGTGTTAATATAGGGGTGTAGACACCCACAGAGACCCACACAACCTCAATGGGTCGAAAATCGAAAAAAGCAAAAGCCGAAAATCCCCGACAAAGCATGGATATCGGGGCGCTATGGCGGCAAGCACAGGCCGCAACCGGAGCGCACTTGGCGGCCATGCATGGCGGATGCTCCGATTTTTCGGACGGGACCTCTGAAGGAGAGGATGGGGACCCCCCACAGCCCGAGACCACACAGGTACAAACACTGGTACCGGCACAACCACCCATGAAAGCACCCACCCCAGTGACTATGGAGGCTATAGGGGAACTCATGGCAGACCACCATAGAAAGATAGCAGCAGATGTGGCCCTGCTTAGAGAGGATTTTAAACTCATCACAACCAGACTGGGAGCTGTGGAAGGCACCGTTAATAATCACAAGACACAGATGACAGAACTGCAAGCGGCAATACATAGCCTACAGCAGCAAACACTGCTCCACGAGCAGCAACTGGCCTCCCAGGAGGATAAACTTCGCCGCAACAACCTAAAACTTAGGGGAGTCCTGGACTCCGTCCCAGAGGCGGAACTACCACATCTGGCAAGGAGACTTCTCACCACGCTAGTGACCCCGAAATCAGCCAAAGCAATCACCCTCGATGGCATATTCCGCTTACCAAAGTCAGCGAGAGCACCACCTACCGCCACAGGGGACCTCATAGTCCGGTTCCAGTCCCTCAGTGACAAGCTAGCAATCTTGGCAGCCGTCAGAGGCCAACCAACACTTACCTTTGAGGGGATGACACTTTCCTTCTTCTCTGATCTCTCAGGGGGGACATTGGCGTGGAGGAGATCACTGGGCCCCTTCACATCCCTCCTGCGACTACACCAAGTCCGGTACCGCTGGGGACCAGGGCGCACCCTTCAGATTGAACGAGGAGGCAACTCTCACATAGTCCATAATATGCAGGAGGCCACGGAGGCACTAGGACTACTGAACCTCCCCACGACTGCACTCGCCACAGTGACAGACATGTCCGGTCCCAAGCGCCCACTGGGGAGGAACGCAGCCGCCGCACCGGAGTTCGTCCCCCGACGACCCACTGCAAACTCATACGCGGCAGCCACTACATGAACTGGGGCTCAGTAATACTGGACACACTTTCGGGCATACCATACCCCCCCCTGTCGACCGTCTGCATATGTCTCTACACATGTAGCAGAGGAAAACACTTCAAACGTTAATTCTGCATCACGGACATAGTTTATTCATATTTTTCTCATCCTTTATTACTGTTACGTGACTCGCTACCTACACGAGCTGACTCAGTCTTTTGAGCTACCCGCACCTACTGGATTTTCAGACTTATCTGCAAACTTGCGGGATGCCCGGTATCCAATGACTCTATCTAATGCCTTAGTTAACACATCTTTCTATATTTTCAATGTATATAAGTTTGTTTTGATTTTTCTTTTGGAGTCCATACAATCGCAGCAGCCAAGTACATGGTGATGTGTGTGCCATAGGGTGGATATCAGCCTGTCGAATCACTCTAATACTGTTCATATCTAAGTGATCATTATACTTTTACGTATATATAGCCTGAAATACCCTAATTTCTGCATACGCATATCCTAGTAGCACACTCATGAATAGCAAGCCTGATCTCGCTAATGTAAACTCATTATGACATATAACGTGCACTAAGTTAACCCTGCCTTCATTGTACTAATTTTACTAATTTTTAGGCTAGCCGGATAACCCTGCCAGGGATATGCTACATTGCCTAAGCTAGATGAGTATATTTAGGCTGTGAAACGCAACACACTTAAAAACTCATTATTATGTTTAAAGATATTGCTCACCGACATTTAATCTTTCTCTCTCAATTGATAACTAGCATGTTTTCCATTTACTATTATTATTATAAAATGAGGTTGGAGCCTAAAAAGGTGCGTACTCATATGCCAATATCTAACCCTGGCGTCAATCTTGCACCACGCTGTTGTGGCATAAGTTGAAGTGAATTTATTATCTTATCTTAGACTAGCCTGGGATTGCAGGAGGGACCTCACTAGATGTTTGTCAACTAAATAATGCCTGCACCCACATGTTATATAGCTCAAACCCAAGCATATTGTACTTCTACTATTAAGCGTGTACTAACCTATTCTCAGTCTAGATAACAAAGCCCCACGTCGCAATGTCTGCAAAGCTTAGACTAGACCTTGATCTCTAGCCTACGGACTACTTAGCTATCATAAAAAAGAAAATGTGCATTGTATATGAAGCCACACTGTTGTTGTTTAATGTATACTGCTTTGATTGCACTAGCTATCGTGGCAGTGCAAATCTGCTTGTTAACTCATGCACAACCTAAATAAAGAATTTAAAAAAAAAAATATAGGGGTGTGTTTTTATGTAATGTTTGTGTTTGATTGCAGGGGTGTGTTTGAATGTAATATTCACTTTTAAATGTGGCTGTACATCTGTGTCTGAGTAAAAGGGTGTGTTTGTATATCCTTTTGGAGTTAGATTGCAGGTGTGTGTTTGTAGGCTGTGCTCATGTATGACTGCTTGGATGTATGCACATACACTACCACATGCATACATACATACATACTTACACGTACACTGACACATACACACACACACACACAAACATTGATACATGCACACACCATGATACAGATACACACACTGACATAAAAACACACACAATGACACACAGATGCACATATCCTGGCACACAGATGTGTGCGCACACACAGACACACACACACTGACACAGAAGCACACTCACATACATACACACACACACACACAGATGCACAACCTGACACACACACAGATGCACGCACTTATACATACACACACACAAACACACACTCATACACACACACACACACTCATACATACACACACACATATACTCATACATACACACACACATACACACACACACACACACTCATACATACACACCCACACATAGAAACATAGAATGTGACAGCAGATAAGAACCATTCGGCCCATCTAGTCTGCCCAATTTTCTAAATACTTTCATTAGCCCTTGCCTTATCTTATAGCTAGGATAGCCTTACATTACAGAATACAAGGTGAACAGCGCTAACAATAAATAAGGTACATACGTAATGAGGAATACTGGCCAGTGGTGTAGCTTAAAAAAACAAAAACAAAATACAATAATAGTGCAGTATGTCTTAACAATAAAGTGAATGGTAAAGGAATATTTAATCCACACTCACACTTTAGAGAGCTATATAAGCTCTATTTCAAGGGCCTGGACAGAATAATCCCCGTCTGCGGATTTCTTGGTACGTTTATAGGTATAAGCATTCGTGGTATGAAAAACAAATAAAATACACCATATAGTATAGTATGTAGGCATAAATTTGGCATAAAAAGAAAATATCCTACTTACATATACTGGAGCAAGGACCTGCTCTAGTGAAAACAGCTTCAGGTGGTATAATCCCCACCTAGGGATATAGTGGACCCAAATGTAGCAGCAGCAAAATGATAAATAGGAAGTAGGACAAAAAGAGGGGACTGGGTGTATATAAAATGTATATATACTTTATTGTAACAAATATTTAAAAGTGAAAATATAAACTTATAAAACCAGTCAGGGTAAAAAAAAGTCCAAAATCTTCTTCACTTGACGCGTTTCGCCGATGCTTTCTCAAAAGTGAATCAATAACATCAGGCATATTACCAAAACCTTACACACTTATACTGACACGCACACTCATTGGTAGGGAGGCATGGGGGAATAGATGGGCACTCAGCAAGCCCCCGATATATCTGATTACTTCTCCCATGGTTCCCAAATTTTATAATACAAGTCTATGTATTCAAAGTTTATATATACTGCTTTCTCCATTAATCGTTGAAAATCCATTTGGAATTTAACTTCGGACAAACATGGAGTTTCGGGGATCTTCCAACGTCTGGCAATACAAACTTTTGTAGCCATTAGAATCTGGATTAAAAGCATTTGTAATGGTTTGTTAATCTTAGGAAAGTCTACGTGAAAGAGAAAACTTTAAATACTTAAAGTATATGTTACACCCAACAATTTTCCTATTTCGCATTCCAATAAATTGTTTAGTACAGATAGTTTTGTACAATCCCACTCCACCATATATGTTTATGTGAACCAATATCAGTATAACACCTCCAATACTTATTTTTACTATTATAGTCATTATCTTGAAAGTTTGCAATTGTATTAGGTACCATATACCATCTGAAAATAATCTGTATAAAGTTCTCATAGAGCAATATACTATGTATTGTATTTTTTGTTAACTTTTGTCCATTTTTGTTAAGTTTTGCCCATTCTTCCATCAAAAACCCAAGTCCCATTTCCTGCTCCCATTTGATGATTCTCTTTAACTTCTCTTTAGGTTTTTGTTCGTATAGTATCTTATTAACCCTTGATGTTACCTTGTTTCTTGTTTCTATTGAAAGGATGTTATCAATACTACTATTTTTTTATTCTTTTATGACTAAGTATATTTTTTAATGTTAATATATGTTAAGAATTCTGTTTTTAGAGGGGGGTTACTCGCTAGTATTTATTTTAGGGTCTTAATCTAGTTTCCAGAAAAAAAATCTTCTAGACAATTAAACCCTTCTTCTTTCCATTTATCAAGTTTTACTCCAGGGATATATCCTGATAATATATCTATTAATATCTTACTAGATAAAGTATCACTTACATAACAGTTGCATAGTTATATAGCTGAAAATAGACTTGTGTCCATCAAGTTAAAGGGACACTCCAGGGACCCAGACCACTTCTGCCCATTGGAGTGGTCTGGGTGCCAACTCCCACTACCCTTAACCCTGCAACTGTAATTATTGCTGTTGCTGAGCTGTTTGTGTTGGCATGCCGACTGGTAGGGCTTGTGTTTTGGCTTGATTGAGCTTATAATACGAGACAGTGCCATAGTTGTTCAGGAGTTGAAGAAGGTCAGTAATATGTCGTCAGCGAACATTAACATGCTGTGGGCGCCTTTCCTGGTTTTGGCAGGGTCAAGACGTGGGCTAGTAACATGTCGCTCAGAAGAGCACCTTTATTATAGCATTCATTAAAAAGTGTAGCCATGTGTGACATGAGTAGGTCTGTGAACTTACGATAGTAAACATTGTAGTAGCCGTCTGGACCTGGGGCTTTGTGGAATGGGAGGCGTTTTATGGCCTATTCAATTTCTGCTTCAGTAAAGGGAGCAGTAATAATATTCAGTTCCTCCGGGTTTAGTTGTGGTAGCTGTACTGGATGTAAGAAGTAGTGATGTCGCGAACATAAAATTTTCGAACTTCCGCAAATGTTCGCGAACGGGCGAACCGGGCGAACCGCCATAGACTTCAATAGGCAGGCGAATTTTAAAACCCACAGGGACTCTTTCTGGCGACAATAGTGATGAAAAAGTTGTTTCAAGGGGACTAACACCTGGACTGTGGCATGCCAGAGGGGGATCCATGGCAAAACTCCCATGGAAAATTACATAGTTGATGCAGAGTCTGGTTTTAATCCATGAAGGGCATAAATCACCTAACATTCCTAAATTGTTTGGAATAACGTGCTTTAAAACATCAGGTATGATGTTGTATCGATCAGGTAGTGTAAGGGTTACGCCCGCTTCACAGTGACAGACCAAACTCCCTGTTTAACGCACCGCAAACAACTGCAAACAGTCCATTTGCACAACCACAAACTCCCCATTTGCATAAGGTTGGATGCCAAGCTAGCCATGTCCCGTTCCTTGTCCTCACTGATGTCATTGAAGGTCTCTTCCTCCACCCAGCCACGTACAACACCAAGGGTCCCCGAAAGGTGACAACAAGCCCCTTGGGACGCCTGCTGTGTTTGGTCTTTCACCTCCTCAAAGCCACCTTCCTCCTCTGAGTCCTCTTCTTCAGACTCCTCTCTCTGCGTTGCCTCTCTCTGCGTTATTATAAGGTGTGTTAAGTAGTACTATTCCTATCAGTTTAATCCTGTTACGTCCCCTATCAGGGGACGTGTATATGGCATCGATTTTAGGAACCGGGAGAAGGAAAAAGATGCTTGGTCGGTCCTCCTACTTCAAATTTGGTGCACTGCGCGTGCAATCTAATGTGCCACCAGGTAGGAGTGGTGTGTTAAGTAGTACTATTCTTATCAGTTTAATCCCTGTTACGTCCCCTATCAGGGGACGTGTATATGGCATTGATTTTAGGAACCCGGAGATGGAAAAAGATGCTTGGTTGGTCCTCCTACTTCAAATTTGGGGCACTGCGCGTGTAATCTAATGTGCCACCAGATAGGAGTGGTGTGTTAAGTAGTCCCCCTCATCAGGCCTTTTTAGCCGAATGCATCGCCCACTGTCAGTCCCTTCGGGATCCATCCCTCATTCATCTTAATAAAGGTGAGGTAATCTAGACTTTTTTGACCTAGGCGACTTCTCTTCTCAGTGACAATACCTCCTGCTGCACTGAAGTCCTTTCTGACAGGACACTGGGGCGGGGCAGGCCAGAAGTTCTATCACAAATTGTGATAGCTCAGGCCACAGGTCAAGCCTGCACACCCAGTAGTCAAGGGGTTCATCGCTCCTCAGAGTGTCGATATCTGCAGTTAAGGCGAGGTAGTCTGCTACCTGTCGGTCGAGTCGTTCTCTGAGGGTGGACCCCAAAGGGCTGTGGTGATGTGTAGGACTTAAAAAGCTCTGCATGTTCTCCATCAACAACACGTCTGTAAAGCGTCCTGTCCTTGCCGGCGTGGTCGTGGGAGGAAGAGGATTACTTTCACCTCTTCCCCTGTTCGATTCCCGTTGTGCTGTGACATCACCCTTATACGCTGTGTAAAGCATACTTTTTAATTTATTTTGGAACTGCTGCATCCTTTCCGACTTGCGGTAATTCGTTAACATTTCAGGCACTTTCTGCTTATACCGGGGGTCTAGTAGCGTGGACACCCAGTACAGGTCGTTCTCCTTCAGCCTTTTTATACGAGGGTCCCTCAACAGGCATGACAGCATGAAAGACCGAATTTGCACAAGGTTGGATGCCGAGCTACTCATGTCCCGTTCCTCATCCTCAGTGATCTCACTGAAGGTATGTTCTTCCCCCCAGCCACGTACAACACCACGGGTACGAGATAGGTGACAACGAGCACCCTGGGATGCCTGTTGTGGTTGGTCTTCCTCCTCCTCCTCCTCAAAGCCACATTCCTCCTCTGACTCCTCTTCCTCACAATCCTCTTCCAGCGTTGCCGCAGGTCCAGCAAGCGATGCTGATAAGGCTGTTTCTGGTGGTGATGGTGACCACAACTCTTCCTCTTCACGCTCATCTACGGCCTGATCCAGCACTCTTCGCAGGGCACGCTCCAGGAAGAAAACAAATGGTATGATGTCGTTGATGGTGCCTTCGGTGTGACTGACTAGGTTTGTCACCTCCTCAAAAGGAAGCATGAGCCTACAGGCATTGCGCATGAGCGTCCAGTAACGTGGCAAAAATATTCCCAGCTCCACAGAGGCTGTCCTAGCACCCCGGTCATACAAATACTCGTTAACGGCTTTTTTTTGTTGGAGCAGACGGTCGAACATTAGGAGTGTTGAATTCCAACGTGTCGGGCTGTCGCAAATCAAGCGCCTCACTGGCATGTTGTTTCGCCGCTGGATATCTGAAAAGTGCGCCATGGCCGTGTAGGAACGCCTGAAATGGCCACACACCTTCCTGTCCTTCTTCAGGACGTCCTTTAAGCCTGGGTTCCTATGCACAAAGCCTTGTACGATCAGATTACACACATGTGCCATTTCTTCCGTTTTCACAAACCACTTTGCCGATCTCCAGTTGGTGCGGAGTCAGCCACTGATCCATCTGTGCGTTCAGGGCGGACAGGAGTGCTGGTCCGGTGTGACTCTCTGCTTTCAGGCAAGTCAACCCCAAGATGGCGTGACACTGCCGTATCCGGGATGTGGAATAGTACCTGGGGAGCTGGGGGGGTGCCGTTGATGTGGAGCAAGACGCAGCAGCAGAAGAGGACTCAGCCGAGGAGGTTATGGAAGAGGATGGAGTAGGAGGAGTAGAGGAGGTGGCAGCAGGCCTGCCTGCAAGTCATGGCGGTGTCACCAACTCCTCTGCAGAGCCATGCATTCCATGCTTGGCAGCCGTCAGCAGGTTTACCCAATGCGCAGTGTAGGTGATATACCTGCCCTGACCATGCTTTGCAGACCAGGTATCAGTGGTCAGATGGACCCTTGCCCCAACACTGTGTGCCATTACTTCCTTTTGCACAATCGCGTACAGGTTGGGGATTGCCTTTTGTGCAAAGAAATTTCGTCCGGGTACCTTCCACTGCGGTGTCCCAATAGCTACAAATTTTTGGAATGCCTCAGACTCCACCAGCTTGTATGGTAAAAGCTGGCAGGCTAAGAGTTCAGACAAGCCAGCTGTCAGACGCTGGGCAAGGGGGTGACTTTGTGACCTTGGCTTCTTACGCTCAAACATGTCATTGACAGACACCTGACTGTGGGCAGATGAGCAGGAACTGCTCAAGGCAAGAGACGGAGTGGCGGATGGTTGAGAGGGGGCAAGGAGGACAGCAGTGGTTGACGTGGCTGAAGATGCTGGACCCGGAGGAGGATGGCGGCTTTGAGTTTGTGTGCTGCTTGTACTCATGTGTTGATCCCATAGGCGTTTGTAATGTGCGATCATGTGCCTTCGCAAAGCAGTTGTACCTAGGTGGGTGTTGGACTTCCCACGACTCAGTTTCTTTTGGCACAGGTTGCAAATGGCATCGCTGTTGTCAGAGGCAGACACACAAAAAAAATGCCACACTGCTGAGCTCTGCAATGACGGCATTCTGGTGGTGGCAACAGCATGCGTTGATTGGCGTGCTGTCTGGCTGACCCCGGGTGCCGATGCATGCTGTCTGACTGTGCCACTAGCTCCTTGCGACGACCTCCCCCGCTTCCAACTCGTCTCCTCCTCCTCTCTGTCTCTCCATCTGAACTTTCCCCCTGTTCTTCTTCTCCTCTAGCGGGCACCCACGTGACATCCACGGACGCATCGTCATCATCAACCGCTTCACTTGTATCTGACAACTCAGCAAAGGAAGCAGCAGCGGGTACACCATCATCATCATCATCACACTGTACGTCCATGTGTGTAATGCTGCCTGACTGAGACATGTCCCTGTTATCTACATCCTCTGGCAATAATGCTTGTGCATCACTCATTTCTACCAACTGATGTGTAAATAACTCCTCTGACATATCAAGTGAAGCGGCTGTCGTGCTAGTGTTGGTGGTGGCGGCAGGCGGGCGAGTGGTAACTTGAGAGGTGCCCGAAGCTAAGCTGGAGGAGGATGGTGCGTCAATGTTCTGAGCGGATGCTGTAGAAGATTGGGTGTCCTGTGTTAGCCAGTCAACTATGTCCTCAGAACTTTTCGAGTTCAGGGTACGTGGCCTCTGAACACTGGGCATTATTCTAGGGCCAAAGGGAATCACAGCACCACGACCACGACGGCCTCTGCGGGGTGGCCTGCCTCTGCCTGTCATTTTTTTTTCGATTAGTGGTACTATGCGTGCAAGCTACTGTGACAACAGATATGAGTGGCACTGTGCACTGGCAGAAGTTGGCAGAGTAGACGCTGTAGGCCTGACACACACGCTTCCAGACAACTAACTGCTATTCAATCTATTACAGTCAAAATTGTATTTTTAAATGTACACTACTGTTACACCAGATATGAGTTGCACTGGTGTGACACTGTGCCCTGGCAGGCCCTGAAAGGCACACGCGTGAAGGAAACTGACTGCTATTATTTCACAGTCAAAAAAGTGTTTGTTTTTTTAAATGTACACTACTGTTACACCAGATATGAGTTGCACTGGTGTGACACTGTGCCCTGGCAGGCCCTGAAACGCACACGTGTGAAGGAAACTGACTGCTATTATTTTACAGTCAAATTTCTAGTTTTTTTTTTAAATGTACACTACTGTTACACCAGATATGAGTTGCACTGGTGTGACACTGTGCCCTGGCAGGCCCTGAAACGCACACGTGTGAAGGAAACTGACTGCTATTATATTACAGTCACAAAAGGTTTTGTTTTTTTTAAATGCAAGCTATTGTGACACCAGATATGAGTGGTGGCACTGGGCAAGTGGGCACAGTATACACTGTGAGCCTGACACACACGCTGGCAGGCAGGCAACTGCAATTAGATTACACACAAAGAAAAAAAAAAGCAGACTGATGTTTTAGCCCTAAAAAGTGTTTTTTGGGGTGCTGTCCTTACAGCAGAGATCAGATGAGTCCTTCAGGACTGTAGTGGACACTGAATACACTAGCCTAGCTATCGATTTCCCTATTAAATCAGCAGCAGCACACTGTCCCTCCTCTCACTAAGAATGCAGCTTCAGAATGAATCTAAAATAGATGCTGTCCAGGAGGTGGGAGGGCCTGGGAGGGAGGGTCTGCTGCTGATTTGCTGGAATGTGTCTGCTGACTGTGAGGTACAGGGTCAAAGATTACTCAATAATGACAAATAGGGGCGGACCGAACATCGCATATGTTCGCCATCCATGGCGAACGCGAACAAGCTATGTTTGCCAGGAACTATTCGTCAGCGAACCGTTCGGGACATCACTAGTAAGAAGTATTGTATGGATTCTACGGTGGGGGGTGAAGTGAGAGTGTCGTCTTTCAAGTTATATAGGGTGCTGTAATATGTTGCGAATTCGTTGACTATGTCCTTAGGGTGTAGGAGTTTGCCTTTTGTGGGTGAGTCAATATGAGCAATTTTAGAATGTGTCATGTGTGCTTTCAGTTTGGCAGCTAGTAAGGCTCCTGCTTTATTACCCTATGCAAATAATCTATGTTTGCATCTCCTGAGTATGAGTGTGATTTGGCTAATTCTATCTCTTTTGGTTTAGTTTGTATTCCCCTTAATTTAGCTTGGGTTTCTGGTGAAGGACCTGATTTATTTTTGTGGGTCGGGCCGGCGATTCCTTGGAGTACCTCTGTATATGCTTTGGTTCGTAGTTGTTTAACAAAACTGTCTGCTTTTATAAAGCAGCCTCATATTACCGCTTTGTGTGCCTGCCATAGGTTGGTAATGTTTGTATCAGTTTTATTGAGGAGGAAATAATCCTTGAGTGATTTCCCTATGGAGGCAACATTATCAGTGTTATGTAGAAGTGTCTCCATGACCACTTTCCTGGGAAACAGAGAGGAGAGGAGAATTGGGGTGTGGTCAGACCATGTGGTCATGACCCTCTTCCCTGGGTGGGAAATTTTTATTTTAGGGAGAGGTGACCATTGGGGCGTGGTCAGACCATCTATGGAAGTGTTTACTACCTTGGTCAGGAGATAGGGTGGGAGGAGAAATCTATCGATTCTGCTGTAGGTATTGTGTGCCAATGAGTGGAATGAGAAACCTTTCTCTGTTGCCATGCGCCTAGGAAGTTATATTGCAGAAGTTTGTGTCTCAGTTTAATAGAGGAGGCTTCCATTTTCTTGCTGGTGGCCAAGGATAATGAACGGGTAGCTGAGGTGCCTAGGGCGTGGTCTAGGAGGAAATTTGTGTCCCCACCTATTACTATGTCACCGAACCTGTGTAGGGTTGCCAAGGCTAGGAACTTGTCGTGTGGGCCATAAATGTTTTTGAAAGTGTATGGTTCATGATTAATGTAGCATTGCAATACCATATATCTACCCTCCTTATCCCTCGTCTTCTTAACCAGGGAGAAAGACACACTACTACTTACTAGTACTGACACCCTTCTTGTTTTGGTCTTAAAACAGGAATGAAAGTCATGCGGATAAAGTTTTGAGTTGAATCTCGGCCTCTTTATTCTATTAGAAATTCTATTCTATTAGAAATTCTGCCCTCAAACCCAAAAGCTTTTAAGGCCTTGGACAGGTAGGACCTACTAACCCTGTCGAAGGCCTTTTCCGCGTCAGAGCTAGAAATACCGATGGGTATGATTCAGCCTTAACTTCTTGCATTAAGATTTTTAGAACATTATCAGTACCAGATCGATTAGTAACAAAGCCTGTTTCATCAGAATTTAATACATATGGGAGCACTGTTTTTACTCTCTTCGCTAATATCTTTGAATATAACTTCCACTGATGATTTTGTATCTGGTAAATTATATAGGGATTCATAAAATTCTTTGAATGCTTTACTCATTGCTTCAGGGGTTAGATGTACTTCATTGCCCTTAATTATTTTTGGAATCGGTTTTGCCTTTGATCTAGGCTTGATTTTATTTGACAGAGTTTTGCAGACTCTATTCTCTCCATAATACTATATTTTATTTAGTTTAAGGACAGCATTCGATGTCTTAAGTTCCAAGCTGGTTTTAATTTCTGACTGAAGATTTGTAATTTGAGCCGTTTTGTCTATTGTTACATTCTGTTTATTTTCTCTTTCTAAATGCGCTAGGGAAATATACAGATCTTTTAGTGATTTCCCCATGGGGGCGGGGCCTAGGTGGGTGTTGGACTTCCCACGACTCAGTTTCTTTTGGCACAGGTTGCAAATGGCATCGCTGTTGTCAGAGGCAGACACACAAAAAAAATGCCACACTGCTGAGCTCTGCAATGACGGCATTCTGGTGGTGGCAACAGCATGCGTTGATTGGCGTGCTGTCTGGCTGACCCCGGGTGCCGATGCATGCTGTCTGACTGTGCCACTAGCTCCTTGCGACGACCTCCCCCGCTTCCAACTCGTCTCCTCCTCCTCTCTGTCTCTCCATCTGAACTTTCCCCCTGTTCTTCTTCTCCTCTAGCGGGCACCCACGTGACATCCACGGACGCATCATCATCATCAACCGCTTCACTTGTATCTGACAACTCAGCAAAGGAAGCAGCAGCGGGTACACCATCATCATCATCACACTGTACGTCCATGTGTGTAATGCTGCCTGACTGAGACATGTCCCTGTTATCTACATCCTCTGGCAATAATGCTTGTGCATCACTCATTTCTACCAACTGATGTCTAAATAACTCCTCTGACATATCAAGTGAAGCGGCTGTCGTGCTAGTGTTGGTGGTGGCGGCAGGTGGGCGAGTGGTAACTTGAGAGGTGCCCGAAGCTAAGCTGGAGGAGGATGGTGCGTCAATGTTCTGAGCGGATGCTGTAGAAGATTGGGTGTCCTGTGTTAGCCAGTCAACTATGTCCTCAGAACTTTTCGAGTTCAGGGTACGTGGCCTCTGAACACTGGGCATTATTCTAGGGCCAAAGGGAATCACAGCACCACGACCACGACGGCCTCTGCGGGGTGGCCTGCCTCTGCCTGTCATTTTTTTTTCGATTAGTGGTACTATGCGTGCAAGCTACTGTGACAACAGATATGAGTGGCACTGTGCACTGGCAGAAGTTGGCAGAGTAGACGCTGTAGGCCTGACACACACGCTTCCAGACAACTAACTGCTATTCAATCTATTACAGTCAAAATTGTATTTTTAAATGTACACTACTGTTACACCAGATATGAGTTGCACTGGTGTGACACTGTGCCCTGGCAGGCCCTGAAACGCACACGCGTGAAGGAAACTGACTGCTATTATTTCACAGTCAAAAAAGTGTTTGTTTTTTTAAATGTACACTACTGTTACACCAGATATGAGTTGCACTGGTGTGACACTGTGCCCTGGCAGGCCCTGAAACGCACACGTGTGAAGGAAACTGACTGCTATTATATTACAGTCACAAAAGGTTTTGTTTTTTTTAAATGCAAGCTATTGTGACACCAGATATGAGTGGTGGCACTGGGCAAGTGGGCACAGTATACACTGTGAGCCTGACACACACGCTGGCAGGCAGGCAACTGCAATTAGATTACACACAAAGAAAAAAAAAGCAGACTGATGTTTTAGCCCTAAAAAGTGCTTTTTGGGGTGCTGTCCTTACAGCAGAGATCAGATGAGTCCTTCAGGACTGTAGTGGACACTGAATACACTAGCCTAGCTATCGATTTCCCTATTAAATCAGCAGCAGCACACTGTCCCTCCTCTCACTAAGAATGCAGCTTCAGAATGAATCTAAAATAGATGCTGTCCAGGAGGTGGGAGGGCCTGGGAGGGAGGGTCTGCTGCTGATTTGCTGGAATGTGTCTGCTGACTGTGAGGTACAGGGTCAAAGTTTACTCAATAATGACAAATAGGGGCGGACCGAACATCGCATATGTTCGCCATTCATGGCGAACGCGAACAAGCTATGTTTGCCAGGAACTATTCGTCAGCGAACCGTTCGGGACATCACTAGTAAGAAGTATTGTATGGATTCTACGGTGGGGGGTGAAGTGAGAGTGTCGTCTTTCAAGTTATATAGGGTGCTGTAATATGTTGCGAATTCGTTGACTATGTCCTTAGGGTGTAGGAGTTTGCCTTTTGTGGGTGAGTCAATATGAGCAATTTTAGAATGTGTCATGTGTGCTTTCAGTTTGGCAGCTAGTAAGGCTCCTGCTTTATTACCCTATGCAAATAATCTATGTTTGCATCTCCTGAGTATGAGTGTGATTTGGCTAATTCTATCTCTTTTGGTTTAGTTTGTAGTCCCCTTAATTTAGCTTGGGTTTCTGGTGAAGGACCTGATTTATTTTTGTGGGTCGGGCCGGTGATTCCTTGGAGTACCTCTGTATATGCTTTGGTTCGTAGTTGTTTAACAAAACTGTCTGCTTTTATAAAGCAGCCTCATATTACCGCTTTGTGTGCCTGCCATAGGTTGGTAATGTTTGTATCAGTTTTATTGAGGAGGAAATAATCCTTGAGTGATTTCCCTATGGAGGCAACATTATCAGTGTTATGTAGAAGTGTCTCCATGACCACTTTCCTGGGAAACAGAGAGGAGAGGAGAATTGGGGCGTGGTCAGACCATGTGGTCATGACCCTGTTCCCTGGGTGGGAAATTTTTATTTTAGGGAGAGGTGACCATTGGGGCGTGGTCAGACCATCTATGGAAGTGTTTACTACCTTGGTCAGGAGATAGGGTGGGAGGAGAAATCTATCGATTCTGCTGTAGGTATTGTGTGCCAATGAGTGGAATGAGAAACCTTTCTCTGTTGCCATGCGCCTAGGAAGTTATATTGCAGAAGTTTGTGTCTCAGTTTAATAGAGGAGGCTTCCATTTTCTTGCTGGTGGCCAAGGATAATGAACGGGTAGCTGAGGTGCCTAGGGCGTGGTCTAGGAGGAAATTTGTGTCCCCACCTATTACTATGTCACCGAACCTGTGTAGGGTTGCCAAGGCTAGGAACTTGTCGTGTGGGCCATAAATGTTTTTGAAAGTGTATGGTTCATGATTAATGTAGCATTGCAATACCATATATCTACCCTCCTTATCCCTCGTCTTCTTAACCAGGGAGAAAGACACACTACTACTTACTAGTACTGACACCCTTCTTGTTTTGGTCTTAAAACAGGAATGAAAGTCATGCGGATAAAGTTTTGAGTTGAATCTCGGCCTCTTTATTCTATTAGAAATTCTATTCTATTAGAAATTCTGCCCTCAAACCCAAAAGCTTTTAAGGCCTTGGACAGGTAGGACCTACTAACCCTGTCGAAGGCCTTTTCCGCGTCAGAGCTAGAAATACCGATGGGTATGATTCAGCCTTAACTTCTTGCATTAAGATTTTTAGAACATTATCAGTACCAGATCGATTAGTAACAAAGCCTGTTTCATCAGAATTTAATACATTTGGGAGCACTGTTTTTACTCTCTTCGCTAATATCTTTGAATATAACTTCCACTGATGATTTTGTATCTGGTAAATTATATAGGGATTCATAAAATTCTTTGAATGCTTTACTCATTGCTTCAGGGGTTAGATGTACTTCATTGCCCTTAATTATTTTTGGAATCGGTTTTGCCTTTGATCTAGGCTTGATTTTATTTGACAGAGTTTTGCAGACTCTATTCTCTCCATAATACTATATTTTATTTAGTTTAAGGACAGCATTCGATGTCTTAAGTTCCAAGCTGGTTTTAATTTCTGACAGAAGATTTGTAATTTGAGCCGTTTTGTCTATTGTTACACTCTGTTTATTTTCTCTTTCTAAATGCGCTAGGGAAATATACAGATCTTTTAGTGATTTCCCCATGGGGGCGTGGCCGGACCGCCGAGCAGGACGGTCGCATGTCAGACCAGCTACTGAAAATCTAAGGAAAAATTAGCATGAAACTGTGACTTTTGACATAAAATACCGACCGGCAACGGTGTCCCTCATCGGGTGGAGAGTACCAGACCCAGGGTGAGGCTGGCCGGAAGGGCTTCAGTCCCCTGGAGGAAGAATCCTCACTGGCGCACACGGGGCCTACTCCGGCGGTGAGTGGAGCAGACGGCCGCTGCTCCGCTATCCCGCCCATCGGTACTCAACCAAGGGCCAGACCCGGGAGGAAATGGCCCCGTTCCCCCCCCTCTGGACCGGGGGGGTGATCCCGGTCTGCACCCTCGAGCCCCGACCAGACAAGGCGCTGCCGCAGGGCCGCCCTGACCCGACACTAAGGCATAGCATCCAAGATGGCGGAGGCCATAGAAGATGGCGCCGAGCCTGTAACCACCACAGGGTACTGCAACCAAACAACACTCATCCACCCAGCTCAAACCATCCACCTCAATAGTCACCCCCTGACCCTCAACGGCGGGGAGCTGAGCCAGATAAATGCACAACAAAAAAAAAAATGGCGCCGGAGAGGAAAGCATGTACCTCACCCGTGCGGAGCAATCCCACGAAAGACTCTGCAGAATCAAGAAAGGGCCCGCTCCAGACACCCGCAGCCACAGGGTCGACCCCACGAGGGCACCAAGGTACCAACCGCCCCAACCCACTCCCGATCACTTACCGCACCCAAGGGGAGGCCCCAAGTCCTACCGCATACAGACAGGGGACCCACAAACGCAGCGTGACGGCTCTCGCCACAGCCCGAGCTCGAGGAGCAGCACAAACTCGGCACCTACCCCCACAACGAGCTACCTGTCAGGAGTACCTGCGTCTCCGGTCGGGTCCCGAGGTGGAAGATCATGGCATCCTCAGGGTACCCGCCTTTCCAGCCAAATCGGAGCCTCATGAAGGTACCAGCTGAGCTCAACAGTCAAATCGACAGAGCCAGAGTTGGATGAATAGGGCGGACTGAATCAGAGACAATCTGTGCTCCTGCGAGCCATGCAGCGAAATACTGCAGGATTCCACCCCACAGTCTGTCCCATATAAGTGCATATAGCATAATACTCATATAGCAATGTAATTTGTATTGGCAACTAGGCCCAGTAGGGTTCTTGACATAATGTTTGGCATAAAGTAGTAGCTAATGAAACACTCTGTACAAAATTGCCTAGCACAGTATAAACTACTAACTTGTTACTTTAATAGATGGACACTAGCACTGTCAAGCGCAGACCAGCCTATTTTTACACTAGCACCTACATTGTCTAACATGTTAATCTGGAGTGCATAGCATATCTTTAACGGCAGACCAACTCCACAGGCTCATAGCCTGTATTGATCCCTTGCACAGCACATCTTCATATAGATCATACGCCAATGCTATGTACTGTTCAGTCCCCCTCTGGTTTTAACTCGCCCTCGAAAGTGTTGATATTCTTGAGACGGGGGACAGCTCTACCTTTAGTGATGTAACATGATTAATCCACAGGGTGAGCCAGGGTTTACTATTTATTGCTGCAAAACATAAGCTTACAATTTACCTTAGTGATTTCCCCATCTCCTTCTTAGCTTTAATCCTCATTTTGATTGTAACCCCTCTTATGTAACTAAAGCACACCACAGAGTTCCTATTGTTACTTCAGTGTCATCATTCAATAAAATAAACTCCTTGATCTTTTCATTCAGGTATCTGCAGTTTCTTTCTGATTTAAGAACTTGTTCATTTAACCTCCAAGATGATCTTATCACTGAATCTTGCTCTTCCCCTATTTCCACAGTTATTGAAGCATGATCTGACCAAGTGATATGATCTATTTTAGTTTTTTTTAAATATCGTAAATTTTTTGAATCAGTGATAAAGTAATCTATTCTTAAATAAGCTTTATGGACTTTCGAGAACAAAAAGGAGAAATCTCTTTCTTGGGGATGTTGAACTCTCCATACATCAAATAAATTATGTTCAACTAACATTACTTGGAAAAATCTACCTTTTCTTATCCCTTCTCTCAGGTATCCAGTAGAGGGCTTCTGGTTTGTTTTATCCCATTCTACATCTGCCACTTCAGTCATATCCCCTGCTATTAATAGTTTCCCTTTCTATATTTAATTTACAATTGCTAATATTTTCTTGAAAAAAACGCTGAGTATATGTGTTTGAGGCGTAAATATTAACCTACGGTAAGTATATATATTTTTTCATTAATTTTGCAAACAATAATAAGACACCTGCTTCTGTATCTTTTTGTTCTAATATCAGTTCAAATTTTATTCTATCAGAAATTAATATCGCAACTCCCCTCTTTTAATGGATAATGGAATCTTTATTGCATCTCCATTTTTCTCTTCCCTCCAATTGGTCTCTTGGACAAAACATTTATCTACTTTCTGTTTTGTAATTGTATCATATAGAAATCCCCTTTTCCGAAAGGAATTTAGACCCTGGGAATTTATTGATAGCACCTTAATAGTCATCACGGTCTATAGCTGCTAATAAGATTCTATTATTGCTACGGTGGCCTCTGGCCTCCCACCCACCCCATTCTCCCCCGACGGGGGAAAACCCCATTTGCATGGGGTATTTTTGATCCTCCGTATAATAGTCATATCTCTGAATCGTTTTCGACTGTTCCTTGTGGCTAATGAAAGATCTGGGAAGGTGGAGATCCCCCCGACGGGGGAAAACCCCATTTGCATGGAATATTTTTGTTCCTCCGTGTAATAGTCATATCTCTGAATCGTTTTCGACTGTTTCTTGTGGCTAATGAAAGATCTGGGAAGGTGGAGATCATGGAGAATTTTGGTTCCTGAGGCTTATTATAGTGTATTTTCCTAATCAAGGCATCTTTTAAAGTACAGTTCAAGAATCTCACGATCACATCTTTTGGTTCTGTTTGGATATTATCTGGCTTTCGAATTCCAATTTCCTGTGGGTCTAAAAATTTAGCCATATATTCCTTTAAGTACTGCTCTAATTTCTCTAAATTAATTTCTTCTGGTATTCCTTTAATCCTTAAATTGCTTCTCCTGATCTGTCTTCGATATCAATAGTTCCAAGGTTCCACTGGACACTGCAGTGTCCACATGGAACATAATGTGTTAGTGAGACTACTGTCATCTATTTTCATCAACAATGCACTATAACCTTCAACATGTGTTGTATTTAAAAAGACCTGAAATGCTGGCTTTTTTTTTTAAATCATTAATTGTGCAACAACATTGCAAGAATAATAATTAAAATCACAATTTAGGCCAGTACAGAAAAATAGTTTGTGAAATTGAGATTGTGATCAGTTTGATAATTCTCATTTGATACCACTAGAGTTGTCGCGAACATAAAATTTTCTGTGCAGGCAAATTTTAAAACCCACAGGGACTCTTTCTGGCCACAATAGTGATGGAAAAGTTGTTTCAAGGGGACTAACATCTGGACTGTGGCATGCCGGAGGGGGATCCATGGCAAAACTCCCATGGAAAATTACATAGTTGATGCAGAGTCTGGTTTTAATCCATAAAGGGCATAAATCACCTAACATTCCTAAATTGTTTGGAATAACGTGCTTTAAAACATCAGGTATGATGTTGTATCGATCAGGTAGTGTAAGGGTTACGCCCGCTTCACAGTGACAGACCAAACTCCCCGTGTAACGCACCGCACACAACTGCAAACAGTCCATTTGCACAACCACAAACTCCCCATTTGCACAAGGTTGGATACCAAGCTAGCAATGTCCTGTTCCTTGTCCTCACTGATGTCATTGAAGGTCTCTTCCTCCACCCAGCCACGTACAACACCAAGGGTCCCCGAAAGGTGACAACAAGCCCCCTGGGATGAAGGGGATGACCCAGCAATGTTGCCCCTACCTGACCGACCCAACATGCTTAATAGCGGCCAGCAACTCGACAGAGTCTTACTTACCTCCGCGTGGCAAGTGTGGCCTGGTGCTCACCGGACGGGAGAGGCGGCCGATCTCCCGATCCTGGGATGCCCAGGAGCAGCTACTTCCCGGCAGGAGCTCCGTTATCCCCCCCCCCTCGGACCGGTGGGGGTTATCCCGGTCCACCCCTGAGAGGCAGTCTGGAGCTAATGGACGCACAGAGCACAGCCGCCCAGGCTGACATACTCATCTGCGACTCTCCCAATATGGCGGCAGCCGCGTGTCCTCCTGGTACCAGCAAAGCATGGCAGGATATTGAGTCTAAGCTGGACAGACTCTTTAATCAATTTTGGAAGCAAATAACAAGCAGGAAGCCCCAACAAGCTCCACCACAGCCCCAACAAGCTCCACCACAGCTAAGCGAAGCAGTCCCCATTAAAATCCACCAATGCAAAAGGCGTCGAAGACAGGACCGGAGGCACAAACAGAAATGCAGAGCCTGCCCCACGTCAAGCACCCGCCTCCACCTTAAGCCACCACAATCCCGCACCGGACGTGAAGCACCACCGGGACAGATCCGACCACCCGACAAAACAAGCTTCCACCACCTCAAGCCGCGAACCCAGCACTCAGCCAGAGACTTGCCTTGTTGTTCCAGGTATCAGGGACTCACAGGGTCTGCACCTGGCGCCCAGAAGGGATCGGATGAGCACAAGCAGTAAACAGCAGCCTGCCAAGCATGTCCCACTATAGCCGATCCTCCACACCATGCCTTTTATCACATGAACTGCTCTCTGCACATTAACTAATCGTAAAGTAGCAAGCGTTTAAACATGTCATTATTTCACCTCCTAAAGAGTTTATTGTCGTAGTTCCTTACATGCCTTTACCTTAACCGCTCATGTATTATGTTATTCACTAGTCTCATCTCATGGGGCGACTCACACTTGATTTATAACTAGTGGTGGAGCTGCTGATATAAATACACAGTTGATAACGTGCAAGCTACACCCTAAACATGAGAGCCATCTTTCACAACAATGTACTGCTATATACTCATACCCTCAGTGCAACTAGCCATGATATACGCACGTTCAGCCTAGCATGCTCAAATATAACACACTTCTGTCTAAAAAGAAAGAAATATATAATACAAAAAAAAAAGAATGCAGCTTCAGAATTAATCTAAATTGTATGCTGTCTAGGAGGTGGGAGGGTCTGGGAGGGAGGGTCTGCTGCTGATTGGCTGGAATGTGTCTGCTGACTGTGAGGTACAGGGTCAAAGTTTACTCAATGATGACGAATAGGGGGCAGACCAAACATCGCATATGTTCAACATCCGCAGCGAACGCGAACAAGCTATGTTTGCCAGGAACTATTCGCCAGCGAACTGTTCGGGACATCTCTAGATACCACCACCACAAATTTATAAATGATCTTGGTGCCAGCTGTAGTGGACATCATCACCCTGGCATAACCCAGGGGGAAGGAGATCTGCAGTCTTAAAGGGCACGTGTCATGCGTGAAATAACTTAGGCTGATTAAATTTAACTGGGCTATTTTTGTTCCTTAATTTTGCCATTTGGATTTAATTACTCAACATTTGGAGCTTAGGAAATAATATAATGAATCAATACATTTGGTTTGTTTGGAGGCGGATTGAAAGGAATTGGATTCAGGTTTAAATAAATTTTTGCGCAAGTCTAGTGAATAGCCCTGACAGTGTCAAAACACCCTTTTGCGCGGATACTGTGACAAAATAATTGTAAACGCAGGTGTGACAAAAATGGAACACTGCAGTACAGGAGTACTCATTGCAGAACCGGGATGTCTTAAGGTATTTTTTGGAGATGTGAAACCATAATCCAGTTCACCCATTGTACAGCGCTACCGAATTTGCTGGCACTATATAAATAATAAAATAATAATAATAATCTCTTTAGGATCTGGTTAAATTAATAGGCAAATTTCAGGCTGGGCATTCAACAGCTCTTGCCCTATGCTGCTGACGCACATGATGCAATACCCACATTCAATCAGCCCACAGTTGCACAGTTTGTCTGCTGGATAGACAACAGTTGTCACGCCACATGCCAGCAGATGCATATTCGTGGCTGGGAGTTTTGTTACATTCATCCTCATTCACCTCTAGTGCAGTTCCTTGAAGTTAGCATCTCACATTCTCAGCTAAGCATTTTTCTGATCCTCACGTGATCATATATAATCTAACCCAGCTTCTGCGTGAAAGACAGACTGTTTAAAAAGACAGAAATATGCTTACGGAACCTTGTGACCTGCCAATCCTACTGCGAGCCTCCGAGCTCTGGCTTCAAAGCTGCAGAAGGCAAGAGGCCCATTTTTTTTAAGCCTCACAGTTGGTTTTATGATTTAGAAATGGTCTGTGTGCACAATCCCCTTTTGACTGTATAACTACTTTACAGAGGAGGACGTGGCAAAAAGAGGGAGCACGTTCGATCAGCACCAGAGAGGGAACATTAACCCTTAGATATTTGATCCTGTAGCTGGCAGACCCCATATGAAGGTATGAGAGATTATAAGAAAAATTATTGCTGCACATCATATAGATAGGTAACAATGTATGTATTCCTTTGTATGGAGTGATGTTATATAGAGGATTTATTTTATGTATTATATAATACAAGTATAATGTACCAGGCTCTTAAAATCATAATTTTTATGGGGTGTTACTTATTGGTTAAATATACAAAATCGCTTTATTATTTGTCAAAATTGCTGAATTGGAAAAATTCTCTATATCAGCTATATTTTCAGTTTGGCTTCTTTGCGGAGCCAGCCCCACAATGGGTCAGTTTTTTTCAGGTAGTGTGCAGCTCCATAAGGGAACCGCACACACACTAAATTAGCAGGTGAGCAACTACCCCGTTGCACACTGCAAAGGAGGGGAAAAGTGACATAGATGGGAGAGGGCAAGACAGACATGGGTGAAAGGTGGAGACGGACATGTAATGAAGGGGGGATAGACATGTGAACTGGAGAAAGAGAGACATGCATGGAAGTTCGAGAGAGACATGGAAGGGAGGGGGAAGAGCGATGTGAAAGGGGGGAAGAGAGAGATGGAAGGAAGTGGGGGGAGACATGGAAGTGGGGTGCATTCTGGTTCATTGGGTGCAATATGTAGGGCTGTGGGAAATGCTTTGGGTGCAATCTAGTGCTGTTGAAAGGGACAGTAAGAGTGAAAAAGTGCAAGTGGTGTATTAGGGAGCAGATGAGGTGGTGTGAACCAAGGTAAGGGAAAGCATTTGGAAATGTATGTGTATATATAAAATGACCGGGGAAGGGGTAATCAAGGGGCAGCAAAATATATCTTTGCCAAGGGTGGTAAAAAATCTTGCACTGGGTTGTCTGTGAGTGTCTGTGTTTCTGCGAGAGAGTATTTCTGTTTGTGTGTGTCTGTGAGTGTGTCTGTCTGTTTTAGGGACTGTGTGTGAATGTGTCTAAGCGTGAATGTGGCTGTGTATATGTATGTCTTGTCGATGTGCTTGTGTGTGTGTGTGTTTGTGTGTGTGTACATGACTATGGTGGGAGGCAGCATTTAAATCCTAGACCCAGGCAGTACAATGTCTTGGGCCAGCCCTGCTGCTCTGGCTTAAAATTTGATATTCACAAGAAATCACAGGCGGGAATATTGAATTCTCCATGGTCTCTGCATTCCAGTAGCTGTTGACAACCGCTCCCATGATGCTCATATAGTCATATTTCAGTGGTAATGATGCTCATAGAAGTTAAAAATGCACAGTTTTCTTAAAACATCTAGAACAACTTTAAAAACGGTTTAATTCTCTTTCACAGGGGAAGTGGGTGATTTTTTTTTTTTTTTTATTCTTTATTTTTGCTGTGCGTTGCGTGACAGTAAAACAGTACATTGCAAGTCAGAAGTTCCTGTACATAGCATCAACATTTTTATCTTGCATCTTGTGAGTCTGCACCAGTTATATAATTTTTTAATTACAAGTTTACAACTTGGATCCGGGTCTTGTCCTGCGTAATATTTGTTATTTGTGTGTTTGAGTCATATATTCGGTTCTGGTATCCTCGTTCCGTGTGTTAAGTAGTTATGGAGTATGTGGCGCCTCTATGTTTGTTTTTGTTTTATATAATTTCCTCTCACTATAGGTAACGTTTCTCTTGTTTTTACATTTTGATAGTTTATGACTGGAAGCATGGTCTCCAACAGAGGAAATTAAATTGTTTAGACAGGGGCGGGGCCTGACCAGCGAGCCGGCGAGACGTGTCTCGCATGAGCTCCTGCTGTACAGGCAATCTACCCGACGATTTCTCAGGACAAAGTGCTGAAACATTCTCAATATTGAGCCATAAAGATTGGGTGTATTTATGTGTTAAGGTTTGTGTATGTGTCACTGTGTGTATCTCAGTGTGTGTTGTGTCCATTGCTCTAGTTCTGTCAGGCTGCTGCCGCTGCGTGCCGCTTGTAGCTGGGTTTGATGCGTCCGCCATCTTGGAGACCTCCGCACTTGTTCAGCTTGTGAGGGCTGCTGGAGCCTCAGAGATGTATGAGGCTGAAGCAGCTCGGTTCTGCGGGGACCAGGGTAACCCCCACCGGTCCATGGAGGGGGGGGGGAGTAAGTCGTGCTCGCATGTGGCTTGGTGCAGCAGGAGGAAAGCGGACGTCTTTCCACTCCACCGTCTTCATTAGGCCTCAACCTCCCGGTGTCTCTGAGCGTCAGCTGTGCATGCAGTTGATACACTATGTCAAATGGTTCCACGGGAAAAATGTATTGGGAACCCCTGCTATATAGTATAGCCTGCTGTTCCTAGTTAGTCTAGCATGTTCACTCTACATAAAAAATGAGACAGATTATCCAGGAGTACACATGTCTGTAAACTGTATGTTTAATGGCATGTGCACTAACTCCTTTGCTTTTGCTTGCATTCTGTACTGCATAACAGATTGTCTCAATAAAAGAAAGATTTAAAAAAACAAAAAAAAATTTAATTGTGTAGATTTATAACTCAGACTGTGGCCAATGCCATTTTACAGCCTTAGAACATAATAATGCTCCACGTTACTAAGTAATAAAGTATCCTATCCTGAATGACACAAACAGCTGTATGACTTGTGCACTGGTCCATCGGTTCACACTAATGTAATAATAATGTAGCCCATGGAACAGCGCAGTCAGGGGAGTGGGCCTTGACAGAGCCAGGAGTAGGCAGGGGAGTAACCAGTTAAAGGGGTGTGGTTATTGGTAAATGGGGGTTGGACTATAGGAGTATATTAAGCGGCCATTTTATGACTAAGGGACATTTTAACTAAACTGACACTTACCTGGTAATTGTTTTTGGCAGGTCTGTGTTGGTTTTTTCTTTGTCTTGCAGATCATGGCATCAATGGAAGAAATCCTGGAGGGAGTGAGAGCTGCTGTGCGGGATAGAGGATTGGCCTGGCTTCATGAGCAACTGGGGGCTCAGGGTCCCCCCCTACAACCCCTGCGGCGGCAGCACGGCGTTCCATGAGGAGGGCGAGACCGCCCCAGCGGCTGAGCCCAGGCATGGAGCCCGAAGTCGGCAGACGGAGGAGCCCGTCAGCGGAGTCTGTTGGGGCCCTGGATGAGGTAGCGGGCCCCAGCGGAGTGGAGGTACCGCGGCCGGCACCGTCGGTTCGACGCGGTGCTGGCCGGGCGCGGGCAGCAGCTAGGCCGAGGCCTACCACGCGGTGTGCGCCCCGCCGGGAGGCGGCAGGCGGGACGGTTGCGGCTGGAGCCAGGACCCAGAGCAGATCGGATGGTGGAAGCAGTGAGCGGTTGCGGCCCGGTGAGTCAGGGAATGGCGCTGGGGCTGGGCAGCGGGCGGGGGGCAGAGCGGAGGCCTCTAGTGATCAGGCGGTCCCCCTGATGGCAGGGGGAGCCCCTGGGCAAGGGGACACATCGGGGGCGGCCTCTAGTGGGGCCAGGTTCAGCACAAGGGACGCAGACGGTGGGCCCGCTCAGCCAGGTACATTGGGGCCGGCAGGGCCCGCGGCTTTAGCAGACAGAAAACGCCAGGACAGACAGGCGGAATCCCCAGTTCACAAGGCGGCCCAAAAGGGGCCAGGTTCAGCGGGTCGGGATAGCTCCCAGGACTCAGCTCAGGGCATGGAGACAGGACGGGCTGGGAGAGAGCGGGAGGGCCGCAGGGGCGGCTCCCGGGGACCGAGGGGTCTCTCGCGGAGCCCTAGGCCGCATCGCAGCAGGGAGCAGCGCGGCGTCAGTGCCAGGCACGACAGGAGGCAGGCTGACGGGTGGAGGGGTAGAGAGAGGAGCAGGTCAGCAAGCAGGTTTAGCAGGAGGAGATCGGCCTCAGGGGACCGGAGGTGGAGGCAGCGGCGCAGTGCGTCTGGGTCATCAGGCAGGAGCTCGCCAGGTCAGCGGCGCAGCGCTTACGGCCGGGAGGGCCAGGCAGGGAGACGGGATATGGTGCGGAACTACAGGCAGGAACATAAGGAGGTTGGGCGGGTATGTGATCATGTGGACACACTACCCAGGTGTCGTTCTCCTTGCAGGTCTCGCAGCACTACACCCGCGGTCCTGAGGCAGGGCCAGGCTGACGGGAGTCGGCGCCAATTGGATGCTCCGGAGCCAAGCATGGCGGACGGACGGGAAACGAACCCACAGCCTTCTGCGGCTTCGGGCTCAGGCGGTGAGTCAACTGTTACACCACACGCAGGAACACTATTGAATTGCTTAAAATCTTTCTTAGATTCATGGGCGGGTGGGGAAATGGCTTCACCTCAGTTTGGGAGAGTGTGGACGTGTGAGAAAGGCCAGGGGTTACAAGGTAGGGCCGTGGGCCCAACACTGGATAGCGAAGTGGGGTTATCTGTGTCCGAAACTAGTAAGGAGTCGGGGGAAAAGGTAGGTATTGGGGGCGAAATTACCGACGCTGCGCGGCAAAACGTGCACGTGTCTTTTTCGGGCCCATTAGGTTGTCATCTAAAAATGGACATCAAGGAGAAAATTTGGAAGGGTGAGTTTGTGGAGGTTTTTTCCTTGCTCCCGCTGGAGGAGTTCTTAGACATGAAAGAGGAGGACAAGAAGGACGCAAAGAAGGAGGAGGAGGAGAAAAAGCGTAGGTATCGGAAGATTCCTAAAACGTTTGGGAACTGGCTGCGGGCCTTTTGTATCCTGGCCAGCGTGATAGGGGAAAAGTCGCCGGATAAATGCTCCCAATTGTTTTGCTACCTAGATGGGATTGGGGAAGCGTACCGGACCTATGGCGGGGTCGCCTGGTGGCGGTACGACGAGCAATTTCGCCAGAGGTTAGCGGCGAATCCCAGCATGCGGTGGGATCAAATGGACCTTCCCCTCTGGATGCGGCTCATGATGGCGCAAAAGGCTGCGCCCTTTCAAGGGACGGCCGGTGCGGCCCCTGGGGGACCTGCATCGGCCGGGCAAAAGAAAGGCTTCTGTTGGCTCTTTAACGAGGGCCAATGTAAGTGGGGTACGTCGTGCCGGTTTAAGCACGAGTGCTCAGGTTGTGGGGGTGCACACGGAGCCAGCCGGTGTTTTAAGCGAGGTAAGTCTGCGCCAGGAGCGGGAGCCGTTGGAGCGTCGGCCCCCTCCGCTGCCGCGGGGGGCAACCCCGGTGAAAGTAGGCGAGATGCTGCCGTGGCTAAAACAGTACGGTAACCGTCAGGACGCTGAATTCTTATGGCACGGCTTTACGGAGGGTTTTTCAATACCGTTTCAGAGTAGGGATGTGGGGAGGTTATGCAGTAACCTCAAGTCGGTGGGTGAACACCCGGGAGTTGTGAGGGACAAGTTGCTGAAGGAGGTGCAACTGGGTAGGATGGCTGGGCCGTTCGAGGCTCCGCCGCTGCCTGACTTGAGGGTATCCCCGCTGGGGGTAGTCCCCAAGAAGGAGGCGGGTAAGTTTAGGTTGATTCATCATTTATCATTCCCGAAAGGGGCGTCAGTAAATGATGATATCGATGAGGCCCTGTGCTCCGTATCGTATGCATCATTCGACCATGCTGTCGAGTTGGTTCGGAGAGCAGGGCGAGGGGCTTTGATGGCGAAGGTGGATGTGGAGGCAGCATTCCGGCTCCTTCCTATCCACCCAGACTGTCACCATTTGTTAGGGTGCCTTTTTGAGGGTAAGTTTTTCGTGGACCTGTGCCTACCCATGGGTTGCTCCATTTCATGTGCGTATTTCGAAAAGTTTAGCACGTTCCTGGAGTGGGTAGTGCGCAGGGAATCGGGCGGGGGTACGGTGGTCCATTACCTGGACGACTTTCTGTGTGTGGGCCCGGCTGGGTCCGACAGATGTGCCCAAATACTGCGGGTGTTCCAGAGGTTAGCCCAACAGTTTGGGATTCCTCTGGCTGAGGACAAGACAGTGGGCCCGACCGAGTGTCTGAGTTTTTTAGGGCTGGAAATCGACTCGGTCGTGGGGGAATGTAGGCTGCCGGAGGAGAAGTTGAGGGTGCTCCGCCAGCAGGTGCACGCGATAAAGGGCGCTAGGAAAGTTACGCTGCGGGGACTGCAGTCCTTGCTCGGCAGCCTTAATTTCGCTTGTAAGGTGATCCCTATGGGAAGAGTTTTTTGTAGATTGCTGGCTAGGGCTACCTGTGGTGTCCGTCTGCCGAGTCATTACATCAGGGTGTCGGTTGGTATGAGAGAGGACTTGGACATATGGGACCGCTTCCTCACTGAGTTTAACGGACGGGTGTTTTTCAGGGATGCGATGAAGGCATCTGGCGACGCCGGGCCGGGCTTACCTTGGGGGCAAGTGGTGTGCCGAGGTTTGGCCTGAGGCTTGGTCCGAGAGCCCCTTGATTCGGAACCTCGCCTTTTTGGAGCTTTTTCCAGTTGTGGTAGCGGTGTCACTATGGGGCGAGGAGCTCAGGGACAAGAAAGTTATCTTCCACTCTGATAATATGGCAGTGGTACAGGTAATTAACAGTCTATCGGCTTCGTCCCTGCCAGTGGTTAGGTTGTTGCGGCAGCTAGTGCTCTTGTGTATGTCTTGGAACATTGTCTTCCGGGCACGGCACGTGCCGGGCCTGCTGAACGTGGTCGCTGACGCTCTGTCTCGTTCACAGTGGGTGCGGTTCCGGGAAGCAGCGCCGGACGCACAAGCGACAGGGCAGGCATGCCCGGAGGAGATGTGGCGGCTCGGGACGTTGTGCTTGGGCGATACATAAGGAGCTCACTGGCGCCGGGGACTTGGACCGCTTATACTAAGGTTTGGTGTGAATGGGAGGAAATGTTGTCCTGCAGCTGGTAGGTTGGACACACTGTTGTGGCTTCTTTGCAGGTTGGTGGCAGGTGGGTCGTCCCCTTCTAGGGTGGAGCGCTACATGTCTGCGTTAGCCTTCCTGTTCAAGTTTAACGGGTGGGAAGACTTGACGAAACATTTCTTGGTGAAGCAAACTTTAAAGGGTTTCAAGAAGGGCAGGAGGTCTGTGGATACGAGGAGGCCTGTGTCCTTTGCCACCCTTCAAGGGTTGGTGGGGTTGTTGAACGAAGTGTGTAGTTCGGCATTTGAAGTAACTTTGTTCTCTGTGGCTTTCGTGTGGGCTTTCTTTGGGGCTTTTCGTATTGGCGAATTGGTGAGCGCCAATAGGTCGGGGGCATCGGGCCTCCGGTATGAGGATGTGGCTATAGAACAGGACAAGGTCGTGATTTGGCTCCGGCGCTCGAAGACGGACGTCTTCGGAAAGGGTAAGAATGTTGTCCTGTCCTCACTACCAGGGTCCCCGGTGTGCCCGGTAGCGTGTGGGGACGTGTTTTTACGGGTTCGCCCGCAGGTTGGTGGTTGCTTCCTGATTCACGAGGATGGGAAGGCGCTGTCGCGCTTTCAGTTCTTGCGAGTCTTCCGCATGGGGTTGACGAGATTGGGCTTGCAGCCCGGACAATTTGGTACGCACTCCTTCCGTATCGGGGCTGCGACTGAGGCGGCGCGTCTCGGGCTGGGGGAGGAGCGGATAAAGCAGATTGGGAGATGGGAATCCATCAGGTTCCGTGCATATGTAAGGCCGGAAAGGTTGGTGTGAATGGAATGTTGTGGATGTGGGAAAAGGGTGCTCTGCCGGTTAACTGAATTTGTTTCCTTTCAGGCTTGGTCGCTTGGCTGGTGGGTCACTCGTTTGTCTACTGGGCGGAGAAGAGGGCCGCAGTTCGGAGACAAGGCACACAACTGGGTTTTCTTCTGGACACAGTGGACCTTCGGTGGTTTGGTTTTCGGGGTTTCAGCTGGCAGAGTATAAGTGGTGAAATTTTTGGGATGTTGTCCAGGGGGTTTGCCCCAGATATACTGTTGATTCACGGTGGGGGCAATGACTTAGGTTTGGTCCCCCAGAAGGTGTTGGTCAGGAGAATGAAGAGAGACCTGGATAGGGTGAGGGCTCTGGTCCCAGGAGTTACAATAGTGTGGTCTGAAATGGTGCCGCGGTTGAACTGGAGGCATGCCAGGGACCCGGCGGCTGTGGCACGTTGCCGTGGTAAAGTAAATAAGGCCATGTCTGTCTTTATTAGGAGAATAGGGGGGGTCCCAGTGAGGCACTTTGAATTGGAGGGCGGGTTGCCCGGTTATTTTAGGCGGGATGGTGTGCACCTGTCTGATGTGGGGTGCGATCTATTAAACTTAGGTTTCCAGGAGGGTATTTCCAAAGCCCTATTTATGTGTGGTGGGGGTCGCTCGAGACATTAAGGGGTCAAGTCTCTTGCTATGGCGGGATAGGGCTTGGGTAATTGGAAGGTAGGAGGAGTATAAATTGGTTAGGCTGGATTAAACTGGAGTGTGAAATGGTTTGTGGGTTCGAGCTCATCGGTGGCTCCGAACCAGGTGGTGTAGGGGGGTCTCGGTACACCCCTACAGTTTAAAAAGTTATGGATATGGGGCCTCTTTGGTAGGCCATGTGTTATGTGTTATTTGTTATTTATAATGTTATTTATTGTTATTGGCGGGGTCATTGCCGGGGGTAATTTATGTACGGTGGGGGGTGGAGGTATATTTACTTTTGTGGCAATGACCCCAATTTGTTACCTTGTTTATAATAATAAATAAAGCTGTGGACTTTTTTATTCCAACAGAAATACGGTGTCTGTAAGTTATTGGGGGGTTGGGGTAAACAGCGCACCTGCCGAATAATCGACTGTGCGCATGTCATGTAGCCCATGGAACAGCGCAGTCAGGGGAGTGGGCCTTGACAGAGCCAGGAGTAGGCAGGGGAGTAACCAGTTAAAGGGGTGTGGTTATTGGTAAATGGGGGTTGGACTATAGGAGTATATTAAGCGGCCATTTTATGACTAAGGGACATTTTAACTAAACTGACACTTACCTGGTAATTGTCCCTCCCACCCTCCCTGTTGTTTTGGAGTTCCCGTTTGGTCACAGCGGCGGGATAGGGCTTGGGTAATTGGAAGGTAGGAGGAGTATAAATTGGTTAGGCTGGATTAAACTGGAGTGTGAAATGGTTTGTGGGTTCGAGCTCATCGGTGGCTCCGAACCAGGTGGTGTAGGGGGGTCTCGGTACACCCCTACAGTTTAAAAAGTTATGGATATGGGGCCTCTTTGGTAGGCCATGTGTTATGTGTTATTTGTTATTTATAATGTTATTTATTGTTATTGGCGGGGTCATTGCCGGGGGTAATTTATGTACGGTGGGGGGTGGAGGTATATTTACTTTTGTGGCAATGACCCCAATTTGTTACCTTGTTTATAATAATAAATAAAGCTGTGGACTTTTTTATTCCAACAGAAATACGGTGTCTGTAAGTTATTGGGGGGTTGGGGTAAACAGCGCACCTGCCGAATAATCGACTGTGCGCATGTCATGTAAATACATTTGTAATATTCGCATATTTCAAAATAATAAAGCAAAGATACATTAAGAAAAAATTAAGAAAAAATAACAAAAAGACCTTACAGAACAAAACATTTGGAGCTTTTGAGATAAACCTCTAGAAAATGGATGTCTAACATTGGCGCTGCAGATGTTTGTGGACCATATTTCCCATGATGCTTAGCCAGCCTGGAGCCTAAAGACAGGTTGGTAATTATGGGAAATGAAGTTTACATAAATCTGTAATGCTAAAATAACAGGAGAAAGGTGTATTGTGAAAGGGCCACAATGGGACATGTACGCAGACAGGGTGAAAGTATCATCATAGTGGCAGGGATTAGGACACTAAACAAACAGACAGATTGTCCGAGTCAATCACAAGAACTCTGATTCATGGAGTACAAAGCTGTGCTGTCATTCCAAGCCAGGCAGTGCTAACAGAAACTTGATGTTAAACGCTAAACCAGTGAGTATGGGACTTTGTCCTGCATTTCTGTTAAAACGTTTATTATATGTACCTCCTGCTAAACAATGCGCCTTTTTGTGATCTAATGGCAACAATACATTTTATGTCTTTTTGGGGGGGGCTCAATTAATTAACTTATTTGTAAACATAGGCCTAAAGGAACATTCGAGCCATAATAAAATTACACCAATAGGGCTATTTACTAAAGTGTGAGCTGTCAGACATTTAGAATGTATTCAAAGCAAACCTTTCTGTCAGTTATGTTATCAGTTTGGCTATTTTTTGCCCAAAATTCAAACATGAATGTGAACGCATTTAGAATTCTGTCAATTCACGCTTGAATGAATAACTGTTATTTCATTTTTTTTTTTTCTTTATAAATAGTGGCAAAGTTAAAACATAACTTTTCCTGGAGCTATGCAAAACAGGAATATAATCAATTGAAAGGAATACCGCACTCTAAATGATGCAAAAATAGGTATATTTGAAATATATTCAAAAGGCAATAAATATTACAATAGCACTGTGAAGGGAAAACTAACAACACACACAGAGTAACTATGTACATTCATAGAGCCCATCAATTTTTTTCTACTATCATATATATGGAATAGTTATATCCATTCTAATCAGTGGATTTTATATACATACATTTTAAAATATATTTGTGTATTTTTTCTTTTTTTTTTCGTTCCTTTTCTCATTATTTTTCTTTTTTTCCCATTTTTCTTTTTTGCATTTTTGTTCATTTTTTTTCCATTTTTTGCTTTTTTTTTTTACTAGACTATATATATACATATATTCTTATCTTTATGAATTAGAGGCTGAATCCACCAGTGTCATTGACAGTGATTACTGTCATCTGTGCATGAATGATTGAACTACTATTTACTGATTTAAACTTGGTGTAAAGTATTTGTGTTCAGCTGGTTATGTACATCATGAACCATAGGTACTGTTCAGGTGATTGATGGGCTCTATGAATGTACATAGTTACTCTGTGTGTGTTGTTAGTTTTCCCTTCACAGTGCTATTGTAATATTTATTGCCTTTTGAATATATTTCAAATATACCTATTTTGGCATCAATTAGAGTGCGGTATTCCTTTCTATTGATTTTATTTTTGGAGGTTAAAACAAAAGGGTGACCGGGACGGGGCCGGACCGCCATGCTGAGCGGACGCACAGTGGAATAGCTCCTGAACAGCTACCCAATTTTAGCCCCTAAAAACCAGCAACATCCTTACCCGACAACTGGCAGCTGTGCCCCGGTGCTAGAAGCAGCCCTGGTCCCGAGGAGAGGCTTGCCGCAAGGTTTTAGTCCCTCGGCGGGGCGATCCCCGTCAAGCATTATGGAGACCGCTCGGGCAGGCAACTCTGGCGCGAGAACGGCCGGACGCAACCTCCTATCCTGATACCACACAGGCGGATAGCCGACTCAGAATGAGCGGGAACTGGCGATTAAGTGCCGAAGCTGCGCAAGTCAGCCAAAATGGGACATGAAACAAGGCCTTGGACTACCCTGCCATGCCACTCAGCCTCCAGCAGGGGAGTGGAAACAAAAGACCTGATGACCTAAAGCCACCATGCTGGGACTCTCCTCTTATCCAAGACAGGCACCAGTCTGGGCAACAAATGCCCCAAGAAGGAAACATCACCTCCCTACACGGACGCCCAATGGGACTATCACTATTGCCAGAGTCATCAACCTTTCACCCCATTGTGGCAAGCTGCACTGCAATGCACACTGACGGGCTGCCCAGCATGCGGACGCGGACCATCGCCGAGCAGACATGAGACCAACATGGGGTGGACATTTTAGACAAGCGAAGTATAATCTCAATGCGGACGCTGCTCTTGTGTTGTTTACTTTTGGGTTGGTTTGCATAGCTTGTATAATCTCTGCATGCTTAATCATAACGCTTTGGATTGTTCTCACAATGTATGTTGTAAGCCAATACTGTTTAGATATCAAAAGCACAGCCAATGCATAGATCTAGCCTAAACTAACCATATAGCTACCTACTCAAGCGACTGTTACTACTTATTATTAAAAATGTGCCTGTTCATACTGTGCCCCGCATGTTAAGCGTGGGAAAAAGTTGGAGAACTGCTTTTGGGGCACCTCTAACCTGCCTGTGATAAATATACAGGGAGTGCAGAATTATTAGGCAAGTTGTATTTTTGAGGATTAATTTTATTATTGAACAACAACCATGTTCTCAATGAACCCAAAAAACTCATTAATATCAAAGCTGAATATTTTTGGAAGTAGTTTTTAGTTTGTTTTTAGTTTTAGCTATTTTAGGGGGATATCTGTGTGTGCAGGTGACTATTACCGTGCATAATTATTAAGCAACTTAACAAAAAACAAATATATACCCATTTCAATTATTTATTTTTACCAGTGAAACCAATATAACATCTCAACATTCACAAATATAAATTTCTGACATTCAAAAACAAAACAAAAACAAATCACTGACCAATATAGCCACCTTTCTTTGCAAGGACACTCAAAAGCCTGCCATCCATGGATTCTGGTAGTGTTTTGATCTGTTCACCATCAACATTGCGTGCAGAAGCAACCACAGCCTCCCAGACACTGTTCAGAGAGGTGTACTGTTTTCCCTCCTTGTAAATCTCACATTTGATGATGGACCACAGGTTCTCAATGGGGTTCAGATCAGGTGAACAAGGAGGCCATGTCATTAGATTTTCTTCTTTTATACCCTTTCTTGCCAGCCACGCTGTGGAGTACTTGGACGCGTGTGATGGAGCATTGTCCTGCATGAAAATCATGTTTTTCTTGAAGGATACAGACTTCTTCCTGTACCACTGCTTGAAGAAGGTATCTTCCAGAAACTGGCTGTAGGACTTGGAGTTGAGCTTGACTCCATCCTCAACCCTAAAAGCTCATCTTTGATGATACCAGCCCAAACCAGTACTCCACCTCCACCTTGCTGGCCTCTGAGTCGGACTGGAGCTCTCTGCCCTTTACCAATCCAGCCACGGGCCCATCCATCTGGCCCATCAAGACTCACTCTCATTTCATCAGTCCATAAAACCTTAGAAAAATCAGTCTTGAGATATTTCTTGGCCCAGTCTTGACGTTTCAGCTTGTGTGTCTTGTTCAGTGGTGGTCGTCTTTCAGCCTTTCTTACCTTGGCCATGTATCTGAGTATTGCACACCTTGTGCTTTTGGGCACTCCAGTGATGTTGCAGCTCTGAAATATGGCCAAACTGGTGGCAAGTGGCATCTTGGCAGCTGCACGCTTGACTTTTCTCAGTTCATGGGCAGTTATTTTGCGCCTTGGTTTTTCCACACGCTTCTTGCGACTATTTTGAATGAAACGCTTGATTGTTCGATGATTACGCTTCAGAAGCTTTGCAATTTTAAGAGTGCTGCATCCCTCTGCAAGATATCTCACTATTTTTGACTTTTCTGAGCCTGTCAAGTCCTTCTTTTGACCCATTTTGCCAAAGGAAAGGAAGTTGCCTAATAATTATGCACACCTGATATAGGGTGTTGATGTCATTAGACCACACCCCTTCTCATTACAGAGATGCACATCACCTAATATGCTTAATTTGTAGTAGGCTTTCGAGCCTATACAGCTTGGAGTAAGACAACATGCATAAAGAGGATGATGTGGTCAAAATACTCATTTGCCTAATAATTCTGCACTCCCTGTATGCACAACAAAAATAAAGAATTAAAAAAACAAAAACAAAAGGGTGATCTCAATACCTGCACCTACTCCATTGCTGAGTGCCAACATCATATATTTATTTTTATCAAAACAGAAATATGTCCATGAGTTGAACAGTTTGGTGACGGGTGCCATAGAAGAGGTTGTAAATAGCAGTTAAGAGATGCTATTTCTCCAAGTGCAATTAGAAAGAACATCATATGTACATTGAAATGGTACTGGAGACCAACAATGAGAATTACCAGGAATTCAAAATGAATTTAACCTGATTTAATTGTAATTTGTTTTATAACGCTTTGAAAAACTATAAGTATAATTGTGGAATTGTCACTTCTATGGACGTGAGAGCGCCTTGTTCAGTCACCCAGTAAACAGCATTTACCAGGGTGCACAAAGCAGCCTAGGTACGTAAAAAAAACGAATTACCACCGCTTCACTTCTCCATTGTGTGACTTTGCTGCATCATGATGCCTTGGCCGTGCTCACGCACACTTGGGCATCTATACAGAAATGCCATACGAGCAAATACTTGCTTGGGCATTCCTTCACTTCTGCAGGGAGATAGATCTGGAATCCTCTGAAGATAACAGATAAACAATGCAATGATGGGCATACATAATCTGCAAGGAAGGAGATGAAGAATCTCCTGCAGAAAAACAGGAGGCATGCTCAAGATAGAATGGTAGAGCATCTATCCATCTATATCTATCTATCTATCTATCTATCTGTCTGTCTAACTATCGTCTATCTATATGTCTACCTCTCTATAATAAATATATTATATTTATGTATCTATCTATCTATATATATATATATATAGATAGATAGATACATAAATATAATATATTTATTATAGAGAGGTAGACATATAGATAGATATATAATATATATATATATATACATATATATATATATTATATATCTATCTATATATAATATATATTATATATATATATATATATTATCTATCTATCTATATAGATATATAGATAGATAGATAGATAGATTCATATTTTGTTTTTTGTTGTTTTGTTATAGTTTTTATTGGAAAAAATAGAAGGTATACTTTGTATTCTCTACTGAATTGAAGAGTGGACAGTATTTTTGTTATGCCAGTAATTATCGGGGATCAGTATATTTGGTGGATACGAAATCTCATGAGGTCTTTTTGAGGCTGAATACTGTGGAAGAAAAGTAGTTTTTTTTTTTAGAATTGTAACGGCTGTTATATTGACTATTGAATACATTAACACAGTAATACTGATTCGCATAGAATGTCTCTACTGTCTCATGACTATCTCATGGCAAGAGATGTTAAAATAATCACGAGTTCTGCCAGGTGACAAAATGAACTTGTACTTGCATACACCTGCCAACTGTGATAAGCAAACCTGCAATGTTTACTTGTGTTTTTCTTTCACAACCATACACTAGAATGTAGAAAGTAAAATATGACCTGAAAAATCAATAATCAATAAATAAACCGTAATTAATTATTAGAGCCTATTGTGCTAATTCTTTAAAACCTCATCTGAGGCCTTAAATGTGTTTTAACCCCTTAAGGACCAAACTTCTGGAATAAAAGGGAATCATGACATGTCACACATGTCATGTGTCCTTAAGGGGTTAAGAATAGATTTTAACAAGCTCCACTAAAGCAATGCTTTAAACCAACTTAGTATTAAGTATTAGTTAGCAGCTGCTACCTGTGATTCACGGAAAGGTAATAGTGCTGAATTGGAAACCAAATTGCAAAATTTAGGCCAAAATTGACAATACAGAAAAACATCTCAGCCGAGGCTGTTATAACTATTTTGACCAAATATGTGCAACTTTGTCTTCAGCTCTCTATAATTTATAGTGTTTGCATTTATGTTTTTAGTGAATAAACTATATTTTTTTTAGTGTGGTTTAGGGTTTAATATTTATGATTTTCTGATCAATTCCCCAAAATTAGTCATTAAGTGAATAGTCAGTCTGTCTTCTAACACATTGCTTCTCCCTAATTATTATTTTAATTTTATTAATGACACGGAGGCGAGTATTATGCTATCTCTTTCTTACTTTATTCCTCAGCAGCAAAGAGAAAATATAACTGAAAGAGAAAAAATGTAAAATATGAACAATATGTACCAGTATTGTTTACCTGTTGTAGCATTTTACTAGATTAATATTTTGATGTCTAACTGTTGTTTTTCACGTGTTTCTGTGTTTTTACTGTATTTTGCACTTGTATTTGTGTGTTTTTCCATCCCCTGCGCTCTGCCCGGTTTTCCCTGCCTGTTCTGCACTGTTCCTTTGCAGGCAAGAGTCCCGGGCTAGCAGGGGACGTTTTTCACTTGGAGCTTTTCTGCTCCTTGGTTCCCCCTCCCTTCCCTCGCGGCCGCGTGTGCAGCCGCGTTATCAGCCGGCCCGATCGGTCTCCTCGCACCCGCTGGTGCGAGGGAGTTCCCGGCCACGTCTGGTGCACGCCCTCCCCAGCCATTGACGGAGGAGGAGCTCTGAGGCACCCGCGGCGCACCCTGCATGCGGCGGCCATCTTTTGCCTTCAGCGAACACGTGGTTTGGTGTTACTCGGCGGCCGGCTCCCTGTACCTCTCCCTGCTCGTTTTTATTTACTGTAAGGTATTTCCTCTATGGGTTACTCAACCCTCTCTGTTTAGGTTAGTTGTTTCTTCCCCATTTAGTCTGTCTTTCTGCTGTTAGGGTGCCTTGTTACCCTGCACTTGCCCTGTGAATATATATTTAAAGGTACAGTTCTACTTACCTTAGACTGGTGTTTCTCTGCTCTGCAAACTATGCAGGTTAGAGGTGAAGGGTCTGATAGCCCCTATTATCCCAGTATGGATCCTTTACAGACCCCTACCATTGGGGAGATGGGCCTCACTCCATTTCAGGAGTTCCAGGCCCTCATTAATTCCACCATGCAGAGGGCGCTGGCCTCGGCCATGGGGACTGTGTCTTCGTCCCTGTCTCATACCATTCAGCAGGTGTTGACACAGCCCCTGGCCCCTTCTCTTTTGCCCACTCCCCAGCCTGTACTACAGCCCCAGGCGAGTCGCAAGGCTCAGGCAAAGACTAAGCACGTCTCTCCCGATGTGATGCAGGTGTTACCTGCCCTGACTGACGTGCCTATGGCCGTCCAAGATGGCGCGTTACTGCGCAAGATAGCCGCTGGCCAGGCAAAATCGGCCAGAAAGTGGAAACGGGCGCGTGCCCGTGGTGATGATGGATCGGATACGATCAGAGTGGGGAGACGGACTCGGATGCCCCTGACTACGCCTCGTATGAGGAAGGGGGCTCCGGCGATGAGGCGGGGTTTGACCCTTCGGCGCTTCCTCCAGGTGAGGGGCAGGACATATGTGATCCTTAGGGTTACCCCCTGTTCAATCCTGATGACCTTCGCCATCCTCGCTCGGCGGAATGGGACCCGCCCGCGCACATTGCCAGTTATCTAGCACTACGTATGCGTACCCCTCTATCCAAGGAGGGGCGCAGTAAATTGAGGGCTAAGTGCCCGAGGCCTTCAATGCCTGATGCGTCGTGCAAGACGCCAGAGGTTGATCCTCAAATTACCCAGTTGCTGGCAAAAACGGGTTGGAAACCCAGAAAGGGACTGGAGTTTTCACTCCATAATTGCCAGGACAAGATTCTGGACACCCTGGGACCCGCTGCCAAGCTTTATGAGCTTTTGGAGGCGGCTAAGGCAGGGAACAAACCCCTTGACTTCGATGAAGCAATCGGGTGGGTCCAGTGGTTGATTTGCCTTTTCAGCAACGCGAACACTGCCATGTCGGCTGAGCGCCGCAAGGCGATTTTGCTCAAAATTGGGCCCAAGTTGGTGAATCTAGCGGTGAAAAAAACGGGTGCTTCAGCCAAGGGTATGCTCTTTGGGGAGTCTTTTGTTAAAGATTTAGGCTCCTTTGTATGCACCTTCACTGCCCTAGATAAGGCCCAGTCAAACCTGAAGCGTGTTTTTGGCCCAAAGGTTTTCCATGGGGCCGGGAGGTATAGGAGCCGTCCGCCGGGCCGTGGAAATCGAGGTCCTTCACGGACTCACAGAGGTTCCTTTACTGCCCCTCGTGCCTATCAGGATTATAAGCGCGCGCCCTTTTTTTCCTCATGCGGGAGACCGTGGCAGAATCGAGGAGGTCGTGGACAGCCCTCGTACAGACGCCCCTACGGTGAGTACCCCCGTGTGTATGGTTTTACGGGAAAGCGTGGGAGGCAGACTAGCACTATTTCTTGATATGTGGGACATGATCACCACAGATTTATGGGTTCTGGATACGGTCAGGGATTTCCACCTAGATTTGTTGTCTCCCCCGTCCAGATTTGTGTCCCACAGGAACTGAAGTTACCGGAAGAGCAGTCCGGGTTGATTACCGCGGAGATCGCGGAACTTTCTGCCAAACGAGCTATCCAGGAAATCCCCTACGACCACCCGGGGTTCCTAAGAAATTTGTTCCTCGTTGCCAAGAAAGGCGGAAGTGTCCATCCGGTGATAAACCTCAAACACCTCAACGGTTTCCTCCGTTGCCATCACTTCAAGATGGAAGGTGTTCATTGTCTCAGAGACCTACTCCGTCAAGGAGACTGGATGGTCAAACTGGACCTCAAAGATGCCTTTTTGACCATACCCATGGTGGAAGAGCACTGGGACTTATTGCACTTTACGTGGCAATGACGTTGGTGGCGGTTTACCTGTCTGCCGTTTGGTCTATCTTTGGCTCCATGGTGTTTCACGGAGGTGATGAAACCCGTAGTGGCATTCCTCAGAGCTCGAGGGGTCTGCATGATTATCTACCTGGACGACATACTGATTATATCTTCGTCCCCCGATCAACTTCTCAGACACCTGGAATGGACGGTGAATCTCCTGGAAGGCTTAGGTTTCCTCATAAATTGGGAGAAATCTATTGTGGCCCCGGTACAGAGGATAGAATTCCTGAGTTTCGAGGTCGATTCGGTCGCCCAGTTCTTGTTCCTTCCGGAGGCCAAGTTAAAGTCTATGAAGAAGGAGATAAGGCGTGCGCTATGAGCCACCTCTCTATCCATGCGACAATTGGCGAGGGTGATCGGTCTTTTGGCCTCATCGATTCAGGCGATTTTTCCGGGTCCACTACACTATCGGGCCCTACAACGTCTGAAGGGATCCCATCTTCGGTCGGGCGGTTCATACAAAAGCGAATTGAGCCTGGACAGGGATTCCAAAGAAGAACTGCAGTGGTGGTTGGACCATATGGAAGCTTGGAACGGCTGGGCCATCTTCGGCACCGCTCCGGATATGGTAAAAGAATCGGACGACAGCCTACATGGTTGAGGCGCTCGCTGCGGCAGTGTCTCCACAGGTGGAAGATGGTCCGAAGTCGAGTCGAGACTGCACATAAATTGCCTAGAACTGTTAGCGGGATCATTCGCCATTCGGAGTCTATCTCCGACTCAGGGAAATTGTTGCGTTCTTCTACGCATGGACAATGTGTCCGCGGTCAGGTATATGAATCACCTGGGTGGAACAAAATCAAAACAACTGGCGAACTTGGCAAAGGACTTCTGGCAGTTTTGCCTCCACAGCGCTGTATCGGTTACGGCCGAACACATCCCGGGATTGGACAACGAATGGGCAGATTGGAATTCGCGTTACCTGAAAGACTCAGGAGATTGGCATCTGCTACCTTCGACCTTTCGACAGATAGATCGGCTATGGGGTCCGTTGCAACTGGATTTGTTCGCATCCAGACTGAACTCCTAACTGCCCCACTGCTTCAGTTGGAGGCCGGACCCAGCGGACCCAGCGGACCCAGCGGACCCAGGGTATCCGTTTCTCTAGACCTCCGAGATCCAGGCATTCATCGTTTTGGGATGTTAGCGTTGTTCTTGGTTTCTTGGAGTCGTGGCCCCGTAATGAGAAGTTAACGCTAAAACAGTTGTCATGGAAATTGGTTATGCTCCTATGTCTCCTTTCATGCAAGAGAGTCTTGGACGTCAGAGCTTTGGACTGGAACGCAATCTCATTCGCCCCCGAGGGTGTGTCATTTAACATCTCGAGGAGGACTAAGTCGGCTTCTAAGTCGGTGGACTACCCTAGGTGTTCAGTCAGACATGCCCTGTGTCCTGTGGCTTGTCTCTGAGTTTACTTGGATCGGACCTGCCAGTTGAGGTCATCGGACTTGTCTCAACTGTTTATTTCCTTTAGGACACCATTTCTCCCGGTCTCCTTGACTACGTTGGCTCGTTGGGTTAAGAGTCTCCTTTCCGCTGCAGGGATTGATACTTCAATCTTTTCGGCTCATTCGGTTAGAGGTGCCATGGCATCAAAGGCTTCTACGATGGGATGTCGTTTGGATGATAATTTGAAGGCGGCAGATTGGTCTAAGGAATCTACGTTCCGCGATTTGTATTACCTCCCGATTGAACATGTTTCTTCGTTAGTTGTGGCTCAGCTTTAAACTAGCATAATAGGAACCTCCGTGTCATTAATAAAATTCCCAGATTTTACTAATAACATGACGTAAAGTCATGATTTTATTTATGACACGGAGGCGAGTATTATTCCCGCCCACCCTCCCGTGGGTCTGGGTCATATTTACGATATTGGTTCAATCGGGGGGTCTTCTTCTCTCACGGTAAGTACCCATGATTTACTTGTTATTGGGTATGCGGTATAGTCTTTGTATTGTGATATATATGATATTCTGACAATGGTGTAGTTTGTATACAGGCCGCATGGTTCTGATATGTTGCACTCAGATCCTAAGTTTGGAGTTTACCACCTATTTCTCTGTTTTACAGCTTGATTTCGTTGTGATGACGTCTACCATGTTGTAGATTGTTAATTCCTGAAGTGGATATTTCAGTTTGGGTCTTCGGTTCAGAAGGCAAAGAAGAGGAAGTGGAAGTGCATAGCAAGACATTTATGGACTATTCCTATAAGCTGATTGGCTGCCCTGTTACTAGGCAGATATGGTTGTATCTGTTATATATTGTTCATATTTTAAATTTTTTCTCTTTCAGTTATATTTTCTCTTTGCTGCTGAGGAATAAAGTAAGAAAGAGATAGCATAATAGGAGCCTCCGTGTCATTAATAAAATCATGACTTTACGTCATGTTATTAGTAAAATCTGGGAATTGTAATGACTATGATTAGATTTAATATATCTCTTTGGAACATATCCAATTAAGCCTCTTCTCAAACCTTTTAGTTTTTTAGTATTACTGTGAGATTTCTGACCATTTATCTGCTATGTGATTGTCTTTGAGTTAATGCATGTTTCTGCTGCTCAGGGATAGAATCGTATTGGTAAAAGAACAACATGAAGTCAAATCATACCATTCAGGCAGCCATAGACCTCACAGCGGGAGCTGCAGGTAACTTGTGATTGTGTAGGCCACCCTACATGTGACATGCTCTGACCTTGATTAGTATTTGTTCTGTCGGCTGGTGGCGAGCACTGTAGACTTGCTATCAAACATATTATTTACCAGACATTTTCTGGCATGACACATTAACACCTGTGTGACGGTCTGTTTATAGTAGAGACGTACTGGATACCGCACTCACCAAATAACCCAGGTGCTCTGAAGTCAGGGCGGGCCAGGCCTCCGTTCCAAGATATGTTAAAAAAAAAAATAACGGTCCGGGCACTCTGGGATAACAAAAATAGCAGCTTTATTGGGGCAAAAGCAGCAACGTTTCGACCTTAACAGGTCTTTATCAAGCTTGATAAACATAGAAACATAGAATGTGACGGCAGATAAGAACCATTCAGGCCATCTAGTCTGCCCAATATTTTAAAATAAAATAAAGACCCACTAGGTCGAATAATATTTACTGGTCCTCCAGGATTACAAATACAATTTGGAAATATATGTGCACAGTAATGCTTCTTTATTAGAACCTATCACATCTACATAAAGCAGTGAGAAAAAGGCCCTCCTGGTTGTCAATCAAACATCCCAGAGACATTATAAAATGAACGATTACCAATTTTACTTGTATAAATGTAAGAAAGAGAGGGCACTCTGTTAACCCAAAGCTGTAGTGTTCCTTTAAAGAGACACTGGTCTCAATCAATTGATTTCCATAGCACTGCACCTATTGTATAAACCCCTGGTGTGCAGTATGGCTTTATGCAATAAGTACAGATAGATTAGAAAGATTCTACTATACAAATGTATAATAATCTGTGCAGATCTGTACGGCATCTCGAGCATCCATTCACTAAACTTTGGCTGCTTTCAAACATGGAAAGTTATGAAAGAGAATTAAAAGAAGGACTTGAATAAAAAAAGGATATGAATTCTTCTCAATAATATTTTTTCACATGAATGCCAACATGACAGAGAATCTTACTAGTTTCTATGGTTTCCCGTAACAACTATATGCTAACAACACCCATCCACATCTACCTTTCAACTCAATCTCTCTCCTGACCTCCTAGAGTGTACCGTAAGCTGCCACTATTTTGTCTCCAACCAATGACATGTCTCTTGAAACTCAATGTGGCCTATTTATCAAAGTGTTCTGTCTAACAAGTGGTTTAAAGTACAAAATGTGGGGCTATCCCCCTGGAGACAAGTGAAACCAGCAGACACATGCCACGGGTACAAAGTTGCTCCTCTTTGTACACTTTGATAGGTATGCCCCTAAGCTTTATATCTCTCCCTCATTAAAAGCAAACCTCCCTGTAAGTAAATTGAACACCAATGAACACAAATGGCAAGCTCATATCTTGGTATTTTAACTTTAGTTTTGACTCAGGTCTCTCTTATACTCTCAGCTTGTCTCCAAATACTTTCATTTTGCAAGGCTATATGTCATTTCAACCTAGATTGTAAGCTGATATGAACTAGTCCCTCTTTATCTGCAAAGAATGGTGATGGGCAATATTTCAAGCTGTAATAACGTCATTAAGTACAAATGTCACAAAGACAATGTTCATACCCCTCAATATCCATGTTCTGAGTTGCAAGACCAGCCAGTGACATGAATCAAACCAAAGGCAGTGTGGTGACTAGTGTTTTGGTTGGTTATGTGACACGCAGTTGGTTGCAGCACAAAACTATATGCATGCTTGAGAGTTAAAGTGATAAATAATTTTCTCATACCAGGCTGCCTGCCAATCAAGCTGGCCAGCCCACTAAGTGCGGATAATGCAGATAGCGCTGTTGCACTCTAATGGTGGGCTTATTCTATGCTTTTTGGGGACAGCTCTTTGCTGGGACACCAGAGAAGCAAAGTCAAAATGATGTGACAGGACCCTGAAATCAGGACTGTCCTGTCAAAATCGGGATGATTGGGAGGCCTGCAATGTTGCAGACGAGTTAAAATTACCATTAAAATAATTGTTTTACTTTTTATATTTATTATTTATTCATCTTTTATGACATTATATTTCCAGGTGGCACCGCTTGTGTATTAACAGGACAACCCTTTGACACTGCCAAGGTGAAGATGCAAACATTTCCTAACCTGTACCGAGGGCTCATGGACTGTGCAGTGAAGACGTACAAACAGATTGGGTTCAGGGGCTTCTATAAAGGGACCGGCCCGGCACTTATTGCCAACATAGCGGAGAACTCTGTGCTTTTTATGAGCTATGGGTTCTGTCAAAGAGTTGTACGCAACGTTGTTGGATTAGGGAAGAACGCACCTCTAAGGTCAGTGTGACACAAAGTAATAAATGTCCTAAATAAGAAAAACAGGAAATATTGGTAGCACAGATGAATTGCAGGGAATTTAATTAATTGGACATGATCGCATAAACCCCTTCCTTTCTAAAAACATGTTAACACATGCAACTTTAATTTTGCTGTGAAAAGGAATGCCTAATTAAATTTGGCCCGTAATGTTCCATTTACCATCCCTTTTGCTCCAGTGTTGCTTTTCACCCTGCAGCAAAACAAATTTCTCTGCTTCTTTATCAGAGCCCTGAATGTCCCTTCCGCATGTCTTCAGATTGTAAATGACAATATCCAAGCTCCTCTACCCTCTATCAACTTTTTGGGGAAAGAAGGGAGGGATCTGAGATACTGGGTACAATATCAGCTTGCAATACCCTAGCTTTATAGTGCAGGTTCTTGATCTCATTGTACCTACTTTATGCAATTTGGTTTAATTAAAGCGGCACTGTCACACCCGCTCCCCCTGAAAAATTTGTATTTCATAAAGATAGAACACATTAGATAGAATCTATGCAAATTCTGCAAAGTCCCCAGACAGTGACAGTGCTAATTTAAAATACCCATACACAGAGAACTTTTATATGTATTAAGGCCGTTTGGCCTGTATTTGTGGGAGAAGGCTTAAATTAATTCACTCCCCTATATAAGGGACACCCCTTACCTGACTCATATCGCTTGAGGTCAGCATCAGAATGAATTCCACTTCCGGGTCATCCAGACGCCATTTTACCTGATTACTCCATGAGGTTTTCTAAGCAGAGCTGTGTCAGGAATCCAGCCACAGGCTTTTCCGGCCTACCACCTTCTTTCTTCAATCCATCACCGTGGATGGTGTCCAAGTGACTCACAAACTGTAATTCGACCTACCCGTTACGCCAGGCATCAGTCCCACGGCACCATGCACGGGTCAGGTCCTCACTTTACGGCTGCATTTTGTCCAAGTCTGTTCTAAAACCATTGCAAGTTCATACATATCATTCATTTAAACCCCCTACTGGTCTTTGGGTGTACTACAGGCTTCTTAGACATTATCGCATTTCATGTACAAACCATCGAACCACTGCATTTTTGCCTACACACTGACCCCTACCGGTCATTCAGTGTACTACAGGCTTCTCAGACATTATTGCATTTCATGTAAAAACCAACCAACCACCGCATTTTTCACCTACACACTGACCCCTATCGGTCATTTGGTGTACTACAGGCGTCTTAGACGTTTTTTGCATTTTTATGTACAAACCAATAAACCACTGCATTTTCACCTACACACTGACCCCTACCGGATTTTGGTATACTACAGGCTTCTTAGACATTATCGCATTTCATGTACAAATCAACGAACCACTGCATTTGCGTCTACACACTGACCCCTACTGGTCATTTGGTGTACTACAGGCTTCTTAGATATTATCGCATTTCATGTACAAACCAACGAACCACTGCATTTGCGCCTACACACTGACCCCTACTGGTTATTCGGTGTACTACAGGCTTCTCAGACATTATTGCATTTCATGTACAAACCAACAAACCACTGCATTTGTCACCTACACACTGACCCCTATCAGTCATTCGGTGTACTACAGGCTTCTAGGACGTTATTGCATTTCATGTACAAACCAACTAACCACGGCATTTTCGCCTACCCTACCGGTCAATCGGTATACTACAGGCTTCTCAGACTTTATTTCACTTCATAAGCAAACAAACTAACTACAGCATTTTCGCTTTTATACTGACTCCTATCTGTCAAACGGTAGGATTAGCCCCTTAAGGACATATGACATGTGTGACATGTAATGATCCCCTTTTATTCCAGAAGTTTGGTCCTTAAGGGGTTAAAGGGTATTTTAACATACAATCAGCATTTCTGACCCCTACTGGTCAACAGCAAAACTGTCTTCACATGTCATATACAATTTACCAGCCAATATAAATTACACATAAGATTGTTTTAAACATAACCATAAACCATAAATTAAACTCCAGCACGGGCTCAACTTCAGGTTTAATTCACAATAATTTACATTTCACATCAAGACCAACAGGGGTTCTATCAACACTGCCACCTACAGGTCTGTCAAGTACGTTGACAATTTTCATGGGGTTTTACAAACACCAAAACACTGACACCTATAGGTCAACAGACAAACATTTCACATACCAATCAGTATCCAACTACACTGCCACCTATAGGGCACTCGGCAGATCTCCAGTGCACTTGCATTTTGCAACACCATGTTCACTGACCCCTACCATTCAATAAGACATACAACAATTCACATAGCAAGCACTATATCAACATCTGGTATAAATACATATATTATTACACAGTAGCAGACGCATCTGTATATACGTAACTGGTAATATAGTTCATACATTTTTCACAGCACGCTGCTCACACAACAGACTTTCCCCTAGCAAGGGGACATACAACTTACAAGGTAGGGACAGACCACATTTTCACTTGTACATACGGCACTTAATGGGTTAAGATTGATACATATTTAACCAGTATGGCTACGATGTTTAATATTTACACATCACGGCACTTTACTTTTCACATATACTGTACGTATTAAGATAAGCTTGGTCTATGCCACATTTCATACGGTTTTATCCATTCAGGTTACAGTTACTACTAAAAACCTATACGGATTGTCAGGTTCAATACCATACTACCAGGTACATACACCTGCTCACGTAGTTATTCATCTCTTACCTTCCCTGGAATAGTAATAGTGTACTGGCAATTAGGGTTCTAGGGCCCAATAGGTATTACCCCCTTTTTTCTCTGCATTATGCGTCGGTTAGTGGTCCCGTGAGGCCAACACCCCGCCTCACAATCGGAGGCATACACCCTTCGGGCCACTCATGAGCTAGCCGCCTCGCATTGTATCCTAGAGAGGGCCTCACCTGTCACTCCCCTTCCTATTTTCTGGTTACTGTCACCGAGAGGCCAACATTCTACCACAACATTCAGTGGCCACACAAAATCCCCTCGCGCCAAGCATAGATAGAGCCTCTCAAACCAGTCACCAAAAAAAAAAACACCAAGCCTAATCGTTTCGCCTTACGGCTTAGCTAGCAAGCCAGTACAAGAACCCTGGGTACAAATAATAATTGCAATCTTTATTGTTATTTAAGTATTTCTCCAAAAGATGGTGAAGAATCACCTCTTCCTAGCATCCCGGCTAGAATTGATACACCTTCAAGCAGAGGAGATGTTGCTAGTCCAGCAGCAATCAGATCCTGGAAGATCCCACACATTACCACCGACCTAAGGAGGTGACAAATCCCCTACCCTGCTACAGCAAAGAAAGCAGAGTTATTCAAACTCCTCCATACATCAACGGACAACACGGAGGCAGGGGAAGGCCCAGCTACATCAACTCAGGTGACACCCAGGCTATGCTAGCCTCACTCATAAACTCATGAGCCAGAAAAAATTTATGATAGACTGGCAATCTCGAGTTGGTCACCACAGCTCTCACAAGGCTGGGCCTCACGCTACTCTACAACCAGCACCAACCAAAACTGTTACCTGGTACAATCAATTCTTATGACACACAAGACGTTAACCCTGCACATATGATCCCAGCACATTGGGGAAGCAAGGCATATATATGTATGATGATGTATCGGTGATGGTCAGATCCAGGGATTCCAGGTAAATCGGGAACTGACCATCCATTGGTTGGGTTGGCATTTGGAATATGTAGAGATGTTTATTTGTGCAGGTACCCATACAGAAGGGAGTTTGTCCCAAACAAATGGACGAGCACTCTCAGGCTCCAGGTACCAGCACCTCTGAACTACCAGAGACCATTGATATGAGTAGTTGCATTGCATATAGACTGTTGCATATATGTTCAAATGGTTCAGGGCACATGACAAACCATGTGTCCCAATACAACTTACAAATAACGTACTCACCATCTGTACACACTAATGCATTTTCAACACTACTGACTCATCACCCTTCCAGACTTGTAGTAGTTTTACTAAAGCTCTGGAGCTTCAAAGGGCTCCCATACAGGTATCATAAACACACCTTCAAGGAATATAGCATGCCCTCACTTACAGTCAGCACAACAAAACCATTGGCTGTAAGCACACTCATAGCCAAGATTTGTAGAGGGGTCTTCCAATCTCCACCATTTACAGCATGGCACCAAACACAAACACATTGGTATTGTCACAAGGAATCTTCCCTTAAACAAAGACTAACCATAGACTTATTGGCACCACACACCTCCGCTACCCCAAGTCTCAACTCCCTCATACCCTCTGAGGAGTTTTCTTACTATACAACACCATTGATCTACCTTTACAGCTATCACTCAAGCATGGGTTGAAGCTTGGTTAAGTAAGACCAATATCATCAACGCAGTAAACGGCTACCATCTACCCTACACACTGGCACTTACATGGCATAAATTGGGCAATCCTTTCCCTGCTCAACTTTCGAGCTACAGATTAGCCTACTATCGATATTCGCAGATACTCTGTGCTGGTTCTGATAACATATCCAGAGGCCTTACAGTCATACACTATCTAGAAGACTTCATGTTGATCAAAGATAACATATTTTTCACTAGAAGCCTCACGGCAGCTTAGTCTGGTTGACCACTTGGGCGTCCCAGTACCCCATAAGAAACAGAAGGCTCAGACACTATCATCACATTACTGGGCATACGACTTGAGTCGGCATCCATACACGCAAGTTACCACAAGACAAATAGGGAACATTCTCAACTACATCAATCACTACCTCCTGCTTAGTACTTACAACTGCAAGGAACTACAATCCCTACCAGGTTCCTTAATTTCAATCATACTACAAGACCACGCTTTCACATCCAGAGTACTTTCCCCTTTTTTCCACACTTCAAACATGACGATCAGAGGATGTCCCTAGACACCTCAGCAACAGCAGACCTGCACATGGGGGGGGAATTTCTTAACCACTTGGCATGGTAAAAGCATGTTCCTTCCAGGATTGTCTGACACTTCTCCAACCAGATGGTCAGATGCGGCGTCTACCACGGGTTTGGCAGCGATCTACCTGGAACAATTGCTTTGGAGCTGTTGGCCATGGCATCCAGGTTTGGAAATGTTTCCACCACCTCAGCCCCTTTGGGAGATCTACCCCATTGTAGCAGCTGCTGTGGCATAGGGTAAATCATGGTCAGGGTCATCAATCCGTTGTTACTCAGACAACTAGGCACATGTCATATCATCAACAAACGGCACTACTCATCCATAAGGCCATGATATTTCTGGAGAACTCACTTGGTTGGCCACTTATCACATTTCTTTTTCATGTACCAGACGGGGGTATACATCCCTGCTGACAATTGTCTCATTTATATTCCAGGCATGTTCATCATACGCTTCCTACAGCCGCCCATACAGTCACGGCCACTCTTTCGTTCCAGAGACAAAATCATGGATTAGACATACTCATGCAGCATAGCATGCACTATCCCATCTAGCACTTTCATCCCATACTTGTAGAACACATAACACAGCTTTTTACCTGGCTTAAAGAATCTCATTGGAACACAACATAGCTCAACCTGTGTCATAACATTTCTCCTAGGTTTTGCTTCTTTTTGCCACCTTAAACTATCTCACACACCATTAATTATATATTTTACAGGCATTCAACAACACAGGATAACCTATGGCCAAAACTACCATAACTTCATGCTATCATACTAGACAAGAATATACTCAGAGGTTTTCAGGAATCCATTCCCCCACGATACTCTCAGAGATTACCAATAGCCATCCAACTTTTCATCCTTATCGGACCTATTAGATCTACAACCATTCAATTATACTACCAAGTCGGCCATTACCAGCCATGCATATTGCCTTTTATGCCTTTCTCGGGCCAGAGAATCAACTACCATCACCACCACTCAGACAGATCATTGTCTTCAAGGATCCCACGTACGTAAACACATATATCATTACCTATTGGCTCTACCACATTCCGAAACGAGTCAACACGGACCAACAGTAGAAATAACATACTATCCTACCCCACAACAAATGGTGTCCACTTTCGGTCCTAGATTCCCACCTTCAAAATTCTTCCAGGAATTAAATACTGTAATGCATTTAAGGAAATGTCTGGTTAATTTGTATATATTTGTTGACTGTATTAAATCTTTGATTATTCATTTTTGCCCTCTTTATTTACAGGCCTACCATATCGTCGGTCTCGGCACACCACAACCGACTTGCTCCCTTTATACTATCCTACGCTTATGCTGGATCCTAACTCCATATACGGCTATTTGCCCCTTACACAAGTATTAAGGCCATTTGGCCTGTATTTGTGGGAGGGGCTTAAATTAATTCACTCCCCTATATAAGGGACACCCCTTACCTGACTCATATCGCTTGAGGTCAGCATCAGAATGACCCTCCCACCCACTCCTCATTTCAACACTTTCTCTTTTCTTTCTATTTACTTTACTTTCTTACTCCTTGGTGGGCCCTCTTTATTTACAGGCCTACCGTATCGTCGGTCTCGGCACACCACAACCGACTTGCTCCCTTTATACTATCCTACGCTTATGCTGGATCCTTACTCCATATACGGCTATTTGCCCCTTACACAAATATATATATATATATGTATCTGTTTTTGCCACAGCTACTGTATACATGATGTGAGTGGTATTATTGCTTCTATGACAATATTTGAGACCCTGTCCCTGACAGGGTCTGAAATATTTCAAGGTAAGGGATACCATTGATCTCTAAAATATTTTACTGCCCCAGTACTTCAGTATCCCATTGTACAGCGCTACGGAATCTGATGGCGCTATATAAATAATAAAATAATAATAAAATGTTAAACAATAAACAAATAACTGACAATTGAATTGTGTACATTTACATCATTTTATTTTTAGTTATCCCTGCTCAGAATCTATACATAAAATAAATTTGTCATCTTGTATGTGTGTGCTAACTATGAAAGCCATGCTACAAATAAATATTTTTCTTGTTTTAATAACATTTAAAGAACATAGTAATTAATTAATTAATAATTTAATTATAAAAAAACCTTTATCAAAAAATGTATCAAACTATTCTGAACTAAAAAGTAATCTAAAGTACTAAAATGTAACAGAAAAATTAACAAATCTACGTTTCACTCTATCTACTATCTTAATTAACATATAAATAACTATGTTTCCCGTTGTATATCTTGATACATTTTCAACATTTGGCATTTATTTTATGTTGGAGAAGAGCGTTTTGAAGTTTAATCTTTGTGCCTGCATTTTAGTAATCTACACAATGCGACTGCAGGCTCCATTGCAGCTGCATTTGCTTCATTGGCCCTTTGTCCTACAGAGCTCGTGAAATGTCGTCTTCAAGCCATGCATGAAATGAAGTTATCTGGGAACATTATAGAAGGCCAAAAGTAAGTTACCCTAGAATTTATTTTTAATGTACTAATCCTGCCATGCACACAATTCACACTTCACAGCAATATTCAACAATTCACACACATGCCAAGAGCAACTTAATCAATATCACCACCCTCACTATATGACTCCAGATTCAGACTAGGATTTGACATGCATATAAATTATTTGTTGGTAGTTGATTTTTTTTTTTGCAGGTATATATACTGAACAAAATTGTAAATGCAACACTTCTGTTTTCCCCTCCACTTTTCATGAGCTGAACTCAAAGATCTAAGACTTTTCTATGTACACAAAAGGCCTATTTCTCTCAAATAGTGTTCACAAATCTGTCTAAATCTGTGTTAGTGAGCACTTCTCCTTTGCTGAGATGATCCATCCACCTCACAGGTAGGGCATATCAAGATGCTGATTAAGACAGCATTATTATTGCACAGGTGTGCCTTAGGCTGGCCACAATAAAAGGCCACTCTAAAATGTGCAGTTTACCTGTATTGGTGGGGTCCGGGAGGGTCCGGGGGAGTTGGCGGGGGTTCAGAAAACCAGTCAGTATCTGGTGAGACCACCATTTGCCTCACGCAACACATCTCCTTTGCATAGAGTTGATCAGGTTGTTGATTGTGGCCTGTGGAATGTTGGTCCACTCCTATTCAATGGCTGGACCTGGAACACAGTGTCGTATATGCTGATCCAGAGCATCCTAAACATGCTCAATGGGTGACATGTCCGGTGAGTATGCTGGCCATGCAAGAACTGGGATGTTTTCAGCTTCTAGGAATTGTGTAAAGAGGTGATGGTTGTGGATGAATGGCACAACAATGGACCTCAGGATCTCATCATGGTATCTCTGTGCATTCAAAATGCCATCAATAAAATGCACCTGCGTTCGTTGTCCATGACATATGCCTGCCCATACCATAACCCCACCGCCACCATGGGCCACTCGATCCACAACGTTGACATCAGCAAACCGCTCACCCACACAACGCCATACACGCTATCTGCCATCTGCCCTGTACAGTGAAAACCTCTCCAAAGTGCCAGACGCCATCAAATGTGAGCATTTGCCCACTCAAGTCTGTTACATCGACGAACTGCAATCAGGTCGAGACCCCGATGAGGACGACGAGCATGCACATGAGCTTCCCTGAGACGGTTTCTGAAAGTTTGTGCAGAAATTCTTTGGTTATGCAAACCAATTGTTGCAGCAGCTGTCCGTGTGGCTGGTCTTAGACGATCTTGGAGGTGAAGATGCTGGATGTGGAGGTCCTGGGCTGGTGTGGTTACACATGGTCTGCGGTTGTGAGGCCGGTTGGATGTACTGCCAAATTCTCTGAAACGCCTTTGGAGACTGCTTATGGTAGAGAAATTAACATTCAATTCAACGGCAACAGCTCTGGTGGACATTACTGCAGTCAGCATGCCAATTGCACACTCCCTCAAAATTTGTGGCCTTGTGATGTGTTATAAAACTGCACATTTTAGAGTGGCCTTTTATTGTGGCCAGCCGAAGATTTGTGAACACTGTTTGAGAGAAATAGGCCTTTTGTGTACATAGAAAAAGTCTTAGATCTTTGAGTTCAACTCATGAAAAACAAAAGCGTTGCATTTATAATTTTGTTCAGTGTAATATTACTGAGTCTTGTGAGTCATCATGGGTAATGTCAAGAAGGAGCAACACAAATTAGCCAGAGAAAACAATGAATATATATGTATATGTATATGTATAGCAAATTTACACTGTTATACAGGCTGTACACTTACTACTTTACATTTTAGGATAGTGTCATTTCTTCAGTGTTGTCACATGAAAAGAAATAATAAAATATTTACAAAAATGTGAGGGGTGTACTCACTTTTGTGAGATAGTGTAAAAGAAAATGTGGTTCATCAGACCTTTTTCCATTGTTCCATGGTTCAGATCTGATGCTCGTGTTCCCTTTGAAGATGCTTTCAGTGGTGCACAGGGGTCATCATGGGCACCCTTGCCGGTCTGTGGTAGCGATGCCCCCATACACAGAAAACTGTGATGCACTGTGTGTTTGGATAACTTTCTATCTTGGCCAGCATTACGTTTTTCAGTAACTTGGGCTACAGGAGCTCTTCTGTGTGATTAGACCAGATGGGCTAGTCATCACTCCCCACATACATCAATGAGTCTTGGGCACCCACTATCCTAACATCGGTTCACCTGTTGTCTTTCCTTGCATCGCTTTTGGTAAGTACTAACCACTGGTAACCAGTTTGGAGATGTACTGACCCAGTTGTCTAGCCATCACTATTTGGCCCTAGTCACAGTCACTCAGATCTTTTCACTTGCCCATTTTTCCTGCTTCAGACACATGAAATTTAAGAACTGACTAATCTATTCCACCTCTTGATGGGTGCCATTGTAACAATATAATCTGCCAGTGGTTTTAATGTTGTTGCTGATCAGTGTAAGCATATAATGTTTTTAAATTCCATACTCATATCACAGGAGAGGGGCTGGGGAGACACACACAAGGTTGTTCACTAAAGTGAGAATTCATAGTGAATTTCAAATTGAAAGCTAAAGTAGCCAAAGTGGAAAGATAGATGACAGGAGTATGGTCCGGTTTGGCTATTTTAACTTGAATTTGAAATTTACTTTGAATTCCCAATTTAAATAATCTAGTGCAGGGGTTCCCAACCCAGTCCTCAAGTACCCCCTAACAGACCAGGAGTTAGGGCTCACCCTGGTGTGTCTTTTATTGTAATCCCTAAATTCTGGACTGTAAGGGGTAATTGAGGACTGGGTTGGAAATCACCGATCTAGTGCAATTCTCTCTCCTCAGTTTCCCTCCCAGCAAATCATTTATGGGAGAAGAATTAAACTGAGGATATCAGCCACAATATTTTCCCTGTGCTGCACTAGCCTGAACCTAGCCCTAAAATAAAATTAATAAATAAATCCTATAACATGAAAGACACATAATGTCAAAGTATGTATTTCAGGTAAATATTGCCATCCTGGGTTTCTGATTCAGGATTTAAAAGACAAATCTCTTTTGAGACTGGTGGAAGTTGTAATTTCTAACTGACATGCAATAACCATAATAACCTGTTAGTCCTGTAATATCCATAGCACAGTGTGGTCAGTGGTAAAGAGTATTCTACGTACAGATGGTCCAATGGGGTTTTATCACGGTTTGTCCGCAACGCTGCTGAGAGAAGTGCCCGGATACTTCTTCTTTTTTGGAGGCTATGAATTGGGACGCTCATTATTTATATCTGGAGAGAAAACAAAAGATGAACTGGGTAGGTAATGCTACATATTTACTCCTTCCTCTATCTTACTTTCCATTCTGATGATGCATTTATTTTTGTATTCAACCCCATCACGAGCCTCCGAGGAGGTTACTTTCATTAAGGCGCCTTCTCACGAGGTGGAGATACATGTCCTACAAGTAACTGAATGTCCATATGGGAACGGTCTACCGAACATACTACTGTGAAAATATTAAATTATGACAAAACTCTGCAACATCTACTCAGTGCTTTTGAGTGTTTATCTTTTCAAAACTGTTACATGGCTGTTCTCTACACACTGATTTTTGGGGAATGAAATCCAAATGGAAAAATAAGCCATGGTGTGACTATAGCTTTATAGAGTTGAAGAATTCTTCCAAATCAGCTATGTATGCCTCAGTTATTCCACCTAAATTTAATTAGCAAAAATTCAGACGTTAGCGAAAGACCCTGATAAACACTACATTGGAATTTTATTGAAGCAAAATAGTGTTGGTTTATGGTAGAAGGTGACAATGGGCAGAGCTTGAACTCCCAAATCTTAACAGTAAGTGGTAAGTGAGAGAAACAGGCATATTATGGCATAACATGAGTTTATACATAAATAATAAAATTAAGCAGGAAAACAAATATGCATATTATTCTCTGAAACTGTAAAAACCTATAATAAAGAACAAACTAAATGTGCTATACAATAAGATGATTTTTATAAAGAACAACATACATTCATATACTTACAATGGTAAGCAGAGATGAAATCCACAGTGGGTGTGTACACAAAGAAAAAACCCATTAATAATATGTATTGTATTGTGATAGAATAGTGATTAGACATTACTCACAAATAATGGAGCAATGACCTGTTCTACAATATGTAGCTCAGATGGATAACAATGGATAACAACATTGATATTACGGTATTGCATTGTGATAGAATGGCGGTTAGACTTTAATCGCAAATAATGGAGCAACTACCTGCTCTACAACTGGCAGCTCAGATGCATAAAACATTGATAATAGAATAGTGATTAGACATTACTCACAAATAATGGAGTAACAACCTGCTCTACAACTGGTAGCTCAGATGGATAACAACATTGATAATACAGTATTGTAATGTGATAGAATGGTGGCTAGGCTTTACTCGCAAATAATGGAGCAACCACCTGCTCTACAACTGGCAACTCTGATGGATAACAACATTGATAATACAGTATTGTGATAGAATGGTGGTTAGGCATTACTCTCAAATAAGAGAGCAACTACCTGCTCTACAGCTGGCAGCTCAGATGGATTACTGATAGGATATCTATTCAAATACTCTGTGGTATATTAATCTGCATATAGGAAGAAATATAAACAAAGATACACCGGATTACAACGTTTAAATTCAATTTAGTAACTAAATAGCTTTTTCGAGAAAACTGTCAGTTTGATTAGCAGACATTCTAGGGAGGCTCACAATCTTCTATACGGCAAGTAGATCCAGATTACACCTAAGACACATGTTTGGAAACTGATTTACTGTATTTCTGACTTGACGTTCCCCTTCCACTGGTGCTTGCATCGCGTATTTCACTCACCCTGCTTAGTCAGGTGCTTTATGCTTTTGCACACCAAATACTTATGACACAGCAATGTAACTGACAACAACATGCAGTAAACCGCTGAACAATTTTTAGAAAATGCTGAGATGGAGATTTTTATGCTAGAAGCTTTAAAGATTATTCAGATGACTGATTTGCTAATAATGATTTGAAGAGGACCTGTCTTGTTTATATTTTTTATGTTTTACAGTACAGTCATCCCAATATATGCTACTGATATATACTGTTTTGTTAAATAGTGAGCAGAACTATATATAAAGTCAGCTTAGCACCAACTGATCCAGGTATTGGGTGTAGCTATCTTGACTAATAATTGTTGAAAGATTCACCATTCATTATACAGTTTCCTCAGTTTCCATTCATTATACAGCTTAGGGTAGACAAATTTATCTCAATCAAAACTTACCTCTTACAAAATTATTCACTGAAGTGAGAATTCAAAATTAATTAAAAAAGTAAGGTCAAAACAGCCAAACCAGAAAAATTATCTAATTCAGCAATGTGTCGAGTTTGACCACTTTGGACCTAAATGTGAAATTTACTTTCAATTCTCACTTTAGTGAATAATAATGTAGTGAATAATAGTTAGATTCTCTTTGTGATGTGAGTTTGCTTAAAAAGATTAACTTTAATAGCGCTCAGTTTGGGAATTTGTCCAAATTGAAATCATGGGAAATGTGAGTTTATTTGCACGAAGAATACATATACATCTACATTTGCGCCTTTTCCGAAGGGTTTTTCCGAAGGATTCTAGAGTGCAATATTAATAATCTAATATACAAAAAAAAGGGGGGGGTGAGGGGGATTCAAACATATTTGTATATCCAATGTAACAGTTCCTTTTTAATGAAAGTCAAGAAAGTGCTAATTAATTTATCTAAAAGAGTGATTATTCTGAGATGTATTTAAAGAGACACATTTCTTGAATGCCTATTTTTTTTATTTACCATAACAATTATTGTTATATTGATATTGAAAGTGATTTACTTGTTTGTGTAAGCTTATGGCAATTGCCAACTAACATGCTATGTTTATCTATCGTTCTACTTCAATACAAGTTAATTGACTATAATTTATCCAAAATTAACATTTTGTCCTTCCTAGGGGTTCTTCCCCTGATGATTAGCGGAGGCATTGGAGGGATCTCCTTGTGGCTAGTTGTGTTTCCAGTGGATTGTGTTAAATCCAGAATTCAAGTCCTTTCTATGATGGGAAAACAAGCAGGATTCATCAGGACATTTGGAAGAATTTTGAGAAATGAAGGTATACTATATATATATATGTTTCTCTAATCTACCCTCCATTATTTAAAGTGAATCTGCCATGAAAGGTTTACTTTGACATTTAACAGCTCCCAGGATAGTAATGATATAATCTATGCAGCCTGCAGTTGCTCCAGCTCTGCTCCACACCAACAAATTGGTTTCAGGGTCAGTACCTAGGCATCAGAGCATCCTATTCCCTCTGAAAGCTTGAGAAATGCTGCTTGCTGGGGAGTTAAAGAGTGTCAATGAGCATGAGAGCTACTTTTGGGAAATGGGAGGGTTCTTTTGCTGTCCCTGACACTCAACCCTCTACTTAGATACTAAGGATTGATTGACGGGTGAGGGAAGAACAAAAACTTTAAGAGGCATTAAATTAAAACGCTTGGATTTCTACTAGCACAATGTAAAGATGAAATTTAACGTTTCTGTAATTTAAGGTATAGATACCATGACTGGGACACTTTAACAGTGATCATAAAACCAATAACTACCAAATAAAAAAAATACATCTTTTTTTTTTAAATTAGAAGCCCCAATGACATTTTGACACTTTTCATACATTCAATCTATCACTAATTTCTGCTAAATTGTGTGTTGTTTACATACATATACAAGATTGTTATTATTATTATTACTCGCATTTATAAAGCGCCAACAAATTCCGCAGCGCTGTACAATTGGTAAAAGGAAAAACACAATAAGAACAGACCGATACAACAGGTAGAGGACCCTGCCCGTGAGCTTACAATCTAAAGCAGTGTTTCCCAACCCAGTCCTCAAGGCACACCTACCAGTCCAGGATTTAAGGATTACCCAGTTTTGTCTAAGGTGTTTTTAGAAAAAAAAGAAAAAACACCTTAGACAAAACTGGGTAATCCTTAAATCCTGGACTGGTAGGTGTGCCTTGAGGACTGGGTTGGGAAACACTGATCTAAAGGTTAAACTAGGGAGATGAGACAAGAGGTAGCAGAGGGATTTGTATGTGATTGAATTGTTGCTATGAAATTTGGATATTGATATCTGATATCTGGGGCAAGGAGGAAAAGATAATAAATAATAAAGGCTGCGGAAAGTAAAATCATAAGAAAAGGAAAACTGAGAGAAAAAAAATGACAGTGAACCTTTAAGGGATCCGTTAGGGGTTGTCAAAACCGTGGAAAAGTTGACTGCCTTCACATTTACTCGTTTTTAGCTGAGTATCAGGAAATAGTGCCATCCATACCATTTGTGTTGTCCGCCTACATTCATTCACACTGTCATTCACGCAAACACATACATGCAATTAGCTATACACACACACACACATCACTAGCCACTGGCACACATACATAGCTTGCACATACCCCCAACTAGTTAGTAAGAAGCCCCCCCACAACCCCACGAGCGTGAATACATAGTAACACTCAATCATAAACACACATTAATTGATACAAAGATACAAATTAATATACAAGATGCTAATATGCATACACCACAATCACAGACCAATTAACAAGCATACATATAAGCATACTGACAATCATACTACACAGATTTATACTTACATTCCTGCACAGGCTCATACTGACACTCGTACATACACTCACACAGACATTCATTACAACAATAGGTATTTTGTGTAAACAATATTGGTACAAATATATATGAGCTGCTACCACCAGCGTGTAAGTTTCTCACTCCTTAACATAAATGATAATAAAACAGCGTTAAACTGTGTGGTATAGAAACCAACCCCAGTCAAAGAGGTGGAGTGCTTTAACACCAATCACTTAGCCCCCCAAAAATGAAATATATAATCTATGGGGGAGAGATGGAAATATAGTGTAATATATCACTACAAAGAGTGAATATTGGTGTAATAAGGTCCACTCACATGGAGGTGAGTCTCACTAGGATAGGCTCAAATCTCTATCGCAGGCGTGTATTTTGGGGTCACACAGACATTCACACTGACATTCAGACACACACATCCACAAATTACACATATCTCCCCAAAGTGAGATTCCGAGAATCGAAAGTCTGTAAGGGAAAATGTAATCCACAAAAGTAAGCAGTGCTGTTTTCAGCCATTATTGCTCTAAATTTTATTAAAGACACGGAGGCTCCTATTATGCTTCTCTTTCTTTAATTCTCCCTCAGCAGCGAAGAGAGATATATGCAAAAGAGATAAAAAAGAACAAATAACATAAGCATATTGACAGTGCTATCCTGGGTATCCACCCCCTTAGTATATAAGGTGTAGCACTTCCTGTTTCTTCCTCTTTCTTCGCTGCTTCCTCAGGAGATAAGTACACCTTTTATCTATAATGTGCTCTGGTGGGATTTTCTGTTATTGTGCTGTATATAACCCGGTTTTTTACTTATATTGGGATAGACTTTAACGTTTATTCCCCTTTTTTCCCACTAGTTTACTCCATTATCTGTTTTTTTACTGTGCCTTTACTATACCTCTTGTGTGACCGTGTTGCCCTCCCTTCCACCTTTGGGCTTATCTGTTTTCGCTCCCTCCCGCCCCCCCCCTCCGGTTGGGGCTCCCCCCCCGGTCACTCCATACTGGTTTCGCCGACGGGACTCCACTGTCTCCCTGTCAGGGCACCTGAGGTCTCTACCTTTGAGAAGGGTAGAGACTTAGTTGTTTATCCGTCTAGACACGCCATATCTCCCGTTCCTCGCGGTCCATCCAGTCATTCTAACGCTGGCCGCAAGGGATCCGCTTCCTTTTCTAACATGACGCCCGATACGTGACGTCTTGACGCTATCCCGAGCGACCTGCCAATCTATTGGCTTTATCCAATCAGCACCCAGCTGAGGCGTGTCTACTCTCCGGACTCAGGGTATTTAAGCTTGCTTCTCTCGTCAGCTCATTGCCCTGTCGTGGTTCTAGCTTGTCTAGTCACTCAGTGCTCTTGTATTCTAGTATTCTCTTTGGTTTTGACCCGGCTTGTTGTACTATTCTGCTTATCTCTGTTATCCCTCTGACCCGGCTTGTCTCTCGCTTACCTGTCTTCTCGTTCCCTCGACCTCGGCTTGCCTCTGACTATTCTCTGTTATTCTATGTACGTTAGTCCGGCCATTCTAAGGCCCGGTATACGTACCTTTCTACTGTTTGTACTCTGCGTGTTGGATCCCTGTCCCGATCCTGACATTACGACAGGGCCAATGGATCCTGCAGGTACAAACAGTCAGCTTGGTTCTTCCGACCCCAGGTTTGATGCCATGGAACACAGGATGGATCAGATGGCCCTAGCACTACAGGCGCTATTGTCTCGTGCTAGTAACCCACCAGAGGAGACACGTACTCCTTCGATCTCTCCTGTAAGTTCAGGTCTAGAAGTAGCTACTGTTGGTGCTTCTTCTCGTATTACTCCACCAGTACGTTATGGCGGTTCTCCTGAGAAGTGTCGTGGCTTTTTGAACCAGATCAGCATCCATTTCGAATTACAACCCCGCTCCTATCCTACAGATAGAGCGAAGGTTGGATTTATTGTTACGTTACTCATTGAGAAGGCTCTGCGATGGGCTAATCCTTTATGGGAGAATGATAACCCGTTAGTCTATAACTATAATGCCTTTGTAGCTGCTTTTAAAAGAACTTTTGACCCCCCTGGTAGGAAGGTCAATGCAGCTAGATTACTGTTGCGCCTTAGACAGGAAAATCGAACACTTGTGGATTATGCACTAGAGTTCAGATCCTTGGCGGCAGAGGTTAAGTGGAACGAACAGGCTTATATAGATGTATTTTTAAATGGGTTATCAGATGTAATCCTTGACGAAGTCGCTACTAGAGAGCTCCCTGAGAATTTGGAGGATTTAATTTCTTTTATCTCTCGCGTTGATGAACGCTTAAGAGAGAGGCAGAACACTCGAGATAGAACTCGTAGACCCTCCTTTAAACTAGCTCCTGCATTTCGAAATTCTGAGATCGAAACCTCACGTTTCCCTGAGCCTATGCAGATAGGGAATACTCACCTCACAGAGGAGGAGAGACAGTACAGGAGAAGGGAGGGTTTATGTATGTACTGTGGTGACAGAGGTCATCTACGCCTAAATTGTCCCAATCGTTCGGGAGACGCTCGCACCTAAGTTTCTCTAGAGGACAGGCCTTGGGTGTATCTATTTTGTCCTCTGTTCACAATTATAAAGATCACAGGCTTCTGCTACCTGTTTCTTTGACTTGGGAGAAGGGAGTAGTAAAAACCATGGCTTTGATTGATTCTGGAGCTGCTGAGAGCTTTATCGATCAGGTTTTTGTTAACAAGCATACTATCCCATCCCAGTTAAGGGAGACACCTCTGGCCGTTGAGGCCATAGATGGTAGACCTTTACTTGAGCCTGTTATTTTCCGTGAGACCATACCTATTAATTTAACTGTTGGTATCTTGCATGAGGAAGACCTATCCCTGTTGATCATTTCCTCTCCTTCTATTCCCATAGTCCTGGGGTACTCCTGGTTGAAGAGACATAATCCTATCATTAATTGGGAGCTAGGGGAGATAATCTCATGGGGTCAGAATTGTCAAGAAAAATGTTTACGGAAGGTCTCGCCCCTTTGCCTGGCGAACACATCGGCTAACTCCTCTAATCCTACAGAGACTCAAATACCGCCTCAGTACCTGGATTTAAAGGCAGTATTTGATAAAAGGAGAGCCGATACCTTACCTCCACACAGATCCTTTGATTGCAAGATTAACCTACTCCCTGGTACCATGCCTCCCAGGGGTCATGTATACCCGTTATCTACTAAAGAGAATTCTGTTCTAGAGGAGTATATTCACGAGAATTTAGACAAGGGGTTCATTAGGAGGTCCTCCTCCCCTGCCGGGGCTGGATTTTTTTTTGTTAAAAAGAAGGATGGTTCACTTAGGCCTTGTATTGATTATCGAGGTTTGAACAAGATAACCATTAGGAATGCTTATCCCATTCCTTTGATTACCGAACTCTTTGATCGTTTAAAGGGTTCTACTATTTTCACCAAGTTAGATCTCAGAGGGGCATATAACTTGGTGAGAGTCCAGCAGGGACACGAGTGGATGACGGCGTTCAATACTCGTTACGGTCACTATGAATATACAGTTATGCCGTTTGGGTTATGTAATGCACCGGCTGTATTCCAGGATCTGATAAATTAGGTTCTTAGGGAATTTCAGCAGGAGTGTGTTATTGTATACCTGGACGATATACTCATACATTCTAGAGAGATTGAGACTCACCACGAACAGGTCAGAAGGGTTTTGCACAAACTTCTTCAACATGGTCTGTACTGCAAATTGGAGAAATGTAGTTTCGATCAATCCCAAGTAAATTTCCTCGGTTATGTGATCTCTGGGGAGGGATTTAAGATGGACCCAGATAAACTCCAGTCCATTCTGGATTGGCCTCTACCCAAGGGTCTCAAGGCCGTTCAGAGATTTATTGGGTTCTCCAATTACTATAGGCGCTTTATTAAGGGTTATTCTTCTATTATTGCGCCCATCACCAATATGACCAAACAGGGGGTTGATACTAAGAATTGGTCCACGGAAGCTCTCCTTGCTTTCAAAACTCTCAAGGAGCTTTTTGCTTCCGCCCCAATTTTAGTTCACCCTAATACCACTCTTCCCTTCCTACTTGAGGTAGACGCCTCGGAGACTGGCGTAGGTGCTATCCTATCCCAAAGGCTAGGTGTGGATAAACCATTACATCCATGTGGATTTTTTTCTAAAAAATTGTCTGGTGCTGAGAGCAGATATGACATTGGTGACAGAGAACTACTAGCTGTTATCAAGGCTTTAAAGGAATGGAGACATTTATTGGAAGGGACATTACATCCTGTTACTATTTTAACGGATCACAAGAACTTGTCCTATATTGGAGAGGCCAAGCGATTGTCTTCCAGGCAAGCTCGTTGGTCGTTATTCCTCACCCATTTCAACTACGTTCTTACTTATAGGCCTGGTTCAAAGAATTCTAAAGCCGATGCTCTATCTCGCCAATATGAACCTTTGGCTTCTTCCGAACCGGTTCTGTCCTCTATAGTACCCCAATGCTATATTATTGCTAACACAAGTCTCAAAATCCATTCTCCGTTGCTTGCCCAGATCTTGAACTTACAGCATCTGGCACCTGGACAGACTCCTGAGGGAAGAAAATTTGTTCCTCCTGAACTCCAACTGGAGCTCTTACAGTGTTTCCACGAAAGCAAGGTGGCTGGTCATCCTGGCATTCGCAAGACTTATTCCCTGATCTCCAAGGATTTCTGGTGGCCTTCCTTACGAAAGGATATTAAGGAGTTCGTCGGAGCTTGCGAGACTTGTACCAGGACTAAACAGCCTCACGCATCTCCTTGTGGTTTGTTGCTCCCCTTGGACATTCCTGAAAAACCATGGTCCTGTTTGGCCATGGACTTTATTGTGGATTTACCTGCTTCCAAGAGACAGACTGTTATTCTCACGGTGGTGGATAGGTTCACTAAGATGGCTCATTTTGTGCCGTTGCCTAAACTCCCCACGTCTCCTGAATTGGCGGAGATTTTTGCGAGAGAAGTTTTTCGCTTACATGGGATACCTTCTGAAATCGTTTCTGATAGAGGCTCTCAATTTGTCTCACGATTCTGGAGATCCTTCTGTTCTCAATTAGGTATCAAATTGAACTTTTCCTCTGCATATCACCCTCAGTCTAACGGAGCCGCTGAGCGTACTAATCAAAAGATCGAACAATATCTGCGTTGCTTTGTTTCCGAACACCAGGATGATTGGGTCGGTTTGATTCCTTGGGCAGAGTTCGCACACAATAATCTCGTGTGTGATTCTACTCGTTCCAGCCCCTTCTTCATGAACTATGGCTTTCATCCCTCCATTTTTCCTTCGGTCTCTTCTTCCCAAGGAGTACCGTCGGTTGATGATCATGTCGCCAATCTGAAGAAGTTGTGGGATCAGACTCGTCAAATTCTTCTGCATAATTCTATGTTGTTCAAAAAACACGCTGATAAACACAGAAGGGCGGCTCCAGTTTTTGTTCCTGGGGACAGAGTATGGCTGAGTACTAAGAACATTCGTTTAAAAGTTCCCTCTATGAAATTTGCGCCTCGGTACATAGGTCCTTACAGAGTTTTGTCTCGTATCAACCCGGTTGCGTATCGCCTAGCTCTGCCGTCGGCCTTACGCATTCCCAACTCCTTTCATGTGTCTTTGCTGAAACCACTGATTTGCAACAGATTCTCCTCTACGGTTTCCTCACCTCGTTCGGTTCAGGTGGACGGTCAGGAGGAGTACGAGGTCAACTCCATTATCAATTCCCGATTTTCCCGGGGAAGATTACAGTATCTGGTCAACTGGAAGGGATATGGTCCCGAGGAGAGGAGCTGGGTACCTCAGGAGGACGTCCATGCTCCTCGTCTCCGCAGGGCGTTTCACTCCCGCTTCCCATCTCGTCCCGGTTCCTTCCGCCCGGTGGGCGTATCTGAGAGGGGGGGTACTGTCAGGGCACCTGAGGTCTCTACCTTTGAGAAGGGTAGAGACTTAGTTGTTTATCCGTCTAGACACGCCATATCTCCCGTTCCTCGCGGTCCATCCAGTCATTCTAACGCTGGCCGCAAGGGATCCGCTTCCTTTTCTAACATGACGCCCGATACGTGACGTCTTGACGCTATCCCGAGCGACCTGCCAATCTATTGGCTTTATCCAATCAGCACCCAGCTGAGGCGTGTCTACTCTCCGGACTCAGGGTATTTAAGCTTGCTTCTCTCGTCAGCTCATTGCCCTGTCGTGGTTCTAGCTTGTCTAGTCACTCAGTGCTCTTGTATTCTAGTATTCTCTTTGGTTTTGACCCGGCTTGTTGTACTATTCTGCTTATCTCTGTTATCCCTCTGACCCGGCTTGTCTCTCGCTTACCTGTCTTCTCGTTCCCTCGACCTCGGCTTGCCTCTGACTATTCTCTGTTATTCTATGTACGTTAGTCCGGCCATTCTAAGGCCCGGTATACGTACCTTTCTACTGTTTGTACTCTGTGTGTTGGATCCCTGTCCCGATCCTGACACCCCCCACGGCGCTTCCCGGCACTATTTTCAGCACCGGCGGCCGGACCTACTTTCGGCCGCGCGGCGATTTCATTTTACTTTCGTTTTCGCCGCTCGCGAGCAGCGCGCATGCGCGGTAGCTCGCGGCGGCCATTTTATTGGTTTCTGGTCGCCGGTTATGGCGGCGGCCATCTTATGATCCGTTTATCGTGCTTTGGTTCATTCTTGCACGCTGATTTCGATCCTCTCATCTCTCCAGGCGGGTACAGTGTCTTCCTAACCTTTTATTCTTTGGAGCTACCCTCCATCTCCCTGTACCTTCCCATCTTGTACCTGGGTTAATCAATCCTAGTACTCTAGTTCACCTTTTAGCTTCATTTGTTATTTTCTCACTTGCATTCATCCTGCTACCATGCAATCTGGGGATAAACTCCCTGGCAATCTTAGCCCCTCTATGGCCAATGCTATCCCTGACCCCATAGTTGACCCTGGGGTCATGGGCTCGGAAGAATTTCAATGCCTCCTGGACACCACCATGTCCAACTCTATTTCTAAGGCCATATCATCAGCCATGGGAGCTATGTCCTCTACCATCTCAGACTCCATCGCACAAGCGCTCAGGCAGGTCCAGCCCCACACTACCCCTGCCTTGACTCATACCCCCCCTGAGGGGACCTTGTCAGGACGCAAGGCTTCAGGCAAACGCAAGCACTCACAAGACCCCCCCCCCATGCAGGTTGACCCTGCTCTGATTGACACGCCTCAGGCTGTCCATGATGGCGCGCAACAACCGCGCAATAGAGCTTCTGGGCGAGCTACGGCTACCAGAGACTGGAAACGGGCAAGAGCCCGAGATATACTGTCTGATTCAGACGAGGAGGGGGAAGAGGGGTCTGACGTCCCGTACTCTGATCCGTACGAGGACGAGCTCTCAGAGGGCGAAGGCCTGCAGGGTAAACAATTCCCCTTGGCGCCAACACGTACCTCGGCGCACTCAGAGGCGCCCGAGGCAGAGCCTACAGGCGACCCTAAAGAGGTTCCGCTATTTGACCCTGACAACTTGAGACACCCACGCTCTGCTGAGTGGGAACCACCCGTACACATCGCCCAATACCTGGCCCTCAGGGTACGCAAGTCCCTCTCTCAGGAGGGCCGTAATAAGTTGAGAGCGGAATGCCCCCGACCCATTATACCTGATGCTGTGGCAAAAACCCCAGAAGTGGACCCCCAATTAGTCCAGTTTCTAGCCAAAACCGGCTGGAAACCTAGAAGGGGATTGGACTATTCCCTCCGTAATTGTCAGGACAAGTTCCTAGACACCCTGGGTCCCGTCACTAAACTGTATGAACTGCTGGAAGCAGCTCAGTCGGGTGAGGCACCATTAGACTTTGAGGTGGCATTTGGCTGGCTCCAACGCCTGGTCTGCATGATTGGCAACGCCAATACTGCCATGTCAACGGAGCGCAGGAAGGCTATCCTGATGAAAATTGAGCCCAAACTGGCGAGCATGGCCTCCACTGAGCCAGGGGCCGCGGCTAAGGGTCTATTATTCGGCGAATCATTCGTCAAAGACCTAGGCTCCTATGTCAAAACCTTCACGGCTCTGGATAAAGCCCAATCATCCATAAAAAGGGTCTTCCACCAAAAGGTTTTCGGTGGGGCCGGTAGAGGTAGGAGCCGTCTACCCGGCCGCAATCCCCGAGGTTTCTCCAGACCGGGCAGAGGCTCCTTCAACACACAGAGGCAAAGCCAGGAACGTTCATATACACCATTCTTCCCCTCTCGAGGAAGAGCTTGGAATGCCCGCGGCGGCAGAGGTACAACCCCAGGAAAACGCCCTTATGGTGAGTACGATTTTTCCCCATTTTTCCCATATAAATGTGGGGGGCAGGTTGGCTTTGTTCACACAGACTTGGGCCACAATCACATCCGACAGCTGGGTGTTACAGACTGTAGAGGGTTACCACCTAGAACTGACGGGTCTTCCCTTTCAGGAATCCCCTCCACGGGTACCACACATGCCACAGTCACACCGCGACCTCATCTCCGCAGAGATCGAGGTCCTTCACAACAAAAATGCCATAGAGGAAATCCCTCTAGATACCCCAGGTTTTGTAAGCAACCTGTTTTTAGTACCAAAGAAAGGCGGGGGTGTCCACCCGGTTATCAACCTAAGACCCCTCAATGCCTTTATCCGATACCATCATTTCAAAATGGAGGGCATTCACTGCCTCCGAGACCTCCTTCTCCCAGGAGACTGGATGGTGAAACTCGATCTGCAAGATGCGTATCTCACGATCCCGATAACTCCTACACACAAGAACCTATTACAATTCCAATGGGACACAAGGAAGTGGCGCTTCCGCTGCCTTCCCTTTGGTCTATCCTCCGCCCCCTGGGGCTTTACGAAAGTATTGAAACCAGTGGTTACATTCCTCAGATTACACGGAATTCGTCTCATCATCTACCTAGACGATATCCTCATACTGTAACGAGATCCCTTCTACTATCACATCTGTCGTGGACTCTGCACCTCCTACAGAACCTAGGCTTCCTAGTGAATTGGGAGAAATCGGTACTACAACCATCTCAGCAGATGGAATTCCTGGGATTCCGAGTCGATTCGGTACAACAAATTCTATGTCTCCCTGCGGACAAGATGTCCAGCATCAAGAAAGAGATCAGGAAGATAAGACACCGTCCAAATATCTCCCTGAGACAACTAGCCCGAATAATCGGATTACTAGCGGCCTCCATACAGGCGATCTTCCCGGGACCACTCCACTATCGGGCGTTACAACGCCTGAAAGCTTATTGCCTACGGAACGGGCAGTCGTACGAGTCCAACATCACTCTAGACGAGGAATCCAAGGAGGAGTTGGACTGGTGGTTGACCCACATGGAAGCATGGAACGGACGAGCGATCTTCGGTTCCACTCCGGATATAATAATAGAGTCGGATGCGAGCTTACATGGCTGGGGCGCGCGCTGCGGCTCCATCTCCACAGGAGGCAGATGGTCAGTAGACGAATCCTTCCTCCACATAAACTCACTGGAACTACTGGCAGCCTCATTTGCCATACGCAGCCTCACTCCCAGGAGCGTCTCTTGCTCAATCCTCCTCAAGTTGGACAATATCTCGGCGGTCAGGTACATAAACCATCTGGGAGGTACCAAATCACGCATCCTGGCGGTTTTAGCTCGAGACTTCTGGCATTACTGCTTACAAAACAATGTGTCGGTGACCGCGGAGCACATACCAGGCCTAGACAATTACGCCGCGGACTGGAACTCCAGATACCTGAGGGATCTGGGGGATTGGAGACTTCAACCGAAGGTCTTTTCCAAGATCGCACGGCTATGGGGTCCATTTAGTGTGGATCTCTTTGCATCCAGACTGAACACACAACTTCCTCAATTTTTCAGCTGTCGACCGGATCCGGAAGCCTTGGCAACAGATGCCTTTCTTCAAGACTGGACCGGGGGACGAGCATACGCCTTTCCCCCGTTCAACCTGATTGCTCGGACTCTGGCGTACATCCGACGGTTCAAAGCAACAGTAGTTTTGATAACACCATGCTGGAGATCTCAACCCTGGTTCCCTCACCTTCTGGAAATGGCAATCGATTTCCCACATCTACTGCCGGATCACACGTCCCTGTTAACCAATCCGGATGGGGAGAACCACGACCTGATAGAACGGGGAATACTCCGTCTCATGGCATGGCTCCTTTCAGGGGACCCTGGGAAATCACGGAAGTTTCGAGAACAACTACCCAACTCTTGGCGAACGCATGGGCACCAGGAACTCGGCGCACATATGCTGTGGCATGGAGAGTTTGGTCCGATTGGTGCCTGGAAAAATCAGTGGATCCCATATCAGCTCATGTGAAGACAGTACTAGACTTTCTCACTCATTTATTCGAATCGGGCAAGGCGTTCCGTACAGTCAACATCTACAGATCGGCTATCTCGGCTGGTCACGATAATGTAGACGGAAGTCCTCTCGGACAGAACCCCCTGATCTGTCGCCTGCTCAAAGGCATACGTTTTGCACGGCCTCCAAAATCCAGATACGGGTCCTTTTGGGATGTCAACATTGTGTTCAAATTCTTAGAAGAGTGGCCCGACAACTCGGCACTATCACTTAAACATTTGTCTGCTAAATTGCTCATGATTTTATGCTTACTATCCTGTAAACGAGTATCGGATGTACGAGCCTTAGACTGGCAAGCCCGCACATTCACCCCGGAGGGGGTGTCATTTGATATTTCACGAAGAACTAAATCAGCGACTAAGCATGTTTTCTATCCACGCCTCCCGAACCAACAGAAGCTGTGCCCAGTACTGTGCTTGAAAGAATACGAATCCCGTACTTCTTCCCTCCGACCACCAAACGAAGGCCCATTGTTTATTTCTCTGAAGAGACCGCACCTCCCGGTATCTACACCTACGCTTGCCCGTTGGGCCAAGTGGTTATTAGCTTCAGCAGGGATAGACGTAACAGTTTTCTCGGCCCACTCGGTGAGAGGCGCTATGGCTTCTAAAGCATCGACGATAGGATGTCGATTAGAGGATATCCTGAAGGCCGCAGACTGGTCTACGGAATCCACATTCCGGAATTTCTACTTTAAACCAATCCAACATTTTTCGGAAAGAGTTATTGCTCAGCTTTGAAAGAGCATAATAGGAGCCTCCGTGTCTTTAATAAAATTCCTAGATTTTACTATTAACATGACGTAAAGTCATGATTTTATTAAAGACACGGAGGCGAGTATTATTCCCTTCCCGCCCTCCCTGGGTGGAGGGATTGGATTTAGCAAGGATATCGACCTCAAGCGGATGTAACCGTAAGTTCAAACTGCCTTTTGCAGGTTTTCCTACATCCTTCAGGTAAGTGGCTCTACGTGCTACTGTGGACATAATCTGATAGATATTTAGGTTTGACGACATGACTATAATGCTGTACACATTAGTTATAACTGTTGTGGGGGTATATGATACAACCAGTCATCAACCGAATATTACCATATTTTCTCCTTTCATTTTAGCCTGAATTATACTGTCATGGTGTTGAAGTACCGTTACTAAGTTCTACAGTCCATCATCAAAGAATGGAATTTTGACTACCGCCCACTGTTCCTGTTCGGGCCAAGTTTATCGTTCAGTTATGGATCTGGTCTTCGGATCGCAGAAGAAAGAGGAAGAAACAGGAAGTGCTACACCTTATATACTAAGGGGGTGGATACCCAGGATAGCACTGTCAATATGCTTATGTTATTTGTTCTTTTTTATCTCTTTTGCATATATCTCTCTTCGCTGCTGAGGGAGAATTAAAGAAAGAGAAGCATAATACTCGCCTCCGTGTCTTTAATAAAATCATGACTTTACGTCATGTTAATAGTAAAATCTAGGAATTATACAGCAGAATTGACTGAAATGAATCTCATATCTCATCCTTCAATTTTTGTACATTTTACATGGACTTGTGGCAACTGTCTAAATAACACGTTTCTTATTTTGCAGGTGTGTTAGCCCTATACTCCGGGTTGACGCCTACCTTAATCCGAGCCTTCCCAGCAAATGGAGCCCTCTTCGTAGCATATGAATACAGCAGGAAACTGATGATGAAACAATTTGATGAATAATAAAGTTCTGTCTCTTACCAAAGACTTCTAAGGTTCCAAATTACCGGCCAAACCAGGAGAGAGGATCTGTTATCAACAATGAAACTCACCTCTGTATGTCAGCCATCTTGAGTGCAGTGCACTTTCATTTGATATATCTGGATATTAGTGTGCCTAGGCCATTGCCATACCGCAGTGCCACACCTCCCTTCTTCAAGCAGGCTGAGTGGTGTTTAGTTCCACTCACTACCCTGCCACCTCTTTCTTCAATCCTAAGCGATTGGCCCACTCCTGATTGTGTGGTAACCACTACCACAGCATTTTACACAGTTTCCTTTGGCTTACTGCCATTAATTTTCTCAGGTCAATAATTGCTAAAATAGCTGTCACTGTCACTAGTGATTACCGACTGTGCTACAAAACAAAACATTTGATGATTGGTAACTAACGGCTGCTAAAAGTTTTAACATCTCCCACAGAGATTAACAATGGCCGCTTAAAGCTAATTGACACCTACTTTCTATGATAAATGGTAAAAATGACCATCTGTTGCTAACTAACTAAAAATTATTACACCAGCCTACAGTTAGCAATAGTAAACTTTCAATACATCTTATAATTAAAAAGAAATAAAGTTCTATAGCTGAAGGGACATGCTAGGCACCAAAACAACTTAATCCCCCAATGTCACCATATTACACTGGCCAGCATGCACACACCTAGGTAGACAGGAAATTATGTAGATGGACAGGTGCGTATTATCGGTCCTTAGAGATAGTCAGACTTATCGCTGATAGTAAAGTAACCAAGACCTGTAGGACAGGTATGAGAAAAGTCAGATGCAAGCCAAGGTCTGGGGCAACAGAAGGCAGTGAGTACGAGTAAACAAGCCAGTTTCTATCAATACAGATAGGACAATATTCAAAGGCAAGCCAAAGTCAAATAACCAGGAATAAATACAAGAAAAATAACACTCTCAGATTCACTAAAAGGGAAACCATGACAGGGCAAAGCTAGGTCAGTGAAGACGATTTAAATAGCCATAGGGAACAATTGATTGGTCTGCCCCATTCCTGCAAATAGTACATGGAAAAGATGTTGTAAGAATGACGCAGGTGGGCCTTCATCAAAAGTGACATAGGGGTGACATGAACTTAAACTATACTTTAGAAACTCTGCAGTACAGATTACTGACATCTGTGTGCCCTCCATTTTTTCTATTTTGCCTTAAAATTGAGTGTGGTATCTTCTATAAAGACCATTGAAGACCAAAGCCTATCTATAATCATGATATATGTAGTTTTCAATAAAAAACAAACAAAACAAAAAACAGTGAAGTCAGATGTATGCAAATACAAAGACAACTTGCTAAGATGATAGCAGGTGAGGTGTGCATTCACTGATCAACCCTTTTATAGGATCCTAGTGCAATTGCTATGGCAATAAATTGCAAAGCCTTTTGGAGAGCCTTTTTTTTTATGTATGTCCAGTGTTCAAAGTGGCAAAGTAGCAAACAGATATTAAAAACAGAGTTAAACCAAGATACCAGTCAGTATTTTAAGCTGCAAACATCTACCATCTGTTGTTATTAACAATGCTTAACTGCTGCTTTTAAACAGCAGGCAGAGAAAAGAGCTGTGTCAGCAGGTACAAAGAAGAATGATAGTGTAAAAAAATAAACACTGCAAATGTAACAGTCTTGAATTATTCCTACAAAATAGCATCCTACAGTGATTTATGTGTAGCCAACACTCCCAAAGTATGAATTCTAAACAGCTATTTCTGGCAGTGCCAATTTGATTGTTGATGTTGAGGGATTGTGCACCCAACATAATATGCCATGTGCAGTTTTACAGTCTGTTATTACCAATGTTCTCTTAGAAATGCCTTGTTTTACAAAGGTAATTAGGCCCTTGACCATATCTGTGAGCAATGGGTGTGCCAGGTGTAATCACCTTAATACAGAGCTAAGTTGTCCTGTCCTTATTGTCCCTGTTTAGGTCTCTGTGGGTGAAGTTGGGTTAGCTTTTTATGGTTTTCAATAGAAACATTGACCCTGTGTCTACATGCATCACTGTATACAGAGAACTATCACTTGAGCAAAAATGTGTATTTTGTACCTTATTTTATAATTAGCATTTTTAAGCAAAGTTTATCAGAATGTAAACCCTTATTCAATGTGCAGTGCATGGTTGTGCCCCTGAACAACTCTTCTAAATAACTGGAATTTCATAATGTATAATATTTTACTGAGTGGACATTATTTCATTATTTCATTTTTTTATTTTTATTTTTGCATACATTTTACTTTGGATTTAGCCTAGTGCATATTCAAGTTTAGCAAATATCCCTGTTTTAGTCCACTTAAAAAAAATGGTTTCTTCACTTAATTGTATTAAGAAATTGAAACCCAACTGCAATGTTTAGTTTAAGGCCACAATAACTGAGAAAAGTTTTGTTGCAGCTTGTTCAAATTTTGCAATTTTAATTCAGTCTTTTGGTTTTGGTGGAAAATGATAATAATCAAAACCAGAGGTGCCCAAAAGGTAGAACCCCAGATGTTGAAAAACTACAGCTTCCCTGATGCTTTGTCATTTTAGCAGGCTTCCCCAAGCTCCGGCCATCCAGATGTTGCTGAACTACAACTCCCATGATTCTATAAATGAAAGATAAGGTAAGAATCATGGAAGATGTAGTTCAGCAACATCTGGATGGCCGGAGTTTGGGGAAGCCTGTTCTAAAGCATTCTAATGTAGTTTTACAACATCTGGGGATCTACCACCTGGGCACCCTGATCTAAACCATATTTCTTTGTAGATGTTGGGGTTATGGCCATTGCTAACTGGTCCCACTGTCAGGCCCTAGAGTAGGGGTGCCCAGAATATAATTGTCGACTCCTCAATAATAAATTGTGATCTACTTTAAAAAAACAACAAGTTGTTGTGTGTTTTACGTATGCCCCGAATGTTATGTAAAATCATGACTATATTTAAGGTTCAGAATGCAATGCATATTTAAATTTGAATGTGAGCTCTTATTATTAGGGTAGACGTTTCTCCAGCATGCATTGCAATGATGATACCAGCCATCCTCCAACTTCCCTCTAGCTATTCTTCTCAATTCCCTCATTTTGTGCCCCCACAGTTAATTAGCTCTCCCCATCCTCACATCTCTGGCCTCCATAGCCAGTTCTCCTCATCGTGTGCCACCATTGCCAGCCAGCCCTCCACATGCCAACATTACCAATCCTTATTCCCACTCCAACTGTGCAAGATGTGTCCATTCCCATATTTAATGCTACCACATCTAGTACAAGTACTTGCAATGGGAGGCCCGTGATAGGCTAATGCAGAAAAATGAAGGGTTTCTATCGCATGAAGAAGTTAAAGGTACTAGTAATTCCAAAGTGTATTTTACCTCTTCGGTTCAACTGTGCGCTATTTTCTAACGTGTAACAGCCTTATGGGCAAAACTACATACTGTGGCTTTCAGTATTGTTAATGAATGAACAATTTATGTTTTGAAGCACATCAAGCATTACGTAACTCGCTGAGCGGTTTGTCTGTCATGCTGTCCCGATACAATGTGGCTGCTTTGTAGAAAATATTTCTAACACATATAGAACAGATATTCCAGTTCTATATTGCTTGTGGTATGTAGCTGTCTTTCTGCCTGTCTATCTATAAGATACATTACAGTAAAGAGTGTATGGTGTAAAATAATGTCATTGTCATTGAGGGTTTCTGGGTTTCTGGAGATATTCCCCAATACATGGTTCAGTGCATTATGTATCTTTTATATTATATGATTTTTGTTTTATAAAAATAAGGTCAGTGCTAGGTTTAGGGCTGGGGTTCTTTAGTCTTGGGGCAGCACCGGGATATGATACAATCTGCCTGAGTTTTGGAGATTGGTGGAGTTACACTTTCAGGCAGCAGGTTCTGTTTGTGAATTATATCCTTAAAGGGACTCTATAGTCAACATATAAAAGCAAGAAAGACAGGTCCCCCAGCCTTCCTTTTTGCTTTTATATGATCTTACATTTAATAAAAAAAAAAAATTCGAGGCGTTTTTATATTAAAAACTTACCTCCGTTCCAGCGCCGAGCTCCCAGCCATGCCGCGCCCCCTTTTTCGTCAAAATGACGAAATCGCGGGGCCCAATAGGACGCTTCTCTGAGGGCGGCACTACAACCATTTTATCTAATTGAATTATAGTGCCTGGAGTCGCCTGGCACCTTCCCTCCATTCAGTATTAAACCAGTTTCGAGCATTATGGCTAAGGCAGAGATTACACTCTTCTCTAGCCATATCGATTTACACAGGCAAGGGGGGGCTGAAAGCAACTGACACTCTCAGCCAATCACAACTGCCCATTGCTGCTCAGGCTAATGTTCCGTTTTAGCCCAGGCAGTACAGAGGAGATAGACTGAAAGGGGCTCTTTTTTAGCATTAAACCATTAAGAACGGTTTAACACTGAATGGAAGGACAGTGCCAGGGGATTTCAGACACTATAACCACTTTGATGAGATTAAGTAATTACAGTGCATAAAGCGTCCCTTAATTCAAACCCTCTGGTAGTGCAATTCTCAGCAATCTTGGGCAATCCAAAACACGTATGTCCTGGTACTGCCTGGAGTTTACAGATCCCTACTAGCACCATACCATGCACAGTGTGGTGTCACAAACTGTGCATCATGTGGTTTGAAAATGTTCTGCTTGTATTCATTAAACTCAGTCACTCCAAAATGATTGCTGTATCAGAACATTCTGTCAGCACGTGGATGATTCCAAAGTCCGGTTTGATGAGTTGGTCAAAAGTCCAGTGTTGTGATTTCCACAGTAAGGTACACATTTGGATAAAAGCAGTTGTGTAAGGACACAGAGTAGTTTGAAAACACAGTTTCTAAAAAACAAAATCGTTACAACAAAATGGGGCATGCTTGGACAATATTAGACTTGTGCAAAAACTTATTTTCTCCATAAACAAATCGATTCTAAAGAAGTAAAATCCTTTTAATCCACAACTGAAATAATCGATGGATTCACAAAATAATTTTTTCCTGAATTAATAATTTAATTCAGCTGTGGAGTAATGAGGCTGTCACCCACCAATAAAAATTATCATTTCAGAAAATAAAAAATGTATAAGATAATTTGTAATTTTACATAAAACAAACAAAATAAAGAAAAAAAAATCATTTACTGAAATTCTAACCCAGTTAAAAGATATTATAAGACGCCGTAGGGGAATGTTGTATTTTTTATTTCTCCTGCCCTTGACAAAAGTTAGAGTTTTTTTTAAAAGGCTCTTTCTATGGAGGGTCTTGCGGAATCTTCTGTAAACATCAGTGTAGTGCTCCCTCGCGTGTGAGAGAGTACAGTGCTGACGTTGGCTTCTGGCACGTGAAACATGAGGAGCTGAAGTAGACCTTGAGGAAGAAGATGGCGGTGCCTACGCGAGACAGGTTCAAGTAGGTAAAAACTACCTTCCCCTGCCCACCATGGTCTCCGGAACACAAGCAGAGCCACGTGGGGCAGAGCCCCTTTAAAAGGATTTTGAATCATAAGAATAATTCCATTCATGGGCGAAACAATCTTTTTTCAAGTCTACCAATTATCAGCAATGTTCAAATAGGTTTCTTAGTCCACTTAAAGGAACACTCCCATCTCCATAACCTAAAATGACACCATAGGCACCCAGGATACTGCATCTCTGGGTGCCTGTAGTGGTCTGGTCTTGGTGTACTGTCACTGTAAAACACTTTTCATAGAGAACATGACATGAGCACAATAAGTGAGTTTAAATGCCCCATAAAAAGGATTTGATGCAATGCTTTTTTTTTTTTTAAATCTTGATTTATTCCAAGGCAGAACATTACATTGAAAGCATAACACATCAAGACATTGCAATATATTGTTACATTGTGTATGACAGATCCCTATCATATTTGTAATAGCAGTAGGCTAACACTCCTTGCAAACCTTTACTTCACCAATGCATCCTGGAGTGTGACTATCATACAGTACAATGCTGATTCCCTGTCCTCCCTGGTATATTTTTAACTTATAACTTAGAAGGAAAATCATAAAAAAACATAAAGAAGCTAAAATTACCATACAGATATTTCTTTTATCGATAGGACATGCCCTATCCTTCCCCATGCGTTCATGTGCGGATCCTAGAAATCTTTTTCTTAATCTCTTTCAAAGTTCTATCCGTTTGCTCCTGTGAGCACATGTCCATATCCTTTCTTGGTGCAAGTTGTTTACATATTGCATGGTTTTGTTATAACAATTGTGAGTAGTTCTCACAGTAAAAAGGAAGAAAGGAAAAGAGAAGTAAGAGGGGTAAGTATGAATGTAGGAAGTGAGAGAATTGGGAAAGGAAAAGGGAGGGTGGTTCGGGGGGAGTCAGGCCAACCCATGTCTAATCGATCCAATCCCATCCAAGGGAGTCTCATTTGTGTGTACATCAAGCACTTGCTGCGCTGGCTACCCAAGGGCCCCACATTTTTTCCAACTTTTTCGTCATACCCCTAACCCGGGCTGTTAGGTCATCCATGAGATAATTATCTTTAATTTTCCGGATCACCACAGCAATTTCTGGAGCCTCTCTTCGCTGCCATGCCTGTGCCATAACTCTCCTAGCTGCTAGATTCACCTTATGCAATAGGGTCAGTTCCGCTTTTGTCCAGTTCTCTATAGATCTGGCTAGCAAGAATACCCATGGGTCTAGCTTAACCTCTCTCTCAAATATTTCTCGCAACAACTGTGCAATTTGGCGCCAAAAAACTTTTGAGCATTCCCACCACATGTGAACATATGTGCCCTTGAGACCGCACCCCCGCCAGCATAGGTCTGTAGTAGTTTGGTTCATACGGCTTAACTTTACCGGAGTAGCATACCATCGAAATAGCGTCTTATAGGATTGTTCCTGCAGCGAGACACACATAGAGGACTGCGCGGCCGCCTCCCATATTTCCTGCCACTCCACTCCCTCCAGTGTCTCTCCCAATGATTCAATGCTTTTCTATGGGGAAGGCCTAATGCATGTGCATGGCTTAAGTAGGTGTTATGCTGCTTAAAAGTTTGACAGAATTAGCTTACTGAGAATTGCCTATTGGTTGTGCCATTTGTTGTGTTAAAGTTTCACATATTTCATTTTATTCTAATTTACATGCTTTGCCAGACACACAAAATTAATTAACCCATAATACCAAGTGAATAGGATTTTGAGAGCATTAAATAGTATTTTGTGTGTTTTGAGTTTGTTCATTAAGTTGGCAAGTCTACGGGTTCAACGGGTTCTAGACAAGTTAATTTTCTTTAAGAAAAGAAAGAAAGTACTTAGCGCTCACGGAAAGAATAAGATGTTACCTTATACATACAATATTTCAGGTAATCACATTAACAGGTTTCTTGTAACCTATATATAAATAAATGAAACACACATAGTGTAACCTGGATATACAATATTAAAGTGAGAAAAAAGATTTTCTTCAAACTCACAATTTTCAGAGCCTTTTTACAAGTTGGCTCTGAACTTTTAGCGCTTATCGTCTCCGCCTTGAGACATATAGTATGGATCTTTCAGGTAGGTCCGCAGGAACTGATGAAATTGCAGCAGACTCCAAAGTATATTTAAAAAATGATTTATTTAAACAAATAGTTTCAAATAAAAGATGTATATATATACACAAATAAAAAGCAAATATAGCACAACGCGTTTCAACCATAACAGGTCTTTTTCAAGTGCATCTGTCTTAACAAGTGAATAGAAAATGCTTATATACCTTAGAGGGAAACAGGGAACAAAGTGGATAATTGATAACACATATGTGGACAAACCCACCCACTTCCATATAAGGTCATAGCCGGAAGTGCCACGCCACTCAAAATATGGCCGCACCTCTGGCCATGCACTACTCCCTCCAGACCTCCCCAATATGTCCGCCAAGTCCTTCCCCTATTTTTCGTCGGGACCGTCCTGTCCATTCCTCCTGTCCAAAACTCTTTTCTAAAAGACTCTTAAATATTACCATAAAAATATTATAAAATGCCATCAATTTCAAAATCAATATTGAGACCCAGAGGTAATAAAGTGCGCAATTCGAATATCCATTTAACCTTTTGGGTACTCAATTTTTTTGGGAGATCTTCACCTCTCCAATGAGATTCAACTTTCTCTATAGCGTAAAAATGTAGAAGTTTAGGGTTTGAGCCATGTTTCTCTAAAAAAAATTTTGATACACTGTGGTTTGTGAATCCTTTTTGAATATTTCTAACGTGTTCCCCTATTCGAACTTTAAGTGGCCCTGATGTCTTGCCTACGTATTGAAGGCCACATGGGCACGTTAGAAGATATATAACATTATTAGAATGACATGTAACCATTGATTTAATTTTAAATTCTTTATTAGTACTAAAAGATTTAAAAGTGGTTAAATTTTTTTCAATAATATTTGTTTTTTTACACGCATTACACATCTCACAGTGATAAAAACCTTGTTGGTTTTTCGACCATTTTGTTAAAAAGTTACTATTGTCCGGAGACACTTTATCCAAGAAACTACTTGCTAAAATGAGTTTAACATTTTTTGCACCTCTAAAAACAAATTTGGGTTTAGAACCTAAAAATTCCTGTATTTCTTCATCTTGACTTAAGATACTCCAATTCTTGTTTATAATTCTTTTAATATCGCCTACATTACTTGAGTAATTAAAAATGAGGGGAATCTGACTTACACGGACCAGTGGGAGAGGGACCTGGGCGAGACCCTTGAGGGGGTTGAATGGCAGGAGATCTGGGAAGCCAACAAAAATACATCAATATGCGTGACGCTTCAGGAACAGGCGTGGAAAACCATGTTCCGGTGGTATACCACCCCAGTGAAACTATTAAGAATGCATAAAATAACCACTGATGACTGCTGGAGGGGGTGCGGTAATAGAGGAACGTACATTCACATGTGGTGGGAATGCCCGACCGTGCAAAGATTTTGGAAATCGGTAGAGAACTTAGTGTAACGGATCTTATCTAGATCACCGGCTCTGGACCCGTGGGTATACCTCCTGAATAGATCAGTGGAGGGGTGGACTAGGAGGGAGCAAAAATTACTGCACAAAATCACTCTAAGTGCACGTAGAACGATAGCGACAGCGTGGTTGACGCCTGAGGGACCAAGATTTACAGAGGTATGTTCTAAGGTTAGGGATAGTAGATTAATGGATGATCTCACAACCAGGGTGAAAGGCACCACAGCAGCGTTCCAAAAAATGTGGGAACCCTGGGATAACAGCCCAATGGGACAGGGAGGTGAATGAGAGGAGCCCTATGGGAAGCTAGATGGCAGGATAGGCAGTCGCTATAGAAACTGCCTATGGGAAGGCAACGTAGTTACTAACGATATAATCCGGGACGCCCATATCTCCCGCCGCATGCTGCAGGGGCCCCTTTTTTCCTTTTATATGTCTATAATTTCCATTCTTTCTCTTCTTTTTCTCTCCCCATGCTTTACATGGGAGCGAACGTGTGGCGAACACAACACGATAAGAGACAGGGTGGCAAAAGCTCTGTAGACGTAGAAAATGATTGGAGGCACGATAACGGAAAGGCAAATACAGTCGGTCGTAGCAACATATCGTGTATCTCCACTGGCTGACTGTAGAAAAGAGATGAGTAAACATAGATTGGGTACTGACCTACCCACCGTATACTGATGTTCCATTGATCGACTTGTATCACAGGCTCTTGCTTACACCGGAATGTTATAACGTTTGTCCTGTTGTTTACGCAGACTATATTGCACTGAAAAATACCAAATTCATATAACTTACAAATTCTTGGTGAGTAGCTAAATAGGCCTATTGTCAGATGTGCTTGCAGTTACATGTATAGTATAGGCAACTGTATATCTACATTCATCTATGATGTAACATACTGGGCTTTTGCATAAGCCGTAATTGCACACTTTTTACATGCTACCTTTGTCAAGATGGAAAAATTCAGAAATTATAAAAAAAAATAAAAAAATGTATGCATAACTGATGTGCCACATTATTGTACTAATATAAATATGCGAAACGAGCCTGCTAACGCTGTTGTGGCGACACAGGCACTGTTGTACTCACCTGCATACCTAAAAATAAAGAATTAAAAAATAAATAAATAAGGGGAATTTGTTGCTTCTCACTGTCTACACCAGGGTTTTCTCTCTTTTTATATTTTAGGAGAGGAGATCTTTCTAAGGATGTTATTTCCCCACGAAATCCCCGAACCAAAATTTTCATCATGAGAGATCTTTTCCAAGTAGAGGGAGATATGAGGGAAAGAAACCAGACAGAATAAATATTAGAGACAAAGAAAGAATAGAGAACCCCAAATACAACTACTCCGAAGAATAGGCCCTACAATGTAGTAAGGCATAGAAATCAAGAGAGTTGGAGGAAGAGTCCACAAAGAAATAACACTACTAAAAGAAGGAACAGTTTTGAAATACCTCTAGAAAACAGATGTGAACCACTAAGAGGAGGTAAGGAAGAGCCTAATAATACTTTTTTAGAAAAAAGACAAAGATGGACAAATCACCCAAAAAGTACCCCCCAAAAAAGATACAGAACAATAGAAGAGGAAAATGAGGAGGGAGAAATTATGTTGGGAGCAAGGAGAAAACGTGTAACGACATAGAGGTTTGTAACTTATCAGAAAAGGTTTTAACTGATATACAAATTAAAGTTATAACCAAAGGTTTTAAATTTGCACCAAGTTGTTCTTTAAACAAATTTGAAACATTTATTGATATTAATCTTTTTAGTCGTAAATTATGTCTTAAAATTCTTTTTAAAAGAAAAACTCTAGAACCTAATGGTAATTTAATATCGCTTGAAAATGAGGACAACTTAGAGATTGTCCATACAGATTTAAAAAAGAAATCCAATTTTTATCCGGCATTCCTTAAATCCGACTCAATAAAAGTCTTTGAGCGGGCATGCCTGGATGAAATATACAAGATAAAACCCTTGTCAAAATATAATCTAAATTTAACATTGAAGAGAAAAGAAATCTATTTTTTTTCATAAATCTTTATTGTGTAAAGGTGATAGCTTGACATGGAACATGTTTTTGCAATAACAATATCAGGCGTAAGTTTCATATGAGGTAATCAACTTTACATCTGAACAATGAATTTGTGGGTAAACACAGTTACAGCTTAACTTTCCACCCGTGTGGGTGTTTTGTTTTTTTTTTTTTTGAATGTCCATACGTGAGAGAAAAGTTTATAGGTGATAATATCACAGTGAACGATGTAGTCGGAGATTTAAAGGTAAGGGTGTAGCACATGGTCGGCAACAAACAATATTTCGATCAGACCTGCAGGAGCAAGAAAGATTAATTCCATCATGCAAATGTGATACATAGCGTAGGGGGATCTACTAGTAGTTCCACGTTTGACGAGTGAGATGGGCCTGGTGTCCGTAACATTTATCCTGACATTGCCCACCAAAGACAAGCTATAACGTTAGAGTTCGTGAGAGTGGCTTTAACCTAGATATCTCAAATCTCAACCAGACCGCCCTATCTGGGGCAGTGGATATCATTACCCCTAGCCAGTCAGCAGAGCATAGGGGTATCCCCCTCGTCTAAGGTCAGTAGTTAGATACGGTTCATATGGCCACGTCCTCTCCAGAGGCTTTTCTGTCTTGGGTCTGTCAGTGCTCTAACGTAGTGGTTCGGGGATGCGAACAGGAGCTATGTGAGAGTTAGGTTCGGCAATGTGTTGTTCCACTGTATCTTAGTCCCCCCAGCCTTAAACTCTGTGCGAATCAATGATGCATGTGTTATGTAGGTTATCATCTCCTTCTTCTCTAATGTGTAAATGTGTCAAAAGAAGTAAGAAAGCTACGGTAGAGAAGGCTATGTCATCTTTACTATGTTGCAGGTGGACCAGACTATAAGCTCTATTGCCTATGCTTGGGGTAGTTGGTGTGGGGGGGGAAGAGGTGGAAAAAAGAGGGGGGGGGAGGTATGGGAAAGGGGGGGGAAGGGGGAGGGGAAGGGGGGTAGGGGGAAAGAGAGGTGAAGGGACCGTGGTCGGCCATGGCGGTTGTATAGGTTACTGTATATGGTGTAATGGTCAGTTTGTAACTTGAGATTTAGGAAATATGCGTTGGGGGTGTGTAGTAGTGGCTCAATGCCTCGTGTGCAGTAGGTAAGGAATCGGTAGTGTGCGGTGGCTTATGGTGGTCTACGACCGTCCCCTCTGCTCCCGGATTCCCCCAGACCGGCACCCCACCGGTCTGACATATAAAGTTGCTGCGGGAAGATATTCAGGACGAGAAGGCAGTATGGGAGGGGAGGGTGGGTAAAGTTGATCACGATCCATCACGTGGTGCCCATCCCCGCAGACGCTCCCTCCGCTGCTCCGGTATTACCATCGTTTCGCCGGTATCGTGAGATATATTGGAACCATGGGAACCACATCTCTGCATGTTTAGTTCCTCGGTCCATCAGGGAGGCATGCGCCGCCTCAGCGGCCTGTATGTCTTCGACTCGTTGTATCCACTCCTCCTTAGTGGGTATCTCGGTTGTTTTCCAGTGTACCGGTATAGAAGCTTTAGCAGCATTCAGAAGGTGCCGGAGTATCGATTTCTTATATACCGGGATAGGTTGCGTCGAAATATGGAGTAACGCTAGTCCTGCACTCCAGTCTGTGATGTCCCCCAGGATGGACGTTATCTCGTCTCTTATCATTGTCCAATATATGGTGATGTCTCGGCATGACCACCAGATGTGGGCCATAGTGCCCCTGTCCGTATTGCAACGCCAGCAGGTGGGGGAGGCGGATGGGAAGATCTGGTGTAGCCTTGTCGGTGTTCTGTACCATGATGAGATCAACTTATAATTTACCTCTTGATAGTGCGAGCTCATAGAGCTCTTTTGTTGCCAGATAAGTGCTTTATTCCATTGAGGGGTTGAGAAGGTCATTCCCAGTTGTTCCTCCCATTGTCGCTGGAACGTACCGGCGGCGGGTATGTCGGCCGTTATAAGGTTCTGGTAGAGTACCGATATCGCATGTTCCAGGAGGTCGCCTCCGTCGCAAAGACTCTCGAACCAGGATAAATTCCGGAATAGGTGGTCCTTGTGGGGTATGGTGTTGAAATAGTGTGTCAATTGTATGTATCTTAAGACGGCGATGGGGGTCCTAGGTTCACCCTCCAGCAGCGAGTCCAGAGTGCGAAGTGTCCCAGGCCCCAGCACACTGTATATTGGTATATATGTCCCAGTGGTTGCGATAGGCCACGCGCCGGGCGGGAGCCCTCCCCCCACTGATATGTTGTATGTCAGGGGGGTCATCGGGCTAGGAGTGGGAGAGATGCGAGACTGGCCTCTCATGGTCCTCCAACTCTGGATCGTCTGCAGGACCGTCCCGTCCTCCCGGTGCTGCGAGACAGAACTCCCGTCGCCTCCCCAGATCTTAGCCTCGATTGTGGGGCCTATAAGGCCTCTGTCCAGCTCTACCCATTGTTTCCAAGTTGTGCTCGCGTGCCAGTCTAGAATACGCTGCAATACTGTGGCTTGGTAGTACTTCTTGAAGTCCGGTAGCGCCAGTCCCCCTCTATGTCTGGGTCGAGTAAGTATGTCATATCGCAGCCTGGATCTTCCGCCTCGCCACACATAGCGGATAACCGCCGATTTCAGGGGAGAGAAGAAGGTTGTCGGTAGTGCTACTGGGATGGTCTGCATTAGGTAGAGAAGTCTTGGGAGTATGTTCATTTTCAGAACAGCAATACGACCATGCCAGGAGACGTGCGGATACGACCATTTGGTCAGGTCAGCAACTATCTTTTGGGACATGGGTTGAAAGTTGAACCTGTATATGTCCGACGGGTCAGTGGGTATCCAGATGCCAAGGTACTTCATTTTATCATGACACCATCGGAACGTGAAGAGTGGTTTCAGTGAGTCGTATTCTGAAGAGGGTAGCGTGAGATTCAAGGCTTCGCATTTCGCAAGATTAAGCTTGAACCCTGATAGTTTCCCATATTTATCAATTTCAGAGAGGAGGCAAGGCAAGGTGGTTCTGGGGTTGCGAATAAAGAATAGCAGATCATCCGCATATGCAGCCACCTTATGACACTTCTCCTTCCATTCGTACCCCTGAATATCGGGATTCAAGCGGATCGACTGAAGTAGCGGTTCCAGCGTTATTGCGAACAGCAGGGGCGATAATGGGCACCCCTGGCGGGTGCCGTTATTGATTGCGAAGTCGGTTGTCGTGGCTCCGTTGACCCTGATCGCGGCCCTAGGTCTGCTATACAGCCCTGCTATCCAAGTGAGTAGCCTTTGTCCGCATCCCATCTGTCGAAGGGTCGCTATCATATAGGTCCAGTTAACGCGGTCGAACGCTTTTTCCGCGTCCGTCGACAACAGCATTAGGGGAGTTTTCGTTCGCCTTACGTGGTGTTGAATGGAGAAGAGTCGGAGAGTGCTATCTCTAGCTTCCCTGCCCGGGATAAAGCCAGTTTGGTCCACGTGTATCAAATTTGGGAGGAGTTGTTTCAATCTAGTGGCCAGAACTTTGGTGAATAGTTTAGCGTCTACATTAAGCAGTGAGATCGGGCGGTAGCTAGCGCAGGACAGCGGGTCTTTCCCTGGTTTTAATAGTACCGTGATGGTGGCCGCCAGTGATTCCATTCCAAAGTTACCCCCTTCCCCAGCTTCATTAATCGCCTTGGTCAGCCATGGAAGTAGGGTATTGGAGAACTTTTTATAATACCCGACCGAAAAGCCATCCGGTCCTGGGGCCTTGCCGGTTTTAGAAGATTTAAGAGCTGCTGCGAGTTCTTCAGTGCTAATCGGGGAGTCCAGTATCGTGGCCTCGTCTCGGTCAATCGTGTTCGCGATGGTGCCACGTAAGTATTCCAGGGTCCGCTCAGATTGTCGTGTCTGGGACTCCCTGTCCAGTGGTGATGGCAGGTTGTACAGGTTTTGGTAGTACATCCTGAATTCCTCCGCGATTTTTTGTGGGAGGGGTGACACTTCTCCCGTCGCGAGCCGTATCTTGTGTATCTGTCCGGGAGACGAAGGGCCCTTGAGGATTCTCGCCAAGTATTTGCCCCCTTTATTCGCGTGAGCGTAGTAGAAGCTTTTTGAACGCCGTAGCGTTCTGAGGTGCCTTTTCAGGATGAGATCTCTAAGGGTTCTTCTTTTTTCCATCAATTCGCCATATACTGCATTAAGATGGGTTCTTTTGTGTTGGCGTTCTAGGTGCGCTATAGATTGGTAAAGGTCGGTCATTTCCCGCATAGCTTCTCGTTTCTTGATCGTGGCAATGCGTATGAGTATTCCTCGGATGACACTTTTATGGGCTTCCCAGATAGTGATGGGGGACATCCCGGGGGTATTATTGTCTCTGAAGAATTGTTCCAGCTCCTCGGCGATTTGTGTTCTGGTACCTGGGTCCGACAGGAGAGTTTCGTTGAGTCGCCATGTCCACCTGGACGGTCGGAATAGTGGGGACTCTAACTCCATTATGACTGTACCATGGTCTGACCACGCAGCCGGCTCAATGACGGCTTTACGTAGCCTAGATAAGCCTTCTTGCGTAACAAATAAAAAGTCGATGCGGGAATATCTGTCATGTAAGGCTGAGTAATACGTATAGTCCTTGGACGTGGGATTCAGGGTTCTCCAGCAGTCGACCAGCCTCATGGAGCTCAGAGATTCTCGGATGGTTTTAATATGGCGTTGTGACAGGCAGCTATGTCCTGATGAGGAGTCTAGTGTCGGGTCTAAAGGAGCGTTAAAATCGCCTCCTACCAAGAGGATCCCTTCCGTAAAATCTTCCAGTTTGTGCAAGACATCGCGTAAAAAGGGTGCCTGTTTCCTGTTGGGGGCGTATATTGTCGCTAATGTGTACACTTTGTCGGTTATAACGCCCTTTAAGAAGAGGTATCGCCCTTGCGGGTCAGTTTCTCGTTCCAGTTCTCTAAATGATATCTCGGCCGCCACGACAATCGCAACTCCAGCCCTGTGGGCCGATGGGTGGTTGCAGAGGTAGGCATCAGGGTAATGCCTACTGTGTAATCTGGGCGCTGAGCCTTCCCTGAAGTGGGTTTCCTGGAGCATGGCAATCGAGATGTGTTGTTTCTTCAGTGCTCTTAGTAAATGCGACCTGCGTTCCGGGGCGTTTAAGCCTCTGCAATTTTGCGTGAGGACCCTCAGGGGTGTGCAGCGGTACGCCATGGCCCAATCACGATCTGTGCGGTTCGAGCGCCAGTCAGGTCTGGAGCCCACGGTATAGGTCCGTGTCAAGAAGACGGAGAAGGGAGAGGGAGGTAGGGAAGAGATGGGTTGGCCCGTGAGGCACCAAGAGCGTGGGGGAATCCTCAGGAGCTCGATGCGGCCGCTAACAGAGTCTATCAGTGGGTGTGACAAGTAGGGTTGGGAGGGTTCCAACCTCCAACAGTAACCGTGTGCAGTGTTCAAGTGCGCCTTGAATCAGGGGAAATTAATGGCAACCAGGTCCCTTGGGGGGGGGGGGGGGGGGGGGGGGGGGGTTGGCGAAGGGGGAGGAACTAGTGCTGCAACCAGCGCCGATAGGCACCAGACCTGGGACCCGCCCAGAGGTTGGAAAAGCCTACAGCCTGGCTGTGAAGCCTGGGCACTAGTGAAAGTGTGGGTAGCGTGATGCAAGGTCCGCACCAGATGTAGTGGTAGAGGAGATAGCAAGGAGTGTTAGAGATGTAGGGAATTTAAGGTCACCCGTCTCATCCCTCCTATCGAAACTGAGTGGTGAGCTTACTTATGCGTCAAGTGCAAATGGTCACATGTGTCATACAGAGGTTATATGCAGTATCTTATAAACTTTAAACATTACAATTATATGTCAAAACCAGACATATCAACTCTTTACGTGTATTATTAAATGCAAGATAGAAAACATAGAATGTTGAACAACAATCAATGAATATTCCAGGCTGAAGACTACCCATGAGTCGTGTATCGGGTCCCCTTAGGCTATGCGTTATCTAGTGGGTGTCATTGTCATTGTACCCCGTGTCCCCGAGCCCCTTTTAGCTGCATCAAATACGTGTTGTGTTTACTGCCCTGACTCCCCAGGCATATGGCCATCCCCCCCTACAACATAGTGTGGTGTCGTGTGGGCCTCGAGTTCAGGGCACCGTTTCCCCCTAGTATCCGGAGGCGAGAATGCCCAAGAGCTGCCATATACGTTAAGGACATGACGCGAATAATGTGCATGGGGAGTTTCCCATATTTATATGAAATAAGCAATCATCGGGGTGGCGCATATAGGGCTGGTGGGTATATGTTTTGCCGTTTACGGATAAGGCTCATTTACATACATCTAACCTTCAGTGCAACGTAAGGCCATCACGACATGAGTGTTATCTTGGAGACCTCTATCCTATTACCCAATAACAATGTAACGATGGGGGGTTCAGACAGCATATAAATGAAAAACACTATGGAGAGATGCGTCAGATAATGCAGGTACACAACATTAACATTAACATTGGGATTGCATATTCACGTGTTCTGCCATGGTGTAGTCTAGTCTGAAGCGAAGTCCAGTGACTCATATCATCAGGCAGTTCGGAGACAGGCCCCAAAACCCCAAAGACCCCATCCCCATATCCCCCACCCCAAATATATTTCCAGGGCCCCGATAGTAACTGAGTCAGGGGGGCAGGGGGGGCAGTGAAGGGGTAGCGGTTCCGTACCAGGCATAATGCCACGAGTTCACATACCCGGGGGGGGACCCCGTTTAGAAAAAATATATCCCCAAAGTACCTGAGGTTGTCGGCTGTAGCCAGTCCATCCCCATCGCCGGGTGTGTGGAGCGCAGGCATCGGTCTTCCCAAGACAGGTCATTGATGTACCATTACGGCTGGGGGAACTGTAATGTCGTTGAGATGACAAAGTGCGAAAAGCAGGCCAGGGTAAGCGAAGACATCTAGAGCGGTTGTGGTAGCCTTCATCGGGTAGAGTTCTTATCCTTATTCTTCAGGAGAGGTTGGGTTTCTGCGTCGCCTGGCGAGCTCGCGTGGCGGAGATCTTGCGTCTCTGCGTCTGCTCCCTCTTTGTGGTCTTGGAGGCATATTTGGGGGGCCCAGTATCCAATTCGGTATTGGCAGCGGGGGGAGGCCGAGTTCCTCCAGGAAGCCCGGTACGTCTTCAGGCCCCCTAAGAGACACCCATCGGTTACCTTGCCGTGCCATGAGGGCGAATGGGAACCCCCATTTGTACGTAATGTGGCGGTCCCTGAGGGTATTAGTGACCGGGCGTAGTGCGCGGCGCGCTTCCAGGGTTAGCGGAGATAGGTCATTAAACAACGATACCTGTGCCCCCCTGTAGGGCCAGGCCGGTCTGTCTCGTGCCTTTTGCATGATGGCATCTTTCGTTGGGAAGGAATGTAGGCAACAAATAATGTCCCTCGGGCCTTCTTCCACCGTGCGTGGTCTTAGTGTTCTGTGGGCTCTCTCAAATTCAATCACTTGAGGTGTGGGTAGCTGGAGTATTGAATGGAATAACTCCGTCAGCACCTCCTCCACATTTTCGGAGCCCTCTGGTTCTGGCACGCCTCGGACTCTGATATTACATCTTCTGCCCCGGTTATCCACATCTTCAAGGTGCCTCCTCATGGCCAGGAGCATCCCCCCCTGGCGCGCTACAGCCGTGTCAGTAGTTTGTAGGCGCGCTGTGTAGGCCGCAGCAGACTCCTCCACGGCGGCAATGCGGCCTGTGTGTGAGGTTACCTCTGCGCGGAGCCCCGCTAGTTCTGTCCTTACCGCCTCTTGTATGGATGTAGCAAGGGTCTGCAGGTCGGTTTTAGTCACCATCACAGTCGTTAGGTGCTGCAGCCTCTCCTCAATCCTCTCGAAGGGAGCAGTGCCAGAGTCAGAGTTCGCCGCGGGCGGCGCCGCCATCTTGGGGCTGCTTGGCTCTCCGCTCGTGGTAGGATGCGGTTGCAGGAAATTATCCAGGGGTCTCTGAGTCTGTTTCCCCGGGGTCTGAGAGTTGTCTGGCCGCTTCGTGCGACCCATTTAGCTTTTGTAAGCGCTTGTTAAGAGCTATTAGGAGGGATGTTTGGACGGAGCTCCTCACTCACGCGTCCATCTTGGTCGGCACCTAAACCACGCCCCCGAGAAAAGAAATCTAGAAGAACTTAGAAATGACACATCGATTGTCATTATGCCGGCCGATAAGAGTGGAAGAGTGGACAAGACTAAATACTTACAGGAGATTGGAAAGCAATTACAAGATATTAATACATATAAGAAATTAAAAAAAGACCCCACATATGAGATAAGGACAAATTATCAAAAATTCTTAGAGCAAGGAGAAAAGGCAGAAATTTTAACAAGGGAGAATTAGCCTTATTATTGCTTGACCACTCACGTATACCAGTTATTTATGTACTACCCAAATTACACAAGGATCCTATAAATCCACCAGGACGCCCTATAATATCTGGCATAAACTCTATACTGTCGCCATTGTCACAGTATATCGACTTTCATCTTCGACCTCTAGTCAGAGACTGTCCTTCTTACCTTCAGGACTCAATGAGCCTGTTGAATATACTGAATGGTTTTAAATGGGAAGATGATTATCTTCTCATTACCTGTGATGTAACTAGTTTATACACCATCATTAAACATGAAAAAGGATGCGAGGCTACTGAGTTCTTTTTAAAAGAATCTAAAAAATACAATGAAGCCCAACGGAATTTTATTTTAGATTGTATACATATGATTTTGGATAACAATTATTTTTGGTTTGAAGGAGAATTTTACCTGCAAGTTAGAGGGACAACTATGTGGACCAGGTTTGCACCCAGTTAAGCTAACCTTTTTATGGCATACTGGGAACGTATCTTTATATATCAGGGGCATAGCTGTGGTGCAAACCTGGTTCTATACAAAAGATATATAGACAATATCTTTATTATTTGGAAGGGGTCAGAGGATCTTTTTAAATAATTTTTAAATTCTCTTAACTGCAATGATTGGGGAATCCGTCTAACTAAAAATGTTAGTAATACCAATATTGATTTTTTAGACCTTAATATCTACACCTGTAATAATAGGCTGAATACCCGTACATTTTTCAAACAAGTCGATGTAAATAGCTATATAGAGATTAGTAGCTGACACCATAGACCTTGGTTGACCAATATCCCGAGGGGACAATTTCTAAGATTACGTAGAAATTGTACGAATCAACAAGATTTCTCCTATCAGGCAGAAGTCCTGAAGAAACAATTTATACAAAAGGGGTATCATGAAAAAGATCTAGACACTCAAATTCAGGAAATAACATCCTTAGAAAGATCTCCTCTCCTAAAATATAAAAAGAGAGAAAACCCTGGTGTAGACAGTGAGAAGCAACAAATTCCCCTCATTTTTAATTACTCAAGTAATGTAGGCGATATTAAAAGAATTATAAACAAGAATTGGAGTATCTTAAGTCAAGATGAAGAAATACAGGAATTTTTAGGTTCTAAACCCAAATTTGTTTTTAGAGGTGCAAAAAATGTTAAACTAATTTTAACAAGTAGTTTCTTGGATAAAGTGTCTCCGGACAATAGTAACTTTTTAACAAAATGGTCGAAAAACCAACAAGGTTTTTATCACTGTGGGATGTGCAATGCGTGTAAAAAAACAAATATTATTGAAAAAAATGTAACCACTTTTAAATCTTTTAGTACTAATAAAGAATTTAAAATTAAATCAATGGTTACATGTCATTCTAATAATGTTATATATCTTCTAACGTGCCCATGTGGCCTTCAATACGTAGGCAAGACATCAAGGCCACTTAAAGTTCGAATAGGGGAACACGCTAGAAATATTCAAAAAGGATTCACAAACCATAGTGTATCAAAACATTTTTTAGAGAAACATGGCTCAGACCCTAAACTTCTACATTTTTACGCTATAGAGGTGCGGCCATATTTTGAGTGGCGTGGCACTTCCGGCTATGACCTTATATGGAAGTGGGTGGGTTTGTACACATGTGTTATCAATTATCCACTTTGTTCCCTGTTTCCCTCTAAGGTATATAAGCATTTTCTATTCACTTGTTAAGACAGATGCACTTGAAAAAGACCTGTTATGGTTGAAACGCGTTGTGCTATATTTGCTTTTTATTTGTGTATATATATACATCTTTTATTTGAAACTATTTGTTTAAATAAATCATTTTTTAAATATACTTTGGAGTCTGCTGCAATTTCATCAGTTCCTGCGGACCTACCTGAAAGATCCTGACTATATGTCTCAAGGCGGAGACGATAAGCGCTAAAAGTTTAGAGCCAACTTGTAAAAGGCTCTGAAAATTGTGAGTTTGAAGAAAATCTTTTTTCTCACTTTAATATTGTATATCCAGGTTACACTATGTGTGTTTCATTTATTTATATATAGGTTACAAGAAACCTGTTAATGTGATTACCTGAAATATTGTATGTATAAGGTAACATCTTTTTCTTTCCGTGAGCACTAAGTACTTTCTTTCATTTCTTAATCACATTTTTAAGTGTAAGAGGTGACACTACACTTGGGTATTTTTAGCTGCACCGGGCTTGAGAAGTTATTAGCGCCTCTTTTATCTGTTTTTAACTAAGTTAATTTTCTTACTCAAACCCACTGCATTCTTGCATCCCTCATTCATTATCTACGGTATGGTACGAGTAGTGTAACAAAATGGGAAAAAAGCAACAAAAACCCCCAAACTAGTTATGAGGTTGGGGACAAAACCATAAGTATAGGCACTGTCACTCATAGGCAGAAATGAGAGGTTTATTTTTACCACATGCAGCAGATACTTAAGTGTATAAGGTGAGATGGGACTCCAGAATCTGGCATGGGGCCCCTTTCAATTCTTTAAATGATAAATACACAACCTCTAGTCAAGTACATCTGCTGCATCAGACTGCAACTTTCTGAGGCTGCCTTGATGTCATAGGGGTTATAACTAACAGCATAAGACCAGGATGTATATTACATAACACCTCTAAGAGTGTATATAACTCATAACTCAGGTCACTAACACATACCCCCTGATTAACATGGCCAGCCCAGGATCCCTAATGACACAGGCTGTCTGCATTGAGCCCATTCCTCCATTAAGGCTGGATTAAAGAGGGCATGCGCTATGGGTGTGCTATAGGATGGCTCATTGATATTAAACATGGCTGTGGGCGGACGCATTGTGACAGCGGCAGGGAGGAAGAGGTGTTTTTCACATACCAGAACAGCACAGCCAGGGTGAGTACTACCTTTAAAATCCCATTTAATAACATTTATTAACACCTGCACATCTGGCCATCTCCCCAGCCTGCTGCCAGAATGTTTAATAATGTATCTCCCACCCCTTCACCTGTCCTACACCATGCTGTGTGTCCACTGCCAGCTGGCCCCCAGCCTGCCCTTTGTAGCCATTCCTGGTAGCCCGTGAGGTCAATGCCCTTGGGTCACACATGACATGCAGTGCTCCCCACGTGTGACATTGTTTGTCCTTACTTCCTTGCCAGCATACTGATGTAACACAGCTGGGGCCTCTCTTCGTGCAGACTCCGCTCTATCAGGCCCTCCTATACCTCGGTGACTTGTTACCTAGTATCCTGTGACCCACACTGACAGCTGGCAAGTCGCCCTTTACTAGGAAATGCCCACTTTGCCCCTCCAAAGCTTCTGAGAACTCATCTCAGGGTTGTAAATCAGCACTAGGCAACTTAGAGATTCACCTGAGATGGACTGCAACTCCCAGTAACCTCAGAACAGAGATGCTCCTATTCTGTGTGTCCAGGTACCACTTTACAATCTACAGGCGTTGTAATGGTGACATGTAAAGATAATCAGAATTATTGATACAATAAATCAATCGAAATTCTGCTGTTCTAGTAAGGAAATAGTTCCCTTCTGCACATGCTTTTAAATACAGTCATGAGCTGATGCAACAAAGCCAAGAGGATTATTTCCTAAATTGAGAATTCAAAATAAATGTCAAGTTTAAGGTTAAAATAGCCGAACTGGATTCATTCTCTTAAGTCTGCTATGGGATGCTATCAGTTTGACTAGTCTGGTCTTAAATTTGATGTGCACTTTGAATTCTCACTTTGATAAATAACCCAGTAAGAATTGTGATGTCTTGATTAGGGGACTGCAGATATTTAGCTGAAATAACCTTGTGAAAATATTTCCCAACTCTTTGCTATCTTGACCTGATATGTAATATTTTGTCTATTCTATGCAGTATTTGGATTAGTGAATGACTCCAACTCTCAAGGTTATTATCTGGGGGGGATTATTCACTAAACTCTCAAAGTAGCACACACACACAAAAAATATGTAAAAATTTAGGGAATAAAGCTGATCTGGATACATTCTCCAACACCGCTTTAGTAGCAGAACGGTTATTTTAGAATTCCATTTTCAATTCAGATTTTATTTTGCTACAATTTGAAATTCACTTTGAATTCTTGGCACTGCACACTTCAGTGAGTTGCCATGTATATTCACTATAGACACATTTTATTCTCAGTTGCTGACCCTGTATGGTACGAACTGAGTAATATCACATTGAGAATAAGAATTCAGTTTCCAAATGGCTTCGATAGCCAAAAGGCTAGCAGTAAGTCATAACCCAGAGATCTGTTTCTAAAACCGTGGGTACCACCACTTTCAAGTAGCGAGCAGTTTAATTTGACATTGTGCACAGTATTTCTTATTTAACGTGCTGATTTTAAACTGTTGGTGTAAGGCGTACATGGCTGAAATAAATCTGTTATTCATACAACTGGATTATAAAAGATTGAGAAACATAAGTTTAACCCCACATGACATGTCATGATTCCCTTTTATTCCAGAAGTTTGGTCCTTAAGGGGTTAAAGTATCCAATATGCCAGAGTTTCCATATGTCGGATATCAGCTCCACTCTGTATAATACATTGGGGGGAAATTGCATCACTCAGCCTTCATTTTTTGCATTACATTTTCTAGGATGTCCAAATTATGTATAATTTAAAACAGTTTGTCGGCTTTGGAAATTAGGTGAGTTATCCTTATTTAACTTTTTTTTTTTTTTTTAAAGTCATGCTTATACACTGCATGGATTCTATATATGCATGCTACAGCATGCTTATCAAATACTTTTTCAGAGTCAGTTCCTCCAGGTTACTGAGTTTATTGCTGTGGAGTAGGAGGGACTGCTGTAAATGCACAGTAATGCTATTTATAACAAACTGCTGGATGCTCTTATATCCTGGAATGTATTCTTTATACGGTTAAGCCATTGAAGCCCAACAGCCTTTATTCCTGATTTTTAATTCCGTATTTTTACAAATGGTACTTGAAATTAATTCCTTTATTATTATTATTATTATTATTATTAGCCCCTTAAAGGACCACTCTAGGCACCCAGACCACTTCAGCTTAATGAAGTGGTCTGGGTGCCAGGTCCAGCTAGGGTTAACCCATTTTTTTTTTTTATAAACATAGCAGTTTCAGAGAAACTGCTATGTTTATAAATTGGTTAAGCCTTCCCCCTAATCCTCTAGTGGCTGTCTCATTGACAGCCGCTAGAGGCGCTTGCGTGATTCTCACTGTGAAAATCACAGTGAGAGCACGCAAGCGGCCATAGGAAAGCATTGTAAATGCTTTCCTATGCGACCGTCTGAATGCGCGCGCAGCTCTTGCCGCGCGGGCGCATTCAGCCGACGGGGCGGAACGGAGGAGGATCGGAGGCAGAGATCTCCCCGCCCAGCGCTGGAAAAAGGTAAGTTTTACCCCTTTTCCCCTTTCCAGAGCCGGGTGGGAGGGGGACCCTGAGGGTGGGGGCACCCTCAGGGCACTCTAGTGCCAGGAAAACGAGTATGTTTTCCTGGCACTAGAGTGATCCTTTAAGGATTAAGATGAAAAAGGGGACGATCTCACCCTCGTGTTGCAGCTCCAGCGCACATTGATTGGTGCTGGGCAGCCAGCAAAGCCCAGCCCTCTTCACTGGCCAGAGAGACCAGGAATTTTTCAAACCCTCATCCAGGGGGCAGAGTCTCTGTGTGATTTAACAAAACAATGGGGCTTTTCCCTGCTGCCCACATATTGGCCCTCCTCAACTGCATTGAAAATACAGAATTTACAGTTCCATACTATCAGTGTCTGTTTCCTCCAAACCAGGGCAATGATCTCTCCTGGCGGTCTATAGGTGTCGCTTTGGTAATGTTACTCACAGTGTTTCTTTAACCCCTTAAGGACACACGACATGTGTGACATGTCATGATTCCCTTTTATTCCAGAAGTTTGGTCCTCAAGGGGTTAAAGGGACACTATAGTCACCAAAACATAAACAGCTTAATGAGAAAAGTCAGTGTTCACATTAAAGCCTAGGAACACCTCAAGGGGCCACTTCTCAGACGGCCACTAGAGGTGCTTCCTGGGCCAGTGGGGCACAGTGTGCACTGCAGTGCAGCGTCACACTGAACTTTCCCCATAGAGATGCTTTGAATCAATGCATCTCTCTGAGGAGTTACTGATTGGCCCAGGTGGGGTTTGCCTCTCCACTCAATCCAGTCCACTTTGCTGCTCACTCACCCACAGGTGCCACATTTGCCTGATCCCACAATAATGCAAAGGAATGAATGGGCATCGCTGGATATGTGTAAATACAGGTACATGATTAAAGCTTGTGGGAGCCAAAACAATATACTCACTATTTGCACTTATCCAATGTTGCCCGTTTATTCTTCGTTTGCTAAATGCATGTATTAGACATTCTCAACTATTTTGGTTCTTTTGGGAAAATGTTTCTTAAAGGGATACTTTAAGCATCAATACCACTTCTTCTTTATATAGTGATTCTGATGTGTAGATCCTGTCCATGTAGTCTGAGAAGTGGAAGTATTTCTGAGAAACAACAATGTTTACATTTGTCAGTCGGCATGCCTTCAATCAGACAGCTATTAGAGTCACTTCCTCACTAAGACTTTTAACAATTGAATGTCTTCATGTTTAACATCATCACACCCAGGATGGTGATACTAAACGCTGATCATTTTTACAGTGAAGTATTGAATAATGCTTCGCTATTAGAAGCACCAGAGAGGTGCTTTACAGTAGGCACTAGAATGCTTCTCTATTAACCATTGGATTGGCCCAAAATCATCTCTCAAGAGGCAGAGCGGCTGATCCAATAATCTAATCTAAGTGAAGAGGGACAAATATTAAAATATATTTCTTCATAACCTTAGAGTTCCTTTAATCACCTGTTACAAGGATGGTATGCAATGCATAGTTTAAAAGTTACGAAGAGTATGCTATATTTGAAAGGAAATTAACGATTGCAAGAAAGTCATACATTTCTCCTATAGTAAACTGATTTGTGCGTTAAGTGTATTCCAATCATTTCTTCTTCATTGAAATCCGTTTTACTTTGACACTTCTTCATCTAGGTAAATAAACCACTCTCCCCAAGCATGGCACTGAACCCAGCCATTCAAGCAACTATCGATCTCTTGGCAGGAGCTGCAGGTACGGCACAGGAAAGCAAATTGATCTCTTTCTACTCTAAAATGTATATACGCTACAGTAAAAGCATCTTTGTCACATATCCATAATAGACAATATTCACTTTAATATGTAATGTGTGAGCTAGGTTACAGTTAGTTATACTAGGATGGAATTTTGCTTCATAAGACCACGCTTTCTAATACTTTCCCCCGACCTGCAATGTTTGCTGGTTTACTCCATTTATTCAGCTGTATATGATCATAGCATAGATGTATGGGACTTGGCAGTTCAATGCAATAGAGAGCAGCCACCTAAACTACAAGTCCTTGAAATGGTGTGCATTGGTTTATGGGAGATTCTCAATGATGCGATAGAAAGTTAAATGAGCCTTTTGATTGGCCAAGTCATTTCCTGGTTTGAGCAGAGCTCACTGCAGAAGCTGCAAAGCTTGAGGTTTTACAGCAAACGCAGGAACTTCAAATGTGATTTATATTTGTATTATTTGTTAATTATTGCATAACCAATGTAATGCATTTTTGTTTTTAAATGGCTCAACTATTTCAAGGAGCAGTACTTGCATTTATTCAGTGTGACCAACTTGGAATTGTATCACCATTTTCATATCTTTATTGAAAGTTACTGAATATAAAGCCTGTAAAGAGAATTAGGGATTTGCAGATTTGATTTGATTACCTTCTAGCACTGAACTGTGCATTAAACTGCATAATTATCCTGGATGCCAAGGGACCCACACAAACCCTGTTTTGATTTTTTTTAGAAGCTTGTCATATGTTTAAAAGGTTACTCCAACTATTCTTAATTTTTTTGTTTCATTTATATTGTCCAACTGGGCACTGTTAATTATACCTCTTTTACTATACCACTATACCCCTCTTTTATTAGCTCCAAAATCCTATTAAATTAGGATAAAACTTACCTGTATTTACCTCAATTGCCAGGCAAAGCTCCCCTCGCCAGTCTCTATTCGCCGTTCAACGTCACTTCTTCCCTCTCTGAGGTCCAATCAAATGCGTCTCATAGAGAGGCATGTAATTGCATCAATCTACGTTACTCGGAGCGTATGTGTGCATTCTGAGCCAGGAAGCAGAGGGAGTGGGGGGTGGACATAGAAAAGGTTTAACCCCTTAAGGACCAAACTTCTGGAATAAAAGGGAATCATGACATGTCACACATGTCATGTGTCCTTAAGGGGTTAAAAAGAGACCATGACTGTCAGTGTATGGAGCACATGAAGGGAGTGAGAGAGGGAGCAGAGATACAAGCCTCCCCTTTGTAGAAGCTGATTACATCTGTCACCAGTGCGAGTGCTTGTAAAAGCAGAAGTGGTAATGGAGGCTGGAGTAATCCTTATAAAGACACCATAGCAACTTCATCAGAATGTATTTGTTATGGTGCATGGAGATCCCAGCTCCTACTGTAAGGCTTCATGATTAAAGCCTCAGACATTGAGCAGATGTTCAGGGGCAAAGCAATCTGCGCCGGCATGAAGAATTTGAAGTTAAACCATAAAAAAACATTTTAATCCCTTCTGGTAAGCCTGTAATGAGGTTGTTATGGTGCCTTAAAATAAACACAGACAGACTAAATAATTATCAAAGGATGGCATGAGCAGTTTTATAGTTCTGATACCCTGTTATACTAGACTTGGGAGACTCGTGAAGACCTGTGTGAGGTTAGAGCTGATTAGTCATAAAACGTCTTAATGAGTTTCCCGAGCCTAGAATAAGAGTGCATTGCGCCTGTGAAATATTCAGAAATATTACACCAGTTATTGTGTTTGTTCATTTATGTTAAATGTATCCTTTGCATTTCTGTTAAATGTATCCCAGGTGGTACTGCATGTGTACTAAGTGGTCAGCCCTTTGACACCATAAAAGTGAAGATGCAGACATTTCCCGCCATGTACCGGGGGCTCCTAGACTGTGCCGTGAAGACGCACAAGCAGATTGGGTTCAAAGGATTCTATAAAGGGACCAGTCCCGCATTGGTTGCCAACATAGCCGAAAACTCTGTACTCTTTATGAGCTATGGGTTTTGTCAGAGAGTTGTCAGAGCCATTGCTGGCGTAGACACAAACACACAGCTAAGGTAAGTGACTGACTACTTTTTCTGCATCTGAGTAACATTATTTTATCTCTAAAATCCTTTCTCTAGGAATATGTTGTAATTGTTAGATCTTATAATAAAATTTGAATATAAATACAAGAATTGCTTTATGCTCACCACTAGGCAAAAGACTGAAAGGTTAATTCTCTAAAGTAGGAATTCATCACTAATTTAAACTTTTATAGCAAAAGACAAATAGCAGAGAATCAGACTTTTTCCATGTTTACTATATTGGACTCCTTGGTCCATCACAATGATTCCCGTTTATTGAATTAACCCACAAACACTATATTATCCTATAGAATGTCCATTTGGAGTTCTCACTAGAGCTGGTGCTGATCTTCCAAGGTACTAGCATGGCCTTCAACCTGCAGATAGTAACCCACCAGATCTGTTTCATGGCATCATTGATTTAATAGGATATCCATTTTCAGCCAATGTTTCTATATCATATTAAGCCCTACTTTTTAAATTATTAGCTAGGGCTAGTTTTAGATAGAGGTGAAGGCTAGAACCAGATAAGGGAGTTGTTCACTAACATCTGGTTTTGCCTTTGAAAGGCAGCATTCGGGATAATTCCTCAATTTACCATGGAGGTACTCAATAAAGTCAATAAACTCACTAAGCTAACAGAGCCAGCAGCCTTCCGAGACAGACGCCAGTAGTGAGCACTCTGGCTACCCGAAAATCGAGGCAGGTGTCACATGTACCCCTACCCCATACTGTCCCAATTGACGCATAGGCCGACTTAATCTTTACTGTTACCTACACACCCTATAAAAATATACCGTGCTGTTACCTTTTCCCATGACATATGTATATCTCACTGTTGCTATTCAATATTTGTTGCAGTCATGACAATGCAAATTATGTTTGTTGGTTTAAAGCACAACAAAAATAAAGAATGTCAAAAATAAACTCACTAAAATCGGTTTGAAGACAAATTCAGAGAGTAACCCCATATGTCATAATAATTCGGGCATGTTTTAAACTGCTTCTGAATTATCTCAAGCCATTCAGAGTTACATTCATACATTTCAGTCAACCTGTTTTGCATATAAGATGCAGCTAGATGGTGAGATGGCTTAGTTGGTTAATGCACCAACTGTTGGACCTGTTCAAACCTCAAGCACACGGGTTCTGTTTCTTTCTGTATTTTTCCATCCTTTATAAATCAGTAGAATAGTACTGAATGATAACATCTATACCAACTACAAGAGAAAATCTCAAGTATCCTTCTTTTTAATGTTCTGTTAAAGCAGCTCTGTCCATTTCCAGATTTTACTTTTATATTAATGTCCACATATTTCTCCTTGTTTTTATTTTTTTCTTTGAATTCACAAATTTATTTTATATATTAAAAAAATACTAAGAAACCCTTATTATCCAGTAGATATTACTAGTAATGGTTGGTCAGCGTTGGTGGTACCAATTCCACCCTAGGGCTTAACCCTAATTAACTTAGAATGATTACATTTTAAGAGATCACAAAACGAGGTCCCTAGATTGATAATTATAAGGAACAGTTTACAGTCCTAAGAGTGAATGCAGCTGTGATAGAATGAAGGGAAACAGATACTATTTGGTAACAGAGTAATTCACTTTGTTGCTTATTCAGTAGTTTATTAGGCCTTATTTATTAGTCGAAACCTATTCCACTCAATGATAAAGTGCTTATAAATATATGTTTTGGCACTCTGCAATACATTAGGTGTTTTAAAGATACAGCGCACTTTATTTCTATGGTTTTTCTATTAATGTGTTTCTTTAGCTTTTACACATTATAAGGCGCAGTTTATATAACTTAATTTATTTCATTTTTATTAAATTTGTAGCGCTATACTTTTACTTGTTTTTCTTTTATGTTTATTTATTAGTTGCCAAAATTAAAACTGACATAGAGGGTAACTCTGTTTACCAATTAAATGAGGGTGTCTATTAACGTAATGGGAGTCTCAATACTTCCCTCTAAAGATTATAAATCAGACTCCCATTTCTGGGGTCTGTTTTATAGTAATAGAATACAGTTATCTAGTCCAATCGCAGGGTGAGGTCTGCTCTCAACAAGATTAGAAAGGGAAATTTTCACTAAACAGTTACTTCCCATATAAACAACCTAAAATGGGGGTATCAAGAGAGTATTGCCACATTAAGGATGATGCTAATTATAGAGAGGGGGATAGGGATGGATAGTTATAGGAGGTTACAGCGTCCACAGTGAGGGGGAAGGGGGTAACAAAGAAAATAGTAGAATCCACAATACAAAAAGGAGTGAATCCTGTAACTCTTCCTTCCTTAATAGGTGCTTAGATGCTGTATAGATCCATTGCTGTTCTGACAAATATACTAGCTGCAGCTACGTGCCAAATTCTAGGCTAAATAGAGTAAACTTCTCCTAGTTCTCAATGTCTGAACCTTTGTGGGTGCTAATAATAATATCAGCTATCACAGCTGCAGCTACCTGCCAAATGCTAGGTTAAATAGTAGAGAAGACTTCTCCTAGTTCTCCATGTCTGCACCTTCCTGGGTGCTAATAATAGTATGTAACTTAGTTACTCCTATTCTGAGTCACCAATACCTTCCATACCTATCCTTGTGGCAATCCCCATAAAATTCCCTGCAATCCCACCAACACCCTATTAATCAAAATAGTGAATACGTGATAAATCAGTGCATAGTGCAAGTTAAATAAAATTAAATAAACCCTACGCGCGTTTCGGTGCTCAAATGGGACCATCGTCTACTGTCAATTCTGTGCAATATAACATCTATCATTAGTGCTGAAAACAGGCGCAATGGTCAGTACTGCCTGCAAGGGGAAGCCTTGGTTTTCCCTCGCTCCTTCCCTCTGTACACCATTTTCCCTCGCTCTTTCCCTCTGTATGCTATTTTCTCTCGCTTCTTCCTTCTGTACGCTATTTTTCCCTCGCTCCTTCCCTCTGTACACTAATTTCTCTCGCTCCTTCCCTCTGTACACCATTTTTCCGTGCTCCTTCCCTCTGTACGCTATTTTCCCTCGCTCCTTCTTTCTGTACTCTATTTTCCCTCGCTCCTTTCCTCTGTACACCATTTTCCCTCGCTCCTTCCCTCTGTACGCTAATTTCCCTCGCTCCTTCTTTCTGTACACTATTTTCCCTCGGTCATTCCCTCTGTACTCTGCCTTCCTTTATTGATAGTAATTGTATTATTAGTAGTAGTTTTAATAGAATTTATCAGAATACCATCAGAAAACTATTCCTAATGCCATAGTGTTATCCTACCTATTTATGTATCCGGACCCCCAGTGAGGGTTTAAAAGGTAGTTGTACTTATCTTTACTCCCTCGCTGCACTGGTCTCACTATGGCCACCTAGCCTCTGTTTCCCATTAGGGTGCACAAGCCCGGCAAAACACGACGCTGCTCCAATCAAATGCTCTCTATGAGCAATGTTTGATTAACCAAGTCTGACTTGGATATTCAGGAGAAGCACCTCTAGTGGCTTTCAGGAAGACAGCCACTAGAGATGTGTTTATCCCTGCAATCAGAATATTTATACTCATAATATTACTATGTACTATGCCAATGTTTTGGATTGCAGGATTAAAACTAAAGGGCTACTGCACAAAGTGTCTTAAGTGATCCTTTAAGGTAAAATCCTAATACAACCAGAGTAGGTTCTGGCACAGAAGTAGGTCAGTGGTGACTTTCTAAGGATTTAAAGAGGCATTAAACAATTTCCTTTTAACTTTTGCTTCTAAAAAACACAACTGTATATGTTTGACATCCCTGCTTTAGTGATTAATCCATCTTCTCTGGCTGTGAAGCAGTGTCTGTATATTACAGTATAGAAGTTTGTTTTGTATTATTGTTGTGCGGTTGATTGCTGTAGTTATTTGTTTTTCTCTCCCTTTGTAGTGATCTGCAAAATGCAGCCGCTGGATCAGTAGCTTCAATTTTTGCCGCCCTGGTTCTCTGTCCCACGGAGTTGGTAAAATGCAGACTCCAGGCCATGCATGAGCTGCAGTTATCTGGCAAGATATCACAGGGACAAAAGTAAGGCTGTCATACATGTATTTACATTGCGATTAGACTATTACTCTTGCAGAATCTTCCTTAAAGAAACCCTATAGTGTCAGGCATACAAACCTGTATTCCTGGCACTACAGTCTTGAAACCGCCATTTAGGTACCCCTGCCCTCCTCATCGCCGGTTAAAAAGGTATAAAACTCCACCCCTACTCCGCCTCCTTGGCTAAGATCATCAAACTTGATGATCTCAGCCAATTCAATGCTTTCATATAGGAAAGCATTGGGAGGCTGTTGTGCATGAGTGGCAAAACGCATGCTGCACAAATCAGCATCTCCTCATAGAGATGCATTGGATCAATGCATCTCTAGGAAGAACGTTCAGCGCCTCCATGCAGAGCGTGGGGATGCTGAACGTCAGTGCTGGACACTGTGCAGCACTGACCCAGGACGCACCTTTAGTGGCCATCTGAATGACTGCCACTAACGATGTTACTAGGCTGTATTGTAAACACTGGCTTTTCTCTGAAAGGGCAGTGTTTACATTAAAGAGCCTGCATGGACAGGCAGACACCAGAACAACTACTTTAAGCTGTAGTTGTTCTGGTGATTATAGTGTCCCTTTAAGTTTACGGTTAATCAGACATTCTAAGACTGATCAAATAAGACCTTTATTCTAATTTAAAGGGACACTCTCTTTATATCAAAACTGCAACATTAAACTGGTCATGTTGGCATTAATAATGTCGACCTGTGCATTGTATCCACATAAACATTTTAGGAAGATAACAGCACTCTAGATCGGGGTTGAAAACCATAGTAGAATTTGCCTAAATGTGCAAGTAACATTACATTTTTATAGCTCTTCCCAATAAAAGTATACCTGAAAATCCTTAAAATTGTTTCAAAAATTTGCCTTAAAATTGTGGCTGTTTAAATAACCCTTTTCTGAATAATTGCCTCTATTGTAGCTTTAGGACAGGATACATTAAACACAATTTTCAGATGTAGCATATGCTTGAACATGGACCTATATGTAAAGTAGCTGCAAAATTAATTCTCTTTATATTGATGTGTGTTGTGTGTTGTGTGTGACACTGTTGTCCCAGGCCATCATAGCCTTTAAGGGTTTAACCATCAGATCTTTAAAGATGTCTTCCAGGTAATAAAGTAAGGTTTGTCTGGAATTCAGAATGGGTTAAAAGTGAATATCAAATTCAAGGCCAAAGTAGCCAGACTGGTAGCATGTTTGATTTGATTTTTTTTTTTCCTGTTTGGCTATCTGGACTAAAGCTTTTTTTTTTTTTTTTTCTATTTCTATTATTGAAGGTATATAGATGGTCATTACATACATCGAAAGATTCAAAGCCAAGATTCAAAGTACACATGTTTCAAAACAAATAAATTCGTTTAGCAAATTTGAAATTCGGAATTTTGAATTCCCGACCGGTCTCACTTTAGTAAATAGCTATATTCCTGTTGAGCTAGACCAAGTAAAATCAATAAAATTGTGTAGAATGTTTTCAGGCAGACTTGGGGCTTACAAATAAATCATGGGAACTCCATGTTGTCTGTAGTCCACTTGTTGCAAAATTATGTTTTAAGATGAAAATCATTAATGTACAGAATAAATGTACACACATGTTTTGCATGCCTCATGTTCTTACTGATGTCATATCCTTTTGAATATAACAACTTTATTTTGTTTTATCTGTATCAGTACAGTTTGGTCAGTAGTAAAAGGAATTGTACAAAGAAAAGGACCCCTAGGTTTCTACCAAGGTCTGACGAGCACAATTTGCAGAGAAATGCCAGGCTATTTCTTTTTCTTCGGGGGATATGAACTGAGCAAGACATTCTTTGCATCAGGAGGAAAATCGAAAGATGAACTTGGTGAGAAGATTACTAACTGCTTATTTAATGTTTCAAAAAACAAACTTGTTCAAATCACAAAGATTAGTCCCTGATCTGGAAAAGTCTCCAACACAGCTTGGCTATATTTGCGTGAATGTTTGCCTTTTGGATTTCAGTTAACTACAGTTCAGAATTTTGTAAATAAACAGTTTATTGTTAATCTGATGATGAACAGTATGTGATATGTTTCATTTTTCTAAAAGGACACTGTAGTCACCAGAACAACTACAGCTTATTTGTTCTGGTGAGTATGATCACTCCCTTTAGGCTTTTTGCAGTAAACACTGTCTTTTCAGAGAAAATGCAGTATCTACATTACAGCCTAGGGCAGGAATAGGCAACCTTCGGCACTGCAGATGTTTTGAACTACATCTCCCATGATGCTTTGCCAGCATTATGGGTGTAAGAGCATTATGGGGGATGTAGTCCACAACATCTGGAGTGCCAAATTTGCCTACCCCTGGCATACGGATAACTCCACTAGCCACTCCTCAGATGGCTACTAGAGATGCTTTCTTGGGCAGTGCTGCACTATTTGCAGCACTGACATTTAGTATCTCCACCCTCTGAACTCTGAATAGAGACACTGAACTTTTATCATAGAGATGCATTGATTCAATGCATCTCTATGAGGAGATGCTGATTGGCCAGGGCTGTGTTTGGCTTGTGCTGGCTCTGATCTGTCTCTTTGACAGTCTCAGCCAATCCTATGGGAAAGCATTGCGATTGGCTGAGAGAATCACTTCTGATTATGTCAGCCAAGCAGGCAGATCAGGGGAAGAGTCAGCAGCTGCAGACTTGAATAGAAGTAAAATGTTATTATATTTAGGGGGGGGGGGCTAGATGGTGATTTTAACATTATAGGGTCAGGAATACATGTTTGTGTTCCTGACCCTGTGGTATTCATTTAAAGAGAGTCTTGTTTTTAAAAAAATAAAAAGCCAAAGTTATTCTTGTATATTGGGGAGGGGAAATTACATTTAAATGCTTTGTGTTGACATGGAGTCATATTGAGTTACCTTCAGTAGCTTTGGAGAGTTCTACTGCCAGTAAATGACTGTAGTATTCTGTGTCAAGATAAGTATATATGTGATGTTCCTGTGAGTCTTGTTAGAAAGGCAGAACAAGGTTAAAATTTTTTCTACTTCTGTAACCTCCTAGGTCCAGTTGCTTTGATGATAAGTGGTGGTGTAGGAGGAATTGCATTGTGGCTTGCAGTATTTCCAGTGGACTGCATCAAATCCAGAATCCAGGTCCTCTCCATCACAGGAAAACAAGCTGGCTTCATGAGTACATTTTCAAGCATTGTCAAGAATGAAGGTATATCCTCAAATAAATAGAAAAAAAAAATTCACATTCCATGATGTCACTCCTATGCCCACTGATTTGTCCTGCTTAAATCAGTTTTAAGGATCAGAAATGCCCCCAAGTTCCCGGTACCAAGTTAGATATCTAGATGCCATCAATTTAACAGAAACAATGCAATGTATCTCTTTGTCACCAGTCATGGAGTCATAATGAGCAGGTCTTTAGTCCTCAGAACTCTATAGGAACCTGACAGAGTCAAAAGAATCAGAGCAACATGTGCCCCATAAAATCTGGATGGGCAAGAACACTCTACTTTATACATGCAATATTCAGCCTCCTGACACTCACCCAAGTGATAGCACTATTATTCTCATATTGCGAGAAGCATCTTGTAGGTGAATGTATGAATGTGTCAAAGCTGCAAAATATCTGTCCATATTACTGTTGCTGTAGCGGTTTAAAATACATGGCTGTGCTCCCATTAAAAGCAATAGATGGACAAGGAATGGTAAACCTCAGCCACATTCTGGTCTCTTCATGAATTGCTGAAAAACTGCGGATTATTGGTACCTTTAGAGTAATCTGTCATTTGTCCTTTTTATGTTTTTTTTGTGTTAGTAAACGATGTCCCCAATGTAAGGTGGAGTTATGATCTCAAGCCCAGACACACACACACACGCACTCTCTCTCTCTCATATATATATTTTACTTTGTCTTGCCCTGCATGCTAAAGCTAGTTGTCCCCAGCCCCACTCAACATTGTTGGCTTGTTAACTTAAATGTTATTCACCTATCTGCTTATCTCTAAAGATCTTCTGCAACCCACACCCCTCTTATTTTATTGATACCCACCCAAATGTCTTGCTTGACCAATCCTCACCACATCTGTGCATCTCCATTCCTTAGCTTTATTGCATGCCCTTTTGACCCTATTATCTCTCTTCCGCAGTCTGAGTTAAAATGTTCCCTGTTGAAAACCAGAATAGTTCTCCATTGCCCACCCACTCCTCCCCTCACCACACCACCCCACCACACCACACCACAAGCTCTTTATTCCATTTATAGACAGAATCTCACATACAATTTTAGATAATTAGAAATGACCGCTGCAAACACTACCCGAAATCAGAACACTCCTACACTCCCTTAAGCCCTTACACTTAATCCCTTCTCCTTACTTCTGCTTTTCTCAAAGTACTTCTGAGCAATTGTGAGGGTTTCTTTGCTGTTTTAAACAGCAACCCTTTCTGTTTCAGTGACTGAGTTTTCAGCTGCAATAACTATCAGCTCCTTCAGCATGTTGCCACGGTTACTCACCTGAGTGTAGTTATCAACCCTGCTGCTAATCAGTTCTGCCTATTTAAGCAGCAAATCACAGAACCTCCTTGCCCTTGCATGGTTTCCTGTTACCCAGAAGTCGCCTTGTTCCTGTGTGTTCCGGGTTCCTGACTCCGCTGCTCTCCGTGTTCCTGATCCTGGCTTGTCTGACCCCTGCTTGATTCCTGGACTTTGCTTTTGGTTATTTATTTGTTATTTATTAATAAAGGTGTTTTTGCATCTAGTTCTGTCTCTGTCTGGTTCCTGGTCCCTGACATTACACAAGGGCCATGAATACAGATGGTACAGGCAATACACCTATACCTAACCTATTTACCCGGTGGGACCAGCAGAGCCACCATTTGGACCAGTATGCCCATCTGGATCCAGCACCCGGCCAGCCTGCGATTGCGGCCGCCTCTGCCTCACTTATTGTTTTAGCACTGGTTGTAGCCTCCAAACCTGTTGCGGCTAGAGGAATGACTGGGTCTGTCCCGCTCCCTCAGTATTTTGGGGGCAACCCAGTTCAGTGCAAAGAATTTGTAAACCAGGTTAAAGGATACCTTGAAATGCTGCCCCAGGCATTTCCTACAGACAGCGACAAAGTTCACTTCATGATTTCTTTGCTGTCTGAAAAGGCCCTAGCTTGGGCAAAACCTCTCTGGGAGGCAGAGAGGCCTATCATTTACAATTACCCTGAATTTGTTGCGTCCTTTAAAAGGGTTTTTGATATTGCAGCTCGCTCCACCCCTACTGCGGAACAACTCATGTCTAATGCTCAGGGCACGAAAACTATTGTCGAGTATGCCAGTGAATTCCGTACCATGGCAGCAGAGGGTGGCTGGAACAACGAGACTCTTGTGGCTGCCTTTGCACAGGGGCTCTCTGATGTTATTAAAAATGAGATTGCAGCCAGAGAATTACCTAAAGATCTCGAGGAACTGATATCATTTGTCACCCTCATTGACATCAGACTCCTAAAGAGATCCTCATCCAGGGAGCGCCTGCGGAGGCCTCCTGTATATTTGGCACCATGCTTTTCTTGCCCACCCAAACCTCCCATGCCTCCTGGTCCTGAGTCCTCGGTCGGTGTGGAGCCAAGGCGGTTAGGCTTCTCATGCCTCTGTCGAGGAGAGAGCCTTTAGGAGGAGGGAGGGCCTGTGCCTATACTGCGGACACCACGGTCACATGTTAAAGTTTTGCGATTCGTCCGGTAAAGGGCCCGCACCCAAGATACTGTCAGGGGCAGAACTTGGGTGGTCTTTCTGCAGACCCAGAGATATATGAGGACAAACCCTTGGTGCCTATTATCCTCTCCTGGCCTGATTCATCCATTAAAACCCAGGCATTGCTTGATTCTGGGGCCGCAGGCTTGTTTATAGATTGTGCATTTGCATCGGAGCACTCTATACCCTTACAGCCTCGCAACTCTCCACTAGCTTTCGAAGCCATCGATGGCAGACCAATACAGCCAACCCACGTGACCCAGGAAACCGTGCCCATATCTCTGGCTGTAGGGGCTCTACATCATGAGACGATCCAATTCCAGGTCATTTCCTCTCCATATTACCAGGTTGTTTTGGGATACCCTTGGCTACAGAAGCATAACCCCACAATTGATTGGCGCAAATCTGAGATATTTTCTTGGTCCCAGCAATGCACATTTTCCTGTCTCCAGAAACCAGTCAAAGTTTTGGGCACATGTTCTGACCCGCTGAGTACCAAGAATTCCAAGATGTATTTGACAAGGGTCAAGCCAGCGTTCTGCCACCACACCGTCCGTATGACTGTGGTATCGAACTCCAACCTGGTGCCATTCCTCCCCGTGGCCGGATTTACCCGCTGTCTGTAGCAGAGAATTGAGCCATGGAGGAGTATGTTACCGATGCGTTGTCTAAGGGATTCATTCGGAAGTCATCTTCTCCTGCCGTGCCGGCTTTTTCTTTGTGAAAAAGAAAAATGGCGAGTTGAGACCCTGTATCGACTATAGGGGTCTCAATCGCATTACTATTAAGAATGCCTACCCCATTCCATTGATCACTGAGTTATTTGACCGCCTCAAGGGAGCAACGGTCTTCACTAAACTTGATGTGAGAGGGGCATATAATCTCGTCCGGATAAAAGAGGACCACGAATGGAAAAACGCATTTAGCACCAGGAGCGGGCATTACGAATACCTAGTAATGCCCTTTGGTCTTTGCAATGCTCCGGCAGTTTTCCAGGAATTTATAAATGACGTCCTGCAAGAGATGCTGCAGCAATGTGTGGTGGTTTATCTTGACGATATATATCGACAGAAGGTTAAATGGCGCAAAAGGAGGAAAATATATATGTATAGCGAGCATACACAATATAAATAGAAACAAATAGCTGCAACTCACTGGGAGTCCTGGTGAGATCTCCTAAGTGCTAAATAGGTAATAAGGAATGGTGAGTGCGCTTACAATAAATAAAATACAGTGTTAATCACACTAAAAAATCTGAAGGGCATATAACACATTTGATTAAAATGCAATAATACCAAAGTGCTATAGTGCTTTAAGAGATTTACAAAATATGTGAAGTGCCAAAGTGCATATATGTGCAGACAAGGGATATCCGATATAAATAAAAAAAAAGGACTGATATACTTGCAGAGCTTCTGGAACAAAAAATACACGGCTCTGTAATACAAATAATACAACACCTAGTGCAATATGTTTGTACAGTGCAGAATTAACAATAAATAAATAAGTATCTCACTCACAATGGTGGAGTGGTTGAAGTACCACCCCAAACTATCAGGCTCCAGGGAGGATCAGCCCCCAGTGATCGTGGGATCCACTCAGTGTAGAAAGAACGTGGGCCAGTCCGGATCACTGAGTTATTTGACCGCCTCAAGGGAGCAACGGTATTCACTAAACTTGATCTGAGAGGGGCATATAATCTCGTCCGGATAAAAGAGGACCACGAATGGAAAACCGCATTTAACACCAGGAGCGGGCATTACGAATACCTAGTAATGCCCTTTGGTCTTTGCAATGCTCCAGCGGTTTTCAAGGAATTTATAAATGACGTCCTGCGAGAGATGCTGCAGCAATGTGTGGTGGTTTATCTTGACGATATTCTTATCCATTCCACATCTCTCGAGTACCATCACGCAGACGTTTCTAGTGTTCTACAGAGACTTAGAGAAAATAATCTGTTCTGTAAATTGGAGAAATGTGAGTTTAACTGCAAACAGGTCACATTCTTGGGCTATGTTATCTCAGATGCTGGATTCTCTATGGATCCAGATAAACTTTTGGCTGTACTAAAATGGCCTCGACCAACGGGTCTTCGCTCTATACAACGTTTTCTTGGCTTCGCCAATTATTATAGGAAGTTCATACGCAACTTTTCTTCCTTGGTTAAACCTCTCACGGATATGACCAGGAGAGATGCTGATCCACACCATTGGTCACAGGAAGCCATTACTGCCTTTGAGTCTCTCAAAGTCGCCTTTGCTGCTGCTCCTATACTGGCACACCCTAACCCTGCCTTAACATTCATTCTTGAAGTCGATGCGTCTGAGACAGGAGTAGGCGCCCTCCTGTCTCAACGTCCTAACCCAGAGAGCTCCAGGCATCCGTGCGGGTATTTCTCGAGGAAATTGAACCCGGCGGAATGCAATTACCAGATTGGTGATAGAGAACTTCTAGCCATAATTTTAGGTCTCAAAGAATGGAGGCACCTTCTTGAGGGTACTTCAGTGCCAATCCTCATCCTAACAGACCACAAGAATCTTACATATCTTTCTGAAGCTAAGCGGCTTTCCCCCCGGCAAGCTAGATGGGCTCTCTTCCTGTCAAGATTCAATTATGTGGTTTCTTACTTGCCCTGTACTAAAAACATTCGGGCTGATGCCTTGTCTCGACAGTTCTCCCCTCCATCTAGAGAACAGATAACTCCTACCCCGTGATTCCTCCGGACCATATACTGGCCACCATCCATACTAACCTCACCTTACCCCTAGGGGAGGAGATTCTGGCTGCACAAATTAATGCTTTTCCAGAGAAACCTAATGGCCGTTGTTTTGTACCTAGTAATCTCCGTACTAAACTATTGAGTACATACCACAACCCCAAAGCAGCTGGACATCCAGGCAAAAATCAGTTAATCTGGTCTGTCTCCCAGCAATGTTGGTGGCTTAGTCTCCGTTCGGATGTCACCGCTTTTGTAGCTGCCTGTCCTGTGTGCGCTCAAAATAAAACCCCACAACGCCCTCCAGTGGGTCTCCTGCAAACCATATCTAATGGTGAACGACCCTGGACCCACTTGTCCATGGATTTTATCGTAGATCTTCTGGTCTCCCGTGGCAATACAGTCGTTCTCATGGTTGTTGACCGATTCTCGAAGATGTCGCATTGCATTCCCTTGAAAAAGCTACCAACTTCCCAGGAACTTGCAACAATTTTTGCTCGGGAGGTCTTTTGTTTGCATGGGTTACCCAAAGTGATAATCTGTCAGGATCGGGACAGGGATCCAACACGCAGAGTACAAACAGTAGCCAGATACGTATACCGGACCTTAGAATGGCCGAACTAACGTAAGTAGTACAGTAGAGAATGGTCAAAGACAAGCCGAGGTCGAGGGTAACAGAAGACAGGTAAGCGGTAGACAAGCCGAATCAAGGGTAACAGAGATAAGCAGAGAAGAGCAAACAAGCCGGGTCAAAACCAAAAGGGATAACTAGAAAACACGAGCACTGAGTGACTAGAACAAGCTAGAACCACGACAGGGCAATGAGCTAATGAAAGAAGCACTGTTAAATGCCCTGTTCAGATAAGTAGACACACCTCCGACGAGTCCTGATTGGTCCTGAACCAATTGAGTGACAGGTCGTTCCGGGTTGACGTCCTGACGTCGACTTCCGGGCGTCATGCTATAAAAGGGAGTCACTCCCTCGCGGCCGGCTTTGCATGACCGGATGGACCGCGAGAAAGAGGGAAATCAGGCCGTCCGGATGGATGAACGACTAAGTCTCTACCTCTCTCGGAGGTAGAGACCTCAGGTACCCTGACAGTACCCCCCCTCTCAGATACGCCCACCGGGCGGAAGGAACCAGGACGAGAAGGGAAGCGAGAGTGAAATGCCCTGCGGAGACGGGGAGCATGAACATCCTCCTGAGGTACCCAACTTCTCTCCTCAGGACCATATCCTTTCCAATCGACCAGATATTGTACTCTCCCCCGGGAGATTCGAGAATCGACGATGGAATTGACCTCATACTCCTCCTGACCCTCCACCTGAACAGAGCGAGGAGGGGCGATCGTGGAGGAGAATCTGTTACAAACTAGTGGTTTCAGCAACGAAACATGGAACGAGTTAGGAATGCGTAAGGTTGTAGGCAAAGCTAGACGATACGCAACTGGGTTAATTTGAGCCAACACCCTGTAAGGTCCAATATACCGAGGAGCGAACTTCATGGAAGGCACTTTTAACCGAATGTTTCTAGTACTTAACCATACTCTATCGCCTGGAACAAACACCGGTGCTGCCCTTCTACGTTTGTCAGCGTGTTTTTTCACCAGCATAGAATTGTGCAGAAGAATTTGTCGAGTCTGGTCCCACAACTTCCTTAAATTGGCAACATGGACATCAACCGACGGTACCCCTTGGGAAGAAGACTCCGAAGGAAGAATGGAAGGATGAAAGCCATAATTCATGAAGAAGGGGCTAGAATGCGTAGAATCACAAACGAGATTGTTGTGTGCAAACTCCGCCCAAGGAATCAAACCGACCCAATCGTCCTGGTGTTCAGAAACGAAACAACGTAGATATTGTTCAACCTTTTGGTTGGTGCGTTCAGCAGCTCCATTGGACTGAGGATGGTAGGCAGAAGAAAAATTCAATTTGATGCCTAGTTGAGAGCAGAAGGATTTCCAAAAACGGGAAACAAATTGGGAACCTCTGTCAGATACAATTTGGTAAGGTATCCCATGTAAACGGAAGATCTCCCTAGCGAATATCTCTGCTAATTCGGGCGAAGATGGGAGTTTAGGTAAGGGAATGAAGTGAGCCATCTTAGTAAATCTGTCCACCACAGTGAGGATAACAGTCTGCTTTTTAGAGATAGGCAAATCAACAATGAAGTCCATAGCCAAACAGGACCATGGCTTTTCAGGAACCTCTAAAGGGTGCAGAAATCCGCATGGGAGCGAATGAGGTTGCTTATTCTTGGTACAAACTTCACACGCCCCGATGAATTCTTTAATATCTTTACGTAAATCAGGCCACCAGAAATCTTTAGAGATCAAAGCATACGTCTTGCGAATGCCAGGATGCCCAACCACCTTTCTGTTATGGAAACAGCGTAACACCTCTAGTTGGAGAGTGGCGGGAACGAAGTGTCGATCCCCAGGAGTCTGTTTGGGCGCAAGATGCTGTAATTTCATGATCTCAGTAAGCAACGGAGAGTGAATCCTGAGATTCGTGTTAGCGATGATGTTACCCTTAGGAACTATCGAGGAAAGGACTGGCTCAGTTATAGTGAACGGTTCATATTGACGAGACAAAGCATCGGCTTTAGAGTTCTTAGAACCAGGTCTATAAGTAAGTACATAATTAAAGTGAGTGAGGAACAATGACCAACGAGCTTGCCTGGCGGACAGGTGCTTAGCCTCCCCAATATAAGACAAGTTCTTATGATCCGTTAAAATAGTAACAGGGTGTAATGTCCCTTCTAGTAAATGTCTCCACTCCTTTAAAGCCTTAATGACCGCTAACAGTTCCCTATCGCCGATGTCATATCTGCTTTCAGGCCCAGATAATTTCTTAGAGAAGAAACCACAAGGGTGTAACGGTTTGTCCACCCCTAACCTTTGAGACAGAACAGCACCAACTCCCGTCTCAGAGGCATCGACCTCGAGTAAGAATGGCAGAGTCGTATCAGGGTGGACTAGAATGGGAGCAGAAGCAAAAAGTTCTTTGAGAGTCTTGAAAGCAACAAGAGCCTCAGTAGACCAAGTCTTAGTATCAGCCCCTTGTTTGGTCATATTGGTAATAGGCGAGATGATAGAAGAGTATCCCTTAATGAAGCGCCTATAATAGTTGGAAAAACCAATAAACCTCTGAATAGCCTTGAGTCCTTTAGGCAACGGCCAATCTAAAATAGATTGGAGTTTGTCAGGGTCCATTTTAAAGCCTTCCCCAGAAATCACGTAACCAAGAAAGTCTATCTGCGACTGGTCAAAGCTGCATTTCTCCAATTTACAGTATAGACCATGTTGCAGAAGTTTGTGTAGTACCTTTCTGACTTGTCTATGGTGAGTCTCAATCTCCCTAGAGTGTATCAGTATGTCGTCCAGGTAGACAATAACACAATCATGTTGAAACTCCCTAAGTACCTCATTAATCAAATCCTGAAATACTGCAGGAGCATTGCAAAGTCCAAATGGCATAACTGTGTATTCATAATGGCCATACCGAGTATTGAACGCCGTCATCCACTCGTGTCCATGCTGGATTCTCACCAAATTATATGCCCCTCTGAGATCTAATTTGGTGAAGATTTTGGAGCCCTTAAGACGATCAAACAACTCGGTAATCAATGGGATAGGATAGGCATTTCTGATAGTTATTTTATTCAAACCTCGGTAATCAATACAAGGCCTCAGCGTGCCATCCTTCTTTTTAACGAAAAAAAACCTAGCCCCGGCAGGAGAAGAAGACCTCCTAATGAATCCTTTCTCTAAATTCTCACGAATATATTCCTCTAGAACAGAGTTCTCCTGAACAGATAAAGGATATACATTACCCCTCGGGGGCATAGTACCAGGTAGAAGCTTAATTTTACAATCAAATGACCTGTGTGGAGGTAATGAATCGGCATTCTTCTTGTCGAATACTGCCTTTAAGTCTTGGTACAGGGACGGTATCTGTTTCTCTGTGGACTGAGTAGAACTACCTGGTGTATTAATATTAGCCAATGGAGAAACCTTGCGTAAACACCTCTCCTGGCAGCTCTGACCCCACGAGAGTATCTCCCCTAACTCCCAATCGATAATAGGGTTATGTCTCTTCAACCATGGATACCCCAGAACTATGGGAACAGAAGGGGACGAAATGAGCATAAGAGATAAATTCTCCACGTGTAGGATACCAACATTTAAGTTAATGGGTATGGTCTCACGAAAGATAACGGGGTCCAGTAATGGTCTACCATCTATGGCCTCAACGGCCAAGGGTGTCTCCCTTAACTGGTATGGGATGTTGTGTCTAGTGGCAAAGGCTTGGTCGATAAAATTCTCAGCAGCTCCGGAATCTATCAAGGCCATAGCCTTTACTACTTCCTTCTCCCAGGTTAAGGAAACTGGTAGCAGAAGCCTGTGATCTTTATAATTAGAAGTAGAGGACAAAATAGAAACACCCAAGGCCTGTCCTCTAGAGAAACTTAGGTGCGAGCGTTTCCCGGGCGGTTAGGACAGTTCGAGAGTAAATGACCTCTGGCTCCACAGTACATACATAACCCCTCCCTTCTCCTGTACTGTCTCTCCTCCTCAGAGAGGCGGGTATAGCCTATCTGCATAGGTTCAGGGAGCAATGAGACCGTGGAGTCAGGACTTAGAATTGCGGGAGCTAACCTAAAGGAAGGTCTCCGGTTCCTCTCTCGAGTGTTCTGTCTCTCTCTTAAACGTTCATCTATACGAGAAATGAACGAAATTAAATCCTCTAAATTCTCAGGAAGTTCTCTAGTAGCAACCTCGTCAAGGATTACATCTGATAGCCCATTCAAAAATACGTCCATATACGCCTGCTCATTCCACTTGACCTCTGACGCCAGAGACCTGAACTCTAGTGCATAATCCACAAGTGTTCGGTTCTCCTGTCTCAGGCGTAACAGTAATCTGGCTGCATTAACCTTTCTACCTGGAGGGTCAAAAGTTCTTCTAAAAGCAGCTACAAATGCGTTATAGTTATATACTAACGGGTTATCGTTCTCCCATAGTGGATTGGCCCATCTCAGAGCCTTCTCAATGAGTAAGGTGATAATAAATCCCACCTTTGCCCTATCCGTAGGATAGGAGCGAGGTTGCAATTCAAAGTGGATACTAATTTGGTTTACAAACCCACAACACTTCTCAGGAGCACCACCATAACGTACTGGTGGGGTAATGCGAGAAGAAGCACCTACAGTGGCTACCTCTAGGCCTGAACCTACAGGAGAGATAGGAGTAGTACGTAACTCCTATGGTGGATTATTGGCACAAGATAATAACGCCTGTAGCGCTAGCGCCATCTGATCCATTCTGTGATCCATGGCTTCAAACCTAGGATCAGGAGAACCAAGCTGACTGTTTGTACTTGCAGGATCCATTGGCCCTGTCGTAATGTCAGGATCGGGACAGGGATCCAACACGCAGAGTACAAACAGTAGCCAGATACGTATACCGGACCTTAGAATGGCCGGACTAACGTAAGTAGTACAGTAGAGAATGGTCAAAGACAAGCCGAGGTCGAGGGTAACAGAAGACAGGTAAGCGGTAGACAAGCCAAATCAAGGGTAACAGAGATAAGCAGAGAAGAGCAAACAAGCCGGGTCAAAACCAAAAGGGATAACTAGAAAACACGAGCACTGAGTGACTAGAACAAGCTAGAACCACGACAGGGCAATGAGCTAATGAAAGAAGCACTGTTAAATGCCCTGTTCAGATAAGTAGACACACCTCCGACGAGTCCTGATTGGTCCTAAACCAATTGAGTGACAGGTCGTTCCGGGTTGACGTCCTGACGTCGACTTCCGGGCGTCATGCTATAAAAGGGAGTCACTCCCTCGCGGCCGGCTTTGCATGACCGGATGGACCGCGAGAAAGAGGGAAATCAGGCCGTCCGGATGGATGAACGACTAAGTCTCTACCTCTCTCGGAGGTAGAGACCTCAGGTACCCTGACATAATCTCAGATAGGGGTAGCCAGTTTGTGTCCAGATTTTGGAGAGCTTTTTGTTCACAAATGGGAATTCAGCTTTCCTTCTCCTCGGCCTACCACCCGCAATCCAATGGTGCAGCGGAACGAGCTAACCAAACACTGGAACAGTTTCTGCGTTGCTACATTTCTGACCACCAGGACAACTGGTCTGATCTGCTACCCTGGGTGGAGTTTGCCCACAATAGTGCGATTAATGCCTCTTCCCGGCTATCCCCATTCTTGGTGAACTATGGGTTTCAACCGTCCATGTTGCCTGATATGTTCTTGCCACAGGGGATACCGCCATTGGAGGAACATCTCAGGGAACTTAGTTCCACTTGGGTGCAGGTTCAGAACTCTTTGCAACGCGCAATGCAGAACTACAAACTCCAGGCCGACTGCAGACGCCTTCCTGCACCTACCTATCAGGTCAGAGAGAGGGTCTGGCTGTCTTCTCTCACAAAAACTGGCACCTCGATACGTTGGGCCATTTCGTATACTTCAAAGGGTTAACCCTGTAGCTGACGCACTTCTTCAGAGGGCAGACCAATACGTGGTGCACTGGAAAGGGTACGGTCCAGAGGAACGCTCCTGGGTTCCAGCCTCTGATGTCCATGCACCATCCCTCCTTCGTTTCTATCACGCCCGCTTCCCCATGAAGCCCGGACCCACCAGCAGAGATGGGGGGAGTCCTTGCGTGGTTTCCTGTTCCCCCAGAAGTCTCCTTGTTCCTGTGTTTCCTGTTTGTTCCTGGTTCCTGACTCCGGCCTTGTTCCTGATTTAAGCCCACTCCTCTAAGAATTGCCATCATCTACCGCCCCCCCCCCCGGTCAACCTTGGCTATTCAGTGAACACTTTTCTTCCTGACTACCCCACTGTCCCTCCTTTAGCACACCTTCTCTCATACTTGGGGACTTTAACATCCCACTCAACATTGCCCTGATGCCTCCTGTCTGCTCTCTGTAACCTCCTTCGGCCTCACACAGTGGTCTACTTCAGCAACTCATACAGCAGGAAATACTCTTCACCTCATCTTCACCAATCTCTGTACCACCTCCAATCTCTCCACTGTACCATTACCTTTATCTGACCACCATCTGCTGACCTTTGACATCAGCATACCCCATACCCAAATTTCACCTCCCTTAACTCTCCAATCTCGCAGAAACCTCCACTGTCTTGATCGCCAGCATTTCTCCACCAAACTCCAAACTCTCCTTTTACCCATCTCAAATCTCAATTGCCCTAACTCTGCAACCTCACTCTACAACTCCACTCTCTCCTCTCAACTAGACATCATGGCACCTCCTACATTTACACGCAGGAAGCATTCCCAATTAAAACGTTGACACACCATGCTGACCCGATATCTCCAAAAATGTTCAAAAACTGCTGAACGCTGTTGGCGAAAGTATCACTCTACACCTGACTTCCTCCACTATAAATTTATGCTGCGCTCCTACACTCTGGCTCTTTCCTTTGCAAAAGTAAATTGCTTCAATACCCTCAAAACCACACTCTCCCGTGAACCCAAACAACAATTTCACACTTTTAATGCTCTCCTTCGCCTTGTTGCTCCCCCTCCTCCCACCACCCTGTCCGCCTCAAACTTTGCAACTCACTTCACTGAGAAGATTTCTACAATCAGGGAAGAGATCTGTAACCTCTCTCCCTCCCCTTCCAATACATCACCCAACCCCACTCCCTCTGCTGTTCTATGCTTATTCGCACCTACTACAACGGAAGAGGTTTCAGCTCTTCTCCAGTCCTCCCACCCCACCACCTGTTCCCTCTAACCTATTCCCTCATATCACATCCGCACTCTGTCTCCCTCTCTTGCTCTTCCACTCACTAAAATTTTCAATCTCTCCCTTTCCTCCGGTACATTTTCCTCACCCTTCAAGCATGCAACCATAAAGCCAATTCTGAAAAAGCCCAACCATGACCCCAACTCCCTATCCAACTACCGCCCTATATCGCTACTGCCATTTGCCTCCAAGATCCTTGAGAGAGTTGTGTATGCGAGATTGACAGACTTCCTCGAATCCAACTCTCTGCTTGACCCGCTTCAGTCTGGATTCCTCGCTCATCACTCTGTTGAAACAGCTGTGACCAAACTATCCAATGATTTAATCGCTGCTAAATCTTACGGCCATTACTCTATCCTAATTCTCCTTGATCTTTCTCCTGACTTTGACACTGTTGATCATCAACAGCTTATTCCCATTCTCCGTAATCTCGGTCTACAGGATACTGCTCTGTCCTGGTGGTGCTCCTACCTCTCCCAATGCTTTTTCAGTGTTTCTTTCTCTGGCTCTGCCTCTTCTCCCCAACCCCTCTCTGTTGGCGTTCCTCAAGGTTCTGTCCTAGGTCCCCTACTATTCTCTATCTTTACTGTCTCCCTTGGTAAACTCATCAGCTCCTTTTTGCTTCTATTATTATTTATATGCAGATGACACGCAAATCTACCTGTCCTCTCCTGATCTCTCTCCACCCTTGACTCATGTCTCTGACTGCCTCTCCGCGATTTTCCAACTGGATGGCTGCTCACTTCCTTAAACTCAACCTGTCCAAAACAGAACTTCCTCCCTCAAGTGTTGCTACTCCCGTGTCTGTCTCCCTCCATGTCAACGGCGCCAGCATCACCTCTACCGCACTGCTAAGGTGTTCTCTTGGACTCCGACCTCTCTTTCACCCCTCATGTCCAGTCAATCACCAAATCCTGCCGCTTCCATCTCAAAAACATAGCTCGCATTCCATCCTTATTTAACCCCTTAAGGACCAAACTTCTGGAATAAAAGGGAATCATGACATGTCACACATGTCATGTGTCCTTAAGGGGTTAACACCAGACGCAGCTAAGGTTCTGGTCTATGCCGTTGTTCTTTCTCGTCTTGACTACTGCAATCCACTTCTCAGTGGTCTTACGTGTTCCTAGATTGCACCGCTGTAATCTATAATGAATGCGGCGGCGAGGCTCATTTTTCTGCCCGCCCACACCTCCCCCGTCTGTCAGTCTCTACATTGGCTTCAAGTTGGCTATAGGGCTCAATTTAAGATTCTGGTGCTTGCTTACAAGTCCCTACATAATGCTGCTCCAACCTACCTATCCTCCCAATACAAATATGTCCTGTCGAGGCCCTGCCCAAGACCTACGCCTATCCTCTGTCCGTACTCCCACATCTGATGCTCGCCTCCAAGACTTCTCCAGGGCTGCATCTTTTCTGTGGAACTCCCTTCCCTTCTCCTTTAGACTTTCACCCAGTCTCCACTCCTTCAAAAAATCTTTGAAAACTCACTTCTTCCGGAAAGCGTATTATTTAAACTGTTAGCGGGTTTTCATCCCCCTATCCCCATGACTCCTCTAATGCAACTGTCAAAAATAAGTTCTATGGGATTAATTTTCTACCAACCCATTTCATTACCCCTAGTTGTTCCCTCTGTGTCACTATACCCCACTCTCTCTAGCATTTAAGCTCATTGAACAGCCCCCAACCCCAACCCCTCTGTTACTGTGCGTCCATTTGTACTTTTACAATTACGTGTCTGTTAATCCACCCATTGTACAGCGATACGGAATTTGCTGCCGCTATATAAAAATAATAATAATGGTGGTTAAATGTGGTCACTGTAGACCTTGTATGTACATTTTGTGTCCAGCAGGTGGTGCTCTCTGACCTGGCCATTTTTTGCTCACAGCCTTTTTATAGGTTTAGTTTAAGCTGATATTGTGTCAGTAGTAAATAGCAAAGAGTCATTTTCCAATTGTGGAAAGGTGTATTCTCCATAGTCTTACTGCTTACTAACATGGATTTAACAGGATTTACTGTTTCAAAGATCCGAATAAAAGATGAAATATTAAATCAAGGCATACATTATAATTTCCATTATTCTGATGTGGTTGACAAAATATATTACTGTAAGAAAGAAATAGAAGAATGTATCAGTTGTTTCAGGAGAAGAAAGTGTTTAATACTTTTGGTATAGTTTGAGAATTTTTATTAATTGGGGTTATTCACTTAACAAGAAATTGTTGAGAATGGACAAGAGAATTGCATATTTTAGGGAGGGGAGGAGGAGGAAGATGTGTACATCTGTTGGCATTGTGCAGTGTCTGCTGATGACAAATGTTGTTTTTTTTTATGCACAGAATTGACATTAGGCTCTGCTGCCAATGTCGCGTCTGCCGGGTGATGCAACTAGCCCCCAGTACACAACTAACAATAACTCGCTGTGACATGTTTCAAGCAGATACATACTCCTACCACCATGACAACTTTGGTTTGGAGTAACCCTTTAAAAATAATCTTTATACAGTCTTTTGGCATCAATGAAAGTGTCCTTGCAATAAAGTATTAAGTTATATATAAAATGTAAAATAAGACCTAAAATGGCGGATCCGACATGTGCCGACGACTCACTCGACAAACATGATATTATTACACGACTTAACCTCCATTTCGAAGCATTCTGGAGGAAGCTGGAGCGTAAGGTAAATCGAAACCCCCCAACCTGGCCTCCTGCTCCCTCGAGGCGACCGCAACCCAGCGAACCACCTCAAACAGCCCAACGGTTGAGGCATCGCCAAGCACCAAAGACCATCCGAGCAGGGCACCAACGCAAACATGTCTGCCCAACCCGTCGATACTGCACCACACAGCGTTCCGGTATAAACTTACCCCATGTACCCAGATCACTCGGGCAGAAGGGCCACACATCACAGCGTCACCTACCGGCACGAAGAAGGCCTAAGGGACTCGCCCCAGCCCATGAACTAAGCCGTGGGCCCCAGACATCAGACCTCACATCACTGTGCTCACCCCAGAGAAAGAAAGAAGCAGAGCCCCACATGGAAAAGCAGGGTGCAGTCGATCGTCACCAACCACATCTGTGGGATCACCGCATCACACAGAGTCCCCGACACACCGACAACCAACAGAGCTCACAGGGCTACATGGACTCCCTAAACAACGCCACTCTGGGGAACAATGCCATACCAACAGAGGGCGCGGGTTAAGTGACTCTTGAGAGGGAACAGCTCGGCTGACTCTGCCGGTGTCCCGTTGTATACGGCTCCGTTTCTTGGGCATCCCAGCAAACTTCAGGACTGCACCTGTAGCCCAACGGAATACTGACAACCCGGCATGATGGAAGCTCATAGCCCAGCTGGGATAAAGGTTACATGACTGCATAACTGTGCCAAGCCTGTAAAGAGAGCCCTATTTAGGCTTTCTTTATTGCAAGTTCTGTTTAATTAAGATTTTCTTATCCCCTGCTATGTTAATAGCTTGCTAGACCCTGCAAGAGCCTCCTGTATGTGATTAAAGTTCAATTTAGAGATTGAGATACAATTATTTAAGGTAAATTACATCTGTTTGAAAGTGAAACCAGTTTTTTTTTTTCATGCAGGCTCTGTCAATCATAGCCAGGGGAGGTGTGGCTAGGGCTGCATAAACAGAAACAAAGTGATTTCACTCCTAAATGACAGTGAATTAAGCAGTGAAATTGCAGGGGAATGATCTATACACTAAAACTGCTTTATTTAGCTAAAGTAATTTAGGTGACTATAGTGTTCCTTTAAGCATAAAGAATGTGACTCATGTTTAAAGCCACCGTCTCTTGCCTAGTGCCAACCGTTAATAACATTTCACTAACACTTTCAACGTAAAAGCTGTCTTTCCTAACGATGCAAAGCTACATACATATTAGCCTCGTTACATACACGTTTTAACCTTGCATGCTAAACTCTAATTCAATGGTGTTTACTAGCCTGTTATCCTCTTGTTATATATATATAAAAAAAATGTGCTGTCTCCACTGCCACACTTTGAAATATTTTGAAAAATGCCTGCAGATGCTATTGTGGCTTTGCACGCTTGTTGTTACTTTTTGCGAAATTAAAATAAAGAATTTAAAATAAAATGTAAAATAAATATATTTAGGTGTTTTCTTCTTTTTAAGGTACTGTGATTTTAAAGCCGTACCCATCAATTTGTTTACCTGGAACACATATTCAAATATGAACAAAAAAAGGAGAGAAGTCTGTCCTATAGGATATAGATCGCAGTGAATGCAATAGGTAATGAACAGTTAAAATACCCTTTAATAGATGAGCCTCTTCACACAGGCGAAACGCGCGTCGGGCTGAAGTGTGGCACCTATTATCGGTCTCGGGTTTGACACTAACCCGTCCACCTCAAGGTTACCCTGACTCCTCGGACATTATTACGAAAATCTCTTGGTTGACCAAAACCTTGTACTCGAGCGATACTTGTTATTATCATCCAGCATCCCGGTTTACTACCTCACACATACGGGTTGCCTAATTAAGCTCCGGACGAACAGTAACCTTCAGTATCAACCAGGATACTACTTTATTACAACTAAATTAACTTTACCTTTGAAAAAGAACTATTAGGGCAAACATTTATTACATACCCTTCCCTCTTCATTGTCTCCTACCACTTTACTATACCTGGTACCCACGAAGGCACCATTCTTCCCTCCCTGTACTTAAACTTCCTGCTTATCATACAGATATTTGTACACTTAACAGAGGGCTACTTGGTAGCGTCTATTGTATATAAAACACCAGCAATGATAGCCAACTATAGTAAGGTAGTCGAGTAAGGATACTTCTTGTCTCGATTTTATTATCGGGTCACCACCTTGGTTTGTCCGACACTGGCAACCATAGGTCAAAACAAGTTAGTCTAAGAAACACGACTAACCTGTGATATCAAATATTTATCTACCCATACAGTCCGCCTAACATCGGCAACTATGGGGAATAACCTCGACCTTTTCCTTCATTGACCATAATTTTTATGGGTATGTATGCTTAACCCGGAGGGAGGCACACTGTAATCCGACATTTTTCTAGTCGGTATACGGCTCACCCCCTCCACTAAACCGATACCCGGCTACTCTCTTCTCTCACACTGCCCACTAGGATTGTATACCCTAGTATATGGTTCCAGTTAGGGACCGGTGGTTTGAGCTTAAGATTGGTCGGTGGTACTCTCCATGTCAATACATGGCTTTCCTACTCTCCAATTGAGATATCTTTGGGGATGTACTGACTCCATGTAGGACATCGGTACTGTTTTATTTTAAAATAAATATACGTATACTACTACCGCTACCCCGTGATATTTGATATCCCTTACTGTTATCTGCCTCATCTACTGTTGGGTTACCTGTTACCATACCGATCATAGTTACCACTGTGGTACTAATTACCAGCATATAGATTAATTGCGGCACTCACAGTACTTGCCCAGTTTATGACATTAGGGCACCGATAGTAGTTATACGTAGTATTTAGTTGTTTTTTGACACACTAATTTTTCCTTTCTGTGTGTGTCTCTGCACTTTACTCTTTACCTTTTTTGTTATATTAGTTTCACTGTATTTACCCCACTCTATTAAAGGGTATTTTAACTGTTCATTACCTATTGCATTCACTGCGATCTATATCCTATAGGACAGACTTCTCTCCTTTTTTTGTTCCAATTTACTATTAGGGTTACCCCCTGCTCTGTCCGCATTATCGATTGGCCACTCCTATTTCTTTTCACATATTCAAATATTGCAAAATGATTATTATATTTGTGTGGCACCATCATATTCTGCAGCATTAGTTTTCCTTTTATCATATTGTTTTTATTATACAGTAAATCTTTCAGCAATTATTCCTATTGATAAATAAGACATGGCTGCTCTTAGATACACTTTAACATAAAATAACATTTTCATACGTTTTTCCATCTTGCAGGAATACCAGCATTATATTCAGGATTGAAGCCTACTTTGATCCGAGCATTTCCAGCCAATGGCATCCTCTTCCTGACGTACGAGTACACTAGAAAACTGATGATGAGGCAGGTGGAGGCGTATTAACGTTCCCATCGACCTTGCTAAAAGCATCATAATCTCAGGGTTCTCACGCAAGACTGTGGAAAAACGGAGCATTCTTCATGTTCTGTTTTTTGTTTTTACTCAACTTCAACAGGGTAATTAATAGTTTAAGTTTTGTATTTTTTTCACAACAGATAACTCCAATATGCTGTTAGAACATATAACTAGGAATTATTTTGTTCTGTGCATTATACTTGACTGAATTATATAGTTTATTGTATATATGAACATCAATGGATTTTAAAAGAATACTTCTATTTTGAAGTAAAGAGGGAAAAATGGTATTGTGGAAGCCACCCTGAGGCCCCTTATGTTAACTAACACTGACTGTTTTGATAGGTGTAATTGAGGATTATTTGCTACAATCTCAGTCACTAATCTCAGGCTTGTGCAGTCACACACAGTCCTATTTATCTAGGAAATACTGGAGCAATATTCTAGAACTGTAGAAATCTACTGGAACACTCCATTGTTTTTCAAGGTCACAATTCCACATTAAGCACTTAACCCTAGAATTGCTCAAGTTTTGCCTTGATAAATGTGTCTCTTGATATTGATGTTTGTATCAAAACAAAAAAAATTCCACTTCATTGGGAATTGCCAAAAATCAACACAGGCGCTGCACGTTGTAGGCTAAAATAGCGAACTGAAAATATTGTCTAAAATTCTTGGGAAATTGCTATGCAAAATCAGCCAATTTTTAAAGCAATTCCAAAACTACCAATTTAGAAATGTGGGATTTCCCCATTCATTTTATTTGAACAATATTTATTTAGATTTTATGGAGGCTGTTCCACAGGGGAAGGTGGACAGTGCCTCCCACCCCAGTTTTTGTTGCCATAAAAAATATCAGATCTTTTTTGTCGTAGTATTAGAGAAAAACCTCCTGGATGGAGTTGCTGCTGGGAGCCTGAGCGGCTAATTATGAGAAATGTCTTTGGCATTTAAAAAAAAATAAAAAAAAATGCCCCTATATTTGGGTATAGACCTCTCAGACATGATTAGTTTGTTCAAACTGGATTACTGATGTTACTTATAGACTATGCATTGGGCCGTCGGATCCTGGACTCCATAAAAGGAAGGCCATCAAATTGTCTTGTGTTCTACGGTTGTCATTGGGTAACAGCTTCAGGGGATGGGATCAAACCTCTTTATTGTGGTTGCTGTTTCCCAGATACTTGTGTGTGTATATATAGAGTCTAATGCCCCACCATCTTTACATTTTACCTATCACCACTGGTGACTGTAATTACATTCCACAACATATTTTAAATAGAAAAATAAATTACTGAGTGCCAGTTCTTCAACCCACTCCTGTAGCACTTAAAGACTGGACCTTAAAAGGAAAATCAAGGAAAATTAATTTGAAGTGAAAAACAGTTCATTCGGAAACTTTGTCAAGCTTAGTTATTTTTTAATTGTTGTAGTTTTGCCCTTAAATGTTGCAATTCCCTTGAATTTTTCACAATTCCGGTTTAGTGGGTAAAAGGTATACTTTTTTGTATTATAAACAAAATTATATCCCTTTATTTACAGGGATATCTGGTTCTAGGTAGTTGTGGGCAGGCATCAGTTTCAAAAAGGTTTTACACTTTTAAATTTAGACTGGTTTATAAATTTCTATAACCCCTAGAAACATTGGGCTACATGCATAAAGACCATTGATTGGCAAAGTGCTAAGTGTGGCCGAGCAGTAGAAACATCCCATTGGTTTCTATGGCAATTGCTCTTCATTTAGCAGTTTGCACTACAATTGCTCTTTATATATAAGGTCTATTATGTTGATGCTAATCTATATCTGCTTCTCAGAGGTTCTGTTTTGTAACCTTGACCATAGTGAATCTTTTTTTAAGGGTTCCGTGTCAAACTCAAAACTCACTATATGTTCCTGTTTGACAGGGTGAACAGTGCTGGTTTCCTAGAAACTACATTTAGTTTTAATTCTGCTGTTACTTTACTATACGCACTTAAAATAATGAAAGGAACGATACACTCCAAGGGCCAGAACCACTTCATCTAAATGAAGTGGTTAAGGTTCATTGACCATGTCCTTTCAGTCTGCCGGTATAAAACACTTTAGTTTCAGAGAAATTGCAAAGTTTATATTTGGCTATGAACATGCCTCTAGTGGATGTCAGACAGACACTTGAGGGACTTCTTCCTTCAAAAATTGGAAATCTTTTCATTTGGCTGAATAGTTTGAATGCTTTTGTAGAGAAGCACTGGTCAAGTGTCCGCTTGGCAGAGTGCAGCAATCACCACACTAGGTGCCCAATGCTTCTCTATCAAACTAAGGTAAGTATATTTATTTTTAACCTTACATTATTCCTTTAAGAATAATTTGTACTTGAATATTTTCACCCTCATACTGATATTAGTTGTACTCGTATCGCAATCTCAACATAAATATACACTGATAGCTAGCTTTTATTACATAAATTATATATCAGAAATTATAGATTTATGAACACATATATATGTAATAATAATTGATTTTCTCACTCGTCCTGGGTGGTATGTATATTTTTTTTTGTGTGTGTTTTCCTCATTCTCAGATCCTCTACCAGAGATCTGGGAGTCTGAGGGTTATGTGCAGTATCTGTTCCTAGAACTGAACTCTTATGGAGAGAGATCTCAGATATCCCACTTGGAATCTGCTGAAGCCACTCCCACAATGTGGAAGTCACAGCCCTGAGTGCTCCTGCACAACTGGGACAACTACTGACTTCACTTTCCACATCCTTTCTAGCTCTTTCAGTATTCTTTTCTTTGTACCTTCTTCCTCATGTTATAGTAACTGGGTATTTCCACATCCACCACCACTGCAGTCTTCCGTTCCTTGTCTACCACCACGATGTCGGGTTCAGTGGCCACTACTTGCATGTCTATTTTGGATCTGAAAGTTCCACAGAATCTTAACCCTATTATCTCAACTACCCTTTGTGGTATCTCCCATATGGGCAGTCCCAGCCCATATTCTTTGCAGATATTGCGGTATACAATCCCAGCGACTTGGTTGTGACTCTCAACATATGATGTCCAGGCTAATATTTTGCACCTGGCTACTATGTGCTGGATTGTCTCAGAGGCATCTTTGCACAGTCTGCACCTTTGGTCTTGTCTGGTGTGGTCGACCCTCAGTTCTATTGATCTGGTGCTGAGTGCCTGTTCCTGAGCTGCTAGGACTAGTGCCTCAGTGCTGTTTTTCAGTCCTGCATTTTCTAACCACTGGTAGTATTTTGTAATTTGAGCCTCATCCACTATCCGCTGGTTGTAAACTCCATGGAACTTCCTCCATTTCTGCATCCTCTATTTGTTGTTGTTTCAGACATTCCCTTAGCAGCTCATCTTTGGGAGCCATCTTCACAATGCACTTGTGTATTCTCCGTGTTTCATCTAGGACTGTGGCCTTAACACACATCAGACCCCGACTTTCTTCCTTCCGGCTATTGTACAGTCTCTGGGTGCTGTACTTTGGGTCGAATCCTCCATTTCTCGTGCGTAGCTTCCATGTTTTGAAATTCATGGTTACCAGCTCTTCTCTTGGCCAGGTCATTATCTCTGCTGAGTACCCGATGACTGGTAGGACATTGTTCTTGCCATTGAGCTGGGACTTTAGGACCTGTTTGACTCTCTGGAGGTACTTGGATGTTGCTATCCTCCATGCATATTCCTCATGGTTGCCATGTGTTTGTGGAATTCCCAGGTACTACATCTCCTATTTGACATCTGACATTCTGGTAGTTTAAACTCCTTCTGTCCTAATCATCATCCCTCGTTTTGCTAATATCCGAGATATATATATATATATACACACACACATGAAACCAGGGCGCTGCACTCACCTTAACATGCATAAATGGGGTGCTGCTGGGACCAATTTATGCAATACACAAGATCCGCACACTCACTCATCCACTAAACAGCAACTTCAAAGCTCACAGATTGATTTTATTTTTTTTAGGACCTGCCAAAGATGGGGTACATTGACGTTGTGGCAGGTTTATACATTGTATGATCATATACTGTAACTAAACCCCATTATTTTGCCTAGATTAGGTGCTTTTAAAAAAAATCTGGAAGCTTTGAAATTGCTGTTTAGTGGATGAGTGCGCTGGATCTTGTGTAATATGTATTACACAACATGTGCATATATAATTTTTGTGTATATGTTACATATAGAATTTTTGTACTGTGTATATTTTAGATGAATCTATATTTTTTTTAGTGTAATCTACTCTGTTAACAAACAAAAGGCAAATTCTCTTACCTCACTACAGTGAAATGGTGTGCACTTAGTTATTTACATTAATATATTTATATTTTCTTATTGAAATTTAATATGGGCTAAGCCCGTTACATGTCTAATTGCAGTCTTGTTGTAGTCCCAAGTAACTAAATAACTAAACTCAGGGAAAATCACTGTCAACTCAGATCCCGAGAACGTTTCCAAGATGAGATCCTGCGCAAAATCGTCGCTCAAATCACCTTTTCTTCAGTTTTCATAGTCTACTGTTGTGAGTTAATCCTTAAAGGACCAGTTTTGACTGGAGTTTAAAGCCTTACACTCCTATTTGAAATATATTGTATATATTGTAGCAAATCCTCGGGTGTGCTCCTTCCACTGTGATATTTGCAGTGGCTAACATTTTTGAGCCAAGTCTGGTCTTCCGTTGGTATCAGTGGAAATGCTACATATATACCTTTTTATATTTCTACGCAATATGTAATGTAGTCCATTCCTCCGTTTCTGTTGAGAGTTTTATAATGTGCATAATTGATTATAGATTACTGTTCACATATAACCAAAGGAAGTCCGTCAAACTCAGACACAGGAAAATATTTTAAAGAAACACTCCATATACCTAAAGCACTTCAACTTGTAAAATAAGATGCTTGAGAGCATCTAAATCACATTTAAAATGTGTTCTAATCTAGTATTAAATAATGTGCATTTCCAAAATGACAATGTTATTTAAATATGGCCTTTTATTATGATTTTAGAGGATCCTAGAAAAGATCTTTTTTTTATAAAAAAAAATTGAGTGCACTTAATTTAGTGCCGAGAACAATAATAGCTATTTTTCACTCGTGAATTGCAATTTACATTGAGGCACTCCGTGACTTTTTTCCCCCAAGCCTATATTTGATCTGTTTCTGTTTACACAAATATATTTAGAAAATAGAAAAGAACCCAAGACACACCAGAGCTTGCACTTAAAAAAATTGTTTTTGTTCATACAATACTGGATAAAACAGACTTGACAGAAGAGAAAGTGCATACAACAGTGCAATATATGTTGGAGCAATAGTCCCCAAACCACTACTGAGCAATAATAAAGTGCTAAGTGTAACTACATACACCGATACAAACAAAGGCATTCTAACCGAGAGCAGGGGAAATGATAGCCCCAACCCATTCCAGTTGAGCTTTTCCTATAACATGTATGTGTACACAAATATATTTCACAACCCCAAGTACTACATAATACCTGGAACCAGTTTTCAAGGTACGCAGGACATTTGTAATAAGCAGATCTGTACTGGGTTCTGTTATTGTTAATTTAAAGGTTACCAAAAAGGTGTTCTAGTTAGCTCGATCAGAGTAACTCTTCCTATACTGCCCACCCGCCCCCCTAACAAAAAATAAGACAGAATATAGCTGAAACTTACCTTTTAGATCTTAATGCAGTTCCCACACTACAAGACAGGATTACAGACATCTGCACTCATCATTAATACCATACTGTATTTGTTTGTATTTTTTTTTGTTTTGTATTATGTGTAATGATATGTTGTTTTACTGACTGTTCAGTATGATTGTTTAAACATGCTAATTTCCTATGTTTAAAATTGCAGGTTTTGTTTCTAAATAAAAATGATCCACAATAGATTTTTCTATGATTTTCATTCCTTCCTGTTGCACATTTGAAATAAATGGAAATCAGTCATGTTTGCTTTCACTTATTTCTTTATATTGGTTTTATTAAATGAATGTTACAATATCTGTTAGATATTAACTCAATATATTTTGGTATGTGATCATAAATTAAACAAAATTCATGTTTTTTTTTGTTTGTTTGTTTTATTAGAATACAGTTGTATCTGTTCATATTTGTAGAAGTAAAGCCTGTTCCATTTAACTTTGTAGAAAAACACAATCAAATTCAAGAGGGTCCATGAATCTTAATTAATTCCCAAGAAATATAATTGGATCTGTACCTTTCTCAAACAACTAAATTCTTATTTCATAACAACAAAAGTGTATCTTTCTGGTTTTAGCTGGTAACAGTATCATACAATATATTAATAATATCATAAGATATTATTATACCCCTGTAGGATAAGAGGAATAGTAATTTGGCTTGCAAAGTCAGGTCCTGCTGTGCATGGTACATTGTATACAGTCACAAATCAAACATCACCTCAATAGTCTTGCTGGGTTTATGTTAAGATTTATATATGATTTCATATATGTGAAAACAAGTTCAAAGCAAAAAATGAAAATTATTAGATATACGAAAATATACATAAAATGTCCCAGTTTAACCCAGCGACCTTAGATGCCCTCCAAGAACAATACCCATTCAATTTCCAAGCCACTACAAATAAATACTTAGGCACCACTCTCTCCACTCCACTCCCCTGATTCGCAAGACATTACAAGATATAAAGACTTGGAATGACATGCCAATATCCTGGCTAGGCCGCTTAGCCTCAATAAAAATGAATTTACTGCCGTGGTACCTCTCCCAGGCTCTGTTAATCCCCATTGCAACACCTTACTTTAAAATGTTAGAAACATCAACAAATTCATGTGGGACAATAAAAGAGCTATCATCAAACGCCAAACTTTCTACATTCCAAACAAAGCAGGAGGTCTCGGACTGCCACACGTTACCCACCACTTCCACGCTGCTCAACTGGCCCAGATTCAAAACCTTTATGCCTCCTTTGGTTTTAAAAGATGGGTAGATCAAACCATATTTAGGAGGAATTTTCCATCCCTGTATATATGGCTCCCTATGCAAGCGAGACCACCACTTCCTTCCACCTTGCCGGCGATTCCTACATCCATAAAGATATAAGGTAACTGTTAAACGTGGCCTCATCTCAAACCCTTCACTACTCACACCTATCCTCCGAAACATGCAATTTACTCCTGGCATGCACCCCAAAGAATTTGCACACTTTGAAGATAACAACCTGGTCAGATTCTATCAGTTTTACGCTAATCAACAACTAATCCCCTTCGCAAACCTTCCACAACCCAATCCACTAACAACTTTCGATTATTTTCATGTTCTGATCAGGAGCTTCCTGAATACACCCACTTATAATCTAGCAAGTACAACCCCCTTAACACCTTTTGAAAAAGCATGCATTCAATACAAAACGTTCAAATCTCCACACTATAAGCCCTCATATCTCAGAACTCAGAAGAAGGTCCCCTATCCTATATGTCTGCCTGGAGAGGGATCTGGGTCCTATTAGGGATTTCAAGGATTAGATAGCCATCTGGTAGGCCACTACTACGATCTCTGTTTGCGTGAATCATAATGAGCAGGCTGCTGAGTTGGTATCTTACCCCACTTAGGCTAAAACAGATGGGGAGGGCAGGCTTGGACTGCTGCTGGAACGTGTGTGGGAGTAAGGGCACATACATCCTTTTATGGTGGTAATGCGACTAACTAGCACAATTAAGGCTTCAAGTGTCATCCGAAATCTTACACTCCAATATTCTGCTTGACCCATGGTTCCTTTCCAAACCTCACAGGGACACCCCACGGGCCCATAACAAACTAATTGCAAAAATTGCATTAGCCATGAGACGAGCAAAAGCAGAAAAATGTGGAAGCCCGGATATCCCTCTTTGGATACAGTAAAAAGTAAGGTGAACGATGCCAGGAAAATGGACAGCCTTTCCGCATTTATCCATGACACCACAAAACGCTGCAATAAACTCTGAGAACCTTAGCTGTTCAAGTTTCTACTCCCCACCTAAATCAGCACTTGAGGGCAGGGCCGCCATCAGGGGGTGACAACCATGACGGTTGTCACGGGCCCGGCAGCCCTGGGGGGCCTGGATTGCTCTGGCAGTCTTGGGCCCCACTTTCCCTCTCTGCACACATAGATAGCGAATATCGCTATCTATGTGTGCAGCCGCGGGCCCCCGGCTCCCTGTTACCGCAGAGGGGGCCCAGGCAGCACACAGCCTCTTCTCTCTTCTAATAACTCTAGCGAGTTATTGGAGGAGAGAAGAGAAGAGGCTGTGTTCTGCCTGGGCCCCCTCTGCGGTAACAGGGAGCCGGGAATCTCCCCCTTCCCTGGACACAGGTAAGCAGGGAGGGGGATGAAACAATTTAATTAAATTTAAAAAATAAAATAAAAATTGATGTGAAAATGCCCCTTCCTCCCCCTGCCCTCCAGATTGCACATTTACACACACACACACACTACATACACTGACACAACACACACACACATACTGCATACACTAACACAACACACACACTAACAACACACACTGCATACACTAACACAACACACACACTAACACAACACACACACACTACATACACTGACACAACACACACACTGCATACACTAACACAACACACACTGCATACACTAACACAACACACACTCTGTATACACTGACACAACACACACTCTACATACACTGACACAACACACACTGCATACACTAACACAGCACACGCTCTGCATACACTGACACAACACACACACTGCATACACTAACACAACACACACTCTGCATACACTGACACAACACACACTGCATACACTAACACAACACACACTCTGCATACACTAACACAACACAATCTGCATACACCAACACAACACACACTGCATACACTAACACAACACACACTGCATACACTAACACAACACACACTCTGCATACACTGACACAACACACACTGCATACACTAACACAACACACACTGCATACACTAACACAACACACACATACTGCATACACTAACACAACACACACTGCATACACTGACACAACACACACACTGCATGCACTAACACAACACACACTCTGCATACACTGACACAACACACACTGCATACACTAACACAACACACACTCTGCATACACTAACACAACACACACTGCATACACTAACAAAACACACACTCTGCATACACTAACACAACACACACTGCATACACTAACACAACACACACTCTGCATACACTGACAAAACACACACTGCATACACTAATACAACACACACTGCATACACTAACACACACACTGCATACACTAATACAACACACACACACTGCATACACTGACACAACACACACACTGCATACACTAACACACACACTGCATACACTAATACAATACACACACTGCATTCACTAATACAACATGCACTCTGCATACACTACACACTAACACACTGACTGCATCCACTACACTGACACACACTCTGCATTCGCTACACATTAACACACTCTGCATTCACTACACTAACACACACTCTGCATCCGCTACACACTAACACACTCTCTGCATTCACTACACATCAACACTCTGCATTCACTACACTAACACACACTCTGCATCCGCTACACACTAACACACTATCTGCATTCACTACACACTAACACACACTCTGCATTCATTACACACTAACACACACTCTGCATTCACTAAACTATGCACACACTCTGGATTCACTATACTGGCACACAGGGCCGGACTGGGAGAAAAATTTGGCCCGGGCATTTTTTTATCACAGCGGCCCACTAAGAAGGGGGCGGGTCAGAGAGGGTGTGTTTCGTCATCACTAATGACAAACACGCCCCCTCTCAAAGTGAGCATGTTGGTTCAATGCTCTTCCAGGGCAGACCATGCGCAAAACTCTGCTAAAGAGCTTTAGCATGAGAAAAAAAAGCCCTGTATTTGTTCTGCACAGTGCAAGCAAATTTAATAACATGCTTGCACTGTGTTTCCTTGCAACTTGTCTCTGGTGTCTCTATAAATGGATACCAGGAGACAAAAGGAAAGAGTATTGTGCATGTGTTTGGAACCTACTTGTGGGATTGCGTGTGTGTAGAGTGAGCTGATTGTGGTGTGGTATTGTGTAATAAGGTTGGTTTTAGTCGTGTTGTGTTTTTGGTGTAATGTAGTGCATATGTGGCTAGGGGCTGTAGAGAATGTGTGTATAGGGGATGTAGTAAGTGTGTGCATACAGGCTATAGTGTGTGTGTGTGTGTGTGTGTGTGTGTATATAGGTGTTGTCGTGTTTGTAGGGATTGTAGAGAGTGTGTGTTTAGGGGTGTATTATGTGTTTGTTTACAATGAATCTAGTGTGTTTATAAGGGATCCAGAGTGTGTATTTTAAGAATGTAGTGTGTGTGTGTAGGTGGTGCAGTGTGTGTGTATACAGGAGTCTAGTGTGTGTTTGAAGGACCCAAAATGTGTAGGAGATCTAGTGAGTGTGTGTATATAACGGATTCAGAGTGTATAAAGGGATCTAGTGTGTGTGTATATGATCCAGAGTTGGGTAAGGGATCTAGTGTGTGTCTGGAACGTAATGTGTTTAGGAGTGCAGTATGTGTGTGAGGGGTGCTGTTGTGTGTATATATATATATATATATATATATATAAATATGTTCGGAAGTATTGTGTGTGTGTGTTTGGTGCAGTGTGTATGTGTGAGGGGTGCAGTGGGTGTCTGTGAGGGATGTAGTGTGTATGTGAAGGGTGCAGTATGTGTGTGTGATGGATGCTGTGTTTGAGGGGTGTTGCGTGTGAGGGTGCTGTTTATTATGTGTGTGAGGGTGCTGTGTGTGATGGGTGTGAGTGCTATGTGTGAGAGTGTTATGTGTGAGAGGGTTGTGTGTGATGTGTGTGAGAGGGCTGTGTTGTGTGATGGGTGTGAGAGTGCTGTGTGTGATGGGTATGAGAGTGCTGTGTTGTGTGTGATGGGGTGAGAGTGCTGTGTGTGAGAATGCTGTGTTGTGTGAAAGTGCTGTGTGTGATGGGTGTGAGAGGGCTGTGTGTGATGTGTGTGAGAGTGCTGTGTTGTGTGAAAGTGCTGTGTTGTGTGAAAGTGCTGTGTGTGATGGGTGTGAGAGTGCTGTGTGTGAAAGTGCTGTGTGTGATGGGTGTGAGAGGGCTGTGTGTGAAAGTGCTGTGTGTGATGGGTGTGAGAGGGCTGTGTGTGATGTGTGTGAAAGTGCTGTGTGTGATGTGTTGTGTGAAAGTGCTGTGTGTGATGTGTGTGAGTGCTGTGTTGTGTGAAAGTGCTGTTTGTGATGTGTGTGAGAGTGCTGTGTTGTGTGAAAGTGCTGTGTTGTGTGTGATGGGTGTGAGAGGGCTGTGTGTGAGAGGGCTGTGTGTGAGAGGGCTGTGTGTGAGAGGGCTGTGTGTGAGAGGGCTGTGTGTGATGTGTGTGAGAGTGCTATATGTGATGGGTGTGAAAATGCTGTGTTGTGTGAAAGTGCTGTGTTGTGTGAAAGTGCTGCGTTGTGTGAAAGTACTGTGTGTGATGTGTGTGAGAGTGCTGTGTTGTGTGAAAGTGCTGTGTTGTGTGAAAGTGCTGTGTGTGATGGGTGTGAGAGGGCTGTGTGTGATGTGTGTGAAAGTGCTGTGTGTGATGGGTGTGAGAGTGCTGTGTTGTGTGAAAGTGCTGTGTGTGATGTGTGTGAGTGCTGTGTTGTGTGAAAGTGCTGTTTGTGATGTGTGTGAGTGCTGGGTGTGAGAGTGCTGTGTTGTGTGAAAGTGCTGTGTGTCATGGGTGTGAGAGTGCTGTGTGTGAGAGGGCTGTGTGTGAGAGGGGTGTGTGTGATGTGTGTGAGAGTGCTATGTGTGATGGGTGTGAGAGGGCTGTGTGTGAGAGGGGTGTGTGTGATGTGTGTGAGAGTGCTATGTGTGATGGGTGTGAGAGTGCTGTGTGTGATGTGTGTGAGAGTGCTATGTGTGATGGGTGTGAGAGGGCTGTGTGTAAGAGGGATGTGTGTGAGAGGGGTGTGTGTGATGTGTGTGAGAGTGCTATGTGTGATGGGTGAGAGAGTGCTGTGTTGTGTGAAAGTGCTGTGTGTGTGTGAGAGAGTGCTGTGTTGTGTGACAGTGCTGTGTGTGAAGGGTGTGAGAGTGCTGTGTGTTAAAGGGCTGTGTGTGCTGTGTGTGATGGGTGTGAGAGGGCTGTGTGTGATGTGTGTGAAAGTGCTGTGTGTGTGAGTGTTGTGTTGTGTGAAAGTGCTGTGTGGGCTGTGTGTGAGAGGGCTGTGTGTGATGTGTGTGAGAGTGCTGTGCTGTGTGAAAAAAAAAGAAAAAAAAGTAGGCATTATGTCCCCCCCCTTCCTTCTTACCTTTAGCCTGGGAGGGGGGACCGGAAATCTGGTACCTGGGAGAGAGGGGGGATGGGGAGGGGACCGGCAGAATCACAGAATCACACCACAGAATCCCTGGTGGTCCAGTGGGTGAGTGAACTCTAGCCTGCGGCCTGCAGGTCTGTCCAAGTGGGACGGTAAGGGAGAGCTTTGATCTCCCCACCGGCCCATCATTAAAAACAGCGGGGCCGGCGCTCGGATAGTGCCGGCCCTGCATAGACCGGCAGGGAAGATCCTGTGATCTCCCCTGCCGGTCTCGGCCCCACGGCCACCGCGGCCCACCGGGCATTTGCCCGGTGTGCCCGATGGCCAGTCCGGGCCTGCTGGCACACACTCTGCATTAACTGTACACACAGCATCCACTACACAAACATCCTGTATTCACAGTACACACATGACATCCACCACAAATTGAAACACTCTGCATTCACTATACACAGACACTGCGTCTAATACACACACTACATCCACTAAACACATTTCATCTTGTACATACAAACACTACATCCACTACACAAACACACACTACATCCCTGTACACACACTACATCCACTACTCAAACACACTCTGCGTTCACTATACACACTGCATACGCTACACAAACACACACTCTGCATTCACTGCACAAACAGTATCTAATACACACAAACACTACATCCATTACACACATTCTAATTCACTTCCACTATACACACCACATTCAGTCCTGCATCATTGTCAGCGGACTAGGTAGGGCGTGGGCGGGCCCGGGAGGGGGTGGGGGGGGGGCCCAGACCTTGTGCTTTGTCTGGGGCCCCAAAATTTCTGATGGCAGCCCTGCTTGAGGGGGCGCAGAGCGGGGATGGAGATGGATACTAGAGGAGCTTACTCCTGTGTAACGGAATGCAATGTATCAGCATACGATATCCGTTGGTACATCTAGGAAATCCACAGTCAGAGTAGAAAGCAAGGCAATATTCCCAATCCTCCCAATAACCGGACGAAACACAGTTTGGGAGTCAACTCACTCGGTTTATTCACAGGCAGCATATTTATACAGTTCCCCATGCAAGGGGTTTCCAGACAGTAATTCCAGGGGATTTCTCCCACCATGCACTGTGACTTTCCCAACAGGCCTTGCTGCACGAGAAAGATACTCCCACTAAAATGGACGACTAAGTGGATTATCTCCTCGTGCAGCCAAACCGACAATTGACATTAAAATACAGAAATTACACAATATTCGGTACTTTGCAATAGTTGAACGTTCGGTAGATAGCTGAGGTCGGAGCGCACACTTTGTGAGAATACCGCTCCGATCCCAGCTGAATTGACCGAACGCCGCACATAATACAATAAAACATTAACGTGAGTTTAAAAGTACCGAATAAGTACGGGACATACAATGTACCGAACGCGGGACTCCCGAACGCTCTGGAAGTCCAGCGGCGTTCAAATCATCGAGTAGCCGTTTTCCGTTCCAGGCTCTCGACGACCGAACACCGCTGCAGGGACAAAGGATCCAAGATGGCCGACCGCCGCATGGTCGGTAGTGGATCGACGGCCACCTCGGAGAGCCCTTAATTACCGATTGCAACAATGTTGCAATCGGTGAATTGGTACCACACGACTTGGGAATGTGTGGTCGACCTGGGGAGCCCGTATTCGTACGGCGAACGGCCAGGATAGCCGTGTTTCGTCGTATGAATGCTTGGTGTGCTGGCAGCATACGGCTGCCAGCATGCGAACGGCCACAATACGGTACATACACAGGTTAAAATACACAGTATATATTCAGCCTACGGACAACCTTTAATAACTACAGTCCAGAAGTGGCTAGTTTTGCCACAATGCTCCCCCAGAACCAAGCCGGCATACACAGTCTGATCCCAACGGATCGGCTTGGGGATGTCCGGGAGAGTACTCACAGATCACTTCTCGAGTTCAGTCTGTCTGGATAACCCGTCAGCGTTACCGTTTTGTTTTCCTGGCCGGTAATGGATAGTAAAGTCAAAGGGCTGCAGCGCCAAGCTCCAGCGCAGCAGCCTGGCATTGTCTCCAGACACACGGTTTAGCCACACTAACGGGTTGTGATCTGTGAGTAAGGAAAAAGGTTGTCCGTACAAATAGGGCTGTAACTTTTTAAGGGCCCACACCACGGCCAGGCATTCTTTCTCGATGGCGGCGTAGCTCACTTCACGAGGCAGCAATTTGCGGCTTAAATAGGCTACGGGGTGTTCTCCGCCATCGGCTCCCACTTGGCTCAGTACTGCCCCCAATCCAAACATTGAAGCGTCTGTGTGAACAAGAAATCTTTTAGTTGGATCAGGAGCAGTTAACACAGGAGCATTGGTGAGAGCAGTCTTGAGTTGTTGGAATGCCTGCTCACACTCTGGGGCCCAGACAACCAGTCGGGGAAGGTTCTTTTTCGTCAGGTCGGTTAGGGGTTTGGCGAGGGTGCTATAGTCAGGGACAAATTTTCTGTAATAGCCGGCTGTCCCTAAGAACGCCAGCACCTGGGTCTTAGTCCTGGGGGTAGGCCACTTGGCTACGGCCTCAATCTTGGCTGGCTCGGGTCTCTGCTGCCCACACCCTACACGGTGGCCCAGATACTGTACCTCGGCCATACCTATGTGGCACTTGCTAGGTTTTAGGGTTAACCCAGCCTCCCCAATGCGATCTAAGATCGCCCCTATGTGGTGTATGTGGTCTTCCCAGGTCTGACTAAAAATGGCTATATCATCTAGATAGGCACAGGCATACTCCTGAAAACCATCCAGTAGCCGATCTACCATCCGCTGAAAGGTAGCCGGAGTGTTTTTCATTCCGAAAGGCATGACCTTGAACTGGTACAGGCCAAACGGAGTGACAAACGCCGACTTAGGGATGGCATCATCGGCTAGGGGAATTTGCCAGTATCCCTTACACAAGTCAATGGTAGTGAGATACTGGCCCCGTGCCATCTTATCTAACAGCTCGTCTATCCGGGGCATCGGGTAGGCATCAGACACCGTCTTGTCATTTAGCCTCCGGTAGTCAACACAGAATCGGGTGGTGCCATCCTTTTTAGGTACCAGGACTACCGGCGATGCCCAGGGGCTATCGGAGGGTTCGATAACCCCTAGCTGCAACATTTCGTCTAGCTCGGCTTTCATATGGGTACGGACGGATTCTGGAACCCGATATGGAGCCTGGCGCATAGGGAGCTGCCCCGGGGTCTCCACTCGGTGGGTGGCTAGCGGAGTGTATCCAGGTAAATTGGAGAAGGTAGTCCCCTTTGCGACAATCAGCGCCTGTACCTGGGCACGCTCCTGGGGGCTTAGCCGCTCCCCCAGCTGAACTCCCCGGGAGGGCTCTATCTGCTCCTCGGGTTCTAGTAGGTCGGGTAAGGGTAAATTTTCCTGATCCTCTAAGGAGGAGGCACAGATTGCCGTCACATCCTCTATCCTCTCATGGTAGGGCTTGAGCATGTTCACGTGAAGCATGCGTCTCTTCCCTACCCCTGAGCAGGGGCCGATCACATAGGTAGTGTCGCATCGCTGCTCCACTACCTGGTATGGGCCTTGCCAGATGGCCTGCAGCTTATCTGTGCGGACGGGTTTTAAGATCAAAACCTTCTGTCCCACCTGAAAGCTGCGATCCCTGGCTCCTCTATCGTACCAGCGTCGCTGGCGTTGCTGGGCCGCCTGGAGGTTGGTGTGTACAGCCTGAGTCAGCGCCTCCAGACGGTCCCGGAACTCCAGGACGTATGATATGATAGGGGTTTCGTTAGAGGTACTCTCTCCCTCCCAGTGTTCCCTAATCAAGTTCAAGGGTCCTCGCACCCTCCTCCCAAACAGTAGCTCAAACGGGGAGAAGCCTGTCGACTCCTGGGGGACCTCTCTATAGGCAAAGAGTAGGTGAGGCAGAAACCTCTCCCAGTCCTTGTGGGTTTCCCCGAACGTCCGAAGCATCTGCTTCAGCGTCCCGTTGAACCACTCACATAGTCCATTGGACTGGGGGTGGTAGGCGGAATTAACTATTGGCTTAATGCCACACACCTTCCACATATGTTGAGTAACTTCGGCCGTAAATTGGGTACCTCGGTCCGAGATTATCTCTTGGGGAAAACCTACTCGGGAAAATACCTTCATTAATGCTTCGGCTACGGTCTCAGCGTGAATATTAGAGAGGGCCACGGCTTCGGGGTATCTGGTGGCGTAGTCCACTACAGTTAGGATATACCTTTTGCCAGAGGGGCTGGGTTTTGGCAGGGGACCTACGATATCCACTGCTACTCGGCTGAAGGGTTCGGCTATGATGGGTAGGGGGCATAGTCTGGCTTTGTGGCGATCCCCTCGTTTACCTACCCGCTGGCAGACGTCGCAGGAGGTGCAATATTGGCGCACGTCCTGAGAGATCCCGGGCCAGAAGAAGGCATGGGTCAAACGGTATCGGGTACGGGTCATCCCTAGGTGTCCTGACAAGGGGATGTCATGAGAAATTCGCAGCAGCTCCTGTCTATACTTCTGGGGTACCACTAGTTGTTTATTAGTTAAGGTGACAGACCCCCCCACATCTTTGGCCGTGACACGGTATAGCAGCTCTCTCTCCCAGATGAACCGCTCCCCCTCTAACCCTGCTTGGTCGGTTTGTGCCCGGTCCCTATAGACTTGGAGAGTGGGATCGGTCTGGACTTCGGTCGCAAAGGTAGTCGGGGTATCCCAGGACATGGGGGTCAGTTGGGGAACATGGTCTCTTACCTGAGCCTCAGAGTGCGTTGGTGTAGCCGTGGTGCGAGCCTGTTGCCGGGTGGTTACGGGAAGGGCCTCCTGGTACGGAGTCTGGGGAATAAAAGCGGAAGTCATTTGGCCCAAGTCATTCCCCAGTACAACATCGGCAGGTAAATTCTGCATCAGCCCCACTTCTACGGTCCCCTCTCCCACACCCCAATCCAAATGAACTTTGGCAGTAGGTAGCCGGTATACTGCTCCCCCGGCCACCCGTACTGCCACGGAGCCGCCAGTGTGGGTTGCGCCTGGTACCAAATGTGGTGCAACCAAAGTTAAAGTGGCTCCCGAATCCCGGAGCCCTTGCACCTCCTTTCCCTCCAGGGTCACTAGCTGCCGATGGTGCTGTCGGTTGTCGGTGGCTCGGACTGACATTACTTCGTGCAGCACCCCTAGAGGCTCCTCAATTTGAGCGCTCAGCACGTCTTGGGTGGCGGGTGCTACCTGATAATGGTGCGCAGCAGCCCTGGGTGCCAAATTTTGTCGCACCTGATTCCAAGCTTGCCGGCTCCGGTTTTGGGTGCACTCTCGAGAAATGTGCCCCCACTGCTTGCAGGTGTGACACTGAATGTTAGCCCTGCCGTTGTATCGGGAGGGGGCTGGTGGAGTATTCAGTGCCGGCCTGTGCAGGGGTGCGGTGGGGACGGTAGGGGTAAAATTATTGGGTGGCCCTGTAATCCAAGGGAGAGTCTTATTTTGGGCCCCGTGATGTCTCCTGGCATCAAAATGCTGATCCGCCAATTTAGCGGCTTCGGGTAGGGTGAGTGGTTTCCGGTCTCTCACCCATTCTTGTGCTTCTGGGGACAAACCATTAAAAAATTGTTCCAGCAGCATTAACTGCCTCAACTCCTCCATGTTAGTGGCGTTGCTGGCCTGTATCCAGCCTAGCGATGCTTGGTCCAGCTTGTGCGCCCATTCTGCATGAGAATCTTTCTCAGGCTTGCGCAAGCCCCGGAATTTCCGCCGGTATGCCTCTGGGGTAATAGCATACCTCTCCAGGATTGCCCTCTTTACTTTAGGGTAATCCTTACTGTCCTCTCGGGGTACAGCACGGTAGGCTTCAGCTGCCCTACCCGATAATTTGCCTGCCAGCAGCGGCACCCATACTGCGGGCTCCAAATCGTGCAGATCGCACAGCCGCTCAAAGTCCTGCAAATACCCATCGATTTCGTCCTTTTCTTCACAAAACGCTTTAAAGGCGTGATGTGGGACTTTGGGCTTGACCTGTCCGTAGGTGGAGGCAGTAACAGACTCTGCCCTAGGCGGGGTTGCTGGTGTGCTGGTCGCCATCAGATAATCCTGTACATCTGATACCATCACGGTCAGTATTTCCAGCGGTACTGGTTGCGGTAAAAACTCCAACCTGGTTCGCAGCTCTTTTTGGAATGGGGTCTCTTCCTTGGCTGGTGGGGGTGTAGCGCTGCGGGCTCGGTCTCCCTCCATCAGTTCAGCGATCAGCACAGCCTTAGACTTGTTGCTGGCTATCTTACCCCTGGCTTCCAGTAGCTCTTTTAAGGTTTGTCGTTTTAGTATGGTATAATCAATCTCCATACGAATTGCCCTTGCTTTCCTTGTTCGGTCGTTCCAGTTTCCACGAACGCTGCTTTTTCGGCTGTAAGGTTCGGATCCCACCGCTGCCACCAATTGTAACGGAATGCAATGTATCAGCATACGATATCCGTTGGTACATCTAGGAAATCCACAGTCAGAGTAGAAAGCAAGGCAATATTCCCAATCCTCCCAATAACCGGACGAAACACAGTTTGGGAGTCAACTCACTCGGTTTATTCACAGGCAGCATATTTATACAGTTCCCCATGCAAGGGGTTTCCAGACAGTAATTCCAGGGGATTTCTCCCACCATGCACTGTGACTTTCCCAACAGGCCTTGCTGCACGAGAAAGATACTCCCACTAAAATGGACGACTAAGTGGATTATCTCCTCGTGCAGCCAAACCGACAATTGACATTAAAATACAGAAATTACACAATATTCGGTACTTTGCAATAGTTGAACGTTCGGTAGATAGCTGAGGTCGGAGCGCACACTTTGTGAGAATACCGCTCCGATCCCAGCTGAATTGACCGAACGCCGCACATAATACAATAAAACATTAACGTGAGTTTAAAAGTACCGAATAAGTACGGGACATACAATGTACCGAACGCGGGACTCCCGAACGCTCTGGAAGTCCAGCGGCGTTCAAATCATCGAGTAGCCGTTTTCCGTTCCAGGCTCTCGACGACCGAACACCGCTGCAGGGACAAAGGATCCAAGATGGCCGACCGCCGCATGGTCGGTAGTGGATCGACGGCCACCTCGGAGAGCCCTTAATTACCGATTGCAACAATGTTGCAATCGGTGAATTGGTACCACACGACTTGGGAATGTGTGGTCGACCTGGGGAGCCCGTATTCGTACGGCGAACGGCCAGGATAGCCGTGTTTCGTCGTATGAATGCTTGGTGTGCTGGCAGCATACGGCTGCCAGCATGCGAACGGCCACAATACGGTACATACACAGGTTAAAATACACAGTATATATTCAGCCTACGGACAACCTTTAATAACTACAGTCCAGAAGTGGCTAGTTTTGCCACATCCTGGTTTCCAGCTTTTTCCCTGCCATTCCACAACCTCATTCCCCCCCTTATTTTTACGTATGCACGAATGCTATTTGATGTATCTTGCTATCACCCGACTATACTGACATGTTCTTTACGTTTAATGTCATTTCTTTATTCTGTGATTTCTTACCTTGACAAACAAAAATGAAAAACCTACATAAATAAAGAATTTATATAAAATATTTAGAAAAAAATGGACCAACATACTTTTTACAAAAAAATGATGTCTACTCTTGTTACTGTGGTGGAATCTCGGTAGAAATTAATTTAGTAGGCCGAGATTACCACGTGGCATGCGTACGTGCATATACTGACGTTTCGGTCGGTTGCACGAGGCAAGATACGATCAGTAGTGTACGGAGCATGTGCTAGAATACAGGATGTAGTATTCCCCTCCTCCATTGTGCTGGACAGGCCATGCGGTCAAGCAGGAAGTTAATTCTTATTTGTTTTGATTGATTAAGAGAATGTGCGGGTGGAGCTTAATATGGGAGGAGTTATGTGCCTATATGAGGAGCCTGCACTATTGTCCGGGGCTCAGAACTTGTTGTATTTTGGTGACTTTAGTCCCTCTGAGTCCCGATCGGTGAACCGAATAAAGAATCTCTTCCTTCCTGAAGAAACCTGTGTCCATCTCTCTGTGCTTGGCTTCCGTCAGTTTCTCCGGTAACATTTGGTGCATTGGCCGGGAAGCTCATCGTTCAACGGTAGCTGAGAAGCAGAGGCGTGAGATGGTCTATCTTTGCCCACGTTCTCTACGGCTGCACCCCTGAACTTCTGCGTGGACCTCCCTTCGTCTCGGCGCCACTGGTCTGTTGTCCAGGAGATCATCGGCCTCTACGTAGTAAGTGCTGGGGTGTCCCCGTCGATGAGTGTGAACTCAGGTTCAGGAACGAGGAGGTAAGACGACCGCTGTTTTAGACGGCGGACCCACTAGGGGTATACCGATTGTGCGGTAGGCCCATAAGGGGTTAATCTGTGTATGGAATCTGCCCCCTCTGTCGGAGGGAAGGAGCGAAGGCGCACCGCTCAATCGAACGCTCTTTAGTAAGACCGTTTGATTTGGTTTGGAGTCAGGCGGGGTTCTGTGTAAATAGCCCTAGCCGTACACCGGTGTCTTGTCTAGACTAGCGTTCTAGGGTGTACAATTTGTTCGCTAGGTCGGAGGGACCGGGAGACTAAGCGGCGTCTGTGTAAATTCGGTCCGCTAGCTCTCAACCTATCTTGGCTAAGTGGGAAGGCGTGTAAATTTGGAACCCACTAGACTATTGATAGAGTAGAAAGACTAAAAGGGTTCTGTTGTAAATTCCGCCCTCTAGTTCGCTATATGTGGTGCTTGGGCAGTGTGGCTAACCAAAACGGATGTAGATAGTTTTAGGTAGTCCATCAAGGTACTGGCCAATAGATTAGTTGGGATTGTATATGTGTTAAAGATTGTTTAGTAGCGTGTATATCTTGCTAGATAGCGTGAGCTCTGCCGTCTAGCGAGAGTGTTAATAGTGTGTTGCTGTATTATAGTGCACGGTACCATAACCCTGTATATTTACTGACACTGTATATAAGTACTAATAATTGTCGTCTATTGCATGTCTAACACCATAACCACTAATAATTGTATTGTGACCTTAAATTGTACTTTGACCTATGCTAACCGTACTGTAACTGCTGTTTGTAAAGACGATGTTACTGGGGTGTGTTATAGATGGGTAATTCATATATAGGGAATTATAGCGTGGGTGACTGTATAGTTTCGCCAAAGGGCATAATATCGATTACTTAGTGACTGGTGTAACAGCTGTGTGTACGGGAATTCCCTGAGTGTTTTTATTGTGTTATTGTGTACGTTTCACTTGGTAACTGTACCACGTGGTGCTGTTGCCGAAGGAACGGGTGTGACTGTTGAATAGAGTGTGTGTATAGCATTCGTTGTCAACGACGCTCCATTGATAAGTATGGGCGCGTCGGAGTCGACGATTTTGGATCCCTTAGGATGTATGGTAAAGAATTTTAAAAAGGGATTTACAGTATGTGATTTTGGGGTTAAAATGTCTCCTGCACGTTTGATCACTTTGTGCACTAGGGAATGGCCTACTTTGGTTGCGACATGGCCGCCACGTGGCAGTTTAGATCCAAATCTGGTACAGCGTGTACACGTGGCTGTATCAGGTAGGCCTGAACTTTACGGACAGTTTCCATACATTGATTGTTGGAGGCAGGCCGTAAACGACTTGCCAAGATGGGTCCGAATATGCCACGAGGAGCAATGTCGCCTCATGGTGGCCAGGACTTGTTTGTCCACTAGGACCACGGTTAAGCCCATTTTGGACACGCCCCCTGAGTCCGAGATCCCTTATTTCTCTGCAAGGGGAAGTGATACAAGTACAGGAAGTTCTACACCCCCCCCCCCCGTTGTCCCCATCTACTTCCTCCTCCAGCTCAGAATCTATCCCACCCATTACTAAACCTCCCCTTCCGGTACCAACCCCCGTTAAACCCATATATCCTGATTTGGCGCCAATTCAAGCTTCCGGTCAGGCTTCCTCTAGCCCGGCTCGGAATATTCTATTCACCGACCTTCCCCACAATCAAGTTTCTACATCCTCATGCCTTACTACCCCTCGACCGGAACCCCTAACTGACGCCCCTCAACGAAGCCCTGTACTAACCCGACAACTGACCGGAACCCAAAAACTTAAACATTACCAGATGCCTCTTCGTTTGAATCCTGGGTCAGCTTACCTTAATGATTTAGGTCAAATGGTGTATGCTGACCCAGTCTTCGTATATGTCCCGTTCACGACTACCGATCTCTTGAATTGGAAGACCCATAATTCCTCGTATACTGAAAAGCCACAAGCCATGACCGACCTGTTCACCTCGATAGTCCAGACGCATAATCCAACTTGGGCTGATTGCCAGCAATTATTAATGACATTGTTTAATAACGAGGAGAGGACTAGGATAAACCAAGCGGCTATTAAAGCGCTGGAGGAAGAAGCCCGTACTTTAAACCAAGCAAATCCAGCAGCATGGGCCACAACTCATTATGCTAATGCTGATCCCGACTGGGATGTTAATGGCGCAGATATGGTTCATCTAAAAGCCAATAGAGACGCTATAATTGCTGGCATGAAAGCCGGAGGGAAGAAAGCCATAAATATGTCGAAGACGGTTGAGGTGATTCAGAAAAGTGATGAAGCGCCTAGTGTCTTTTATGACCGATTATTGGAGGCATACCGTCTGTATACCCCCTTTAATCCGGAAGACACTGAGAATTCCCGAATGGTAAACTCTGCCTTTGTCAACCAAGCTTACGGAGATATTAAGCGCAAGCTACAGAAGTTAGAAGGGTTCGCAGGAATGTCCATCACCCAACTAATGGAGGTAGCAAATAAGGTGTATATGAATAGGGAATCAGAAAGTAAGAAAGAGGAAGAGCGCAAGATGCGTAAAAAGGCGGATATGCTAGCGGTAGCGATCGCAGGGGTAGATAGACGGGGCCCAGATAGAGGTGATAGTAGGTGGAATAGGGAACCCCTGAGTAGAAATTAGTGCGCGTATTGTAGAGAAGAAGGGCATTGGAGAAGCGAGTGTCCAAAAAGAGAGCAGTACGAGAGAGACCCACCCAGGGCAGGTTATGGAAACTTTAGAGGCAGAGCGAGAGGTAGAGGAGGTCCCGGAGGGAGTAATAGTAATAACAGAGGAAGTGTAAGAGAAGACAGATACTATCCCGCAGCGCAAAGGTCCCGCGACAGAGAAGATAGGGACTTTGTAGGATTGGCTGACACGGTTATGGAGAACTATTGATACCGACCGGGCTCCATCCCCCTTGGTCGAGCGGAGCCTATGGTCGATGTATCAATAGGGGGAAAAAGGAGTGCATTCATGATTGACACTGGTGCTGAACATTCGGTGGTGACTGACCTAGTTGCTCCTCCATCTGGAAGAACTATTACCGTAATAGGAGCAACTGGAAGAAGTGCTGCAAAACCGGTTCTTAAAAGTCTACTCTGTACATTGGGAGGCCACGTAGTAAAACATCAATTCCCTTACATGCCTGAGTGTCCAGTCCAATTGTTGGGACGTGATTTGCTATCTAAATTACAAGCGCAGATTACGTTCCTACCAAACGGAACAACATCCTTAAAGTTTAATGGACCTTCAGGTATTATGACATTATCCGTACCAAAGGAAGGAAGAGTGGCGACTTTATACAGCGTTGACTAGCCAAAACCCTAAGAGTGATGAATCCTTATTCAACATACCAGGAGTTTGGGCAGAGAACAACCCACCAGGACTGGCCCGCAATATTCCACCTATTCGAATTGAACTAAAGCATGGGGTTTATCCAGTGAGCCTACGGCAATATCATATCCCGCAGAAGGCTAAGAAGAATATTCAATCTTATCTGGATAAGTTCATACGGTATGGTATCCTAAAATTCTGTACTTCCCCCTGGAACACCCCATTGCTGCCTGTTCAAAAGCCCGGTACAGATGAGTATCGCCCTGTGCAGGACTTGAGAGCAGTCAATGATGCGGTTGTCAGTATACACCCAGTTGTGCCCAATCCGTATAACCTGCTTGCTTTAATTCCGGGCGGGGCTACCTATTTTACAGTCTTAGACCTCAAAGATGCCTTCTTTTGCCTCCGAATTGCTGCAGAAAGCCAATGTATCTTCGCTTTCCAATGGGAAAATGCTGTAACGGGCTTGAAACGCCAGATGACTTGGACAAGACTGCCCCAAGGGTTTAAAAACTCACCTACCCTATTTGGTTCAGCTCTGAGTCAAGATCTACTGGATTTCAAGTCCATCCCAGGAGAGTGTGTATTATTACAATATGTAGACGACTTGTTGATAGCAGTAGTCACAAGAGAAATATGTCAGCAAGCAACACACGATCTACTACACATTCTCTGGAAGGCAGGATACAAGGTGTCTAGGAAGAAGGCTCAGTTGTGTCTGCCAACTGTCAAATATCTGGGATTCCATATCTCTGAAGGTCAAAGAATAATGGGGCCAGAGAGAAAAGAAGCTGTGTGCCAAATACCAATACCCAAGAATAGAAGACAAGTGCGAGAGTTCTTGGGGGCAGCAGGCTTCTGTAGGATATGGATTCCCAGTTATGCGATATTGGCGAAACCTCTGTATGCAGCTATTAAGGGTACAGAACACGACCCCTTCCTATGGACTCAAGAACAGCAAACGGCATTTGAAGATGTGAAGAGGGCTTTGATGAGTGCCCCAGCATTAGGTCTACCTGATCACACACGACCATTCTACCTGTATGTACACGAGCAAAGAAGAATGGCTGTGGGAGTATTGACACAGTACTTGGGATCATGGCAAAGACCTGTTGCCTATATGTCTAAGCAACTGGACGCAGTGGCCAGCGGTCTTCCACCTTGTCTAAGAGCCGTAGCTGCAGCCGCCCTGCTGGTAGCTGAAGCTGATAAACTCACGCTGGGTCAAGAACTTTATGTACGAGTTCCACATGCAGTACAGACGTTGTTGGATTACAAAGGAAATCATTGGTTTAGTAACAGCCGTATGACCAAGTATCAAGCAATGTTGTGTGAAAACCCAAGAGTGCATTTAGAGACTGTAAATACTTTAAATCCAGCTACCCTTTTGCCGCAACCTACTGAAAGTCAACATGATTGTTTGGAAGTGATGGATGAAGTATTTTCAAGTAGACCAGATCTTCGTGATTTTCCCATCCAGCACCCCGATGTCCAATATTATACAGACGGCAGTAGTTATGTGAAAGAAGGGATTCGCTATGCAGGATATGCAGTAACGACGATAGATAATGTGATAGAAGCTCGGCCACTGTCAAAAGGAACATCAGCACAAAAAGCAGAATTGATAGCACTGACACGAGCGTTACAATTGGCTGAAGGTTTGAGAGTAAACATCTACACGGACTCCAAGTATGCGTTTTTAACCACTCATGCCCACGGAGCTTTGTATAAAGAAAGAGGACTATTGAATTCAGAGGGCAAAGAAATCAAGTACGCAGCTGAAATACTACAACTATTGGAAGCAGTATGGGAACCGAAAGAAGTCGGTATTATACATTGTCGAGCACATCTGAGAGGAGATGGTGATGTAACCAAAGGAAATCGGATGGCAGATAGTGCAGCTAAGCGTGCCGCTGAATCAGGAAGACAGGAATATGTGGAACATATAGCTGCTCTTATTCCAACTCCACTGTCTCAATGGACTCCAGTTTATACAGCTCAAGAAGAGGAGTGGTTAAAGACTGAACCTGGAAAGTATTTGGAGAACAAATGGTATCAGTTAGAAGATGGGAGAATAGTTATTCCAGCATCACTAGCGGTAGAAATTGTTCAAAACTATCATAATGGGACGCATTCTGGAAGAGATAGTACAGAAGAATCTCTCAGAAAACATTTCTACATACCAAGATTGTCCAACTTAACTCAAGCCATTGTACGAAGATGTGTAACGTGTGCTAAAAATAATGCAAGGCAAGGACCAGTAAAGCCACCAGGAGTTCAGTATATGGAGGGACTCCCTATGTCCGATCTACAAATTGACTATACAGTAATGCCTAAATCTGGTGGACATCGCTACCTACTAGTAGTTGTGTGCACCTATTCAGGCTGGGTAGAAGCATGTCCTACTCGTACAGAGAAAGCAGGAGAAGTTGTGAGATTCCTGCTACGAGAAATAATACCTCGATATGGACTACCCTGCTCTATAGGATCGGACAATGGTCCAGCTTTTGTTCATCAGTGCCTACAACAACTGACTGGTATGCTTGGTATAAAGTGGAGACTTCATACGGCATATAGACCTCAGAGTTCTGGTAAAGTAGAGAGAATGAATAGAACTATTAAGAACCAGTTGGCAAAAATGTGTCAGGAAACCCAGCTTAAGTGGAACGTCCTTTTGCCCATAGCTCTGTTGCAAATTCGCAGTACACCTACCAGAAGGATGGGTCTCTCTCCTTTTGAGATCATGTATGGGCGTCCACCTCCAGTACTTGGTAACTTAAGGGGGGATTTGAGTCAGTTGGGAGAAGGAATTACCCGGCAGCAGGTTGTAGAGTTGGGTAAGACTATGGAGGAAGGACAGAAATGGGTACAAGATAGATTACCTGTGAATATTTATCCCCCTGTTCATAGTTACCACCCAGGAGACCAAGTGTGGATTAAAGAGTGGAATAATGTACCGTTAGGGCCCAAGTGGAGAGGTCCTTATGTTGTTCTTTTGTCTACCCCTACAGCGATAAAAGTGGCCGAAGTGACTCCGTGGATTCATCACTCCAGGGTTAAACCAGCAGCGGTAGATTCTTGGCAAGTTACATCAGATCCAGAGAATCCCTGCAAGATCCGGTTAAAACGCACGACTCAGTCGGAGTGACGAGGAAACTTGTGGATTACAAATTTTATTGTTTCAGAGATTGGGAAGTGAGTGTTTAGACGGCCATAATAAAGCCTGTCCGCTCACCGACGTGTAATTTAAAAGTCAGGAAAGTCTCGAAGGGACCCCTGTGAAGACGAGCAGAACTCCATTCCCTGCAGCCCTTACATCCTGGAAGCTGAGGTGCCATCGCACGGACGAAGATTGAGGATGCAGCCGACGAAAGATGTGCTTGTGATAATGTTTATTTATATGTATTTTTATATTCAGGAAGGTAGAGGTACCGACACTCCTAGCTGTGAGGTATGCATTAAGACTACAAGGACAGGTAATCATATTTCCCAGACCCTAATTTGGCATTCGCAATATGAATGTAAAGGTGATGTGTCTAGGTGTAGATACTTAAATGTAGAGTATAGTGTATGCCATTTGGGAGTAGGAGAACCTAGGTGCTTCAATCCAGAGTATCAACCCCGTACAATTTGGTTGACTCTCAGGAATAGAGATCCTCATGGGACCCTAATAAATAAAACAGTGTTAGAATCCGTACATTCTTCGGGTGTTCTGCTATTTGAGGCATGTAAAGCAATATCAAGTGGTAGAAAGACGTGGAATGTATGTGGGGATCTTAGATGGGAGAGAACGTATGGGTCTAATGATAAATATATATGTCCCAGTAGTAAAAATAAGTATGTGAGTCCTAGATGCCCAAATAGAGAATATAACTTTTGCCCATATTGGTCTTGTGTGGGGTGGGCAACTTGGGGACAGACAGCAGACAAGGATATGATTGTTACTAAGTTGCCTACCAATCCATACTGTAAGTCTATGGAATGCAATCCAGTCCATATTCTTATAAATAATCCTGACCAATTCTTAGATAGATATGGTAACTTATTTGGGTTTCAAATATACGGGACGGGTTTAGACCCTGGGACAGTATTGTTTATAGGGATAGAGACCGATACGGTAACCTCCCAAACTCATCAGGTATTCCATTCGTTTTATGAAGAGATGAGTATAGATAATAAGATCCCCCATAATGCTAAAAACCTGTTTATAGATTTAGCTGAGAGTATTGCTGGTAGTCTTAATGTAACCAACTGCTATGTGTGTGGAGGTACTAACATGGGAGACCGATGGCCTTGGGAAGCAAAGGAGGTAATGTCCGGTTCTGAGGCAGTTGAACAATTAATATCCTCACAAGCCGATTATCAGATGAGTGTTAGAGGTAAATCTGAGTGGAGATTAAAGACCTCCATCATAGGTTATGTTTGCATAGCAAGGAAAGGAATGATGTTTAATACTTCTGTAGGAGAGTTAACTTGTCTAGGGCAAAAAGCTTATGATGATGATACAAAGAATACAACTTGGTGGTCGGCTTCAAATGTCTCAGAACCATCTAACCCGTTTGCAAGATATGCCAATTTAAAGGACGTATGGTTTGATTTATCCATCACATCTAGTTGGAAAGCCCCAGCAAATTTGTACTGGATCTGTGGTACGAAGGCCTATTCGGAGTTGCCACAGGACTGGGAAGGGGCATGTGTGTTGGGTATGCTCAAACCATCCTTCTTCTTGTTACCTATTGAAACAGGTGAGACTTTGGGTGTTAAAGTGTATGATGTGAATCATAGGAAGAAAAGGGGACCCATAGAGATAGGCGCCTGGGAAGATGATGAATGGCCTCCCCAGCGTATTATAGATTATTATGGGCCAGCCACGTGGGCAGAGGATGGTACTTTCAGATATAGAACCCCAATTCCCCAATTTATATGCTCAACCGCATTATAAGGTTACAGGCGGTGGTTGAAATAATTACTAATGAGACTTCACAAGCGCTCAATCTTCTAGCGAAGCATAATACCAGGATGAGGACAGCAGTGTACCAAAATAGATTAGCCTTGGATTACCTATTGGCAGTAGAGGGAGGTGTATGTGGGAAGTTTAACCTGAGCAATTGCTGTCTTCAAATAGATGACGAAGGGCAGGCAATAGCTGAGCTTACTAGCCATATGGTTAAACTAGCGCATGTGCCTACTCAGGTATGGAAAGGGTACAATCCAAGTAGTTGGTTTGGTAACTGGTATGAGCAGTTTGGAGGGCTTAAGGCATTGGTAGGCGGAGTCATATTGATTTTAATGTTGTGTCTGCTCCTGCCTTGTCTTATTCCCTTAGTAGTTAGGTCTGTGCAAAGCCTGATAGAAAATATAGCAGAAAGGAAGGCTGCAACACAGATAATGGCCATATATAAATATGAGGCTCTAAATCAGGGAGAACCAATGCAGGAAGAGGAGTGTTGAGGGATTCACATCATGGAAAAGTCTGGTCTGGTTCATGGTAACCTGAGGTGTATGCAAACCAAGGTTAAGTGATGCCTCAAGTAATTGTGAAATATCAGAGGCATCAAAGGGGGGAATGTGGTGGAATCTCGGTAGAAATAAATTTAGTAGGCCGAGATTACCACGTGGCATGCGTACGTGCATATACTGACGTTTCGGTCGGTTGGTTGCACGAGGCAAGATACGATCAGTAGTGTACGGAGCATGTGCGAGAATACAGGATGTAGTATTCCCCTCCTCCATTGTGCTGGACAGGCCATGCGGTCAAGCAGGAAGTTAATTCTTATTTGTTTTGATTGGTTAAGAGAATGTGCGGGTGGAGCTTAATATGGGAGGAGTTATGTGCCTATATGAGGAGCCTGCACTATTGTCCGGGGCTCAGAACTTGTTGTATTTTGGTGACATTAGTCCCTCTGAGTCCCGATCGGTGAACCGAATAAAGAATCTCTTCCTTCCTGAAGAAACCTGTGTCCATCTCTCTGTGCTTGGCTTCCGTCAGTTTCTCCGGTAACATTACAAAAGTAACATTATATACATTTTAAAGTATTTGTCTGACTTTTTAAACCTTTAAACACAAGCCGGCTGTATAAAGACATCTCCCTAACTTGGTTTGTCAGATCCATCACGGAATCCTGAATACTGCCTTTTCATCCTTTTCGTGTTGATGGGCAGTACATGAAAAGGTTTACCCTGCAGTTAGGGTTACGAGATTTAGCATATTTTTCTTGAACACAAATATTATTCATGGTGATGAGTAGTCAGTGAAAATTGATACCTTGCAGTGTGTATAATGAATTTCATGCAGGGAAAAAAATGAATTAATCAGGGCAGTCTGTGTATATGGTATTATGTGATTATCTTGTTTTAGCTAAATGTAGGTTGTACTCTGAGCAGAGGGCCTGAGAGTGTGACTCACATGGCTGGATATTGCTGAATGCTAATTCCGGCCTAGATTTACCTGATTGATCTGGATGAGTGCGTAGATCAAGGTGTGGTATTAAATGCAGGCTTTCTGCAGGACTAGAACAGTGTGTCCTGTTTCCATGTCTCGTTTTATGATTAACAACCAGGTAAAAATTCTCCAGCCGTAACATCCACTTTGAGATCGCTGTGTGCTCACTTGCTACATATATCTACAAACTGGATCGTTCTGGCAAGTGGCTTGTCTTGGTGGGTTATGGGTTAGCACTGGCAATGTTTTAGTAATTGTGTTTACTAAAAGTACTTGGGAACATTTATTCGACCCTTTCAGTGCCAGAGACATAGCTAAAGAACAGATATGCCAGATGTTGTGCCTTCAAGTGGGCAAAGGTTTGTATGCCTGTTAGAAGGGGTAACCCTGGTAATAGTTTAGCGAATAAATGAGTTAGTGAATTAACCCTTCAGAGGGTTATTTACTAAATTCAAAATGCCCCCACCCTATAATAGCAAAAATAACCCAGCTGCATTTGGAAATTCAAACATTGAATCTTAATGGCCATGAATTCCCAACGTATTTCACCCTGTCCAGATACTACCTATCTTTTGTCCACTCTGAATGGATTACTCTTTCATAGTGATTTTGAAGTGATCATGGTGCCTGCAGTCTGTATGACAAGTGTTTCACTATGCATTTAACCCCTTTGCTGCCAGAGATGTAACTCCACGTAGCAACCTAAGTCTGGCCGGTCTGGCTAATGTCAGTTCTGTGCATATTGGACGTCTAGCGTGCTGGCGACAGGTGTCCATTGGCGGTACGATTCCCCCTACCCTCCCCCCAAGTTTTAGCTTCAGTTTTATTTTGTTTTTTTAATTATGGGGGGGAGGGACCAGGATATGAAGGATTACTCTAACTATAAACAGTGTTTTGTTGAAATGCTGTCTTGTGGTTGGAGTAACCCTTCAACACTGCTCATGCATTTTCCATTAGGTGGGGGCTTAAAGGGACATTATAAGAATAAAAACCACTCTTGCTTAATGTAGGTTGTTTTGTCGTAATGAGTTACATTTTTCCCTTAGCTAACTAATATTATGGTCCTGCATTATTTTTGCAGGACTGACGAACGGGGTCATGCTCAGCATGAAGAGGTCGAATGCTCTCGATAGAGATGCACTCAACGCATCTCTATGAGTAGATGCTGATTGGTGAAACGCAGCAATTGCTGGGCACATACAATTAGCCACCCTTGTCCAGTGGATCCCCGTTTGGCTGAGACCATAAGTTAAAATGATTGCAGCAAGGGGACGAGTGTATCAGCAATGAGCCCAGCATGGCAAGGGATGGCAGATGAGTAAAAAAAATTATGGGCATAAAGAAGGGCTCATATATCAAAATATGCCAATCAGAATATGCCAGCGTAAACTCTAAAACTAGAAATTCATGCTTGAATTTCTAAACTAAAAGAGTTTTGCGTTAAAAATAAAATAATTGCAATTGTTGCAAATCTTCCCTTAAGACTGCCAAAGTATCTTGAGAGTTGCAGTTCTATTAGAGCTAGGTGGGTTTACCATTTGGTTATCTCTTTTCAAAAGGTTAAGGAAGATATAGTCTTCTATAAGGCACTCCCCTCCCCATAATGTTGATTGGCGCCTCCACAGTGAGCTACAGTGATTATGGTGCTTGGAGGACCTTGGAGCACTAAAAGGGGAAATAACTTGTGATTGGTTTGACAACTTTCCTTTGTCCACTGGCTGTAGTGGTTATGGTACTTGGCGTGTTTCTTTTACGCCTTAAATCTTTTTCTCTATGATCTATAAGACTGAAATGTTATTTTACCTCTAAACTTTCTTAATATTGTATTGTGTTGTTTTGTTACCACTGCTCCAATGTGGACTTTGGTGTTGTTTGGCAGTATGGTACACCGTACTATGGTGCAGCATGCAAGAAAAGTTGTTTTATCTAATGGTTTGTTGTTTTTTTGCTATTTTATTAACATCATTTTTTTTTCAGTGAACTTAAAATATTTTTTCAGGTTCCATATAATATTTTGGCATCAACATCTGTAACCAAATCTCATATGATAGCAGTGTTTGTGTCATTATTTTATAAATAATTAATCCTGAAATATCCTGAGACTAATGCTGCAGGAAAACGACTTAAAAATGTGAGCTCTAAACACAATAAATGAAGGCAGGGCTACAAATTCCATGTTCCACACTACTACACAGGTCTAAAATAGAAACATAGAAACATAGAATGTGACGGCAGATAAGAACCATTCGGCCCATCTAGTCTGCCCAATTTTCTAAATACTTTCATTAGTCCCTGGCCTTATCTTATAGTTAGGATAGCCTTATGCCTATTCCCTGCATGCTTAAACTCCTTTACTGTGTTAACCTCTACCACTTCAGCTGGAAGGCTATTCCATGCATCCACTACCCTCTCAGTAAAGTAATACTTCCTGATATTATTTTTAAACCTTTTGTCCCTCTAATTTAAGACTATGTCCAAGCCTGGAGGTTCTACAGCGGAATTTTCAAATGGGTAGGGGCGAGTGGAAAATTTGGGGATTAAACTAAAGTAAAAGTTAAGCCCCGACACTCTAAGCAGCATTTTGTAGGGTATTAATTATGCTAATGGAAGATATTCAACTGTTGCGTGACAGCGGATAGAACAATATTTCAGAGGAAGACAAAATATTGACAGAATTGCAAACTTGTCGTGAAAGTATGTTTCGGTGTTTATGATTTCTAAAATGACATATTCCATTTACTTGCTAAACACAATAAATTCAACTCAAATACATGTTATAGTCAAAACACAGAGCGTGGCCTTGATCTGGAATAAAAGGTGGGTGTAGTAGAAGTATCCGAAAAAAACATAACAAAAATAAGAAATTGGTCTTTATTTTATTGAAATTTACTATTACAGTTTAATCTCATCATTTTGAGTTTAACAGACGTTAACAAATCTCTCCACATTGATATTATGCAAATATTTTTATATAATATGAAGAATATAAAAGAAAAACATTTTGAAACATGAACTAAGTATAATTATTTTCACAGAAAAAAAAATAGTTCACAATATAGCAGAATTAATCCGGGCTGTTATAAACGCTTATATTTTCAGGTATAGTTTCTCCTACAGGGTCACACACTAAAGCGAGAATTCAAAATGAATTTAAATTTTAAGGCCAAAGTAGCCGAACTTGAAGCATAGCTAACCTAGAATGTTTCCAGTTCGGCTATTTTTGCCTTGAATCAGGAGCGGACTGACGGTTCAGGCACTTGGGCAATGCTTGAGGGAATCGACCAGAGATTGTGTCCAAATGTTTCTTTAAAACGTGAGAACCATATGTGTTACTATGACAGCATACGATGCACATTATGAATTTGTCCTATCTAGAATATCTAAAACAGGCACCTTAGATGTCCGCAGGTTGCATTGCCTATAATCCAGAAAATACACAAAGTGCTCTGTGAATATATAGGCGCTTAGGTACAGTTATAAAAATCTAACAAGTTCACACGCTACTACACTCGGCTGGATATCCCCCTATTCCACCCCACACGTGAGAGCAAACAATCAGAAACAGGAAGGTGTACAATACACCGACCAGAGAAGTGGAGCATGTAAGTTATACTATAGGACACACCTACCCTTTGTTGCGACGTGGGGGCTAAGCTGTAACATGGAGAGAAAAAAGGGACTAATAGTGTAATAATGTCAGGGGTATACGTGGACTGTAGGTGTCCAATGGTCCAACTCACAACTATGTAAGGTATGATAAAACAGATATACAATAAACAGATCTTGCTCACCTATTCCAGAGCCCTTAATGCCTGGCTCAAGGTGATAGCTCTCTGTTTTATCATACCTTACATACTACATCAGAATTCTACTGCTTTCCCCACTTCTTTTTCGTTTCATATACCATATTTGAGCGGACAGAAGAGGGGATTGTGTCACCTAGTATACTTCTGCCTATACGATCTGAGCCGGTCCTGGAAGGCTCATTCCCATGTGAGTTGGACCATTTGACACCTACAGTCCACTTATACCCCTGACGTTATTTCACTATTAGTCCCTTTATTCCCTCCATTTTACAGCTTAATAAGCAACAAAGGGTAGGTGTATCCTATAGTACACCTTACACGCTCCACTTCTCTGGTTGGTGTATTGTACACCTTCCTGTTTTTGATGATTTGCATTGCCTATAATAGTCAAGATGTGTCAAGTAGAATAGGAGGTGTAGTCCACCTACTGTTAGGTAGTTAACTATGGCTGGACCCCTACAAATGACTAGCCCACTAATATATGCCATGATTACACAGTGGCATAGGGTGAAAATGTTAAACATTCTTCTTCCATAACCCTGGATGCCACAAGCCAATTTCTCAATCCTTCTGACAAATTCCACTGCACTAATAAACAGGTCCACAGAACCCTCAGGTCAATAGATCTTAAAACCCCAACATTGTTTTGGGTCCCTTAGAATCAAGCTGAGAAGTGAGAACCTTTATTTTAATGGATCTGTTGTTAGTTAAAGAAAATAATGAAACTGATGTTCATCAGTTAGATCTTCGATTTGCTCATGCAAACATTTCTTGTCACAAAAAGGCAACAATAAAAGTCTAGCTGTTCATGAATCGGAAGGGGCTTAAAATCATAACATTAATGTAATAATAGTAATAGTGGTGAAATTTAGAAAGTGAAGATCAGATCAGATCCACCCTGCTAAAACTTGGAGATAGCCAGCGTTCTCCTTGAGTAGGAGGTGATAATAATGCTCTGTAAAGTCACTAAGGCAAAGTTCTATAAAATTAGCCTTCTCTATATTGACCTGATACCAGCCAAACTGACAGCAAGTGCCTCTTAAGTTCCATGTATGAACGTAGTATTTAGGTCTCCATAGGTCCACTGTGTTCAGAAGGTTGCATGCATGCTGTGTATACCACTATGCAAATCATTCTGTAAACAGTTTCAATAGCAGAGTTAAAAGCATTTTTTTTGTGGATGTTTAAACAAAGATTGTCATCTGCAGATTATAAATGCACTTTAAATATTTGTTGTGTAATTGAAGAGATATAAAATCTACTATAAAAATTTTTTTTAAAAGGGGAACTGTTACTATTCTTGAAATTAACAAAACCACAAAAGTTACCTGTGCACCATTCTTCATCACTGTGTACACTTCAATAACAGACATTTTGGTACCACTGTAATTGATATTAAACTCAAAGAAAACCTCTTAGGTGAGTCATAGGTTAGCTATTCACCTTGCTGCTTACACGTGTAGAGAGGAGAGTGCTAAACCCTGGAGCGTTGCCAGTTCTCCAAATAGTGTGTTTACAAGTAACATTACGCATATTACATACATATATTGCATAACATTGAAAACAACCTGCACAATTTCACATTTAATTATCTATGAAATTATGTTCATGTTCTATATTACAAGGACAAACAAACAGAGAGCATTTGGATGTAGGGGGGGTATTGGAATAATGATGAATACAAAGAAATTTTGTGAAACATCCAAAATTGAACATCTCCCTTAGCACTATATCATGTTTTAATTTCAATGTAATATTTTATAAAATACTATAGGACATCTGTATGACAAGAATAATATATATATATATATATATATATTAATAACTGTAGAAAAACTTTTTTTAGACAAAATACTTTGGCACATCAACATTTTTTCTTTTTTGTTTTTGAGAGAAAGAGAGATTGGTTCTCAAGGGTTCTTGTGGAGACCGGTTTTTAAATACACTGTAACTGATTGATATACAGACCTTGGAACTGTCCAATTCCCTTTACTCAAGGCTTTCCCTCGGGTGTAACAGAGTGAGGTGTGACAGGCAAATAGGGTCACATCTGATTACAAACATGAATGGAGCTGCCAAGAACGGGCAAAGTTCACAAAACGGGTGATTTTTTTTATCAAAATATGGGTAATTGCTGTTTTGGGCGCATACACCAAAGAGTAAACAGAACAATTCACACTGTCCCTTTCTTGACTTGGGAAGAGAGTTCTTAGTCCAATGCCTCAAGAGTATCTTCCAAGCTTGAATTTGGTAAATTTTTGATCAAATTTGAATGTGGATTGAATACAGTACATTCCAAGGTGGACTAATGTACAGACATATTCTGAATGTAAGCAGACGACAATCAATTCATGAAGAGTCGAAGTTTAACTCCACCGCAAAGTCGTCCTTAAAGATCTTTCCCGATTTTTCTTTGTGGGGATTGTCCAGTTCATTCTTGGAAAGATGCAGCCTACAATAACAAGACAGGCATTCATTTTGCATTGTGTTTTTTTAAAGCAACAAAGTGCAAAACTCCAATGTCAAATTCCCAATCGATAATTAACAGCGTTCTTAGTAATCATTACTTACTTAGCATCTCTTAAAGAATAACCGCCATCTCAAAATACTTTTATTATAATAACCCTTTCATCAAGTTTTAAAAGGAAATAGATTTTTTTTTTAAATTGAGTTTATGTAAAAAATAAAAAAATAAAAATAAAACCATCCCTTTCTTTAATAAATAACACCTCGGGTTTAGAAAGTGCTTGCAGCGAAGTGATATAGATGTCTGTTCACCCAATACTGCAACGCTGCTGAAGACAGCCACACTAAAGATACAAACATCAGATATATTGCTGCGAATTTCCTAGAACGTTGAAAGGCCAGCCACGATGACTGACACATGGCTGTGAAAAAGGTAATTCCTACATGTTGGGTTACCATGAGCCATTCATCATGGGCTATTGGGTGAACTCGGCTATGCCCTGGAGATATTGTAGGGTTTATCTCGTGAGTACTTTAAAATGCACTAGGTTCGTGTTACATACCAAACAATACCAACGAATAGAATGTTACACCAAATATTCAAGTCATGAATGTAGCATTTTAGTCAACCTACATAAGATATCAAATGGTCAGTAAAATGCCATTGATTATATAATTTCAAATGGTTTGAAAAGATTTATTTTTTTTAAATGAGAATTTCTTGTAAAATGAGATTAAGGTGTCACTACGTGAAATGGCACATATTCACCACTTTTGACTTCAACATTAGTTTGAGGAATTTTGTCTTGAAAAGCTAGCAAAATTGTAGCACACCCTCCCTGACCTCTGCCATTTTTGCCAAAGCTATTAGCAAAAAATATATCTGTTCTGAATAGTATGTACATTAATATTTGCTCATAAGAACAAAAATCTAAATTTGAAGAAACGCATTTTTTTGTTGTTTACTGAGAATCGCAATGTAAGAAACAGCTTTCAAATGATATCCAGAAGGCATACAGATTCATTCTGGAATATAGCATACCATCTAACTGTTTCTAACTGCAGTTTCAAGTCCAGCTCACCTGTTATTCTCTATAAACGATGTATTGAACCAAAAGTAGAATGGGCAGTCATCATAGCCTTTCGGGAGGCCCTAAGTAAAACAGAACCAGCATATTAGAAAATTGTTAGCAATATAAAACAGAAGTTGGTTTCATTTAAACATCACTTTTGAAGCACAGCCTACATGCTTTCAAGAAATCTTTGTTTAAGTGTCTCATATTCGTTTGTTGAAAATAAAAGGTTTTAAATACTATAATTATGGCAGAGTATAAAATATTATTATAGAAACACATTTGTTTCAGATACTGTAGATGTGATAAATAAAAATGGTCAACTGCCCTGCTTATATTTATAAAGAACCTAATGACATTTTTGGGAATGGAACATCCTAAAAACGCCATCAGAATGTAAAAATAAGGTTTGTATGTGAGCATAAATGCTCACTTACAGAAAGTACAGTTGGTTGGCCCGGAAAACAAAATAGGCTGCATTTATATATAAACTTGGTGGGAAAGGGGTTAATACATTTAAATGTAAGGCCACATACAGAATAGGGAAAATCTTTCCTTAATCCTATACTATTTACTACTCTATACTATTACTATGCAGTGTAGTATACTTTAGCACAATTTTACTACTCTGAAATATTTAATTAATCCTTTTAGAGCCAAAAGGGTGAAGAACACTCCTCTAACACTCAATGGGTTAACTCTTACTTTAAGTGTAAAATCATTAAGGAATAGGTGAAATTATTGTTCTAACGGAAAACCTCTAAGAGCTCATAAAAAGCAGCCAGTTGCGAGATCATCATTATTTGACTTCCGAAACGTACAAGAAGAAGCCAGCATATTAGGTCAGAACCTGAGAAATGCAGTTTAACATATTACTTGTGTTTATTAATCATTAAAGAGGCTGATGAAACATATACATAATATAGCAAATGTCTTTTTCATATATGTATATATATATATATATAATATATGAATGAAGTGAGCACTCAAAGGATTTTCAAAAATGAAGTTGTGTTGTATGAAGCGATCAACGTTTTCGACCCGAAGGTCTTTATCATGATAAAGACCTTCGGGTCGAAATGTTGATCGCTTTATACAACACCATTTAATTTTTGAAAATCTTTTGAGTTCTCTCTTCATTCATATTTTCTATATTTCTACGCTGTGCAGCACCAAGGTCTATCGAATTCTTGCTATATTAGAGGTAGAGTGCCAGATCTTCCTTTTTGTTTATTATATATACACCTGGATTAAATAAAACAAGAAGATTTTTTCACCAAGACCTGTGAGTGCATCCTATATTCCTTACTGTTTATATATATATATATATATATATATATATATATATATATATATGAAGATCTTAGGGGTCTGGAGACATTTACAATTAATTCTAACACAGACCTCGTTGTTTGGAATACATTTCCCAGAATGCCCTACCAAATAATAGTCGATTGGTGACACAGAATTTTGGGAACAGTAATCCAAAATCCTTCAAGAAAATACTAGGCCATCATGATTTTTAACCAGTTCATCGAAAAAAGTCAATTATTATTAATTATCAAATATTACTTACAGTGCTGGACTCAAATCTTATTTTGATATCCCCTGAAATTATCGGACTTTCTTCAAGACTGATTACTGTTGAATTGCTCCCAGCATCAAAGAACAACTAAAAACAAAAATAAATGTTTCATTTATCTTTAGCAATAGATTCCATTGTTTAAAAATTTGCATGCTACTGTTAGATGGTATGTCACTTCTAAAGAGCATGTTACCGCTATAGAACATGTGACTTTGAGAGAATTCGTTATTTCTAGAGAAATTGGCACCACTACAGAGCTTGTCACTGTCATAGAATACTGTTAAAGAGGAGGTCACTTCTAAAGAGTATGTTGGTGCTAGATACCTAATTGCTGTTATAGAACATGTGACTAAGAGAGAACTTGTTACCACTAGACAGCAAGTTATTGCAAAAGAACCTGTTATTATAGGAGAGCTTGTTAATGTTAGCAAGGTATTAAAAGGACTTTGCATGTTAAAGCATGTTACTGCAAGATAACTTAATAGTTTTACAAAGAATTATATAGCGAGAGAGCTTGTTACTTTTATAGAGCTTGTTACTTTTATAGAGTTTGTTACTTTAATATAATTTGTCATTGCTAGACAGCATAGTACCGTTACAGATCATGTCACTGATATAGATTGAGTTACTGTGAGAGTGTGCTATTGGCAGACAGTATCACTCTGTTACAAAACATGTTACTGATATATATTGAGTTACTGTGACAGAGTGTGCTATTGGCAGACAGTATCACTCTGTTACAGAACATGTTACTGATATAGATCCTGTTACTTTGATAGAATCTGTTATTGCTAGACAGCATACTACTGTTACAGATCATGTTACTGATATTAATTGAGTTACTGTGACAGAGTGTGCTATTGTCAGGCAGTATCCCTTTGTTACTGTACATGTTACTGTTATAGATCCTGTTACTTTGATAGAATCTGTTATTGCTAGACAGCATAGTACTGTTACAGATCATGTTACTGATATAGATTGAGTTACTGTGACAGAGTGTGCTATTAGCAGGCAGTATCACTATGTTACAGAACATGTTACTGTTATAGATCATGTTACTTTGATAGAATCTGTTATTGCTAGACAGCATAGTACTGTTACAGATCATGTTACTGATATAAATTGAGTTACTTTGACAGAGTGTGCTATTGGCAGACAGTATCACTCTGTTACAGAACATGTTACTGTTATAGATCCTGTTACTTTGATAGAATCTGTTATTGCTAGACAGCATACTACTGTTACAGATCATGTTACTGATATAGATTGAGTTACTGTGACAGAGTGTGCTATTGGCAGACAGTATCAGTCTGTTACAGAACATGTTACTGTTATAGATCCTGTTACTTTAATAGAATCTGTTATTGCTAGACAGCATACTACTGTTACAGATCATGTCACTGATATAGATTGAGTTACTGTGACAGAGTGTGCTATTGGCAGACAGTATCACTCTGTTACAGAACATGTTACTGTTATAGTCCCTGTTACTTTAATATAATTTATTATTGCTAGACAGCATAGTACTGTTACAGATCATGTTACTGATATTAATTGAGTTACTGTGACAGAGTGTGCTATTGGCAGGCAGTATCACTCTGTTACAGAACATGTTACTGTTATAGATCCTGTTACTTTGATAGAATCTGTTATTGCTAGACAGCATACTACTGTTACAGATCATGTCACTGATATAGATTGAGTTACTGTGAGAGTGTGCTATTGGCAGACAGTATCACTCTGTTACAGATCATGTCACTGATATAGATTGAGTTACTGTGAGAGTGTGCTATTGGCAGACAGTATCACTCTGTTACAAAACATGTTACTGATATAGATTGAGTTACTGTGACAGAGTGTGCTATTGGCAGACAGTATCACTCTGTTACAGAACATGTTACTGTTATAGATCCTGTTACTTTGATAGAATCTGTTATTGCTAGACAGCATAGTACTGTTACAGATCATGTTACTGATATTAATTGAGTTACTGTGACAGAGTGTGCAATTGGCAGGCAGTATCACTCTGTTACAGAACATGTTACTGTTATAGATCCTGTTACTTTGATAGAATCTGTTATTGCTAGACAGCATACTACTGTTACAGATCATGTCACTGATATAGATTGAGTTAATGTGACAGAGTGTGCTATTGGCAGACAGTATCACTCTGTTACAGAACAGGTTACTGTTATAGATCCTGTTACTTTGATAGAATCTGTTATTGCTAGACAGCATACTACTGTTACAGATCATGTTACTGATATTAATTGAGTTACTGTGACAGAGTGTGCAATTGGCAGGCAGTATCACTCTGTTACAGAACATGTTGCTGTTATAGATCCTGTTACTTTGATAGAATCTGTTATTGCTAGACAGCATACTACTGTTACAGATCATGTTACTGATATAGATTGAGTTACTGTGACAGAGTGTGCTATTGGCAGACAGTATCAGTCTGTTACAGAACATGTTACTGTTATAGATCCTGTTACTTTAATAGAATCTGTTATTGCTAGACAGCATACTACTGTTACAGATCATGTCACTGATATAGATTGAGTTACTGTGACAGAGTGTGCTATTGGCAGACAGTATCACTCTGTTACAGAACATGTTACTGTTATAGATCCTGTTACTTTGATAGAATCTGTTATTGCTAGACAGCATAGTACTGTTACAGATCATGTCATTGATATAGATTGAGTTACTGTGACAGAGTGTGCTATTGGCAGACAGTATCACTCTGTTACAGAACATGTTACTGTTATAGATCCTGTTTACTTTGATAGAATCTGTTATTGCTAGACAGCATACTTTTGTTACAGATCATGCCACTGATATAGATTGAGTTAATGTGACAGAGTGTGCTATTGGCAGACAGTATCACTCTGTTACAGAACATGTTACTGTTATAGATCCTGTTACTTTGATAGAATCTGTTATTGCTAGACAGCATACTACTGTTACAGATCATGTTACTGATATTAATTGAGTTACTGTGACAGAGTGTGCAATTGGCAGGCAGTATCACTCTGTTACAGAACATGTTGCTGTTATAGATCCTGTTACTTTGATAGAATCTGTTATTGCTAGACAGCATACTACTGTTACAGATCATGTTACTGATATAGATTGAGTTACTGTGACAGAGTGTGCTATTGGCAGACAGTATCAGTCTGTTACAGAACATGTTACTGTTATAGATCCTGTTACTTTAATAGAATCTGTTATTGCTAGACAGCATACTACTGTTACAGATCATGTCACTGATATAGATTGAGTTACTGTGACAGAGTGTGCTATTGGCAGACAGTATCACTCTGTTACAGAACATGTTACTGTTATAGATCCTGTTACTTTGATAGAATCTGTTATTGCTAGACAGCATAGTACTGTTACAGATCATGTCATTGATATAGATTGAGTTACTGTGACAGAGTGTGCTATTGGCAGACAGTATCACTCTGTTACAGAACATGTTACTGTTATAGTCCCTGTTACTTTGATATAATTTGTTATTGCTAGACAGCATAGTACTGTTTCAGATCATGTTACTGATATTAATTGAGTTACTGTGACAGAGTGTGCAATTGGCAGGCAGTATCACTCTGTTAAAGAACATGTTACTGTTATACATCCTGTTGCTTTGATAGAATCTGTTATTGCTAGACAGCATACTACTGTTACAGATCATGCCACTGATATAGATTGAGTTAATGTGACAGAGTGTGCTATTGGCAGACAGTATCACTCTGTTACAGAACATGTTACTGTTATAGATCCTGTTACTTTGATAGAATCTGTTATTGCTAGACAGCATAGTACTGTTACAGATCATGTTACTGATATAGATTGAGTTACTGTGACCGAGTGTGCTATTGGCAGACAGTATCAGTCTGTTACAGAACATGTTACTGTTATAGATCCTGTTACTTTGATAGAACATGTTATTGCTAGACAGCATACTACTGTTACAGATCATGTTACTGATATTAATTGAGTTACTGTGACAGAGTGTGCAATTGGCAGGCAGTATCACTTTGTTACTGAACATGTTACTGTTATAGATCCTGTTACTTTGAAAGAACCTGTTATTGCTAGACAGCATACTACTGTTACAGATCATGTTACTGATATTAATTGAATTACTGTGACAGAGTGTGCAATTGGCAGGCAGTATCACTCTGTTACTGAACATGTTACTGTTATAGATCCTGTTAATTTGATAGAATCTGTTATTGCTAGAAAGCATACTACTGTTACAGATCATGTTACTGATATAGATTGAGTTACTGTGACATAGTGTGCTATTGGCAGACAGTATCAGTCTGTTACAGAACATGTTACTGTTATAAATCCTGTTACTTTGATAGAACCTGTTATTGCTAGACAGCATACTACTGTTACAGATCATGTTACTGATATTAATTGTGTTACTGTGACAGAGTGTGCAATTGGCAGGCAGTATCACTTTGTTACTGAACATGTTACTGTTATAGATCCTGTTAATTTGATAGAACCTGTTATTGCTAGACAGCATACTACTGTTACAGATCATGTTACTGATATTAATTGAGTTACTGTGACAGAGTGTGCAATTGGCAGGCAGTATCACTCTGTTACTGAACATGTTACTGTTATAGATACTGTTACTTTGATAGAATCTGTTATTGCTAGACAGCATACTACTGTTACAGATCATGTTACTGATATAGATTGAGTTACTGTGACAGAGTGTGCTATTGGCAGACAGTATCAGTCTGTTACAGAACATGTTACTGTTATAGATCCTGTTACTTTGATAGAATCTGTTATTGCTAGACAGTATCAGTCTGTTACAGAACATGTTACTGTTATAAATCCTGTTACTTTGATAGAATCTGTTATTGCTAGACAGCATACTACTGTTACAGATCATGTCACTGATATAGATTGAGTTACGGTGACAGAGTGTGCTATTGGCAGACAGTATCAGTCTGTTACAGAACATGCTACTGTTATAAATCCTGTTACTTTGATAGAATCTGTTATTGCTAGACAGCATACTACTGTTACAGATCATGTCACTGATATAGATTGAGTTACTGTGACAGAGTGTGCTATTGGCAGACAGTATCACTCTGTTACAGAACATGTTACTGTTATAGATCCTGTTTACTTTGATAGAATCTGTTATTGCTAGACAGCATACTTTTGTTACAGATCATGTCACTGATATAGATTGAGTTACTGTGACAGAGTGTGCTATTGGCAGACAGTATTATTCTGTTACAGAACATGTTACTGTTATAGATCCTGTTACTTTGATAGAATCTGTTATTGCTAGACAGCATACAACTGTTACAGATCATGTCACTGATATAGATTGAGTTACTGTGACAGAGTGTGCTATTGGCAGACAGTATCATTCTGTTACAGAACATGTTACTGTTATAAATCCTGTTACTTTGATAGAATCTGTTATTGCTAGACAGTATCAGTCTGTTACAGAACATGTTACTGTTATAAATCCTGTTACTTTGATAGAATCTGTTATTGCTAGACAGCATACTACTGTTACAGATCATGTTACTGATATAGATTGAGTTACTGTGACAGAGTGTGCTATTGGCAGACAGTATCACTCTGTTACAGAACATGTTACTGTTATAGATCCTGTTACTTTGATAGAACCTGTTATTGCTAGACAGCATACTACTGTTACAGATCATGTTACTGATATTAATTGAATTACTGTGACAGAGTGTGCAATTGGCAGGCAGTATCACTCTGTTACTGAACATGTTACTGTTATAGATCCTGTTACTTTGATAGAATCTGTTATTGCTAGACAGCATACTACTGTTACAGATCATGTTACTGATATAGATTGAGTTACTGTGACATAGTGTGCTATTGGCAGACAGTATCAGTCTGTTACAGAACATGTTACTGTTATAAATCCTGTTACTTTGATAGAACCTGTTATTGCTAGACAGCATACTACTGTTTCAGATCATGTTACTGATATTAATTGAGTTACTGTGACAGAGTGTGCAATTGGCAGGCAGTATCACTCTGTTACAGAACATGTTACTGTTATAGATCCTGTTGCTTTGATAGAATCTGTTATTGCTAGACAGCATACTACTGTTACAGATCATGCCACTGATATAGATTGAGTTAATGTGACAGAGTGTGCTATTGGCAGACAGTATCACTCTGTTACAGAACATGTTACTGTTATAGATCCTGTTACTTTGATAGAATCTGTTATTGCTAGACAGCATAGTACTGTTACAGATCATGTTACTGATATAGATTGAGTTACTGTGACCGAGTGTGCTATTGGCAGACAGTATCAGTCTGTTACAGAACATGTTACTGTTATAGATCCTGTTACTTTGATAGAACCTGTTATTGCTAGACAGCATACTACTGTTACAGATCATGTTACTGATATTAATTGAGTTACTGTGACAGAGTGTGCAATTGGCAGGCAGTATCACTTTGTTACTGAACATGTTACTGTTATAGATCCTGTTACTTTGATAGAACCTGTTATTGCTAGACAGCATACTACTGTTACAGATCATGTTACTGATATTAATTGAATTACTGTGACAGAGTGTGCAATTGGCAGGCAGTATCACTCTGTTACTGAACATGTTACTGTTATAGATCCTGTTACTTTGATAGAATCTGTTATTGCTAGACAGCATACTACTGTTACAGATCATGTTACTGATATAGATTGAGTTACTGTGACATAGTGTGCTATTGGCAGACAGTATCAGTCTGTTACAGAACATGTTACTGTTATAAATCCTGTTACTTTGATAGAACCTGTTATTGCTAGACAGCATACTACTGTTACAGATCATGTTACTGATATTAATTGTGTTACTGTGACAGAGTGTGCAATTGTCAGGCAGTATCACTTTGTTACTGAACATGTTACTGTTATAGATCCTGTTAATTTGATAGAACCTGTTATTGCTAGACAGCATACTACTGTTACAGATCATGTTACTGATATTAATTGAGTTACTGTGACAGAGTGTGCAATTGGCAGGCAGTATCACTCTGTTACTGAACATGTTACTGTTATAGATCCTGTTACTTTGATAGAATCTGTTATTGCTAGACAGCATACTACTGTTACAGATCATGTTACTGATATAGATTGAGTTACTGTGACAGAGTGTGCTATTGGCAGACAGTATCAGTCTGTTACAGAACATGTTACTGTTATAGATCCTGTTACTTTGATAGAATCTGTTATTGCTAGACAGTATCAGTCTGTTACAAAATATGTCACTGTTATAAATCCTGTTACTTTGATAGAATCTGTTATTGCTAGACAGCATACTACTGTTACAGATCATGTCACTGATATAGATTGAGTTACTGTGACAGAGTGTGCTATTGGCAGACCGTATCACTCTGTTACAGAACATGTTACTGTTATAGATCCTGTTACTTTGATAGAATCTGTTATTGCTAGACAGCATACTACTGTTACAGATCATGTCACTGATATAGATTGAGTTACTGTGACAGAGTGTGCTATTGGCAGACAGTATGATTCTGTTACAGAACATGTTACTGTTATAGATCCTGTTACTTTGATAGAATCTGTTATTGCTAGACAGCATACTACTGTTACAGATCATGTCACTGATATAGATTGAGTTACTGTGACAGAGTGTGCTATTGGCAGACAGTATCATTCTGTTACAGAACATTTTACTGTTATAAATCCTGTTACTTTGATAGAATCTGTTATTGCTAGACAGTATCAGTCTGTTACAGAACATGTTACTGTTATAAATCCTGTTACTTTGATAGAATCTGTTATTGCTAGACAGCATACTACTGTTACAGATCATGTCACTGATATAGATTGAGTTACTGTGACAGAGTGTGCTATTGGCAGACAGTATCACTCTGTTACAGAACATGTTACTGTTATAAATCCTGTTACTTTGATAGAATCTGTTATTGCTAGACAGCATACTACTGTTACAGATCATGTCACTGATATAGATTGAGTTACTGTGACAGAGTGTGCTATTGGCAGACAGTATTACTCTGTTACAGAACATGTTACTGTTATAGATCCTGTTACTTTGATAGAATCTGTTATTGCTAGACAGCATACTACTGTTACAGATCATGTCACTGATATAGATTGAGTTACTGTGACAGAGTGTGCTATTGGCAGACAGTATGATTCTGTTACAGAACATGTTACTGTTATAGATCCTGTTACTTTGATAGAATCTGTTATTGCTAGACAGCATACTACTGTTACAGATCATGTCACTGATATAGATTGAGTTACTGTGACAGAGTGTGCTATTGGCCGACAGTATCATTCTGTTACAGAACATTTTACTGTTATAAATCCTGTTACTTTGATAGAATCTGTTATTGCTAGACAGTATCAGTCTGTTACAGAACATGTTACTGTTATAAATCCTGTTACTTTGATAGAATCTGTTATTGCTAGACAGCATACTACTGTTACAGATCATGTCACTGATATAGATTGAGTTACTGTGACAGAGTGTGGTATTGGCAGACAGTATTATTCTGTTACAGAACATGTTACTGTTATAGATCCTGTTACTTTGATAGAATCTGTTATTGCTAGACAGCATACTACTGTTACAGATCATGTCACTGATATAGATTGAGTTACTGTGACAGAGTGTGCTATTGGCAGACAGTATCATTCTGTTACAGAACATGTTACTGTTATAAATCCTGTTACTTTGATAGAATCTGTTATTGCTAGACAGCATAGTACTGTTACAGATCATGTTACTGATATTAATTGAGTTACTGTGACAGAGTGTGCTATTGGCAGACAGTATCACTCTGTTACAAAACATGTTACTGTTATAGATCCTGTTACTTTGATAGAATCTGTTATTGCTAGACAGCATAGTACTGTTACAGATCATGTCACTGATATAGATTGAGTTACTGTGACAGAGTGTGCTATTGGCAGACAGTGTCAGTCTGTTACAAAACATGTTACTGTTATAGATCCTGTTACTTTGATAGAATCTGTTATTGCTAGACAGCATACTACTGTTACAGATCATGTTACTGATATTAATTGTGTTACTGTGACAGAGTGTGCAATTGTCAGGCAGTATCACTTTGTTACTGAACATGTTACTGTTATAGATCCTGTTAATTTGATAGAACCTGTTATTGCTAGACAGCATACTACTGTTACAGATCATGTTACTGATATTAATTGAGTTACTGTGACAGAGTGTGCAATTGGCAGGCAGTATCACTCTGTTACTGAACATGTTACTGTTATAGATCCTGTTACTTTGATAGAATCTGTTATTGCTAGACAGCATACTACTGTTACAGATCATGTTACTGATATAGATTGAGTTACTGTGACAGAGTGTGCTATTGGCAGACAGTATCAGTCTGTTACAGAACATGTTACTGTTATAGATCCTGTTACTTTGATAGAATCTGTTATTGCTAGACAGTATCAGTCTGTTACAAAATATGTCACTGTTATAAATCCTGTTACTTTGATAGAATCTGTTATTGCTAGACAGCATACTACTGTTACAGATCATGTCACTGATATAGATTGAGTTACTGTGACAGAGTGTGCTATTGGCAGACAGTATCAGTCTGTTACAGAACATGTTACTGTTATAAATCTTGTTACTTTGATAGAATCTGTTATTGCTAGACAGCATACTACTGTTACAGATCATGTCACTGATATAGATTGAGTTACTGTGACAGAGTGTGCTATTGGCAGACAGTATCACTCTGTTACAGAACATGTTACTGTTATAGATCCTGTTACTTTGATAGAATCTGTTATTGCTAGACAGCATACTACTGTTACAGATCATGTCACTGATATAGATTGAGTTACTGTGACAGAGTGTGCTATTGGCAGACAGTATCACTCTGTTACAGAACATGTTACTGTTATAAATCCTGTTACTTTGATAGAATCTGTTATTGCTAGACAGCATACTACTGTTACGGATCATGTCACTGATATAGATTGAGTTACTGTGACAGAGTGTGCTATTGGCAGACAGTATTACTCTTTTACAGAACATGTTACTGTTATAGATCCTGTTACTTTGATAGAATCTGTTATTGCTAGACAGCATACTACTGTTACAGATCATGTCACTGATATAGATTGAGTTACTGTGACAGAGTGTGCTATTGGCAGACAGTATGATTCTGTTACAGAACATGTTACTGTTATAGATCCTGTTACTTTGATAGAATCTGTTATTGCTAGACAGCATACTACTGTTACAGATCATGTCACTGATATAGATTGAGTTACTGTGACAGAGTGTGCTATTGGCAGACAGTATCATTCTGTTACAGAACATTTTACTGTTATAAATCCTGTTACTTTGATAGAATCTGTTATTGCTAGACAGTATCAGTCTGTTACAGAACATGTTACTGTTATAAATTCTGTTACTTTGATAGAATCTGTTATTGCTAGACAGCATACTACTGTTACAGATCATGTCACTGATATAGATTGAGTTACTGTGACAGAGTGTGCTATTGGCAGACAGTATCACTCTGTTACAGAACATGTTACTGTTATAAATCCTGTTACTTTGATAGAATGTTATTGCTAGACAGCATACTACTGTTACAGATCATGTCACTGATATAGATTGAGTTACTGTGACAGAGTGTGCTATTGGCAGACAGTATCACTCTGTTACAGAACATGTTACTGTTATAGATCCTGTTACTTTGATAGAATCTGTTATTGCTAGACAGCATACTACTGTTACAGATCATGTCACTGATATAGATTGAGTTACTGTGACAGAGTGTAGTATTGGCAGACAGTATTATTCTGTTACAGAACATGTTACTGTTATAGATCCTGTTACTTTGATAGAATCTGTTATTGCTAGACAGCATACTACTGTTACAGATCATGTCACTGATATAGATTGAGTTACTGTGACAGAGTGTGCTATTGGCAGACAGTATCATTCTGTTACAGAACATGTTACTGTTATAAATCCTGTTACTTTGATAGAATCTGTTATTGCTAGACAGCATAGTACTGTTACAGATCATGTTACTGATATTAATTGAGTTACTGTGACAGAGTGTGCTATTGGCAGACAGTATCACTCTGTTACAAAACATGTTACTGTTATAGATCCTGTTACTTTGATAGAATCTGTTATTGCTAGACAGCATAGTACTGTTACAGATCATGTCACTGATATAGATTGAGTTACTGTGACAGAGTGTGCTATTGGCAGACAGTATCACTCTGTTACAGAACATGTTACTGTTATAGATCCTGTTAATTTTATATAATCTGTTATTGCTAGACAGCATACTACTGTTACAGATCATGTTACTGATATTAATTGAGTTACTGTGACAGAGTGTGCTATTGGCAGACAGTATCACTCTGTTACAAAACATGTTACTGTTATAGATCCTGTTACTTTGATAGAATCTGTTATTGCTAGACAGCATAGTACTGTTACAGATCATGTCACTGATATAGATTGAGTTACTGTGACAGAGTGTGCTATTGGCAGACAGTGTCAGTCTGTTACAAAACATGTTACTGTTATAGATCCTGTTACTTTGATAGAATCTGTTATTGCTAGACAGCATAGTACTGTTACAGATCATGTCACTGATATAGATTGAGTTACTGTGACAGAGTGTGCTATTGGCAGACAGTATCAGTCTGTTACAGAACATGTTACTGTTATAGATACTGTTACTTTGATAGAATCTGTTATTGCTAGACAAAATGCTATGTTGCAGATCTTGCTGTTAGAGAGCTTGTTACTTACCTTACAGTATTCCTGAGTTTCACAAACACACTTGAAAACCACTGTTTGCTTTGATACTATCTGAACTTTCAAGTCACTTCCATTGCTTTTTCCTACACCTCAAAAGAAATAGTAATACAAGCTAAATGTCAATAGGAATAAACAAACATGTGACATATGAGAATTGTAATATATGCATTTGAAAATGTATATCATAACATTTCTTATTAACCTCTTCACTACCAAGTTCTTTTAGGTTTTTTAATGAGATAACATTTATTTGAAAAAGCAGGATGCATAAACATAGGATAAAACAGCAATTTGACATACAGGGTTATTCATTAAAGAGAGAACTATTTGTAATTTAAACTGAATGTCATATTTAAAGCCAAGATTGTAAAAATCCTCCAAGTCAGCTTTGCTATTAGTTCAGCTACTTTGGTCTTCAATTTAAAATTCACTTTGAATTCTCAAAAATTCTTACTGTTACTGAATAACCCTGATATTGCTAAAAGAATTACTGCAATTTTAGTGTTTTGTCTCTTTATTCCTTTAAAAAAAATATTGAGTGGGTAAAAGGCTTTAGAGATCATAAAATATAAAACATCAGATTTGATCTGGAAAAATAAATAATTTACTAGCAAAAAATTCGTTTTGGATACAGAAATATAATGTTTACAGAGTTCTCATTAACACCTAGTGTTTTACTGCAGAGCATCCTGGGATTTATTTTATTTTGTTCATGGAACAGACATATCACATGATAAATGTCTTAGCGTCATACTTGATTCTGGCCTCACCTTTGAGCCTCACATTCAGTATGTTGCCAAATCCTGTAGATTCCATCTTAAAAACATAGCCTGCATCCGCCCCTTTCTTACGCAAGATGCTACCAAGGAGCTTGTCCATGCTCTAGTAATTTCCCGCATGGATTACTGTAACCCTCTCCTTATTGGTCTCCCCAAAAGCCGCATTGCCCTGCTACAGTCTGTAATGAATGCTGCTGCCAGACTAATTTTCCTCTCTAGTCGGTCCTCTCACACCTCACCCCTCTGTCAGTCCTTATATTGGCTTCCTGTATCCTATATGAGTTTCCTGTATGCTGCTCGCACCAGTACGGCTTGCAGGACTTCTCGCGGGCGGCTCCCTTCCTATGGAATAGCCTGCCTACCGCCATCAGACTCTCCCCTAGTCTTCAATCGTTTAAGAAGTGCCTTAACCCTTTAAGGACACATGACATGTGTGACATGTCATGATTCCCTTTTATTCCAGAAGTTTGGTCCTTAAGGGGTTAAAACCCATCTCTTTAGCTTCTGGCCTCCCAGAGTAACCTCTACCTCACATACCTGTCTCTTGCTCTCTCCCAAAGGGCAGCACTCTACTCTCTCCTCTAGCTCTGCTTCACTCCCACCTTGTTTGATTGCTATTTCCTGTCATAATGTGTTTTATACCCCACCTCCTATAGACTGTAAGCTCGTTTGAGCAGGGTCTTCTTTAACCTATCGTTCCTGTAAGTTTTCTTGTAATTGTCCTATGTATAGTTAAATCCCCCCTCTAATAATATTGTAAAGCACTACGGAATCTGTTGTCGCTATATAAATGGCAATATTAGTAATAATAATAAAATAAGCAAATAAAATACTGTAATACACTGAAAACATTTAAATCACATTGTCTTTATTTAAACTATTACTTTAACTCATTATTAAAGCCGTACTCTTTAAACTACTAATACAGTTTGCAGACTCTAACATTCAAAGGTTTTTAAAGGCAACATTGTTCACTGGTCAGATGACTGAGGTCTTACCACCAATTGAGTGGATTCTGATGCTTCGAATCTTGAGTTTTTTCTCTGGGGGAAGCTGCAGCTGGTATTTGTTCTTGATTATTTCATAGTAGGTGACATACCTGCTCTGGAACGTAACATATACACCATAGTCAATATTAGAAGGCATTGCCTATCATGAAGGCTAACAAAGATAAGGGTCAACTATAGTGGTATACTAATCTATATTTTTGTTTCTAATTTTAAAAAAAAGCCCCCAAAAATGAATCTTTTGTATCTTAAAAACATTATGTTGATTCACAAAATGTATCATCTGATACACATTAATGTTTTAAAGAGTCAAAGGCAATTGCAGCTTCAATGGCAACAAATTATGTCATTAAGCTATAGGTCACAGTCTCCAATGTTCTTGATTTTCTTATTTGATGCCATGGAACCTTTTCCACATAATACTACACAATTATATGTATGTATTGGTAGCTAAAAGCGCCCATCAAATAGGGTTAGGGATGATTAAAGCTTGAGGCAAAGTTTTGAGAAATTCTGCTACTAAGGGCATCTTTTAGTGTTTTTTGTCATTGGACTTGACAGTCCCTTGTGACACGAGACATTGTCTGCCAGGCCAAGTTTGAGAACCCAAAGAAACAATATAAAACAATTAGGTTTCATTAAATGTAATACATGTTTAAAAATCAAGAAATTAATATTTGATAAAAGTTGCCCTTTAAAACTTTTATTTTGTGTTAGAAGGGAGATTTAATAAACAGTAGAAAAAAAAAACACATTTAAAAAATCTCCATAAATTAGACCAAATGTTATTATTTTCCTGGAGTACAAAAATACATATCACAGTGGAAAAAAAAATGGAAGACTATCTTAACATAAATCTAGACCCCAGGCTCTATCTATGTGTAGTAGAACCCAAAAGTGTTCAATTGTGAAATGAATCTGGATTTACATATTTTGATCTCTTTTCAAACAAACACCTTTTGTATTAGACTTCTGGAAACTTCGTCTCACATAAATAATGCATCCAATTACAGTAACAGTGGATACACTCACCTGAGATGGTGTTTCCACACCCTGGAACTTGGTGCTAACAGATGTATCAGTCCTACGTTCTCCAAAATAATCCAGACTTTCCTACAAGAAGAAGACACGTGATACAGGTATATATAGTAAATACAATATATACAAGAAAGAGGACATCGTCAAACTATAAGGGATGCTTGGATACAAGAAGCTATGCATTTCATTACAGAAAGCTAGGACCTGCTGGGTCTGGTAGGTGGAACACCTGGTGTGTTCTAAAGACGTAAGATAGACAGACGGCCACAAAGTGACAAAACATAGCCCAAAAGTGCAACATCATAACCGTGGAACGCAAGGTTTGTTCCAAACACAGAAGAGGGTTGGTTTGAAAGAGGCAAGGAAGTTTAATTATGATAATTAGAAGGAGGATATAAACATGGAGAGAGGAACAGGAATGATGAAGCCGGACCAGGCGAAACACATTTTGGACTAGCATGTACCCATTGCGATTTCTTTTATAAAGCATTGATTTTATTTATTTATATTTTTAATTCTAATACATTTCAATTCCTTATTTATATCAGGACGAGTGGAATCTATCGTCTTTGGGACGCTATACTAGGCTCAAAACCGCGTGAGTGATTCCATTTAAAGCAATTGCATCCATCACCAGAGCCAAGTGTCAATCACCAGAGACTCCTTTGTGAGTGCTAACATTGCAATCATTTCTAGCCACTTTGATAACTTGTATATCTACACTATTGATTGTCCATTTTTTGTTTTTCTCCTGCAGTGACATTTTTTACCCTCTTATATAGAAGTATTGGTTGAGGTTTTGTTGAATGCCGTTGTCCTTAAGTACCTATCTTATGGACAAATGAACTGCTGAGGTACCCAATTCTATGGCCTCTTTCCAGAAAACATTGCTGTGTTTGTTCATATGCTACTTTTGTACCTTCTGACTGACAGCAAATACAGAATTTAAAATAAAGAAAGAAAGAGGACTAATATTTTCAGGAAGTGCTTTGCAATGGTACACTGGGTTATAAGTAGCATATAAGACAAACAACAAGATTTAACAGGAACAGAAGGCTAAAATGGCAATATAATCATTGTCAGCGATCCTGGTTCTCACTTGCATCAAATTAATATTGGGTTCTCCCACTAATAATGGTGAGGTGACCACCGCATTGGGAAGTGACCAAAACTATTTAATGGTTTATAGCATCAGTGGTTCAAATTATACATTTCAGTGGAAAGAATTCAGTGACATACCTTCGCACTCTCAAATTGGTCACAGTCAACGAGGTATGTACAAACCATAGTTCCTGTTCGACCTAAAACAGGCAAAAAAATAAAGCACATGAAGATTGTATACCATAATATATTATGTTAACTCAAATGTCAATCCAAACAGCTTTACTACCTAGAAAATGTATTATCTAGCAAACAGATGTTATTGCATGCTAAGCCTCAGAGAGTATGGAATAATGAAAAACAGCTTTTGTGTTATTTTAACTTTCTCACTGCTGTCTGCTTACTGGCTGCTGGACAGTGACATTGACCTCCTCCAGAAGTCCTAAGAGCATTAGACTATGGATTGGAGCCTTCATGATGCTGAGATCTTTAACAGAGAGCTACGTTACCCTGTGATTGATAATATATTGTAACAACCAAATATATGTATTCAAAGATTTACAATATTACAGGATCGTATATATGTGCTATGCATGTGCTAGCTCTGTGATCATGATAACTAATGTGGTTTAAAACAGCGATTTAGTAACGAAGAACCTCAAATAAGGAAGCATCTTCTCGTCTTCTTACCTTTTCCCCCTTTACAGTGAATTGCTATAACGTTTTTAGGATCTAGTGCCATCCATGCTCGTACATTTGCGGTGAAGGCCAACATATCTCTAAAAAAAAAAGTAAATAAGGTTTTGTCTTAACTTACTGAATTCTGAGAACTGATCGATGTGTATAAAGTACAATATAATCAATATAATATAAATTGTCCAGCCTTTGATTAAAAAAGGCACTTACGCTAATGCCGGGACATTATGATCATCTATAAACACCCTTTCCACCCGATAATGGAAAAATTTGGGATCATATCCTTTCTCACCTGAAAAGACAGAATATTGTATCATACAGCTTTCTATAGCAAGTAACACATCATTCTATAAACAGTATTCTTTATCACTACGTTGTGGAGTTTCTGGCAGATGTATTTGACCTGATAATATGTACTAATTGGAATTGCATGAATTAGCCATTTTGCAACATGAACTACAGTGTTTCTGTACATTAAAGTACATTTAATGCATGGCACATAGTTTGTAAAAAAAAAAACTGACTGTTATCTGTAAGTCCTACAAATGTATAAATCTTATAAACTTAAAGGGACACTATAGTGCCAGGAAAAAAAAGTTTTTTTCCCTGGCACTATAGGCCCCCTTCCCTCACGTCACCCCACCCACGCCCCAACCCCCTATGGTACAGAAAGGGTAAAAAAAAAACTTCAGTTCAGCACCAGCATCCCTAGGCTCTTTCTCGGGTCCGCTTTTGCTCCTCCCCCACCGACGTCAGCTGGCAGGGGAGACCTAATGCGCATGCGCGGCAACGGCTGCGCTCACATTAGGATTTCCCCATAGAAAAGCATTCTCCAATGCATTCCTATAGGGATTTGGGTGACACTGAAAGTCCTTATGCATAGCGTGAGGACATCCAGCGTCAGGAGACCAAAAGTAGCCTAACAGCCCAGAAGCCCCTTTTGTGGCTGTCTGTTAGACAGATACTAGGCTTGAAATAATTACCATTGCAGGGTTAAGGGACCTGGGACACTGCACCCAGACCACTTCAATGAGCTGAAGTGGTCTGGGTGCCTATAGTGTCCCTTTAACAAATTCAGAGTTCTATATCAGGGACATGCAATCTTTGACATTCCAGATGTTGTGGACTACATCTCCCCTGGTGTCTTATCAGCATTATGGCTGGCAAAAGATTATGGGATATGTAGTTCACAACATCTGGATGGCATAGGTTGCCTCCAATGTTTCTAGACATTTTAAAATAAGTTTGTTCCTGGATTGCCACATTTCATTACACGTCACACACAAGGTGATATCATTTTTTTTTTTTTTTTTTGCCAATTCCATTAAGAAGTTCTTTTTTTAAATTATATTAATTGTTTCTCTGTTTCCACTGGCTTTCTTCTTCCTCCTACTTTGAGAGTTATTCTGCTTTTTTCCAGGAGGCTGAGATCTCAGTTTATAACCACTGTCATGTTGTTTCACTCCTGTGGTTGCTGCACATGCTATGTACTGCACATTTCTGAGCTTTTAAACCCCAATTAAAAAATTATAATTTCAGGAAATAAAAATAATTTTGAGGACACCTACTGCATAAATTGTAGATTTTGTAATGATCTTTATGCTTCAAGTCCAAAAATCTGGCCACCTCCTTAAAATAAAGACATGCATACATTATAATAGACATATACATTGTATTCCCAACATAAAAGAAATAAGAAAAATTTAAAAATAGTTAAAGTAATATATTATATATAATGTACAAGTAAAACACACACCATTTCATAATTTACTATAAAGCTTATAAACTTTATAGAAGCCCGTATCTTGTTTCAAAAAATTATCGCAAACATTGCACAAGAATGCTAGCACGCTAACGCACTAACATTTTCCTTCTATATCCTAACGTTAGGAATGCATAGTTACATTCAGGGCAGCCCTACAAAAAAAACCCCACCTCTGGTGACGTCATCCAACAGACAGTCACATCTTCATCTTCTTATCCAATAATAGCATTGAGGGTGAGTAGCACATGTGCGGCAGTAGTACGCTCGTCCAATCAAATGCTTCTTATAGGGAAGTATTAAATCCAATGCTTCCCTATGATCAGCATTAGAGGACATTCAATGTCCTTATAACCGAATCTGACTTGGTGATAGCAGCATTGAGATGAAGTGCTCTGGGTGACTAAAGTGGTCTCCTAATTACTAAATTAACTCACACCATTAGACATCAATCCTCGGGGGCTCTTTGAAATTTTAAGTTTCAATAGTGTCCAGTAAAGAGACACCTGGGACAGTCAGAGAGGTAAACCGTAAACATGGCTATAAATCCAGTAGAAAACTTAATGCTATCTGCTGGGTTCCACTGGGAGACACACACACAAACACACTTATATATGAGAACCATATTAAAAAGTCTTACCTTTATTGGATTCCTGTAAAAGGACTGCTTTCCAGATGATGGGAATGACATCGCAATTATCCGATCTAATCAAAATAAAGAAGCGCATCGTTCAGTATATGTATCTGTCAATGTTCTACCATCAGGGTTATTTTACTAACGTAAGAATTCAGAGCGAATGCATTTCAAATATAAGGCCAAAAGAGACGATCTGGAAGCATATTTGAGTTAGAGAATTGTTCTAGTACAATTATTCTATTTTCATTTTTTGCAAATCTTTATTTGAGAGATTTATACCATGTAATATAAAGGAATATAAGCAAAGTGTACAGTAGGGTATAATAACCAGGGGCAAAAACACTCCCACATGATCAATGGACCCTGCAATTTATCATCAAAATCCAGAACATAACATTGCTCAAAGGGGCTATACAATGAGTCAGGAGCACCCCTGCCTCCGAGAGGAGACAGAGTTAGGCAGTGACAGCAAGATCATCTATTTTGAACAAAAAAGAGAGAGAGAGAGATGCTAAGGAGTCTCAATCTAAAACAAGACATGAGACCCCGTGCATCACCTGGATATAAATATAGCCACATAGGAAACTGGTTTGCAAATAAATACTAGCTTAATAAACCCACGGAGGGTGAGGCCAGATAAACAATAAAAAGAAAAAAAGAAAGTATATACAAAGGTGACTAATACCTACTATACCACCAAAGAAGATATAGGGGAAAAAACACTGCTAAATAGCCCGAGGGATCTATTACACAAAAAATAATAAAGCTTTATTAGGAAAAGGCTAGAACATAAGTGTCCATCCCCCTAGTGCCCCTATATCTAAACAGCACTCTGCCGAGCAACCTCCAGGAGTATAAAGTCTCCGATAAAAAGTTGTACAAGGTCCTAAGCACCCCCCCTATGGAGCCCTAGTAATTAGACTCCTAATAGGGGATAGAATCCCTAGGTATAGGAATATTCCAGGGATACTACTAGTCCGAGCAGAGCAATAGAAAGATAAATGGGAGAGAGAATAAAATGAAATGAAAGTCAGTTTGAAATAAACTGACAATGAACTTTATAAAGCCTCTCTCCCTGTTAAACTAACTAGACAGGTATAGTGGTAGAGACATGAATTAAAGATTTATATTCAAAGCATATTTGAACTTAAGAGTGCTCAAAACAAAAAATGCCTAGTGCCCATGTTGAACAAAAAATAATCAATAGATGAAAAACGCCCAAATTAAAGATTTATATTCAAAGCATATTTGAACTTAAGAGTGCTCAAAACAAAAAATAGCCCAGTTCCCATGTTGAACAGAAAATAACCAATAGATGAAAAACGCCCGACACGCGTTTCGGTGCCTGTATATTGCACCTTCGTCCTTGACCTTAAACTTGAAATTTGCTTTGATTTACATCAAATGTTCACTAGGCAACTTTTCCCCTAAAATCCAATTTACTTTATCAGATGATCTTTGTAAATTGTAGCATGGTAGTTTAATTCTTTCAAATGTGACAGACCACACTCCTTATTTTATATTGTACCTATTATATATAAGTGCAAATAACAATATGTTCAAACATAGCGTCCCTGCGATTAACACATTGCCTTCATTCAAAGTTAGGCCAGAGTCAAAGATGACACCAATGCAGAAAATGCAGAAAGGTTTTAAGTATACGTTGATCCGCATGCCGTCTACTTGTTGGGCAGTGACAGAGGGGGGGTTAGTTCCATGAGGATGTTAGATTGACACAACAGACAAAACAAAGGGATCAAATATGGAGCCTTGAGAAAATGCAACTGAGGTCTTAAGATTACAATATTTTTATTTTACAAAATGTAACTTTGTGTAAATGACCTGTTATCAGTGGATACCTGTCACTGTGAGAAAACAGTGCTAAATATTGGAGGGAGTTGGGCAGACAGAAGGAACAGCATTTTGTACAAATTATTTTACAGGGAATGGGGCATTGATATATCCTATTTATTGTATTTATTTACAATTTGTATAAGGTGTACAAGCAGTAGAGATTCCTATTGTGGGCTTCAATCCAATGCCTGCAGCATCTTCTACAAAATGCTATGGAAACAGCCCCTGAGCTTACAATCTAAAGATGTTTCAAATATGTTCTAGAGAAATAGATGTATTAATTCACCAAATAGTAATCCATTTAGTAACCTTGCAAGGAAGAATGGCTGAGATGATCCCGCCGGGAATAGAAGCTATGACAATGAGGTTTGAACATACTGTATACTTGGTACAGTGAGCCTACCATAAATAGGTGAGAAAACAAAAAAATAACTCAATAGAATAATATACACACTGTATGTAATAGTACTGGATTATTCATTTTAACAATTATATTCTAAGGCAAATGTTAAATTTTAACTGAAGCAATATAAGAAATGCTGATGAACAAAATGTGAGGTTCATACCAGTTACATAGGTAAGATCCAGGTCAAACCCATCCTTCTGGTAACGCCTTTTGTTTTCCGAAACCTACCTCAACAAAAAAAGTTATTAAAATACAGCTCATACAAATGATTATATCACAATATCATTAATGAGCCTCTGAAAACTCCGACTACAGAACCTCCAGATGTTTATTGTTGGACTACAATTCCCACCATGTTCAGCTTGTATATCATTGACCGAGGGTGAAAAAAGTTCTGACTTGACAACAGGTAACATGTTGAAACCTTCCAGAATAACAGAGCTCAAACTAATTATTGCAGGAATTAGGGGGAACTAGGGATGCATTTTTATTGGTTAATTACCTAGTGTGTGAAAAGATCTGAATTTTCTAATGAGTCTACCAGCTCCAAAAAAAACCATGATGCCTCCACAGTAAATTATTTTTAATGTAATGCCTGTACACTCATAATAACATTAATTATAGTTATTTTAATTTTTGCAAGTTCACCTTATCAAAGAGAAATCTCAAATTCAACATCATGAGTTTTCAAACAAAAAGCCACAGAAACAATCTGATTAATACAATATGTCATAGTGGAAATGCGGACTTGTGTGTATCTGTATACAAAAGTGGTACTTTGTTGTTTATAATTTGCTAATTAAAGTATTGTGGGGATCATTCACATATTGGGTAAACTGGTAGAGGTCATCTTTTGGTAAAAACAGCTATGATTCAATGTGAATTAAATCTAAATACGTCCAAGTGAAGTATGTTCTCAGTTTGGCTACTTAGGTCAATATTTTGCAATTCATTTGAAATTCACACTTTACCACAAAACCCTCATAAATTGGATATAATAATGTCATGCTATGCAGTGTTGCCTAAATGTACAAGGCCTGCTGTTACTGCTGCCAGGACATAATAGAAATTGATATCATAGGACAAAATGGGCTGTAAAAGTACACATTTTAATTTATTACCGGGTATGCAGGTTTAATTTACTATATATGGCTACAGGTGATATTTTATTTGCGACGTGGGTAAATGAAGAGTTAGTATAGAGTTCTTGCATATCCCTCAACATCTGTGTCCCAAAGTGAGACGAGGGTCGACAGAGTAAACTAGGGCGAACCAATGAGGTGAATCACATCACTTTTACTAAAATAATTCCTTGGTATTTACGTTTAGGTAGGGGTAAAATAGATAGTTGGACCCAAGGCATTTTAAATTATTACTATTATTATCGCCATTTATTTAGCGCCAACATATTTCACAGCGCTTTACGATATTATAAAATGGGAAATTTGGCAATACAATATGTTACAGGAACAATATGATGACGAGGACTCTGCTCAAAAGAGCTAAATAATGACATCTCTGCCACATTACTGTGACATTCCCAAACCTTTGTTTGCTCTACAAGCGTACATATTTTAGTGACTATTTGTAAAACACATTTTTTTGTTTTAGTATAAATAATTTAGCATAATCAATGTGTGTTCTACAAATAGTTTCTATGTTTAATCTTCAAGGACATTTGAAATCTGTAATTGTGTACTCATCACCTAATTTTAACATTAATAGAATTGCCTCAACAATGTTCTTTAATAACACGCCTAGATCCGACTTCTGTTACGTGAAAAAAAAAAAAGTTTTGGGTTCTGCATAATTGTTTTTATATGATACACATGAAATGTAAGTGTTCTCTTAGCACCGACAACATCTTTGTTACACCAAGAATCAACTCACCATCCTCCTAGTGACTTTTTCAAGCTGTTTCTTCTGGGAAGCCAGTCGGAAGATTCTAACCAAGATGACAATTCTTAAAGCTCGGAAAAAGTTAACTAGCCTAGGTAAAAGAAGATATAAAGGTTAAATCACCCTTTCTTTGTAGAACAATACAATACATTCTATGTAAATAAGTGACAAGATATTGGTAAAATATGTGATATAAGGCCTTTAGCAGCTGTAGGGAACTGTTTGTGAAATATTTGATCCACTGGAATACATACGGGTGTACAGTACATGATATATATATTTTTAAATACTCTTTACAACACCAATAAATGTATGTCTCCTTCAAGAATTGCCATATTGCATGTTTGAAAAATTGACTTCTACATGTTACACCAAAGAACGTGTTTCATAGATACTTTGTCAAATGGTATAAGTGAGTATCTAAGCAAAGAATACCATCAGGAGATGGAGAAGGAAAAATGAATGTGGATAAATAAAAACTATATGAGTGTACTAAAGAATGTGGGATCAATTAAAAGAGGAACTATCACTTCTATGGAAATTACAACATTGAAAACATATTAAAAAAGTAACTATACATGTGATGGCCCATTTCTTATATTTAAAGGGACACTCCGGAGCCCTAAAGCACTTCAGCTTTCTAAAATTCTTTATGTCCTCTTTTTTATTTTACAAAAAGTGCTGATTACAACAGAAATTGGCACTTTTTAAAATTATCCTGGTTAACCCACTGGTTGTCAGTCTGACATTTGGTCTTGTTACTTCCTGGTTTATTTAGCTCAGTGAAGCTAAACTCAAGAGACAGTAATTGCTCAGAGCACTTGCCTTGCAAAGACTTCTCATTGAGCTGCATTGGAAAGTCTGTGATTGGACAGCCACAGAAAGTCTGGGCGGGGTTAGAAGGGGAGGCTTTGCAAAGGCTGCAGACGAGAGATCTGCAACTTTTGCAACCTGTTTTTCTCTTTGTTGACTGATACAAGCAAAGGGCAGAACTTATAACTATAACTGACGGGACGCCAAGATGGCAGTGCTCATTCCAAGATAGAGGTAAATACAGCAATGTACAGTTGTAACTTTAACTTTATATTTTAACCCTATATTAAATATATGGAATTAATGAACATAGTATTGCAAATTTTGGGAAGTAAAAGTTCCCCTTTAAAAGTAGAAAGCCTTTCTCAGCTGCTCTTCTAATCAGTACACAGTACGAGTACAGTGAAATCCAGTGCTATACGTTTAAGACCCACAAGCACCTTAAAGTGACCCTGATTACCTACCTTGGAATATTTGTTGCCCCGCTGAAGTCTGTGAAGGTGTATATTACAGTAATGATCAGGGTTATCACCACGATAGCAGCATCAAAAATATTTAACTTAGAACTAAAATACCGTTGAAATCTGCAAAGCAGAAAAGAATTTCTTTATTATATAAATATATATACATAGAAGATTCTGTTTGCATGCAATATTATTAAAAAAGACATGGGAGACTGCAAATTCTGTAATCAAAAGATGAATTAATAAATAGAATACATTTTAGACATGGTAGGTCAATGACAAACGCTATGTTAGGATGAAGGGATGAGCACAATATGGAAATTCGAGAGGGGATCATGTGAAAGGCTCAGTGGAAACAATGACTTTGTGTCACTGTGTCTTTAAATTATTCACGATCAGTTCTGTCACCTTTCTGTATTCAAATCCAACTGCTAGTTCTTTTTTTTATGAATACTAAACTTTATCTATGCTTGGTTTTAAGTATCTCATCTACTGCATAATTTACCTTCTCTTTTTACTAAAAAGAGGTGGCTTCTTTTACATTTTTTTTTTCAGAAAGTTTCTCAAATTATTACACTTCTGCAAACCCCCGCCCTATACACAGGAGTTCAAAATGCAAAGTATGTTAGGAAACAATACAACTACGTTAAAAACATTTTGCAAGAATGGTTGGATAACACAGTGCTATGTCTTGATCCAGATTAAAGGCACACTCTAGTTGCCTGAAGCACATCAGCTTGCTAAAGAGCTTTGTGGTTAACTTTAAAATCCTCTCTGTCAAATTTTATGAAAGTGTTGATTTCAAGAAAAACTGGAACTTTTATTAAAAAAAAAATCCATATTTACACCCTTCTTACTGTAAGCAGGCAACAGGGAGGGTTTCCTGCTTCACTTGATTTGAACTGTAGTTTTAAGAAGAAGGCAATTATTCTTAGAGAGAAGTATTGAAACTTGTGCTACTCTCTGAGAAACAATGGATTAGTGCAGTGGTTGCTGCGCATGTGCCATGGGTTACCGATACTTCTCTATAAAACTATTTGATGAACTGGATATTATCAATTGTGATGATCTCAGCAAGGGCAACCTGTGTAGACAGTAATAGTATTTGTTCGGCTCTAATCAATTTGAGGCTAATAAACTACATAAATATCAATAAAGTCACAGTTACATTTATAGAATTATGAAGCAGATTTGTGCCAAAAAATTATTTTGAGCCGATTTTTCAGAATAAAATTCCTAGTAATTGTTGTTGAACAAATCAATTTCGAATTGTTTTATCTATGGTATTACCTGTACAGGTAAGATCGTTTTAGAGAATCGGAATTGATTTGTTCCTCTATTGATTAACAAAAAAAAAAAAAAAATTCAGACGAATTATGCGTTTTTGCAGAATTTTAGTATACAATAAGCAACTTAACCCACAGAGAATTTTTAAAGCTCACTAGGGTAATGTACAAAGACCAACAAAAAAATAAATCCAAGAAAAACACTACTTTTTTGTCCCAATTTTTATACTTTTGTCCAGAATAGTTTAGTCCAGCGTTCCTGTATCTAGGTTTTGCTCCTGTCAAGGGAAAAAGTGCAGTGATGTCCCATTGAACATACTTTCTGTACATAATAATTTATAGCACAGAGTTATTCAGTAAAGTGTGAATTGCAAGAAATTTGTCATGAATTCACAACAATTCTCACTTTCGTACATAACCCTGTTTGAAGAAATCTGAATTCCCATCAAAGCCCAATTTAGAATAGCCCTCATAGTGTATTTGTCACTCTCGTATAGATTACTCTGCACATAGGAATACAGAGAAAAGCACCACTGCTCGGGTATAAAGTTACTGTACTTTAGATACTTTCCTATGCCTTTCACACACATGAATTAAATCATTCAGCACTTGTAGTAGTTATTAATCAGACAGGTAAAGGCACAGTCTGTAAATAATGCACCTGTTAATCTCATGTTCCACTGAAACTATATTGAACTGTGAATGAACATACTTATAGAAACATAGAATGTGACGGCACATAAGAACCATTTGTCCCATCTAGTCTGCCCAATATTTCAAAATACTTTTAATTAGTCCCTGGCCTTATCTTATAGTTAGGATAGCCTTATGCCTATCCCAAGCATGCTTAAACTCCCTCACTGTGTTAACCTCTACCACTTCAGCTGGAAGATTAGTACATGCATCCACTACCCTCTCCGTAAAGTAATACTTCCTGATATTATTTTTAAACCTTTGCCCATCTAATTTAAGACTATGACTTTTTTTAAATATGGTTTCCTCCTTTACTGTGTTGATTCCCTTTATGTATTTAAATGTTTCTATCATATCCCCCCGTCTTGTCTTTCCTCCAAGCTTTACATGTTAAGATCCTTTAACCTTTCTTGGTAAGTTTTATCCTGCAATCCATGAACCAGTTTAGTAGCCCTTCTCTTAACTCTCTCTAAAGTATCAATATCCTTCTGGAGATACGGTCTCCAGTACAGCGAACAATACTCCAAGTGAGGTCTCACCAGTGTTCTGTACAATGGCATGAGCTAATACCTCTCCCTATACAACCAAGCATTCTGCTAGCATTTCCTGCTGCTCTATTACATACATATATGCCTGACGTCTGCTAAACCATTACAGGAATCACTACAAACCTGACTGTGAATTCTTGCAAAGTAAAATGTATAAACCAGGGATGTCCAAAAGCAGTAACTATACTGTGGCAGAACTACAACAACCATGGTGCTTTGCAGCCTTGTAGTTCTATAAGACTTGAAGACCTATTCTTTGGGCTACTCTACTATAGAACATTTCCAGGTATGTCGTAGGGAGAATAATTGTAGTTATGAAAACTAAACTAAAATGTTCAACTTAATGGGAAGCTCCACTCCACTCCTTTCCTTTTTTTTTTTTTGTAAATCTGTTTTATTGATGTGGAACAGGAAGAGTATGAGGCTCGCAGGCCTCCAGATATAACATAGTAAATAAGTGTAACAATTGGCGTTTGGTATGTTGGTTACAAGTTTCAACAAAACAAGTTTAGTTACAATATATGAAGTGTTAAAGATACGGATACAGATACTACCATGGGGTTCATAATATGTCTAAGTATCTTGGGAATGCATTTCCGAGTAAGTCACCTTCCTTTGTGAGGTGGGTGTGTGCGGTAGGTCAGGTTTTTTTTTTTTTTTTTTATACTCTCGGGTTGTCCCCGTGTGCTATCCTTATCTGTTGCAGTCAGTGATACCATGAATAGCTGTTGCTTTCCTTTTGTCAAGAATGGGTAAGGTGTCGTTCAGAGATTTGGTTATATAGAGAAAGAGTAAGGTAAAGGGGATAGGTATGAGGAGGATTCCCCATTCCAACTTCGGCACCCCCTGCAGGCGAGTACTATGTGTGTCGCCATTGCCTGTCGTGAGCAGTCCATCGCTAGTGGAGTTTCGCATGGTGCGTATGTTGAGGGTTGTGAGATATTCCACGGATATGTATCAGCTGGTCATTGCTAGGTGTAGCTGGGTGGTGTTGGTACGGTCTCCGTCCCTAAGTGTAGTTATCCGGGGTTCTGTCAGTGTTGTGGTGGGACCAGCCCACCAAACGCCCGACCATGCGTAGTTTTTCGCATTTGATTTCCGCGACCTTGTGTCATGTGTCAGTGTGCGCATGGCAGTGTCGGTCAGAGTGGCCACCTGTCGTGTCGCCTCATTCTGTGTGTGTGTGAAAGTTTGTAAAATCTCGCCTGAGGATGAACGCTGAATCAGGCTGTGATCGGTTGTGGATCTGTCTCCTGTCCCTCCTTCCCTCTGAGGCACCGGAGCCATCCGCTTACTGCCCGGTCGGTTGATACAAGAACCATGGTCCCCAAGTCTCCGCGTGCCTGGTCGAGCGCCCCGCGATGGATACCTGTAGTGCCTCTGCCGACTGTATATCCCCTACCTTATGGAGCCATTCCGTACGCATTGGAATTTCGTTTTTTTTCCAGTATGCGGGAATGAGGGATTTTGCCGCGTTCAGTAGATGGCGCAGGATAGACTTTTTGTACCTGGAGATGGATTGTGAGGTGATATGTAGCAGAGCCAGTTCCATCGACCATTCCATGTCATCACCTAGCATAGCTCTAGTTTCCATGTGAATTTGGTCCCAGTACGGTGCAATGGCTTGGCACTCCCACCACAGGTGCAGTATGGTGCCTCTTTCCTCTCGGCATTTCCAGCATATCGGGGACACCTCCGGAAATATCCGTTGTAGAGCCACCGGTGTTCTGTACCACATAGAAATCAATTTATAATTGACTTCTTGGTAGTATGAGCTAGAGGAACTTTTGTATTGCCACAGGAGTGCCGTGTCCCATTGTGCAGTCGTGAGTGTTTTGTTCCACTGATTTTCCCACCGTCTCCTGAAAGTGTTATTGTCCGCGTTGTTTCCCACCATCAAGTGTTGATAAAGTGTGGACACTGCGTTGCCTAATCGGGTTCCTCTGTGACAGAGGCCCTCAAACCACGTTAACTCCCTGTGGAGGAACTCCTTATGGGGGACGGAGTCATAAAAGTGTACCAGTTGCACCAGTCATGGGCGTTCGTGTTCTATCACCCAGCAGGGAGTCCAGGGATCGCATCCAACCCCCTTCTAGCGCTGCGCAGATCGGAATATATTCACTTTCATCCAGGAATGTCCATGCACCAGCCGGGAGGCCCCCTCCAATATTAGGGTTGTGTGTGATCGGGATTAAGGGGCTAGGACTCGGGGAGACAAACGCCAATCCCCAAATTCTTTCCCACACATTCAGCGTCTGAGCCACCGGGTTCCCGTCGTCATCTCTCCTATGGCATCTCAATTTCTCCTGCCACACTTCGGCCCTGAGTTTGGCCCCTGAGTCACCTCTGTCCAGGGTCACCCATTGCTTCGGATTTTCGGCTGCGTGCCACTCCAGAATGCGTTGCATAGTGGCATCTTGGTGATATTTTTTGAAGTCGGGGAGCACTAGGCCTCCCCTGAACCTGGGTAAACACTCGGGATCTCTCCCCTCTCCAGACATAGCGTATAATCGCCGTTTTCAGGGTCGAGAAGAAGGTCCTTGGTAGTGCCAGTGGAATGGTTTGAAACAAGTATAGAATTCTTGGCAACACATTCATTTTGAGAACCGCTATACGTCCATGCCTGTCATGCCTTAATTATAATATCCTCTTACTTCCTGGTTCCACGGAGCTTAGCCACACCTCTTTATGACACGGTCTCCCTATTTAATCTGACCGCACCAGCTGATCGACGCTGGATTAATGAACTACGTTCCGTACTCACGAACCGCTGCAACATCGTTGTGAAAGCCCTCTATTACCGGACCGGACTGGAAGACCTGAAGTTCCCTTCACCTTTCCTCATCCACGACTAAAGCTGAACTCTATCCATGCAGGATAAACCGCCTCTGAGGAAATCTCGGGAACCAGTGTTCTATGTGCCGGAAGCTAAGTAAAACCTCTGTGATAAGCGTTGCATCTCAAAGCTGTTATTTCCTGTCTCCAAAGTCCTTCGTTAAAACAAACCCGTTACAGCTAACTTCAACTCATACTTTGTCTCAGTTAGCTGCATCTGTCTTACTTCAGTTAAAGTCTATGGAACAGCTATTGTAACTTCTTATCACCCAATTAATTAATGCTACTAAAGGACTCTTTCTGATTCAGTCACCGTTTACTACTTAAAGCTACAGTGCATATATTTGTGGACTTCAGTTATCGTTTACTACTTAAAGCTACAGTGCATATATTTGTGGACTTCAGTTATCGTTTACTACTTAAAGCTACAGTGCATATAATTGTGGACTTCAGTTATCGTTTACTACTTAAAGCTACAGTGCACATAATTGTGGACTTCAGTTATCGTTTACTACTTAAAGCTACAGTACCTGTAAATTGGAATTAAAGTCAATACCTTTTACTTTTTGATAATAAATATTCAAACTATAAGAAATCTGCAGTTGTGTTCCTTCATAACAAATGTTTAGACGTGACAGATTAATCCAGCCATTGTAATGGATCCAGCAGATTTCGATTCTACTATAACTACGCTGAATCAAAGAGTTGATACACTAGCCCAAGGTGTGCAAGACCTGCAAGTTACTAACGAAAGGATTCTCACTTATGTCAGAGATCTACAAACTCATACTCCTCATACCATTCTGCACTCGGCTAGTGATCCTGCTGTATGTAACCCAGAAAAGTTCTCTGGAGATCGTTCAAAATACAGGGAGTTCCTCAACACCTGCAAACTATTAATTGCTTTGAAACCTCGATCCTATCCTACAGAAAGAACTAAAGTTTGTTCGGTTATTTCCTTTCTAAGAGGTGAACCTATGTCATGGGCCCATTCCTTTCTGGAAAACGATGACCCCATCTTAGACTCACTTGATGAATTTTTTGAAGCCATGTCTCTTCTCTATGAAGATCCTAACAAACAAGCTACAGCTGATTTAACAATCAGAACACTACAGCAAAGAAATAGACCCGTTGAAGATTACATTGCTGAATTTAAAAGATGGGCTGTAGAAACGCAATGGAATGACATCACATTGCGCAACCAATTTCGAATTGGGTTATCTGAAGCTGTAAAAGACGAACTATCTAGAACAGAACTCCCTACTAATTTGAACGCTCTAATTCACTTATCAATCAGCATTGACAGAAGATTAAGAGAAAGAAAGGCAGAAAAAGCCCTTTTTCATTCTAAAGACCGAAAACCTTTTACTCCCTCAAAAGCTCCAGAAAAGACTTCCTTACCCAGTGAACCTATGGAAATAGGGGTAATAAGAAGTCCTCTTACTCCTGCAGAGAAGAACCGAAGACGTCAATTAAACCTATGCATGTATTGTGCTTCTCAAGATCATCTGGTTTCTGATTGTCCCTTATTAAAACGGACAAAGGCCGGTAGACAAGCCTATACCTCTGCTATCTTCAGTGCACTCCACTCAACACCGACCACTCCGTTCACACCTATATCCCTTGTAATACAGTGGGATAAGGTGAGAATTGTTACTGAAGCTCTCATCGATTCAGGTGCACATGGGGTATTCATCGATTCAACTTTTGTAACAAAGAATAAAATTCCTTGTGTTCGAAAAACCATTTCTGTTCCTATTAAAGTGATTGACGGCTCCTTTATCTCCTCGGGACCGATTCTTCATGAAACCATCCCTCTAAAGGTAACCACTAATCATATACATACTGAATTTCTAGTATTTGATGTTATTCCATCACCTCTCTATCCCGTTATAATAGGGATCAACTGGTTAAGGAACCACAACCCTCAAATTTCATGGTCTCCTTTCTCTATCACCTTTAACTCACATTATTGTAAAGAAACATGTTTACAGCAAATTCCTATTCTTCAGATCACCAAAGAACCAACCATACCTTCTTGTTATTCAGACTTTTCAGATGTCTTCAGTAAAAAAGAAGCTGAAACACTCCCACCTCATCGTTCCTACGATTGTCCTATAGACCTCATACCTGGTGCCCCAGTACCTTTTGGGCACATCTACCCTCTCTCTGAGGCTGAATTACAAATTCTCAAAGAATATCTGGATGAAAATCTACGGAAAGGGTTCATTAGACCCTCTAGTTCACCTGCTGCCTCAAGTATGTTTTTTGTAAGAAACAAAGACCAGACTATACGTCCTATCATTGATTACAGAGCTTTAAACAAAATAACAGTTAAAAATCGTTATCCTCTTCCCCTCATCAATGAACTGGTTGAACGATTGAAAACTGCTACCATTTACACTAAGCTTGACCTTCGCGGGGCATATAATCTCATCAGGATAAAGGCTAATGATGAATGGAAAACTGCTTTCCGAACAAGATATGGCCTCTTCGAATATCTGGTGATGCCTTTTGGCCTCTGCAACGCCCCTGCAACTTTTCAACATTTCATAAATGATATCTTTAGAGACCTATTGGACGTCTGTGTCATCATTTATTTAGATGATATTCTCATATACTCCAACACTCCTGAGGAACATAGAAAACATGTCAGATGGGTGTTATCAAGACTCAGAACTCTTTAATCATTTATACTGACCATAAAAATCTCCAATATCTTCACTCCAATAAAACACTGTCTGCTCGACAAGTAAGATGGAATCTCTTTTTCTCCCGGTTCAACTTCCAAATCGTCTTTAGACCTGGGTCTAGAAACAAAAAGGCTGATGCCCTCTCCAGGATCCATAAAGACACTAAAATTGAACCTCCTTCGCCTAAAGTCATTGGAATCTTATCTTCTCTTATTGACGACATTAAAGATCTCAGTGAAGATGCTCTCGAACTTCCTAAATCAATGAAATTATCCAAGAAAAACGGTCTCTACTATTTTAAAGACCGGATTTACGTACCTCCTTCTCATCATCATACCAGCAGCAAAATGACTCCATTTCTATCCAATTATGGATTTCATCCTTCCTCATTTCCTGCTCAGACAGTTTCATCATCTAATCTCTCCGATTCGAATCAAATCTCTCATATGTCCTCTTTATTCAAGAAATTGCATGAGAATCTAGAATTGGCCTATTCCAATCAAAAGAAGTTTTTTGATACAAAAAGACAACCTTCACCTTCTTATCAAATCGGTGATCTTGTCTGGCTTTCCTCAAAGAACATCTCTACAAATCGTCCATCAAAGAAGTTAAGTTCTCTTTTTCTTGGTCCTTTTCCAATAATATCAGTTATCAACCGTAATGTTGTTAAATTGAAACTTCCACCAACTTTAAAGCTACATCCTGTTTTTCATGTGTCATTGTTGAAACCTCATCATCCTGACCCTTTCCAAAGAAATGTCACTACTTCTCCTGATCCCATATTGGTCCAGGGTGAAGAAGAATACGAAATTCAAAGTATACTGGATTCAAGGATCCATCGTGGCTCCTTACAATACCTCATCAGATGGAAAGGATATGGAATTGATGAAGATACATGGGAAAACTCCTCTGTCGTTCATGCTGACAAATTAATTTCCAAATTTCATAAACGTTACCCTTCCAAGCCAAGTCAATAGCACCCAGAGGTTGCTCATTAAGGAGGGGATACTGTCATGCCTTAATTATAATATCCTCTTACTTCCTGGTTCCACGGAGCTTAGCCACACCTCTTTATGACACGGTCTCCCTATTTAATCTGACCGCACCAGCTGATCGACGCTGGATTAATGAACTACGTTCCGTACTCACGAACCGGCTGCAACATCGTTGTGAAAGCCCTCTATTACCGGACCGGACTGGAAGACCTGAAGTTCCCTTCACCTTTCCTCATCCACGACTAAAGCTGAACTCTATCCATGCAGGATAAACCGCCTCTGAGGAAATCTCGGGAACCAGTGTTCTATGTGCCGGAAGCTAAGTAAAACCTCTGTGATAAGCGTTGCATCTCAAAGCTGTTATTTCCTGTCTCCAAAGTCCTTCGTTAAAACAAACCCGTTACAGCTAACTTCAACTCATACTTTGTCTCAGTTAGCTGCATCTGTCTTACTTCAGTTAAAGTCTATGGAACAGCTATTGTAACTTCTTATCACCCAATTAATTAATGCTACTAAAGGACTCTTTCTGATTCAGTCACCGTTTACTACTTAAAGCTACAGTGCATATATTTGTGGACTTCAGTTATCGTTTACTACTTAAAGCTACAGTGCATATATTTGTGGACTTCAGTTATCGTTTACTACTTAAAGCTACAGTGCATATAATTGTGGACTTCAGTTATCGTTTACTACTTAAAGCTACAGTGCATATAATTGTGGACTTCAGTTATCGTTTACTACTTAAAGCTACAGTGCACATAATTGTGGACTTCAGTTATCGTTTACTACTTAAAGCTACAGTACCTGTAAATTGGAATTAAAGTCAATACCTTTTACTTTTTGATAATAAATATTCAAACTATAAGAAATCTGCAGTTGTGTTCCTTCATAACAAATGTTTAGACGTGACAATGCCATGTGACATGCGGGTATGCCCATCTTTCTAAATCTGATGTAATTGTCCGTAGCAAGTAAGCGAAGTTGTGTCGGTAGATATCCTGGGGGTCGGTGGTTATCCATATACCCAAGTATTTCAACCGTTCTTCACGCCGTTGAAACGGGAAAATAGTGCTCAGTTCAGTGTATTCATTCGATGGGAAGGTCACATTCAGCACCTCACACTTTGACAGGTTGAGTTTGAATCCTGACAACTTACCATAGTGTTCCAGTTTCGCGAGTAGGCAGGGTATTGTAATTCGGGGGCTAGTGATGAAGAAGAGGAGGTCATCTGCATAAGCGGCCACCTTATGTTCTGAGCCCTTCCATGTGTAGCCATGAATGTCAGGATTTTGTCTCACTGCCTGTAGCAAAGGCTCCAAGGTCATTGCAAACAAAAGAGGGGACAGAGGGCATCCCTGCCTCGTCCTGTCATTAATCTCAAAGCTGTCGGTCAGCGTGCCATTGACCTGGACCGATGCCCGAGGCTTGTCATACACAGCGGATATCCACGACATCATCTTCTGTCCCAGTCCCATGGTGTTTAGTGAAGTCATCATATAAGACCAGTTAACCCGATCAAAAACCTTTTCGGCATCTGTGGAGAGGATGAGAAGGCGATCTTTTGCTTTCCGTGCTCGATTTTGTATTGAGAACAGGCATACGGTGATGTCTCTCGCCTCTCTTCCAGGGATAAACCCTGTCTGATCTGCATGAATGATACTCGGTAGCACTCGCTGTATTCTGGTGGCCAACACTTTAGTTAAAAGCTTCGTGTCCACATTCAGTAAGGAGATAGGCAGATAACTGCAGCAGTTCTCGGGATCCTTCCCCGGTTTGAGTAAAACCGTGATTGTGGCTGCCAGTGACTCCGCGCCAAAGCGTTTCCCCTCCGTGGTGGCATTAACGGCTTTCGTCAGCCAAGGTAGGAGGGTTGCGGAAAAGTCTTTGTAATATCCCGCTGGGAACCCGTCCAGGCCCGGCGCCTTCCCTCTCTTAGTGTTCTTCAGGGCCGCCGCTACTTCCTCAACGCTGATTGGTTCATCTAGCAGGGTCGTCATGTCCGGGTTGATCCGCTTGCGTACATTATCCTGTAAAATGTTTCAGGTATAATGTATCTTGCTTGAATTAATTATTTTGTATTAAATTATTCTTTAAAGTTGGCATGATGGTGTTTTTCTATAAAATTTACTAAAAGTAAATGGAAAAAAAATTGGAATACCATTTCAATGTGCATAAAGGAACATGGTAAAAAAAACACTAATTGTATATTGTATAATAATATGCAATCACCATTTCTGTGGGTTTTGGACAATGTAAAAAGCTCTGATTTGGACTATTTGTTTCTGCTGTGCATCAGGAGTACTTTATATTTTTTTTTACAAATATAAAGAAAGCAAGTTTTCCTATAGCTTGTATTTAACCAACAGATCGTTGTTTAATAAATAGTACAATTTCAAGGCGATGACGTGGGCGAGTCTGATCGGTGTATCAAGATATGTAGGAGCCAACCGATAATATTGGTGCTGACATAGGTATACACATACTCCGAGAGTCCTTTCCTATAGTAACATTGAGTCCATGAGAGATGTGGGGAAGGATATATTTCCAACCCTACCAATCCTTGCCACAACCTAGATCTCCTGCCTCAAATTATGACCCACTTTCCAACCCCCAGTACTCTGTTTTCCCAAAGGCATATAAACAAGATCAATAGTTCAGATCCTACTTTTACAATTCAGATGGCTCCTATGTCACCGAACCTGCTCGAACCAAATAAGCATTATAACAATAGCGAGACCCCGCACCGAGCTTACCATTGAAGGATATGACTACCACTACATGATGTTATGTGATATTCTGTAGACCTTGATATGGTATATTCGTATGTACATCTTCTTATTTTTAGGTAAAACTGTATACTGAACACCTATTACTTACTTGTGTTTTGGTTTATATGCACTGAGACCTGCATGTCTCATATTCATAACAGTTGTCCTATTGTACTTGTGAAACTATATTCGCTTCAATAAATGGTACCATTTCCCAACAATGTCAATTTTAATGGCCTTAGAAGGATTAAAAGCTTTTCGTTTTTTCTACGAATTTGAAGAAAAGCAAATTATACAGGTTATACAATCAGTGCATTAACCAATTGAACCAATACAGAAATAGATCAGCTGTTTCACTATGATAGCTATTTGTCAGGCTGTGCAGCCAGCAAGTGCATTGATCACTTACCCTTCAACGAAGATATGTAGAAGGACGTCAACGAGGAAGAACAAAGATATGGTTAAAGAAATTCCACTTATGATGGCGATGGTCTCGTCGCTTTTGTTTGTGACAGACAGATCCACAATTACGAAGATAAAGTCCACAATAATGAGTAAAACACCAAATACCCTAAAATAGAAAACAATAAATAATTAACAAAAGGTGACATTACAAAAAAAAAACATTCACACAGGGACAGAGAGGTGATATGAGAATGAATGTGTAATACAGAAGGATCCCAGATCTATCTGTCTCGTCACCTTCGCTCAGCACCACGGATAGAGTTTGGGGTATTACAAGTGAGGTCACCACAGACAGATACATTATAGTTCTGGTACAGAGACTACCGTATATACTCGTGTATAAGTCGATCTCATGTATAAGTCGAGTGCAGTTTTGTGACCAACAATTGTGAAATATGCTATGCCTCGTGGATAAGTCGAGGGTAAAACTTGGGGCTATGAAATTCTGTGATTTTTATAATTTTATATACACACACACTCATACAAACTCACACTTTGCATTACACACACACTCATACAAACAATCTGCATTATACACACACACTCATACAAACACACACTCTGCATTATACACACACACTCATACAAACACACACTCTGCATTATATACGCACACTCTGTGTGTATATAATGCAGAGTGTGTGTCTGTATATAATGCAGATTGTGTGTGTGTGTCTGTATGAGTGTGTGTGTATATAATGCAGTGTGTGTGTTTGTATGAGTGTGTGTGTATATAATGCAGTGTCTGTTTGTATGAGTGTGTGTGTGTGTATTGAATGCAGTGTGTGTGTTTGTATGAGTGTGTGTGTATATAATGTAGAGTGTGTGTTTGTATGACTGTGTGTTTGTGTGTGTGTGTAGGTCTATAGTGAAATAGAAATGTTTTCATCATTTGTGTCCCAGAAGCTCCTGCACAGCAAGGCTTGGTTCAGTGGAGCTAATGGGAGGATTCGACCAGCGCCCAGAGAATCCCAAGTTAGCTCTCAAACACTTTTAGGCAGTTTGATTGCTTACCCTAGGAGAGTACATAGCACTCCTGGCACCATAGCCACTGCTGAGTGTGGTGGTTATGGTATCTGGAGTGTAACTCTAATGCAATACATTCAGATAGTTTAAAGGACAGGGTGAAAGGAAAAAGAATGTATTTTAGTAGTTTTTTTTATTATTATTATTATTTGAATATATTTTTTTTATTATTATTATATTATATTTTGGTCCCCCCTCCCTGCTTGTTAGCTGGCCAGGGAGGGGGACTCTCATTCCCTGGTGGTCCAGTGGATGGGCTGTGTAGGAGGGGGGCTGGCAGAGAGCTCTTACTTACCTTCACAGCAGCTCCTGTCAGTTCCCCTCTTTCACCTCCGGTTCGGTCAGCTCCTCTGTTAGCTCCCACTGTAAGTCTCGCGGTCTCTCGCGGCTCTCGCGAGACTTACAGTGGGAGCTGACAGAGGAGCTGACCGGACCGGAGGTGAGAGAAGGGAGCTGACAGGAGCTGCAGGCGTGGTAAGTAAGAGCTCTCTTCCAGCCCCCAGCAGGACCGCCAGGCTTGTAATGAGCCTGGCCGTCCTGGTCTGTATTATGGCAATGTAAGTCGAGTATGAGTAGTAAGTCGAGTAACTCGAGTATGAGTCGAGTTGGGGTTTTTCAGCACAAAAAATGTGCTGAAAAACTCGACTTATACTCGAGTATATACGGTAGTCACATGTGCTATGTACAGACAGAGAGAGTTTAGGATTCTTGCAGCAGAGTAGGGAGTTACTCTGCTTACTAAATAGCAATTCCTCCATCTGAGTTTAAAAAAAATGACTGTTCAGTAAGCAGAGTAAGCCCTTACTCTACTAAAAAAATCCGGCCCATTAAATGCATGTCATGCACTGCAAATAATGGAATGCACTAAGGAGAGATGCAATGCATTTCTTGTGCTGTATATAATAGTATGTGCTAAGGATAATTATGTGCAATGCGTAGCTTGCAAATAATGGTATGTTCAGTGGAGAGAAACACTGCATTTCTTGCATAGTCATGCATTTATTATAATTTTTATGACAGGGGCAATCTACAGGTAGATCCCTAAATTAGCCCACATTCAGGATATGCATTTTGGGCATTTTGCTCTGGTGAGACATTAAAGTGACACTATAGGTATTAAAACAACTTTAGCTTAATGAAGCAGTTTTCATGCAGGCTGTGTCAGTCACATGCAAGGAAGGTGTGGCCAGGGCTGCATAAACAGAAACCAAAAGTGATTTATCTGCTAAATGGCAGAGAATTGAGCAGTGAGACTGCAGGAGCACGATTTGTACACCAAAATTGCTTCATGAAGCTAAAGTTGTTTATTGTGTCCCTTTAATGATCAAACATGGAAGTCAAAAATGAGAATAAATACTACCTACATTATTACCGCTCTTTAAATTGCTAATAAGCCTGTGTTTTGGCAAAACTTGCCTGTTCATGTACAAAAGATTTTTCATCCAGTGTGCGTGTGAATACAAAGTGTGTGAATACAAAGACTAGCACTACTATTGAGCAGAAACTGCATCACTTGTTTTATAGTCTATTCTCCCCTTATTAAGTAAAGTATTTTTTTGAAATAAAAAGTGATAATTATTATTTAAAGAAAAAGCACTTAAATGTAGTGACAAGTTGCAGGTGAGACAGTCTGTAAACTGAGATTTACTTTCCAGGTTAATCCGTGTAAAAAATGCCGGGACCCACCCTTTTCTAGCACTAATCTGTTTGTTATGAAACATTACTATCAGAAAATGAGATTAGCACAAGCACACACATTCATAGAACAACCTGGCCTAGAACAAATTAGCAAATTATCTATTATCACATACACATACGAACACACAATAAACAGTGAGCTGTTTATTAAGAAAGTCCAGGGGTTACATAGTTACATAGGCTGAAAAAAGACATGCGTCCATCAAGTTCAGCCTTTCTCAAATCTGTTTTTGCTGTTGATCCACAAGAAGGGAAAAACCCAGTTTGACGCTCTTTCCAATTTTGCAACAAACTAGGATAAAAAAAAATCATTCTTGACCCCAGAATGGCGGACAGATCTCTCCATGGATTAGTAAACTGTTACCCAACAGATGGAAAATTACATCCCTGAATATTATGTTTTGCAAGTATTCATCCAGTTGCTGTTTAAACATCTGTACAGACTCTGATAAAAACCACCTCTTCAGCAGAGAATTCCACATCCTTATTGTTCTTACTGTAAAAAAAAAACCTGTAAAAAAAAACTAAATCTCATTTCTTCCAGTCTAAATGCGTAACCTTGTCATATGTATAGTCGTGTCTATGAATAGATTTCCAGACTATGGTTTGTATTGGCCCCGAATATATTTGTATAATGCTATCATATACCCTCTCTGGTGCTGTTTTTTTAAATTAAACAGATTTAAATATGTGAACCTTTCTTCTTAACTAAAATGTTCCATTCCTTTTATTAATTTTTAGGCATGTGCATGGGGAAAATTTTCGGTTCGGTTCGGCATTCCGAAATTTGGGATTTTCGCAGTTCGGGACTTCGGCAATTCGGCACTTCAAGACTTCGGAACTTCGGACACTTCGGAACTTCAGCACTTCGGAACTTCGGAACTTCGGCACTTCGACACTTTGGAAATTCGGCAACTTCGGAACTTCGGCACTTCAGAACTTCGGCACTTCGGAACTTCAACACTTCAGAATTTCAGAACTTCGGCATTTCAGAATTTCGGGACTTCTCTTGCAGCCGCTTGGTAGATAACTCCCTAATTCCCACGGTATTAGGGAGTTATCTACCAAAAGGCTGAAATACCTAAATTGGTCTTTCAGCCAAATTTACTAATACTAAGTAAAGATTACTTAGTATTAGTAAATTATGCCCCTAATCGCTATACCGCGAGTAGGGCATGTCTAGTAAACAGTGAGCAGCCTGTGACTGCTCACTGTTTAAAAAAAAAAAAAGTGCCCCCCTAAAGTAAAATGATGGGGGGGGACCTATTGTCCTACCCCGCTGGCCCCCACCCCTGATCGGCGGGTGGGGGCCCTAAATACTAATAAGGGGGTGGACCTAATGTCCTCCCCCCTGGCCGCCACCCCTGAGCGGTGGGTGGGGGCCCTAAACAAGAATAATTTTTTTAATGAGGCAGTGTGTCATCTTTGACATGTATACTTTAATTACAGTTAATGTAAATTATGACTAATGTATACTTGTTTATAATTATTAACATATTACCATATTTAAAGATAAACATGACTATAAAACATTTTAATAACAGAGTACTTTGAACATGTGCACAATGTTTCAGGAACACTATATTGTTGTGTAAAAACTAGCGGTGTTTAACTAAAATGTATGCTTTCATTATGATGCTAGAGAGAGGAATATGTTTGCCAGATGCAACTTGCTGGTTGCTATAAAAGTTTCAGTTTACTTACTGAGGGGAGAATTGTATAGGTTTGAGGGAATTGCAACATTTAAGTTAAAATATGTAAAATAGAAGCATTCTTCAATTTAGCCATTTTTTGGATACAAAATGCTGAATTTTGGCACGTCTCATAACTTAGCTGAGGAGGTAGAGATTTGACCCAATATAGGCCTTACTAAGGCATCTGTGAAGAGTAAACCCAGTGTCTGACAGATGAGAGAGTTGAGCTCACTTCTACTTATGGAGCATAGACAGGTTGTGGCCCATTGATATCAGATCTAATTATCCCGCCGCATCTGTGTCACAGGTCTCAGTGTTCGTCACCATAATATGATAGACCTAGAGAAGTAATTAAAGAGGAACCCTCAAAATGGTAAGAGTGTGATTCACAAGTAGTAGCCTGAATGCGTTGTTTACACCAGAATGACTGGAAACATATCAGCATGTCCCTGCTGGGGGGCTCAGTGCAACTTGGGAACCCAAAAAGTGATATTCAAGGAGGATAGTTTTGACTATAGAGGAGGTGAAGGAGGTCAGCATTCTGCAAAGGTAGTGAGGAACTTCATATTTTAGTATGTTTTTTCAATACCTCGAATACTGAGGATGCGCTGATGTTACTTGGCCAGTTAATGTAAAGACAGGAATAAATAAGTAGATAACTCCCTAATTCCCACGGTATTAGGGAGCTATCTACTAAAAGGCTGAAAGACCTTGTGGCAAACCTAGCCACTTCTGAACTATATTTACTGTAGGTTGTCCATAGGCTGAATGCATACTGTGTGTCCTTACCTGTATATGTGCTGTGTTATGGCCGTTCGCATGCTGGCAGCCGTACGCTGCCAGCATACAAAGCATTCGTTCGACGAAACACGGCTATCCCGGCCGTTCGCCGTACGAATGCGGGCTCCCCAGGTAGACCACCCATTCACAAGTCGTGTAGCACCAATTAACTGATTGCAACAATGTTGCAATCGGTAATTAAGGGCTCTCCTAGGTGGCCGCCGTTCGGCTACCGACCATGCGGCGGTCGGCCATCTTGGATCCTTTGTCTCTGCAGCGGTGTTCGGTCGTCGAGAGCCTGGAACTGAAAACGGCTACTCAATGATCCGAACACCGCTGGACTTCCAGAGCGTTCGGGAGTCCCGCGTTCGGCACATTCTGTTTTCCCTAGCTGTTCGGTACTTTTAAACCGAACTCAATGTTTTAATGTGTTTTGTGCGGCGTTCGGTCAATTCAGCTGGGATCGAAGCGGTATTCCCACGAAGTATGCGCTCCGACCCCAGCTATCTACCGAACGTTCAGTCATCTTAAAATACCGAATATTGTGGAAAATATGTATTTTAAAGTAAATTGTCAGTTCTGCTGCACGAGGGGATAATCCACTTAATCGTCCATTTTAGTGGGAGTATCCCTCTCGTGCAGCAATGCCTGCTGGGAAAAGAACAATGCATGTTGGGAGAAATCCCCTGGATTATCTGTAAGGAAACCCCTTGCATGGGGAACTGCTTAAATATGCCAGCCTGTGAATAAACTGAGTTAGTTGACTCCCAAACTGTGTTTCGTCCGGTTATTGGGAGGATGGGGAATATTGCCGTGCTTTCTGCTCTGACTGTGGATTTCCTGAGGATACCAACGGATATCGTGGACTAATGTACTGCATTCCGTTACAATTGGTGGCAAGCGACGGGATCCGAACCTTACAGCCGAAAAGCAGAGTTTGTGTAACTGGAACTACCGAACAAGGAAAGCAAGGGCAATTCGTATGGAGATTGATTATACCATACTGAAACGACAGACTTTAAAATAACTACTGGAAGCCAGGGGGAAAGTAGCCAGCAGCAAAACCAAGGCGGTACTAATTGCCGAGCTGATGGAGGGAGACCAAGCCCGCAGCGCTACACCCCCAGTAGTTATGGAAGAAACGCTCTATGAAAGAGAGATGAGGACCAGGCTAGCATTTTTGCTGCAGCCTATATCGGATGCCATATTGAATATGGTGATGGCCAACGTGCAGGAATACGTAATGGCACACAGCCCGCAGCACGCCTTGACTCGAACCGAGTCCAACACAGGGTCCCTTTACAACCCGGTAAAGCCCAAGCTCCCGTACCAGGCCTTCAGAGCCTTTTGCGAGGAAAAGGACGAAATCGATGGGTACTTGCAGGGCTTTGAAAGACTGTGTGATCTACATGAGCTAGAACGGTCAGTATGGGTGCAACTGCTAGCAAGCAAACTAGCAGGTCGGGCAGCTGAAGCTTACCGTGCTGTGCCCAGTGAGGACAGCAAAGATTACGAAAAGGTAAAGCGCGCAATCTTGGAGAGGTATGCCATTACCCCAGAGGCATACCGGCGCAAGTTCAGACACTTACGCAAACCAGAGCGAGATTCGCATGCCGAATGGGCACACAAACTGGATCAAGCCTCCCAAGGGTGGATACAGGCCAGCAACGCCACCACCATGGAGGAATTGCGTCAGATGATGTTGCTGGAGCAATTTTTTAATGGATTATCCACGGAGACTCAAGAATGGGTGCGGGACAGGAAACCCCTCACCCTACCTGAAGCAGCTAGATTGGCCGATCAACACTTTGATGCCCGGAGGCACCAGGGGCCTGTAGCCAAAAGCTACTCCCGACCCACAGGACTACCTAGCGCTCCACCACCTCTAGCGCCCACAGCCACCCCGTTCCGTCCTTCGCAAGGACATGTACCGCCCCCTTCCAGATACAACGGGCGGGCCAACATCCAGTGCCATTCCTGTAAACAATGGGGGCATATGGCCCGAGAATGCACCCAGAATCGTGGCAGGCCCACCTGGAATCAGGGGCGTCCAAGCCCCGTACCCAGGGCGGCTGCTCACCATTACCAGAGGGAACCAGCCACTCAGGAGTTGTGGAGTGTTCATGCAGGGGAGCCCCTGGGTATCTTGCACGAGGTAATGTCGGTCCGAGCCACCGACAACCGGCAACATCACCGGCAGCTGGTAACGCTTGAGGGGAACGAGGTTCAGGGACTGCGGGATTCGGGAGCTACCTTAACCCTGATAGCACCCCATTTGGTATCGGAGGGCACGCATACTGGTGGATCTGTGGCCGTTCGGGTAGCCGGGGGAGCCGTATACCGACTACCCACGGCGAAAGTACATTTGAACTGGGGTGCGGGAGAGGGGACAGTAGAAGTGGGACTAATGCAGAACTTACCAGCAGATGTTGTGCTAGGGAATGATTTGGGCCAGATGACCTTTGCCTTTGTTCCACAGGCTCCCTACCAGGAAGCCCATCCAGTAACCACACGGCAACAGGCTCGCACCACGGCTACACCGATACACTCTGAGGCTCAGGTAAGAAACCATGACCCCCACCCGACTCCCATGTCCTGGGATACCCCGACTACCTTTGTCACTGAAGTACAGACCGATCCCACTCTGCAAGTCTATAGGGACCGGGCACAAGCTGACCAGACAGGGCTAGAGGGGGAGCATTACACGTGGGAGAAAGGGTTATTGTACCGTGTCACGGCCAAGGACGTGGGGGGATCTGTCACCTTGACTAACAAACAGTTAGTGGTACCACAGAAGTATAGGCAGGAGCTGCTTAGAATTGCTCATGATATCCCCTTGTCGGGACACCTAGGGATGACCCGCACCCGATACCGCCTGACGCATGCGTTTTTCTGGCCCGGAATCTCACAGGATGTGCGACAGTATTGCACCTCCTGCGACGTTTGCCAGCGAGTAGGTAAACGAGGGGATCGCCACAAGGCCAAGTTATGCCCCCTACCCATTATTGCCGAACCCTTCAGCAGGGTAGCGGTAGACATAGTAGGGCCCCTGCCAAAACCCAGTCCCTCTGGCAAAAAGTATATTTTAACCGTGGTGGACTACGCCACCAGGTACCCCGAAGCGGTGGCCCTCACTAACATTCATGCTGAAACCGTAGCTGAAGCCCTAATGAAAGTGTTTTCCAGGGTAGGATTCCCCCAAGAAATAATATCCGACCGGGGCACCCAATTTACTGCCGAGGTCACCCAACATATGTGGAAGGTATGTGGCATTAAGCCAATAGTCAATTCCGCCTACCACCCCCAGTCCAATGGACTATGTGAGAGATTCAATGAGACGCTGAAGCAGATGCTTCGGACGTTCGGGGAAACCCACAAAGACTGGGAGAGGTTCCTGCCTCACCTGCTCTTTGCGTATAGAGAGGTTCCCCAAGAATCGACCGGGTTCTCCCCATTTGAACTATTGTTTGGGAGAAGGGTACGGGGACCCTTGAACTTGATTAGGGAACACTGGGAGGGGGAGAGTACGGCTAGCGAAACCCCTATCGTATCATATGTACTGGAGTTCAGAGACCGTCTGGAGGCGCTAACTCAGGCTGTGCACACCAACCTCCAGGCGGCGCAGCAACGTCAGCGACGCTGGTACGATAGAGGAGCCAGAGACCGCAGCTTTCAAGTGGGACAGAAGGTTTTGATTTTAAAACCTGTCCGCACAGACAAGCTGCAGGCCGTCTGGCAAGGCCCATACCAGGTAGTAGAGCAGCGATGCGACACTACCTATGTGATCGGCCCCTGCTCAGGGGTAGGGAAGAGACGCATGCTCCACGTAAACATGCTCAAACCCTACCATGAGAGGATAGAGGATGTGACGGCAATCTGTGCCTCCGCCTTAGAAGATCAGGAGAACCTGCCACTACCTGATCTACTAGAACCGGAAGAACCGATAGAGCCCTCCCGGGGAGTCCAGCTGGGGGAGCGGCTAAGCCCTCACGAGCGTGCCCAGGTACAGGCGCTGATCGTAGCTAAAGGGGCTACCTTCTCCAATTTACCTGGGTACACTCCGCTAGCCACACACCGAGTCGAAACCCCGGGACAGCTACCTATGCGACAGGCTCCATATAGGGTTCCGGAATCAGTCCGGACCCATATGAAGGCCGAGCTAGATGAAATGCTGCAGCTAGGGGTTATCGAACCCTCAGATAGCCCCTGGGCATCGCCGGTAGTCTTGGTGCCTAAAAAAGACGGCACTACCCGATTCTGCGTTGACTACCGGAGGCTGAATGACAAGACAGTGTCTGATGCCTACCCGATGCCTCGGATAGACGAGCTGCTAGATAAGATGGCACGGGGTCAGTATCTCACTACCATTGACTTGTGTAAGGGATACTGGCAAATTCCTCTAGCCGATGATGCCATCCCCAAGTCGGCGTTTGTCACTCCGTTTGGCCTGTACCAGTTTAAGGTCATGCCCTTCGGAATGAAAAACGCTCCGGCTACTTTTTCAGCGGATGGTAGATCGGCTACTGGACGGCTTCCAGGAGTATGCCTGTGCCTATCTGGATGACATAGCCATCTTCAGCCAGACCTGGGAAGATCACCTACACCATATAGGGGCGATCTTAGACCGTATTGGGGAAGCCGGGTTAACTTTAAAACCTAGTAAGTGCCACGTAGGTATGGCCGAGGTGCAGTATCTGGAACACCGAGTAGGGTGTGGGCAGCAGAGACCCGAGCCAGCCAAAATTGAGGCCGTAGCTAAGTGGCCTACCCCAAGGACCAAAACTCAGGTGCTAGCGTTTCTAGGGACTGCAGGGTATTATAGGAAATTTGTACCCAACTACAGCGCCCTGGCCAAACCCCTGACGGACCTGACCAAAAAGAACCTTCCCCGACTGGTTGTCTGGGCCCCAGAGTGTGAGCAGGCATTCCAACAACTCAAGACAGCCCTAACTAATGCTCCTGTGTTAACTGCTCCTGATCCAACTAAGAGATTTCTTGTCCACACAGACGCTTCAATGTTTGGATTGGGGGCAGTGCTGAGTCAAGTGGGAGCCGATGGCGGAGAACATCCCGTAGCCTACTTAAGCCGCAAGTTGTTGCCCCGTGAAGTGAGCTACGCCGCCATTGAGAAAGAATGCCTGGCCGTGGTGTGGGCCCTTAAAAAGTTACAGCCGTATTTGTATGGACAACCTTTTTCCTTACTCACAGATCACAACCCGTTGGTGTGGCTAAACCGTGTGTCTGGAGACAATGCCAGGCTGCTGCGCTGGAGTTTGGCGCTGCAGCCCTTTGACTTTACCATCCATTACCGGCCAGGAAAACAAAACGGTAACGCTGATGGGTTATCCAGACAGACTGAACTCGAGAAGTGATCTGTGAGTACTCTCCAGGACATCCCCAAGCCGATCCGTTGGGATCAGATTGTGTATGCCGGCTTGGTTCTGGGGGAGCATTGTGGCAAACCTAGCCACTTCTGAACTATATTTACTGTAGGTTGTCCATAGGCTGAATGCATACTGTGTGTCCTTACCTGTATATGTGCTGTGTTATGGCCGTTCGCATGCTGGCAGCCGTACGCTGCCAGCATACAAAGCATTCGTTCGACGAAACACGGCTATCCCGGCCGTTCGCCGTACGAATGCGGGCTCCCCAGGTAGACCACCCATTCACAAGTCGTGTGGCACCAATTAACCGATTGCAACAATGTTGCAATCGGTAATTAAGGGCTCTCCTAGGTGGCCGCCGTTCGGCTACCGACCATGCGGCGGTCGGCCATCTTGGATCCTTTGTCTCTGCAGCGGTGTTCGGTCGTCGAGAGCCTGGAACTGAAAACGGCTACTCAATGATCCGAACACCGCTGGACTTCCAGAGCGTTCGGGAGTCCCGCGTTCGGCACATTCTGTTTTCCCTAGCTGTTCGGTACTTTTAAACCGAACTCAATGTTTTAATGTGTTTTGTGCGGCGTTTGGTCAATTCAGCTGGGATCGAAGCGGTATTCCCACGAAGTATGCGCTCCGACCCCAGCTATCTACCGAACGTTCAGTCATCTTAAAATACCGAATATTGTGGAAAATATGTATTTTAAAGTAAATTGTCAGTTCTGCTGCACGAGGGGATAATCCACTTAATCGTCCATTTTAGTGGGAGTATCCCTCTCGTGCAGCAATGCCTGCTGGGAAAAGAACAATGCATGTTGGGAGAAATCCCCTGGATTATCTGTAAGGAAACCCCTTGCATGGGGAACTGCTTAAATATGCCAGCCTGTGAATAAACTGAGTTAGTTGACTCCCAAACTGTGTTTCGTCCGGTTATTGGGAGGATGGGGAATATTGCCGTGCTTTCTGCTCTGACTGTGGATTTCCTGAGGATACCAACGGATATCGTGGACTAATGTACTGCATTCCGTTACAGACCTAAATTGGTCTTTCAGCCAAATTTACTAATACTAAGTAAAGGTTACTTAGTATTAATAAATTATGCCCCTACTCGCTATACCGCGAGTAGGGGCATGTCTATTAAACAGTGAGCAGCCTGAGTGGCGGGTGGGGGCCCTAATGTAAAATAATGGGGGGGACACCTATTGTCTCCCCCCGGCCCCCACCCCTGAGCGGCGGGTGGGCCCCTAAATCAGAATAAAGAGGGGGGGACCTAATGTCCTCCCCCCTGGCCCCCACCCCTGTAATTTGACTCATAACTCTCTGATTGGTGTATTAAGTAACCAATCAGAAAGTTATGAGTCAAATTACAAAGCTTGGGAAAATTCCAAAGAACTGTCCCACGCTGTGTAAAATGACACAGAGCACTCTGATTGGTGGATTTCAAACCAACCAATCAGAGTGCTGTGACAGGTAAATGTAGAGACTTACCTGTCAGTCTCTTCATTTACCTGTCAGAGCACTCTGATTGGATGGCTTAAACCCACCAATCAGAGTGCTCTGAGCCTAATTGCAGGGCGGGGCAAAGCTTTATAAGCCTTCCCCCGCCCTGCAGAGCTCAGTCTGCGCTGAGCCTTCCATGGGTGAAGAAGGATTATTATTTTTTTGCGCTCGTTTTTTTTTTTTTTTAAATTGCGTAGGTTATTATGGTTTTTTATTTGGCCTTTTTTGGGTCTGAAAGAAGAAGATTTTAGAAGAAAGAAAACATTGAATGGTACAGGTACTTAGTTAAAGGTCCCCCCCTCATTAGTTTTTAGGGTGAGGGGGGTAGGTAGGGGGATCATTTTATTGGGGGGAGGGGGTGACTAGGGGTTTGGGGACCCCTAGTCACCTGGGGGGTTATTTTGTTTAGGGCCCCACCCGCCGCTCAGGGGTGGGGGCCAGGGGGTAGGACATTAGGTCCCCCCCTTATTAGTATTTAGGGACCCCACCCGCCGCTGAGGGGTGGGGGCCAGGGGGGAAGACACTAGGTCCCCCCCCTTATTACAATTTAGGGCCCCCACCCGCCGCTCAGGGGTGGGGGCTAAAGGGAGGACATTAGGTCCCCCCCTTTATTAGTATTTAGGGCCCCCACCCGCCGCTGAGGGGTGGGGGCCAGGGGGGAAGACACTAGGTCCCCCCCCTTATTACAATTTAGGGCCCCCACCCGCCGCTCAGGGGTGGGGGCTAGGGGGGAGGACATTATGTCCCCCCCCTAGTAGTATTTAGGGCCCCCACCCACCGCTCAGGGGTGGGGGCAAGGGGGGAGGACACTAGGTCCCCCCCTTATTCTTGTTTAGGGCCCCCACCCACCGCTCAGGGGTGGAGGCCAGGGGGGAGGACATTAGGCTAAATTGAAGAATGGCTAAATTGAAGAATGCTAAAAAATGGCTAAATTGAAGAATGCTTCTATTTTACATATTTTAACTTAAATGTTGCAATTCCCTCAAACCTATACAATTCTCCCCTCAGTAAGTAAACTGAAACTTTTATGGCAACCAGCAAGTTGCATCTGGCAAACATATTCCTCTCTCTAGCATACATTTTAGTTAAACACCGCTAGTTTTTACACAACAATATAGTGTTCCTGAAACATTGTGCACATGTTCAAAGTACTCTGTTATTAAAATGTTTTATAGTCATGTTTATCTTTAAATATGGTAATATGTTAATAATTATAAACAAGTATACATTAGTCGTAATTTACATTAACTGTAATTAAAGTATACATGTCAAAGATGACACACTGCCTCATTAAAAAAATATTCTTGTTTAGGGCCCCCACCCACCGCTCAGGGGTGGGGGCCAGGGGGGAGGATATTAGGTCCCCCCCTTATTAGTATTTAGGGCCCCCACCCGCCGCTCAGGGGTGGGGGCCAGGGGGGAGGACATTAGGTCCACCCCCTTATTAGTATTTAGGCCTCATTAAAAAAATTACATGTCTTCCATATGGTGCCTAATTCCTAACAAATTTATAAATTAGATATTTATGAAAAAAGAGGCTAGTCCCACTCATTATTAAACGGCTAATCAGAGCAGTAAGTGACAGGTGTGTGCAATGCACCGCCAGTTTGAAGGAACACTCCAAACATTCTAACGACCTTTGACCCTTAGCTGATACACAGAGGTCCACTGTCCCAGACTCTGTAAAGACCTTCAAAATGGCTGCAAATAAAAGACCACCCCTTTACTTATATACTCAGAGGAGCATTCTCACATTTGCCCATTCCAATACTACAAATGCATATTGGGGTTTATGTAATATGATGTGTTATGCTCAATTTCCACTGAAAATAAAGTGGGGAATAAGATTTGGCTCCTAGTTTATTGGGCTTTCACTGCAGAAGGCCACAGTAGTTTATGGTTTATGCTCAACTTGCATGAAAATATTGGGAGCATTAAAAGTGGCTTTATCAGTTCTTCAGAACTTACTGCAGAAAATACATATCTAAATTATTATTATTATTATATTATTATTTATATAGCGCAATCAAATTCCGCAGTGCTTTACAATGGGTGGACGAACAGACATGTAGTTGTAACCAGACAAGTTGGACACACAGGAACAGAGGGGTTGAGGTTCCCTACTCAATGAGCTTACATGCTAGAGGGAGTGGGGTCAAATGACACAAAAAGGTAAGGATAGTATTAGACTAATGACAGTTGCAGAAGAGGAATCAGTCGGGAGCTAGTAACAGTTTAATACAGGGTATTATTTAACACGTGTTATTGTATAGTATAATGCATCTTTTATATAATGTATTTATACTGTTGGTCACCAACATCCTGGCATGTTTTTCATAAGCCTACGTGAAGTACTGTTTGAAGCTATAGGCTGGTTGGCAAGGTAAGAAGATTGTCCCAGCTGATCTTTAAAGCTCGGGTCAAAATACGTGGAATGGTGAAGAGCTGGAACTTGAGGAAAGATGCCACCAGCCTTGTGAGCATGGCTGGTATGTCCCATTATGTTGTTTATCCTAATTCCTGATAGTCACGCTTCAATTCCAGGATGTTTCCCACTGGGTTCACAACCCATGCTTAATTTGTGGACACTGACAACTATGACAAGGTCCAATGAATGGCACCTTCAGAAAAAAGTGACTCCTGTTTCTCTGTGCATGTGTCATTCAAAGTTTATTTACAAATCATCATTTAACACTCGTGGGAGAGGTGAATAAATAGCCAGCACAATGCCCCCCTGTGGTTCAAGCTCAATATGACTTGTATATATTATGATGTCTGATATACTTATTATATATATCTATATATGTCCTATTCTAGTTTACTGCCTAAGGCTGACTTCTGGTTTCCTAAATACAGCATAACCTTGATTATGCTAGTTATTACCTCACATACTCTGTACAAACCCTGCTGATGTTGACTTGCTGATTTTGACTGTCACAAAAGAGTGGTGTTAGATAAAAGCAAAGGCCGACCAGCAGCTTAGAGGGTGACATTGCTTTTCTTATTTTTCATAACTTACAACAATTCAAACTAAAACAATTTCCCAAAGGTGCTTTATCGCCTACGGCACGCTTACTTTGTTGACAAGTTATTATTTCAAACTCTGCTCTAGGTGTTAAATGTCATTATTATTCTCAAGGGTTTTGTTTTATTATTTTGTTCTTTTCTTAGAAACTATGTGTTAAACCATTTTGGATAGATTAGAAAAGCTTAGACAACACATATGAAAAAAAAACTAGGGTAAAGGATAGTAAAGTTGTCATAGTTACAGGCAGTTGGTAAATTGGTGTCACTGTCAAAGTAAAATATGGTGGGATTTCAGCTTTGAAGTGGATTGGACAAGATCCCGTCTAACATCATCAATGTGACTTCATAAGTCAATGAGTTGTTGTCTAAACTAAGAACTCCTATGGAGGATATTAACTGATTAGTGGAACCCCGTGAGGTCTAGAGAGAAAAAAATATGTGAAGGATTAAAATAATAAGGATGCACGTTACTTCTCCATCACTGATGTTAATGTGAAAATGAAATGTTTGTGGCTATGGACAGGGCAACAATAATACTCAAAGGTGAAAGGGTGGGGAGAGATACCTCTAACATCAAAATGCATTTCAAAATCATGAACCAGAGACTGCACTCACCAAATACATGGTGTGTCTTGGGTGCCACATTGACTGGAGTGGTCATATTCCCAGGAAACCTTTTTTAGAGAAGAAGGGTCCAGGTACACTGAACTGGGAGCACAAACATGATTCGGCTCTCGCAAGACAGAAAGGCTCCTTGTGAGAGCTGAAATATTGCATTTTTGCTTCCGATAATTCACCAGTTTTTGCCATTCAGTGTTTCTGGATCTTCCTCTCTACATTAAGGGGATCACAGCGACTTGGTGCTCACTTTCTGAGTGGCTACTAAGATCAGCTTGCAGTAGTAGAAGGTAGAGGTTCTCAACCTGTATTTTCAGCTCTTCTGGAGCTTCTTTCTGGACACTTCGACATAATGTTTACTTTAGTTCTTCATTTAAGCCTTGAGGACAAACAGCTGGGATCCAAACTTTCAAGCTGTATCTTCATATATCCATCCTCATTGTTATTATTCTAGTCCAGGCATAGGCAACCTTCGGCACTTCAGATGTTTTGGATTACACCTCCCATGATGCTTTGACAGCATTATGGGTGTAAGAGTATTATGGGGGATGTAGTCCACAACATCTGGAGTGAAGAAGGTTGCCTATCCCTGTTCAAGTCTATGTCTTTTGTTTTCCTTCTGGAATCCTGATTAATAAAGCAGCCACTTTATTCAGCATAGATCCTGCTGTTGTCTATAATATTATTATTATTATTATTATTATTATTATTATTTATTACACAAACCAAAGTAAAACATTCTTTCTACACCGTGGATCCACAGTGATAGCAAACAAAGGACTCATTAAAGGGTTTTAAACAATTTGTTCTTTACACTTGAAATGTGTCCATTCATCTTGGGTATTTGTCCATGCACCTTGAGACCCTATTCAATAAATATAACAACAAAATAGATATGTTTCTTACCTGAATCCAAAAGACATCACTAGTGGAGAGAGACATTTTTTCAGTTTGCTGTAAAAACAATACAGTAAATATATGTAAGCTGACAGTCAATACATGTGACTTTTATCAAAGTATGCTTTCCACGGCTTACATGTATCCATTCATTTTGTTTTAATCCATGAATTATTATTATTAATAACATTAACACTGATCAGCCACAACATTAAAACCACTGAGAGGTGAAGTGAATAACATTTAATTATATCGTTACAATGGTCCTGTTAAGGGGTGGGATATAATAGACAGCAAGGGCACAGTCAGTTTTTGAATGTCCAAAAGGACGCTCTGATACAATAAAATCTTCTCTGTACTTGTGCGCCGGCCCTGCATGAGATCTCATATAGATATAGATATAGACATAAATATTTGACCTCCCTACCGGCCATGCCACCCTGGACTTCCAGAAAGGACCTTGGTTCTTGATACCAAAGGACACATTCAGAGGTCTTGTGGAGCCCATTCCTCGACACATCAAAGCTGTTTTGGAAGAACGAGAGGGAACTACATAATTGTAGGCAGGTTTTTTTTTAATGTTGTGGCTGATCAGTGTATATAATGATAATAACAAATTATTAAACCAGGAAAGGTACATTCAGATTACTCTAGTTTTCAAGTGAGCCCAACATCCACGGGTTGTTACTATTACCCAATTTAATGGTACTCCTTTTATCTACCTCAGTAGGATGAAGGGCCAATATATTCCAAAGAGCTTTGCAATTATAGAATTGGGGATATTTGACAACAAGAAATTGTCATACAGAATAATAACATAGACGCGGACTGCTCAAGCGAGGTTACAATCTTTAAGGACAAGCTTACAATTCAAACAAATTATTATTGTTATTTTTGGCATTTATATAGCGCCAACTTTTTCTGCAGCTCTTAATATATCACACAAAAATAATAAATGTATTTAATCTTATGGAGCAGTCCAGTTAAGTGATGCACAACCTGGACAGCCTGTTTAAACTTCATGGTGTAAAGGTCCACAGGCTACCTGATGCTTTCATGCTTTCAAAGTCAATTAAATAAGGACTATTATTTAGGAAATAATAAAAACCATTACATCAGTTATCAATGCATTTACATCTAAGAGTACACAGTACATGATTTGAGTTCTTAGGGACTCACTTTGAGCACTGCACATAGCTTATCTGTCAACCAGCATCCACTATAGGTGAGCCCTGGGTATCAGTTGATACCAATATGTACCGGGTGTGATCTGTGATTTAACCCGGCTCACACCAAAACTTCAGAACATTCCATGCTATCCTAACAGACTTTAAAGAACCACTATTTCTGTGGCAAGCATGGATGCAAAGGGGTTATGATTGTATCTTAGTCATCTTTAGCCTCATTATTCTACACTATTCTGTTTTAACCCATCTAGATCATCTTATAAAGAATAACTGTGAAAATCTGAAGAGCAACTTTAATTTAAATTAATAAAAATGTATCTTTTTGAGAAACAAGTACAGTGCATTAGGAACACACTCGAACATGACCAGTGTGATGTACAACGTACGTCGATATTATTCGACGTAAATATTGAGATCAACCTCTGTTTACGTTGCACTCACTCAATGCTGTTTACAAGAACATCTACATACAACACTTACAAGCTCCACGTTTCCTCCTCTTCGGGTTCATGTTTTCCATCATCAATTTCTATTTTCTCTTCAGTCTTGTTAAATCTAAATATGCAGATGGATACATTATTTCATACCTTTTTAATATTTTGTAAATATGGTACATCTTTCGTTTTATATATATTCAATATTATATATCATATTGTCATTAAAAGTTTTTTTTTTTATCTTGCTAAGAATTATGGTAAAGAAAAAAACAAATTCTTCACAGCAATCACTGATTTAGGAATATTTTTGGATAATTTTCTTTTATCCCCATCCTCCTACTTACCAGGTAGCACCCACAGAAAATCTCCAGAGGACAGGGTTTAAATCAATAACCTGTGTGGGACCTCTTACCCTCATGCACCATTTAAATGAAAGGAAGGATAATTTGAAGGGAGGCACGTGTCATTTTTTAAATTTATTGCCACAGACGTCTTTGTGAATTGTGCGCCAAGGAATAAAAAAACACCTGCAAGTTCGGTTAAACAGAACTGGCAACTCAAACAGATAAACTGATTTAGAAATTCTGACGTGAATTTTCAAGTAAATGTTTGGGCACACTGAAAATTAAAAACTTTGTGCTGATTTTTATACATAAAAAGAAGTTAAAAGGTTACTCCAACAACCATGACCACTTTTGCTTTTACAAGTGGTCATGGTGGTAGAAGTCTGTATGTGCAGCATTTCTGCTTGAAATGCTGCACATATTTGCCCTTTTGTGCCGAGGGCTAGTAACAACACTCAGCACATGTGACTTAGGAAGCTCTGGAAAAATGTCAACTCTGTGCAAAATTTATGTCTGTCATCAGCACGCCCAGCTCACTAGTGACAGATGTAAGGAGATTCTCGCTGACTGCAAGGGGAATCCTGCTCTTCCCTTCCTCTCTCTGTTTTTCCAAGCTGTCCCTGCATTGCCTTTTCTTTGTTTGTTTTTTTGGTTGTATTTTTTTCAAATTCCCTCCCCTATTTAGCTCATAGGGCGCATGTGCTCTTAGGGAGAGAAACAGTCCAATTAAACGCTTCTATGAGAAGTGTTTGATTGGACCACAATCAGGCACGTCAGACATAATATAGAAGGTAGTGCTGGGAGATTTGCCGATGCTGGTTTCCAGGTAAGTTTTTTACCCTTATAAGGAGGGGACCTATGCCCAGTGGGGCATCATAAACTTAAAGCAGGATGTCAGAAAAAATGTTAGAGTTTAACACAGTATTTACAGCAAATTTTCGCAAACTATATGTCGGCACATTTGATTGCATAGTTAATATTTATTTGCTAAATTTAGAATAAAAGTGTGTGTGTGTGAGAGGTGAAGTGTGTGAGAAGGATGTAGTGCATGTTTGAGGGGTGCAGTGTGTGTGGGGCAGTGTGTGTGTGAGGGGTGCAGTGTGTGTGTATTGGGGCAGTGTGTGTGGGTGGTGCAGTGTGTGTGTGAGGGGTACAGTGTTTGCGTGAGGGGTACAGTGTGTGGGGGGGCAGTTTGTGTGAGGGGTAAAATGTGTGTGTTGGGGCAGAGTGTGTGTGGAGGCATAGTGTGTGTGAGGGGCAGTGTGTTTGAGGGGTACAATGTGTGTGAGAGGTAAAGTGTGTGTGAGGGGTACAGTGTGTGTCTATGGAGGGATAGTGTGTGGGGGGACAGGGTGTGTGTGGGGGCAGTGTGTGTGAGGGGTGCAATGTGTGTGGAGCGAAGTGTGTGTAAAGGGTGCAATGTGTGTGTATGGGGGTGCATAGTGTGTGAGAGTTGTGCATAGTGTGTGAGGCAGTGTGTGCGTGAGGGGTGCTGTGTGCATGAGGGGCACAGTGTGTGTGGGGGCAGTGTTTGTGGGGGTAGAGTGTGTGGGGGGGTAGAGTGTGTGTGTTGGGGCAGAGTGTGTGTGTGTGTGTGTGTGTGTGTGAAGTTGTGTGTGAGAAGTGTGTGTGAGAAGTATGTAGTGTGTGTTTGAGGGGTGCAGTGTGTATGAGAGTTGTGCATAGTTTGTGAGGCAGTGTGTGCGTGAGGGGTGCTGTGTGCATGAGGGGCACAGTGTGTGTGGGGGCAGTGTTTGTGGGGGTAGAGTGTGTGGGGGGGGGTAGAGTGTGTGTGTTGGGGCAGAGTGTGTGTGTGTGTGTGTGTGTGTGTGTGGGCAGAGTGTGTGTGGGGGGGCAGTGTGTGAGGGGTAAAGTGTGTGTTTATGTAGTGGTAGTGTATGTGTGTGGGGTACAGTGTGTGTATGTGTGTAGGGGGGAAGTGTGTGTATGTGTGTGTGTGGGGAGCAGTATGTGTGTATGGGGGAGTTATGTGGGGTTGGGAGGGCAGATTAAAACATATATATATATTTTATTTTATTTTTATTTAAAAAAAAATATATAATTTTATATCCCCCCTCCCTTCTTACTTTTGCCTGGGAGGGGGACAGTACAAGGAAATCCCTGGTGGTCCAACTCCTGAGGCTAGAGTTTAGTCTCCCGAGATTCTGAGCATTTCCGTGGTAACCGCAGCAACGCTCCGAGCTCACGAGAAGAGAACCCGGCAGAGCTGCAGGTAAGAGTTCCCCAGGGTCCTCCCTCTCTCCCTGCCAGCTGCATCAGATCTCTGATCTCCCCTCTAGTCATGCAGTCGGTTCCTCCTGCTATGTGTGTGGGGGGAATGATCGTCGCACCAGGGAATCAATTTGCGGCGCCCCTATGTGCCCGGCACGCAATTTGGGAACCGCTGGCCTAACTTCATTCATTAGTTCTTCTTAATATAATTGTTGTTATTATTTTTATTTATACAGCATCAACATATTCTACAGAGCTTTGGAGGTTTGCCTTATCTTCTACAAATACTATATATATTTTTTCATACCAGTTGAAATTTCAGGAACTGTGACAAGAAAATGTCATTAATTTTGAATCTACGGTAATCTTATCCTGACACATGCCACATGCCATTTATCTACAGCATCTCACCACATATTAAGAAAGACACTGGAGTTTATTAATTTTGTATTAGTATTCTTGGCATGCAATAGCATTATTAAAATGACCTGTTCTACAAACAGAGAAAGACATCTGGGAATAACATGGAAGCAAGCCAACTGCTTGGGCAATTCCTATATCTAGGCTATTGCTGCTAATTAGATATAACAGTTATGCTGTGGTTCATAGCAGCTTTTGGGGTAAGTGATTCCCTAGCAATACAACATATTTTTATGGTTTTATTATTAAAATATTAATATAGAAAATAAAATTATGAAATTAAACAAAGTATACTGAGTTAAAAAAAATATTTCATAGGGTTTAAATACAATGCAAATTGTATGTATTAATTGAAAATTAAGTATTATTTGTTTTACTTTTACTGAATGAACACATTTCTTGAAGTGTTTCGCCATAAAATGCTATTTTGCTAGGTTTAAAAATGGAACTGTGACTTCTCAGGATTTGCAATGTTATGTTTACTTATCTCCGTATGTCATTTACAAACATGTATTTGTGAGGTTTGAAAATGTACCGTAATTAAATTTAGAAATCCACATCTCTTTATCCTGCATAAGTTTATAGATACATGTATCTATATTTATATCTAAGTTTATTAGATACTTTATCAGTTTAAGTTTTTCAGGAGTTTTTTTGGTTTCAATATTTGTTTAAAAGTGTTTAAGAAACATATTGTCAAGTGATGCATGTCCCTTTAATCCTTTAATCACTTGGTACCACTATATGGTAGGAACACAAACATGTATTCCTGATCCTATAGTGTTAAAATCAAAACTACCCCCATGCTCCCAGCGCAGAGCCAGTGCCAGCCAAACACAGCCCTAGCCAATCAGCATCTCTTCATAGAGATACATTGAATCAATGCATCTCTATGAGGAATGTTCGATGTCTCCAGGCAGAGGAGGAAGCACCTCTAGTAGCAATCAGAGGAGTGGCCAGTGGAGGTATCCCTAGGTTGTAAGTTAAACACTGCCTTTAATCTGAAAAAAAAAAATGTTTTGCCATGTTTACTGCAGAAAGCCTTAAGGGACTAATTATACTCACCAAAATAAATACAATAAGCTGTATTTGTTCTGGTGACTATAGTGTCCCTTTAAATGTTAGTTGAAAAACTCTCCAGTATATGACTGTTTGATTCAGTTTCAGTTCATCACAATTCGCTGTTTAAGCAGGGCCGTTTTTAAGGAGGGGCAAAAGGGGCAGCTGCCCTGGGCCCAGTTACTCCTGGGGGCCCTAAGGCAGCTGCCCCATGGGCCCCCTGCAGCACCTGAGGTAATCAGGGGCCCCGGCCCTTTAATACTGCTCTGGACCGGGCCCCTATAAGACGGGGGTTGGCTGAATACATACTCACAGCTAGCCCCTGCACACACTGCCCTGTGATCCCTTTTCAGATCGCCACCTCCTCAGTGCCGCTGGGGAGGAGGCACACACCACATGGAGGCATTGTGGGGGAGAGGGACTGAGAAAGCTGATGGCAGACTCCCATCAGCCTTGGCCAGCAAGCTCCCACTGGACCCCAGGGAAGCCACCCCTCTGTACCCAAAAGCTAAGGAGACAGGAGGGTGGCTAAATATTGTTTGTTTTTTATTTTGCATATTTCTGATATCACTTTTATTCAAGTGTTGGTGTTTGTAATGTAACACACAGGGAATAAGTACATGTTAAACATCCTAGAAGAACCTGGCAGTTCCCTATTAAATATAAATGTAAAAAGTATGTATTTTAACATATTATTGCATCAAGTGTTATCAAAGGCTGTACACCATTTCCAAATGTCACTTTTGCCAAATTCTGGACCAGGGTATGTAAGAACAGAGTTGAGACATTATATTGGCCAAGGTTGCTGGGATTTGCTGTCCAAGAGCTGCTAGAAGGCAGAGACTAAAATATGTAAATGTACACATATATATGTGTGTGTGTGTGTGTGTATGTGTGTGTATCTGGCTGTGTTTGTGTCAGTGTGTGTATCTGGCTATGTCCTTGTGTCCTTGTGTGTATCTGGCTGTGTTTGTGTCAGTGTGTGTATCTGGCTGTGTTTGTCTGTGTGTCAGTGTTTCTCTGTGTATGTATACCTGTGTATGTGTACTTGTGTGTCAGTGTGTATGTGTACCTGTGTGGGTGTGTGTGTATGTATGTGTCGGTGTGTGCATCTGAGTGTGTGGTAATGCATACATCCCAGCATTTTAATGCCAACACAAATACACTCCTATATTCCATCTCTAGCACTGTATACATATACACCCCTGCATTTATACCTTTATGTATGTGTGTATCTGAGTGTGTGTGTACATACCTGTGTCAGTGTGTGTGTGTGTGTGTGTATCTCTGTGTGTGTATCTGAGTGTGTGTGTGTATGTATGTGCCAGTATGTGTCAAGGTGTGAACATGTGTCAGTGTGCTTATGTGTGTTTCTGCGTGTTAATGTATATATGTATATGTGTTATAGAAATCACACAACATGCAAACAGACCCCTGCAAACACAAACCTTACATACAAACACACCAGTTTGCTGAAACACCAATACTACACACAAATGTACATATGCATTTAAAACACAACACTACATCCAAACACCCCCCTGCATGCAAATACAAACATTACATGCAAACACATTCCTGTATTAAAATGCTAAAATTATATACAAACACCAACTCTACACACAAAAGTACACCTGCATTTAAAAGCCAACACTACAGACAACCACACATCCCTGCATTCAAACGCAAACACTACACACAAGTACACCACTGCATTCCAATGGTAACAGTACATACAAATACACCCCTACATGCACACATGCACTCTATACAATAACATGCTGAAATTCAATTGCACAAACACTGCTCAAAAATACAACCCTGCAAGGATGGTAGATCCCCAGCTGGCATAGCATCGCAGGAGTTGTATGACAGATGGGGATCTATCTTTTCTTTACTCTTGTGCTACAGGGCAGGCCTGAATTTTTTTTTGCACCAAGGCACTCTCTACATTAGTTTCGCCTCTAGGTTGGGGTGGAGGGAGTGATTGCATGCCCAGGGGGCCCAAGCAGATGCTTGCCCAGGGTCCAATCAATATTAAAGATGGCCCTGTGTTTAAGTAACATTTTAATTATTTTAGAATTGCAAAGTGCAAATATTTTATATGGTATATATTCCTATTACGTAATGTAGTAGAACCATTTGTTGCTAATGAATATACAAGTTTAAAGCTAAATGAGGCAAAAAAATACAGTCATAGAATAAATTAACTTATTACACAATTTGCTTCTAAATAACTACCACAATCAGAACATTTTTTTTTTATATTCTTTATTTTATTGTGCAGGTTCAACATTAATGTCCACATTGCCACAACAGCTTATGTAGTCATACTTAGCAACATATGGTAATACAGTAGCGGCATATATATACATTGCACGTTTTATATATTAATATATAGTTGTGGAGTCGTCTAGCGTTCCGGGCATGTCCAAGACCTGGTGGAGTCTGTGAGTATGCCTACTTGGAGATTGTCTTGGGCATGTGTTGTGTCGTATGGGTCCGTGTTGGGACCAGCTATGGAGGCGTATTTTTGTATGTGTGGTATGAAGTCCGCGAGTCCCCCAGTGTGGGTGTTCGTGTAGTCCCCGGTGTGCGGGGATGAGTCTTATTTTGGATGGAGCGGCCTAGGCTGGGGTATGTCCTATCTTGGAGATACCCGCCTGTCACACTGGATGTGTTGTTAGTTGTGCCATCTATGTTCGTGTGTGGAAGTGAGACAGGTGCAGATGTGGTCAGTCGTGCGTCCGGTCGTGAGTGCTTGTGTCACCGGTAATGGGAGCAGTGAGTGCATCCAGAGTGCCTCAGGTGCATGAAGTTCGCTCCTGGAAGACCTATATGGACTTTTGTGGACTAGTAAAAAGTCCATTTTGATCAACCAAAAATAAATGGCGAGGAGGAACTTGGGTGGTAATCATACGTGAGTTCGCGAGGGTCCATCTTGGGCAGAGGGCCATATCCAGGAGAGTGTATTATTAGCAGTCTCTGGGGTATTGGGGAGGAACCTCCCTGTCGCAATTTCCCTCAGGGTGTCTTTCGTTGGTGCGGTGGTCTGGTGGGTGCCCCTGGGATGAAGTCCGCAACCGCAGCTGGGTGCAGTTGGGCGAGGCTTGGGCTTTCCCTTCATGGGGGGCGACAGTAGGCCTGCCGTGCGCAGTTGTGAGTCCATTTCAGGGTAGCTCCGAGCTCGGTAAGTGGTATCCTGATACGTGAAGGTGACCATGTTCGGTGTCCCCCATTTATACTGGATGTTCTTGTTCCTGAGGTGTTGTAAGAGGGGCTGCATGGTCTTGCGCCAACCCTTTGTGCTTTTAGTTATGTCCTGAAAGAGGGACAGCGTGGCTCCCTCGAATATCAGAGGGGTTTTCCCTTGCGCGGCCACCAACAGCTGGGCTCTGTCTTGCAGATTTTGAAAGTGGAGGATCAGGTCTGTGTGTGCCGCGGCTGGTGCAGTGGCGGGCTTTGGCAGTCTGAACATACCGTCTAGGCGCACTGCTTTTGCCTGTTTGGGCGGCAGTAGGTCAGCCAGCAGGCGTCTGATGAAGTGTGGTAGGTCCATCTGGCCTATTGAATCCGGGATGCCACGGATCTTAATATTATAGTGTCGTCTGAGGTCCTCAAGGGTGTTTATCCGGTTGTTCGTTGTGCTTTGCTGAGATTGCACCTCAGTAAGTGCTTGTTCTAGGGACGCTATCCTTGCCTCTTGGGAGGTAGTTGAGGCATCCAGTCGCTGAACCCTGGTAGTGACCCCCCCCACTGCCTCTTTTATACCAGCCATGTCTGCTGCGATATTGCATCTGAGCTCTGCCAGCATGTTTTTAAGAATAGAGGGTGTGACAGGGTTTTCTGCAGTGGCTTGTGAGGGCTTTGGGTTGGGTTGTAGGGCTTGTACCATACCTTCTCTGGGGTCTATAGAGAGATCAGCAGATGAAAAGGAGTAGCCGTCGTCTCCCGCCGCCATCTTGTCCCATGCGGACTTTTGCGAGCGTCGGAGAAGTTCCCCGATATCGTGGGTAGTCGGGTCTTTGTCTGCTCTGGTTTTTTTGTGCTTGCGTCCCATGGCTAATCCTGTGTCAGGTGTGGGTCGTTGAGCCCGGGTGGTCGTCGGATTTCACCTGAAATAACGCTTTGTCGCGGTTTGTATTGAGGAGCTCTCGGTGAGTGCGACCGCTCTGCTCCGCTGCTAGCTCCGCCCCCCCAGAACATTTAATTACAGTGCTAATTATATTATATCGCAATAATATCATCAGCAAAATCTATGTCAATAACCACCCTATGATTTAGCTTGACAGATTTTTTACTGTGGACTGTTAATTGATTAATTAATTAACAGATAGACAGACAGATATATAAACATAGAGACAAAAAGAAATAAAGAAAATATGACAGAGAAGTAGTCATTAAAAAACTGAGAAAAAATTAATGGACAAAATGACAGCCCAGGTCCGAAACACTATGACAGCCTTTAATCGGGTATGGGCACCATGGGAACAATATGACGACTAACTCCATCTTGGAGCTGAAGGGCAGGGAGTGGACGCTCATCCCCACCACCAAATGACCAATGGGTTCCCGCACCCCTGAGGGAGCTGACAGCTAACTCTCCTATGGGGCCGGGTTAACGCAGACCATGACTAACTGCATTAAATAGCAAAAACACCACGGTCAAACGAATCACACCTCACAAAACCTCACTTGTGCCCATCATTGTACACATCTTGTTACAATTTTAACGTTGCTCACTTACTTATGTACGTTATATTACACCTCTAAAATTTCAAAAAAAACTGACAGACGAAACTGACTGACTCTTTTGCACCTAGTGCTGCAATGTTAAACATTTACATTGCAGTACTAAGTCTGCCTTAAGTCTACGTCTACCAGACAGCCACTAGAGGGCTTCCTGGATTAAAATGGATCCAGTATCTGATGCGGGACGTCCTCACTCTCTACATGAGGACTTCCAGCGTCAGATTTTTCCCCACAGGAAAGCATTAATTTAATGCTTTCCTATGGGGAGGTCTAATGTGATCGCTGCATTTGCCGAGCATGCGCATTAGTGCCCGCTCATCGAGGGCCGTTGGAGGGGGCGGGCCTTCGTCCCAGCGCCAAGGGACATCGGTGCTGGGATCAGGTAAGTATATGAAGAGTTTTTACCCTTTATTTACCAGGCAGAGGAAGGCGCGGGTGAGGCAGGGGGGGCTGTATTGCCAGGAATACAGCTTTATATTCCTAACACTATAGTTTCTTCAACACCCTCTTCTACTTTAGCTTTGTCCAACTTGAAAGACTGGCCTTGCCCCGATTGAATGCTAGTTCTTAAGTCTAATAATTAAACCATGTTTTTATGCTGTTCCATTCTGATAAATAATACCTTTACTTCTTCATCCCAGGGAATGGTTTGATCAGTCACACTCTATATGATGTAGATAATTATTTTCATACAGACCAAACAGCATCTTTCTTCATGCATAGGAGACATTTGGAGTACAAGAGCAGAGTCATTTGCATGAAATATGAATATCTGTTTTGGGAATACAGACATTCTATGAAGTGGCTGTGCTTCGGTTAGTAGACCATAGGCAAAGCAAGTTGCATCAAAATAAGGATCAGCCAAAATTCTGAACCTGATGATCCTGTGAGGGAAGCATGCATGTTTTAGGAAGAAAGTAACTTAAAGAGACACTATAGTCGCCAAAACAGCTTTAGCTTGGTGTATAGATCATGCCACTGCAGTTTCACTGCTCAATTCTCTGCCATTTAGGAGTTAAATCACTTTCTTTATGCAGCCCTAGGCACACCTCCCTGCATGTGACTTACACATTTACAAAGAGTCATCTAATGTTTATACTTCCTTTATTACAAATTCTGTTTAATATAGAATTTCTTATCTCCTTTAAAAGTAAGTTACATCTGGGGGGGGGCGGAGCTTGCCAGCGAGCCTGAGCAGACGCCATCTCTTTCAGAGCCAATCTGATTAATATCGCCCAATACCGTCCAAACGCAACACACCCTACATTCGACACAGCAATGGCACCAGAGTCCATTGATGTCTTTCTTTCATGCCCTGAAAGTGGCAAAACAGAAATGCAGGTCTGGGGCCTACAAGGTATCTGCCTTTTCTGGCTGGGACTTACTTCTCGGCGGATCACAGCTTGAAAGTTCCACAACCGCTCCAACCCAGCCCCTGCCTGAACCCACGACCTGTACACTAACTATGAGGCGCAGAAATCAGAAGCCCGCACCCGCAACAGGGACTGAATCCAGGGACATAGGCACCATGCTCCAGATGCAGGCGCAATCCAAGATGGTTTCCGAGGAGAGTAATATCATGCCGACCCCTCAAGAGCCACCTGAATGCAGTGAGTCCCCCTCTCATTAAGATCAAAGTACTGCAGCAGCCACCCACGTCCTTAGTGACTTCTTAGTGGGAACACTTGCCACCAAGCAAGATCTCCAAACTCTGCTCCTAGACATACAAAACCTGCTGGCAATAGATATGGCAGTGATCAAGATGGATGTCCAGCATGTCACAGACTGTGTGAGGGCCACGGAGGAGGAAGTGATAGACATTCACGCAGAGGTTTCCAGCATGACGGGAAGGCCCTACAAGGTACAATCTACCCAGTATATATTCACCTCCCAGCTGTCTGCCCTCGAAGATCGTCACAGACGCAACAACATAAAAATCCGCGGCATTCCAGCTGCAATCGCGGCAGAAGAATTGCCTCACTTTCTGCGACATCTTTTGGCAACGGTGTTACCCCCACAGGCAGCTAAAAGATTCACCACTGACGGAATATACTGACTCCATGACGCTATTAAGCCTCCTACTGCCACCCCACGGGATGTCATTCTACTATGTAAATCTTCCCAGACAAGGGGCTCCTCATGACTGCACTGCGGGGCAAGACGCCATTCACGTTTGAGGACTCTTGGCAATGGTGCAGATCCCTTCGGAACATCACACTTCGACTGCGCTCAGCAGGAGTTATGTATAGATGGGGACACCTCGATCCCTACTGGTGACCCATAATGGAACTGTGCACAGACTCAACTCTGCATCGGATGCACCAACATTCCTGACCACATTTGGACTTTCTGCACCACACCCCACCATGACTCACCAGGCACCACACACTTGGGATCCGGCAAACATGGCGCCTTTTGTGCCGGCAGCTAGAAGAGCTGAGTCTTTTAACACCTGACTAAGCTTGCTGTCACTGTCTTGCCTGTTCGTGCAGCCACTTGTTTCTTGTTATATTTTGTGTTTTGTTTTTGCATTTACATTCACAACTTTTTATTTTACTTACCTCCCTCACACCTCTGAAGGCTCACCTTATATGACCTAACCCCTAAGGGCATTGGAGTGGGTTAGACACATCTGGCGTTTACCTGACCATAAGGGATCAGGGACCACTTTTTACCTTAATGCTGGCAAGCAATTTATCCACCATCTCCCCCCTCTCCCCTGCTGTCCCTCAGTTAAGGGCACACCAATTCAGAGTGGTGATGTGATCCACTGCTGTCAGAAATAGAACCCCATGCCAAAATTCTCGCAATATCACCTGACAGCACACTAAGTGAATGCCTGTAGTTCCCTGCGGAACAATCAGCAGTTTTCATGCAGACTGTGTGAGTCTCAGCCAGGGAAGGTGTGGCCAGGACTTCATAAACAGAAACAAAGTAATTCTAACTCCTAAATGGCAGAGAATTGAGCAGTGATCTATACACTAAAACTGCTTCATTAAGCATTAAGTTGTTTTGGTGATTATAGTGTCCCTTTAAAATCTGCCATAGTATGTGACATGATTGCCTTTTTTTTATATAAGGATTTTATTCGCATTTCTATGCAAGGGCTTCCTCCACCAGGTCAAGATTAGAACCTTCAGTATGAGTTCCAGAAAGCTATACATGGATATATACCGTATTCAGGAGAAAGTGAGTAAGTTCTGCATCAACCACTAAAATTCTAAATTCTGAAATCAATGGGTCCAGGGAGTCAGTATGGGTAAAGGGAAACAGCTATGGTACCCCTAGCAATGTAGGTGTTGAACTTTGAAGCATTCTCTGTCCCATCTGAATTTCTGCCACCAGTTTAAGACTAATCTCTCTATCGTTGAGACCTGATCTTTCATGGACATCAACTCAAGCCATTGTTTATGATTTATTATCAGGTTGGACAAATAGATGTGCACATTTACAGGTTTTTTTGTTTGTTTGCCTTTATTACTTTTTACTGAATCCCAACTTATGTGTAATATATCTTTCACTTTTACTATATGTAGATATTATTACTGTATGACCACTGACAGTTACAAGGTCCCCAACCAACTAGCCACTTGTAACATTTCTACTGTGGTGTGCCATTCTTTGCCAAGCATAGATGATGAACCTCTGACAAAAATAAGATTACTCGATCTTTTTTAAAAAGCGATGAGGATGTCGTATAAACCAGTATTTACAGTCAATAATGGATATTTCCTCATGATTTGCATTTCTGTTCCAGAACCAGTATCTTCTTTGTTTATACAATATACACAGATTAAACTTCAATATGTAAATTGTGCTGAACTCATTGACCCCTACATCTAACTTTTAACAGTGAAAAATTAAGTAACATTATTGTTCACTTCACAAAAAAACACAGAAACATTTGACACTTTCATGATTATTTTGATGTTTTATTTGATCTGTACTTTGTTTATACAACAAATCGTAAAAAACAAAACCTACCCATTTTGTGATGGTTCCTATAAACGTTAATACACTAACACAATCATTGTGTCCCATTACTATTGTAATTTCAAGGATTGGAATACCAACCCGAACAGCTTTATCATATCTGCCTAGCATAACCTCAAAAAGCAGGGAGAATCTTAATCGAACATGCAAATACAGAAAGAATGAACTGAATGGAACAGACAGAAAGTGCTGCCAACACAAACTATGGGAAGAATGGAATAGAAAGTAACTGCAGGGAGAATGACCAAATGGAAGGGAGAGAAAGCATTGATAATAATCACCTTGTAGCAGTAATAAAAAAGCATGGAGAATGACCAGAATGCAACAGAGACACAATGGCGTGGAGTACGACCAAACGAGAAAAGAGGGACAAGACATGGAGAATGACCAAATGAGAACAGAGGGACAAGAAATGGAAAATTACCAGACTAGAACAGAGGGACAAGACACGGAGAATGACCAAACAAGAACAGAGGGACAAGACATGGAGAATGATCAGACTAGAACCAAGGGACAAGACATGGAGAATGACCAGACTAGAACAGAAGTACAAAAAAACTGGAGAATGACCAGACTAGAACAGATGGACATGACATGGAAAATTACCAAAGAAGAACAGAGGGACAGGAAATGGAGAAAGAACAGACTAGAACAGAGGGGCAATGGCAATGTACATGCATACTGAAGAAACTGAGATTGGAATAGGTCATTTGTACATTGACATAAGGAAAGAATAACAATAAGATCAACTGATCAGGTACACGAAGACCAGAAAAGAGGGAATATGTCAGCAGGAGAATGGAATAATCAGGAAGAAGGACACGTAGAATAGAACAGGGAAGAGAAAGCTAAGTCAAAATGATTTTAGGGGTTAAAGACAGTGAAGACAGAAGCGCCAATAAAATTGGTGCTTATTGCTCTCACACTCTCTCACACTGGTCACTGGAAGTTCAACATGGCACCTCATGGCAAAGAACTCTCTGAGGATCTAAAAAAAAGAATTGTAGCTCTACATAAAGTGAGCTGCAGCAACCTGGGCAAGAACATACAGCGGTTTCACAGGACATGTTTTACTCAGAACAGGCCTCGCCATAGTCGACCAAAGAAGTTGAGTTCACGTGCTCAGTATCATATCCAGAGGTAGTCTCTGGGAAATAGACGTTTGATTGCTGCCAGCAGTGCTGCAGAGGTTCAGCCTGTCAGTGCTCAGACCATACGCCGCACACTGCATCAAATTGGTCTGCATGGCAAGAAAGTCCGCAAACAGTTTGCTGAAAACAAGCAGTCTAAGGACATGGATTACTGGAACCATGTCCTGTGGTCCGATGCCTAGGGCAGCACAAAACCAGGATACACCACTGGCTGTCGGCACTGGGGAGCTACAGTTTATTGAGGGAACCATGAATGCCAACATGTACTGTGACATACTAAAGCAGAGCATGATCCCCTCCCTTTGGAGACTGGGCCGCAGGGCAGTATTCCAACATGATAACAACCCCAAACATATCTCCAAGACCACTGCCTTGCTAAAGAAGCTGAAGGTAAAGGTGATATACTGGCTAATCATGTCTCCAAACCTAAACCCTATTGAGCATCTGTGGGCATCCTCAAACGGAAGGTAGGGGAACGCAAGGTCTCTAAACTCTACCAGACCCATGGTGTCGTCATGGAGGAGTGGAAGAGGACTCCAGTGGCAACCTGTGAAGCTCTGGTGAACGCCATGCCCATGAGGGTTAAGGCAGTGCTGGAAAATAATGGTGACCACACAAAACATTGACACTTTGGGCCCAATTTTGACATTTCCACTTACAGGTGTAATCACTTTTGAAGCCAACGGTTTAGACATTAATGGCTGTCTGTTGACTTATTTTGAGGGGACAGTACATTTACACTGTTATACAGGCTGTAAACGTACTACTTTACATTGTAGCAGAGTGTCATTTCTTTACTCACTTTTGTGAGATACTGTATATTCACAAAATGTTTAGGACACAATTCTTACAAATCATTTTGTCAATCACTCACCCATTAACTGCAGTAGCCTCTGCTGTGGGTTCGAATCGTACACAAGACATTTTAGCTGGAGATCAAATGTTGGAAATCTAAACAAATTAGAAAAATAGCAATGTAAACTTTGCACATAAAAATGAACAACTAAGATAACAGCAGATGTCAGGGAATATGCACCCATACAGGAAAATACAAAATAACACTAAATATAACATCATAACAATTTCTAAATCACGTACTTATAGTTTTAAACAGAGTAAACATAGTTTCTGTTGACTACACATTGTACTAATATCAAAGAAAATCATTCAGTAATTCCATCTATAAATGAGAGATGATTTAATCTGCATTGTGATAAACTCCCTCAAACATCTATATGCAATCTAAAAAAAAGTGTGACTTGCCAGAAATGAAAAGTGCATTTAAAATTATACGTCAAAAAGCCAGGTTGAGACAAATTGCCTAAAATTTGAAATTCACCGTTGAATTCCTTACAATTCCCGTGTTAGTAAATGACCCTGAGACGTGTACAAAAGAAAAATACTTTTCGATTTCAGTAAAAAGAAAATGAAGAATGGAAAAGTTTACAAGTATACATGAATTTAAAAAATTGTATAAAGTGTACAAATTCATGTTTTCCCATTTAGAATTTAACCCTTTAAGGACCAAACTTCTGGAATAAAAGGGAATCATGACATGTCAGATATGTCATGTGTCCTTAAGGGGTTAAATAAGGAATTGCTTAAAAAAAAAAAAAAGGAACATAATTAATGTTTCAGTCAATTCTATTAATGTTTATCTAGGTTGTGAAATAGATTCTTTTATAACTAGCACCTTCTTGTAAGGCTGTCTTTACATACTTCTCAAGTGCCATCTCTCTCCTCCTGATGTCACCGGATGTTGTGTAAAATCACAGGGAGTGACATAAGAGAAAAAAAACACATGAAGGGGGAAAATTCCCTAAATCTGGGAAAACAACTACTGACAATGAGGGTATTAAAGCTGACTGTATGTGTAGCATTGTCTTTGTATCAATGTGTGTATACTGTGTCTCACTGAATGTGTAATATTGTCGTGTGTATACTGTGTATAAGTGTGTGTTGTGTGTATATTTTCTGAATGAATGTGTGTAAAGCTGTGTGTGTGCTTTGATTGTGTAGGTGTATAGTAGTGTATTATTGTATATATACTTTATCTAAGTGTGTGTATTGCTGTTTGTGCATGTGTCTGTGTGTGCTACTGTGTGTATAGCAATGTGTGTGCCTGCCATGTATGATATAAGTGGACATTCTGGATCCATTTCTCTCATCAATCTCCCAGAGCCAAGTCAGAGAAAAATACTGTAAACAATTCAATAAAAGAAAATGAAATGAAATAAACGAGCCAAATGTCACAATAAAACCTTAATACCAGGTATAAAGATGCTTCACCCTCATTTGTTAATCAAAAATACAATACAAAGGAATCTGACAACGCCTCTGGTATATACCACTATCACATAAATTAATTAGCAAAATAAAACTTCAGTGGAAATTGCTCTCAAAATAAATTAATATAACCTTAAAATAATTAATAAAGTGTAAAACACTTTTACACTTTATCTTAACAGACAGCATCAAGCTATGCAGATTTTTTTTACTGCATTTGCATGAGGAATCGGAGCAGTGATGGCTGTTTAGTGAATCGGCCATCTTGACAAATCATCTCTTGGTGTTTTCTGGAGCTGAACATATGATTCTTGAGAGGATGCTAATACTATAAACACTTTTGCCACAAGTTGATACATTCGATAAAAGATTTTTTTTCCCATTGAAGTATAAAGAGAACAGTGAAGACGTTGTATCGCAAGATTACTGTGTCCTTTCATGCAGTCAGTTTGAACTTCTTTATATCTATTGGAATTGTATTGACATAGCTGTTTGGGATTGTAGTGCTGTCATTGACTTATTTTAAGGTTATCTTAATTTCTTTTAAGGGACATTTATATTGATGCTTTATTTGGCATATGAATTTATGTAATAGTTGTATATACCAGAAATGCTGCCAGATTCTTATTTTATTGCCTTGAAAAAAAATACCAGCTTTTCCATTGCTGGTATTTTTGCAATTCCATCACTGGCCAGAGAGCCTCAAATACCATCTGTGCTATTAAAATACCGTCCAGGGAGCAACCCTAGTATCACAGAGCTCAGCAGCAATAAGACCCACAGTAATGTGCAGATCTGGATTACAGGCTTCTTGGGCCTGGAGCTGAAATTTAAAATTTGTATTTCTGGTCTCATGCGCCTTTCCTCCATGTGCAACTAGACTTTGGAAATTTCAAGCATATACAATGTATCTTCACAAGCAAATGGAGTTACAGAGGAATTTGCTGAGGTAGCAAGGGATAATAGGGGTCATAGGCCATCCTACGAAACATTGAGCACCTTCCCTGCCCCGGTTATAGGCCAGGGAAGGACTACGTACAATATGTTTGGAGAAGTGATATAGGCCATCCCATGAGTCATTGAGCACAGGGGACCCTTATACGGTTACGAGGCAGAGCAGGTCTATAAACAATGTGTTGGAGGAGAGATATAGGTCATATCTATGTGCAAAGGCCCCATTTGGGCCTCTCAGTTATTAATCCGGGCACAGATCAAATACTTATTAGTATACACAATACCAAAGCTACATTTGGAACTTTGATATTATATAGTTAGTGTTTCCCATGGTGCTGAACTATGCCAGGAATTATATCTATGCCTCCCCTGCCACACACTATGAGCACGGCACCCAACATTTCAGGGTGGAAGCAAATCACAAATAAATGTCAGTCAGCTTGGGTCCATTGCAATGCATGGGCCTGGGGCTTCAATTCTAATAGCCCATACATTAATCTGGCAATGTGTGTGAATGTATCAAGGTTCCAGAACACTAAAACACACAGTAATGTGCAATGTGAATGAGTGTGTCACAAAGCTCCACGGTGCCAAGATTCACAGTACTGTGCAATGTGTGTGAATGTAGCACATGGCCGCACATTTATTCACAACAATTCACAATAATATATACATTGTAGTTGTGTGCATTGGAGGCCCCCATTGCAATAAAGTCATGGTATTGTGGGTAATACCGAGATCCACAACAATACCATACCTCACAACTTCATCTTATTCACTAAACATTGATTAGCAAAGCGTATTGGAAAAAAAAATGAAAAACGAAAAAAGTTAGACTAGCAAAAAACCAATATGTGACCATGGCTGAGACAATTTTTCCAAATCCAAATGTTGTACTATTTAGCAGTTTCGTTTTCAATGCACTGTAATACAGTGTGCTAATTCAGTTCATGTGCAAATAAATGTAGTAATTCAGGTAAAAATAGACAGGCCTTTTATGTAGTAATGATTTAAATATTTTTGTAAATTGTTTTGTTTTAGCAAAATACAAACTTACACTTGGTTTGCAATTAAAGGGCCCTTAAGCAGGGCTTTTTCTCTCAGGAATTCTTAGAATTATCAGGGTCATTTACTCAAATGACTATTCAAAGTGAATTTAAGACCATAGTAGTCGAATGGAAAGCATAGCTGGTTAAGAGAATTATTCCAGCTTGGTCATTTTGATCTTAAACTTGAAATTAACTTTAAATTCTCACTTTAGTAAATAGTCCTGGATATAATAATATTAATAATAATAATAATAATAACAAAGTATTTAACCAGGAAAGGCACATGCAGATTACTCTGCTTGTCAAGTACGTACCAGGGATGTTACCGTAGCTCAACATCCAGGGGTTGTTACTATTACCCAATCTAAAGGGACTCATTTTATCTACCTCGGAAGAACGAAGGGCTGAGTCAACCCTGCTGGGATTCGAACCTGCAACCCAAGGGTTGAACATGTATCTGTTCTGATTTAATTTTGTTACAATTTTGGATGTTAGTGGAAAGAAACTAATTAGGCGGATTAAAGTGTCACTATAAATGCTATCCAGGCAACTTAAAAAAAATAAAATTGCTAAATTCTTTCACATGTTAAGAAGGTTGTGTATCATAAATCGCTATTTGAATTTAATGGCTAACATCAGCTATTCCAAAGTTTGGTAAATTCCTAACCTGCTAAATCCAGAGTCTCTGCTCTTTGAACCTGGTTTACAATATTTAGATTGGATTTTAACGCTCTGTGCCTCGTACGGATGAACAAGACATGATCTTTCATACATAGCTGAGCACTTTCATTGTCTGATCACTCACACGCTTGCCTATCTTAAATTCTGTGCGACGATCTGTGTGCACTGTGCTGACATGCAGCATTCAACCTACACATGTACACAGGATGGGGCTATGGACAAAAGGCTGACTCTGCAGTAGCCAACTCAAAAACAATCATTCAAGAAATTAAAGGCAATTCAGATCCTAAAATTCAGATGACATTCTCCACATTTACGGTCATCTTAATTAAGCAAATTAAACTCTGAATTGATGTGTCTGAATACATGTCAATTGGTCCCAAATTGCCAGGTTGGGAGGAAAATAATGGAGAGAGGGAACTGCACTTTCTCCCATTCCTGCCCCCATCTCTTGTGTGTTAAAATTAGGACCTTTTAATAATGTAGAACTGCAGGCCCGCCTGTTAGAAAGAAACCAGCATTGTGCAAGTGATTTGGAAAATCAGTTCAAACTCACCTATGGTGAGCATGCATCTGGGAGGGGAAGAGAGTGAGTGGAGATAACTGAGTGTGGAATTAGCATGGGGCATACTTCCCAATGGAGTCCCTGCATTGACTAACTACTTTCAGCCTATCAGAGCGGCCCATTGTTGGTATGAATTGGTATAACTCAAAGGGACACTATAGTATTTTAAAACCACTTTAGCTTAATGAAGCAGTTTTGTGTATAGATCATGTCCCTGCAGTCTTACTGCTCAATTCTCTGCCATTTAGGAGATACATTACTTTTGTTTCTGTCCATGCAACCCTAGCCCCCTCTGGTTGTAACTAACAAAGCCTGCATGGAAAAAAAAAAACACTTTCAATCAGATGCTAACTTGCTTTAGAAGTTGTTATTTCCTGCTTTATCTCACACACAGGAGGCTCCTGAGGGTATAGAAAGCTATTAACAGAGCAGGAGCAAATACATTCTAAATTTTAAAAAAACTGTGCAATAAAGGAAGTTAAAACACTATATTTCTCCTTTTAGGAAGTGTTTAGGAAGGCTGTGCAAGTCACATGCATGGAGCTGTGACTAGGGTTGTATAAACAAAGTGACAGAGAATTGAGCAGTGAGACTGCATGATCTGTACACCAGCACTGCTTCATTAGGCTAGAGTTGTTTTGGTGCCTGTAGTGTCTCTTTCACCTCTAATAGGGACCTAGCTGCAGGTGGCAAGGAACCACCATTTATAGTCAAAGTGTTTTAAAATGGTTTAACACTGAACAGAGGGCCGTGTCAAGGGAAAGTAGGTACCATAGCAACTTCAATGGCATGATGTTGTTATAGTGCATAGAGTGTACTAGCTAACACTAGCTATGCCATTTTAGATATTACCAACTTGTCGCTAAATTACTTTGATAATCACTAAAATAAGCCCTAATTTAGTGCCAATTACCCTGGTATTATCAACTAATATGCCATCTGTTTCTTCTGATATTATGTAGTCCTCCAAAATGTTTATGTGTATACGCCAGCAGCCACAACATCAGTGACTGTCAGCCACAGTCAGTAAACAGAGTACCAAGGCACGTGTCTGAATCCCTATGACAGCCCAATTCACAAGAGATACCAGAATGATAAAACATATACAATATTTTAAAAAAGTGTTCATAACTGGGACCCCGTGGCCTGGTAAGGACAAAGCAGAATTCTAAACACCTGTTTAACACAGACAAACACACACAATGCTATCTCACTAGGTGAATTGTTACTAAACAAATAAACAAATATAAAGATTAAACAGTCAAGCAATACAATGTAAATCCATCCATCTTCTAATCATGTAATTTAACACTAACAAAGTAACCGAGGGACATCTCAATACAGGTCGCGTACATCTACATGCAACCACAAAGGATATAAGGAGCAGAAACTGGAGTACAATTTAGAATTAGCTTTACTTAGAGAAATCATCAACTTCCTAATATAATCTTTGGAACGTATGTATATGATAGTTGAAGTTACTTACAGAACAAATGATAGAGGTTATTGGATCAGGCTGGTATTGGGTGAAGATCATACAGTTTCTGCGTTCATTATTATAAGACCAGTCAGTCAATAGAGATCAAAGCAAGTCATTTGTTTTATGAAAGGAAGGGAAACTAAACATGACTCTTTCTTCCAGTAGGCAGCTATCATGTCATCTATGTTGCATAAATCAACAAATATCCTTGTCATTCTAGGTCAAATGACACTTGCAGAGTAATTCCCTGTAATCATGTGTACAATGAACAGGCAGTTCTGTTTACCCGCCTGTAACAACAATACTCGGAGTAATTGTAAAGTGGAGTAATGAGAGACTGGAAACATTACTAGCTGCATTCAGTAAACTTCTAGATATGAAGCGCTGTGTAATTTAATTTCCACTAGGGTCATTCATTATTCTGGAATTGTGATTATTAAGAGAATTTTTAGTTGAAAATAGCTGAGCTGGAAAGGTAGGAGGGCTGGAGAAAATGTACAACTGAGCAATTTTGGCTTAGGGGGACATTCCATTGTCCAAAAAAAAAAAAATCCTTAACCCGCACCCCCTCCCCCACACCATTTAGAAAATGTATCATTAATGAAAACATGCATAATTTTAGTTATGCATTTACTATTTGGGTATATTTAAAAGCAATTTGCAGATTTTTTTTGTCTCCCATTGCCTTCTTCCTCAGTCCAGCCTTTCAATGGCCAGGGTCGCCATCAGGGGGGTACAGCGTGACCGGGCCCTATACCACCAATGTGCATATATCTACATAGCAAGTACTGCTATATATATGCACGTACAGGGCCCTGCTGTCTCCTATGATGAAGAAGGGGCCCAGGAAACGCCATGTTCCACCTCCAGCAGTCTCCTCTAGTGAGCCGCTGCTGTCAGAGCATTGCCAAGGGTTGCCACGGCAATGCACCACATGAAACGCAATGCATGCTGGGCTCGCGAGAGAAGGAGAGGACCTGGCTGCCGGAGGTGGAAGATGAGACTCCTGCTCACCCTCTTCACTATACAAGCTACTGTGCCACCGGACCACCAGGAAATCTTGTCCCCGCACCTACCTGGTCACAGGTAAAAGGCAAGGAGAGGGGAATATACCTAATTATCCATTTAAAAAAAAAAAAATTCTCACCTCCACCCCAACAGCCCTCATCCAACACCACAAACATAAACAGATACACACATTGTATCTACTACACACACTGCATCCATTATGCATACTGCATCCACTATACACACACTCTGCATTTACTATACACACACATACTGTCTGCATCCACATAACACACACACTCTATAAAAATAAATTAATTGATATACACACACACTGCATTCACTTTCCTCCCACAATCTCTCTGCATCCATCGATATACCCACACACTGCATCGACTTTATTTATCCTTGGGGGCAGACACGGAGGTGGACCCCATGGGCAGACTCGTGAGCAAGCACTGGGAGCCAAGACATTGATCTGTGTAATGGGCCCCAAAATTTATTATGGCAGGCCTATCTGTGACTATCCAATCACAGACTTTACGATGCAACTCAATGAGACAATGAGATTTATTTGCAAGACAGGTGCTCTGGGCAATATTACTAAGCTTTTTTCCTCCTCGCTCAAGCCTGGCCCCTTTGCTGAGATCATCGAAATCAATGATCTCAGCCAATACAATGCTTTCTTTCTGAGCCCATCTTTCAGACTGACAGGGAGGTATAGCTCCTCTTCAGTTAGTTCCACAAATGTAACAGAAGTGACAGGTGCACTGTGCTACAGTACACCTGCCTGCCTTAATTCTCAATGAGCTATATTACAGCTCATTGAAAAGCGTAAAGCCTTGATTGGTGTATTCCAGACTAAAAGTCTCTGTCTGGTAAGAGGTGGGGGCTCTCAAAGACTGCAACAACAGGTCTGCAGTTTCTGCAAGCTGTTTTCACATATGCACAAAGAAATCATGCTGAAAAATTAAGTATGCATGTTTAAATACATTTATTAAGTGTTTCTCTAATAATTGGAAGTTTACTAAATACAGTTATTCCCAACTAAATAGAGGCAAAAGCGTATCTTGTTTAGCTAAATTGCAAAGGTTGTGATAGGATTCTAAGATTGGATTTATTAAGAATATTACCCAATGGGGGGAGAGCGGAGGGGCATACAGGAAAAACTTGGAGAAGAAACAAACGACTGAGATGTGGTAAGGGAGATTTAAATGGAAAAAATGGCAATGAATTCTCCTCATTTTGGTCCCTTTAAAGGGACACTCCCTCCATGCCCCTGCAGGCATATTATTAGAAGTGCCACCATTATTAGAAGTAACAGTCTGGGTTTACAGACTCAAACCCATTGAACTGTAGTTCAAAACAGAAGAAAATGCTTTAATTTTTGTTCTGTTTTGAACTAAATTTAAAGCAAGACAACTGTTGCGCATGTGACGCAATACTTCTCAGAAGCATCTGATTGGACACAAGTTGCCAGTGCCAATGACCTCACAGAAGGAGGATTGGAGCTACAACAAGGAGACTCTCGCACAGCTGAAATAAAGGTTGATTTTTAACCTTTTTAATGGCAAAATGGGGGTCCCCTGTAATTTACAATCAAAAGGAACACATCTAGTTAAATAAATATAAGTATATATTTTTTTTGATGTAGTGTTCTTTTAAGTGTATTGTAACACAGATCATAGATGTGTGCAAGCATGGCCAACTATAAAAGATCTGTCTTGCATTGTAGATTCATAAGCTTTAATTGTATACCAGGGTTGGGGCATATACTAACTAGTCACAACCAAAAACAAAACAAAAATATCATAAAAAATAAACTGGGGATATGGTCCTCTGGGGATATGTGTCTCTGAGTATATCTGTGTGTCTGTGGATTGATGTGTCTCTGAGTACATCTGTGTGTCTGTGGATTGATGTGTCTCTGAGTATATATGTGTGTCTGTGGATTGATGTGTCTCTGAGTATATCTGTGTGTCTGTGGATTGATGTGTTTCTGAGTACATCTGTGTGTCTGTGGATTGATGTGTCTCTGAGTATGTATGTGTGTCTGTGGATTGATGTGTTTCTGGGTATATATGTGTGCCTGTGTATTGATGTGTCTCTGAGTACATCTGTTTGTCTGTGGATTGATGTGTTTCTGAGTATATCTGTGTCTGTGGATTGATGTTTTTCTGAGTATATCTGTGTGTCTGTGGATTGATGTGTTTTTGAGTATATCTGTGTGCCTGTGTATTGATGTGTCTCTGAGTGTGAGTCTGTCCTTTCTAATGAATTAGTGTGAGTCTATCCATTCTAAGTGAATGAGTGTGAGTCTATCCATTCTAAGTGAGTGAGTGTGAGTCTATCCATTCTAAGTGAGTGAGTGTGAGTCTATCCATTCTAAGTGAATGAGTGCGAGTCTATCCATTCTAAGAGAGTGAGTGTGAGTCTATCCATTCTAAGTGAGTGAGTGTGAGTCTATCCATTCTAAGAGAGTGAGTGTGAGTCTATCCTTTCTAAGTGAGTGAGTGTGAGTCTATCCATTCTAAGAGAGTGAGTGTGAGTCTATCCATTCTAAGTGAGTGAGTGTGAGTCTATCCTTTCTAAGTGAGTGAGTGTGAGTCTATCCATTCTAAGAGAGTGAGTGTGAGTCTATCCATTCTAAGTGAGTGAGTGTGAGTCTATTCTTTCTCAGTGAAGATTAGTGTGAAGCTGAATGATATCCTACCTGCAATGAATCCGTCTAGCAGGCGCAGCTATATCCTGCCCCAGTTCATCAATAAATGAAGTTACAGTATCAGGGAGGCTGCATCCAGCTGTCTCCGGCTCCCTGTCCTGCTCACATTACTAGAATGGACTTGCTCAGAGAGGAAGGACCAGAAACTAGTAAACTGTGTGGGGAGGGTTGGGAGATAAACACCATTCTTTGCTTACCTGTGTGAAGTCTCCTCCTGTATTTTACAATCTCATTACAATCCCCTGTATTCTCCTTCTTCCAGTTGGTTTCCTCTCCTCCCCCTTCCTCCCAGTTTCCAGTATCTCCCTCTTCCTCTAAGTTTTCCTCCCCCTGTCCTCCTTTGCAGACGAAGCAGATTTACTTCCTGAGCTGCCTGTGAACTATGGTTAAAAAAGCTGACTTTTGGGAGTTCTGCCTGAATGTTTTTCTAAGAAGTTTCAGCTGCGAAGTTTGTTTTCTGAAACCAAGGATCTGCAGATGGCATTAAAATACATCTCCCATCACCCTCAGCCACTGAAACTGGACTTGCAAAGAATCTGTACATTGTGTGGGGAGAACAAATGTATAGGTGTTATATATAACGGGATTATTCTCTAAATAGTGAATTGAAAAATAAACTATACATTTTATGCATACAATCTTTAGGCTGAATGTTGCTACTCAGTGTTTAAGTCACCACAATTCACTGTTTGCAGGGTTATTCACTACAGTGAGAATTGTCAGGAAATGTAAGTGAATTTGAAATTTAAAGCCAAAATAGCAGAACCAAAAAAAATCTCTCCACAGCTATGATTCTAGTTCATCTTCTTTGGCCTTAAAGGACCACTATAGTGCCAAGAAAACATACTTGTTTTCCTGGCACTATAGTGCCCTAAGGGTGCCCCCACCCTCAGGGTCCCCCTCCCGCCGGGCTGGATGGAGAGGAAGGGGTTAAACTTACCTCTTTCTCCAGCGCCGGGCGAGGAGCTCTCCTCCTCCTCTCCTCCCTCTTCGGCTGTATGCGCATGCGCGACAAGAGCTGCGCGTGCATTCAGCCAGTCCATAGGAAAGCATTATCAATTTTCACAGTGATTTTCACAGTGAGAAGCGTGGAAGCCCTCTAGCGGCTGTCAATGAGACAGCCACTATAGGCTGGATTAACCCTATTATAAACATAGCACTTTCTCTGAAACGGCTATGTTTACAGCAGGCAGGGTTAACCCTAGGTGGACCTGGCACCCAGACCACTTCATTAAGCTGAAGTGGACTGGGTGCCTCTAGTGGTCCTTTCAATTTGAAATCCACTTTGACTTTCCAACAATTCTCCCTTTAACCCCTTAAGGACACATGACATGTGTGACATGTCATGATTCCTTTTTATTCCAAAAGTTTGGTCCTTAAGGGGTTAATGAATAACCCTGTTAATGAATCAACCTAGTACAAGGTTAATCACTGAGATGTGAATTTCATCTTTTGTCCAAAATAGGCACGCTGAAAACATCGCTGACTCGGGAAAATATTTTTTCTTATTCAGCTCTAAAATGTGAACTTCTCTTTGAATTTCCAGTTCCCACATTAGCGAAAAAACCTGTATAGTGTAAGTTGCTGGGTTATAGATACAGGGTGAGGCAAAAGTCATTCATCTAAATACGATGGTCTTGGTGCATTGGTCCTGTACAATCATTGTAAGATTAAATGCACATCTCTTGGTTATCCTTCTGACTGCTACTACAGGACGCTTTCACTTCCAGAAACAAGTCAGGCTCAGTCCTGCAATCAAATGCAGTTCATAAGTCTAAAAAGGTTTGGGGTAGGAGGGTGGAGGAGACAAGATAAAAGTAAAAAAATAATGGTCAACTGAGGGATCCAATAAGTGACAGAGCCGCTTTAAAAATGTTAAAGGGTGACTACAGCACCCTAAAGTAGGTTAGCTTACTGAAAAGCTTTAGGTGTGAAGAGCGTGTCCTCTTTCTTTCATTTTGCAAAAGTGCAGATTTCATTAGAAACTAACACTTTTATAAATTAACCTGGTTACACCCCCTTGGCTTTCAAGCAGATAACAGGTCCTGTTACTTCCTGGTTTGGTTAGCTCAGTGGAGCTAAATTTACAAGTTACCAATTGCTCACAGCATCTGCCTTCTCATTGAGCTGCACTGGAAAGTCTGTGATTGGTCAGCCTCAGAAAGTCTGGGCAGGGTTAAAAGAGGATGGCTTGCAAAGTCAGCAGACAAGAGATCTGCGGTTTTTGCAAGCCGTTTTATATATACTCCCAATGCAAAAATGCATAATCAAATGCATACAAGTTTTCATTTGGGGTATAACTACTAAGCTGCAGTTTTTATTTTGTGTTTGGACAGTGGAGTGACCCTTTAACAGCTCAAAAGCACAGGAAGAGAAGTCAGAATGTAATGATAAAATATCAAAAACACAAAATGACAGTTGTGTAACACTTTTAACACATAAAATAAAAAAGTACAGTGTGATTTACAGCATGATTATTAATCACTGAGATTAAGAAAGGGCCTCATTAAACACACCTAACCCCTTTCAATACAAAGACAATGGACAGTAAGAACAATATTGGAGTGCATGAAGGCAATACGTATCTATTGTTGACTCACGTTTATTTAAAGTATTATTCAACAAAGGTGTCAGAAAGCTGAGATTTAGCAAATAAAAGCCTGAGAGGGATAAGGAATTAGAGGATAGATTTTAAAAAAAAATGCAGAAGAGAAGAATAGGGGTAAAAGACTAATGGAAAGATTGAAATTTACGTTTTGGGAATGGAGGAGCATAAATAGAGTGGATGTAGTAAATACATTTTTCATGGGCTGAAAAATATTAATGCAAAAGTAGCCTCTTGGTATAGAGATTATTGAAAAGAAAACCTAGATAAAGGGTAGATATCAGTTTTCTGGGGTGACTCATAACTCCCAACTGTCCCTATTTAGAATGCACAGTCCCTATTTTGGGCCCAAATCTATCTGTCCCTGTTTTCTATCCTAATGTCCCTCTTTTACTAATGTCTCTATATTATTGGTGTGTCCGTGTATGTTACAGAGCTCCACTGCAATAACACTCACAGTAATGTGTGTTTAAACTACGATAAATGTGTTTAGAAATCAGTCTTAGTAAATTAGAAACAGGGATGTGGGATGTGATGTTGCATCAGTTAGGAGCTGGGCAATGAGTGCAGAGAGATCTCAGCAGTCTCCTACTACTGGACTCTAAGGATAAGGTCCCACCCCATCTCCCTTTCAACGGTAAAAAAAGGGAGGCTGGGTCGACCTCATAGTTAAAAATAAATAAACAAAATAAAAATTAAGTGTGAATGAGAACTCCAATAATCAAAATATTATAAAAAAAATAAAAGCAGCACAACTAGATTCAAACATGCACAAATAGGGCTACTTACAAGGAGGAAACAGACGTTTCAACAAAACACCCTCACCCATATAAATACAAAAACAGAAGTGAGAACAAATGACCCGGTACCATCATCACTGAAGAAGAACAGCCAGACGCCTAGATTATAGCTCACTGGAGGTATGTGTGAATTTGATGTCATGATGAAATATTCCAAAAATTAACAAAATGACCAAGTTCAATGGAAGAGCTCCTCCGGGTACGGAAGCAATCAATTACATACGGATATCAAGTCTGAGCATTAGGAGAGGAAAAAGGTTTATTGTACAAGAAGCATTCCTGTAATCCATCATGGACAGGGTGGCATAGGTTGTGCCATAATCGGGCACATCGCTGCACTCTTAACCTGTTCATAAGAACTAGTAAGGTACCGACAGTAGGGACTATTTAAGGACAATCTCCAAGAGTGTGGGCGCAAATAGTTTCTCATCAAGTAGGACGTTAGATAACTTCTCATGGATACCTTTAAGTCTGTCCATACGGGGTATGGAATTATAGAGGTTGGCTACACCCAGGATAACAAAAATCATGTCTGGGGCACTAATCAAATCTTTAGTGTCTTTTATGTAGGATTGGCTTAAATAAACAAGTGGTTGCAAGAACTGATCGATGTAGAAAGCCAATGGCTTAAACACAGAATCATATCCTGCAACTATGAGACATCCAGGTGGGATTGTAGGGTTGTTATGTACTTTGGGGAGTACATAAAAATTCATGTATATCCTGCTTTTCTCTGAAGGGCATATTGTAAGAAACCTTCTGGTTGTGTCAGGATAGATGTTCCACTATGGTTCTTACTACATTAGAGAAAGTTTGTACTGCAGCACTATAGTGAAAAATGTACAGACCTTCTTACAAACCTCAAAAACCTCAGAAACTGCTGAGATTTTCTGGATGTAGCATTTAACATTTTCTGCTTCTACTTGTGCAGTTAGTAAATTGGAAATTTCGATCTTTTTGTGAGGCAATCTTATCCAATTTCTCCTTTAAACGTTCAACAGTTAGATCAATGAGGTCAAGAGCACACTTGTTTATTACCTGATATCAGATCACACTGATTTGTATTGTCCTTACACAGAGTTGGTAATACTGTAGTGAAACCTTTCAGACCTTGAGGGATGCGTTTTACTGTTAAGTATTTGTCAAGTGTTTAATGATGTAATTTAGAATGTATCTCTTTCTTACACCGGGATTCAAAACACTTCTTTAAACCAATTGAGTCAGTTTCAGGTTAATTAGCACTAATAAAAGATTCAAGGTGTTGTGGAGTATAAGCAAACACTTCTCTTTTTTTTAGTCAAATTAGTTATATCAGCAAAATACATATTCACTAGAAAAATGTCTCAGCAAAATAAAGCAATGTGGCCACATGAAGACAGAGGAAGGGTTACTGCAGTAACCAAAAATAAATAAAAACTAACGATCGGGGGCGTGGCTTGGCGCCGGACGAGAATGTCCGCCTAATCCTCGCGCTCCGCTCCTGCCTGCTCTCGAACACCGCTAAAACTGCACGAACCGGCACCCATGGGACGCACTAGACGGTCCCAAATGACCCCCTCCACACCAAGAACCCAGGGGACCAGCTCCCACCCCTCAATTAGGAGTTACCTCCAAACGCCGGGCGATTTACTCCCGCGGGATGAGGACTCCAATATGGCGCCCTCCTCGCCGAGCTCCGAGATGTCGGACGACGGTCCCAACACACGAGGCAGCATACCGGCACCACAAACGCCGGACTGGTATGCCCTCTTTGCATCCCTGCCGAAGAAGGAGGATTTCCAGACCCTCCTGGAGGAGGTCAGATCCACACTGCGCACAGAAATCTCGGCCCTTGGCACCTCCCTCACAGCACTGGAGGCAAGGGTGCAGGCCCTTGAATCCCAGGGCCCAGACCAGCACTGTCCTGCACTCCCAGCCATCACAGCACAAACCAGACAACTGCAGTACCTGCGCCTCCACGTTGAGGACTTGGACAACCGTGGCAGAAGGCACAACATCAGGGTAAGAGGCTGCAGGGAATCAGAGGCCCCAGAGGATACCAGGGCCCTCCTAATACCACTATTTAATCGCATCCTAGGCCGGCCCAGGGAAGCCCGCATCCCTATAGACAGGGCGCACAGGGCACTGAGGCCCAAACCACCCCCGGGTGCCCCCCCCAGAGACATAATTTGCCACATCCCTGACTTCCAACTAAAGGAAGGCATTATGCGGAAAGCCCGCACAGAACGCTCCTGGAGGCACGAGGGGCAAGTGGTCGAGCTCTACAACGACCTCTCCCACCTAACCCTGCAGGCCCAGAGGGCATTACGGCCCATAACCGCCGCGCTACAAGAGGCCCAGATCCGGTATAGATGGCAATTCCCCTTTGCCCTCACGGCCCGACGGGGCACCACGGAAGCCACAATTCGCACGCCACAAGACACCCAGGCCTTTCAAGAGGCGCTTGGCCTCCCACGAATCCCCATCCCGGATTGGACTGGTTACCCGATGAACGAACGCTCCGCAGGAAGACCGACCCACCGCATCATACACCAAGGCCCAGACACCGACTTCACTTCCCCCCTGCAAGCAGCACCTGAAGAATAAAGGGGGCACTACCCACCCCCCTCCACTCAAGACCCATGTCTGAACTACACATCAATGGGCACTACCCACCTACCCTCGACAGGCATCAAGATACCCTTCCCCAAACCTGAAACTTCCTCGTTTTTATCGGCCCCTCTCTCACCTTCTCGGCAAGACCCCTTGGACGCTGCTCACCAACCCAGAGACAACGTGCACCTGCACACCGCAGCTTCACATAGCTGGACTCCCCCCTGCCCCCCTGTCAGGATCGGGACAGGGATCCAACATGCAGAGTACAAACAGTAACCAGATACGTATACCGGACCTTAGAATGGCCGGACTAACGTAAGTAGTACCGTATAGAATGGTCAAAGACAAGCCGAGGTCGAGGGTAACAGAAGACAGGTAAGCGAGAGACAAGCCGAATCAAGGGTAACAGAGATAAGCAGAGTAAGGTAAACAAGCCGGGTCAAAACCAAAAGGGATAATAGAATACACAAGCACTGAGTGACTAAAGGCAGTCACTCCCTCGCGGCCGGCCTTGCATGACCGGATAGACCGCGGGGAAGGGAGTCATCAGACCGTCTGGATGGTGGAACAGCTAAGTCTCTACCTCTTTTGGAGGTAGAGACCACAGGTACCCTGACACCCCCCAACCTATCTGGATTGCCCCGTAAATCCCCATACAGGCCATATGGGCCCTACAACGTAGACATCTGACATTCCACTCCGATTGCCTACTAGAGACTACACCCCACCCTCACGCTGAAGCTCCTGCCTGGTGATTTTCTGAACCTCTGTGGATTACTGACCCAGAGACGCTCTGAACACTCTCTCAGAGACCACTGGGGGAAATGTGCCTAGCTGTGCAAGTATACTGCAGGGGAACACAGACACCACAGACACACCGCTAACCGCATCCACCCCAGGAGACAACACACACAGAAAATACAAACATCTCACTCTTAACTATATAGGCCTACACCTGCATGACAAAACTCTACTCATCACACCTTTGCACACACATTCAGGCACTGATACCGGGGGGACAGATCACCGAAGCACTGCCTAATGATGGTCACAATGTTACATAGATGTACCGCTCATGTCAATGTTGTTTATCTTTATTCTAATCCATGTAATGTCTTTAAAATGTCATATTTGCCTTTACAACAGCAAGGGGGTGGTACAACACGACGGGAAGATTGACCCTCCCTGACGAGCCCCCCGAAGGCCAGAAACATCACCACATAGTGCCGATAGACGACTGGGCTGACACCAGAAAGGGTGGACAGAGCACACAGGGGCACATACCGCCGTGAGTACGCACACTTAGCCGCAGGTACACGACCACACTACAAACGCCCACGAGATACAGGTACGCCGATATTACCCATAACCCTACCCACGTGAGACAACCTGAACTAACAAAACACCGAGACGGAAACTCAAAGGGTAATGACAAACTCGCATACGCTCCCCCCCAACTCGATCCCACCAACCCCCCTCATTCCGGACTGGTCACCTCTCGAACAGACGTGTACCCCATGACGCACACTCCCACCGACAGATGGCTGAGTGCCATCGCACCACTGCACATCACCCTACATGGGTATGCTTGAGATGCTTACCTTGCTCAACTGGTTTAACTTGATCAATATGTCTAAAACGTCTGAAATGTTTGACTTGTTTAGAATGTTACCTAAGATCTTCCATGTTACAAAGATGTACCGCTCATGTCAAGGTTGTTTATCTTTATCTTAATCCATGTAATCTTTAAAATGTCATATTTGCCTTTACAACAGCAAGGGGGTGGTACAACACGACGGGAAGACTGACCCTCCCTGACGAGCCCCCCGAAGGCCCGAAACACCACCACATAGTGCCGATAGACGACAGGGCTGACACCAGAAAGGGTGGACAGAGCACACAGGGGCACATACCGTCGTGAGTACGCACACTTAGCCGCAGGTACACAACCACACTACAAACGCCCACAAGATACAGGTACGCCGATATTACCCATAACCCTACCCACGTGAGACAACCTGAATTAACAAAACACCGAGACGGAAACTCAAAGGGTAATGACAAACTCGCATACGCTCCCCCCCACCTCGATCCCACCAACCCCCCTCATTCCTGACTGGTCACCTCTCGAACAGACGTGCACCCCACGACGCACACTCCCACCGACAGATGACTGAGTGCCATCGCACCACTGCACATCACCCTACATGGGCATGTTTGAGATGCTTACCTTGCTCAACTGGTTTAACTTGTTCAATATGTTTAAAACGTCTGAAATGTTTGACTTGTTTAAAATGTTACCTACGATCTTCCTGTGCATGCTACTGTTTAATGATATAGGTTATACGAATGTATCAGAAAGTCCCTCCCTCACCCCGCCCCATTCTCGCAACGCTCAACTCACGAAAACACCACTGCGGGGCCGAAGCGGACATCCGCTTCCACACTACACAGACCGCTTTCGCTCCCTTTTACGACTCTACCCTTCATGGGTGCCACTTCAACCTCCACCACAGAGCTAATGGGCAGCAGGAGACGGATGAGGGCCGACTGAGACTCACCACTCACCGGGAAGTCATCAGTGGGCGACCATCCCTCCCCCGACACTGCCAACCCCACGGGTGTACTGCCAACAACCTGTGAGGTGGACCCACAGGACTTCGTCCCTGGACCTCCGCCTCCCAGCGGCACATTACCCCTACTTACTGTCGCCTCTGCGACCCGATCACACCTACCACACCCCACACCCCTCCCCACTGCCCCTCCCCCTCCCCTCCTTACACCTCCCACTCCGGGCCTGAAGGTGACCCGGTGGCATGGGTTCGCTTCCCCCCGCTCCCCGCGCCCCTGGCGCGGGCAGAAGCGATGGCAACTCCATCAACCTCTACACGATAAACGCAAGGGGCCTCAACTCACCACACCAACGAGCCAGAGCCCTGCGAGAGATTAGGGCACTGGGGATATCGGTGGCCTTCTTCCAGGAAACCCACTTCCACACTCCCCAGGCCCCTAGATTCTCCAACAGATACTATCCCACGGGATACTTCGCCCACAACCCCCTGAACAAATCCAATTCAAATTCGAAGCGGAGATACAGGACGCGGAAGGCAGGTACCTTTTCATTAAAGGGAACATAGGCAACTCCAAAATCACTCTGGCGAATTTATACCTCCCGAACAAGGGCCAGAAGCAATTCCTGTCCTCCGCCCTACGAACCCTGGAAACATTTGGAGAGGGCACCGTCATAATTGGAGGGGACTTCAATGCCCCCCTGGACCCCAGAGTCGACACGTCGAAAGGCGTCTCCACGATTCCGGACCATGTCCTCCGAGGCATGAGATCCCTTCTCTCCGAGCATCTACTAGCGGACTGCTGGCGCATTCTCCACAATACGGAAAGGGACTATACATACTACTCAGCACCACACAGCTCCTATTCAAGATTAGACTACTTCTTCATACAACACAGGAACCTAGACACGCTGAGATCTGCCCGCATTGCACCCATAACCTGGTCCGACCACGCACCACTAATCCTCGCCATCGATAACCCCAGACCCTACAAACCGCAATGGACGTGGAAGCTAAACGAATCCCTCCTGGAAGACCCAATCATCCAAACGGAAATACGCACCGCTTTGGAACACTACTTCCTCACCAACAAGCCACCTGACTGCACACTACCCACCATTTGGGAAGCGCACAAATGCGTCATCAGAGGCATTCTCATCAAGCACGGCACCCGCCTGAAACGACAACGCGCACAAGAAATTTCACACCTCATCGACCGAGTGACCCAACTTGAAACACGACACAAACGCTCCCTTGACCACGCTACCTACAAACAACTCCTGGACGCCAAAGCAGATCTAAACACGCGCCTCACATCTAAGATTACATTCCAGTTTCAACTCACAAAGAAAACATTCTATGAATACAGGAACAAGAGCGGCAAACTGCTCGACAGAGCGCTGAGAGCACGGAGGCAAAAGAGCCATGTCCAACGGATCGCACTGAGGGGACAATCACTGCTCACGCCGAAAACAATCTCGGAGGGGTTCAGACAATATTACTCCTCACTATACAACCTGCCCGCAAACCCTTCACGCCAGACCGTAACGGCGGAGACCTTCGAGGCTCGCCAGAAGGCATATATCACACAACACATGACAACTAAGCTCCCACCCGAAACCGTTGCTGCCCTGGAGGAAGACATCACGAGCGCAGAAGTATGCTTGGCCATCAAAAAAGCCAAGCAGGGAAAGAGTCCTGGCCCGGACGGATATACGGCAAAATATTACAAGATGTTCGCGGACGTTCTTACCCCACACTTGCTCAACCTCTTCAACTCCATTCAAAACGGAGGCTCATTAGACCCCGCTTCGCTTCGAGCCCACGTAGTGATAATACCAAAAGAAGGGAAGGACCCGTCCTCCTGTGCCAGTTACCGCCCGATCTCCTTGCTGAACACTGACCTCAAATTGTTCGGCAAGATTCTGGCTCTTCGCCTCCAACCGCTACTGCCAGACCTAATCCACCCTGACCAGGTAGGATTCGTGGAAGGCAGAGAGGCCAGGGACAACACCACCAAGGCGCTCAACCTGATCCACGCAGCAAAGCAGGGTCCCTTGCCCGCCCTACTGGTCTCAACGGACGCGGAGAAGGCCTTCGACAGGGTCGATTGGTCCTTCCTGCGGTCCACACTGGCACACCTCGGATTAGGTCAGCACATGATGGCCTGGATATCGGCCCTGTACACCAACCCAACAGCCAGGGTACAGGTGAACGGACTCCTCTCAAAAAATGGCACGAGACAAGGCTGTCCATTATCACCTTTGCTCTTTGTCCTCAGTCTGGAGCCGTTCCTCAACGCCATTAGAGCTCAACCTGGCATCTCCGGAATTGGAGGCAGCTGGGGAGTCAGCAAAGTCTCCGCATATGCGGATGACCTCCTGTTCACTATCACCAACCCACGGCACTCTCTCAGAGTACTGTTGCAGCAATTCAACACGTATGGCACCTTGTCAAACCTAAAAATCAACTACACTAAATCTGAGATTCTCAATGTGGGATGCCCCCAAGCGCTGGTTACCAGCTTACAGAATGACTTCCCCTTCCGCTGGTGCGCAGAGGCGATCAAATACCTGGGGACATGGCTATCGGCGGACCCTACGGACACCTTCCGCATCAACTTCCCCCCCCTGGAACGGATCACAAAAGACCTGAATGCCTGGCACCTCCCCCATATCACATGGCTGGGCAGGATCAGTGTACTCAAGATGAATGTTCTCCCACGTCTCCTGTACCTCCTACAGACCCTACCAGTCCATATCCCCAAATCCTTTTTTTGCACAAGTCCGAAAAACAATGGCAGGATACGTGTGGCACCGTAAAAAAGCGAGACTGAACTTTGCCGCTCTCACCAAACCCAAACTGCATGGGGGCCTAGGCTTACCAGACCTGACAAAATACCGACAGGCGATACACCTCCAACGACTGATTGAATGGACACACAACCCAAAGGACAAACTGTGGATACCGATAGAGGCGAGCTTCTCGCAAACTCCCCTCTCCCTCCTCCTGTGGCTACTGAAAGCAACGCCAGGCGAATTGCCGAAACAACATCCAACGCTGAACGTCACAATGACCATCTGGAGGAGACTGGCCCTACAAAAGGACATGGCCCCGGAGCTCTCACCTCTCTGCCCTGTATCGCACAACCCACGACTCCCTCCGGCGGAGGATCCCCGCTACATTACAGCGCTGGGACTACCAACCCCCTGCAGGTTGAAGGACGTGTACAAACAGGGCACAATCACACCCCTGGGAGAACTGGTCCCGAATAACCCGCACACCTGGTCGCTCCTCTTCAAATACCATCAACTGAAGAGGTTCCTGCAGACCACGCTTGGACTGGACTCAGCGGCCCGAGCACTCACCGCCTTTGAGACGATGTGCACGAACCCCCCGAGCCCACCGCACGCAATATCGTTACTATACCGCACACAGATTACACCACCCACCGATGCACCTCTCCCTTATTTCACTAAATACTGGGAAAGGGATCTAGGACACGCACTCCCTGCGGAACAATGGACCACAGTGTTCACGCTCATACATAAAGCATCCATAGCCACCAAATTCCAGGAAACCGGGTATAAAATGCTCTCGCACTGGTACAGGACACCCGAGAAACTATCCATAATAACAGCTGCCTGCGAACCCGAATGCTGGAGGTGCGGGAGGGAACTGGGATCCCTCTTCCATATTTGGTGGACCTGCCCACACATCAAACCCTTTTGGTCGGCGATTCACGCTGTCATGGTGACCATAACGGACGCAAACATACAACTCACACCGGAAACCTACCTACTCCAACTAACCTCAATCCCCACAACTAAATTCAAGAGATCAGTGATACCACATCTCCTAAACGCGGCGCGTAGTCTTATTCCGACACACTGGAAACAACCCACGGCCCCGACGCTAAGAGAATGGCTAGCCAGAGTGGAGGACATCAGACAGATCGAGGAGCTGATCCTCTCGGCGGCCGGACGTATACAGCGCTACCACGACACCTGGTACCACTGGCTAAGATGGCTCGCCTCCCCCACCGGGACCGGAGGAGACACGCAACCCCCGGGATCAAACACGAGGCCCCCCCTGCCGGAGGGCCCAGACAGGAACGACGGAGCATCGGAGGCAGTCCCGACGGAAAGACGGAACCGAAAAGAGCGCGCCGATGCCGGACCCAGGGATGGGGGGAGCTGGGACGCAGGCCCGGGAGCCCGAAGCCCACACCCCACCTCTCACACCCAGGCACACCCAAACTAATTCCTGGTCACCCCCCGCCATCACCACCTCCCCTTTACCCCCCTCCTACTACCCCTGACCGCACGTCACCCCCTACCAGAGTGACAACGCCGAGCACGAGAACCACTTGAGACACCTGACACACACGACTCCCTCCCACGCCTGACAGAGGGCGACACAAGCCACACGCCAGGTAACGAACGGGGGTCCCGTCAGGGACGCAAAGCAAACACACACTACAGAACCCCGGCGACAGACCCCCTACCACACACCACGGACCAACCTGCTACCTGAGGACCCCAGAATCCATGACCCCACGCTACAGGCGACTGCAACTGAAGGGATACCTCGACCCACATCTCCCTGCTGCCCACAGGCCGCCCTCCCTCCTCCAGAGCAGACCCTGTGTTCCAAACACGGAACAATAGAACACCACATACCCCACCTTATGGGGCATCACCCACCGCAACAAGCCTCTACCACACACTGTATCACACTAATACCCACTCCTACGCAGATGACATCCTCACCACAAGCAGTCAGAGGCAAACAGACATCGGACACTATACATACACTGTGAGGTGACATACGGTGGTAAAAGCTCAAACGAGCGTCAGCCCCGAATGTCACATACATAGCAATACCCTCTGTATGACTCGCTGTATCATGCAATTGTACAGCCTACTGCTATTTGGGATGCACATGATTGCCTTCATTAATGTATGTACAACTTACGCAAAAACAGGCATCGCTCCTCATTGTACGTAATGGCTACAAGCTCACTAGATAATAAGCTTCTGGTCCTTTTCCTTACCCTCGCTATTCTCAAGCTAAACTCATCAATGATACTATGAACCAAGCAACTCACTAAACTATGTACAAGTTTCTTTCCTACCACAAATATGCTCATACACTTGTAACCAATGCGCTTGTCAAGGCTGTTGTGGCCATACAAGAAATGTTGTGATATTTCATGCACTATAAAAATAAAAAAAATATTGGAATAAAAAAAATAAAAAAAAATAACGATCATTTAACTGAGAATTTGAAGTAGTGTGTGTATATGAGTCTGTGTGTGTATATGTGTGCTTACAAGGCTGTGTGTATGAGTCTGTGTTTATATGTATGTGTGTGTATACGAATGTAATCGTGTCTGAATATGAATGTGCACATGGATGTCAGTATATGGAGAGGGGTGTGCCAAATTACATGTTCACCCCAGGTGCCAAGTAACCTAGGTACACCTCTGGAATTACGATCAGCCATTTATTTTAAGTTATAACGTCATAGGCTGGAATATGCAACGACACGCAAGGAGATATTTTACTCTTTTAAGAGTGTGGGATCATCACTACAGCATTATCATTCATGAACAATTCACACAGATGCATCACAGTGTAAAAGTATGAACTACCACCCACAGGCCCAAAAATGTATGAAATTACTTTGCTTCCTGTATGTACAAAAAGAGAGATGTGTTGTAATTTCCTCTTGTCCCATATTAATGTAGCTCAGGTTTACCAGAGCATCATTCCATGCAATGGAACAGTCTATTGTACAGTCCCTTTTTATTATCCTTGTCTGCATGATGCCCCACCAAACCCCTGTTCTGTTGTTCACTTTTGAATGTAGTCAGGTGCCCTTATCTGTACTGTGCACCAGACCCCGGCTTGTCCTAGTTTACGCTGTCTCTTTGTGCCCTTGACCTCGGATCGTTCCTGACTCTGTCTCCTCTCATATACGTCGAGTCCGGCGATTCTAAGGTCCGGTAGATGTATCTCTCCTCTGTGTTGTCTTTTGTCGAGTTGAATCCTGCGAGTTGGGGTATATTTTCGTTACATTACGATAGGGCCATGGACCCCGCAGATTTAGCTCAGCAAATGGCTTCTCATGAGGCTAGGTTTGTAGAGCAGGACCACCGTATGGATCAGATAGCTCAGGCTCTCCAGATGCTCTTGTCTAGAACTATTCCTGCAACCGCACCTAACCCTCCTACACCTCTTCTTCCCGAAGTATCCACTATGCATAATACTTCGCCCCATTTAACACCCCCTCCCAGGTATGCAGGGGAAGCTAAGACATGCAGACGTTTCATTAATCAAATAGAATTCCACTTTGAGATGTATCCACGTTCCTTTCCCACTGATAGGTCTAAAGTGGGGGTTTTTGATGCATCAACTTACTGACAAAGCACTTGAGTGGGCTATTTGGGAGGCCAATGGACCTATGGTGCATAATTTCAATAGTTTCCTTACGGCTTTCCGTAGAACCTTTGACACAACTAAAAGGTCAAAGAATGCCGCCAGAATATTAATGAGAATCAAACAGGGCTCTAGGTCTGTGGCTGACTATGCCATTCAGTTTCGTACCCTTGCTTCACAGGTAGATTGGACCAACAATGGGTTAACTACTGCATTTATGGAAGGTTTATCTGATAGTATATTGGATGAGGTAACAGCTAGGGAACTTCCTATTGCATTAGAGGACCTTATTGACTACCTCATTGATTTAGATAACAGAATTCGTGACAGGCTCTATACCAAGAACAGGAATAGGTAGTCAACGTTTAGTTACACCTAATAACCTCAAAGTTGATAAACCCATGCAATTAAGGGTTGCGAAACTCTCTGATACTGAAAAATTGCTTAGAAGAAGGGACGGACTCTGCCTATACTGTTGTCACGATTCCGGGGAACCCAACACGCTAACACACACACAGACACACACACAGAAAGTGTGCAGTACCGGTCCTTAGAGTGGCCGGGCTAAGCACACACAGAATAGTCAGGAGACAAGCCGAGTAAGGGGAACCAGAAAACAGAATAACGAGAAACAAGCCGAGGTCAAAGGGTAGGAGAAAGTCACAAAGTCAGTATATCAAGCCAGAGAGTACTTAACCAGAAAGCACACGTTCACAATCAATACTAAGAAGCAAAGACCACAACAGGGCACAGAAAGACAGGAAAGGTAAGTATTTAAATCCTAGCCTGAATCCTGATTGGCTAACCACCAATCAGTATTAACAAACACACGTGGGGGATATCTATACCCCCCACTGTGTTTGTTGCACTGTAGCTTTAACGCCGGGTCACGTGAGTGACCCCGGCGCTTAGATAATAGTGCCGGCTCCCAGCGTGCAGCGTTAGACATGCTGCCGCTGGGAGGAGGAGAGGAGGACGCGAGCGGCGTGTCAAGATGAGAGGACGCCGCTCGCTTATCGGTAAGGGGAGAGGGGACCGCGAGCCCTGACATAACCCCCCCTCGAAGACCGCCCAGAGGGCGGGAAGCCGAAGGCTTCAAAGGAAACCACGCATGAAAGGAGCGGATCAAGGAGGGGGCGTTCAAGTCAGAGACAGAAACCCACGACCGCTCCTCCGGGCCGTAACCCTTCCAATCAACCAGATACTGCAACCGGCCTCTAGAGAAACGAGAATCAAGGAGAGCAGCCACCTCATATACGTCACTAGAGACTGCGCGAAGGGTATCGGAACGCCTGAGAGACCCAGAGAACCGATTACAGAGCAAGGGCTTCAAAAGGGAGGTGTGAAAGGTGTTAGGTATGCGCATGGAAGGGGGTAAGGCCAGGGAGTAGGATACAGGATTAACCCTACGCAAGACCTTATAGGGGCCAAGGAACTTGGGCGCGAACTTCATCGAGGGAACCCTAAGGCGGAGATTCCTAGAGGACAACCAAACCCTATCACCCGGAGCATAAGAAGGAGCCGCACATCTGCGACGATCAGCAAATCTCTTTTGAGTAGCAGCAGCACGACAAAGAGCAGCATGGACCTGATCCCACATCTTCCGTAAGGAGGCGAGGTGCTCGTCCAAAGCGGGCATTCCCTTGTCGGAGAACACACCGGGAAGGACAGCGGGTTGGAACCCATAAGCCACCATAAAAGGACTTACGCCAGTAGAAGAATGAGACACAGTGTTTCTGGCAAACTCAGCCCAGGGAAGGAGATGGGACCAGTTGTCCTGGTGTGCATTCGTGAAACAGCGTAAATACAACTCCACAGACTGATTTGCTCGTTCGGCAGCTCCATTAGATTGCGGATGATAGGAGGAAGTAAATGATAAGGAGACCCCCATCTCAGCACAAAAGCCTCTCCAAAACCTAGAGACAAACTGAGGGCCCCTGTCAGATACGATATCTTGTGGTATACCATGCAAGCGGAACACTTCTTTGGCAAACACCTGAGCCAACTGAACCGCAGAAGGTAGCTTCTTAAGCGGAATGAAGTGCGCCATTTTGGAGAACCTATCCGTTACAGTCAAAATTACTGTCTGCCCATCAGATGAAGGAAGATCCACAATAAAGTCCATGGATAAGTGTGTCCACGGTTTCTTGGGTACAGATAGGGGCATAAGGAGTCCCAGGGGTTTAACATTAGGGGACTTACACTGTGTACAGACACGGCAAGCCTGCACGTAATCTACCACGTCTTTTTTGAGTGAGGGCCACCAAAACTGTTGGAAAAGACCCTTGTAAGTCTTGGTAACCCCTGGATGACCAGCCGTTTTGGCTGTGTGAAATAAAGTTAACAACTTCTTTCTGTCTTTTACTTTCACGTACAGCTTACCAGTAGGAGTCTCAGAGGGTGCTTGGGATTGGTATGACTTGATACCATCAAGAAAAAGAGACGAGATAACCAAACGGGTAGTAGCTATTATATTAGTTGTGGGTACAATGGGCTCAGGAGTGGAGGTAATAGAATCTACAGGTTCGTACTGGCGGGAGATGGCATCAGCCTTGACATTTCGATAACCAGGCCTGTATGTGATTATGTACTGAAAACGTGAGAGAAATAAAGACCATCTAGCCTGACGAGAGGATAACCTCTTAGCATCTGCGATATAGGATAGATTTTTATGATCGGTTATAACCAGAATCTTGTGTCTAGCTCCCTCTAACAAGTACCTCCATTCTTTAAATGCCATCACTATAGCTAATAATTCCCTGTTCCCAACATCGTAATTCTTTTCAGACTCTGACAAGCGTTTTGAAAAGTAGCCACAGGGAAGGAGGGGTTCGTCATACGATTGTCTTTGTGACAACACTGCTCCTATACCTGATTCAGAGGCGTCTACTTCCAGTACAAAGGGAAGGGAAGGATCGGGATGGTGTAACACAGGGGCAGTGGCAAATGCCTTTTTTAGAGTCTCGAAGGCCACAATAGCATTAGGATTCCAAACCCTGGGGTGTAAACCCTTTTTTGTCAGTTTAGTGATAGGGGAAATAATGGATGAGAAGTTTTTAACAAACTTTCTACAATAATTGGCAAACCCTATAAATCGCTGTATTGCCTTAAGTCCTTGGGGAAGGGGCCAGGACAGTATAGCTTCCAATTTTGAAGGATCCATGCTGAATCCTTGTTCAGAAATAACATAACCCAGGAATTGTACAGAAGTTTGGTCGAATAAGCATTTCTCCAATTTACAATAAAGACCGTTCTGCAACAACCTTTTAAGCACCATCCTAACATGAGTATGATGTGTCTCCAAATCTGGAGAATATACCAGTATGTCATCAAGGTAGACTACGGCACAGACATGCAGTAGGTCTCTAAGGACATCGTTTATGAGATCCTGAAATACGGCAGGAGCATTACACAATCCAAAAGGCATGACTAGATACTCGTAATGCCCACTGCGTGTATTGAACGCCGTTTTCCATTCATCGTTCTCTTTGATACGAACAAGGTTATAAGCCCCCCTGAGGTCTAGTTTTGTAAAATATTTAGAACCTTTGACACGATCAAACAACTCCGTAATGAGAGGGATCGGATAGGCATTTTTAATCGTTATATTGTTTAGTGCTCTGTAATCTATACATGGTCTCAAATCACCCTCCTTTTTCGCCACAAAAAAGAAACCAGCACCAGCCGGAGAGGAGGACCTTCTAATAAAACCTTTAGTTAAGGCCTCCCGTATGTACTCCTCCATGACCTGGTTCTCTTTCTCAGAAAGAGGGTAGACCTTACCCCTAGGAGGCATAGTACCCGGTAATAGGTTAATGGCACAGTCATACTCACGGTGTGGAGGTAACTTATCTGCCTCCCTTTTTTCGAAAACCAATGCAAGGTCTGCATATACAGAAGGGACAGAAACAGAAAGTGGTTTAGCTGTGGGCACGTTGAGTAAACAAACGGGACGTACCTGGGCCATACAGTCTCGTTGACAAGATTCCCCCCAGGAGAGTATATCTAAACAACCCCAATTAAGTACTGGGTTGTGTTTAACTAACCAGGGAAAACCCAGAACGATGGTAGCAGTAGGGGAGTCATTTATTTGAAAGGTTAATCGTTCCTTGTGTAAAGCACCCACAGACATAACTATATCTTGGGTTTCATGGGTCACCAGAGGTTTCTCAAGTGGTCTACCATCTATGGCCTCAACGGCCAAGGGTGTGGCCTTTCGGATCAAAGTCAGGGCTGCGGTTTTGGCAAAGTTCTCATCCATAAGGTTGTCTGCCGCACCTGAATCGATCAAGGCTTTGGTTGTTATAGTGGTTTTATTGACCAAAAGAGAAACTGTAATAAACGGTCTGGAGATGGACACATGAGGGGACAAGGTCATAACACCCGAGGCCGACCCCTCTCTGGGCCTTAGGTGCTGTAGTTTCCCTGTAACTTAGGGCAGGTATTACAGTGGTGCCCCCTCTTACCACAATAAAGACATAACCCCTCCCTTCTACGATACGTTCTTTCAGCCTCAGTTAACCCTGTAGCACCCATTTGCATGGGTTCGGGGGATGATTGTCTAGGAGCGGGTAATGCTAGTAATGCAGTACTGGGTAGAGCAGGTAACACCCGTGTATCCAGCCGTCTTTGAGTACGCCTCTCTCTAATACGGTTATTAATAAGGATTACATAGTCTATAACATCATCCAGAAGAACAGGCAGTTCCCTGGATGCTATTTCATCCAGTATGTAAGCGGCCAAACCCTCCTGAAAGGCTGTTACGAGGGCGTCATTATTCCAAACCACTTCAGCTGCTAGAGTGCGGAATTCGATAGTATAATCCGCTACAGATCTGTTACCCTGTCGAACCCTAAGCAGAGCTTTGCCAGCAGAGGCAACCCTACCGGGTTGATCAAACGTGCGTTTGAATGCTGACAAAAAAATCTGCAAAGGACATAGGAGACATATTTTCCCACATGGGGTTTGCCCATGCTAAAGCTCTCCCAGACAGGTGGTTTATCAAAAAGGCAATTTTGGACCTGTCGGTGGGATAGGAACGTGGATTCATCACCAAATGGATGTCAATTTGATTGAGGAAACCACGACACAAAGCTGGGTCACCACTATAGCGCTGTGGCGGTGTCATATGGACTACATGAGCAGGAACGGGTACTGGAGTGGCAATGGGTTCGGGCACAGCAGCAACCGCCTCCTGGATGGCAGGCTGCAGGTGTGCAGTACGAGCCAGTATGGTCTGCAAAGCCTGAGCAAACTGATCTATACGGTGGTCCAAGCCATCCATTCTAGCCTCCTGATTAACTAGGAGCTGTGGTATGTCAGCAGGTTCCATTATGGCCCTGTTGTAATGTCACGATTCCGGGGAACCCAACACGCTAACACACACACAGACACACACACAGAAAGTGTGCAGTACCAGTCCTTAGAGTGGCCGGGCTAAGCACACACAGAATAGTCAGGAGACAAGCCGAGTAAGGGGAACCAGAAAACAGAATAACGAGAAACAAGCCGAGGTCAAAGGGTAGGAGAAAATCACAAAGTCAGTATATCAAGCCAGAGAGTACGTAACCAGAAAGCACACGTTCACAATCAATACTAAGAAGCAAAGTGTCAGGATCGGGTCAGGGATCCAACACGCAGAGTACAAAGAGTAGCAGATACGTATACCGGTCCTTAGAATGGCCGGACTTAACGTATAACTACGATAGAATGGTCAGAGACAAGCCGAGGTCGAGGGAACGAGAAGACAGGTAAGCGAGAGACAAGCCGGGTCAAGGATAACAGAAAGACAGGAGAGTAAATATCAAAGCCGGGTCGGAACCAAAAGACAAGAGAATAACAAAGCACTGTGTGACTAGGCGGACTAGAACCACGACAGGGCAATGAGTAAATGAGATAGCCACTGTTAAGTATGCTGGTTAGGGAGAGAAGACACGCCTCCGGCGAGTCCTGATTCGTCTCCACTGATTTGAGTGACAGGGTGTTCCGGGTTGGCGTCATGACGTCGGCCTCTGAGCCTCCTGCTATAAAAGGAAGTAGCTCCCTCGCGGCCGGCGTTTGCAAGACCGGGTGAACCGCGAGGAACCGAGGAGACATGCCGTCCGGACGGATAAACTTCTAAGTCTCTACCTCTCTTAGAGGTAGAGGCTTCAGGTACCCTGACAGTACCCCCCCTCTCAGATACGCCCACCGGGCGGAAGGAGCCGGGGCGAGATGGAAAGCGAGAGTGAAATGCCCTGCGAAGGTGAGGAGCATGAACATCCTCTTGTGGTACCCAACTCCTCTCCTCAGGACCATAACCCCTCCAGTTAACCAAATATTGTACTCTCCCCCGGGAGACACGAGAATCAATAATGGAGTTAACCTCATACTCCTCCTGACCCTCCACCTGAACAGGGCGCGGAGGGGCGATTGTGGAGGAGAATCTGTTACAGATTAGAGGTTTCAGCAATGACACGTGAAAGGAGTTTGGGATGCGTAAAGCGGCTGGGAGAGCTAGACGATACGCCACTGGATTAATTCGAGTCAAGATCCTGTAGGGACCAATATAACGAGGAGCGAATTTCATGGAAGGAACTTTAAGGCGAATATTCCTAGTACTCAACCAAACTCTATCGCCTGGAACAAAATTCGGGGCCGCCCTTCTACGTTTGTCAGCATGTTTCTTAACCAGCATAGAATTGTGTAGAAGAATCTGTCGAGTCTGATCCCACAACTTCCTCAAATTGGCCACATGGACATCAACCGACGGCACTCCTTGGGAAGGAGAAACCGAGGGAAGAATAGATGGGTGAAAGCCATAGTTCATGAAGAAGGGGCTTGAATGCGTAGAGTCACAAACGAGATTGTTGTGCGCAAACTCCGCCCAAGGAATCAAACCGACCCAATCGTCCTGGTGTTCGGAAACAAAACAACGTAGGTATTGCTCAATCTTCTGGTTGGTACGCTCGGCAGCTCCGTTAGACTGAGGATGATAGGCGGAGGAAAAATTCAATTTGATGCCTAATTGAGAACAGAATGATCTCCAGAAGCGTGAAACAAATTGGGAGCCTCTATCAGAAGTGATCTCCGAGGGAATCCCATGCAAGCGAAAAATTTCTTTAGCAAAGATTTCCGCCAATTCAGGAGAAGTCGGAAGTTTAGGCAACGGCACGAAATGTGCCATCTTGGTAAACCTATCGACTACGGTGAGGATAACAGTGTGCTTTTTAGAAACAGGCAAATCCACAATAAAGTCCATTGCCACACAGGACCAAGGTTTGCCAGGAATTTCCAGAGGCTGCAGAAGACCACAAGGAAGCGAATGCGGTAATTTAGTTTTAGTACAGACCACACAAACTCCGATAAAATCCTTAATATCCTTCCGTAGCGAAGGCCACCAGAAATCTTTGGAGATCAAAGAATACGTCTTGCGAACACCCGGATGACCGGCCACCTTACTCTCGTGAAGACACTGTAAGAGCTCCAATTGGAGTTCAGGAGGAACGAAAAGTCTGGAAGCCGGAGTCAGTCTAGGTGCCAGATGCTGCAAGCTCCTTATCTGATCAAGTAGCGGAGAATGGACTTTGAGAGTAGTGTTAGCAATAATGTTACACTTGGGTACTATAGAGGACAAAACCGGCTCAGATACGGCAGCAGGTTCATACTGGCGAGATAAGGCGTCGGCTTTAGAATTCTTAGAACCTGGCCTATATGTGAGTACGTAGTTGAAGTGAGTGAGAAATATGGACCAACGAGCCTGTCTAGATGATAGTCGTTTAGCCTCTCCAATATAGGATAAGTTTTTATGATCTGTCAAAATAGTAACAGGATGCAAAGTACCCTCCAATAAATGTCTCCACTCCTTCAAGGCCATTATAACCGCTAGTAGTTCCCTGTCACCAATGTCATATCTGCTTTCAGTACCTGACAACTTTTTGGAAAAGTATCCACAAGGATGTAATGGTTTATCTACACCCAACCTTTGGGACAGAACAGCACCTATACCTGTCTCAGAAGCGTCAACTTCGAGTAGGAAAGGTAGTGTAGTATCAGGGTGAACTAAAATTGGTGCGGAAGCAAACAGCTCCTTGAGTGTCTTAAAAGCCAGAAGTGCTTCAGTAGACCAATTCTTAGTGTCAGCCCCTTGTTTGGTCATATTGGTGATGGGAGCAATGATAGAGGAGTATCCCTTAATGAAACGTCTGTAGTAATTGGAGAAACCAATAAATCTCTGGATAGCCTTGAGACCCTTAGGTAAAGGCCAATCTAATATGGATTGGAGCTTCTCCGGGTCCATTTCAAACCCTTCCCCAGAAATCACATAACCAAGAAAGGTAGTTTGTGATTGGTCAAAGCTGCATTTCTCTAGTTTGCAGTATAAGCCATGCTGAAGGAGTTTGTGTAAAACCCTTCTGACTTGTCCGTGGTGAGTCTCAATATCCCTGGAATGTATAAGTATATCATCAAGGTATACAATCACACAGTCATCTTGAAACTCCCTAAGAACCTCATTAATAAGGTCCTGAAATACCGCCGGGGCATTGCAGAGACCAAAAGGCATTACAGTATACTCATAGTGCCCATATCGAGTATTGAATGCAGTTTTCCACTCGTCACCGTCGTGAATTCTCACCAAATTATAAGCACCTCTAAGGTCTAACTTAGTGAAAATTTTAGAACTTTTTAATCGATCAAAAAGCTCGGTGATCAAGGGAATCGGATATACATTTCTGATGGTTATCTTGTTAAGACCTCGGTAGTCAATGCAGGGTCTTAAAGAACCATCCTTCTTTTTAACAAAAAAAAATCCAGCCCCAGCAGGAGAGGAGGATCTTCTAATGAACCCCTTGTCTAGGTTCTCACGAATATACTCCTCTAGAACTAAGTTTTCATTCGTAGACAAAGGGTATACATGACCCCTGGGGGGCATGGTACCAGAAAGTAAATTAATTTTGCAATCAAAAGGCCTATGTGGTGGTAAGGTATCAGCCTTTCCTTTGTCAAATACTGCCTTTAAATCTTGATACAGGGACGGTATCTGTACCTTGGTAGAGTCGGTAGCGTTATTAAGTGAGTTGACACTACAAAGAGGTGACACTTTCTTTAAACAATTCTCTTGACAATCCTGACCCCACGAAACTATCTCCCCTGATCTCCAATCTATAACGGGGTTATGTCTCTTAAGCCAGGAGTATCCCAGGACTATGGGAACAGAAGGAGATGAAATGAGTAGTAGGGATATTTCCTCCTTGTGTAGAATACCAGTAGTTAAGTAAAGAGGTATGGTCTCCCGGAAAATCACAGGCTCAACTAAAGGTCTACCATCAATGGCTTCAACAGCCAAGGGTGTCTTCCTTAACTGGGATGGGATAGTGTGTTTGGTGAGAAACTCTTGGTCGATAAAACTCTCAGCAGCGCCGGAGTCTATCAATGCCATAGTCTCTAAAGTTCCCTTCTCCCAAGTTAAAGAGACCGGTAATAGGAGTCTATGTTCTTTGTAGTTATGAGTAGAGGACAAAATCGAAACACCCAAGGTCTGTCCTCTAGAGAAACTTAGGTGCGAGCGTTTCCCGGACGACTGGGACAGCTCAAACGTACATGACCTCTGGCCCCACAATACATACACAGTCCCTCCCTTCTCCTGTACTGTCTCTCCTCCTCTGATAGACGAGTAAGGCCTAACTGCATAGGTTCTGAAACCTGTGGATTTTTGGTTTCAGAAATTTGAAATGATGGTGCTAGTGTAAAGGAAGATTTACCGGTTCTATCTCGAGTATTTTGTCTCTCCCTTAGACGTTCGTCAATACGAGAGATAAAGGAAATTAAGTCCTCCAGATTCTCGGGAAGCTCTCTTGTCGCTACCTCATCAAGTATTACATCAGATAATCCATTTAAGAATACGTCTATATAGGCCTGTTCATTCCATTTTACCTCTGCCGCCAAAGACCTGAACTCTAGTGCGTAATCCACAAGTGTTTGGTTGTCTTGTCTAAGGCGCAACAGTAATCTGGCTGCATTGACCCTCCTGCCAGGGGGATCAAAAGTTCTTTTAAAAGCAGCTACAAAGGCATTATAGTTATAGACTAATGGATTATCATTCTCCCACAACGGATTAGCCCATCTCAGAGCTTTCTCAATGAGTAAGGTAATAATAAATCCCACTTTTGCCCTATCAGTAGGGTATGAACGAGGCTGTAGTTCGAAATGAATACTAATCTGGTTCAAAAAGCCACGACACCTTTCAGGGGAACCAGCATAACGTACAGGTGGGGTAACTCGGGAAGAAGCACCTACAGTAGCTACCTCTAGCCCTGAACCCACAGAAGAAGCAGACATATTACGCATCTCTTCAGGTGGATTAATAGGACGAGACAGCAGCGCCTGTAGTGCTAGAGCCATCTGATCCATCCTATGATCCATGGCGTCAAACCTAGGATCAGGAGAACCAAGCTGACAATTTGTACCTGCAGGATCCATGGCCCTGTCGTAATGTCAGGATCGGGTCAGGGATCCAACACGCAGAGTACAAAGAGTAGCAGATACGTATACCGGTCCTTAGAATGGCCGGACTTAACGTATAACTACGATAGAATGGTCAGAGACAAGCCGAGGTCGAGGGAACGAGAAGACAGGTAAGCGAGAGACAAGCCGGGTCAAGGATAACAGAAAGACAGGAGAGTAAATATCAAAGCCGGGTCGGAACCAAAAGACAAGAGAATAACAAAGCACTGTGTGACTAGGCGGACTAGAACCACGACAGGGCAATGAGTAAATGAGATAGCCACTGTTAAGTATGCTGGTTAGGGAGAGAAGACACGCCTCCGGCGAGTCCTGATTCGTCTCCACTGATTTGAGTGACAGGGTGTTCCGGGTTGGCGTCATGACGTCGGCCTCTGAGCCTCCTGCTATAAAAGGAAGTAGCTCCCTCGCGGCCGGCGTTTGCAAGACCGGGTGAACCGCGAGGAACCGAGGAGACATGCCGTCCGGACGGATAAACTTCTAAGTCTCTACCTCTCTTAGAGGTAGAGGCTTCAGGTACCCTGACACAAAGACCACAACAGGGCACAGAAAGACAGGAAAGGTAAGTATTTAAATCCTAGCCTGAATCCTGATTGGCTAACCACCAATCAGTATTAACAAACACACGTGGGGGATATCTATACCCCCCACTGTGTTTGTTGCACTGTAGCTTTAACGCCGGGTCACGTGAGTGACCCCGGCGCTTAGATAATAGTGCCGGCTCCCAGCGTGCAGCGTTAGACATGCTGCCGCTGGGAGGAGGAGAGGAGGACGCGAGCGGCGTGTCAAGAGGAGAGGACGCCGCTCGCTTATCGGTAAGGCGGTGTCAGGGTACCTGAGGCCTCTACCTCTGAGAGAGGTAGAGACTTAGTCGTTTATCCATCTAGACGAGCCGTTTCCCCCGTTCCTCGCGGTCCATCCGGTCACTTAAACGCTGGCCGCGAGGGATCCGCTTCTTTTTCTAACATGACGCTCGGTACGTGACGTCATGACGCCATCCCCAGCGACCTGTCACTCAATTGTCCGATATCTAATCAGGACTCGTCGGAGGCGTGTCTACTCCCGGAGTCAGGGTATTTAAGCTTGCTTCTCTCATCAGCTCATTGCCCTGTCGTGGTTCTAGCTTGTCTAGTCACTCAGTGCTCCTGTATTCTAGTATTCTCTTTGGTTCTGACCCGGCTTGTTGTTCTACTCTGCTTATCTCTGTTATCCCTTTGACCCGGCTTGTCTCTCGCTTACCTGTCTTCTCGTTCCCTCGACCTCGGCTTGTCTCTGACCATTCTCTATTATTCTCTGTACGTTAGTCCGGCCATTCTAAGGTCCGGTATACGTACCTTTCTACTATTTGTACTCTGCGTGTTGGATCCCTGTCCCGATCCTGACATTACGACAGGGCCAATGGATCCTGCAGGTACAAACAGTCAGCTTGGGTCTTCCGACCCCAGGTTTGACGCCATGGAACACAGGATGGATCAGATGGCCCTAGCACTGCAGGCGCTATTGTCTCGTGCTAGTAACCCACCAGAGGAGACACGTACTCCTTCGATTTCTCCTGTAAGTTCAGGTCTAGAGGTAGCCACTGTAGGTGCTTCTTCTCGTATTACCCCACCAGTACGTTATGGCGGTTCCCCTGAGAAGTGTCGTGGCTTTTTGAACCAGATCAGCATCCATTTCGAATTACAACCCCGCTCCTATCCTACAGATAGAGCGAAGGTTGGATTTATTGTTACGTTACTCATTGAGAAAGCTCTGAGATGGGCCAATCCTTTATGGGAGAATGATAACCCGTTAGTCTATAATTATAATGCCTTTGTAGCTGCTTTTAGAAGAACTTTTGACCCTCCTGGTAGAAAGGTCAATGCAGCTAGATTACTGTTGCGCCTTAGACAGGAGAATCGAACACTTGTGGATTATGCACTAGAGTTCAGGTCCTTGGCGGCAGAAGTTAAATGGAACGAACAGGCTTATATAGATGTATTTTTGAATGGGCTATCAGATGTAATCCTTGACGAGGTCGCTACTAGAGAGCTTCCTGAGAATTTGGAGGATTTAATTTCTTTTATCTCTCGCATTGATGAACGCTTAAGAGAGAGGCAGAACACTCGAGACAGGACCCGTAGACCCTCCTTTAAACTAGCTCCTTCATTTCAAAATTCTGAGATCGAAACCTTACGTTTTCCAGAGCCTTTGCAGATAGGTAATACTCACCTCACAGAGGAGGAGAGACAGTACAGGAGAAGGGAGGGTTTATGTATGTACTGTGGAGTCAGAGGTCACTTACGCCTTAATTGTCCTAATCGTTCGGGAAACGCTCGCACCTAAGTTTCTCTAGAGGACAGGCCTTGGGTGTATCTATTTTGTCCTCTATTCACAATTATAAAGATCACAGGCTTCTGTTACCCGTTTCTTTGACTTGGGGGAGGGGAGTATTAAAAACCATGGCTTTGATCGATTCTGGAGCTGCTGAGAGCTTTATCGACCAACTTTTTGTTACCAAGAATGCGATCCCATCCCAGTTAAGGGAGACACCTCTGGCCGTTGAGGCCATAGATGGTAGATCTTTACTTGAGCCTGTTATTTTCCGTGAGACCATACCTGTTAATTTAACTGTTGGTATCTTACACGAGGAGGATCTATCCCTATTGATTATTTCCTCTCCTTCTATTCCCATAGTCCTGGGGTACTCCTGGTTAAAGAGACATAACCCTATCATTGATTGGGAGTTAGGGGAGATAGTCTCATGGGGTCAGAATTGTCAAGAGAGATGTTTGCGGAGGGTCTCGCCTCTTTGCCTAGCTAACACGTCGGCTAACTCCTCCAACCCTACAGAGACACAAATACCGCCTCAGTACCTGGATTTAAAGGCAGTATTTGATCAAAAGAGAGCCGATACCTTACCTCCACACAGGTCTTTTGATTGCAAGATTAACCTACTCCATGGTACCATGCCTCCCAGAGGTCATGTATACCCATTATCTACTAAAGAGAACTCAGTTCTAGAGGAGTATATTCACGAGAATTTAGACAAGGGATTCATTAGGAGATCCTCCTCTCCTGCCGGGGCTGGATTTTTTTTTTGTTAAAAAGAAGGATGGTACACTTAGACCTTGTATTGATTATCGAAGTTTGAACAAGATAACCATTAGGAATGCTTATCCCATTCCTTTGATTACCGAACTCTTTGATCGTTTAAAGGGTTCTAAAATTTTCACCAAGTTAGACCTCAGAGGGGCATATAACTTGGTGAGAATCCAGCAGGGACACGAGTGGAAGACGGCGTTCAATACTCGATATGGTCACTATGAGTATACAGTAATGCCTTTTGGGTTATGTAATGCACCGGCTGTATTCCAGGATCTAATTAATGAGGTTCTTAGGGAATTTCAGCATGATTGTGTTATTGTATACCTGGATGATATACTCATACATTCTAGAGAGATTGAGACTCACCACAAACAAGTCAGAAGGGTTTTGCACAAACTTCTTCAACATGGCCTGTACTGCAAATTGGAGAAATGTAGCTTCGATCAATCCCAAGTAAACTTCCTTGGTTATGTGATCTCTGGGGAGTGATTTAAGATGGACCCGGATAAACTCCAGTCCATTCTAGATTGGCCTTTACCTAAGGGTCTCAAGGCCGTTCAGAGATTTATTGGATTCTCCAATTATTATAGGCGCTTTATTAAGGGATACTCCTCTATTATCGCGCCTATCACCAATATGACCAAACAGGGGGCTGATACTAAGAATTGGTCTACGGAAGCTCTCCTTGCTTTCAAAACTCTCAAGGAGCTTTTTGCTTCCGCTCCAATTTTAGTTCACCCTGATACTACTCTGCCTTTCTTACTTGAGGTAGACGCCTCAGAGACTGGTATAGGTGCTATCCTATCTCAAAGGTTAGGTGTGGATAAACCGTTACATCCATGTGGATTTTTTTCTAAAAAATTATCTGGTGCTGAGAGCAGATATGACATTGGTGACAGAGAACTACTAGCTGTTATCAAGGCTTTAAAGGAATGGAGACATTTATTGGAAGGGACATTACATCCTGTTACTATTTTAACGGACCACAAGAACTTGTCCTATATTGGAGAGGCCAAGCGATTGTCTTCCAGGCAAGCTCGTTGGACGTTATTCCTCACCCATTTCAATTACGTTCTCACTTATAGGCCTGGTTCGAAGAATTCTAAAGCCGATGCCCTATCTCGCCAATATGAACCTTCTGCTTCATCTGAACCGGTTCTGTCCTCTATAGTACCCAAATGCAATATTATTGCTAACACAAGTCTCAAAATCCATTCTCCGTTGCTTGCCCAGATCATGAAGTCACAACATCTGGCACCTGGACAGACTCCTGAGGGAAGAAACTTTGTTCCTCCTGAACTCCAACTGGAGCTCTTACAGTGTTTCCACGAACGTAAGGTGGCTGGTCATCCTAGCATTCGCAAGACATATTCCCTGATCTCCAAGGATTTCTGGTGGTCTTCCTTACGAAAGGACATTGAGGAGTTCATCGGAGCTTGTGAGACTTGTACCAAGACTAAACAACCTCATACATCTCCATGTGGTCTGTTGCACCCCTTGGACATTCCAGAGAAACCATGGTCCTGTTTGGCCATGGACTTTATTGTGGATTTACCTGCTTCCAAGAGACAGACTGTTATTCTCACGGTGGTTGATAGATTCACTAAGATGGCTCATTTCGTGCCGTTACCTAAACTCCCGACTTCTCCTGAATTGGCGGAGATTTTCGCGAGAGAGGTTTTTCGCTTGCATGGGATACCTTCTGAAATTGTTTCTGATAGAGGCTCTCAATTTGTCTCACGATTCTGGAGATCCTTCTGTTCTCAATTAGGCATCAAATTGAACTTTTCCTCTGCCTATCACCCTCAGTCTAACGGAGCTGCTGAACGTACCAATCAAAAGATTGAACAATATCTGCGCTGCTTTGTTTCCGAACACCAGGACGATTGGGTCGGTTTGATTCCTTGGGCGGAGTTCGCACACAATAATCTTGTTTGTGATTCTACTCGTTCTAGCCCCTTCTTCATGAACTATGGCTTTCATCCTTCCATTTTTCCTTCGGTCTCTTCTTCCCAAGGAGTACCGTCGGTTGATGATCATGTCGCCAATCTGAAGAAGTTGTGGGATCAGACTCGTCAAATTCTCCTGCATAATTCTATGTTGTTAAAAAAACACGCTGATAAGCACAGAAGGGCGGCTCCAGTTTTTGTTCCTGGGGATAGAGTATGGCTGAGTACTAAGAACATTCGTTTAAAAGTTCCCTCTATGAAATTTGCTCCTCGTTACATAGGTCCTTACAGGGTTCTATGTATCAACCCGGTTGCGTATCGCCTAGCTCTGCCCTCTGCCTTACGCATCCCCAACTCCTTTCATGTGTCTTTGCTGAAACCGCTAATTTGCAACAGATTTTCCTCTACGGTTTCCTCACCTCGTTCGGTTCAGGTGGAGGGTCAGGAGGAGTACGAGGTCAATTCCATTATCGATTCCCGATTCTCCCGGGGGAGGCTACAATATCTGGTCAACTGGAAGGGATATGGTCCTGAGGAGAGGAGTTGGGTACCTCAAGAGGATGTTCATGCCCCTCGCCTCCGCAGGGCGTTTCACTCTCGCTTCCCATCTCGTCCCGGTTCCTTCCGCCCGGTGGGCGTATCTGAGAGGGGGGGTACTGTCAGGGTACCTGAGGTCTCTACCTCTGAGAGAGGTAGAGACTTAGTCGTTTATCCATCTAGACGAGCCGTTTCCCCCGTTCCTCGCGGTCCATCCGGTCACTTAAACGCTGGCCGCGAGGGATCCGCTTCTTTTTCTAACATGACGCTCGGTACGTGACGTCATGACGCCATCCCGAGCGACCTGTCACTCAATTGTCCGATATCTAATCAGGACTCGTCGGAGGCGTGTCTACTCCCGGAGTCAGGGTATTTAAGCTTGCTTCTCTCATCAGCTCATTGCCCTGTCGTGGTTCTAGCTTGTCTAGTCACTCAGTGCTCTTGTATTCTAGTATTCTCTTTGGTTCTGACCCGGCTTGTTGTTCTACTCTGCTTATCTCTGTTATCCCTTTGACCCGGCTTGTCTCTCGCTTACCTGTCTTCTCGTTCCCTCGACCTCGGCTTGTCTCTGACCATTCTCTATTATTCTCTGTACGTTAGTCCGGCCATTCTAAGGTCCGGTATACGTACCTTTCTACTATTTGTACTCTGGGTGTTGGATCCCTGTCCCGATCCTGACAGGCGGCGACGGACCGAGGGTGAGTGCTGCGAGAGGATTGCAGCCTCCCCTCACCGCCGCCCGCGGAGCCCTGACAACTGTGGTAGGAGTGATCATATGATAAAAGAATGTCCTGTGCTTCCGGAAAACTCTCGCACCTAAGGCCTTATAGGGGACTGGCCTTGGGTGTGATATCTAAGTCTCCTAAAATGCCTCCTAACCGTTTGCTTCTTCCTGTTTCTCTTCATATGGGAGAGAGTTGTATAGCTAAAAACATACTAGCCTTGGATGATTCCGGGGCTGCTGAGAACTTCATAGACTCTGGTTTTGTTACGAAAAACAACATTCCCATCAGAGAGAGGGAGATACCTTTGGCCATTGAGGCCATAGATGGTAGACCTTTAAGTACTCCAGTTGTTACCCATGAAACTGTACCATTATTCATGTATACAGTGGTTTTACACTTTGAGACTGTTCAGTTCCAGGTTATCACCTCTCCCTCTTCTCATATCGTGTTAGGGTACCCATGGCTACGTTCTCACAATGCCATTTTCGACTGGGAGTCGGGGCAATTAAAATAATGGAACAAAGCCTGTCACGAATCTTGTATGATTAAAATCACCCCTTGACATTCTATTAATGTTCCTACTACTCCTCCTTTGTCTACTGCTATACCTCCTCAGTACTTGTTTCTCAAGATTGTATTCGATAAAAGGGAAGCTGATAAATTGCCGCCTCACAGACCCTATGATTGTGCTATTGATTTATTGCCTGGCACTATACCTCCAAAGGGGAGGGTGTACCCTTTATCTATTCAAGAAAACCGTATCATAGAGGAATATGTTAAGGAATCACTAGAAAAGGGGTTCATTAGGAGATCCTCTTCTCCAGCTGGAGTGGGGTTCTTCTTCGTATCTAAGAAAGAAGGTGAAACAGCGTGAACTGTACTGGTACATCCTAAGATCCCGTTTTTATATCTGCTCCCTAAGATACACAAGAACTTGAGACATCCTCCTGGTCGCCCGATAGTTTCGGGATGTGGATCAACCATTATCAAAATTTGTTGATATACATTTACAACCATTGGTTTGTAATATGCGCTCTTTTGTGCAAGACACTACGGATTTTATCAATAAGTTGGAATTGATTGGTGATGTCCCTAGTGGCACTTTGTTGTGCACAATGGACATCAACAGCCTATACACATCCATACCACATGAGGAGGGATTTGAGGCAGTGTTTGGAGTTATACAATCACTTGACATCAGTGAGGCGTACAGAGATTTTCTTATGGAGCTGTTGTCTATGGTGTTATACAACAATTACTTTGTATTTGGGGATACATTTTATCTACAAATACAGGGTACGGCGATGGGGTCCAATGTGGCTCCAACATATGCCAACTTGTTTATGGCAGCATTTGAGGAGGCTTTTGTATATTCTGATCCTTTTTTTTCAACAATTTGTTGTCAATTGGTTACGTTACATAGACGACATCTTCTGTCTTTGGACAGGGAACATTGAAGTTCATTGAACTTCTTTTTAAAGAGAGGTTGGATACCCGATTGGAGACCATATCATTTAACATCGAATACGATGACCACCAGATGGATTTTTTGGATGTCTCGATGGAGGTGAGTGAGGGACATTTAACATTTGATCTTTATCAGAAACCGACAGATCGGGCATTGTATTTGCATGCTAGTTCCTTCCACCCACCACATTGTAAATGCTTTCCTATGCGACCGGCTGAATGCGAGCGCGGCTCCTGCCGCGCATGCGCATTCAGCCAATGACGTCGCAAGGAAGAAGGAGAGGAGGAGGAAAGCTCCCCGCCCGGCGCTGGAGAAAGAGGTAAGTTTAACCCCTTCCTCCCCCCAGAGCCCGGCGGGAGTGGGTCCCTGAGGGTGGGGGCACCCTCATGGCACTATAGTGCCAGGAAAACGAGTATGTTTTCCTGGCACTATAGTCAGTGGTGTATTTTGGATTTGTGCTGCCCTAGGCACAACTAAATTAGGGCACCCCCAAAATCTAAATTTGCCCTCCCAATTTGTGTCAAGGCCACTTTTTTGACTGACAGACACATGCCCTTATTGATACATGTACTGATATACACTCACTGACAGATACACAGTCATTGACACACAAATACAGTCATTGGCACACACTGTTTAACCAACACACACTTTCACTGACAGACACACACTGACACACCCACTCACTGACAGGCACACACTCTCATATACACATAAAATGACATACACACACTGACACACACTCACAGGCACACCCATTCTCACTGAAAGACACACTCACTTTCCTTCACTCACAGACCAACACTGACAGCTACACTCACTCACAATAAGGTGGACAGTCCCAGAACACGGGGCAAACAAGGCATTTGTCTGGAAGCTTGGGGTGACATTTTGTTGGCGCCCCCCCCTGAAAGTGCCACCCTAGGCAAATGCCTTGTTTGCCTTGTGGTAAATACATCCCAGACTATAGTGGTCCTTTAAGGGTAAGTCAAGCTTTTGAAACTGTGTGCTTAACCCCTTAAGGACACATGACATGTGTGACATGTCATGATTCCCTTTTATTACAGAAGTTTGGTCCTTAAGGGGTTAAGGGGCTATACAACCTCTGACCATCTGTACATTACATATTATCACATTGATCTGTGCAAGAGTGAATGAGAAATTTGTGGTCATCAGATACACAAAGGGCATCAGAAAATGGTTAGTGAGAAATAACCTGTGAAAAAAAAAATGAAAATAGGAAAACAACAGGAAAAAGATGTACTACTTGGGTCCTGTGTCTGAATATAAAACAAGGCAACACCTACAAGAGTCACACAGGATGAGGAAAAGGATAGTTACACATTAACGAACCTTAAAGTGGCCGGATGTAAGGTTAAAAGCACAGAGAAATAGCAAGGTCAATACATATCCAGAGGTCAAAGATAAAACAAGAACACAAATTCGATTAGACAAACCAAGGAAAGGTATACAGAGCTCAGGACATGCAAGTATCAAAAACCAAGTTAGAAACAGGACATAAAGTGCAATTGGATAACCAGAAGGGAACCACAACAGGGCACTGAACACGAAGGTCAAGTATTTATAAGCCTGAAACATTTCCTTGATAGTCAACCCCCCCAAAACATGAGTGGGAGTTGGCAATGACACAACAACAAGTGGAGTGGCTTACTGATATCATAAGAAATGCTGTCAATGTTATCTGAGGGAGTGAAACTTATTTGGTGTCTACTTAGGGAGGTAGGGTGAGTGGCGTAGCGCAAGGGTATGTATCCTTACATTCTGTGAATGGGGGCAGCCTGTATCGGAGGTGGGACCTACTTCCTTATCTACTCAGGTGGTGAGGTCTCAGCTTTGGGTATCACAGCCTTACTATAATGGGGAATGAGGCATTGTGAACCCAACTTGTATGCTTTATGTTGAACTTGTAGATGACATATGCTCTGGATCTCATTGCTGAGCTGTTTCCACTGACAGTATGAAACTGACAGAAGTCAGGATCCACTATGATCCAACACGCGGCACAGGGTGAATAAATATAGTAGAGAACGGTCTGCTATAAATAGGAAGGGTGAGACAGGGGGTTTTAACGAGTCTAAGAATGGTCAGCTATTAAAGTTGAATTATATGAGACTACTTGGAAAATCTGTCCACCACATTGTGGCAGAAAGAGATGGGAGATAGACATTAGGCATGAGAACGGAAGTAAACGCTAGAAACGGGTAAATAAGGCTATGGGTTTTTAGAGGGTAAAAGGCTAAATGTTAAACAAGCACAGCAAATAAAAACCTCACACAATGCTACAGAACCTATTCATCCTTTTAAAAATGAATTTGCACTATCCCGCTTTGAACTCTTTCATTTAACATTGAAGAAATAAAGAGCAAGTTGTAAATTCACTTTTTTATAGTTGCAGGCTCAGATATACCTGCTACACGAATGTTGAACACTTCCCATGGGATTCGTGGTATTGGGGGCTTGGTCAGAGAGGGTAAAAAGCCAGTAACACAGGCTGAGATATCTGTGTCTTTTGGGGATACATCTTCTATCGCAGGAATGATCAAATTTCATGGTCTTACCACTATTTGTTTCTATCATTTTTTATTTATTAATACATGGTTAAATATAAAAAGAATATTCCAGCAGTACGGGTACATAAAGATGCAAAAAATCTGACCAAATATACAAAGAAAAAGGAAATACTTTTCCTAATATTCTTAGAACACTAATAAATTGGAACCAAATGGAATCCTAACATTTGTATTTACCATAGCAGTGGAACATGGATGTTCATGAACAACACAGAGGGGTTGGGTATTACATTCTTTAAATAAAAAAATATGTAAGACATCTCGGTGCCAATCTAACACAGTGATAGCGAAGACAAAAACCAAAAAATCAAATCCCCAGCATAATGCGTTTCATGCTCAGGCCCTTAGTCATATTTCGATTTACCGGTAGTTTGTTTTCTGTGATTTTTTGACTTTTTTGACTTTTTTCTAACCTTAATTTTATCTCTATATCTGTTTAATATATAATTGATTGGAATATATATGGATTTTAATTTTAAGTCTGGAAATTTTGAGAATTAATTCTTGTATATTTGCTATCTCTTTTTATTAATTTTGTATTATGGACTTTTATGCTCGTTTGCAAGCACTGGAACGCAAGTGGAACGCATTTCCTGCCGTCTATTCAGATGAAAATCAAAGCGAGGCTTGGTCAGCAATCCCGGAACGCAATATGGGCGTAACCGGAAGTGCACCGGAGTTTGAACCCGGAAGTATGTCGTCCAGCCGATCGCTTCGCGCCAAGGATGGATTTAAAAAGGAGAAGACCGGCATTTCACTTCATGCCTGCATATGGACAGTATCTTATTAGATGCCCCTGAAGACGTTCAGTATTGAACGAAACGCGTAGGGCGTGTTAGTGTACAGAGTATTGTTATTTATTTATTTTATTTACTTATTTTTATTGTATTCATTTATATTTTATTTGGCTTTCCTGCTCCTTGGATCCTGAGATTAGGAGACATTTCCATCTGAGTATGATGTGCCTAATTGACACTTCCATTTTGTAAGTGTGACAAATAATAAAGTGTGTTATTTTTATGAAGATACTCTGAACTATTACTTTTTCTTTTTTCCTACGCATGCCATTGATGTTCCAAAGTCCTGAAGTCATTACATCAGTATTCATGATATGCCTACAATCAATTTGGGTTTGTGAGTGCAATCATTTATATTTATAAACCCACATTTTGCAACAATATTGCCCTATGTCTGTCTCTATTATTGTATTGTAGATTGCCTTTTTCTGTTATTTTGTCAAACTTAGTCATAAGCTAAGATAACCACTTTTCTGATCACTTTTATAAATCTCCCTCAATGTGTTTCAAAATGGCTTGAAAGTCAGTTTTGCAAGAATATCTACTCTCAGAGTACTGCGGGAGCACTTTAATAAGGCCATATTGTCTTATACCAACCTTACGTGGTACAAATGTCGTTAATTATATACTCATATAAAGTTCAAGGGGGTGGGGAGATCTTCCCTGGTGTCCCCAGGTAAGACTACAAGTTAAAAAACATATCAGCTGGACAGGGGACACAAATTAGTACAGTCTCCCCACATGTGGGAAAATAGTTAGAGAGTTCTTTGCTTCCCTTGAAGGTTCCATCCATCTTTAGTCTCAGAAGGCAAATGGGATTCAACATTTATGGAAATATCATACATTGTGTACAAGGATGGCATATGTTGAAATTAGTCCTTTGGATTCCTGATAGTAAACGTGATCACTAACTGAATACATACAGATTTTTTTTTCCTTATTCATCACATGAGGAATTGATATAGAACATCTGGAAACTATAATGATGCAATCTGGATGTTTGTAACAGAACACAAATATGTATTACACTTGGTTTGGTTCCTTTTCAACTGGATTCTCTCCGTGGAATATCTAAAAAAAAAAAAACTTCCTGAATACAAGACTTTATTAAATAAGGTATGTCAAATTATCATTTTTATGTTACTGCCGCTGTTGTACTTTGTTTGCTAACTCCAGTTATAGACGTTTGGTATAATTCATTGTCCACGACTTTAAATGTTTGACTCGCATAAGTCAGAGTCTTTCAATGTGCAGTTTGCTGTTGTACATTGTGTGAAACAGACCCAGCAAACAAAGTATGGGATTTCCACAAATACGTCGTACATATGGTCTATGTAGAGATGATTGTGGTATTATTGAGCCGGGTGACAAATTCTCTCCCTCTTGCAAGGAGATAGTACGTCCCATTTACTTCCACCTATGGTGGCCAATTAGATTTTTGTATAGATTTTTGTATAATTGTGTGGACATTTTCTTAGCATGTTTTGGATTCTGGGGACATAGGGCTACTGGAAAAAAGGGAATGGGGGGAGGAGGGGGTCACACCCAGAACATGAATATTTTAGCAGTGGTGCAGACATAAAGACCAATATAAATACAAAATACAGTATAAGGAACAGCACACACACACAAAAAATACAGTTTTGCATTTTACAAGGCTACTTACAAACACCTATCTTAGCAAATTAATATGGGAATTTAGTTACACCATATGGCCATATTCGGTATATATGTATTTATTTGGTATATATCGGTGGGTACTAACTTCAACATGGGAGATTAAAATGCTAACTGCAATACTTACTGCTTAAACTGCTTCCAAAGACTCTCCAGAAATGTATTCTGTGTCCTGTGGTCACCAGTAAAAAGGCACTTAGAGTAGAAGAATGGGTTTGCTCAACCTAAATGGAATCTGATCTGGACTCTAAAAATACATAGAAACAAAAAAATTGGGGACACACCTGGAACATACATTTCTCAGTAGTGGCGCTGGCGCTGCCATATAGACCAAAAAGTAAAACTGTTCTTTAATCTGACACTGGGCCACCTGTTTAAAATTGAATACAAATGTAAAATTTTAAATACAAAAAAATGCCAATGTGTAGAATTGCAAGTACTTACTGTATTTAAATTGACTTCGACATATTTCCAGACATTATATATTTGTTTGTGTGCTAATTCCCCACAGTGACAATGGGGACATGAGTGGTCCTTGGAATTGAATATAATATATGTGATGGAGCATGGGGATATTGATGGGAATAATAAGTACATTTGGAAATGAAGTTGAGGATATAAAGAAAGCTTCTGAGAGCCCAATAAGATGAGGAAAGAGGAATGGGGATGAGAATAATAGAGATGACTATGGATGAAAAAAGACAAGAGGTTGATAAATAAACACTAAGATGGAGAACTACATGACAGGTGCATAGTCGCCATATGGGCAGGTGGAATTCCCCCTAAAATGTACCCCCAAAATACACTGACACTGAAGTATGGGTCAATATGTCCACAGCTTTATTAATATTGATAACAATAAATTAAAGTCATTGCCCAGCCCCCTTCCCACCATATAACATCATATGTCCCCAAAATAAAAGGCAATGACCCATTATTTCTGTAAATATAAATAACATCAACATCCATAATAACAAACATCATCAACATAATATAAGAGCCAAACTTTGTTAAATAACCACAGTAGGTGCATACTCGGTTACCCCTACCACACACCAGGTTCTGAGCCACCACCAAGCTCGAAACCTACTAAGGTTCATAACGAACCGTTTAACCAAACTCTTCACCAGCAGCCTAACTGCCCTATTCTATTTACACTGCCCCAGAGCCTGTTTGTCCCCTAACTTTTCTTTCTCTAGCCCCGCCAGTGTTACCAAACGGGAGCTAACACCCCTAACCCTTACAAATGGGAGGGTGGGAGGGACAATTTAGGCCAGGTAAGCAGATTAAAAGTGCTTGTCACTAAAATGGCTGCCTATTTATACTAGGCCAACCCCCTTTTACACTCTCACTCCACTCCCACATGGGGCCTTCCCCCTATGCCCGCCTCCTAGCTCTGTCAAGCCCCTATTCCACTAAGCTGCGCTTTTGTTCCATAGGGTACAATACACGTTTTTCTTCTTTCCTTCTTTCCTTTTCCAATTTATTTCATTTTCTCTTCTGTTTTCCATTTCAATTTTCATTATTACGCTTGATATTCTATGACAGGCTAGTACTTTGTGTACAATTTTCTTAAAAGTTAATTATTCTACTGGTCTAGAAGATTTACTCTTTTTACTGTGAAAGAGAAAGAAGATTATTAATTGAAGAGATTGGGAAACAAGAAAATAATTAAGTCTGGATGAGAAGATAGAAAACAGGTTGAGAAGAAGAGAGAGCCCCGACTCTGAGAAGAGAGAGTAAAAAGGTTGATAAGTTAAGAAAAAAGGAAGGCTGATAGAAAAGGTTGAGAAAAAGAGAGCAGAGAGTGGCATCTTTGGAGGTCTCAAGATTAACATGTCAGAGCACTCTGATTGGTGTGCTTAAACCAACCAATCAGTGTGCTCTGAGTCATATTGCACAGCGTGGGTAAGCTTTATAAGGCTTTTCCACTATGTCCCTCCCTAGTTAATTCTTTTTAAGGTGCCCCACCATGGGGCATGGAAAACCTGTGTCAGGTCCCCCTTTATTGGATTAGCAACTGGGCAGCAATATCTGCCCAGTCGCTAGTCTTTTCCTATGATAGTGAGCAGCCATTAACTGCTCACTGTTTAGCTGTTTAGTAGAAATGCCCCTACTTGCGGCACAGTGGGGAGGGGCAGGAGTTATGATTTAACTTCCCTTTTTTTTTACTAATGCTAAGTATTTTTTTTACTAAGTATTAGTATAGTTGTCTGAAATTACCAAAAGAAAAGGCTTTCAGTTTTTTACTAGATAGCTTCCTAATCCTTGTGGGATTGACATAAGAACACCAAAAAGGAGCAATTTACTAAACAGCTCCCTTTTGGCACCTTTAAATATGGCAGTCTCACAAGAGTACCAGTTTAGACAGTTACCTACTATACGACTGCAAGATGCAGCCGTGTCCCAAAAGTGGGACAGTTGGGAGCCCTGATTATATTCACAGTGTTTCTATATTCCAAACTCCACTCCTAGAATATTAGTTTTGGGAGAAGGACTGAATAGAAGCTGCAAATATCTCATATGACATATACTTTTAACATACCTACCAACTCTGGTGTCCTAAGAATTGGACGAAGTAAAGGGAGCGGGCCAGTGATGCATTCGTGTCACTGGCTACAACCCAAAAGGGCAGACCCTGTAGGGAGCATAGTTTCAGCGCTCCCTACAGGGTCCAAGTACCCTAATCATAGTGCAAGCATGTCTATTGATGCACTCGCGCACTGATTGTTGGGAACAGTTTCCTGGTGTCCCCAAAAGTGGGACAGCAGTGAACTGAGGTGGGATAGGACATGAATATCGTGACTGTCCCATCGATTTCAGGGCGGTTGGCAGGCATGTATACATCAACCATACTACACTGAGATTAGGGGCCTATCTACTGCACAATGTCTGTCACTCAATACAATATGTATTTTTGCAGTATGACTTTAACCACCGTGCATTATAGAATTTGATTACATAATCTGGTGTAATATTTTGTAGTGTATTTCACTTTTACAAGCCAGTTTTTCACTGGCAATCAAAACATTTCTAATTTTCAAGATTTTTGTATCTATATTAAACAGAAGATTTACAAATAAAGTTTTTTACATATTTTTTTATTTTGTAAAATTATTAAACCTACACTGCCACCTACTGTCATCCTTAGTTCTAGCAGATAATTAGGAATAGTAAAAAGGTGTAATTTCCTATATCCAAGTATTAACATAGATAGTTATGATTATTATTACTGGTATTTATATAGCGCTAGCATATTCCATAGCGCTTTACAATATTATCGAAGGGGGCGATTTAACAATAAATGAGACAATTACAAAAACTTACAGGAACAATAGGTTGAAGAGGTCCCTGCTCAAACGATCTTGCAGTCTATAGGATATTTCATATTTATTAGTGGAAATGCTTGCATTTATCCTATAAGGCTGTACCTTTTCCAATGAGGTTGCACCTTGCATTCATAGTGATACACCTGCTACACGTTCATTACATACAAAATCTAAAAAGTTTATATGTTGTGAATGAATGATTACATTTAATTTTCTCTTTGTGTACTTTATGGAATTTATCACCAATACAAATCTCCTGCATGTTCTGTTGTTGAAGTGTTCTATTCCAGATAGAAAAGAACATGTATAATAGGTCAGGGAGTAGGAGCAGAGCCCTGCTTGTAGAATCAATGAATGCCTCTGCCTCCCTACCTCTCTCCCCAGTGTCCCTCTCCGCCTCCCATTGTGTGTGGGGTTGGCTGACCGTTTTTGTGTATGGTGCAGCTAAGTATGATTGTGAGTGACAAGGCCGAGTGTGATTGGCGGTATTGCTGACCGGAAACTTGGTGGTCCTAAAGAGAAGCAATTTGACTGCATCATTGGCATGTTCAGACGATAGTAAGGTCCCTCTCAGTCCCCACCCATTGGTGGAGGGTGGGGGCTATTACTGAAAGATAGAAAGGGGAGTTGACATGCAATTGAGTCCGAATATGTATCAATATTTGATATTTTTTTCGATATTATTCAAACTGAAAATGATCTGCTCTAGTTAAGCCCTTAATGACTGTAATTAAATTGATCTGAACCATTAAGTGGCTTATCAGAAACTATTAAGCTGATGATAAAAGTGATTTGCTGGAATTCAATTGAGGCTAAAATGATGTAGCATACTGAGGAATAGTATGTGTCCAAAGCACATGGAAATATTATGCAAGTAGGAGTTTTAAAAATAATAGTATAGACATTTTTTTATGTAATGTTTAAAATGTTAAATATTAAGTTAGATCAGTTAGATCATCTTAACCCCTTAAGGACACATGCCATGTGTGACATGTCATGATTCCCTTTTATTCCAGAAGTTTGGTCCTTAAAGGGGTTAAGGCACTATAACATCTTCATCCATATAAAGTTGTTAGGGTGCCAGAAGGCCCCCTACGCACTCTTACTTCAAAACCATAGTTGCATCCAGCACTGATCTCCACTCCCCCCCCCCCCCCCCCCCGAGACGACATCCGGTTTATCGCCTTGAGGTAAGAGTGTGCCAGGGCCTCCTGGCACTATAGCAGCTTAATTTAGATCTTAGTTCTTTAGGAGCCTGGGATGCAACTTTAAGCTTTTCCATGGTGATAGACCTAATTTAAAAGTTAACTAAAAGTAGAAATAACCAAAACATCTTCTTTGTAAATCTACTTCCAATAGCAAAGCAATACTCTAATGTCTCCTCACAGGTTATCGTCAAAATGATGTCAATACTTTATCTCCTACCTGTTCTCTTGCATCATGGTTTATCAGCTCCAAGACTTACGGTAGGTACTAGGTTGTATCTGGTGCAATGCATTTTTATAAAACTTTATTTAGAAAAGGAATCTGTTGGCTGTAATTATATTTAGACCAACAGGGCCACAAGTAATCCAAGTATCTTAACCTAATTATGCAGAAATAGGGGTAAAAGGAAACATTGTAATGCCTACGCTTACAAAGTTATTTATTAAAATGAGAATTGTTGGGAAATCAAAGTTAATTCAAAGTGAACTCACTAACAATTCTCACTTAAGTAAATAACCCTGTATGAAAGGAAAATTTGATAGAAAAAAAAAGAGGCAGAGAAAATGATACGTGTATGGGAATAATATAACATAAATAGATAATGAACATAGTCAGGATATCTGAAATGGGACTAATTGTAAAAACTGAAAGTAGTGATGCAGCCAACAGAGGGACAAATATAGAACTAATGTCAGGAAAAAAGCATGGGACTGCAGGAAAAAAACATGGGACTAATGTCAGGAAAAAAACATGGGACTGCAGGCCCAGTTACACCTGGGGGGCCCAATGCAGCTGTCCCGTGGCTGCGTGGCCCCGCTGCCCGCATCCAGGGGAAAAAAAAGTTCTCCCCCATGGGCCCATGGTGCTGGTATTGCGGCTACAACGGGGCCCACACACTTAGTGCTTTAACAGCACAACCAGGCCCCTTTACGGCAGCATGGGAGGAAGTGTAGACCATGAGTCACTTCCTCCCACAGAGACGATGAGCTGCGCGGGAAAGAGGCAGATACAGGAGGCAGTGTGAGAGCCAGCAAGCAGAGCCAGACCCCAACTCCCAAGCACCCTAGCCAGCACACTGGACCCCAGGAAAGGTACTAGCCAAGGTAGGAAACTGGCTTTAAAAGTGTAAAGTTTGTGTGTGTGTGTGTGTGTGTGTGTATGTGCATGTGAGTATGTCTGTGTGTGTCAGTATGTATCTGTGTGTGTGTCAGTATGTCTGTGTGTGTGTGTCAGTATATCTGTGTGTGTCAGTATGTCTGTGTGTCAGTAGGTCTGTGTGTGTGTCAGTATGTCTGTGTGTGTGTGTCAATATGTATATCTGTGTGTGTGTGTGTCAGTATGTCTGTGTGTGTGAGTATGTCTGTCTATGTGTGTGCAAGTATGTCTGTCTGTGTGTGTGCCAGTATGTCTGTCTTTGTGTGTGACATCATGTCTGTCTATGTGTGTGTCAGTATGTCTGTCTATGTGTGTGCAAGTATGTCTCTGTGTGTGTGCCTATAGCTGTGAGTGTCAGTATGTCTGTCTGTGTGAGTCAGTATGCCTGTAACAGTGTGGAAAAGGTGGGCATGGATGGTGAGCTGATTGACTTGATTTGCCCCCCAGACCTAAAGCTGCCAGCCCTGCCCTGCCCCAAGAACATGCACACAGATGAGTTACAAGTATGTTATCAGATGATAATGCAGAACAACCATGTAGCATGAGCAGAACAACACTGTCACGTGAATTGTCAGAATGGTTGAGTAGGATCTGTTGGAGAGCGAGAGACAAAAACTGAAACTGGATGATGCTGACATTCATGCTGATGACAGAAGTCTTGATCTTGCCAAGGAAATAGGGAGAAATCTTACAGAAAATGCATTGATGTCTTGCTTATTGCTGTCTGTTTCTTTCTTCTCAAGGACAAAGAAATCTGCATCTTGGATAATGGAAAATTACATTATAAGATAACAGTTCTACAGGACAGGCTTCGTTTAGGAGACCTGCTGCTTCAAGACCTCATTAATAATAACTATCACTCGGTAAAGAGCAACGTCTTTAAAAGCAACATTGATAGAAGAAAGACAGTCATACAAGTCCCTCCAACCAGTGGGAATCTGATCGTTCATGATGAAGGTGGGAACGGAAGCCCCTTTTCTGCAAAGTTTTCAGTAGGCACCTGTAGGCTTAACTAGGGAATTTATTTAAAGTGCAATATGTTTAACTAAAAAGGCATTCCTTGCTTAAGTTTACCACCCCATCTCATGCACATACTTTTTATTGCATTATATCTGCCACTGTTAACCACAAATATTTTAATTCTCTGGATTCTACTGTGATTTTAGTAACATTGTGCATTCCATTAGCTTGATCTTCACCTGCCAATCATTACAGAAAGAGCATAGACAAAAGAGAAGATACAGGAAGAAAGCTTAGGATTCCCCTTCTCTAGCGCAGTGTGTACCCTGGCATCAATGTTGTGATCAAGATTTTATCCAGTGGTTTAATTTCTGGAAAAGACATGGTTTCCCTTTAATCCTTGCAGATTGTTCTTCTGTATTTGAAAGAGGAAAAAGGGAGAGCGGTTATTATCGCATACAACCAACACCAGAGAATGAGCCATTTCTCGTGTACTGCGACATGACTGATGGCGGAGGATGGACTGTGATCCAGCGCCGCAGCAATGGGAGAGTTAATTTTAATAAGTACAGACATGATTTTTTACATATTTGTTTCTATCTAACAAGGAAATACATTAGTATTAATTTTAACATATTCATATTGTCTTAAATGAGTATCAACAATTTTTCAGGGTAGCTCTGTTCGTGGCAAGTTACCAGATTTCTTCTAGGGTAAATAATTTTTTTGTGTGGCCATCCTAAATACAATGGACTCTAAGCGCTGTATTTTTTGATATATAGGGGCTAAATACATAGTCTTTTTACTCCCCAATGTGTGATAAAACACTGCCTGCAGTCTATATTCCGCCTGTCACCCAGAGCAATGTCCAGGTGACCAGCAGGAGGGGGCGCACAGAGCTTTCCCTTCCTACCAGTCACCAGCTTAATGTGGCCTACTTACCGTGGTAGAGGATATTTTTTTATTCTCTCCCAGGGTGACAGGAGGCTACACAAAGCAGCAAACACCTCTCTATCAGACTGTGTAGAGGAATAAAGAAGATCCTCTACCCTGGTCCCTGAATGCACTCTCCAACAGGGAGTCAGAGTGACGAATGGGGTTGAGTCAAAGAGGGGGTGCAAGAGACATTTGGCAGTTTTTTTGACAACTGGCTGTTCTTTAGGGTGTTCTTTTCGTAAAAAAAGATTTTAGTTAAAAAAAATATTTGCTCACCTTATATTCTGGTGTGTCATATTCCAAAAACCCTGTAAAAAGGTTTTAAAGTGAAACCTGAAACAGCCCAGGATGACCTCTAAATTACCCTACATATATTATATTATGTTTAGATTTTGCAGCACTCTGATTAGCCTATTCTGCACATTTTTTGTTCTTCTGATTAGGTTTCCAAATCAGAAAATCTCGACCGAAATTTTGCCAAACCGGCAATCAGCCTAAATTCGGGTGTCCCAAAACAACTGCTATTTACCGAAAAAAATGGCACAAGTCAATTGATTATTGTTGTCTGCTTATAACTAAATGGCTGGCATAATGCATAGGCACTTACCTACCTAATTCTATTGTGTGTTTTTATTGCCAATGCTTCATAAGGAAACCACACGCACAAATGTTACATCTTGTGAACAATTCCCAGATAAAGCAGATTGATTCTCAGTTTGGCACAAACTGCTCCCAATGGAGGATCCCCTAAAATGGCAGCACTGGAGTGACAGTTTTTCTTTAAATTATACAATTATGGGTCACTAAACAAGATATGAGAAAACATAATTCTGCATAAATATATTATACTTTAAGTTATATATTTATTTTTTCTCTCCATTAACCAGACATTGTTCATTGCTTTGCAGAAAATGGGATGACTACAAACAAGGATTTGGTTCCTTTAAAGGTAAAAACGATGAACATTGGCTTGGGAACAATCACATTTATAGCCTTCTGGATAAAAGTAAGTACATTGATGCAGGTTTTAATCCATTCTTTATCCAGTCACTCTGAGAGTTAATGGTTTAATGGCAGATTGCTTACTGCTCATTCTATGATTGTCCAGGAGAAATGTCACTGCAAATTGATCTCATGGACTGGAAAGGAAACAAACGATATGCAATCTACGAAGAGTTTAGAACAGGAAATGAACAGGTAAGAACAGCCTCCCAAACAGGGTGGACAATTAAGGCCCACAGCCACATTAAACATGTTTATTTAGAGGCAAACAAATAAATAACCAACAAATGTGGCAACAGTTCCCAAGGCTAACCTCAGTATAAAAGCTTGGTGCTAAATGTGCGTGTGGGTATTTTACATACTCTCATACCTATGGGGTACATGTCACAGGGACAAAGATCACAAGTCCTAGGGCAGCATTTTCTGTCTATTGTTTTATTGTGCTGTTACCTATAACGCTGGTTAGTCTCTTACAGAATGGCATGAGTGGAGTTTATTTTGTACTTTGTCTAATAAGCACTGCCAAAGTGAGTCATGAGGACTCCATACACACAATGTTTGAGACTCACCTATTCCTGAAGTAGCCCACTCACATTGCCACTCCTACCTCTCTTGTCCCCACAGTACAGCACTGGGTGCTGGATCCTGGTATATAATTTTTATTGTCACTGTTTTTAACAGAGTGCATACCTTGAAAGGGAGCAGGAGAGAAATGTCAACGCGAGCACAGCTCTCCCACTTCCCTCTTAGACCACCAAGGAAAATCACAAGGAAATAAGAGCTTTGGCTTTTGGGGCCCAGTTGGACCCAGCTAAATGTCTGTAAAATTAATCATTTCCTATTTGCAAACGTGTACTCTAGACACCCCAATGCTGGTAAATAATAAATAAAAAAGCTTCATTATTTACCTTTACTTCCTCTCTGTGCAGGTCTCCATACAGCTAGTGATCATCCCTTGACATAGATCATAATTTCCGATGATCTCAGCCAATTCAATGCTTTTCCATAGGGATGAGCATGCATGGCAATTGCTGTGTTACACCAATCAGAATCTCTTCATAGAGATGCCTTGACATGTTGCATCTGTTTGGGGAACGTTTTGTCAACTATATGCAGAAGACGAAGACACTGGAAGTCAGTTGCTGCAAAGTTCCAGGAATGCAACAGGATAGACCTCTAGTGAACTTGGATCGGCAATTACTAGAGGTGACCTTATGGACAAATATAACCACTGCCTTTTCTCAGAGAAGGCAGTGTTTACAATTGTCAGACAGCAGGGACAGGCTCTATGCACCAGAACCCCTCCAATACGCTGCAGTGGTCTTGGTGCATAGAGTTAAAGTATATACTTTTCTATAACACTAAGTAAGTTATTTCCTTTAAGGCAAATTGGTATTCGATTATAACCATCTAATAAAAAAATTAAAAAAAAAACTCTTCTACAGTATTCTGAAAATATTGCATGGAGCTGTTGATACATTTGAGGTTTAAGATATATAAGATAAGATATAACTGAAAATAATATGCTGATGAAGCAAGGTGCCATTTTATGTATATGACAAATATATTTGTATATTTTTTATTTTTTTAGGATAATTACAAGCTATGGGTGGGCTACTATTCAGGCACTGCTGGAGACGGCTTGTCTGGGGGGAGCAACTTTGAAAATCAATGGTCGGCATCATTAAAGGGAATGCCATTCAGCACTTCGGATAAAGACAATGATAGATTCATTCACGGGAATTGTGCGCAGGAGAACAAATGTGGCTGGTGGTTCAACAGGTAAGAAAGCCAGATGACCCATAATTAACAATTTAGATTTTAAAATGTGTTTTTTTTTATTATAAAGGGACGATTAATTGCATGTATTTTTGGGGGAGGGGTGGGGTGGAATAATTATTAATCTTTAAAAATGTATTTTAGACCACATATCTTTGAATATGTCTGTAAGCATTCATCTCCCATTATATTGACCTGCAATGGATTCTACCCAATTTAGTACTTAGTGGGTTAAATCACTAAACCGATAATTTGGGAGAAATTTGATACCATTCCTTTTCTTCGAGGTTACTATTTTGCTCAGCTACAATTACAAGTGATTTATAGTACTGATTGCTTTACTCAATTATAATTTGATTTAATGTGATGATAATGAACATGCTACATACATATTGTACATGCATGTTTTATCCATATGCACATTCATACAATGAAACGTTTGCTCCCACTATAAACAAAGAGCCTTATAATGCTATAGCCAGTGGCAACTAAAGTATGCATGTTTAACAGACGTCAACGTTCATTGCTATTTAGCCTGTTTGAGGCAAAAATTTAAAGAACGTGGGCCACAGTTTATGATTTTTGGAAAGGCTTTTCAAATGATTTAATATTTTTGGATAAACTTTAAAAAAAACTTTTAAAAAAATATTATAATATCAAAAATATATCACATAGGAGGTGGAGCCAGCTCTTGACCGGAGTACTTGCATGCTTGCAGCGCTCTGTCTCAATGGATTGAAACCGCATACAATTAAAGCTTTATCAGGGGTATTTCTGGCATACAGACTATCTACAAGGACTGCTCTACCTACGGGGCAGAAAACAAAAAAATGAAAGCAGGCCCGACATGGTGTTGGATCTCTTGAGATTTTTCAGCCACTTTTGGCTAGCTGCTGCTGTATAGAAAGGAGAATCTGGGCTTTCAGGGACCCCATAAATCTCACCTTTCGGTAAAGGGGGCATCTACTCCGGTGACCATGGCCATTCTAACAATACTCTTGGTGGTTCATCACAGCATACCGGCAGATATCTCCCAGGTGCTGTAGGAAGTCAGAGGACTTAGCATTGTGGAGGAGACTGCAGTGACCCACGGTGCACAAATTTCTAAATTGACGAAATAGGTTGGTGACCTGACCATAGCTTATGACCATCTGGAACACCAACTAACTGCCTCTATTGATCTATTGATGAAATTTAAAAGTGGGCAAGACAAAGCTGCCTTATTGCCTCTCGTGCATGACTCTACAACAAAGGAAATCAATTTAATTACTTACGTGACGTGATCATAACACTATCTTGTATGAGATCATAGTAAGGCTGATTTAATACAGTGTGTAAGCACTACAACATAACACACAGTCTGACAAACCAACTTATTATTCATATGTGCTATGTCTTTGTATACATCTTGTATACCATGTTATGTCAAACATGTGTCTGCCTGTGGCATAAATAATTAAAAACAATAATTTTTATATGTATATCTATATTATATAAAAATAAATCAACAAATAAAAAAAACGTTTTTTTCAGCAAAATATTACATTTCAAACGTTTAACCAAAATGTTTTAACTACTTGTCAAAAATATTTAAACCAAGGCCATGATTGGACAGTGAGCAAGGCTCCGTAACAGCACTGCAGGAACTATGATTGTATGTTCTCAAAGGAAAACAGCTAACAATCACATATTCACAATTTAAATACCTTTATATTAAAACAGAATATCCACTTGATTGAAAAGAGAAGAATGGGAAAGCTAAGAGCATAGACCGTGCAGGGTTGTGAAACATAAAATTATTATCAGAAGCGATGGGAACACCCAAGTAGGAATGATCAGGAAGAGGTTTGGAAGGAAGGGTTCCATTACAGAATGTTGACTTGGTTATGGAATCCATACCATGACTAATTTCTCTTTCTTCATTTGCTTTCTTCCCTCTAGGTGCCATATAGCCAACTTAAATGGCGTATATTACAAAAATGGGAATTACACTGGTGAATATGACAACGGAATTGTTTGGTCCACTTGGCGAGGCTTGTGGTACTCATTGAAACATGTATCAATGAAGATCAGAAGACCCACATTTCTCGATGTGGGCAGTGGAACTGGCATAAATGGTTAATTGAATGTAATTGCCAAGGACAGGCACCAATTGCACTGATGTCCGCTGAAATAGTGCAAAAGCAGCTAGAAACAGCTCCTGTTAAAATATATTGTTATATTTTTCATATTATTTACTTTGCAGAATTTAGGAATAATATCTAGGAAAATTATACTAATCAGACAGAATATCAAAATACATGTGAACTGAAGCTATATTTGCTTGTATGTGAAATTAAAGCCTTGGAATGCCCATCCATATAATGTTTAAAACACAGTAAATGACATTAAATGTATCTGTTTCCATGTGATTTTATTTTTCCTCTTCACGTTAACAAGGTTAATCCCCTAAGGAGTGAAATATACAGAATTCACAGTGAATTTTACATTTAAGGCCAAAAAAGCTGAGGTGGCAAAATTCTCCAAGTCGGCTATTTTTACATTTTAGCTTTACGCATTGCAGCACTTCCTCTCCTGACTTGTGAACGGGAAACCACACTGGAGTAAAGCAGCCCACAGCAGCTATCGCAGCTCCTCCCCTAGACCTGTAACTGGCCATCCCGGTTCCCACTGGACCCCAGGGAAGCCACACACTGCTAGCTATACAGAGCTGCAGAAGAATCCTTCCCATCATACAAATAATACACACATACACACACACACACACACACACACACCACTGACAATCCACATGCATGCACACAACCACACAAGCAGCCTCTCACATGCAATAACACAAGCAGTCCCACACATACAAACACCACCAAACACACAATGTGACATATCATATACACACACAATTCCATAAGCAGCCCCCATACAGAGCCCACATTCATTGGTATCATACACAATACCACCAAGTACTCATGAAAATATACAACATAACAGCCCAAATACGCACAAATACAATGTTACAAAGCAACTGCAGAAACCATAAATGACACAAGCACAATACGGCAATACTGTATAAAGCCTCAATTCAAAAGAATAAGACTGGCCCGCCAAGGGACTTCAAGATCTTGTTTTGGCATGGTGCTACTGAAAGGCTGCCTACCCCTGCATTAACACCTTCACTACTGAGCACTTTTAAACAGAAAAAAATATTAGTATAAGATTTATTTGAAGCCAGGGATGCACAGCTAGCATAAAGCAAAACACTGCCATTTTGTGTACAGATTGCTTTTTCAGACAAACGTAACAATTTTCTTTTTTTTCCGCTTATTTGTTTATCCTTTATAGAAAATATTTGGGGATTGAAAAGATTTAGTCAGTATTGTCAGGATCGGGACAGGGATCCAACACGCAGAGTACAAAGGGTAGCAGGTACGTATACCGGACCTTAGAATGGCCGGACTTAACGTAATACTACATATAGAATGGTCAGGGACAAGCCGAGGTCGAGGGAACGAGAAGACAGGTAAGCGCGAGACAAGCCGGGTCAAGGATAACAGAGAAGACAGGTAAGTAATAACAAAGCCGGGTCAGAACCAAAAGACAAGAGAATACAAGAGCACTGTGTGACTAGGCTGGCTAGAACCACGACAGGGCAATGAGCAAATGCTGAGAGCTCCCTTAAATACCCTGGTTCTAGAGACTAATCACGCCTCCGCCGAGACCTGATTCGTGTCCGGGATTTGACTGACAGGTCGGGCTAGAATAGCGTCATGACGTCGACTATTGAGCGTCACGTTACAAAAAGGCATAGTTCTCTCGCGGCCGGCGTTTACATGCGCGAGGGGACCGCGAGGAACGGGAGAATCATGCCGTCTGGATGGAAAAACGTCTAAGTCTCTACCCGTCTCAGGGGTAGAGACTACAGGTACCCTGACAGTACCCCCCCTCTCAGAAACGCCCACCGGGCGGAAGGAACCGGGACGAGATGGAAAGCGGGAATGAAAAGCCCTGCGAAGACGAGGAGCATGGACATCCTCCTGTGGTACCCAGGTCCTCTCTTCTGGACCATATCCCTTCCAGCCAACCAGGTATTGGATTTTCCCCCGGGAGATTCGAGAATCGATGATGGAGTTGATTTCGTACTCCTCCTGACCCTCAACCTGAACAGAGTGAGGAGAAGAGACCTTGGAGGAGAATCTGTTACAGATCAGGGGTTTTAGCAAGGAAACATGAAAGGAATTAGGAATACGTAAGGCAGAGGGGAGCGCTAGGCGATACGCAACAGGATTAATTCGATTCAGAATCCTATAGGGTCCAATGTAGCGAGGAGCGAATTTCATAGACGGTACTTTCAAACGAATGTTTCTAGTACTCAACCATACCCTATCACCAGGTACAAAACTAGGAGCCGGCCTTCTGCGTTTGTCAGCGTGTTTTTTATACAGTATAGAATTATGTAGGAGAATTTGTCGAGTCTGGTCTGAACCGAGGGAAGAATGGAAGGATGAAAACCATAATTCATGAAAAAGGGGCTAGAGCGAGTTGAATCGCAAACAAGATTATTGTGTGCGAACTCTGCCCAAGGAATCAGACCGACCCAATCGTCCTGGTGTTCAGAAACAAAACAACGCAGATATTGTTCAATCTTTTGATTGGTACGTTCAGCGGCTCCGTTAGACTGAGGGTGATAAGCAGAAGAAAAATTCAATTTAATGCCTAGTTGAGAACAGAATGATCTCCAGAAACGTAAAACAAACTGGGAACCTCTATCAGAAGTAATCTCGGAAGGTATCCCATGTAAGCGAAAGATCTCTTTAGCAAAAATCTCCGCTAATTCAGGTGAAGTCGGAAGTTTAGGTAAAGGCACGAAATGAGCCATCCTGGTAAACCTATCCACCACTGTGAGAATAACAGTGTGCTTTTTCGAAACAGGCAAATCCACAATAAAATCCATCGCCAAACAGGACCAAGGTTTTTCTGGAACTTCCAGGGGATGTAAGAGACCACAAGGAAGCGAATGAGGTAGTTTAGTCTTAGTACAGACCGCACAGGCTCCGATAAAATCCTTAATATCCCTCCGTAAAGAAGGCCACCAGAAATCCTTAGAGATCAAGGAATATGTTTTGCGAACGCCCGGATGACCAGCCACCTTACTCTCGTGAAGACACTGTAAGAGCTCCAGTTGGAGTTCAGGAGGAACGAAGTGTCTAGACGCAGGAGTCAGTCTAGGTGCCAGATGCTGCAAGCTCCTGATCTGATCAAGAAGCGGAGAATGGATTTTGAGAGTTGTGTTAGCGATAATATTACACTTAGGTACTATAGAGGATAAAACCGGCTCAGATATGGCAGAAGGTTCATGTTAGCGAGACAAGGCATCAGCTTTAGAATTCTTAGAACCAGGCCTATATGTGAGTATGTAATTGAAGTGAGTGAGGAATATAGACCAACGGGCCTGTCTCGATGATAATCGTTTAGCCTCCCCAATATAGGATAAGTTTTTATGATCCGTCAAAATGGTAACAGGATGCAAAGTCCCCTCTAATAGATGTCTCCACTCCTTTAAAGCCATGATAACCGCTAGGAGTTCCCTGTCACCAATGTCATATCTGCTCTCAGTACCCGATAATTTTTTGGAAAAATACCCACATGGATGTAATGGTTTATCCACACCCAACCTTTGGGACAGGATAGCACCTATACCCGTCTCAGAAGCGTCAACTTCGAGTAGGAAAGGCAGAGTAGTATCAGGGTGAACTAAAATTGGTGCGGAAGCAAACAGCTCCTTGAGAGTCTTAAAAGCCAGAAGTGCTTCAGTAGACCAATTCTTAGTGTCAGCCCCTTGTCTGGTCATATTGGTGATAGGAGCAATAATAGAGGAGTAACCCTTAATGAAACGTCTGTAATAATTAGAGAAACCAATAAATCTCTGAATGGCCTTGAGACCCTTAGGTAAAGGCCAATCTAAAATGGATTGGAGTTTCTCCGGATCCATTTCAAACCCCTCTCCAGAAATCACGTAACCAAGAAAGATAGTCTGGGATTGGTCAAAGCTACATTTCTCTAATTTGCAGTACAAGCCATGTTGAAGAAGTTTGTGCAAAACCCTTCTGACCTGTCCGTGGTGAGTCTCAATATCCCTGGAATGTATAAGTATATCATCGAGGTATACAATAACACAGTCATGTTGAAACTCCCTAAGAACTTCATTAATTAGATCCTGAAATACCGCCGGGGCATTACAGAGACCAAAAGGCATTACTGTATACTCATAGTGCCCATAACGAGTATTGAACGCAGTCTTCCACTTAACCTCTGCCGCCAAAGACCTGAACTCTAGTGCGTAATCCACAAGTGTTCGGTTCTCGTGTCTAATGCGCAACAGTGACCTAGCTGCATTGACCTTTCTGCCAGGGGGGTCAAAAGTTCTTTTAAAAGCAGCTACAAAGGCATTATAGTTATAGACTAATGGATTATCATTCTCCCACAACGGATTAGCCCATCTCAGAGCCTTCTCAATGAGTAAGGTGATAATAAATCCCACCTTTGCCCTATCAGTAGGGTAGGAACGGGGTTGTAGCTCGAAATGGATACTGATCTGGTTCAAAAAGCCACGACACCTTTCAGGAGAACCAGCATAACGTACAGGTGGGGTAACTCGGGAAGAAGCACCTACAGTGGCTACCTCTAGCCCTGAACTCACAGGAGGAATAGAAGTATTACGCATCTCCTCAGGTGGATTATTAGGACGTGATAGTAACGCCTGTAGTGCTAGTGCCATCTGATCCATTCTATGCTCCATGGCGTCAAACCTAGGATCAGGAGAACCAAGCTGACAGTTTGTACCTGCAGGATCCATTGGCCCTGTCGTAATGTCAGGATCGGGACAGGGATCCAACACGCAGAGTACAAAGGGTAGCAGATACGTATACCGGACCTTAGAATGGCCGGACTTAACGTAATACTACATATAGAATGGTCAGGGACAAGCCGAGGTCGAGGGAACGAGAAGACAGGTAAGCGCGAGACAAGCCGGGTCAAGGATAACAGAGAAGACAGGTAAGTGATAACAAAGCCGGGTCAGAACCAAAAGACAAGAGAATACAAGAGCACTGTGTGACTAGGCTGGCTAGAACCACGACAGGGCAATGAGCAAATGCTGAGAGCTCCCTTAAATACCCTGGTTCTAGAGACTAATCACGCCTCCGCCGAGACCTGATTCGTGTCCGGGATTTGACTGACAGGTCGGGCTAGAATAGCGTCATGACGTCGACTATTGAGCGTCACGTTACAAAAGGCATAGTTCTCTCGCGGCCGGCGTTTACATGCGCGAGGGGACCGCGAGGAACGGGAGAATCATGCCGTCTGGATGGAAAAACGTCTAAGTCTCTACCCGTCTCAGGGGTAGAGACTACAGGTACCCTGACAAGTATACAGTGTCCTTTATCATGCAATATTCCCCCCAGGAACTCATAAAGGCATTACTAGCAGTACAGCTTACTGAAAGTGGCAACAGAATGTAAACATGTCTGCATATAAGTAAAATTCACACATACAGAAACTACAATTAAAATAACATATTTTTAAAAAAAGTCTTTATCAATCTCTAGACTGCTAATGTAATGCTAAGAGTGAAGTAGTAGAATACATTCAATTCTCTCATCTCCATGACAATAGGAATGAGTAAACCCATTGAAACTTCCTTTACTTTTTGGAAGCAGGGGAGCAGACATTTTCGTCACACTTGCAGTTATTAAAGCAGTGGCTTCTGGCAGAGAAATGTGTTCCTCGATGGGCTGGTAATCATTCCTAGAGTATAAATGAGTGTGAGTGAGGCTAAATGAGTGTGAGTGAGTGGACTAAATTTCGTTTTGCAAAATACATTAAAGTAGAAACATTTATACTTGATTCTGGTAGTGAAGTCAGGGCCGGTGCAAGGATTTCTGCCTCCCCCCATATGCGCTGCCCACCATGTGACATCACAATGCCCAACCCATATGATCTGTCATATGAACAAACGCCAGTGCTGCACACAGTGTGTGTTTACATAAAAAAGCCTGCAGGGACAGGCTATAGACACCAGAACCACTACATTAAGCTGCACTGGTTCTGGGGACAATAGTGTTCCTTTAATGTGAGGTTGTAGCGGAATACAGTAAGCCTGTCCTGTAATATGCCTATGTGACTGTGTTCAGTATGTCATGCCTATGTTAATTTTCACATTGTTATAATTCTATGTATTAATCGTATGTTATTCGGTAGTTTCCATCCGTACACTATGCATATGGAAACTACCGAACTGGTACCCACCGAATGGAAACTACCGAATAACATACGATTAATACATAGAATTATAACAATGTGAAAATTAACATAGGCATGACATACTGAACACAGTCACATAGGCATATTACAGGACAGGCTTACCACCCCAGAGAGAAGTGTTTCAGCTATTAAGGTTCACAGTTCTCTCTAACCGCAGGTTAACAAGCTCGTTATGGATGTATCTGGGTGGCCGCCATTCGGTATGTGTACACGTGGCGGCGGCCATCTTACGCATGAAAATCTCAGCGGTGTTTGGTCGTCGAGTGTCTGGAACTCAAATCGGACACTCAAACAACCGAACACCGCTGAGACCTCCAGAGCTCCGTAACTACCGAACGGAGAGTCTTAACGAATCCCCATTTGGTAGAAACAAAGTACCGAACGAGGGAACCAATATCCAGGTGAATTGGAGTGTGGATGGCTAATATAACTGTATGTTTTTACTGCCGAACGGAGACCGACCACAGGGCCCAAACACATGGAACCCTTTTCGGATACCACCTCGTGTGCGGTCGGTCAAACTTTACCCTCCACCTAACTACCGAACCCCTGGTCCGATCTGGGTGAATTTTGGATATATTGTTCACCCAGATCAGGGGTACCCTAATATTCATGTTATGTGTGGTTTAGGGGTACATCCATGTTTGGGGTAAAACACTGTGTAAGTTAAGGGGATTATGAGTCACCCAGAGGGGAGGAGATGTGTGGGAGGTAACATGTTGTCAGGATCGGGACAGGGATCCAACACGCAGAGTACAAACAGTAGCCAGATACGTATACCGGACCTTAGAATGGCCGGACTAACGTAAGTAGAACAGTATAGAATGGTCAAAGACAAGCCGAGGTCGAGGGTAAGAGAAGACAGGTAAGCGAGAGACAAGCCGAATCAAGGGTAACAGAGATAAGCAGAGTAAGGTAAACAAGCCGGGTCAAAACCAAAAGGGATAATAGAATACACAAGCACTGAGTGACTAGAACAAGCTAGAACCACGACAGGGCAATGAGCTAATGAAAGAAGCTCTGTTAAATACCCTGTTCAGAGCAGTAACCACAACTCCGAGACGTCCTGATTGGTCCTGCAGCAATTGACTGACAGGTCGATCCGGGGGAGTGTCCTGATGATGACTTCCTGCCTAGATGGTGTAAAAGGCAGTCACTCCCTCGCGGCCGGCCTTGCATGACCGGATAGACCGCGGGGAAGGGAGTCATCAGACCGTCTGGATGGTGGAACAGCTAAGTCTCTACCTCTTTTGGAGGTAGAGACCACAGGTACCCTGACAGTACCCCCCCTCTCAGATACGCCCACCGGGCGGAATGAACCGGGACGAGATGGGAAGCGAGAGTGATACGCCCTGCGGAGACGGGGAGCATGAACATCCTCCTGAGATACCCAACTCCTCTCCTCAGGACCATATCCCTTCCAATCAACCAGATATTGTACTCTCCCCCGGGAGATTCGAGAATCAATAATAGAGTTGACCTCATACTCCTCCTGACCCTCCACCTGAACGGAGCGAGGAGGGGCTATTGTGGAGGAAAATCTGTTAAATATGAGTGGTTTCAGTAATGAAACGTGAAACGAGTTCGGAATGCGTAAGGTATTAGGAAGAGCTAAACGATACGCAACCGGATTGATACGGGTCAGCACCCTGTAGGGTCCAATATAACGAGGAGCGAACTTCATGGAGGGCACTTTTAAACGGATGTTCCTCGTGCTCAGCCATACCCTATCACCTGGAACAAAGACCGGAGCCGCCCTTCTACGTTTATCAGCGTGTTTCTTGACCAACATAGAGTTGTGCACAAGGATTTGTCGAGTTTGATCCCACAACTTCCTCAAATTGGCAACATGAACATCAACCGACGGCACCCCCTGGGAAGGAGAATCCGAAGGAAGAATAGACGGATGAAAACCATAATTCATGAAGAAGGGGCTTGAATGAGTAGAATCGCAAACGAGATTGTTGTGTGCAAACTCCGCCCAAGGAATCAAACCGACCCAATCATCCTGGTGTTCAGAAACAAAGCATCGTAAATATTGTTCAATTTTCTGGTTGGTACGTTCAGCAGCTCCGTTAGACTGAGGATGATAGGCAGAAGAAAAGTTTAATTTAATACCAAGTTGAGAGCAGAAGGACCTCCAAAAGCGGGAAACAAATTGGGAGCCTCTGTCCGATACAATTTGAGAGGGTATCCCATGTAGGCGAAAAATCTCCTTGGCGAATATCTCTGCCAATTCGGGAGAAGACGGAAGTTTAGGCAGGGGAATGAAGTGTGCCATCCTAGTAAACCTGTCAACCACGGTGAGGATAACAGTCTGTCTTTTAGAGATAGGTAGATCGACAATAAAGTCCATGGCCAAACAGGACCATGGTTTCTCTGGAACCTCCAAGGGTTGCAGGAGTCCACATGGAAGCGTATGGGGTTGTTTGGTTTTAGTACAAACTTCACATGCAGCGATGAACTCCTCAACATCCCTCCGTAAAGTAGACCACCAGAAGTCCTTAGAGATCAAGGCGTAAGTTTTGCGAATACCAGGATGTCCCGCCATCTTGCTATTATGTAAACACTGTAAAAGTTCCAGTTGAAAAGCAGGAGGAACGAAATGACGACCCGCAGGGGTCTGTTTAGGTGCGAGATGTTGCAACTTAATGATCTCGGCCAGTAATGGAGAATGAATCCTGAGATTCGTATTAGCAATGATATTGCACTTCGGAACTATAGAAGAAAGAACTGGTTCAGGTACAGTAGAAGGTTCATATTGGCGAGATAATGCATCGGCTTTAGAGTTTTTAGAACCAGGTCTGTAAGTCAGTACATAATTGAAGTGAGTCAGGAATAAGGACCAACGAGCTTGTCTAGAGGATAAACGCTTAGCCTCCCCAATATATGACAAGTTTTGAGACTGATCAAAGCTGCATTTTTCCAATTTACAGTATAGACCATGTTGCAGAAGTTTCTGTAATACCGCTCTGACCTGTCTATGGTGAGTTTCAATCTCCCTAGAGTGTATCAGTATGTCGTCTAGGTAGACAATGACACAATCATGTTGAAACTCCCTAAGTACCTCATTAATCAGATCCTGAAATACTGCAGGAGCATTGCAAAGTCCAAACGGCATAACTGTGTATTCATAGTGACCGTACCGAGTATTGAACGCCGTCATCCACTCATGTCCCTGCTGGACTCTCACCAAATTATATGCCCCTCTGAGATCTAACTTGGTGAAGATTTTGGAGCCCTTAAGACGATCAAATAACTCGGTAATCAGTGGGATAGGATAGGCATTTCTGACAGTTATTTTATTCAAGCCTCGGTAATCGATACAAGGTCTCAGCGTGCCATCCTTTTTCTTTTTTTTTTTTTTTTAATTCTTTATTTTTGTTGTGTTTCAAGGTAATACAAAGGATATCAGTAATCATGACATTGCTTAGTGACAGAAGTATCCAGTTTTACATGTCTAAAAGAGAAACTGCATATTTTTGTAAGAAAGACAATCATATATCGTACTGCTTAAAGGACCACTCTAGTGCCAGGAAAGCATACTCGTTTTCCTGGCACTAGAGTGCCCTGAGGGTGCCCCCACCCTCAGGGACCCCCTCCCGCCCGGCTCTGGAAAGGGGAAAGGGGTTAAATCTTACCTTTTTCCAGCGCTGGGCGGAGAGATCTCCTCCTGCTCTCCTCCTCCGATCCTCCTCTTCTCCTCCCCGTCGGCTGAATGCGCACGCGCGGCAAGAGCTGCGCGCGCATTCAGCCGGTCACATAGGAAAGCATTCATAATGAAAATCACAGTGAGAAGCACGCAAGCGCCTCTAGTGGCTGTCAATGAGACAGCCACTAGAGGACATAGGGGGAAGGCTTAACCCATTCATAAACATAGCAGTTTCTCTGAAACTGCTATGTTTATGAAAAAATGGGTTAACCCTAGAAGGACCTGGCACCCAGACCACCTCATTAAGCTGAAGTGGTCCGGGTGCCTAGAGTGGTCCTTTAAGCGGTTAGTGACAACTAAATTGGCATAGAAGCGAGTCTATCTAGACATAAAAATTAATAATTAATAACAAAGAAATAGGTGTGAGACATTCTTAGTTGTGCGTATTTAGTATTAATAAAGGGTAGGGTATGCAAGGGGGCAAATTTGTTCGGATACGGCGTATCTGTTGTGGCGCGTCTAGGTACATCAGGCAAGGCATAGACATCAAGGCGTTATACATTTAAACTGTCTGCCCGGCCATATTTACTAAGCTGGATGAGTAGCGGGTACTATGCGGGTGTCGGATCTTTTAATTCTAGCAGGGTAGGCATGCGTGGTGAATCCCCAGCCTGGTGCCGCCGGCCCATTGCACTGAAAATTAAAGGGCTTGATAGCCAGTATAACCAAGGGAAAGGTTGTGCTGAGGGCCTATCTGTTGCGAGACTAGTAACTATTGGGATCAGAATACAAGTAGCTACGTTTACGTGTCAGCACGTCTGGTAACTGTGCGGCATCCAAGCCACGGTGGAAGACATAAATCATGGATTACCACTGATCTGATGACACCTGGCTAACTTACAATATAGCACCGCTAGAGTCGGGCCATCTTATAACGGGGTGCTCCAGATAAAATGAGATACTGTGGTTTAGTGGATCAAGTTTTTAGTGGATCAAGTAGTGCCGTTGGCTAGCTCCCATTGAAGTTTCTTAACGAGGGATAATAGCCTGATGGGTGCGTGTATCCGCTGGCGGTGGCCTATTGGGTCAGGCTGGAGGTCTCTAGTGCCCGGGAAAGAATCGCCTATATCTTTCGCACCAAGACTCCCCTCCCTTAGCTGTGTGCCCCGTGTAATTATAACAGTAAAGTAAAGTGCAAATAAAGGAAACATCATATAGGAAATCATAATAAATTGTAAAGTAATGAATGCAAAAATATAGAGTATAAAGTTCTGGCTCAGAGTCTCTATCTTTGCTTTAAATTCCTCATAGGTCTTTTGCAGCCGTGCAGCAGGTTTGCGGTAGGAGACATAAGTTCCCTGCTCGTTTAGGTCTGTGGGGAGTTGTATGGGTGCTTTCCGCTCCGTTTCCTCTCTGCCTTGCCGACGCTTCTTCTGTTCTTATCCTCCCGGTTCTCTGATTCTCCCTCCGTGGGTGTCTGCTGCTGTAACTGGAGGGTCAGGAGAAATCTTGCAGGGTCCTCGTCTGCGGACAACGTGAGTATCGAGTCTTTTTGTGGGACCACCAATGTGCCTGTTGCGCCCCACCGGTACCGGATTCCCTTGTCTCGCAGTTGTTGGGTGATCGGCGAGAGTTTTCTCCGCTCGAGCAGTGTTGCAAATGGGATGTCTGCAAAGACTCTTACTTGGTGGTTGTCCACAGTAACGGTGGGGGTTTTCCTGGAGTAGGCCATCATCGCCATTTTAACTGCTATGGTTCGGGTTACAGCTATTATATCTCTTGAGGCATCCGCTGGGGCGGTCGGGGATTTCCGGATTCGGAACGCGGCCGTTATCGGCCTTGTGTCTCCGTCAGGTTTTGCTCCCATAGCCGCTGCCACTTGGTTTGAGTAATCCAGTAGGGCCTCTGAGTCTATATCCTCGGGGGCTCCACGTATGCGGACATTCCGTTTACGATGGCGTGTGTCCATCATTGTAACCGTGCGCGTGAGCCCCTGCAGCTGAAGTGTCAGTGCTTCTACCTGCCTTTTGGTGTCTGTCAGGGAGTTGTCTCTGTTACCCTCTCGGGTTTCAATTGCGTCCAGGCGCCCTTTCAGTCCAGCGACCTCAGTCTTTACGCCGGCCAGGTCAGATTTCCACATCTCTCGGAGATCGATGAGGAGTTTCTTAATGTCACCCTTAGTGGAGGGTGAGTCATCAGAGTCCGAGGTCTCCGACCCGTATAACGCGGGTGTCGGGGTTGCGGTCTGGGATTCCCCCCTCTCCACCGAAGAGTCGGAATCACTGTCACTTTGGGGCCTGCTCGGCGCCATTTTGGCCTGCATAGTTGGTTGCGGCCTTGCAAAGGAGCGCCTAATGTCGGGCTGTTGGGAGCTCTCTGGGCGGGTGTTTTTCTTATTTTTTTCCCCCATATCTCTGCAAGGGGTTTGGTGGTTGTTGCTGTTTGCCTTGTGGGTCTCGGTTCGGCTTTTTCGTGGCTTTTGGGTCGGTTTTGTATCGGTGAAGCAGGAGCTCCAAAGAAACACGTCTGGTGTGCTGCTCTGCTGGCCACGCCCCCGCCATCCTTTTTCTTAACGAAAAAGAACCCCGCCCCGGCCGGGGAAGAAGACCTCCTAATGAATCCCTTTTCTAAATTCTCCCGAATATACTCCTCTAGAACCAAGTTTTCCTGAACAGACAAAGGATATACATGGCCCCTCGGAGGCATAGTCCCAGGTAGAAGCTTAATTTTACAATCAAATGGCCTGTGTGGCGGCAAAGAATCGGCATTCTTCTTGTCAAATACTGCCTTTAAGTCTAGGTAAAGGTCTGGTATCTGTCTTTCTGTGGACTGAATAGGAGTCTCAGGTATGTTAACATTAGCTAATGGAGAAACCTTGCATAAACACCTATCCTGGCAACCCTGGCCCCACGAGAGTATCTCCCCTAACTCCCAATCGATAATAGGGTTATGTTTCTTCAACCATGGGTACCCCAGAACTATGGGAACGGAAGGGGATGAAATGAGCAAAAGAGATAAATTCTCCACGTGTAGGATACCAACATTTAAACTAATGGGTATGGTTTCACGAAAGATAACAGGGTCTAGTAGTGGTCTACCATCTATGGCCTCAACGGCCAAGGGTGTCTCCCTTAGCTGGGATGGGAAATTGTTCTTAATAGCAAAGGCTTGGTCGATAAAATTCTCAATGCCATAGCCCTTACTACTTCCTTCTCCCAAGTTAAGGAAACTGGTAGCAGAAGCCTGTGATCTTTATAATTAGGAGTAGAGGACAAAATAGAAACACCCAAGGCTTGTCCTCTAGAGAGACTTAGGTGCGAGCGTTTCCCGGACGGTTAGGACAGTTCGAGAGTAAATGACCCTTGGCTCCACAATACATACACAAACCCTCTCTTCTCCTGTACTGTCTTTCCTCCTCAGAGAGGCGGGTATAACCTATCTGCATAGGTTCAGGAAGCAAAGATACCGTGGAGTCAGGACTTGGAAAAGCGGGGGCTAACCTAAAAGAAGGTCTCTGGTTCCTCTCTCGAGTGTTCTGTCTCTCTCTTAAACGTTCATCTATACGAGAGATGAACGAAATTAAATCTTCTAAATTCTCAGGGAGTTCTCTGGTAGCAACCTCATCAAGGATTACTTCAGATAGGCCATTCAAAAATACATCCATATACGCCTGCTCATTCCACTTGACTTCTGACGCCAGAGACCTGAACTCTAGTGCATAATCCACCAGTGTTCGGTTCTCCTGTCTCAGGCGCAACAGTAATCTGGCTGCATTAACCTTTCTACCTGGAGGATCAAATGCTCTTCTAAAAGCAGCTACAAATGCGTTATAGTTATACACTAATGGGTTATCGTTCTCCCATAGTGGGTTGGCCCATCTCAGAGCTTTCTCAATAAGTAGGGTGATAATAAATCCTACCTTTGCCCTATCTGTAGGATAAGAGCGGGGTTGCAATTCAAAGTGGATACTAATTTGGTTTAAAAAACCACGACACTTCTCAGGAGCCCCACCATAGCGTACTGTGGCTACCTCTAGACCTAAACTGACAGGAGAAACGTACGTATCTCCTCTGGTGGGTTATTGGCATGAGATAATAGAGCCTGTAGCGCAAGCGCCATCTGATCCATTCTGTGATCCATGGCTTCAAACCTAGGATCAGGAGAAGCCAGCTGACTGTTTGTACTTGCAGGATCCATTGGCCCTGTCGTAATGTCAGGATCGGGACAGGGATCCAACACGCAGAGTACAAACAGTAGCCAGATACGTATACCGGACCTTAGAATGGCCGGACTAACGTAAGTAGAACAGTATAGAATGGTCAAAGACAAGCCGAGGTCGAGGGTAAGAGAAGACAGGTAAGCGAGAGACAAGCCGAATCAAGGGTAACAGAGATAAGCAGAGTAAGGTAAACAAGCCGGGTCAAAACCAAAAGGGATAATAGAATACACAAGCACTGAGTGACTAGAACAAGCTAGAACCACGACAGGGCAATGAGCTAATGAAAGAAGCTCTGTTAAATACCCTGTTCAGAGCAGTAACCACACCTCCAAGACGTCCTGATTGGTCCTGCAGCAATTGACTGACAGGTCGATCCGGGGGAGTGTCCTGATGATGACTTCCTGCCTAGATGGTGTAAAAGGCAGTCACTCCCTCGCGGCCGGCCTTGCATGACCGGATAGACCGCGGGGAAGGGAGTCATCAGACCGTCTGGATGGTGGAACAGCTAAGTCTCTACCTCTTTTGGAGGTAGAGACCACAGGTACCCTGACACATGTACAGTATTGGTTACTGTCCTAATTGATGTGAATCCCTCCCTTGCATGGGAGCATGCTTTATAAGGCACCCTGGAATAAAGCTTGTCAGTTCTGCTCCTGAAACTGTGTGTCGTCCAGTTATTGGGATTGCTGTTGGGATACTGCTGTGTTATTTTACCTGCTGGAAACTCTGCTTGTGGATTTACTATTGCCTTGTTCCTGAGCCTCACTGGGATCTTAAGTGGAGAATAGCTGTGGGATATCAGCTCTCCGCTACAGAGGTAAATTAGAGATTAGTGTCACTAATAATATACTAGATGGCCTACTTACAACCAGATGAGGATGGTGATGGGCTCTGGCTGCAGTCTGGGTAGAACAGGCTTTCTGGAGGCTGTTTGTAACTGTAGTCACAAAAATCAATGTTCAGGGGGAACGGGAAGCAGCTCAATTTTTTGGGGCCCTTTACATAGCTCAAGGTCTGGCCCCCATGGCCTGACAGTGAGTATGCCCATAAGGCTCATCCATAGAGGATCTAATGTGTGTGCTTATGGAATGTAGAGTATAGGGATACCAGTTTGTGTGTCACGGAACAAAGGGCTATGATCGAAGCAGCCGCACCGATACTTCTAATAAAAGTAAGACCCTGATCGAAAAGGGAAAAAATAACTTACCTAGATCACGGCAGAATGCCGCCCGATCCTCAATAAAGACGGGTCCCGGCTAGTGTGGCATTCAAAGGGACGCCGGCCGCTGCGGTCCCGTTCTCAAAGTTAAAGGGCGCACTGCCCACATTAAAGATGGTGCCAGTGTGCGTGTGACGTCACGATATCGACGCGCATGCACGTTTTGGGGTCAAGGGCCATGTAATAACCAATCACAGCATGGAGCGGTATATTTAAACCATGTAATGCCTTTTCTCAGTGCCCTGTCGTGGTTTCCACTTGTTGGTTGTCAGAGAGCGCGTTCTTGGTATTGTATTTCTGTTTTTTGACTTTGGCTTTTGTTTTTGACTTTCCCTACTTCTGGTATCCTGACCCTTGGCTAGTTTATTTGTATTGTCTTATTTGGTATTCCCGACCATGGCTTGTTCTTTGACCATTCTCTTTTACGTTAAGTCTGGCCGTTCTAAGATCTGGTATACGTTGTTTGTGTTAATATAGTTTTGCATGTTGGGTCACATAGTAATCGTGACATTGTGTAGGCAATGCAGTGTCTGTGTGTGTAGTGGATGCAGTGTGTTTTTGTTTAAAGGATAGAAAGCAGTGTGTGTTTGTGTGTAAGGATGTATTATGTGTAAGGGATGCATTGTGTGAATCTGTGTTTGTATGTGTAACGGATGCAAGGTGTGTTTATGTGTATGTAAGGGATGCAGTGTGTGTGTCTGTAAGGGGTGCATTGATGTCTCTAAGGGATGAATTGAGTGTGTGCAAGAGAAGCTGTGTGTGTGTGTGTGTGTGTGTGTGTGTGTGTGTGTGTGTGTGTGTAAGGGATGCATTGAGTGTTTCTGTGTGTAAGGGATGCAGTGTGTGTGTAATGGATGCATTGTGTGTATATAGAGAAGTCCATACACAAAGCCAAAGTCAAAATAAAAAAACAGGTAGAAAACTATAAACAGGAACGCGCTCTCGGACAACCACAAGGGAAACCACGACAGGGCACTGAGCAGGATGAGAACTGAGCCTAAATACCCCTTTAGTTTAGTTTAGTTCTGAATTTGAGCTCAAATTCAGTTGCCAGGTTTCATTTGCATAATTGCTGCTCAGCATTAACCCTTCTGTGGATTAGGTTGCTGCTCGGCACAACTTTTCCTGTGTGGACAGTAAATGTCATTAACCACATTTTTATAAGGAGATGAATACGTGACATTACCGCCCACCTGAAGAACGCCCACCAGGCGGGCAGGACCAGCCTTGAGAGGAAATTTGGCGTGAAAAGCGCGGATCTTACGGCCCGCATGCAGGTCAGGAGCCGAAACCCAAGAACGATCAGCAGGACCGTAACCTTTCCAAACAACCAAGTACTGTAAAGTGCCCCGAGAAAACCTAGAATCCACGATAGAAGATACCTCATACTCCTCCTGACCACCCACCACCACCGGAGGGGAAGGAACACAAGTAACAGTATATCTATTGCAGACAAGAGGTTTGAGTAAGGACACATGAAAAGTGTTGGGAACCCCTAAAGATGCAGGAAGGGCCAGAGAGTAAGACACTGGATTGATCCTATGAAGCACTCTATAGGGACCAAGGAATCTGGGGGCAAACCTTAAGCTTGATGTTGCGAGATGACAACCAAACCCGGTCCCCCACTTGGTACACCGGGTTGGCACTCCTACGCTTATCAGCAAAATGTTTGAAGCGTTCAGCAGCAGCCCCTAGAGCAGTTTGAACCTTAACCCAGGTATCCCGAATGGAGGCCAGACGCTCATCCAGAGCAGGAATGGCAGTATCAGAAAATACCGCAGGGAGAACCGTAGGATGCCTACCATTATTGACAAAAAATGGACTGTGCCCAGAGGAGTCATGAACAGCATTGTTTCTAGCGAACTCGGCCCACGGGAGTAGTTCGGACCAATTGTCCTGTGTGCTATTAATAAAACAACGCAAATAAACTTCTAATGACTGGTTAGCCCTCTCAGCTGTACCATTGGTCTGTGGATGGTAGGAGGAGGAGAAGGAGAGATCAATCCCCAATTGTTTACTGAACGCCCTCCAGAACCTGGACACAAACTGAGAGCCCCTATCAGACACAATATTGTGAGGGATGCCATGCAAACGGACAATTTCACGTATGAAAATTAGGACCAATTCTTGCGAAGATGGCAACTTCTTGAGAGGAATGAAGTGAGCCATCTTAGAAAATCGGTCTACAACCATGAGAATAGTAGTGAACCCAGCAGAGCTAGGAAGCTCAACAATAAAGTCCATGGATAAATGGGACCATGGAATCTCAGGAACAGGAAGAGGTTGCAACAGGCCACAAGGAAGTGCATGAGTCACCTTAGAAACTGCACACACAGAACATGCCTGCACATACTCCTTTACATCTTTCCTGAGTGAATCCCACCAAAATGATCTAGTGATCGCGGCAGTGGACTTATTGATGCCCGGGTGTCCAGCAGTTATATTGTCATGGAACACTTTCATGATATTAACACTTTCACATAGGGGAACGAACAGTTTATCACACGGTTTACCACTGAGCGCCTGAGGCTGGGCCTCCAGTATGGTGCCAAGCAGTGGAGAAGACAGTGAGAGGATAGTAGTAGCAATAATACACTCTGGTAGAATAATAGGAGATGTCACCTGTTCCGGAGCTGACTCATTATCAAATTGCCTGGACAAGGCATCAGCCTTGGTATTTTTAGAACCAGGTCTATAAGTAATGGGGAAGTTAAAACGTGAAAGGAACAGTGACCATCTAGCCTGTCTGGAAGACAAACGTTTGGCCTCCCCTATATATCCCAGATTTTTGTGGTCGGTTATGATCAACAGGGGGTCCTTGGAACCCTCCAAAAGATGTCGCCACTCCTTGAGAGCAAGAATAATGGCCAACAGTTCTCTATTGCCAATATCGTAGTTGCGCTCAGCAGGAGACATCTTTCTGGAGAAGTAGCCACAAGGATGCAATGTGTTCCCTGGCTTTCTCTCTGAGAGAGAACAGCCCCTACCCCTGTCTCGGATGCATCAACCTCCAATATAAAAGGTTTACTGGTGTCGGGATGTTTTAGTATGTCCGCAGAGGCAAATCTTTGTTTAAGAGTCTCAAAAGCATTCACAGCCTCTTTGGACCATACCGTGCTACTAACCCCTTTGCGAGTCATATTAGTGATGGGGGCTATTACAGAAGAAAATCCCTTGATGAATCTTCTGTAATAGTTGGAAAAACCAATAAACCTTTGAATGGCTTTTTAACCAGAGGGTAATGGCCAGTGTAGTACAGCCTCTAGTTTTTTAGGATCCATTTGAAATCCCGATGCAGAGATGTTGTAACCCAAAAAGTGGACTTCAGGCTGGTCAAATATGCACTTTTCTAATTTACAATAAAGTTTATTTTTCAACAACGTCTGCAGAACCTGTTTCACATGGGAGTGGTGAGTTTGAAGATCAGGGGAATACACCAAAATATCGTCCAAATAAACCAAGACAAATTAGTAAATGAATTCCCTGAGTACATCATTTTTAAAGTCTTGGAATACGGCTGGGGCATTGCATAACCCAAATGGCATTACCAGATATTCATAGTGTCCACTCCGGGTATTAAATGCCGTCTTCCACTCATGATTCTCTTTAATTCTAACCAAATTGTAAGCGCTCCTAAGGTCAAGCTTAGTAAATACTTTAGCTCCCTGAAGTCTATCGAACAATTCGGAAATGAGTGGGATAGGGTATGCATTTTTTACAGTGATTTTATTAAGTGCCCTGTAGTCTATGCAAGGGCGTAACTCACCACCCTTTTTCTCAACAAAAAAGAATCCTGCACCAGCTGGTGAGGATGACTTTCTTATGTGCCCTTTGCTCAAGGATTCTTTGATGTATTCCTCCATTATTGTACTCTCCTGGGGAGATAAGGCATAAACTGCCCCCTTCTGTGGCATAGCGCCTGGAAACAGGTTAATGGCACAGTCATATGCTCTGTGGGGAGGCAATACATCAGATTGAGCCTTGTTAAACACCTCCTGAAGTTCTCGGTATTGTTTGGGAACTCCAGGAGTTTGGGGAGTGGTAGTGGGAAGGTCAATAGTATCCAGTCTCTTTAGTACTGGTTTTATACATCTCCCCATACACTCTTTACCCCATTCTAATATCTCCCCATTAGCCCAGTCAATATAGGGATTGTGCTTACTTAGCCACGGAAACCCTAATATGATAGGACATGATGGAGAAGTAATAACCTGAAACGTCATCTCCTCCCTACGGGAGGCCCCAATAGCGATCGTAATAGAGACAGTTTTGTGGGTTATAAGCGGTTGTGTGAGTGGTCTACCATCAATAGCCTCTACAGCTAGCAGCGTAGGTCTCTCCCTGACCGGTATCTCATTACCCCTAATAAACTGGACATCAATAAAATTTCCAGCAGCACCTGAGTCCATCAAGGCACTGCAAGAAAACTTCTTGTTGTCAAGGGAAATAGATACCTCAAGGAGGAATCTACTTTTGTTTTTGTTAGAGGACAACTCCATCACACCTAAGATCTGTCCCCTTAAGGTTCTTAGGTGCGGAAGTTTTCCGGACGCACTGAGCAATTAGTTATCATATGTCCCTTTGTACCGTAATATAGGCATAACCCCTCCCTTCTCCTATACTGTCTTTCGGCCTCCGACAGTCTAGTGACCCCCAACTGCATAGGTTCGGGTTCGGACTGTACAGGGAGGTTAGACAAAACAGGTTTAGAGAATTGAGGTGCTAGGGACATAGCCGAACGTCTGGTCTTGCTTCTGGTGACTTCTCTGAGTCTTAACCTATTATCAATATGCATGACAAACGTAATAAATTCGTTAAGACTCTTAGGTAATTCTTTAGCGGCTATCTCATCTAGTATAGTCTCTGAGAGACCCTTTTTGAATGCTGAGATTAACCCATTGTTAGTCCAGTCTACCTCGGAAGCTAAGGTACGGAATTCAATAGCATAATCCGAGATAGACCGGTTACCTTGTCTGATGTGCATTAGGGCAGTGGAGGCGTCATCCTCTCTACCCAATGGCTCAAACGTGATCTTAAATTCGGCAAGGAACTCCTGGTAATTATGAGCAATGCTCCAATTACTCTCCCACAACGGATTAGCCCAGGCAAGGGCCTTGCCCTTTAATTGATTCATTAGATAACCAATTTTTGCTCTGTCCGTGGGGAACGACCCTGGTGAGGCCTCAAAATGGTACTCCACCTGATTAAGAAAACCCCTGCATTCCTGGATATTGCCATCAAACTGTAGGGATGGCGATAAGGAGATGCTAGGAGTCCTATTAACAGTGGGTGGAGGTACACAGGGTAGAGGTGCTATAGGAGGAGACGCTGCAGGCTGCAGATGCGCCGTTCTAGCGAGAAGCGTACTGAAAGCCTGAGCGAATTGATCCATGCGCTGATCATTCTCCTCTAATTTCCTCTCGCAAGCAGCTATGTGCTGACACAGTTCTACAGGATCTATGGCCATGTCGTAATGTCAGGATTACTGTTTGATCCAGCACGTAGAACTGTATAGCACGGATGACAAATAAGTAACGTATTACCGGTCCTTAGAATGGCCGGATTTAACATACAAAGAATAGTCAAAAATACTAGCCGAGGTCAGGGAACACAGAAAGGGACGCAGCGATGAGGAAAGCCAGGAGTCAGGATACCAGAATATAGAGAAGTCCACAAACAAAGCCAAAGTCAAAGTAAAAAAACAGGTAGAAAACTATAAACAGGAACGCGCTCTCGGACAACCACAAGGGAAACCACGACAGGGCACTGAGCAGGATGAGAACTGAGCCTAAATACCCCTTTAGTTTAGTTTAGTTCTGAATTTGAGCTCAAATTCAGTTGCCAGGTTTCATTTGCATAATTGCTGCTCAGCATTAACCCTTCTGTGGATTAGGTTGCTGCTCGGCACAACTTTTCCTGTGTGGACAGTAAATGTCATTAACCACATTTTTATAAGCAGATGAATACGTGACAGTTTCTGTGTGTGTGTAGGCATGCGTTGTGTGTTTCTGAGTATGTATAGGGATGCATTGTATGTGTGTGTGGGTGTGTATTGTGAAAGAGAGTTTGTGGAGTAGGATAGGGGCTGAGAGGGGAGCAGAATAAATATAATATATTTTTTTTTTAAATCCCCCTTTAGTGTATCTCTTGCAAGCCCCTTGTTTGTCTCGTACCCCCCCTTTTTGTATGTCTCCTACATCCTCCCAACGTCTTTGTGTGTCTTACTCCCCCTAGCCTCTTTGTGTTTATCCCTTTTGAGCCCCTCTGTGTGTCTCTTTCTCCCCTACCAGCACCTACCAGCTCGGCCACGCTACACTGAGGGACTGGCAGGAGGGAGCGCTGTGCGCTTCCCTCCTGCTGATCCCTCATATTTTGCGCCCCCGGGCCAGTGCGCCCTCATGGACTCGCTGGCCTGGGCAGTGCTGCAGCCGCCTGAGGCTCTCTATAGAGCGCTCAGGCGGCTGCAGCATGAGGGGGCAAGCGCTCCTGGCGGCGCCCCTTCCTAAGGTGTGCCTAAGGTGACTGCCTATGTCGCCTGTAGGAAGCACCGGCCCTGAGTGAAGTGGTTAAAAGGGCAAACATTGCTATGCTGAAATCGAGGGGGTTTAAATGAGACTCTATTTATTTATTTTTTAAAGTGAATTTCAAATGTATAGTCAAAATAGCTGAATTGGACACAATCTCCATGTCTGCTGGGCTTACTTTGGCTATTTAGGCCTTAAATTAAAAAATTCACTTTGTATTAGCTTTGATTTCTGGGTTTATCTACAGTTAATGCCTCAACCCAGGCACTACTACACTCTGCTTTGCTTGGGAATGCTAAACCTGTTGTAACTTGAGCTTCCAAGTCATCGTGACTTGGTGGAGGCACACTGAGGCCTACAAATGATCAGACTGGGGGAAGGCAGCCGATTCTTCTGCTCCTTTGGTTGCCATACGGCCTTGACCGCTGGGGGTTATGCCGGTCACCGCTGGACTGACTCATCTCAATCCTCTGTACCACGAAAGCGACTCACTATACTTACTTGGACAAAGCTAAAATGGCAGATGAGCCTCCTCCGACAGGACTGACACCCCTCCTCTCTGTCCCACCTAGGCGGAGGTCTACAGGGGCCATGACTCCCACGCATCCACCACACCAGCAAGGGTCCGATTCAAGCAAGACCGGGACCATCTGCTGTTTGTCACACGGGGAGAACTGGGCTTCTCTGACACCCTGGGTCCATGGACAGAAGATGCTGGCAGAACTGGGCTTCTCTGACACCCTGGGTCCATGGACAGAAGATGCTGGCTCATGAGCATGCCTGGGGCATAACTCTATGCTGCCCATCCAGATCATGTGTTATGCCTAGCAAGCGCTGAAGTCGGTTGAAGCTCCGACCTGAGAAACCAGAGGGTCCACACAGAGACTATCTACTGAGACCATTGAACTCATCGTATTGTTTTATTCTATTATGTTTATGTTACTCCATTGCCTTTTATTCTATATTGTTTAGTGAGCCAAATTGCTTCTGAGTGCAGTCACAGTGGTAATTTTGTTGCCTACAGCAAGCTTAGTTGTTAACAAGCAACTTACTTTAATTTTCTTTTACTCTTTAAGCATGTTTCATTGCATCTACATAACTCTACGTGTCTAGTTCATCCTAATTGTCTAACTAGTGTTCCAGACATATTTTTTGCGTGTTTTTCCAAGCATTTTCTAACTTTGTAGACACGTTTACCTAATATGACATCCAATAGTTCAAAATGTGCAGTTTAGCAAAATGTACCAGGCTACTGATATAAGCATGTTTTATCATATTATTTCTTTCCTGATATTAATCACTATGTCTAACTTGCCTCTTGTGTCTACCCGCCTAGTTTAAGCCAATGTTTTAGACATATGTAGCTAGCCTGAATCTATTACACCATAAAAATAGTGCTGTTATCTTGAAATGCCACACATCCATCCTGATATGTGTTTTGAAGTGCCTGCTATAGCTGTTGGGGCTTTCTGGGCTTGTCTGTACTCCTCTTTATGCATTGCAAAAATAAAGACTAATAAAAAAAAAAGAATGGTGTAAACATCCCCAAGTGGCATGTTGTAATGAGATTTCCCAGTAACCAAGTGTCTCCTGAAATCTTGCTATTCTATGCTGATCAGCTTATGTGGTCAATGCTAATGAATCATGACATGCTATTCATTCAGAAAAAGCAGATAATGTGCTAATTTATAGACAATGGGTGAACAGTTATGCAAAATCAATATTTTTTTCCATTAGTTTGTTATATTTATTAAAGCTGAAACATAAGTCTTTTTTCAAGTATTCATTGTAAAACTGGATATATTTGATAGATTCAGTAGTAGTTACTGTGATTTTTAACAGTGTTCAAGTAAAAAAACAAACAAAAAAAACGTGTGTGTGTAAAAATTTGACAAGTGCTTTTTTATTCCTAAATGTTCCCTAGTTTAAAGCAAGTGGTCGAAATTCCCCACCGCCCAATCATTTGAAAGAGAAATAAGGATTTTTTTTAACCAAATATAAATAATTCAAGAGGCAATGACAACAGGGTCAAATTACCAGTCTCTCCATGCTTAATGTACTAGTTTCATCCTCTTCATTGGAAGCAAAATATCCTGGAAGATCAATCATTTGCTGCTCTGCCTCTGTGAGTCCAAATGTTGAATTGTCATAAAACGAATACTCTGTTCCCCATGGGAAACTCTGACACTTTTCTTTTCTGTTTTGCACAGAAATCAGAGAACTATTTTTGTTATAACTATCTTTGGGTGAAGAAGAGAGGTCCCGGTGTACTCTATTCCAAGTTGTATTCACTGGAGAGGGGCCTTTTCTGGGTCGATTTTGCTCGGGCCTCTCTTCATTTGATGTTCTTGCCGACAGCTGCCTACTACAGATTAAATCAGGCTTACTCCCCATTGGTCTCATATAGGAACTCTTTGTAAGATAGCCAGTTGAATCTTTGAAATTAGTGCCCCTTGTAATATTGTCAGTGCTCTTATCAGTCCTTGTTGGTTTATATTTTGATCGTTCTACTGTAGAACATTCCCATGTCCTTGTCTTGGCATTATAAGCCATAGAATGTCTTGGAGAAAGTGTTGTTAGACTTCTTTCCCTATAGGGCTTGTTGTGTTTAGTGTCATGAAAACTAGATGTTCTCCTGAAGTTATTTTTTTGACAACCTCTCTCATAGTGTCTTGATTTTGTGTCTTGATTCTTTAAGTGGGATAACCTGGGGAGAGTTTGACAAGGAGTCACTCCGTGTGATGGTGAGAAAACAGACTTTGAGTTGGGTCTTTCCTCACGACCATGAGTGTTCTTTGGCACTAAAAACGGAGACTGTATCCTGAATTTGTTTGTGTTGGTTTCATCTGAATTATCATTGATAGGAGGTGGATTTAATGAGATATCTACTGCGGTGTCCGCCATAGGATTCTGAGAAACATGATACACTTTGGTGGCCTCAGAAAGTCCCTTTTGTCTCATCTCTTTAAGCTGCTGCTGTGCAAGACGATAACTGAAAATGGGTGGAATTATCTTCTGAACGTTTGGTGAATCGTCAATTTCTTTGATTGCTTGCTCTTGGGAAACAGGGGAACTTTGTCTGTAATTTAAAGGTATATGAACAGCATCGTCTGTGCTGTCCATAAGAATTTCCCCTGTATCAGAAAAACTCTCCCTCAACTGGTAGATATTCTCCTCATCTGAGTTCTTTCGACAGCTGACTGAATGATTAGAGTTATGTCTAACAGTGGAACTGCATGTCTGAGCTTTGCTGAGCTTCCTCCAGACAGTGATAACAATGGTGATGACGATGATGAACAGACATAAAGAAATTCCGGTTATAGTTACAGTGTTACTTGTTGTTTTACTATCACCATTGGAATTTTTCGTAGATTTGATTGGAGGCTTTATTGCTATAATATAAAAAGAATAATAAATCAGATATATCCAAATAGAAATTATACAAAGATTTGTAGATGTATTGGATTACACATTGTACATCCTTTTTTAGAGTAACGATTATGCAAATAAATAAATATATATATATATATATATATATATATATATATATATATATATATAGTCCTAAAGCTAGTATACAATGTTTATTTCCAAGGACCAGATGCAAGGACCAATTGGTACAATATATCTTATATTAATTTGTGGCTATAATTCTATTGGATTGTATTATCACAGTACTTAAAATTAGTCACATTGCTGGTCTGCATTAAAAGGAACCAGTCATCCCTGCATCCATTATCTACCACACCAGCAGTGGCAATTATTATAGTTTCCTTATTATATATTATAAGAAAATCAAAGGCTCTTGGGGATCAATGCATTTGCCCTCTCTGAATCTCATTGGTTTCAAATAAACACTTTAAGTGGTGCTAAGTGTTTTATGTTATATAATCTTATGCTAAGCAGGCTCCATACATTATGTTATGCTAAGCAGGCTTAATACGTTATTGTGAGATACGTAGGCTGCATTAACTCTATGATAAACCCCCACTTGTACCTAAAATAAAATGAAGGGACCTGAGCTAGGTTATATTCTACTCTACTTATTACATTTAGAAATTAGAATTTCTTATTGAAAAAAAATGTAAGAAACTTTTGACCATTATAGGTACAGAAAGATGGAGGACCCTGCTCTTGGGAAGAAGATCCCATAGTGAGAGAAGAATCCTAGGGAAAATAGATGGTTAAGGTGGAGAGTGAAAGGGAGATTTTTCCTGAATCACTATGCAGACTATTATGGTGCGAGAATGCTTAATTCTGAGGGTTAAAGCAAGGGTTAGAATTCAGAGCATAGGTGCAGCATGAGGAAAGTGTTTCAGAAGACAGTAAAAAGAAGGGGTGGCAGAAATCCTCCACAGAATTTTGAAGGTGGTAGTGAGAGTGTAAAAGAAATCTATATCACGCATTTGTAGTCTCTTTTTTCTTCAATTGTTTTTTTGTTATTTTTTTTTAGCAAGAGTAGCGTTCATCTTGATCTCTATAGAAAATTGTTAGAGAGACCATTAACCTACTTGAGCAGTCTTCTAGAGAGCAAATGGAGATCTCCCTTGGGCTTCCATTGCAAGAAGGATTTAAAGGTGACGTTGAAAGACATTCCCTGTGTCGCTGTCTTTGACCATCTCCACATGTAGTGCTGCAGGGACTCCATGATTGCCACAGGCTCCACGTCTCTGTAAATGGTAAACACAAAATACCTAACCATCTTGATCACAGCCAGAAAATACATTAATCTGAGTATGTGTATCCATTTACTGGCAGAATTATTTTAGATGATTATTCATTATTTACTAAGACGAAAAACATGGGTAAAATTAGCATTTTTTATGAAAAATGAAACAAATTTTACGAGTATACTAAGAGCAAATCTGCAGCAATGTGTTTATTGTACCCAAAATTTAATATTTAATTGAGACATTTCAGGCCTACTTAAAAACAAAAATAGGGAACAAATTTAAAAAATATATCAGGTGCCTAAAATCTCCTACAGTTTCAGGGGTGTAACTAGAAACCGTTGGGCAGAATGGATAGATTCAAAGAAGGACCCCCCTGAATGTGAGGGTTGTGGATGTAATATGTAACATTAAAACAATGCTATTTTTTTTTTACCCTCTTCCTAACTAACACATTGTGGCCTGGAGGTGCTCTGGCTGCATGCTTGGCGGACATTTGTCACATGCTCTTTCGGTCTGGCGCTTGACTGAGCCAGAGTATTGCCACAGTAACTCTGACTCATTCTCCAGGTGGTCCCTCGTGAACTTTAACAGTTATTTAATAAGTTGCAAGACTAGCAATATATGATGCAATGCATCTCGATGAGGAGATGCTGATTGGCCAGAGTTGTGTTTCGCTTGTGCTGGCTCTGCCCCTGATCTGCCTCCTTGACAGTTACAACCAATCCAATGCTTTCCAAGGGAAAGCATTGTGATTGGCTGAGATCACCACTTTTGATGTTAGTCAAGCATGCAGGTCAGGGGCAGAGCCAGCACCAGCAGATTGGAATAATGGTAAGATTTTACTATATTTAGGGGGACAAGAGGGCTAGATTAGCACTGTAGAGTCAGGAATACATGTTTGTGTTCCTGACCCTACAGTGTTCTTTTTTTGTTGTTCTTTTATAACATCAGAAATTGGTATTTTGAATTCATGTTTTCTTAGTCTTTATGAACATTGTTGTCAAATACCAAATCATCATTTGTTTTTTTTTTTGTTCCATTTTATCTTTAAGTTTCGTACATTACTCAATTTACATTATACAATATCCTGTTATTAGCAATAATTAAAGTTTACTAGACAAGCTGAAGGAGGAGGGGTCTTAAAAGTCTTTCCCTTAGGTTGATTATATCCAGGGCCGGATTTTCCTATAGGCTAACTAGGCTTCAGCCTAGGGCCTCAAGATCAAGAGGGGCCTACATTCAAATTGTTAGCAAAATTAAAATTACACTATTCTAAAAACAGTGAACACTGAACCGAAAATAAGGAGAAATTCTACGCATATGATATGACCAGTGGCGTACTAAGGGGGGGACGGTCCGCCCCGAGTGCCACTTACTATGGCAGACTGCAATGCCCCTCCTGCCGCGATCGCCGACTGCAATGCCCCTCCTGCCGCGGCCACGGCAACGCTCTGATTGGGTCTCGCGAGATCCATGGTCTGCAGCTCTGCGGAGCTGCAGACAGGAAATGAGGGCCACCAGACCACCAGGGACCCCGCCGGACCACCAGGCAGCCCCCACTGGACCACTGGACTAATTTTTTTAGTCACCCCCTCTCTCCTCATCACCCCCCTCCCTCTCACAATCACCCCCCCTCTCCTCATCACCCCCCTCCCTCTCACAATCACCCCCCCCCTCCCCATCACCCCCTCCCTCTTACAATCACCCCCTTCCTTTTACAATCACCCCCCCTCTCCTCATCACCCCCCTCCCTCTCACAATCACCCCCTCCCTCTTACCACCACCCCCCTCCCTCTCACAATCACCCCCTCCCTCTTACCACCACCCCCTCCCTCTTACAATCACCCCCCTCCCTCTTACAATCACCCCCTTCCTCTTACAATCACCCCCCCTCTCCTCATCACCCCCCTCCCTCTCACAATCACCCCCCTCTCCTCACCACCCCCTCCCTCTTACAATCACCCCCTCTCCTCATCACCCCCCTCCCTCTCACAATCACCCCCCTCTCCTCATCACCCCACTCCCTCTTACAATCACCCCCCTCTCCTCATCACCCCCTCCCTCTCATCACCCCCTCCCTCTCATCACCCCCTCCCTCTCACAATCAATCACCCCCCTCTCCTCATCACCCCCCTCCCTCTTACAATCACCCCCCTCTCCTCATCACCCCCCTCCCTCTCACAATCACCCCCCTCTCCTCATCACCCCCCTCCCTCTCACAATCACCCTTTCCTCTCACAATCACCCCCCCTCTCCTCATCACCCCCCTCCCTCTCACAATCACCCCCCCCCCCTCCTCATCTCGACTTTTTTTTTTATTTATTATCCGTGCCACATTTTTTATAAAGGTTAGTACCAATCACAACATGTTTAATTTAACATATTGATATATATCACAGTAATGATGTATTTTATTGTCTCTCATGTAATTTACAAACTTAAAAATGGGAGGTGAAAGGGCCTCATAAGTGGAATAGCCTAGGGCCTCTTTTCATCTAAATCCGGCCCTGATTATATCAGAAGATTCCAAATATTTTAATTTAAATTAATAACGCGCTTCCTCAGAGACACTCTATGATTCAGTTCTTTAAATCCTGAATTAATCTATAAAAGTACTGTGAATTGTTTTCTTATATTGATTGTGTTGTAATATTATAAGGGTATAAATTTCCTCATTGAATCAAAAGTGTTTTCCTTCCTTTTTCTTTTTCTTTTTCCTTTCCCTTCCCCTTTTCCCTCTTCCCTTCCTTTTTTTAAATTATATTTAAACTTATATTGTTTCTATATATTCCAAAATGACTCCTTAAATATTTGCATAAATGTGATATATACGTGTCATTATATTATATAATTAGCTTTAAAGTGATTTACTCTTAGTATAGTTAGGAAAGTATCTTATATTTTAATCAAAATTTTAAATATTTATTTGTTGTAGTGTTTGCACCTGAAATCTTGGTGTCCCAATTAGCTACTGATATTAAAGGGACACTGCAGGCACCCAGACCACTTCTGCTCATTGGAGTGGTCTGGGTGCCAACTCCAACTACTTCTAACCCTGCAAGTGTAATTATTGCAGTTTTCTATAAACTGCAATAATTACCTTGCAGGGTTAACTCCACCTCTAGTGGCTGTCTACTAGACAGCCACTAGAGGTCACTACCTGATTTCTAGCAAGGATTTTCCTTGCTAGAGCGTCGCTGGACGTCCTCACGCTGTGTGAGGACCTCCAGCGTCGCTCATTTCCCCATAGGAAAGCATTGCAAACCACCGGCCGACGGAATAAGAGGGAGGAGCGGCGCGGAGGAGGAGGCAGTGACGAGGGACATCGCCGCTGCCTCAGGTAAGTGACTGAAGGGGTTTTCACCCCTTCAGTAACCGGGGATTGGGGGGTGGGAGGGAGAGGGGACCTGCAGAGCCAGGAAAACTGATTGTTTTCCTGGCACTGGAGTTTCCCTTTAATGTGTAGGATGTTTTAAAATTTTCCATTTACTATTTTTCCTTTATCGTGATAGTGTCATAAAGCTTTTAAAAAATCAAACATTTCATTTTTAGATTTAGATTACTATATTAGAATATCTCGTAAAACGCTTTGCATCTATCTGCGATTATCATCTACATTTATTAATTATAATCCTAATGATTTTCCTTTAATTAGAATTTGGCTAAGATCTTATTAGAGTGCTTCAGGGTCTCTTCGATCCAAATGCAAGTTTAGAATAAGTGAAAATGTATAATATATGTTAGAATATACTCTCATTTTTTTATCTTCTTGTGATAAAATAAGAGTTTCCTTTTATTATGAAGATGTCGTTTCCACTATCTCTGCTTAATGACTTTCTCTCCAATTTATAATAAACTGATTTCTTGTCTCAAAATATCCCTAGAATCCAGTGGTTATACACATTAGATTTTTATTTTTTTTCACTTGGCCTAAACAGGCAGTTTCCATTTAAACATTTTTGGGATCTCAAAAACCATTATTCCCTTTTTTCCCTTCCATCCTTTCCCTTCCTTTTCTTCCCCTTTTAAAAAACCTGCAATCTGTCCCCGAGGATATGCCAAAGTAAGAGGGGTTTGATCTTATATTCAAATGAGATGGAATCCAATTCTACAGACAAGATAGAGTAGGCATGAGACTGGAATCACATAAATATGAGGTGGGCTAGAGTAATACTCTCATACTGTCTTTGAACAATTACGTTATTTTCCTGTAGGAATGCCCAGTATGACGAGATCTTTTGAAGGGTCATTTATAGTTAAAATTTTATCTCCATAATGGATGAAAAGCTTGGTGGGGAAACACCCTCTATACAAAATATTATTTTGAAAAAGACTGGTGGTGAAATTAGTGCATGGAAAGGGCTAAAATACCACCATTTGAAATACCCTAGGGCAGCGTTTCCCAATTGGTGTTCCGCGAGAACACAATTAGGGTTCCCACTGAACCCCAGGGACTGCATGAAAGTCGCTCAGCAGCCCCACTGGACCCCAGGGACATAGAGACTCCATGTCAGCACTCCCAAAGGTAGGGGGGATGGGTGAAGTAAATTTTTTTTAAAAATAATTAATTGTATGTGTGTCTGTTAGGGAGTTTGTATAGGTTTGTGTGTCTGTCAAAGATTATATGTGTGTTTGTCAGTGAGAGTGTATGTGTGTCTGTCAAAGGGTATGTATGTCTGAGTGTGTCAGTGTGTGTATCTGTGTGTCAAGGTTTGTGTATGTGTCACTGTGTATCTGAGTGTGTGTGTGTGTGTGTGTGTATGTCGGTATGTGTGTGTATGTGCCAGTGTACATCAGTGTGTTTTTATATGCCTATGCGTGTGTGTGTATGTCAGTGTGTGTGTATCTGAGTTTGTCAGTGTGTGTGTATATGACACTGTGTGTATGTGTCAATGTGTGTATCTGAGTGTGTGTATGTGCCTGTGTGTGTATCTGTGGGTGCAAGTGTATGTATATGTCACGGTGTGTATCTGAGTGTGTGTGTATTTGTGAGTCAAGATGTGTGTCTGTGTGTCAGTGTGTGTCAAGGTGTGTGTATCTGTGTGTCAGATACATACACACACAAACACAGATACACACTGACACAGAGATACACACACCGGCACATACAAACACAGATATACACACCTTGACACACACCGGCACATACAAACACAGATACACAGATACATACACACACACACAGATACACACTGTGTGTTCCACGATGTTGATACACTATGTTAATGGGTTCCACGGGAAAAATTAATTGGGAGTCCCTGTCCTAGGGTATCTAGTTTCCAAAAATATATGGTTTGATGGGGGTAAATTACATTGGCCGGCTTCAAAAATTTCCCAAATAGGACATGGGTGCATGATGACCAGCTGTGAAAAAGTTGTAAAACTGGAATGTGCAGCCTCCAAATAAGTTTGTGTAGCCCCTAGAGAGCCCGACACATCTCATTGTACTCAGGACATGTTGCTGAACACATATTGGGGTGTTTTTTGGCAGTAACCCTTAAAGTTCTCCGTACATGTATTCTTAAATTGCTATGTGTGTCAAAAAAATCACCAATTATTTATTTATTTTTTAAAATTTGGCATAGATTGGTGGTAAAAATGTTTGCATGAAAAGAGTCAAAATACCCCAAGTTTAATACCTTAGGTTGTCTTCTTTTAAAAAATATATACATGTGAAGGGTTATTCAGGGATTCCTGACAGATATCAGTGTTACAATGTAATTTGCATTAATTTAAAGAAAAAAAAAAAAAAGCTTACTTGTACTTATAGCCCCATAACTTAAAAAAAAAAAAAAAAAAAGCTAAGCTAAACATGTTAACATTCCTAAACTCAGGACAACATTTAGAGACTATTTAGCATGGGTGTTTGGGGGCGATTTGTAGATGTGTAACAGATTTTGGGGGCTAAAGTTAGAAAAAGTGTGTTTTTTTAAATTTTTCATCATATTTTATAAAAAATTTATAGTAAATTATATGATATGATGAACATAATGGTGTCTTTAGAAACACCATTTAATGGCGAGAAAAACAGTATGTAATATGTGTGGGTACACTAAATGAGTAAGAGGAAAAGCCCTGGTCCTTAACTGTAAGAAAATTGAAAAACGGTCTGGTCACTAAGGGGTTAATAGAAAGTAATTTTCTTTGAATTTAGCAGCAAATAAATCATAGATCACGGATCATCTTAATTAGGTCAGTTTTAGCAGAGTAAGGAGATTGGAAATTAGATTTAAAATGGAAAGCCTAAATTGAGAAGTTTAGACAGGCAGGTATTAACAAGCTGTTCAAGAAGCTTTGAGGTGAAATTAGGTAAGAATATGAAATGTAGTTAGAGAATTTGGGTCAACAGAGGTTTTATTTTAGATATAGGTGACAACTGCATATTTGAGATAAACTGGGAAGAAACAATACAAATAAAAAGTGAAGATGTGATTTAAGAATGGAACATGAAAAGGAAAATAAAAGCCAATGAAGTACAAGGGAATGTATGTGTTTATTGTGGATGTTGGGGGTTACAGATGGTGACCATGATTGTAAGAACCGATGGGTGACTATAAGCTAGAACCCGGCAATTGATTATGAAGACTGTGGCAATATACAGAAAGTAACAACTTGTCAAATGTTAGACATTGGCAATTGGTCTCACAGCTACAGCAACTCTGCAGATGGAACTCATTACATAATAATATTTATTAAAATATTTTAGTAAAAGTTCTACTGTAGAAGACCAATTTTACCCCTCTTTGTGATAAATGTTAGTAGAAATGATTTTAATACACACCTATTTCTCTTCTTATTTCCACACATTCGTTGATCTTTGGAAATGAGTAACTGTTGCTGCTACGCATCAACAACTCAAAGCAATATGTATTTCTTCCAATGTCAAATAGGGAACAGTTGAATATAGTCATTTTGTCTCCTGTACGCATGGCATGCTCTGCTATGACTGGGGGACTTTCCGACAAATGTCTTGGAGCTTTTTTATATACAACTAGGTTCCCCTCAACATAATTACATGGGGGAGGTATGACATATATCTTCATGGAACCATCACATTTTTCATCTGGAGATGTGACCAGCTTATATTTGAAGGTCTTCACAAGGTCAATGGGTCCGAGGAAAGCAATGACTGAATCATATTGTGAATCCATGGGTTTCAAAGACACAGTAATGAAAGTCTCTGACCGTACAGACGCACATTCAAACTCAACCCACTGTGTGGAGGATAATGGGATTTCCTTGTAGGTTTTGTACAACATGAACCTATCGCTGCTTGGTTCCTCCAATTCTTGGAAGCTGTGAGTATGCTCTACTTCCAATAACATTGCTGGTTCTTTGTCAGTATAAATTGAGCAAAGAAGTTCATTGGTGAAGACTCCAATCTGAAATGATCTCACGTTGTCTTTTGATGTCCTGTTCAGGTCTATGTGAAACAAAGGCCAGGTGACATTCAATATACTGCTCGACCCACAGATATGGCTACTGTTTTTTTTCTGTAAGCTCATTTGAAATTGGTAGAGGCCATTTTGAATGAAATAGAAGCATTCAAATACGAGGCTGCCTTGCGTTATGTTAGCAGGAAGCTCTTTGCTAGTTATTTTATGATTATTGCCAGTGTTCAGCAGAGAGATTGAAATATTACTTGAAGTTATGGTATCATTATCTGGAAGGAAGAAATCCACAAACACAGGATCTCTGCTCAAAGCTATGTGATGAGATTTTCGAAGAAGAAGATAACCAGGGTCACCAAAAACTGTTAAAGACATGAAATAGTTAGAACTAGTACATGCTTTGTTTTAATTAACAATTGACCACCACTCTATCATATGAAGGTAACTTACTGCGGGATGTGTATGATATACACCGCTTTACATGAAAAGAAAATTATTTATGTTGAAAGAATGAAAGCAGCAAGCAGAATGCAGAATAAGGACTAGAAAAGTATTAAGGAATAGAAAAAACAACAAGTGAAAAAAAAATAAACAACTGGTAGAGAAAGGAAGTATGGACAAAAGGGTAGATTTGGAAAAAGCTTAAATATTCTTCTTATGACAGGTATTTCAATGCATGCACAGTTGGTCCATCAGTTTTGGAATTTATTCGCTCATAAGCTGAAATTGATCATTTGTTCAAGCTGTAGAAACGTAATGGTTTTCAAGAATTTTCAACCACATACCAGCAGTCTAATGGTCTACATGAATATTCACTAATTGCAACATTCAGGGTTATTCACTAAAGCCCAAATTCTCCCAATCCAGATTACTAAACTTAATCCAGTACCAATCCGGGGATTCGGAAGTCAAATTCCAGACACTGATCACTGTAGATTTATTAATGTCCAGATTTTGGTTTTCAGTTTTCCAATTCACAATCGTCAATGTCTACTGGATTTCAACGTTTCTTGATACTACTGGACGACGGACTTTCAGATGCTAAAAACCCAAACTATTAGCCTTATCTGTGTTAATGGATGCTTTTGCTAGCTGGCCACCATATTAAGAAGTAAAATAAAGCATATTGGGACAACAAAGTCTTCCCTTCACTCCCACCTCATAAGCCACAGGTGGAGGTACATCTACTAAACAATGAACAGGCAAATTAATAACAGAAATTTAAATAAAGAGGGCATTAAAAAAAGGATCTAAGTGGGCCAAGACCACAATACTGATTAAAAAACAAACCCGTAGCTTTCAATAAATGGGCCTTGATACAGTAACATGTTCCTTTCAGATTTGCTGGAACTTGGCTTGAAGAATCAGCCAATAAAATGAGAGGTGCCATCTCTATAGGATTTGTATTACTTTGAATAGAATTCACATATAAGACTAAATGAATTTAAAACAGATACCATATTGTCCTAAATTACATTCATTCAGATGAAGTAATCAGATTTCAAATGGATTTGTCTTTTATGAAAAGGAGAAATGTGGCCCCTAATAAAACAACAAAATCGCTAATTCAAACGATAGTGAACAACCTTGAGTATCAATAATGGCCCACATGAGTATTTTTGTATTGCAGTGTCAATAAATAACATTTCTGGATCTTATTCTCTATGTCCAGCGGAACAGACTTCACCTCATGCAATCTTTGGTCCTCCAGTGCCCTAGAAAATGTACACACACATTGAGAGGGGGGGGGGGGACACAGGAGTTATGGAATGATAAAGTGGACAAAACACTAATGAAGGAGGCAGTAACTAGCATGGACATAAGGGCAAGGATAGATGGATAGACAGACAGGCAGGTAGACAGGCAGGCAGGTCAAAGAAGTTTGGAACAGTAAAGTATTAAGCTGGACATACCACTATCCCAAAATAGAACTAGTGACATAGTTATGAAGCTATGCAGAGTTTGTCTCATTTTTCGATTGCAGCGTCCCACCATGTGCCACATTCCATGCCTATCGTCACTCAAACATCATGGCTCTCATAGCACTGTCACTGCAGTAGCCATGTCACCTGAAGATAGAGGGAAAGAAGAAATGTTTTAATTTTGAAGTACATATTTTGTGCATACTTTTAAAAAAAATGTTTTTATTTATGTTAAGAACACATCCTAGGTTAGAAAAGACCTTTAGTTTTATTTATGAATACCATAGATAATGCAATGAAATCAAGAGATACATACGCGCACACACCCAACTTTAAAGACCTTGCATTTGCAAGGTTTCCAGCTTCTGCACATGGCCCTGTTGAGATCACGAACTGATCCAGCCAATTAGGAGGTTCTTATTCCATTTAAGGAATCGTGAACTTATCCTATAGGAGTGCAATATGTAATGTTTTGTTCACGTTTACACTACTAAACTAATGTATAACTAGGTGGGTGGAGTGGCCACTTTCACTAAAACAAGCATCCAAGTGATCAAACAAGATAAGTATGTACTCTAGATCTGATATTGTATGTTGATTGTAGGGTGTTTACTTAATATATAATATATAGGGTTGTTATATATTGAAAGCATGCACAACCATAAAAATACAAATAGATTTAACTGTCCAACTGACTAAAACAGTGACGCCCATACACTTGGAGGTGCCCCTGGTTAATATATGTCAAATATGATTGAAGAATTCTGAGTGCTGCCTACTTGTATCAGTGTATCATTTCTTACCTACAATTAACTTGGTAGAAAACAGCAATATCTCCAAAACAGATTTCCCTTAAACAAACAAACACTTTTAAGCAGTAATAACTTTAGAATGACAAATCTCTCACTACAATTACTCATACATTATTCCCCACCCAATATACACAAATTGGAGAACTTGTCCTCGACAAATAAAGCAATTACATGGTTACATTACCGAGATTATTTAGAAGTTTCAAAAGGTATGCAAATGCCACAGACAATGTCATTTTGTTTTGCAGTAAGTGCTGCGATCAGTTTATATCCTATGTTAAGTTTATTGTCAATGCCCACAGGTTGGATTCCAGCCAATAAGAATACAACATTGCTTTCAAGTGGTCAATCCCTAATTCTCCAGGATTTCACTACAATGAATTACAGGCAAATCCAGTATTTTTTACAAATGTCTGCTATCTGAGCTTGTCTCTGTGTTTTTTTTTTATATGAAAGCTATATAGATCTAGGCACTACTAAACTTTTTAACAGTACAGATAGGACGAGAAATAGTTGGCTTGCATTTCTGGTGCCCAAGGGCTAACACATGCACACACATGTAAATAGTTCCTCTACATACACACACAGAAAAAGAGAGACGCACTGGTAAATTGACAGACTAACACAGAGATAGAGACAGACTGAAAAAGAGAGACGTAGAGAAACAGATATGCATAAACGCATTTATAATTACTGGCTTGTTATATAAAAAAGGAATGCACAAGCACTACATAAAAAAAAAAAGAAACATACTTTTGAAAAGTATGATGTTAAAGCCTGTAATAATGACAGCGAGCAAGTCTCTCCTTGTAAAACACAAAATAATGGGAATTAATACCAGCACAAATCTTACCTACATACAAAGAAGCAGTCTTAGCCAATGAGAAGGTCCATCTACACCCCACTGGCTCTCCTCCTGACACAGCAATCAGGTTGGAGATGGTCCTTGATCCTCACTTGACGTACCAGTGTAATCTCTAAGCAGCAGTAGAGCAACGAAGACATGTCCGTACGGCATTAGTTGAGCTTTTAACTCATTTCCTTGTAGTGGATTGAAGTATATAGTTCACAAGTTTCATCAGACACGCTGATGCTAACACAATCTCCACCCTGACGGAAGGGTGGGGAGAGAAAGGATGTTCAACTCCCCTCTCTGCCTCTGTTAAAGGCTATGGTGAAGTGGAAAAGGGATGTATGTTTAACCCTATGACAGACTGAGCAGAAAGTTATACATTGAAATGCTCACTCTGATCCCCAGCAAGCTGCACCTTAAGCAGGCATTTGTGCTGGGATTGACTGGTTTGCATTTCATTTAAATAGGTTTTTTTTCGTTTGTCCCACCAGGAAATTTAGGAAGGAAGCACATGAGAACAACAGTTTTAACAAGCTTTGAGTTGGAAAATGAATGTTTAGGTCACAGACAGCTTGTAGAAACAGAAAAATAATTACTTAGACACAAGAGACACTTGAAATTACAAAACGATCATGTGAGAAGTAAATAGTAAATCGGTTGCAGCAGTATTATCAGCTTGTTATGTAATGTATATAAATCACAATTAGAGTCTATACAGACACTATCCTAATAATGTGCTTACAATCATTTGAATTATTCTGTATGCTGCATCTGGTTCTAATATGGCCATAGAAGATTAAAATGTACTATTTGCCCCCTGCTTCTGTCATTCCCAACCAGGTCCTCAAGGCACACCAACAGTCCAGCTTTTCTCAATATCCCTATAATTGGGAATTGCCTAAATCCTGGACTGTTCGTGTGACTTAAGGACGGGGTTGTTAATCACTGTGTCTGCTCTATTTCCTTCAAGATCTGAGCCCCCATTCGGCTTAACTTCCCTGAAAACTCCACTAAACTCAGCTAAAAAAAGTGACCACACAAATGGCATTAAGTTTGGCAGTATAGGTGCAAAGAGACAACCATGATGGTCCAAGGTAAATTTTGTGAACATTTTAGATGGTGCCCTACTTCCCAGACCTGGGTGATATTACATTTTGCCTCAACCACTTGTGGAGCAGTCAGTTTCTCCTGGAATTCCTCAAGATCTAATTTAGAGAAATGCTTCAAAAATAAAGTTGACTCAAAGAAGCAGCAATCATCCAAAGGGTAACTCCTTAAACATCAATTTGAAAGTAAAAACCACATTCTTATTCAAAATGAAGCACCACATCTCCATCCAATCTTCATCTGGATAAACAACTGACATTATTAAAATATCTGTTTATTAAATACAGAACATTAAAGCAGGATTGTATTTCAGATATTGTTTTTTTATTGATAATCACATAGAAAATACATCTTACACCCAAATATGAAACATAATTGCATTCATATCAATCCCAACACAGTGCTCCCAGGTATACAGTATAAGAAAATCCATTCTTGTGTTGGCATCCTTCTTTCTGGAGAACTCCCGTAAGAAACTGTAATGCTCAATTAGGACAATCATCATCATGATAATTCACACTGACAGCATGGTGTCATTTGTTTTCCAGTCTGTGCATATGTCTGGCAAGTCATTAAGCCTGGGTCAAAAAGAGGTTTGGATAAAAACGCAAGCCTTCTACGGAGTCATCCCTGCAGAGGTGTCCCATGCTTTCAGCCAGTAACAACCTGCCCAAGGGAAAACATGAACATGTCAAATGGTAATGACCCAGAATGAAGTACGCAGCAAAAAAGTTATGCAAATTCAAATACCTTTCTTTAGCTAGGAGAACTGACATTCCTACAATCTTGGCAAACTCTTCAGATGTCAACGAGCCTTTCTCAGATACCTGGTGGGAACACAATGCTACACGTTAAGAGTGTCACAATATAAACCAACAGATCATTCTTTAATGACTCTGAAAGTTGTTGTTATTATTTTAAAAGGATCTGTGCTGGAATTTATACTATATTATTGTTTGATTAGAATGTATACCTTTATGCCATTTCCATTATTACACTAAAAATCTCAATACTGCCAATGAAGATCAATAAAGAAAGGATTAAACAGGCAAGACTATAAAGATATTAGCACTGTATAGTTTGATAATTCAAATTTACTTTTGAACCCTGTTTTGTTTTGGGCGTGTTATTGTGAAGACATTATTATTTAGTCATTCATTTCTTACTTACACAAATTAATTAATGGAGATGGGGAAACCATGCAAATCAAGACAAAATGGATGCCATCAGCAATGTACGTGGTCTGTAAGGTGATGGGCTTAAAGCAGCTCTGTCACCATCTGAAGTCTTTGCATAATTTGCAAAGAGTGTAGATGGTATCTGCTCTTCCGGCAGTGCGGTGGTCGAGGGGTGCAGGGCAAGGTGAGTTATAAGTAAGGTTGTCAAGTGTAGGAAAAATAGGAAGACACAATAGTCACTACTTTGTCTTAGTATATCTTTTGACTGAATTGGAATTTTAGTGAAATTCTAACACAGTCAATGTGAGTATGTCATAGGAGTTTTATCTTATGCATACTCATTGGGGAGAAGGGGGGCATTACAGTGACACGTTAAGAATAATAACCTTTTAGAATTTACAAACCGTTTCTAAAGCAGAAGCAACCATTTCCTCTTCATTATGAGATTGAAGTTCAATCACCATGACACCACTGTCAAAAATTCGAAGCCTAAAAAGGAAAATATCTTGATTAAACTGGTGTGATTAGATGGTAGATGTTTGTAGATCATATATATGAGAGAAAATATACTTCCGGTTGTGGTTTTTCCCGGTATCCAAGTAACAGGCTTACAACATGTTAACAGGACAGTAACGCAGAACACAACTAAAAATATGCATAAAATACACTTCCCTATTTACAAATGTTTCAGTCCTATTAATGGATACAAGATTTTTTTTTATAGGACATCAAATTTCCTTCATAACTTCAATACATCAGGTCATTCATTGGAGCTCACCATCTTTGTACTTATTGCCTCTGTTCAAGTAACAATGAGAACGCTCGACATAAAACTGATAAAAGCCAACAATATGAAAAAATATCTACTGGGTTAAAGTGTACCTTTGAGACGTTTCTTACCCATTTGATTGTTAAACACAGCCTGCACAACTATGGAGCAGAGACACATTTCCCCACCCAGCAGACACAAAGAGCTCTGCGAGAGAGCTTTGGCATGTATAAAGTTCTCAAGATGGCATAGTGCATGGAGTGCAAGTTCTTTGAGAAGCTCACACATGCATGTTTTGGTGGGGTTTTTTTTCAGGAGTCACAGAGAAATTAGATGGGGTTACAGGACGTGTCCCAAATCAGGACTGCTCCATTGAACTCTATACACTTAGGATAGGTTTAAAGAGGGATAGGTGTAACTATTTCGACAAACAATGCCTAGCACACAGCCGCACACAAGGTTATTTGGGGTGTCAGCAATGTGGGAGTAATGCGTTATCGCCAGTAGTCACACTAAACAAAATACCTGTATAATGACAGCTAATGATAGCTAAAAATGATCGCTAAAAACATATTCTTGACATAAATAAACTGGCCAGTAACTTGTCTTGCATAACATGTCCTACTTGTCTGACAGGTGCAATTCCTGGTGGAATAACAAGCAATACACAGTTTGACACAAAACATAAATTAAACTAAAGGACAATACAAACACACATTTTTATTGAACCGAATAGGATGTAAAATGCTACATCATCGTGCACTGAATTGTGTTGTAATGTTGTATGAAGTAAATATGTACAAAATCAATATTATTGCTTATATTAATGATTCATTTAGTATTCTTTTATTAAAAACGCTCAAAAAAAGTCAACACTCCAATATATTAGAGACCCCCGAACAATAAGTATTAGGAAAGTACGAAAGTGGCTGGAAACAAGATAAACAAAACACAAAGTAGCGATTGTTACATATAAAAAAAGTCTTTACGGTCTGTAGATTTGGCCATTTGTATTTGTCTTATTGTTCGGGAAAAACAGGCCTTTGCAGGGGAAGCTGGGCAGGAAGCAAGTCATTGAGGAGACCTTAATTCTCCATTTCTCAGAGGGGCCTGCCAAGTCCATATTTGTTTTGACGCTGGGAAGGAAAGTGTTTTCTGACTCATAGAGAATCACAGTCAGTGTTTTTGCCCTCGCTAAACAAAAGCAGTAGTAAACGTCTCAGGGTGAGCTGTGTGTGTTTCTTACCTCAGAGGGAGTTTCAGGGTTTCAAGCACTCTGCAAGCATTTACCAAATCCTCTGGTGACAGCAACTGTTAAAGAACATAAAAGAGAGCCATAATAGGTGCTGTAGGGTGGATATGACATAGGGATAGGTGTTGCAAAAAAAAACCTTCACACATGCAAGTAATCCAGGAATGCGTCCAGTGTACAATAATGACATGTTATGCTTTAACACTCACACCAGGAGAAAAAGGCTTATACCACAAAGTTGTAACGCTTTTCCATGTTTAACTACAGGTTCCACAATTGCTACGATGTCAGTCACATTCCACAGTGTCAGCTTGTTCCAGTTAAATAGTATATATTTAACATATGATCTATGTGGCTAACCATAATATCCAATTACAAACATGTCTCTTCATAAAGACACAGGGTAACTCCAAAATCACAGCATAAAGCTATATATTCGTTAAGGTAACAACATTGATTTTTATATGTAATCTCTTCTCTCGGTGACTATTATCTAACCTGTAGTGTCTTGCACATTATAGGTCAACAGCTATGTGCCAGAACTTGTTAAGTTGTGCTGTTGTTTTTATCCAGTTTCGAAGGAATCATTTGTTTTGAATACATATATACCATTTTTACTCGGATCTAATGTGCATTCAAATTTTGAAACCTGGAAGCTGAAAAATATTTTCGCTGGCAAATGTAATGCGCCTTTGTATAAGATACTACTATACAAAATATAGGTCAACAAGCGAGGACCTCCCTTTGATCGGGGCGAAATTTGCATTGTGACAAGGATGCAATGTAAATGTTTACTGTACACAGAAACCAAGTCTCACATCTCTGCTGCAGTGATGCAAATGCGACATTTTTATTTTGCGAATAAGGTGTGCATTAGATTAGAGTAAATATGGTATTACCATGGTGCCGGCCTAAAGTTCAGTAATTTCAATGCAGTTCCATGTGAGCCAGTTACTATCTCATTAGCGCAGAATCTGCTGTGTAAGGAGTATGTAGAGGAAGTGGAAGGGAAGGGCACATTGGAAGAAGCAGTGATCGGCTGCAAGGACAGATCAAATAGAATAGAATGCAGGAGGCATCCTGACCTGGAGCTGCACTGTAAATACTGACAGTACCAGTCACTGGGTAGGCACCATGAAAACATCTAAAAAGATATTAAAGGAACACTCTAAGTTTCAAAATCACTTTATTTTAATGAAGGGATTTGATGCAAAGACCTTGTGACCTCCATTTTATGGTTTGGACAATGTTTAGATTTGCTCAAAACCAATTCTCTAGTAGCTATCAGACTGAGATCCACGAGAGGTGCTTCCTAGAAAATCAAAGTTCTTCACCTTCAGCGTCATCATGCAGAGCAGGAATCAAGATGACACTGAACATTGTTAATGCTTCTCAGATTTTCTATGAGAAGCATCTAATTGGCAGACTGTGTTTACTCCTGAGCATGTGCTTTAGGTTGGATTGGATTCTGATTATCAGGATTGATGATTTAGGAACAGGCACAGAAAATACACAGAGAAACTGCCTTCCTTCTTTTTTTAAATTTTTTTATTTAAAAGATGGAGCGCCCAGTAATCTGAAATGGGAACAATAACTTTAAAATTAAAAATAACTTTAAAGCTAGCATGTTCCTTTAAGAACAACAGATTGATGGGTTCAGGCTACAAATAGCATACAACAAAGCATATGCAACTGAGAGCATCCAGGAAGTCTGGAGAGTGCAAATTATGTACCTATACAAGCTTGGATGATGAGACATACACAAGTTATCTACCGGTATTTCTTCGCCTCTTTAGGACACAATCTTACTTGTGTCTTTACCCGCTGAAATTAATATAAAGGTTATGAATTATGATTTACCTCCATGCCCCGAGCTCGGTTTACTAGACAGTAAGCTTCAGTAAGAGACATTATGCCACCTCGCTCCTGAACAACAACAAAAAAAAAAAAAAACTCAGAAAACTATAAAAATGCATACTAATGAAATGACATTCCTAATCTGTTTTAAGAGAAAATAAATTATTAAAACAAACAAAAAAAAGAATTAAGAAAACTGCTTAGTTTAGTTAAGGCTTAATTTTGGACATTCCATAGTTCTCAGGCAGTCAACAGGCTGAGTGTCATAAGATACAGAATAGCTATAGTAAATGTTTGCCACTGCCAGTATAGTTTTATGACACAGATGAGGCACTATTTATAGAGTTTCACTACAGCAATCTAGTGGTGTATTATATGTTACATATGTTGTAGTATGAGATTACCTCCAGAGGTGTCTGTAGCATCGTCGCCAGCTGTTTAGCCAGTTGCATGTGATAGTGTGTCCCAGATCCGTGCGTTTCCCGGGTAACTGGATTCACTATTCCCATGCTCAGTAGGTAGGATTTAAAGCGGATGGTCTAGGAAAGTTGGGGTATAAAAACAATGCGATATTTACAGAACTTAATTTAAAGACCGTGTCCTTACTAGGGATTTGATTTAGAGCGTGAAGAGATCACGGACATTGTTTGCAGGATTCTGAGACAAATTTACTTATGGGTTAAAGTAAGCACACAATTATCAGGTGACCCTTCTACTAAACAATGCTCCTTCAATTAAACAACACCCCAAAATATCAGCTAAGACATGTTAGAAGTGGAAAAATAAAAAAATGGTAATAGTAAATCAAACTAGATGTGTCATGAGGGGGTGGGGGGAGAGGTAGGAGGTAAACTCCATCCCACAGGTGCTAGAAAAATGGCAAAGTACCAATGTTATGCTTTTTATAACGGAGATGGAACATATACAAAATACAAATTAGCAAACCGCATACACACAAAAAGTAGCAAACAAATATGTGGATTTGGTTACACTATATGGCCATATGGTGTTAAACCCACCACTACATCACCCAACACTTTTAGTGGGTCCTATATTAATTTTAACATGGGAGATAAACATTATATTAAAGGGACGCTCTAAAGAGGGGAGTCTTTGGATCTGTATAAGTAATAATTACCTCATTTAACCCCTTAAGGACACATGACGTGTCTGACACGTCATGATTCCCTTTTATTCCAGAAGTTTGGTCCTTAAGGGGTTAAAATGTTTATCTCCCCTGTTAGAATTAGCACAGGACCCAACAATAGAATTAGTACAGGACCCTTTGGAGGTGACATGCAGAAAAGCCTAAATTTGTGGAGAGTCTCTGGAAGCTGTTTATCGGGACACTCCAGGCACCCAGACCAGTTCATCTCATTGAAGCTGTCTGAGTGCAGTGTCCATAGAACATTGCAGTTTCAGATTTAACTGCACCTCTAGTGGTTATCTTCCAGAAAGCCACAAGAGGCACTTCCTGACTTTTCATGGAGTTTAATGCCGTGAAATTATGTTGGACACCCTGACACTTTGCATCAGCATTTTCAAATCACCCATAGGAAAGCACAAATTGGATACTTTCCTATGAGGAAGGCCTAACATGGGCACGGCGCTCGCCGCCCTTGGGCAATAGGTTCCCCATCACTGTGATGTTGAAAGGGAAGGAGTCAGTTTTAAGGGACCTTTAGGATGGAAATAAGTGCTTAAAGGGTATTTAACCCTTTCAACATGGTGGGTACTATGGTCCTCTCACTGTAAGTGTGATTATCTGTGTAAGTAACTCTGAAGGCAAGTATCTTCCTTTAGTTTTTTACAATTATTGTGTAATTTCAGTGCAGAACAGTTAAATAATTTCATATATATTCCATTTAAGCAAACTACACGTTGTTTTTTATCTATATATTAAAAAGAACATAAGTGACTAACTAAAGGTATGGTTCCCTCACCTCCCCCCTCCCCCCACCCCCCAATATATTTAAAAGTTACTAAATCTTAAAATATCAAGTATAAATCCTTTCTATATTAAAGTTTCCAAGATTTTGTACTAAAATCATGGATTCTATAGCTAACTTGTATTATGAGAACTGTTACTTAGAAGTTTTATTTCTGACAATTCTATAAAGAAAGTGTAAAAAAATAAAAATAGAAAGTAACCAACTATTACCAAGTATTTTTCCCAACCACTCTTTTATACAAATGTTAGTTTTGGATTTGGGTCTGATATAAATAGTGTAATGTTATTCTTCACCGTTTACACTGGCAGCCAATGCAGAGAAATATTTTCTCAGGTAGACATATATCTTTATTTACCTCGTCCTCTGTGATGTCCCCCTGTTTATCTTTGATTTTGTTAGCTATTGATTTAGACAGCTCCACCATTTCCTTGGCCTGCAAAAATAATCAAGGTAAACTATTATAACGACAGTGGACAGGAAACAGCACCTCTGCGGTCTGATAAGCATTAGGGCTTCCACGTACCTTTTCCATCAACTTGCTAAGATCTTCAAAAGCCTGGAAAATAAAAATGCTGGCAGTATTAGTGCTGTAGCAATGTGTGATTGATACAAGTATGGAGCAATTAGTAGTAGCAGCAGCAGCATTAATGATGTAAAAGAAAACAGCAACTAATGAGACCGGCAAGGTAAAGATTACAAAACCTATCGGTACTAGGTAGTGGGACCCAGTCGTTAGCGTAAGTTTAGAAACTTAGCATTATTCAATGACAGATGGATTTCAAAAACAAAGTGACCTATCTCAGGCATCATGTTGTCAATATATATGGGCCATTTGTAGTCTGCACTTTTGGGATATTAGCTGGATACGGCATGTATAATGTCTGCATTACTAGGAGAATTTTCACCCCATCTGTTCCCACCTCCTATAACCTCCGATCCAGTACTAGCACTTTATTTAGCATACAGCAATACAAAAATAAAGTGTCTCAATCCTCCTTTTCCTACAGAGCACCACAATTTTGGGATAACCTCAGGGAACAGTCAAATCTTCATTCAATCTAAAATCGTTGTAAGATATCTATGGCAAAATATCTCAGCACAGAATGCACCTGTCATGGTTGGCTATATTTATTACCTGTTATGTGTTACATTTATATATGTGTATAAGTATATATAAATTGTATATTGTATTATTTTTTGTAATATTATATTGTAACCTATTGTAACAATGCAGTGTTTGTGGGCCCAGAAAATACTTAAAAACAAGAGAAATCTCAATGTATCCTTCCTGGTAAAATATTGTATAAATAAAATAAAATAAAAATGGACTGGGTGTAGTATACGCTTGTGATGATTTTGCAAATCATGATTGTTTTTGACCGTTACCAGAGACATGTTTTTTCTTTTGTCAAACTGATTTATAAATACATGTAAGCAAAGAGCAGCTGGAGAATTTGATGAAATCAAGCTAAATGTTTCATTTTAGTTTTCATTCCCTTACAACTGGGTGTTTACAGAATAGGCTCCCCAGTGCAAGATACTTCACAGTTAAAAGAAAGTGCTTGTGTATGACATTAAAGTTCGGTCTCTCACTTCAAATAAACTTCTGCACATTGTTATAGCTAATTAATAGCATGCCTCAACTCATCGCTGACTGAAACAGAGCAGTAAGGACAAAGGAATACAAGCACACACCTAACAGGAATTTCCGTAGATAAACACAATGTGGCAGGACTACATCCTTATCAGTAACAGGCAGCACATGCAGGAAACTGGAAGAGCCATTTTAAATTCAATCATTAATTATAGCACAGCCAGCTCCTGGGTATCCTGCATATCAACAGACTATTGTGTTTTCTACCCACCGTATCATTAGCTTTCAATATGTTTGGCCTATACAACATGGATTCAGTCTTTTCTGATGCAGGAAGTAGGGTTTTCTACATCTGAACCGTATGCCCCATTCTCAATCAATTACCTTCGTCAAAACTAAACAAAATTGTAGAAGTGTTCATTCTGAAAAAATAATAATATGGCTGAGGATGGGAAAGGCCTTCAGTTGCTGTGGAAGGCACTGGGCTTTGTTAAAGGGACACTATGGTGAAATCTCAGTGAAGTGGTCCTGTCCTTACAACTCTGCAATATAAAACAGCAGTTTTTTTTAGAAAATGCAATGTTTACATTTCAGGGTTAAGCCCACTTCTAGTGGATGAAATACTCGCAGCCACTAGAGGCGCTTCTGCGGTACTGACTGAGTAAAACTTTGTCACGTGACACAGAAGCCCCCACAGGAGAGCATGTATTCATTGCTTTCCTATGGGGAAGTTTGCATGCGTGCCTTGCCCTTATATCCTCTATTCGTTGGACTGAACCATTGCGGAGGAGGCCATGCCTTCTCTGTGGCGTCACAGGAGGTGGAGAGGTCAGCAGAACCGAGAGGGAGCTTCGGCACTGTAAAAAAAGTAAAACTTTTTTTTTTTAATTTTTATTGCATGTAGAGGGGATCTTAATACAAGTAAGGACATGGATACTATACCATTAAGAATACACGTTTAGAAATAACATTATAGTGCTCCTCTATTACGCTTGACATAAAACCTGGGGACTGAGTTCAGAGAATTTGAGCAATATATTCACTATATTGAACTGTAGTGTTGCTTTTGAATGCCCCCTTGAAACATTCATCTCAAACTTTACGTGTTTAAGGAAAATTGACTGGGATTTTGTTTACTCTTGGTCCTATTTAAAAACAATGCAATTGTGTAACACACATCAATTTCTAATGCTACTCTTTTCTATTGTTTTGAACAATAAACTTTCAATATAACTGCATTTACTTTTCCTTGTCACCCTGTACCCATCCCTATCCAATCTATGCCTACCTCAAGATGAACTTGCCATCCACATAATTTATGGATAAACATGTTCCCACAATTATCCCGCGAGAACGCTTTCCACTTGCATTATGTTTAACTTTAATGCATATTAAAAGGACACGCTAAACACCACAACCACTTCATATTAATGACAGCCACTAGACAAGCTTCCCCATTGACAACTTTTAATATCTCTGGTTGGGTATATTTTCGCAACTTACCCCAAGATGGTCGCTGTAACAGATTCAAGGTGACAAGCACTACTTGCAATGCCGCCAAATATTTCTTATATCATATTTCTATGATGTAAATGTGTTAAATTGCTATATTTGCAATTTTAAGAGTGGTCTACCACATTGCATTTATTTATTATAAGTAAACTTTAAACAGCGTTCTCCACTGAATTCACATTTCTAAAGCACCAGCAAATTTCGTAGGCTCCATAATACTTCACCAATCTAGTGACAGACAATAAACCTTGCACACTGAGTTATGAACGCGTGTCTGACCCTGACACACACACTGTTGTGCACTAACCTCGGAAATGTTTTTGTCAGTCTCTTTTCTTTTTTCTTCCAGTTTCCTCTCAATGCCAACAATGCCGACGGCTTTAATTCGTCCACCCTGAGGAAGGAAACAATTGAGTTTTCTCACAGGGGAGCTGCTGCTTGTGAATTGTATTATAATACCTCGCAGGATGTAAATATGAATTGTTTAACATTAATAACATCAGTAACTACTGATATATACATTGACATTATTATTAAAAACCACAACCTTATCAGTTGCACATGAATATATAAACAGCAGACAAAATAGGAGGAAAATCTATACATTTACTGTTTTGTAACCAGAATGTATTTATTTTAGATGCAAATAAAGATGGGAAACAAGAAGTCTAGAGAGAAATAAAAAAAACATGCATTATTTGTTTAACCCCTTAAGGACCAAACTTCTGGAATAACATGTCATGTGTCCTTAAGAGGTTAAAGTTAATGGCAAGGTATTTTTTTAAATTAATAGTGTTTGACACATGCACAGTGTATAACATAAAAGAAAGCTACACATCTGAAATAATGTTTTAGAAATCAGCTCTTTATGTGACATATGAATTCAGCATTCTGCAAGGCAGCAGCTTTCATTCACTGTCCATCAGCAATGAAAAGTGATACACGTCAAGGAAAACATGGCGAATATGGCAACCCTAGCTTCTTTTCATACTGTAATTAAAAAGGATCCTGGGTCCTGTTCCAACAGAGAGGAGTAAGTAAGTGAAAGGAACACTATATTGTTAGGAATACAAACATTCCTAACGTTATAATGTTCGAGAAAGATTTTAATTTCTGGGTTCCAATAAATCAAATAGAAAATAAAAAAAAATGGATTTACTCACCTTGTTTGGGCTCCAAGACTCTCTCCTTGCAGCTACCTGTTCTGCCTCCAGTCTTGTCCAATCCAATGCTCCTTATATAAAAGCACTGAGGACAAGGAGCGTATCAGTGGAAAGCGCCACGCTGCTCCAATCAAATGCTTCTCTATGAGAAGCAGTGACGTCAATCCTCACAGAACAGTCTGAACTGGTTCTGTATAAGGCAGCACATTTACGTATCAAAATGCATGCTGTGATGTCAACTGCAACATCGTAAACAACTGTAATGGGTTTTTTGTGAGAACCATGTCAGTGTCAGCCTTTACCTGAGAACCTTTGTTTGGCTGGATTGAAGGGGATGCAGATAACCTCTCCCATCTTCGTTGTGTTAGCTCTTCTGACAAACGCCTATGAAACTGAACACAATCACAGAGGTGGGAGAAAGAATAAGGAGATGAAATGCATTCACTGAATAACTGTATTGGTCAACTCTTCATTTTCAGAAGGCTTGGCTACACTCGGTTGCAATTACACCAAAATGTCTTTACTGCAAGTTAAATGACCAATATATTGTGATATAATAAGCATTTTCGATTAACCCACTTAGCTTGCTAAGTGTAACAAATATGATCAAACAGGAAGAGTACATAACACTACAGGAGGAATTGGTTGGTTCTTCTGGAAAATTATTATAAGGGTGAGTTTATTCCCTGAAACGTGAATTGTTGTGAACTGAAAGTCTAACGGAGTACCTGAGGCCAAAATAGCAGGGTTGGAAAAAATATTTGGCTCTACTTTATCAGTGGTTCAGTATGATTCAGAAAGTGGAGAACGCCCACTCACCTGACGTAGAGCTTCACACCAGTTCCAGTCTTAATATCATGCAGTAGTATAATCCCCCAATAAGGATATATGTGTCTAATGCGTGGAAATCAGTGATGAATAAATAATAGTTTATAAGGAGAAGAAACAATGCCTTCCATTTGTTTGTGCTCTACTGTATTACCAGTTTGTGATGAAATGCAAAATAAAGGGGTTTCAGTTTACCTCTATTTGACCGTGTTCTCTAAAGGACATCTTGACATAGGAGAAGCGGCTGTTCTGGTAGGGACCTGGTTCTTTGTTCGGGGTGGGAGGATGTAGATGGACAACAATTTTTGCACTAAAGGAGAAGAATAAATGTAATTGATGCAAACAATGATACTTTAGAAAAGTACAAAAACGAATGTGCACTTTTTGCATTCAAACACGAAAAAAACCTGATAAAGCTTTTGAATTACTGTGGAACATATGAAAAGACAAACTGTCACCACCAATACGCAATATTTTTTCTAATAAAAGTTTATGTGTAAACTTGTATTAAAATGAAGTAAAAAAGGGGATTTGATAGGCACTCACCATCATTAAAAACAGCAGCAATTCACCAACAAGGGGTTCCCTCACCCTTGTGAGGGTGTAAATTAAATATACGGATGTGGAATAACTGTATTGCACCATTATTTGTCTCTTGTTTTGTACTCAAGATTTATGAACTAGACGTTGGCTCTTCTTTCGTATGAATATTTAATTTATTCCAAGCGCTGTTCATCTCTCCTTATTGTATTAAACTGAATTAGACATCAGTGACAATTTTGCATTTTTTTGGCTTGATTGCCATGCAATGAAATAAGACCCAGGATCAAAAGTAAGCAAAAAAAAAAAAAAAAAGCGTTATGTTTTTGTTTTGTTTTTTGGGGGAAAATAGTGGATTATTTAAAGTGTCCTATTTCAACACCATTCATGTACTTTTAAGATAAAAAAAAAAAAACACAAAAACATAAGGTATCCTGTGGCCCACAGGAGCTTTATCTTACTGTTTGCATAGTTCAAAATTAGATCATTTAAGTCTTACTTTCACTGGTAACCAGCATACATTTATTTACAATGAATGTACGAATATTTGTGCTGCAAAAATGAGATCATGGAAACAAGTACATTAATGAAATGAAAGCAGAAATGGGTACAAAGAGAAAAGATTAAAACAAGACTTTGATCGCTTTCCAAAATCAACACATATGGGAAAAAACTGGAATCCAGTAATACACACACCCTAAAACATAACTCAATTACAATATACTGGTAGTGGCCAGCATCCAACCTGTGCAGTGTGTCAGTTTGTCAGGTCTAGTAATCTACTATGTGACTGTCAGCCAATAAATCCGGAGATGGCTATTTATTTATGGAGCGAGTAGAAAGTAAAATGTAGCCACAATGCGTCTGTGGTGATAATTACCTGCTCCACGCCGAGCAGCACCTCTCAGGTCACGCGGCCATGCGGCTTGAGGCCTGTAAGAGAAATTATACTTACCCTATTCGGCGTATGCCTCCACTGCAATTTCCGTCTAATAGCCTCTGCTGGTAGAAATGCGGACGCTGCCCGCTCTAAAGATAGTGATGTCACGCCTGCTCGTAAACTGACAACGTCATCTAAGTGACCCCATGCTCATACTTTTGGATTTGCAGAGATGATGTGCACCAGTCCGTACACATTACATATAAAAAGTTTGTTCTGGCCCTTATTCATTGCCCTATTGTGGTTTCTGCTTACACATTTAGTGCTTACAATGACTCTCTTGTGATTTCTGTTATTGACCTTGGCTTCGTTTGGACTTTGAGTAGTTCTATTATCCTGACCCGGCTTGTTTATTCGTATTTACGTATTTCTGTATTCCTGACTTTGGCTATTCCGGACTTTGTTTCTATCTTTAAATCTGTTTTGCCACTCTAAGGTCTGGTAATATGGCTATTTTGGACCCTCATTTTCAAAGACAGTGTTGACATTGCTGCATAGTACCACCTCTAGTAAAAGTCACTCAGTCGGCCACCAGAGGTGATTCCTAGTCTAGTGCTGCACAGTAAGCAGCACCTATATTCAGCATCTCCACGCTCTGCCTTGAGGCACTGAATAATCCCCAAAGAGATGCATTGATGCAACACATCTCTATGAGGAGATGCTGATTAGTGCTTGCCCAATAGCCTCCCAATGGTTTCCTATGGGAAAGCACTGGCTTGGCTGAGATTCCACTTCCATGGGTGAGTTGGATTAACTCACCCATGGAGGCGAGGTCAGCCGGTCACCTAATAAGACACTAACTGACAGAACAGAGAAAAACACTCACTGACAGAAACACTTGCTGATTTGACGCACGCATACTCACTGAAATACACAATCTCAGACAGATACACAGACTCCCTGACAGACAATCTCTGACACCCAGTCACTGACAGACACTCTCAGACAGCTAGGACAAAATTCTAGTCGTCATGGAGACCTGGGATTTCTCAAGCCCTGTTTTATGATGCATATTGGTGATAAACTGTATATTGAACATATAGGTGTATCTGCATTACTGCACATGCTTTAGTGGATAAGCCAGACAAATGTATATAGGAAAAATTACCAATGAATACAAACTTAAATAAAACAACGGTACCTTTTTCCAATGCCCCCTGCCTGTTCCTCTGTGAAAACAATCTGAGAAAGAGGAATCGCAATGCAGAATTCCTACAAGACATGAGCGGGAAGTAAATGCAAACAATTCTTGACTTAATGTTACAAAATAAACAGAGGTAAAACGTGGCACATAACACAAAATAATAAATATATTCCATAAAAGGAACACTCCAACATTAACAATATATTTATTTTTAACGTTTGAGTGCTACGTTAATGATTTTAACAAACATTATAAAAAGGTGTTTCCTATAAAACCACAGCAGCATCACCACTGATGTATCTCCTCTCAGTCAACAGGGCAGGAAATCAATAGTAAATTACTTAATAATAGAACACATTTCTTATTTTTTGTTTCATTTATTTTAGAATGACCTTCTCTTCCTCCACCCATCATTTCATGCAATAAAGAGGTAAGCCTTGCATATTATTATTACCAAAAGAGTGCCTTACGGTTTGTGGCCCTATGAATCACTACAGCCTGAATAACGAAGGGATAATGACTCCGTGAAAAGGACAAATCTAAAGAATGATTGGGCTGTAGGAAGAAATAGAAAGGAAAAAACTAACATAACTAAACTAGGACTGCTTACTGTATGCAGATGAAAGACCTTTTATATCATCATCTCTCATGGAATAGATCTGGCAGCCATTCATAAAAGCCTTCAGAGGGTAACTCATAAAAGGTTGTTCATTCAAGAGGAGTTAAGAGGGCAGGAGCAGGAAAGAAAAGAATGCTTTAACAAGATAGAAGATGATTTCAAGGTTCCTGGTATGATAGAAGAGGAAGCTAAAATTTGCAGACCATTTGAGACGCAAGATCTGGACTAATTAACAGACATCCTCTTCTATAGGTAGCAGAGGGAAAAGTGAAAACGGGAAGGGGTCTGGACTGCATACATAAAGGATTGAGTTCAATAAACTATAAGAAAGGTATATTCCAGAGTTTCTGTACAAGAGTGGTGCTATCAATAGTCGAAGTCCATTCAGAGGCCAATTGCACTGCAGTTACATGGTCATCCCATAATATCTTTGGTAAGCAGTGCTGGCTACATGTGTCAGCTTCAGGAGTGAATGACTTTGTTAAAAGTGACGTGTCTATTCATTCTAATTAAATATCTAGAATTGTTTTAGAAATTGCTCTCCTAGTGATATTCTTAAAGTACCCTTTCCCCATATTATTCGTAGCTTGGGTATTACCCATGGATGATGCTGCCATAGTGAAAGCTGTATTAATTATCGCAATTTTCTTTTCTTTGCTATTTTATTCTCTCATTGATTACCGTTTGATCGTTCTTGCTGCTTGTAAACAGATGACAGATCCCAAAAAGGGACCAGAATTTACATGTGCTATAATTAAATATCCCATTGATTAATTTCCCATCAATTGTTATACTGCCAAGGCAAATAGCCAGGAAAATAACATTACATTAAAGGAACACTGTAGGGTCAGGAACACAAACATGTATTCCTAATCATATAGTGTTTAACCCACCATTTAGGTGGCTTGTCCCCCTATAATAGTTTAAAACTCACCTTATTTCCAGTGCCGCACGGGTCTGTCCGTGCTGGCTCCGCCCCCTTTGTGACATCATCAAAATGGCTGTTTTTTGCCAATCAAATGCTTTCCCCTCTATATATTGATCTATAGTAAAGGAATCCTTTATTTACTTACCTTATCCCAGCACCGATGTCCCTCGGCACTGGGTCGAAGCTTCGCACCCACTTCTGTCCCGCGACGAGCGGAGTCAAATGCGCATGCACGGCAAATGAATCAATGCTTTCCTATGGGGAAAAATATGACGCTGGAATCCTCATGTAGAGCGTGAGAACGTCCAGCGTCAGATAACGGACCAAAAGTCTCTAGTGGCTGTCTGGTAGACGTAGACTTAGGGCAGACTTAGAGCTGCAATGTAAACATTTCAGTTCTATGGAACTGCAATGTTTTACATTGCAGCACTAAGTGCAATAGGGACACAGCACCCAGACCACTTTAATGAGCTGAAGTGGTCCGGGTGCCTACAGTGTCCCTTTAATGAAACTTGACTTCATTTCAATACAGTTAGCAAAAACAGGCCAACTACTTACATGATTTTTCTGGTCTCTCCAAAGAAGTCTGTGTGTTGTTAGAAGGAGTGCTCCAGAATCAAATTTCGTCTAATAAGAATATAAATATAATGTTAAAGACAACTAGGAGACATTTAGCATGAACTGTGCTAACATATACATAATCATAGAAAACAAAAGAAAGGATAGTTACACATAAACAAATGCCACTACTTAATACAGTGGCAACAAAATGTATGTTAACTCTCTGATATTAGTTTGTTTTCTGCATAATTGGTTATAAAATGTCATCTCATCTTTATTTCTCTCATAAAAGTCACAAGTATAGACAAGCACAATGGGCACAAAGGGACAATATAGGCACCCAGACCACTTCAACTTATTGAAGTGGTCTGGTTGAACTTTCCCCTAGCCCTGAGGCTGCAAATATTGCAGTTTACTGCAATGTTTACATTGCAAGGTTAAGACAGCCTCTAGTAGCGGTTTCCCAGACAGCCACTAGAGGCGCTTCCTGGCCTTTCACAGAGTTTGACCTCGTGAAGCAACGCTGGACATCCACTCACTTTGCATGAAGACGTCCAGTGTCTTCTAAACCCCATGGGAAAGCATTGACTAAAAATAAAGTTTTCTTTAGTTTAAGGGAGATTAATCAATGCTTTCCTATGGGGAAAAATATGACGCTGGAGGTCCTAATGCAGAGCGTGAGAACAGCTTTTTAACACTATAGGGCAGGGGTAGGAAACCTTCGGCACTCCAGATGTTGTGGACTACATCCCCCACAACATTCTTACATCGATAATGCTGGCAAAGCATCCTGGGAGGTGTAGTCCAAAACATCTGGCGTGCCGAAGGTTGCCTACCCTATAGTGTTCCTTTAAGCTAACAAAACAAAAAACAATTATATTTCTTGTCTTTATTAAACACATCCCACTAAACATTCACAGTGCTGTGGAAAAAGTAAGTGAACACTTGGATTTAATAGCTAGTTAATAACCTAAATGAAGCGTTTCCAGTGGCTGCGGATTAGATCTGCACAACGTTCAGGAAGAATTTTGGACACTACTTTTCCTTAGAGAGTTTCTTCAGCTCAGTCATATTTTTAGAATGTTTGGTGTGAACAGCGCTCTTAAGATCATTCCACAGCATCTCTATGGGGTTAAGGTGGACCACTCTCCTAGAGAAGCATTAAAACATAAAGCCCTTATAACGGTTTGCGGTGCATCACAAAGTGAGTGAGGAGCACCCTTTTTGCTGTCTGATTGACAGATGTGAGGGTGCAACGCAGATACTTTATAATAATAATAATAAAAATGCTGACTTCTCATGAAACTGGTAGTTAAAATATTAAAAATAAAAACGTGCTGCAGACATACACCACCACCTAGAGGTAGTTTACCAAGCAACAATTTATAATGTCTGTGTGTTACAAGAACATTGTCTCATAATGCTTATTTGGACACCTTAGGATGATCAGGTATTCTACAGATATCTAAAACATACATGTAGTGAAATCCCAAACCAAAATTTAATCTGCAATTATTACAAAATAGCCTAAAATTGGCAGCACTCTGAATCCAGTCTGTTTCTTTAAACATGATACAAGGTGGAATTGTATGACTGAATTGAAACTATACAGAAACTGCTACATATATGGGCAAGGACCACTGTTTCTAATTCACAGTTTTGATAAGAAAGGTAATACTATGTGGAAAGTACAGCATGCATACAGATTTCCTATATGGGCATTCACATGTTTTCTATAAAAAATTAAGAAGTGAGGAATCCTTACCATCTAAAATTTAATGGAACTAATAAAAAAAAAAGTGGATGGCCGGGGAGGGCGTGGGCAGCACGAAAGTGGCATGCCATCATTGGCTGAGTGGTGCCAGATACGACAAATGCCCAGAATTCACATTAGCCACCCAGACCTCTTGCTCCGGGCTGGCTAACGATGCCCCAAAGACACTATCAGAGACAAAGTTACAACACCAGCATTAGAAGGTTTAATCTCTGTATGTGTGGTATTTCAAAGCCAAACTCTACGCTATTAGACTCCAGGCACCATGACCACTTCAGTAACGTAGTTATGGTGCTTGAAGTAACCATTTAAGTTGGATTTGTTTTCTTGCTTAGCTCTAAAATCCTACCCTGCAATCTGAAGTGTTTCCTTTTTCCTCTACAAATACAGCAGTACAGGAGTTCATTCATATAGTTGTATTTATCATTTCAGGGAATCGTAGCTAAGTGGTCAGTTTCAACTGCTCACATTGCAACAAAAAGGAAGAGCATACCTAATTTCCAGCCAATCACATTATTATAATTTACAAATTTATAATAATGGCAGAGCATGAGTGTGTCAAATCATCCATGTGTAATACCTCAAGTGCCCTAGTACCCAGCATATTTCAGTGCTTTGCTATGGAAAGAATTTTAACCCAAACTAGCATTGGCAGTAAACCAGTAAGGGTGATAAAGTCTGAATTGCTTACTGCAGGTGTTTGACTGATTGCCGGTGACCAGTACATGCTTCACATTGGAGTACTGGTAACTATCACTGGAGAAAATAGCATATTTTTGAGAGTACAATTAATTTTATCGTCATCCTGTATTTTTTAACAAAGGTGCATTTAAAGGATCACTATAGGGTCAGGAACACAAACATGTATTACTGACCCTATAGGGTTAAAACCACCATCTAGCCCCTCTGGGCCTCTCATGCCTCCATAAATATAGCAAGATCTTACTGTATTCAAGCCTGAAGCTGTAGATCTGCATGCTGTTTGCATAAAAAAAAATCAAGCAGTCTGCTGACATCATCAGAAGTGGTAGCCTGATCCAATCACAGTTCTTCCCCATAGGATTGGCTAAGACTGAAAGAGGCAGATCAGGGGCAAAGCAAGCATGATTCAAACACAGCCCTGGCCAATCAGCATCTCCTCATAGAGATGAATTGAATCAATGAATCTCTATGAGGAATGTTCAGTGTCTGCATGCAGAGAGAGGGAGGAGATACTGAATGTTTGGATGCATTTTAGGAAGCCATGACCCAGGAAGTATCTCTAACAGCTATCTGAGGAGTGGCCAGTGAAGTTATCACAAGGCTGTAATGTAAACACTGCAGGAAGGTAAGGATTCTACTCACCAGAACAAATTCAATAAGCTGGACTTGTTCTGGTGACTATAGTGTCCCTTTAACGTTAATAGCTTCCTCGCAGTCCCAGGGCGCTCCTCAACACTCAGTGTTGAGAGCACAAGTGAGCTCTTAAAGGAAAACTACAGTGTTAGGAATGCAAAGTTTTATTCCTAACGTTATAGTGCCCTCTGCCCCCGCCACCACCACTGTGGCACATAAAGGGTTAAAATAAACCCTTTATTCACTTACGTGATTCCAATCTCTCTCGGCACTGGTTTGCGCTACAACGTCAGCCAATTTGGGGGGTGGGGGAAGGGACCTAATGTGCATGGGCTCAATTGCCGTGCTCATTAGTCCTCATTGCTTTCCTATGGGGTTTTCTTGAATGCTGGATGTCCTCATGCAGAGCGTGAGGACGTGCAGCACTGTTTCCCAGTGCCAAACTCCACGAAACTTCACGAAGAGACTCCACTGGTTGTGTTCTCAAAAACGGCAAAAGTTTTACGTTGCAGGACTAAGGGGGACAGTGACAGTACACACAGACCACTAGGAGGGGGCTGTATATCCTGTCTAGGCTCTGGCCAATCTTAACCCGAGTCCATTGTGTAATAAAGGATAATAATACTGTATCCACATCTCTTGTAGCTGAAAATGTATTGAATCCTTTAATAAATAATAGATATTAATTGGGTATTGATAAGCACCCCACAGAGCTTTGTTAATGAACATATAATTAGTGTGACCATAGTTTATCAGTTTTCCAGCAATAATGACAATGTTTTAATAGAATAGCAATATACAGGTCTGGACCGATAAACCTGATGTGACTTGTATTGTGTGTCATGGTCTCAGTCCATCACTGAGGGAATAAATCTCCAATCCTATCATTCTCCCACCTTTTCCTCCCCATCAGAGAGCCGGACCCCGCGCTGCTGGATCACCAGGGTCTCATCAATGTCCAGCAGCCCGGAGCACCACGAGAAGCGGTCCATGGACAGCTACAGGCAAAACTTCCAACCGGAACTGAGACCCCGCAAGGCCACGCCCCCTGATTACGACACCAGTCTAAACGCTGCAGACAGCGCAGGTGCACTGGTGGAAGCTTGCGGTACACCGATCGAACGCATCGAGGAAGCCATTTTTCCGGAGACCAGGAAGCAACAACGAGGCCATTTTTCCGGAGACCAAGCAACGAGGAAGCCATTTTACCGAAGACCAAGAACTAAAGTTCCACCCTCCCTCCTGTGTACACAGTAGTAACGCTCCGAGTGTCCCCGCGCATGGAAACGCCCACTCTCAGCACAAAGCCCCGCCCCCTGAGTGAATGCAGCTGTTATGGAAAGGCGTTATTTGGTCACGTGACGAACCAATTCAAATGATTCCATCTCAAAGGACAACACGGGCTGTCTCTCTCCTCCTCCTTCCTCGTTCAATAGGGGGAATGCAACCCGACACGATTGGCTGAACTGTACGGACTGTATCCAATCAGGAGCGGGGAAGCTGGGACCGATCGCTGTGGAGCGCGACATTCAAAGCCTGACTGAGACATTATAAGGCAGCGGGCAGCAGCCATGGCCGGTATAGTGCAGCCTCTGGCAGCCAGCAGGAGACAAATGCCGCAATACCGAGGTAACCACCAGCCTAGCCCCGGACACAGCATCGACATATCACTCCCAGCCACAGGAGACACACATCCATCACTCCCAGCCCCGGACACAGCATCGACACTTTATTCCCAGCGACAGGAGACACACACCCATCACTCCCAGCCACACGCCCATCACTACCAGCCTCGGCTACAGGAGACTCACTCCCAGCCACACGCCCATCACTCCCAGCCCCGGACATGGCATCGAGACTTTATTCCCAGCGACAGGAGACACACACCCATCACTCCCAGCCACACACCAATCACTCCCGGACATGGCATCGACACTTTATTCCCAGCGACAGGAGACACACACCCATCACTCCCAGCCACACGCCCATCACTACCAGCTTCGGCTACAGGAGACACACACCCATCACTCCCAGCCCCGGACATGGCATCGACACTTTATTCCCAGCGACAGGAGACACACACCCATCACTCCCAGCCACACACCCATCACTCCCAGCCTCGGCTACAGGAGACACACACCCATCACTCCCAGCGACAGGAGCCAGGCGCCCATCACTCCCAGCCCCGGCGACAGCAGCCAGCGCTGATTGATAACTGACTCCCTGTTATTGTGGAGCTCCTATTTATTGTGCTTATTACCTCAATTCACCCAGGCTGTGGGCCATACTGGCTTCCCTTTGCCAATTCAGGTGGCACTGTTATTTCAGGGTGTTTAGTTTTGTTTTTATAACAACCTGATGGCATCCTTCTGCCTTCCTCCATGAGCAGCACTATCCTCAGGCCATAACCTGATGTGTGCTGGCACCTTACACATTATTTCTTTTAGCTCCTTTATAATGCATGAACCTCCAATCCCACCTTTAGCACTGAGAGCCGTCTTCTAGACTAGCTTCACTGCGTACAATTATGCCACCGACATGCCTAACTGAGCATGATGAGCGCCATACGCCAAACAGCTGGAGTGGCCAAGGTTATCACTAATCTGATGTTACCTTATGGCTACCATCCAGCACTGTATGGGACTGCCAGAGTATACTTTCTGAGACCCCTAGTATTTTTGTTGTTTGTCCTCCTTCACTGGCACATGGCACTGCTTTCTCTGTCTGCCAATACCAATAACGTTGATATCTCTGGATTTATATTCCTTGCTGCCCCCAAAGCTGGTTTTACACTTTCTTTCTTTTACACTAGTTCTATGTCAATCAGTCAGGCTTTCGTCCAAATCACTCAACTTCGCCTGCCCTTTGTAAAAGTTTGCAATGACATCCGAATTGGCATGGAACAAGGAGACTTAACTGGAGCTATTTTCCTTGAATTTGCCAAGGCCTTTGACACAGTAGACCACCACATTCTTTTGCAAAAACGTATAAACTCAGGCGTTGGTGATCTTCCGCTAACCTAGTTTTGATCGTATGTTTAAGACCGATTGCAATATGTGGCCATTTATGATAGCTCTTTCCTCCCTCTTGCAGTCATGTGTGGTGTTCCCCAAGGCTCCTTACTCTGCCCCCTGCTATTCGCATTATTTATAAATGATCTGCCTAACGTCTGCAAATACACAACTGTATACATGTATGCAGACGACACTGTAATCTAAGCTAGTAAACCCAAGCTACCGGAGCTTGAGGCTGTGCTCCAAAACCAATTCAGAGGTAGAAAAGTGGAAAGCGGATAACAAACTCTTCCTGAACACTGGCAAAACTGTTACAATGATCTTTGGAAGTGTACCTAAATTACATAGACTACAAAATCAACAATTGTGTATCAGAACAAATTCAAATAGCACACTGACAGCAGTCTGCTCTTTTAAATATCTAGGTATGTTACTAGACCCCAATTTATCCTTTGGCCTTCACATTGAAAAAAATCTCTTCAAAACGTTACCAAAACTAGGTGCCCTGTACAGAAACAAATCCTGCCTAATCCCTACAGTAAGGAAACAGTGCAACAAATGCTAATGCCGGTCATTGATTATGGGGATGTAGTGTATGCACCCGCACTGCAAACCCACCTTAATAAAATTAATACGTTGTATAATTCGTTCTGCCGCTTTGTACTAGAATGTAATTACTTTACCCACCACTGTGACATTTAAAAAAAAAAAAAAACTAAACTTTGAATCGTCATTCAATCTAAAATCTTTTAAGAGATCTATTGCAATATACCTCAGCACAGTGGGGGTGTGTGTGTGTTGTATTTTTGTAATATTGTATCCTATTGTAACAATGCAATGTTTTGTGGACAAAGACCCAGGACATACTTGAAAACATGAGAAATCTCAATGTATCCATCCTAGTAAAATATCTTATAAATAATTTGAATACATAACAGGCATGACTAAGACTTTCTGAACTTAAAACTATGTTGTCACTCTCACTTGTGCGCACCTCTACCCCCACCCCACAGCGCATAAACCTGAATTCAGAACTGATGTTGCTCTACTTTTGCTCCTCCTCGGCCGACGTTGGGGATCTATAACGCAATCGCATTAGAACAACCTGACATCAAAAGCATTGAATCAATGCTTTCCTGTGGGGTTTCAGCTGATGCTGAATGTCCTCGTGCATAGGAGTTTTAAACCCGTTTAGGGGTTTCTGTTTATGATCTGTACACCAAAACTGCTTCATTAAGCTTAAATTGTTTTGGTGCTTATAGTGTCCCTTTAATGTTTCCTGGTGAAAGGTCCACTTTAAAGGGACTCTAAACCTTAAAGTTGTTCTCTAAGCACTAAGGCCTCTGACGTGGGGCCCCTCATTAGTGTTATCTCTAAAGCTCCCATACAGCATAAGCAATCAGTTTTTCTCAAATGAATTCTGTCCACACACAAATGGAACTGATATTACTAATACTGAACTTCCTCATTCTCTCCAAAGAGAGGCCATACATAATGATTATGATGATTAGAATGCCTATTTGAAATTTCCAGACAAGGGCTGCATAAACAGAAACAAAGTGATTTAACTCCTAAATGGCAGTGAATTGAGCAGTGAAACCTGAGAGGCATGATCTACACACACAAACTGCTTCATTAAGCTAAAGTTCTTTAGGTGACTATAGTGTTCCTTTAAAGTGCCACTTGCAATAGAAATGTAAACGTTTGGTAAAATGAAAGACGCACTATTCACACAGAAAGCACTTCAGCTGTGTCTGTTTCCAAGTTTGGTCACCATGCAGTGCAACAAATTCAGCCAATGAATCAATAAATACCATCCAACTAGGGACAAATGGCATTGCTAATATGTGTAACATTTTTTTCATTAGTTATATTATAGCCCAAGATGTATCTAAAATATGCAGTATGCTAAACTAGTAACTTTAACTTGTTTTTCTCCTGTATTAGAACAAAGGCGAAAGAAAGTTGAGGAAATATTATCCAGAAAGTTGTCCATCCCAAAGCCTTCACAGCCAACTGAGCAGCCAGCAATCCGGTTAGTATTGCAATCTGGTAGTACCGTGAGACTTGGCTCTCAGGATCTTCCAGCAGCAAAGAAAGCAAAAACAATTTAAGCAAAGATATTCCCCCTCCCCAACAAAGGGTTAAATAGCCTTTTAACGTTGTTTTCCTGACATTATATAACCCTACAGTGCCCCCCTCCCTCGCGTCCCAAGGGGTTAAAACCCCTTCAGTCATTTACCTGAATCCAGCGCATGCTTTATTTAAATCCAGTGCATGCCTCTAGTTGCTGTTTGGTAGACAGCCACTGAGGGCAGACTTGGAGCTGCAATGTAAACATTGCAGTTTCTCTGGAACTAAGTGCAAAAGGGACACCACACCCAGACCACTTCAATTAGCTGAAGATGTCTGGGTGCCTACAGTGTCCCTTTAAATAAAATGTTTCTAATGTGCCCCATTTAATGAAACTGCCTGCACTCTGTGAAGTTTCTCAGCCTTTTTACCATTTAACCATTCTTTGGGCAATTTTTAAAGATGTGTAATTTTTTCCCCCTCCCCAGGTCACCTTTAACAGAGACTGGTAATAAAACTCTCCTTCAAAGAATGGAAATCCTTAAACCTGCCATGCAGAAAATGGTATGTCATAACTCTTACAATACATTGTGTGAATGTTGTATTCCCCTTGTGTGGTGTCATTCTTTGAGTTCTGTGTTTTTTTTGTTTTTTTTTTTAATGTTATGGCATTGCACAGAGAATACAATCTTCTCAAATTCCTATGAAATGCCTAGTTTAATTTTGCCTGTACCTTATTTTGTTTTGGCAATTGAAGACAAATTTTCAAATAAGGAATTCTCCGGTGGCTGTATGTCCAGTTGCCTTCTAATGCATTATCTCAAAATTCCTAGCATGTTGTCACATGATTGGGATGGCATGGACCCTACAAGCTTGCAGTGGCAAAGAACTTGAAAATGTAGGCAATTTGCCGGTTAAATGCCCTATGCACTCTATAAATTAAATGTATACTTAAAGGGACACTGTCACCAGAACAACTACAGCTTAGTGTAATTGATCTGGTGAGTACATAAAAAGGTCTGCAGGGACTGACTATAAACACTCCCTTTTCAGAGGAAAGACAGTGTTTACATTGCTCCCTCGGGACACCTCCAGTGGCAGTCACCCAGATGTTCTGCATAGACGTTTAACCTTCCGACTAGAGATGCATTGATTCAATGCATCTCAGTGGGGTGTTTGGCTCAGCTTCGCCTCCTTGGCTGAGATCGTTACTCTTGATGTCAGCCATAGGGGGCGGGGCCAGTGCCTGCAGACCCACACGGTGCTGGAAATAAGGTGAGTCTTCTATTTATTTAATTATTTTATTTATTGGAGGGCGGGCAGGCATGGGAGGACCAGGGGGCTACATAGTGTTTTAAACACTATGGTTAGGAATACATGCTTGTGTTCCTTATCCTATAATGTTCCTTTAAAGCGGTTATGTCACCTTATGTCACCTTCTAAGGGTCTTTGCAAAGACTCTAAATAGAGACTGCTAGTTAGTAATGTGGCCTACGTTTTCATTGAACATTTTTCATTGAAATTCCAACAGTCTAAGCATTTTATAAAGATTTTTATCGTCATGGAATGCTCATATGGGGATCAGAGGAGGGAGGGGTGCTGAGTCGCTTTGACTAAAGGCGTATGTATTTTCCACCAGTTTTGTGGCTGACTAGTCCTCTTCGAAGTGTGAACTTAATTTATCATTTATTATTTTTTTTTACTCTAAAATAATGACTTTGTCTTTCAGTGCAGAAATGCGATCTATTTAAAGTAATCAAAATGATGCAGCATCGTTAACGGGACAAAGTTCTCTTTAGCTCCAAGTGTCTTCTAAAATACTGCTTTTACTACTTATTCACTTACTGACAACCTTTTATCTGCATGATTTCATTATTTAAAGAAACTGTAACATATAAATGTCCTGTTTTGGTAGAATTAAGACCTGCTGTTCAATAAGCCATAAAACTATATAATCTTTCATGGCAAGGGCTTTGGCAAATGTTATCTTCCACGGGAATTCATATTCCCCCACATAATACTTATATTGTATATTTTATGATTAACTACAATCACCCCCTATGACTCGTTTCTCTTGACAGGCTAATAAAGAGAATGTTGTAATTTGCAATAAAAGAGAGGGCATAAGTCTAACCACTGCTGTCAAGAAAACCGATGCACCAAAAGCTATTCCTGCAAGTGTGGCTGTGTTACCAAAACATAACCGGCGAAAAGAGGGTCGCGGCATGACAATTGGTCAGCCTTTCTTAAAAACCAAATTCTTTAACGAGCCACAACTAAAGGATGAAAAGTTAAAAGTGGAGTTACGCAAAGATATTCTGGAGAAACCATCAAAACCTGCACTTGGCGTTTATCGTGGAAAAGTTGTTCAGTCCAAAATTAACTCCTTTAGAAATTCTTCTGAAAGAGCAAACGAACACAACCTGACAGATGAGGTCAAACTTGGTGCAACTGCTCTGAAGGTAGCGGCAACAAAAAAGTCAAGTGCACCCGTGAAACAAATGGCAAAGCCAGCTCCCGCCAGTAGCACAGAACAGAAAAGACCACCTGCTTCTAAGGTCAGAGCACAGGTGAGACCTTCTGCCATTATCACTAAGAGCAAGACTGAACCAGTGGTAACACACAGGCACACAACATCTTCAATCCATTCAAAGCCAAAGATCCAAACTTTGCTACAGAGACCAAATCCTGTGGCACAACAAGGAAAGATGGTAAACAAAAGTGATCGGACAGCTCATTTGAAGCCCGTTTCTGTACCTCAAAAAAATAAACCTGCTCAACAACCAACTACTGGGAACAAATATTCCAGACCAATAGAAACTGCAGAGCAAAGGAGGTATGTTCTTATGCACATATTCATGCTGTCTAATAGTATAAAACATATGTTTATTCCATTGCCAGAGAGACACAAAGCTTAGTGTAACTCAGCATTTTGTTCATCCCTGGTACATGAGTGAGTGTGTGTGTGTGTGTGTGTGTGTGTGTGTGGAATAGATTGCATAAGTAGCATGTTAACATACTTAAAGGGACATTATAGTCACCTGAACAACTTTAGCTTAATGAAGCAGTTTTGGTGTAAAAAAATATGTTGTATTCTATTTCTATACTCAGTACCTAACCTGAAATAGTATATCATTCCATTTGGTTGTTGTGACTCATCTCAAAAAGCTTTTAAAAGCCCCGTCCACCACTATTCTAAAATAGCACCAATCAAATGTACTCATTAAATAATAATTCACATCTAGTGGTTTGAAATACCTGCTCTTCATTTTTCTCGTGTTGGTGTTGGTTTTGTGGAGCTCTGTTCACATGTTGTAATTCTGGCTGAAGTTCTCTTGGAACTTGCATTGGTTTATAAAAGTGATCTGCAGAGGATGGTCGTAGGCCCTATACATGAATTATAAAGAAAAGAAGAATAACAAATAGCATATAGGTGCAATTAAAGGGACACTATAGTCACCTGAACAACTTTAGCTTAATGAAGCAGTTTTGGTGTATAGAACATGCCCCTGCAGCCTCACTGCTCAATCCTCTGCCATTTAGGAGTTAAATCCCTTTGTTTATGAACCCTAGTCACACCTCCCTGCATGTGACTTGCACAGCCTTCCATAAACACTTCCTGTAAAGAGAGCCCTATTTAGGCTTTCTTTATTGCAAGTTCTGTTTAATAAGGATTTTCTTATCCCCTGCTATGTTAATAGCTTGCTAGACCCTGCAAGAGCCTCCTGTATGTGATTAAAGTTCAATTTAGAGATTGAGATACAATTATTTAAGGTAAATTACATCTGTTTGAAAGTGAAACCAGTTTTTTTCATGCAGGCACTGTCAATCATAGCCAGGGGAGGTGTGGCTAGGGCTGCATAAACAGAAACAAAGTGATTTAACTCCTAAATGGCAGTGAAATTGCAGTGGAATGATCTATACACTAAAACTGCTTTATTTAGCTAAAGTAATTTAGGTGACTATAGTGTTCCTTTAAGCAAAGTAACTTGAGTAACGTATGCTGTATTTACAAAATCTTTGTGGTTTTGTGTCTGAACACTATAAATTCGGCTCGAGATTTCACTCTTTATATTGTTTGCAAATGAATTGTCCAAATCAAACTGCTGGTAAATTATGAATCTGCCTTTTAGTAAATATGAGCATTTCAGATTATGTTCCATTATTTTAACTGAATTTTGCTGATGCAGGCTAGGTTCTCGGTTAATAAGCATGTATGGCTTTTCTGTCTAACCATTGTGGAGCAGTTTGACAAACTGGGGCTCTCGAGCATCCATAGATCAGACTGATACTGTGGAAATGACATGGGTATTGGCAAATAATATGCATGAGGGTCTTGGGACTGGGCTTTTAGGTTTAGAATAAAATTACCAATCTTTGATGTACAACATCACTCTGTTGGCAACTAAACACATGCCTGCTGGGACATAACCAGTTTCTATATTCTGTCCAGGGCCCGTCTGGCAGAGTGGAGAGCTGCTAAAGGGAAGGTAATAAAAAGGCCCCCAACTGCAGTACCAAAGTCTTGTACTACAAGCAAAGTGCCGGAAGAAAAAGAGTTGAAGAGTGAGTCCGAGCCACCAAGAGAGATCGAAGAACCTCGCCAATTGTTCTGGGCGACCATGGCAGAAGAAGATGAGCAGGAACTGTTTACACAGAAGGTTAACCAAATGTTTGAAGAATGCCAAAAGTTAATTGATGAGGTATTTTAAATTCCTATTCAGTGCAATGTATGTATGTCATATATATATATATATATATATATATATATATATATATATATATAGCGCACGTTTATGTATCTAAATCCACTTTGTTCATTTTACCTTTTGTTTTGTTTTTTTTAAACCAAACATTCCGCTAATGCTCATTCATCAGACTTCACAAATATTTTATTTAAACCTCAAAGTAACCTAGTCCTCTTCTAAGTAACCTATTTCAGATTACTTTTATTTAAACTTTAAAGTAAAAACTCCAGTAGACAATCACTGTTAAAACTGCTCCTTTGCTGGATGACTATATCCGTATACCAGAAGTATGATATTGAACAAGTAATATCTTCTAACTTACAAGAATCATGTTCCCTCTTATTCCCTTATCAATTCAAAAGGACTGTCCAAAGGAGGATGTTCTTGAACTACTGGAGACTCAAGTCCAGAGCCTTCCGGAAGCAAAAAAGCTTTCAAAGTATTGGATCTGTCTTGCACGTCTTGAGCAGCGAGAGGGGCAGCATGAAAAAGTTATTGCAATCTGTGAGGAAGCCGCGAAAGCTGGAGCACAGGTTAGTTTGACCCCTTGTTTAGTATGTATGTTCTCTCTTGCAAGGAATGCTGCATAGGCATGTGATGAGCTCTTGAAGTTGACAATCTAGAGCAGGGGTCAGCAACCTATGGCACATGTGCCATGGTTAGCACTCGAGGTGCTTTTGCACGGCACTCAAGGCTGCCAGAGAAAAACAGTCTCTGGCCTATCAGACGTCCTAGTGGGAATTAATGTCTGCTAGTGCAAACCAAGCGGTGATTGCAGGTGGTGAGGGACGATTCTCAATTTATGCAATGCAGCACTTAGAGGAAGTGATCTTTCACTTCCTCCCAGTAATTGTGAACAAAAATCTGCACTGAAGTATAGCGGCCTGCAGCAGCTATCGCAGCTTCTGCTTTTAACCTATACCTGGATTCCACTGTACTCTAGGGGTGCCAAACACACTGCTAGATATACACAGATTAAGCCTTCCCCCTCATACAAATAATACAAACACACGTACAGTGCCCACAAACACAATACTACTGGTAATCTGCACACCACTAGCTGCTTCTCACATGCAATACCACAACAACATCACACATATACACACAATGTGACATACACAATACCACAAACTACTCATAAACCTAAACCAAATAACAGCCAAAATGCACACAAATACAACACTGCAAAGCAAAAAGATCTTGTTTTGGCACAGTACTACAAAGATTGCCTACCCCTGTTCGAGAATGTCTAGTAATCAATGCACTACTTGAGAAGGGAGCCATGACTCCAGCTGTAAGGACTAGTCTTCATAACTTTGTTATAGCAGTTAATTGCACGGAAGACCTGGATCTCATTTCTTTTGCGGGTAGTTAACAATGGTTAGCTTTTAATGAATGTCTGCATAGTAGCATTCCACTGTACACTGAAACTTCAACATTCCCGACCATGCCTGGTTATTCTGGAAATCATGATCCCTGGTGAAAACTGGAGATTGCAGTTCTGTATTATTCAACTTTGTGGATTATTAAATCCAATGCTTTTAACATTTAGTATATTATCAATTTGTAATCGATCGTTTTGTTGGTTTTTTTTTCCCTTTTTGTTTGTGAAGCCATTTGATGAACTAAGAAGCATTCTTGCTGATGTTGTGGAAAAATTGAAAGCTGCGTCTTTGGATTGCGGTATGTGACTTAATTGTTGGTTGTGCATGTGATCTTCCCATCATCCAGCCTTTCATCAGTAACCAGCTTGCAATAAAATAACAGAACTGTGGCACGTTGAAAGACTTTTTGGTTTACTTTGGTAAACAAAGTTGCCAGTAGACTGTGGTGGAAATGGAAACTACGGTAGTTTTTCAACACAGAGAGCCTGAAATGCAAATAAGTGTTTGGAAAGCTGTAAGTGTTTGGTTGTGTGTTTATTTTTATTTTTTTATTATTATTTAATTTTTTTTTGCGCCCCATGTATCTTTCTGTACTTCAATTCCACTAGTTCTAATCAGGTGATCCCTATTGGAATGCTCATTTACAGGTGTACTGGTTCTGAAAAATGAAGATATACATGACTACCTGCAAGCTGGTATAGCTAGATTGGTTAATTTCATTAAACTAAGGGTCCGTTAAAGTGAATACAACATTCTCTAGGCAATTGTATCAATCTTATGTTGATTTGGTTCTCAATCTATGGCCTCAATTTATTAACCCCTTAAGGACCAAACTTCTGGAATAAAAGGGAATCATGACATGTCACACATGTCATGTGTCCTTAAGGGGTTAAAGGGACTCTTCAGTGCCAGGAAAACAAATAGTTTTCCTGGCACTGCAGGTCCCCTCTCCATCCCACCTCCCATGCCTGGTTGCTGAAGGGGTCAAAACCCCTTCAGTGACTTACCTGAGGCAGTGCCGATGTCCCTTGGCGCTGCTTCTGGGTCCACCCATGCTCCTCCCCGTCACCATGTCATCCGGTGACCGATCATGCCCGCCGGCAGGGGGAGACCTAATGCGCACGCGCGGCAAGGCTGCGCACACACATTAGACCTCTCCATAGGAAAGCATTGAAAATGCTTTCCTATGGGGATTTTAGCTACGCTGGAGGTCCTCACAAAACCTGTGCTAGAATCCCGGAAGTGCCCTCTAGTGGCTGTCTAGTAGACAGCCACTAGAAGAGGAGTTAACCCTGCAATGTAATTATTGCAGTTTTATGAAAACTGGAATAATTACACTTGCAGGGTTATGGGTAGTAGGAGTTGGCACCCAGACCACTCCAATGGGGAGAAGTGGTCTGGGTCCCTGGAGTGTCCCTTTAAGCTTTCTAAATGATTCAATACGTCTAGAAAAAAACTTTTTCCAAACGATTTATGTCCGGAAAGCTTTTTCTAACCACATTGAACATTGGTTACGCCTTTCGAATTCAGTCTCTAACGAGCTTTTCAAATGATTCAGAGAGCCCAAGTCTGTGTGATGAGATGGAATTTGTCCCTTTATAGATCGAGTAGACCTGTTTTGAGAGGTATGCATTAAGAATATGAAGTCATTTTCTCCGGGTTCTCTTCCTTCAATTGAGTAGTCTGTTTTTTTTTTTTTTGTTTTTTCATCTGCCGTTTGGTTTTTATTTTATAAGTTCTAAAATAATCAGAATAATTCTAAATACAATGTTTCCAGGGAAGGATCTCAAAGATGAAGTCACGACCAATGAAGACACTGCAAAAGCAGAGGAATCTGAGCGTGAAGTTAAATCTGAACCTGTTGAACAGAGAGGCGTCACTGTCCGAGTCAAAGGCAAAAGAGGAAAGAAGGGAAGGCCTGTTAAGGAAGAAGACAGAGATGAGCCACCAGAGAAAAATCAACCGGCTATGCTGGTGACCCCAGAAAAAGAGAATGCTACGGTTATAAGATTTAATGTTCGATCAACTCCACATCTAGAGAAGTAAGTCTTTAAAAAAAAATAAATATATATATATATATATAACAATTTTTTTTTTTTTTTTTTTTTTTTTTTTTTAATTCTGTCACTTCTGATTATCATAAAGTCGTCAGAAGCAATAGTGCCAGAGGACACCTGCTACCCATTTCTCTAGTTTAAGGAAAACCTTAGAGTAATGAGCTTGCTGTAGTGGTAGTGCCCTGCTATTATCCTCTCTCCTCCCCCATCCCTTGCTCTGCACTGCAAGGCTTCGTTCAGGTACAGTTTCTCTCACCATAGGAAGTAGTGGACACTGGGAGGAGCTGTAATTGCCATTGAGTTTCTTTCCGAACCCTTAAAGAGACACTAGTCACTGTAACAACTAAATCTCATTAAAGTGGCTACCCCTGGAACCATCCTTCCTTTCAGTTTTAGACCGTTTTTCGTATTTTAATACTATATGAGAATTACCAAAAGCTCCCTCCAGTATGAATTGGCGTGACTAGGTGTGTATATTGTCTCTCTAATTTAGCTACAACTTTACTGGGGGGTCCTTGCTTTGGGAAACAAAGGACACTCATTCGGTGATAAACTTCTCAATTTTTTGACATGAAATGGTGGGAAAGTGCCAGGTGAAGGAGGACTGGGCCTGACTAAGCTGCCTGGCCGCATGAAACGAGTGCACCGTGCGAGAGACCCTTAAAGAGTAGATAAACTAATAATTTTCTCTGGCAAATCCGCTGTTTTACTAAGGGGAAGAAACCGGTGTCACCCTGGTATTTAGGAGGCGAGCATGGGAGAAACTGCCGCTCTCCCTGCTACCTGACCTGCTGGCAAATACTCGCTCAGTCGGAAACACTGTTCCCTATATAAGGGTATAACCCTTATGTACCAGCCTGATTTTGTTGGCTTTGAACCTGCTTCTCATGTCAATGCAACCCTGCACTAGCGGTCAGGGGGGGTAGTTCTCTTACCAAGTAGTACTGCCATTAAGCAAACAGATCACTTGTCCTGTAATCATTGCTTGACTATCAGGCTGTAATGCTAAATCTCTTACCTAACATCCAAAGCTGACCGTAATTTATACTGTTTAAAGGTTAAAGCGTGTGTCACTTAATTGAGCTGCATATGGCTAGCTCATCACTCAACTCACACACAAGTTCTGTCTCATGATAAGCTACCCCCAATCTAGTCGGCTTAGGCTGCAGTTGCATCAAATTTGCTAACTAGACCAACCTATCCTAGCCTGATTCCTGATGACTATTCTTTAGAACACTGTATAGTGACCTTGAATGTTATAGCCTGTTAGTTCAGACATATATAATTAGTCTTTTTCACTGTTCTGCCTGTTTACTCGAAAAATATTAACAAAAAAGACTGTCAATCTGGAGCTTATATCAATAAGCATTTTATTGTATTGCTATCTAATCATCTGTTATGAGTTTCTTTTTTCTGTACCATATCTACCAATGCCTCAATAAAAGAAAGGTTGGCAAAAAGAGTGCCAGTGGATTCAAGGCACTATAACCAAATTCAGTCAGATTAAATGGTTATGTAGCACTTTGCCCCAAAGTAGCACCTACTCTTGCTTTGATCTCTCTATAAATAATATTTTTTTTTATATATATATATATATATATATATATATATAAAATTTTAATACCTGATTATTACATACAATACCCACTTCTATGTACATAGTTACATAGGCTGAAAAGAGACTTGCATTCTCACTGTTTTTGCTTTCAAATTTTGCAACTAACTAGGAAAAAAATCTTTTATCGACCCCAGAATGGCAGTCAGATCTCTCATTGGATCAAGTAGCTTATAACCCACCTATAAATAAATACAATTTAAAAAAAATATATTTGTCTCAATCTCGATCACTCTATCCCTGCATATTTTTTTGCAAGTATTCAACCAGTTGCCGTTTAAATCACCTCTTGAGGCAGAGGATTCCACATCCCTATTGTTCTTACCACATGTGCTACATGTCCTCTACAGTAGGTGTAATATTTTACTCCATTAGTTCTATGAATTGGAGTCCTGTTTTTTTTTTTTGTTTTTTTTTTTTAACGGAATGTTTTCTCCCTGCAGAATGAAGACTAGAATTCATGTGGATGAATGTGATTCCGCTTTTAAGGACTTTAAGTTCATAACTCCAGTAAGACGCTCTCACCGGATTGAACGCAATTCGCATCACCTTCCAGATATGTTGAAAGACCATGACCCATGTGTTTCTGGTATTTCTGAACTGGCTGACTTGGAGTCCTGTCCTAGTGCCTATATATTCAGGAAAAACCAAGCGCTCACTGAAATTACAGTCAAAAGTGTTCCTCTCAAAAGACAAACAAAACGTACATAAAGGCATGGACTTGCGCAATCTGTCTTTAAGTTAAATATTAATGTTTGGGCTGCAAGCTTAAATTAATTGAATATTCTACAGATCTGTGGTAAAGGAACCTATTTTTCCAGTTGCAGAACTGCAAATCTATAGGGGATTACATTAGTCCAGGTCAGACATGGCAAAATGAAAGCCTTAGACTGACTGTACAGCAAGTTTGGCTACTACTAAAGCCCTGCTTTGTGATTCGATTTACTCTCACTCGAGGTGATAGTTTTGTTTACTTGCTGAACTTTGCCATGATAAAGTAAAGATCTTTATAGGATCAAATCGTTGGCTTGTTTGTGAAAACACAACTTGGCAGGACCAATGAACATTTTTACGTTTATTGATCAGCATCATGCAACTTGTTTCTCCACAAATTGAGAACGATGTGCCTTTTTTTTTTTTTTTTTTTTTTTTTGATCTGTAGGGTAATCAAATAATCTAAACTTGCATTTTACTCTTACATAAATGTTTGTCAGTCTGTGTTTTATATGCTTCTTGTCTGGAACCAACGGTACTTAAACAATGGCTGCCTCCACAAGGGAGTATATACATACCACACATTGGCAATAAAGTGTGTGTATACAGGATTTCAACATTTTAGGGAACGTCATCCATTAGAAACCTAACTCTAAACTGTTTAACAGCTTTGTGTGTATATGCCTCAGAACATGATATCCATAAAGACCGGTTTGATGCATGCAATTAAGTCACTATCCTAATAGACTTTTTTTTTTTTGTTCTGCTACTGTTTAACTACTAATGAAGACCTTGCTGTACAGGGTTAATGTATCCATTCTGCTTGTAGTTCTCCCTTTCAGTTTTCCATTGTCCTGGTTAGCAGTGCCTGACTCTCTGGCTGGCAAATCCTGCACACTTGATATAGATTAGTATAAGACTCATTCAATGTTCCAAATAAAGATTGGCATCAAATGCTCCCTCAGTAGCAATGTGAGGCTTGGTGTTATTGCAAAGTCCCCTGAGTAATGTTTGTTTGAGGCTATCCTCTGCTTTCCTTATTTGTATCCGGTTTGTGGCTCAGTGATATCCCAGGGGATTAACTAAATCTGTAAAAAGGCAGGGGAAATAAAAATAAACTATACATACTCTCACTAGGGTAAGTGGAAGTTAACAAGGTACATTTAATCATTTCAGGACCAATATTTCACGGCAGTCAAAATCTGCACAAAACCCAATGGCAGTATGGAATCTGCTGGATATATAATTTCCAGCTCTATACAGCCCTTACACCTTAAATGTGAATCAGACGTTCCACTTTGAACTAGAATCTTTAAAGATTGATTGTTATATTTTATAGGCCCTTAAGGGGTTAAACCCAATGACCTGAACATTGACAGATGTTGACAGAGACCTAGTGTTCACATTATTTTATCATTTAACTGCTGCAAAAGAGGTTGGGGTGGCAGAGGGGCACTATAGTGTTAGAGATACAAAACTGTATGCCTAACACTCTAGTGTTCCTTTAAGACACAACTGAAACTCTGCTAATGTATCTTACTCCTGCAAGCAATTTATTTGCTAATCATTTCTTTTCCTCTCCAGTTTAGATTTGGTTGTGTTTTTATTATTGGTCACTGATCCTATAACCTTGGCACGTGTCTGTCTGAGATTTGAACAATGTATGTTTTTAAGCTGAAGTATAGTAGATAAAATAGGATTCTCTTCCTGCTTAAAGCAATCTTTATGAAATTCTCAGTTTGACTGTTTGAAATTTCACTGAAATTCCAACCCAGTCAAAATAGATCCTTCTACAAAGTAAGGACTACGTTTTGTCTCTGTAGACTTCCTTTGCCTGACTTTTTTACACTTTGGGCGGGTGTACAGTGCCAATCGTGATGGCTTCAGGGAATTGTCTTTGTCTATGGAGGATCTCACAGGATTCTCCATAGATCTCAGTGCTGTACTCACGTGCCACCCAGCCACCGGACCCCCAGCTGTGATGTCACTGTTGAGAAGGTTAACTTCTTTCCAATAATGTTTTCTCAGAAGTGTCCCTGCCAGTGTCCATTTCCAAACTTGGATTTTAAACAGATTGTGCAGAGCCCCAGTAGTTTACAAGCCCACATATGGGGATAGATCAAGTTGTGGTAGCTTTTTACTTTCAAAATTAAAAGTTGCTTTTTAAAGAAGTAAATATAAACTTTGTGCAAATTTTTTTTTTAGAAAATTGGGTCAGTACAAAAGACCAGTTCCATTTATGGTATCCCTTAATTGAATTACCAAATGTTCCAGGCCAATGCATAAAGGGGAATGAATTGAGCAGGGCTTATTTTTTTCACTTGCCTAATAGCTATTGTCAAGTGAAAACTTAAATTGAGGCAAGAAGAAACTCCCCCATATGTATTATCTATGAATCTCCCTCCCCTCTCAGCCTCGCAGTAGCATTGTTTAGGCCTGTAGTATAGGATTTGTAATTTTGAGCCCTGATGCCTATAATATAGAACTGTAATGTGGTCCAATCGCTATGAAATACTTAAATATTTGACTCTCTAGGTTTTGGTGCCTAAACAAAGCACAACTGATGCAGTTGTTTATTATTATTATTTATATAGCGCCAACAAATTCCGTAGCGCTGTACAATGGGAGTTTATATGGTAGTGCAACTTTAAAATGAACCCATAGATTCTTCCTAAAAATGACTCCCTATTGTTTTAATGGAGACTGGACTTAAGCCACTTTACAGAACAGTGTCTTCTTTTAGATGTCATGTGCACAGAACTTTTAAAGGTGATTTACAAGGGTCAGGTCTGCAAGGATTCTTGGAGCCTGGCAAGGAACCAGGTAAGAGGGCAAACAATTGAAAAACATTTTGCCCCATTACCGGGGGAATGGAGCCCAGGGTACTACTCACATCATAACTGCTACAGTGGGCTGTACTGGTTATGATCCTTAAAGTATCCCTTTAAATGCTGGTACCCGAACAGTTCAGTTACTGCTTGTTTATTGTGTATCTAAGCTTTGCATACATGCGAAGAACTGCACACTAAAATATAAATGTATTGTATTTTATCTATGTAAATAAAACTATTCTGTAATGTTTCTGTTACGTGTGTTATATCATCAATTTAAGATGTGAAGCTGGAAAAACTAATTTTTTTTTTTTTTTAATACTGGTGATGGGAGTTGAGTGGAAAGTAGTAGTCAAAGAAATGATCGTACATATTCTGTATTCTCTTCCTGAGACTCTGGGTCATTTTTCACGTGGTTGGGGAACACTGTTTGTGTAGAACTGTTTTGGTTTTATATTTGTGGAGCTGTAGTGGGCCCACCTCATTTAGACACCCATATTCAGGGAGGGGGTGGGGGTATATCTATACATGGTTTACTCTTTATGGGAGAATAATCATGGTGGATTGCTTAAAAGGCTATTCCTCCCCTTAAAATCCCCAGATCAATGAAGTTGAGATGTTGGCTACAGTATTTGGGCACTTGCTTATCTTTATGGTTGTAAACTGTAACACTGAAGTTGTGCCCCTATGCCCCAGTCACATCGCCTCCTGTCTCCCCTCTCCCCTTAGCTGGTGCGGTAAAGGGAAGCATTGTCTGGGTGTCCTGTGACTGTCAGCTGACACTCCAGCTGCTCACTGGCCACCAGTTGTAACGTGAAACACTGTTACAATGAGTGGCCAGTGACAGGCTAGGGGTCAACTGATGCCCAAGAAATGCTTCCCTCTTACCACAGGTGCCAAATAGGAAGACTGAGCAGGTGACAAGACATGCACCAAAGGATACAGCTTTGAACAATTTAACATTAAGGTATGATGGTACATAGGGACTCTAAATGGTCTATTTAAATGGACAGCAATTCTAATTTCTCTGCACATAGACTTCAGACCACATGATCACTTCATATCAATGTAAGTGGTCATGGTGCTTGGAGTAAGCCTTTAAATAAGTTGGCTGAGGTCAGCACGGTTTTGGAGCACATTCCCTTTATATTCTATATAGACTTCTACAGAGTTAGCCAATCTCTGGCTAAAACTCATCCACATTATTAAACATGCCTTGTGTGCAGGAAGGTACAAGATCTGCAGAAATTTTGTTGCAAAAGTGGGAGTGCCAGACAATGAAGCCAGGGTTCCAGTTCAGAAGTAGTTTAGGTAGACCTGCCAACATTTCTTAAATCAAATTGTTTATCAAAGTTCCTCCCCCACCAAAGCAAGTATTGTTTAATAATTAGCAAAAAAAACAGGGCACAAGAGAATACTGAGAACAGGCAGCAGCTGAAATAGCCTGCCCTTCGGTGGGTTCCCGCTCAGTTCTCAAGGTGGTTTAAAGGGGTAATCTAGATGTGGACCCATTTCTCGCGGTGCCTAGAGAGATGATGCCTGGCAAGGCTGAGACGATCGTCTGGGGTTGCTGTGTCTCTTGTGCAGAGGGAACTTGCTGGCATTTCGGATCTGGACTGCCCGTATGGGTGGGACCAGTCTGATGAGTTTCAGAGATGTTCTCTCTGTAATGGCACAAGATGAGCTAAAACCAGCTAGAGATCTGAGCGGGGACCCACCACTCTTGTGCTCTTCTCTTGTGCCCTGTTTTATTGTTAATACTTACTATTGAAACACTTCACCTGATATATGCTTGACTGATGGACCAAACATGGTGGCAGCTTCCCCAGACACCTTCTCAATAACTCTTAGTAGCAAACATAGCCATGGGTACACCGCTAGAAATAAAACAAAACCTAGCGTAATACTGGTTTTACATATGACTAAGACTTTTGCTACTGATACCGGAGAAACTGACGGAAGCAAAGCACAGAGAGATGGACACAGGTTTCTTCAGGAAGGAAGAGATTCTTTATTGGATCACCGATCGGGACTCAGAGGGACTAATGTCACCATAATACAGCAAGTTCTGAGCCCCGGACAATAGTGCAGGCTCCTTATATAGGCACATAACTCCTCCCATATTAAGCTCCACCCGCACATTCTCTTGACCAATCAATACAAATAAGAATTAACTTCCTGCTTGACCGCATGGCCTGTCCAGCACAATGGAGGAGGGGAATACTACATCCTGTATTCTTGCACATGCTCCGTACACTACTGATCGTATCTTGCCTCGTGCAACCAACTGATCGATACGTCAGCATATGCACGTACACATGCCACGTGGTAATCTCGGCCTACTAAATTTATTTTTACCGAGATTCCACCACATTCCCCCCTTTGATGCCTCTTGATATTTCACAATTACTTGAGGCATCACTTAACCTTGGTTTGCATACACCGCAAGTTACCATGAACCAGACCAGACTTATCTATGATGTGAATCTTCAACACTCATCTTCCTGCACTGGTTCTCCCTGATCTAGAGCCTTATATTTATAAATTGCCATTATCTGTGCCGCAGCCTTCCTCTCTGCTATATTTTCTATCAGGCTTTGCACAGACCTAACTACTAAGGGTATAAGACACGGCAGGAGTAGACACAACATTAAAATCAGAAGGACTCCACCTACCACTGCCTTAAGCCCTCCAAACCACTCATACCAGCTACCAAACCAACTACTTGGATTGTACCCTTTCCATACCTGAGTAGGCACATGCGCTAGTTTAACCATATGGCTAGTAAGCTCAGCTATTGCTTGCCCTTCGTCATCTATTTGAAGACAGCAATTGCTCAGGTTAAACTTCCCACATACACCTCCCTCTACTGCCAAAAGGTAATCCAACGCTAATCTATTTTGGTAGACTGCTGTCCTCATCCTAGTATTGTGCTTCGCTAGAAGATTGAACGCTTGTGATGTCTCGTTAGTAATGATCTCAACCACTGCTTGTAATCTTATAATACGGTTGAGCATATAAATAGGGGTTCTATAACCAAAGGTACCATCTTCTGCCCACGTGGCTGGCCCATAATAATCTATAATACACTGGGGAGGCCATTCATTATCTTCCCAGGCGCCTATCTCTATGGGTCCCCTTTTCTTCCTATGATTCACATCATACACTTTAACACCTAAAGTCTCACCTGTTTCAATAGGTAACAAGAAGAAGGATGGCTTGAGCATACCCAACACACATGCCCCTTCCCAGTCCTGTGGCAACTCCGAATAGGCTTTCTTACCACAGATCCAGTACAAATTTGCTGGGGCTCTCCAGTTAGATGTGATGGATAAATCAAACCACACATCCTTTAAATTGGCGTATCTAGCAAACGGGTTAGATGGTTCTGAGACATTTGAAGCCGACCACCAAGTTGTATTCTTTGTATCATCATCATAAGCTTTTTGCCCTAGACAAGTTAATTCTCCTACAGAAGTATTATACATCATTCCTTTCCTTGCTATGCAAACATAACCTATGATGGAGGTCTTTAATCTCCACTCAGATTTACCTCTAACACTCATATGATAATCGGCTTGTGTAGATATTAATTGGTCAACTGCCTCAGAACCTGACATTACCTTCTTTGCTTCCCAAGGCCATTGGTCTCCCATGTTAGTACCTCCACACACATAGCAGTTGGTAACATTAAGACTACCGGCAATACTTTCGGCTAAATCAATGAACAGGTTTTTAGCATTATGGGGGATCTTATTATCTATACTCATCTCTTCATAAAAGGAATGGTATACTTGATGAGTTTGGGAGGTTACCGTATCTGTCTCTATCCCTATAAACAATATTGTCCCAGGGTCTAAACCCGTCCCATATATTTGAAACCCAAATAAATTACCATATTTATCTAAGAACTTGTCGGGGTTATTTATAAGTATATGGATTGGATTGCATTCCATAGACTTACAATATGGACTGGTAGGCAACTTAGTCACAATCATGTCCTTGTCTGCTGTCTGTCCCCAAGTTGCCCACCACACACAAGACCAATATGGGCAAAAGTTATAATCTCTATTTGGGCATCTAGGACTCATATATTTATTTTTACTACTGGGACAAATATATTTATCATTAGACCCATACGTTCTCTCCCATCTAAGATCCCCACATATATTCCACGGCTTTCTACCACTTGATATCGCTTTACACGCATCAAATAGCAGAACACCTGAAGAATATACGGATTCTAATACTGTCTTGTTAATTAGGGTCCCCTGAGGATCTCCATTCCTGAGAGTCAACCAAATTGTACGGGGTTGATACTCTGGACTGAAGCACTTAGGTTCTCCTACTCCTAAATGGCACACACTATATTCTATATTTAAGTATCTACATCTTGATACATCTCCTTTACACTCATATTGCGAATGCCAAATTAGGGTCTGGGATATATGATTACCTGTTCTTGTAGTCTTAATGCATACCTCACAGCTAGGAGTGTCGGTACCTCTACCTTCCTGAATATAAAAATACACATAAATAAACATTATTATAAGCACATCTTTCGTCGTCATCCTCAGTCTTCGTCCGTGCGAAGGCACCTCAGCTTCCAGGATGTAAGGGCTGCAGGGAATAGAGTTCTGCTCGTCTTCACAGGGGTCCCTTCGAGACTTTCCTGGCTTTTAAATCACACGTTGGTGAGCGGACAGGCTTTATTATGGCCGTCTAAACACTCACTTTACCAAATCTCTGAAACAATAAAATTTATAATCCACAAGGTTCCTCGTCACTCCGACTGAGCCGTGCGTTTTAACCGGATCTTGCAGGGATTCTCTGGATCTGCTGTAACTTGCCAAGAATCGACTGCTGCTGGTTTAACCCTGGATTGATGTATCCACGGAGTCACTTCGGCTACTTTTATCGCTGTAGGGGTAGACAAAAGAACAACATAAGGACCTCTCCACTTGGGCCCTAACGGTACATTATTCCACTCTTTAATCCACACTTGATCTCCTGGGTGGTAACTATGAACTGGGGGATAAATATTCACAGGTAATCTATCTTGTACCCATTTCTGTACCTCCTCCATAGTCTTACCCAACTCTACAACCTGCTGCCGGGTAATTCCTTCTCCCAACTGACTCAAATCCCCCCTTAAGTTACCAAGTACGGGAGGTGGTCGCCCATACATGATTTCAAAAGGAGAGAGGCCCATCCTTCTGGTAGGTGTACTGCGGATTCGCAATAGAGCTATGGGCAAGAGAACGTTCCACTTTAGTTGGGTTTCCTGACACATTTTGGCCAACTGATTCTTAATAGTTCTATTCATTCTCTCTACCTTACCAGAACTTTGGGGTCTATATGCCGTATGAAGCCTCCACTTTATACCAAGCATATGAGTCAGTTGTTGTAGGCACTGATGAACAAAAGCTGGACCATTGTCCGATCCTATAGAGCAGGGTAGTCCATATCGGGGTATTATTTCTCGTAGCAGGAATCTCACAACTTCTCCTGCTTTCTCTGTACGAGTAGGACATGCTTCTACCCAGCCTGAATAGGTGCACACAACCACCAGCAGGTAGCGATGTCCACCCGATTTAGGCATCACTGTATAGTCAATTTGTAAATCGGACATGGGGAGTCCCCCTATAAACTGGACTCCTGGTGGCTTTACTGGTCCTTGTCTTGCATTATTTTTAGCACACGTTACACATCTTCGTACAATGGCCTGAGTCAAGTTGGACAATCTTGGTATGTAGAAATGTTTTCTGAGAGATTCTTCTGTGCTGTCTCTCCCAGAATGTGTCCCGTTATGATAGTTCTGGACAATTTCTACCGCTAGTGATGCTGGAATGACTATTCTTCCATCTTCTAACTGATACCATTTGTTCTCCAAATACTTTCCAGATTCAGTCTTTAACCACTCCTCTTCTTGAGCTGTATAAACTGGAGTCCATTGAGACAGTGGAGTTGGTATAAGAGCAGCTATATGCCCCACATACTCCTGTCTTCCCGATTCAGCGGCACGCTTAGCTGCACTATCTGCCATCCGATTTCCTTTGGTTACATCACCATCTCCTCTCAGATGCGCTCGACAATGAATAATACCGACTTCTTTCGGCTCCCACACTGCTTCCAATAGTTGTAGGATTTCAGCTGCGTACTTGATTTCTTTGCCTTCTGAATTCAATAGTCCTCTTTCTTTATACAAAGCTCTGTGGGCATGAGTGGTTAAAAACGCATACTTGGAGTCCGTGTAGATGTTCACTCTTAAACCTTCAGCCAATTGTAACGCTCGTGTCAGTGCTATCAATTCTGCCTTTTGTGCTGATGTTCCTTTTGCCAGTGGCCGAGCTTCTATCACCTTGTCTATCGTTGTTACTGCATATCCTGCATAGCGGATCCCTTCTTTCACATAACTACTGCCGTCGGTGTAATATTGAACATCGGGGTTCTGGATGGGGAAATCACGAAGATCTGGTCTACTTGAAAATACTTCATCCATCACTTCCAAACAATCATGTTGACTTTCAGTAGGTTGTGGCAAAAGGGTAGCTGGATTTAAGGTGTTTACAGTCTCCAAATGCACTCTGGGGTTTTCACACAACATTGCTTGATACTTGGACATACGGCTGTTACTAAACCAATGATTTCCTTTGTAATCCAACAACATCTGTACTGCATGTGGAACTCGTACATAAAGTTCTTGACCCAGAGTGAGTTTATCGGCTTCAGCTACTAGCAGGGCGGCTGCAGCTACGGCTCTTAGACAAGGTGGAAGTCCGCTGGCCACTGCATCCAATTGCTTAGACATGTAGGCAACAGGTCTTTGCCATGATCCCAAGTACTGTGTCAATACTCCCACAGCCATTCTTCTTTGCTCATGTACATACAGGTAGAATGGTCGTGTGTGATCAGGTAGACCTAATGCTGGGGCACTCATCAAAGCCTTCTTCACATCTTCAAATGCCGTTTGCTGTTCTTGAGTCCATAAGAAGGGGTCGTGCTCTGTACCTTTGATAGCTGCATACAGAGGTTTTGCCAGTATCGCGTAGCTGGGAATCCATATCCTACAGAAGCCTGCTGCCCCCAAGAATTCTCGCACTTGTCTTCTATTCTTGGGTATCGGTATTTGGCACACAGCTTCTTTTCTCTCTGGCCCCATAATTCTTTGACCTTCAGAGATATGGAATCCCAGATATTTGACAGTTGGCAAACACAACTGAGCCTTCTTTCTGGACACCTTGTATCCTGCCTTCCAGAGAATGTGTAGTAGATCGTGCGTTGCTTGCTGACATATTTCCTTTGTAACTGCTGCTATCAACAAGTCATCTACATATTGTAACAATACACACTCTCCTGGGATAGACTCGAAATCCAGTAGATCTTGACTTAGAGCTGAACCAAATAGGGTAGGTGAATTTTTAAACCCTTGGGGCAGTCTTGTCCAAGTCATTTGGCGTTTTGAGCCCGTCACAGCGTTTTCCCATTGGAAAGCGAAGATACATTGGCTTTCTGCGGCAATTCGGAGGCAAAAGAAGGCATCTTTGAGATCTAGGACTGTAAAGTAAGTAGCCCCGCCCGGAATTAAAGCAAGCAGGTTATATGGATTGGGCACAACTGGATGTATACTAACAACCGCATCATTGTCTGCTCTCAAGTCCTGTACAGGTCGATACTCATCTGTACCGGGCTTTTGAACAGGCAGCAATGGGGTGTTCCAGGGGGAAGTACAGAATTTTAGGATACCATACCGTATGAACTTATCCAGATAGGATTGGATGTTCTTCTTAGCCTTCTGCGGAATATGATATTGTCTTAGGCTCACTGGATAAACCCCAAGTTTTAGTTCGATTTTAATAGGTGGAATATTGCGGGCCAGTCCTGGTGGGTTGTTCTCTGCCCAAACTCCTGGTATGTTGAATAAGGATTCATCACTCCTAGGGTTTTGGCTAGTCAACGCTGTATAAAGTCGCCACTCTTCTTCCTTTGGTACGGATAATGTCATAATACCTGAAGGTCCATTAAACTTTAGGGATGTTGTTCCATTTGGGAGGAACGTAATCTGCGCTTGTAATTTAGATAGCATATCACGTCCCAGCAATTGGACTGGACATTCAGGCATATAAAGGAATTGATGTTTTACTACGTGGCCTCCCAATGTACAGAGTCGACTTTTAAGAACCGTTTTTTCAGCACTTCTTCCAGTTGCTCCTATTACAGTAATAGTTCTTCCAGATGGAGGAGCAACTAGATTAGTCACCACCGAATGTTCAGCACCAGTGTCGATCATGAACGCACTCCTTTTTCCCCCTATTGATACATCGACCATAGGCTCCGCTCAACCAAGGGGATGGAGCCCGGTCGGTATCAATAGTCCTCCATGACCGTGTCAGCCAATCCTACAAAGTCCCTACCTTCTCTATCGCGGGTCCTTTGCGCTGCGGGATAATACCTATCTTCCCTAACACTTCCTCTGTTCCCATTGCTCCCTCTATTACCATTACTCCCTCCGGGGCCTCCTCTACCTCTCGCTCTGCCTCTAAAGTTTCCGTAACCTGCCCTGGGTCTGTCTCTCTCATACTGTTCTCTTCGCGGACACTCACTTCTCCAATGCCCTTCTTCCCTACAGTATGCGCACTGATTTCTACTCAGGGGTTCCTCATTCCACTTACTATCGCCTCTATCTGGGCCCCGTCTATCTACGCCTGCGATCGCTACCGCTAGCATATCTGCCTTTCTACGCATCTTGCGCTCTTCCTCTTTCTTACTTTCTGTTTCCCTGTTCATATACACTTTGTTCGCTACCTCCATTAGTTGGGTGATAGACATACCTGCAAACCCTTCTAACTTCTGTAGCTTGCGCTTAATATCTCCGTAAGCTTGGCTGACAAAGGCGGAGTTTACCATTCGGGAATTATCAGCGTCTTCCGGATTAAAGGGGGTATACAAGCGGTATGCCTCCAATAATCGGTCATAAAAGACACTGGGCGCTTCATCACTTTTCTGAATCACCTCAACTGTCTTCGACATGTTAATGGCTTTCTTCCCTCCGGCTTTCATGCCAGCAATTATAGCGTCTCTATAGGCTCTAAGTTGAACCATATCTGCGCCATTTACATTCCAGTCGGGATCGGTGTTAGGGTAATGTGTTGCGGCCCATGCTGCCGGATTGGCTTGATTCAAAGCACGGGCTCTATCCTCTAGCGCTTTAATGGCCGCTTGATTAATCCTTGTCCTTTCCTCATTATTGAACAATGTCATTAATAATTGCTGGCAATCAGCCCATGTCGGGTTATGTGTCTGCACTATCGAGGTGAACAGATCGGTCATAGCTTGTGGTTTCTCAGTGTACGAGGAGTTGTGGGTCTTCCAATTCAAGAGATCGGTAGTCGTGAACGGGACATATACGAAGACTGGGTCAGCATGTGCCATTTGACCTGCGGCATCGATATAGGCTGACCCAGGATTCAGACGAAGAGGCATCTGATAATGTTTTAATTGTTGGGTACCGGTCAGTTGTCGGGTTAGTATGGGGCTACGTGGAGGGGCGTCAGTTAGAGGTTCCAGTCGGGGGGTAATAAAACATGAGGATGTGGGAGCTTGGTTTTGGGAAAAGTTAGTAAATAGAACACTTCGAGCCGAGCTAGAAGAAGCTTGACCGGAAGTTTGAAATGGCGCCAAATCAGGATATTCAGATCTAACGGGGGTTGGTTCTGGTTCCGGAAGGGGAGATTTAGTACGAGAGGGAGTGGATTCTGTACTAGAGGAGGAAGCGGAAGTGGATGGGGGCAATGGGGGAATGGGTGCAGAACTTCCTGCATTCACGTCACTTCCTCTTAAAGGAAAGTAAGGGGGCGGCAAAGGGATCTCGGACTCAGGGGGCGTGTCCAAAATGGGCCTAACACCAGTCCTAGTGGACAAACAAGTTCTGGCCACCATGAGGCGACATTGCTCCTCGTGGCATGTCTGAATCCATTTTGGCGAGTCATTTACGGCCTGTCTCCAACAATCAATATAAGGAAACTGCCCGTAAAGTTCAGGCCTACCTGATACAGCCACGTGTACACGCTGTACCAGAGTTGGATCCAAACTGACACGTGGCGGCCATGCCGCAACCAAAGTAGGCCACTCCCTAGTGCACAAAGTGACCAAACGTACAGGAGACATTTTAACCCCAAAATCACATGTTTTAAATCCCTTTTTAAAATGCTTCACCATACAACCTAAGGGATCCGGAATCGTTGACTCCGACGCGCCCATACTTATCAATGGAACGTCGTTGACAACGAATACTATGCACGCGTTCTATTCAACAGTCACACCCGTTTCCTCTGGCAACAGCACCACGTGGTACGGTTACCAAGTGAAACGTACACAATAACACAATAAACACTCAGGGAATTCCCGTGCACACACAGCTGTTACACCAGTCACTAAATAATCAATATTATGCCCTTTGGCGAAACTATACAGTCACCCACGCTATAATTCTCTATATATGAATTACCCGTCTATAACACACCCCAGTAACATCGTCTTTTACAAATAGCGGTTACAGTACGGTTAGCATAGGTCAAAGCACAATTTAAGGTCACAATACAATTGATGTAGAATTATTAAAAATCTTTATTGTACTTGTATTGAATTATTGTACTAACTCCATTTTAACTTCATACTGTGACAAATCCTCCATTTTGTCCTCCTAACCTGACTTCTTCATTCCTCCATTTTGTCCTCATAACCTAACTTCTTCATTTTAAAACTACATTACATGACAGAATTTCCCAGCACATCTAACAATGGACAAAGACTGTATTTTCTATAAAGACATGACTAACTCAGGAACTGCTGACTTTCCCCTAACTCACAACATAGTATAATTTGAAGGCCATGAGAACACAGTAGTAATGAAATGTTCTATTCACAAGAGACCTTGCACCTGGCCACGAGATCTGAGATCACTGACCGTGTAAAATGACGCTCCAGACCCCCTTGTCCCCACCCGTGTCCAAAAGAATACCACCTCTTGGTGGGTGGACACGGGACTAACCACTTAGTTTTTGAGCCAATTAATTATACTGATAGGTGGACACTAATTCAGACACTTAACAATTAACCCAATTAATGATGTTTATTCACTAATATATTGATAATCAATGATGACGTAAAATGCCTCTTAAAAGGGCCTGCGCGCCCGCTTTGCTTCACTTGCCAATAAATTTTCTCGAAGTTATTTTAACCTGAACTCCGTGTGTCAGACTTAATTACTTCAGCGTATATACGCAATTCAATTTTCTTAATTTGGACAGGAACAGATAGACATTTAAACATTTTGGTTTACTGCTAAAAAGTACCATAACAAACTTGGCGCCCAACGTGGGGCATCGGGCTATGTCCGGCCGGTGAGCCGTCCTAAGGAAGACGCAGTTGGACGGAGGAATCCGGGGGGAAGGAAAGGAGATTGATCACCTCCAGGTACACGGTAGAGACTTCTGCAGAGCCACCGGTATGTTCTGGCCCCTTTGATTGACCCGTCCACGTGTCTGTGACTGCTTCCCGGGAGGACATCAAAGACAGGTAAAAATCTTGCCCGGTGCCTCGTTACTCACTTGTTTACCTGCATTTAGTCTATCTGTTGCCTGGGTGTGTTTGAATTGTTTGCTTGTTTCCCCTTTTTGAGATAAAGGGGGGTGGACCTGCGGGGGTTTTGCCTGGGGTTCTCTGTTTTGCCTGTTTCCCCTTTTTGAGATAAAGGGGGGTGGACCTGCGGGGGTTTTGCCTGGGGTTCTCTGTTTTGCTTGTTTTCCCCTTTTTGGGATAAAGGGGGGTGGACCTGAGGGGATTTGCCTGGGTCTTCTGTTTGAGTGAGTGTTTGCTTACCCCTTTTTTTGGGTTAAAGGGGGGGGGGGGTGGACCCGGGGGATTTGCCTGGAGTCCTGTTGCCTGTTTTACTCCTTTTAGGGGCCACGGGTCTGTGGCTGTAGGGAAAAAGGGGGGTTGACCTGTGGAAGTGTTCCTGGGGGTCTTCTTTGCCTGTTTACCTCTTTTAGGAGCCTCGTGGCTGTGGCTGTATGGAAAAAGAGGCGAGTTGGGTCTGTGGAGATTGTGTAGACTCATAGTTTCCTGGGGATCCTTCTTTGTGTCACTTTGGTAGCCTAGCTAGCTTCATTGTGCACATTACTCTGCTTGCAGAGAGGTGGTACCCTCCAGCTTTGAGCGCTGAGCTGGAGTCATTCCAATTTTTTTATTTGTGGTGTGTGAATTCGGGCAGGCATTGCTGTCTTCATCACCACGGGGTAGTGGGACTTATGAGTGGGTTTCATAGGGGCACTACGAGAGTGAGGATAGAGGTGGCCACTTTTAGTGGGCTGCTGTAACAAGGGAGGCTAACGGATCTCGGACCGGTGTCAGTTGTTTTCCGTGGCCTTTGGTAGTGAGACTTAAGGAAGTCGTTCTCCGAGCGGGGACACTACGGGGTTGAGGGAGGTGACTTTGGAGTAAGCACACGAGTAAAGGAAAGGTTTACTGATTTTATTTGAACTGTGATGCATGCACTGTATTTCAATTGTACTGTTATCTTGTTTGTGTAATTAGGAGTTTTTTTTTTTTGTTTTTTTTTATTCTTTATTTTGGTTGTGCAGGTGGGTACATGGTGTCAACGAACGCCACAACAGCGTATAACAAAATCAGTACATGTTAGACAGTGGCAAGAGTTGCGCCTTGTAGGCGGTGGAGGGCGAGGCACTGGCAGTGGCCGGATGGAACGGCAACGGCCTGACTGTATCCATGTCCCAGACGTGGGGTGCTGCTGGTTCTTGGATCGGGTTATTTTGTTCCTGACGCGGAGATAGATCCAGTGCTGCCAACACCTGGTCTATTTCAGATGGGTCGGCTACGCGGGTCGTCGCTCCCCCGTGTGTGATGATTAGGCTTCTGGGGAGTGCCCAGCGGTATGGTATTGAGTGTTGGCGGAGGGTTGCCGTTAAGGGTTTGAATAGGCCTCTCCATATCAAAGTAGGTCTGGACAGGTCTTGGTAGAACGACAAAGTGGCCGTTTCGAAGGGGTGTGTAGCTTTTCCCCTCACCGCTGCCATGAAGTGTAGCTGGGCTGACCTTGTTTGGAGTTGCAATATTACATCTCTCGGGGTGCTCGCCGGGGCTTTGGCTGCTCTCGGGATGCGGTAAACTCCGTCAATTGTAGCTGCCCTCACCTGCTGTGGCGTGAGAAAGGTGGTGAGGAGTCTTTCGGTGAATCGTGGGAGATCATCTTGGGATACGGTCTCTGGGATACCACGTATCTTAATATTCCGACTCCTGTGCTGATCCTCCATTGCGTCCAGGCGTCCGGTGAGTAGTGTCTGGCTGCGTTGCAACTCTGCGTTTTGGGCCTCTAGCTGGGTGCACCGTGCAGTAAGGCCATGCGTGTCCCCTTCTGTTTTCTGGACTCGTCTCTCCACTGTGTGTATCTCTTCCCGCAGCGTGGCTATGTCCGCCGCGAATAGCGTGCGGATGTGGCGGAGTAAGGCTTTGATATCACCTTTAGTGGAGGGTAGGTCATTATCCTCGTCCGAGGAATCGTTGTGTAATCCCCCTGTGCTGGGGAATTCGTCCAGCTCGTCCAGTGCCTGTTCCCCCGAGGAGGCCGACGTGGTGTCGCCATTATGTTTTGGCGCGTAAACTTCTGCGGCCTTTGCGGGACGGAGGAGAAGATCTCCTATATCTCGGGCTCCAGACGGTTTCAAGGCCCCCTGGTGCTTGGATTTCTTCCCCATCTTGTGGTATAGTGTTGCAGGGTAAGGTTATAGAGCTTTTGTGCAGTATTTTAGCGATTATTTAGCGGTTAATAGGCTTATTTTTGCGGAGCTCTCCCAGTGCACGTCTGCTTCTGTCGGCTGCTGGCTCCGCCCCCCAATTAGGAGTTATTTAAACTCCTGTGTCTGTCTCTAAGGATTTTTTTCCTTGCCTTTTCCCTTTTCTATACTTCCTATATTATTATTCTATCCACTCCTATTCCTCTTGATAGAGAAGTGATTGGTCACACACTTCTCACCTCGCTCCAATCCGTGTCTACCACCTCGGGTAGGCGGATTCAGTGACTAGTCTACGTTTTGGGAAGACGCACTTGAGGGAGGGAGGGACCCACCCTTCTCCTTGAGTGGGGGAGGGGGAGGGACCCACCCTTCTCCTTGAGTGGGGGAGGGACCCACCCTTCTCCTTGAGTGGGGGAGGGGGGAGGGACCCAGACCCACCCTTCTCCTTGAGTGGGGGAGGGACCCACCCTTCTCCTTGAGTGGCAGTCGAGCATTGTAGACGCTCTTGTTCCTTTTTCCTTTTCTATCCCTATATCTAGGACGCTGGTATAGGGGGGAGGGGGAATATGGGGCAGGAATTGGGTAAGCCCGGTAGGGGCTGGCTCGCATGTGATTTAGTTGAAGACAGAGAGGGAGAGGAAATGGTTAAAGGTGTTAAAAGAATTGCTAAAGTGTGTAAAATTGCTGTGCCTTCATGTGGTAGATTACAACCAGAAAGCTGGCGTAGATTACTGACAGAGAAGAAAGGCAAGCTTACAGATAATGATTTATTAAAGACTGCTGAAGCATGGTACAGAGTAGCGAAGGCTATTCAGCAAGAAGGTTGGGTTGAGGAAGAAATAAATCACAAAGGTGTGAAATTGTTTGTGTATCATAATAATTGTGTTGCTGGGGTGTTTCCTCAGCCAGCGCCCCAAAATGGCGCCCAGGGGATGTCTATCCCCAAGGTTCAGTCAGCAATAGGTCCTGAATTCTGATGGATCTGATGGATCACAACATCCACTCTTCTTCCACTCCCTGAGGGGGGTATCTACTATGGATTTATCACGGATGAGACCTACATCTATCTGCTCTGTGGATGTATCAAGAAAGTCATGCATCCACATTTGACATTTTACGAAGATGAGACACCTCTTTGTGAAGGCCCGGATTACGCCTTCTGTACCATGTGGTACAAGCCGAACATTACTCCTGAACCTTGCTATGAAGATGAGCTTTACCACTGGATTGATGTGAAGCTCACTGCTCAAGATTTCTATTGTGACTCTGAAGGCAATAGCATGGTTCTGATCCAACTACCTCAAGAACTCAACTACCTCTACCGCCATTGGGATACTGCTATCCCACATATTCCTGTTACCAAATTGAAAACAAGGTCATGGAATGATCTTGGGCCCATGGCAAAGTTATGGGCCACCATGGATGAAACACAGCTACAGGAAAATGGTATTGTCAAATACCCAACAACTGACCTTCTGGAAGCATGGCCACGCCATTTCCTGGAAAAGGAATTCCAAGATCTGGTCATAGTGAATGATTATGACCCAGAAACACCTCATGACTGTTTTGAACAGATGAAAATGGAGACAGTGCACTTACCAACTGTGCACGAGAACCCATTACCAGATCCAGATTTTACCCTGTTTGTGGATGGCTCAAGATATGCTGATGAAGAAGGAAGATACCATACAGGATATGCCGTAACCACAACAGATGAAGCTATCAAATCATCATCTTTACCGCCAGCAATGTCTGCACAAGAAGCTGAATTACAAGCTCTGACTTCAGCATGCAAAATTTCCGAAGGAAAACGTGCCAACATCTATACAGATTCAAGATATGCTCTGGGTGTGGCACATGACTTCGGCCTTATTTGGAAGACAAGAGGATTTCTTACCACCGCCGGTACACCAGTTAAACATAGCTCTGCAATTAAGGATCTAATGGATGCCCTCCTACTCCCTGAAGAAGTGGCCGTTTTGAAAGTTAAGGCACATGGGAAGTTGGATACAGATGAAGCAAAGGGCAACCATTTGGCTGATCAGGCCGCTAAGCAAGCAGCCAGAGATTTGCAGGAAGTGGATGAAGAAGTGTCCGGACAAGAAGAAGAAGTTCCTGTTTTTGCCCTGCAAACCCTTCCTACTGATTTAAGAATTTTGCGAGAACAGCAAGCTGCAATTACCCCTGAAGAAATCCAGAAATGGAAGAAGAAAGGAGCTATCCTAAAGGACGGAATATATTACAACAACTTCAAATTCTGCCTTCCAAGAAATTTATATCCAGCAGTTGTCCAATGGGCACATGGGCCTGCACACCTGTCAAAAGATTTAATGGCGGCCCTCATACAGAAGTATTATGAAGCACCTGGAATCACAACATTGATCAACAGCTTCTGTAGGGCCTGTGTCATTTGTGCAAGATGCAATCCAGGGAAACCAATCAAAGTACCTTCAAAGCACCTGGCGAAACCCATGTACCCATTCCAGAGAATTCAGATTGATCACATTCAAATGCCCAAGAGTGGGCCTCATGAATATGCACTAGTAATAGTGGACATGTTCTCAGGCTGGCCAGAAGCCTACCCAGTGGCCAATATCACTGCGAAAACAACTGCAAAACGTCTACTTACAGATATTGTATGTAGATTCGGACTTCCAGAAGTCATTGAAAGTGATCAAGGCCCAGCCTTTACAGCAACAGTGACTAAAGAAATTTGGACTGCTCTAGGGGTGACCCTAGCCTTCCACACCCCTTACCAGTGGCGGATCCAGAAGCTAATCTCGGGAGGGGCACTGGCAGATTATTTTAAGAAACAATCCAGGCACAATAACCACTACAGCTCTCTGTAGTGGTTTTGGTGCCAGGAGTTGCTGTGGCGCCCTACCAGAGTAAGTAGTCAAACTGTTTAAATTTTTTTTCATAACTTACCCATGTCTGCCGGGATAGGGGTTGTAGTGTGTATGTGTGTGAGGGGTGCAGTGTGTGTGATGGTCGCAGTATGTGTATGAAGGGGTAGTGCGTGTGTGAGAGGGGTGCAGTGTATGTATGGGGTAGCAATATGTATATTGGGAGCAGTGTGTTTGTGTGTAAATGGTGCAGTGTGTGTATTGGGAGCAGTGTGTTTGTGCGTGAGTGGCGCAGTGTGTTTTTGTGTGAGGGGTGCTGTGTGTGTGTATGGGGGGCAGTGAGTGTATTGGGGGCTATGTGTAAGGGGGGCTGTGTGTGTGTGTAAGGGGGGCTATGTATGTAAGGGGGAGCTGTGTGTGTAAGGGGGGGCTGTGTGTGTAAGAGGGGGGGCTGTGTGTGTAAGGGGGGGCTGTGTGTGTAAGGGGGGGCTGTGTGTGTAAGGGGGGCTGTGTATGTAAGAGGGGGCTGTGTATGTAAGGGGGGTGTGGGTAAGGGGGGGGACTGTTTATGTAAGGGGGGACTGTGTATGTAGGGGGGACTGTGTAGGTAAGGGGGGACTGTGTAGGTAAGGGGGGCTGTGTATGTAAGGGGGGGCTGTGTAGGTAAGGGGGGGCTGTGTAGGTAAGGGGGGGCTGTGTAGGTAAGGGGGGCTGTGTAGGTAAGGGGGGGCTGTGTAGGTAAGGGGGGACTGTGTATGTAAGGGGGACTGTGTATGTAAGGGGGGGCTGTGTATGTAAGAGGGGGGCTGTGTATGTAAGGGGGGGGGCTGTGTAGGTAAGGGGGGGCTGTGTAGGTAAGGGGGTGCTGTGTAGGTAAGAGGGGGGCTGTGTATGTAAGAGGGAGGCTGTGTATGTAAGAGGGGGGCTGTGTATGTAAGAGGGGGGCTGTGTATGTAAGGGGGGGCTGTGTAGGTAAGGGGGGGCTGTGTATGTAAGAGGGGGCTGTGTATGTAAGAGGGGGCTGTGTATGTAAGAGGGGGCTGTGTAGGTAAGGGGGGCTGTGTATGTAAGAGGGGGCTGTGTAGGTAAGGGGGGGCTGTGTAGGTAAGGGGGGGCTGTGTAGGTAAGGGGGGCTGTGTATGTAAGAGGGTGGCTGTGTAGGTAAGGGGGGGCTGTGTATGTAAGAGGGGGGCTGTGTAGGTAAGGGGGGGCTGTGTAGGTAAGGGGGGGCTGTGTATGTAAGGGGGGACTGTGTAGGTAAGGGGGGGCTGTGTAGGTAAGGGGGGGGCTATGTAGGTAAGGGGGGGCTGTGTAGGTAAGGGGGGGCTGTGTAGGTAAGGGGGGACTGTGTATGTAAGGGGGGGGCTGTGTAGGTAAGGGGGGGGCTGTGTAGGTAAGGGGGGGCTGTGTAGGTAAGGGGGGGCTGTGTAGGTAAGGGGGGGCTGTGTAGGTAAGGGGGGCTGTGTAGGTAAGGGGGGGCTGTGTAGGTAAGGGGGGGCTGTGTATGTAAGAGGGGGGCTATGTATGTAAGAGGGGGGCTATGTAGGTAAGGGGGGGCTGTGTAGGTAAGGGGGGGGCTGTGTAGGTAAGGGGGGGGCTGTGTAGGTAAGGGGGGGCTGTGTAGGTAAGGGGGGGCTGTGTAGGTAAGGGGGGCTGTGTGGTGCAGTGTGTGAGGGGATAGGGGGGCAGATAAAATATATATATTTTTGTTTTCATTATTAAATAATAATTAAATAAATAAAGCTAATGTCCCCCCTCCCTTCTTACCTTTGCTGAGGGAGGGGGAGACATTGCTTTCTCTTCCATTCCCTGGTGGTTCTAGTGGGGGAGTGAACTCTAACCTGCAGCTCAGGCTAGAGTTCACTCTCGCGAGAACGGAGCGTTGCCATGGTAACGCTCCGTGCTCGCGAGAGGAGAACCCGGCGGAGCTGCAGGTAAGAGCTCCCCCGGGTTCTCTCTCTCACTCCCTCCCCTGCCGGCCGCCCAGCAATCTGCCTGTGTGGGCCGGGGAGGGAGATCACTGATCTCCGGTCCGTTCAGGCAATCAGCAGGGCTGGTGCTTGGATAGCACCAGCCCTACGTGGGCCGGCAGGGGAGAGCCTCAGGCAGCAATATTTTCTCGGGGGGGGCAATTGCCCCGTTGCCCCCCCCCTGGATCCGCCAATGCCCCTTACCACCCGCAAAGTAGTGGTAAAGTAGAGCGCATGAATGGCACCTTAAAGGCCAGAATGTTAAAAATGTCACAAGAGAAGGGGCGTGGCCTGGCAGCGGAACGGAATGGTCGCATAAACCTCGAGCTCCTCCGACCAAGCCCGAAAACAGCCTAATATCTGCCGCCTCACCCCGTTATGGGAAAACACTCTAAACCAGGGAGTACCCCCAGACCCTCGGGGACCCGCCAAGCTCAGATGAATGCCTCCATGCGGCAGTTCCTGACCGCGACACCAGACCCGACCTCCCAGGCGGACTCGGAGGCCCACTTTCAGTCTGAAGCCTCTACTCCCACCTCGCACTCCCCAGAGAGAGGAGACCACATGGCAGCCCCACCACCGGACTGGCTAAGCCTCCTGAAAGAACTACCCACCCGGGCAGACCTGGCGACCGCTAACACGGCCCTTCAAGTATCCATCAGGGCAGACCTTCAACTAATGAGAGAAGACATACAAGGTATGGCGGACCGCATGGCCCGAATAGAGGCAGACCACGATAAACTGGCAGAAGCACAAACCTCCCAGACACGGACCCAAGCTATACAATTGACCCAAATGCAGGCCATGGCACGACATATAGAGGACCTAGACAATAGGGGTCGCAGAAATAATATACGGATAAGGGGCCTACAGGAAGGGGAAGAGACCCCCGCGCAGCTAACGGGCCTGCTCACGACTATATTTAATGGCCTCCTGAACCGCCCTGAAGAGACCTCCATAACATTTGTTAGGGCACATAGGGCACTTAGACCCAGAGGCCCACCAGAGGCCCCGCCAAGAGATGTGATCTGCTGCCTGGAAGTCTATGCCCTGAAAGAAGAGATCCTACACGAGGCCCGCAACCGAAAGGAGGTCACACACAACGGACAACAGCTTCAATTGTTTCCAGACCTCTGCCCTGCCACCTTGGGATACCGCAGAGCTCTGAAACCGCTGACCAGAGCTCTGGCCAACCAGAACATCAGGTACAGATGGACATTCCCGACAGGCCTTGTTGCCAGCACTACCGGCGGCCCTCGGCAGATCCGTACTGCACAAGATCTGGAAGATCTCACAGACGAACTCCACCTGCCCCCGCTCCAGATGAACTGGCCGGACCCACTCGACTACTATAACGGCCCTCCGCCACCACCACGGGGACAGCCACAATCACAGCGCCGACAGAGGACCCGGACGGAAACTGCGAGACCGGCCGGAGCAATCCACTAGCCGCGCCAAGAGACCACGAAGACGAAGAGGGGCCGGCGGAACACGTAACTATAACTACATCCACCTAGGCCCTTGGCCACACAAACACACAGACAATACATAGGGACACTGTTCTTTGTGTTTCTTGCTGCATTGCTGGGGTGGGGGGGGGGGAGAGGGAGCGGGCTGGGGACTTGATATACACCAGGGACTCTTCTTGAAGTGGGACTACCGGGGCCTGGACTGACCAATGGGACACTTTGGCTGTTTGGGGAGGGGGATTTGGAGGGTGGTCAGGGAAGGGATTGTTGGTTTCCCCCCCCCCCCCCCCCCCTGAATTCATAACCCAGAGAGGCCACCTCCATTACCTGAGCTACTGGGCCCCATCCCCCTACTCCTGCTTTGGCCCTCTTTCCCCCCTTCCCCCCCCTCCCCCAGGGCCTCCACTACCCGGACACATGCCACGGTATACCTACGGGCTCCCCACCCGAACTCCTAGACCAAAACTACACAATTTCCAGACCCCCGGGCCAGAGTGGGGACATGCGATGAGGGACATTAGAAATTCACAGATTATCCGAGACCGCCATGGCTACGCAGAACAGGCCGGTCACCCTAGTAGTAACGGGTATCCCGAGGGAGGGGTCTCCCACACGATAATGACCGCTGAGGCTGGCAAGACAATCTTTAGAAGGGCAAGGAAGGAGGACACAGGACAGACAGAGGCCTCCCATACATAGTCCTCTGGAAGGACACGCTCAAATACCACCTAGACTTCCGACCCCCAGACGGAGACCGACCAGAGGGGAAGGAAAGAGATAGGCCACGTTCCCATCGGACAGGGGTGTACAGTTCAAGGCGGGGGGACCCGACTGGACCGACTGGTTCGGCCGAGTCGGCTCCCACCTAGCCCACACCTTTACCTTAGTAGGTTGTATAGTTAGTTAAACTGTTGATTGTTCACGGTTTTATTTTGTTGCTTTTGTGAGCGCGCAGCTCCCGTCCCGGGGACCCGAGAGGGAGAGAGGCAGCTACAGGCTAACGCTGATAGCGTACCCTTCCCGTCACCCACCCCCCCCTCACCCCCAACCACACCTACCTACCCCTCCCCACGTACAGACAATCTGGAGACGACATGACCTCGCACTCATATACCACCCACAAGAGAGCGGAGATTAACCTCCTCTCCATAAATGCAAAAGGCCTGAATGTGCCGGAAAAGCGCTCCACAGCACTCCGACACTTTCACAGCCAAAGGGCACAGGTTGTCCTAATCCAGGAAACACATTTTAAGGAGGGACAAGCCCCTAAACTCACAGACCATAGATACACACAATGTTTCCTCAGCAACAACCCGGAAGGGAAAACTAAAGGCACGGCGATTCTAATACACAAATCCCTACATTTCGACCCCACCGACGTCCTAAGTGACACACAGGGGCGCTACGTCTGTGTCAAGGGAATGGTAGCAGACCGACCCTACACGTTCGCATGCCTCTACGCCCCTAACAGACGCCAACACCGTTTCCTAGGCTCCGTGACCAGAACTATAACAAACTTCGCCACGGGTTGTCTGGTTATAGGGGGTGACCTAAACGTAGCCCTGAATCCACACCTCGACACATCCACAGGCACCTCCTCGATACCCCGACACATACTGAAGGACATTGACAAAACCCTTCACGTCCACCGACTAGTAGACTGCTGGAGAGCGACTCATCCAGGCGACCGTGATTACAGTTTCTACTCGACCCCCAATGGCACCTACTCAAGAATAGATTACTTTTTAATACCACACTACTACCTGACAGAAATCCGACGATCCACAATAGGTACGGCCACCTGGTCGGACCATGCCCCAATCCAACTGACACTGACATCCCCGCTATTCAGACCCACATGCAATAACTGGAGACTAAACGACTACCTCCTAAACGACCCAGTAGCCCAGACAGAAGCGAAAACACGACTGACACAATACTTCGCAGAGAACGACACCCCTGACACCACTCCCTTCTGCCTGTGGGAAGCCCACAAATGCGTGATGAGGGGACATTTTATAGCTAAAGGTGCTGCCCTCAAACGAGCAAAAACCGCCAGACTCACCACCCTACTGAATGACATTCGCAAATTAGAGGACACCCACAAGCAATCCCACCTTCCATCAGACGGGGCACAACTGACAGCCCTACGCAGGGAACTTTCTTCCCTCCTCAACACCAATTACCATAGAGCATACACTCACTCCAAGGCGTTCTTCCATACTAACGCCAACAAATGTGGAGCCCTCCTTGCCCGCATGATTGCCAAGAAGAGATCGACAGCATACATCCCCAAAATCAGGGACAAACGGGGTCACCTCCAGAACATGCCACGAGACATGGCCGACACCATACGGACCTATTACGCGGACCTATACTCACTAGAATCACACCTGACAGAGAGGGAACTAACAGAAAAGAAAGCCCGCATAACACACTACCTACAATCACGTATAGGCACCAGTTTGACACAAGAGGCGAGCACGGAACTAGACGAACCCATCACACTTCAAGAACTAACAGGGGCCCTTAAACAAACCAAACAGGGCAAGAGCCCAGGCCCGGATGGGCTCCCGATTAGGTACTACAAATCTTTCCCCGAACTCCTTCTCCCACGCCTTCTGGTAGCCCTCAACGCGATTCGCGACGAGATCCACATTCCGCCGCAGTCCCTGGCGGCGAACATTAGTTTAATCCCTAAAGAGGGGAAAGACCCTGAATTATGTGCCAGTTACCGGCCTATATCTCTGCTCAATTGCGATATCAAACTTTTCACCAAAGTACTATCGCAGAGACTGCAGGCCTACCTCCCGGACCTGATCCACGAGGATCAAGTAGGTTTCACCCCACATCGGGAAGCGAGAGACAACACGACCAGGACACTGGCCCTGATCCATGCTGCTACAATCAGCAACACGGGCCTTCTCCTGCTCTCAACAGATGCAGAGAAGGCCTTTGACAGAATATCATGGGACTTTATGTTCCAAGTGCTAGAGCGGCTGGGGATGGGCCCATACATGATGTCTTGGATTAGAGCCATCTACTCCACACCAACGGCGCGAGTATGCGTCAACGGAGCCTTCACCGACCCCTTCTCGATAATGAACGGGACTAGACAGGGCTGCCCCCTCTCACCCCTCCTATTTATACTAGCCCTGGAACCATTCTTGACCTCAATCCGCAACAACCCTCTAATACCAGGTCTAGTGGTAGGGAGGAAACGACACTCAGTAGCAGCATACGCTGATGACTTGCTATTCTTTGTCACCGAACCAGAAACCACAATGCCAGCAATACTACAGGAATTCGACACGTACGGGGTACTGTCGAATTTCAAGACCAATTACTCCAAATCTACCATACTCAATATCTCAATACCATCACACACGGCCACAACCCTGAAGCGGGAACTCCCGTTCCAGTGGTCAGGCACAACCCTGCGATACTTAGGGACGAACATCACAAGAGATCTCACCCAGCTCTACGCAGCTAATTTCCAACCGCTACTAGACATCTTCCGAAAGGACTTTCGGGACTGGGAGCAGGTGCGGCTCTCATGGTTCGGGAGAATAGGGGTACTCAAGATGAACATCCTGCCACGGGTGCTGTACCTGTTCCAGGCGGTCCCGTGCGCCATCCCGGAAGCCTTTTTTAATTCCCTCAGGTCCATGGCCCTCAAATTCGCCTGGCACAAACTTAAGGCAAGGATAAAACATGACACACTTACGCTACCGAAAGAGAAGGGGGGGCTAGCCTCCCCTGACTTTAAAAGATACTATTATGCCTCGCATATTCAACGAGTAGTGGAATGGACCAAAACAGGTGTACCCAAACCCTGGAAAGACATAGAATCGGCACTGATAGGCAAACCCATCTCGATCCTCCCCTGGCTAGACCATCCACAGGGCAGACGACTGGCGGCTCCACACCCCCTAATTAAGGCCACAATGCAAGTCTGGCACAGAATAGCCATCCCACTAACACTCACCACCACTCCATCCCCACTACTTCCACTGACCCACAATGAGAACTTCCCTCCGGGGATGGAACCAAAGACGCTAACTAGACTCTTGACACAGGAGACTCCGAGACTCCACCACGCGACCACCAATGGACGACTTAAAACCCTCGAAGCAATGACAGGGAATACACATAACTCATTCATGTTACAGTTTAGGTACCGCCAACTACACATGTTCACGCACACACTATTCCATACACATAACGCCACCAGATCATTGACGGAATTCGAAGACATCTGCATGGACCCAGATCCCCTAGCGAAGGGCATCTCCGTTCTCTATGGTATGCTTATGCAACTGAGGAGGAGGCCACCCCCAAGTTTCATGGGAAAATGGGAAGCAGCACTTAACACCACATTCACAACAGCCCAATGGGACAAGATTTGCACACTCACACTCCACTGCTCTCCGTCGAGCGGGACACAGGAGACAGCCTACAAAACATTGAGCCTATGGTACCGCACCCCGCTCCAAACACACACTTACGACCCCACAACAGACGATACATGCTGGAGGTGCACAAGCCACACAGGAACCTACATCCACATCTGGTGGGAATGCCCAATTATCCAACCCTATTGGGAACACATACACAAAATCATTCAGAGATTTACAGACACCCCACCACCGAAGGACCCTGCAGCACTCCTACTACACCACACCAAAACCAAAGCTTCCGTATACAAGAAATCCCTTACGGTCAGAATCCTCAATGTGGCTAAAAGCCTGATTCCAGTATTCTGGAAAAAACAATACGCTCCCCCGATGGCACACTGGTTCCAACGTATGGAGGAACTCAGAACGCTTGAGGAGCTCACCCTACAGGCAGAGGGGAAATCACGAACGTACCAGACCATCTGGACCCATTGGATCCTAACGACCGGTAAACCAGACTTCCAAGACTTGATACACTAACAGTCATAGACACGGACGACACTTCCGACACACACCTGGAGACACGACCCCCCCCCCTCCCCCCTCCTACATACCTGACCCCCCTGCCCCCCCTCCTCCCCCCCCCCCCCCCTCCCCCTCCCGGGAACCGGGGAGCGGAGATGCGTGCACTAACTAAGTAAAAGAAATATGCGAGATTGCAAGGCCAGACAGGGACAAGCATAAGAAATCAGGCTCTCCAGGCAGTGGTTGACTACCAAATGGGGAAAAGTGCTATGTACCAAATCGGTATAGGGGGAGGCGGACACACCGAAGAGATACACTAAGCCCACATAGCAGAGAGATAATGGGGAAGGGGGACTGACTGAAGAAGTAAGTCAGGGACGACACCCCGAGATACCTTTAGTCATCAGCCGAGCCCGACGAACAGAACCCCCTCGACCCCCTCTCCCTCATACCACAAAGAGAAGGGCTCCCACCCATGAACCGGGAGACCCCGGCTACACACCCCTGAAACCCCAGAGTCGGCCAAAACCATAATCACGGCACATGCAAGGGGAAGCCGGAGACACGCTCAGCCCTGTTCCCAGGCAAACTAAAGGGACCTGCGAGTCCACTTATGTAGAAACAAGTATAGTTGATAGGGGTAATTTGTACCCCCAGCATATATATACGTTGCATATTTTTTGTTTTCTTTACAGACTGGACCTGCGAGTCCAACATTGCTGAATCTTGAGATCCTGATACCTGGACCTGCGTGTCCACACTGTTATTTACGTTTCATGAAACTACATGCAACCCCAAAATACGAATAAAAAAAGATATTTACAAAAAAAAAAAATGTCACAAGAAACAAAGATGCCCTGGCCAGAAAGCCTGTCAATAGCTTTATTCAGCGTTAGGCACACACCTAGAGGGAAGCACTCACTATCCCCATATGAGATTCTATTTGGGACAGCACCCAGACTAGGTTGTTATTTCCCGCAACAGTTACAGCTCCAATCAGATGTTTTAGTAGACTATGTAACTGAACTTGCAAGTGCCTTAAACAAAATACATGCCCAAGTTTTCTCTTCAATTCCAGATCCCGATTTGGATACAGGTGCCCACAGCCTGCTTCCCGGAGATTGGGTTCTGGTTAAGAAATTTGTGCGGAAAAATACCCTGGAACCAAGATTTGACGGTCCATTCCAAGTTCTCCTGATCACCGCAACCTCCGTCAAAGTGGCCGGTAGGCCAAATTGGATCCACGCTTCCCACTGCAAGAAGTCTCCTGCCCCAGAGGAAGCAGATACCGCACAAGCATGTACCTCTGGTACATAATCTCCTTAATTAGCTCAATTAAAGCCCAGCAGGTAGCCATTAGTAAGGATATTAGTGGGTACACCTTTTGGTATAATTCATCATGTACCCATGTGGCTACCTATACCTTTGATTATTGTGATATTGTAGAATGCCCGTTCCCTACATCACAAATTCAGAGTATCTATAGAGATATCCCTCATTCAAAGGACCCATATGTTTGTGTAGTGGACAGACAATGGGGGCACAATTGTGACCATTGGGGGGCGGCGGGATGGAATGCCGGGCCTGCCTGGGGTTACAAACCAAAAAGTGCCTTATCTAAAGTAGATGATCAAGGTAGATCCCTTCTCCAGAGAATGTCTTTGAGAAAGCCTGGGGGAGGTACACCAATGAAATTAATTCTTAATATTGAGCATCCAAGTCCAACAGATGCAGACCAATATGTGATGGGAATGTATTGGAAAAAGGGTTCCTACCGCAAGTTAGGGCATTTCTACCTCAAAGATATGTGCAACTCTTCTGAGTGGCAAGGGGCCACCCATATGGTCCCTAATCCATTAAAACCACACATCCAGACTTTTCAAGATATGATGGCCATTGCTAACCCCACCTTTGAAGATACCATGGCCGCAGAAACAGGTTTTAATGATGTAAATCTATGGTTAGAATGGATGAAATATAATGCTAATAAGCATAATAAGACCGCATGTTATGTGTGTGGCGGTGCCCGGCCTCACCTGGGCACTGTGCCTTTAACCCTGCCAGTAGATATAGAAGCATGTGTTTTGAGCCTTTTTGCCTATCACTATGATTTCAACAGGTCCATATGTATAGCATGGACAAAGGAGTATCCTCTCCTAACCAAGGATGTCAAACCCCCAGATGGTATTACAGTATATAAAGGTAATTACACTTGTTATGCTAATTATGATGGAATTGGTAAATTCTTAGGTAACTTCTCCAAGGGGTATTGTGCTACCTACAGAAATGTCTCCATGAACTTGTTGCAGTTTCACACTAGGTCATTGGGGGATATTTACTGGTTGTGTGGGGATTTACAGTTAAGATCCAGGATGGACAAGGAATGGTGGGGGGAGTGTACTTTGGCTAAAGCTATTATGCCCATACACATCATCTCTGACACACACCTCATTACCCATGAGTCCAGACACACTAAGGTTAAGCGCGAAGCCCCAGTGAAGGGAAGTTTTGACCCTCATGTTTATATTGATGCCATTGGGGTGCCCAGGGGGGTGCCCAATGAGTTTAAAGCAAGAGATGAAGTTGCTGCAGGATTTGAATCACTTTTTGCTATAGTTACCACAAATAAGAATTTAAATTGGATAAATTACATTTATTATAATCAACAGCGTTTTGTTAATTATACCAGAGATGCCCTCCAGGGATTGGCCGAACAGTTGCAGGCCACATCCCAAATGGCCTTTCAGAATAGAATGGCCCTAGATATGATCCTAGCCGAAAAAGGAGGGGTATGTAAAATTCTGCCAGACACCATGACATGTTGTACTTACATTCCAGAAAACACAGGCCCTAATGGTAAAGTTACATTAGCCATAGAAAAATTAAATGACCTTTCTGAAGAGTTAAAAAGGAATTCTGGGATAAAAGATCCCTGGGAAAGATGGTTTGGTTGGATGACAGGATGGCAAAAGGCCTTAATGCATATTGGTATGGCAATACTAATTTTTCTTTGTATCTTTGCTCTTCTCTTTTGTTGTGTCCTCCCTTGCCTGAGAAAATCCCTCATGAAGACTGTTGACCAAGCGGCACCCACTTTCACACATCTCGAAGTTGATGACCAAGATTTCCAAGATCTCAACTCACCCTGTTTACCGCTGCAAACTATCCCTTTTGTTGATAAAGTGCGAGAATTCTAGGAAGGGACCAGCTTAGGGACAGCATCTGTCAGTGAATGGTAAAGACCCTGTGTGGAGAAGTGGTGGGCAAGCCATCATGGGCCACCCATGGGAGTGAAGTGTTCGAGAGCCATGCTGACGATGAGTTAGCCTATTAGGGTCAGCTCTAGGGACAGACTTGCACTTTGCATTAACACCTAGCTAGCGGCCACGGGGTTTCTGTGCCTTTGGGTTAACACGTCTTCTGGTACTAACAAATAAAGTTTTATCTCTTAGAATCAGAAACATTTCATAGGGGGGACTGATGTAGAATTATTAAAAATCTTTATTGTACTTGTATTGAATTATTGTACTAACTCCATTTTAACTTCATACTGTGACAAATCCTCCATTTTGTCCTCCTAACCTGACTTCTTCATTCCTCCATTTTGTCCTCATAACCTAACTTCTTCATTTTAAAACTACATTACATGACAGAATTTCCCAGCACATCTAACAATGGACAAAGACTGTATTTTCTATAAAGACATGACTAACTCAGGAACTGCTGACTTTCCCCTAACTCGCAACATAGTATAATTTGAAGGCCATGAGAACACAGTAGTAATGAAATGTTCTATTCATAAGAGACCTTGCACCTGGCCACGAGATCTGAGATCACTGACCGTGTAAAATGACGCTCCAGACCCCCTTGTCCCCACCCGTGTCCAAAAGAATACCACCTCTTGGTGGGTGGACACGGGACTAACCACTTAGTTTTTGAGCCAATTAATTATACTGATAGGTGGACACTAATTCAGACACTTAACAATTAACCCAATTAATGATGTTTATTCACTAATATATTGATAATCAATGATGACGTAAAATGCCTCTTAAAAGGGCCTGCGCGCCCGCTTTGCTTCACTTGCCAATACATTTTCTCGAAGTTATTTTAACCTGAACTCCGTGTGTCAGACTTAATTACTTCAGCGTATATACGCAATTCAATTTTCTTAATTTGGACAGGAACAGATAGACATTTAAACATTTTGGTTTACTGCTAAAAAGTACCATAACACAATTATTAGTGGTTATGGTGTTAAACATGCATTAGACGACAATGATTAGTACTTATATACAGTGTCAGTAAATATACAGGGTTATGGTACCGTGCACTATAATACAGCAACACACTATTAACACTCTCGCTAGACGGCTGAGCTCGCGCTATCTAACAAGATATACACTTTACTAACAATCTTTAACACATTTACAATCCCAACTAAACTATTGGCCAGTACCTTGAATGGACTACCTAAAACTATATACATCCGTTTTGGTTAGCCACACTGCCCAAGCACCACATATAGCGAGCTAGAGGACCGAATTTACACAGACGCCTCTTAGTCGATTACTATCAAAAATCTCGTGGGTTCCAAATTTACACGCCTTCCCACTTAGCCAAGATAGGTTGAGAGCTAGCGAACCGAATTTACACAGACGCCGCTTAGTCTCCCGGTCCCTCCGACCTAGCGAACAAAAATATACACCCTAGAACGCTAGTCTAGACAAGACACCGGTGTCCGGCTAGGGCTATTTACACAGAACCCCGCCTGACTAACCAAATCAAACGGTCCTACTAAAGAGCGTTCGATTGAGCGGTGCGCCTTCGCTCCTTCCCTCCGACAGAGGGGGCAGATTCCATACACAGATTTAAACCCCTTTTGGGCCTACCGCACAATCGGTATACCCCTAGTGGGTCTGCCGTCTAAAACAGCAGTTGTCTTACCTCCTCGTTCCTGAACCTGAGTTCACACTCATCGACGGGGACACCCCAACACTTATTACGTAGAGGCCGATGATCTCCTGGACAACAGACCAGTGGCGCCGAGACGAAGGGAGGTCCACGCAGAAGTTCAGGGGTGCAGCCGTAGAGAACGTGGGCAAAGATAGACCGTCTCACGCCTCTGCCTCTCAGCTACCGTTGAACGATGAGCTTCCCGGCCAATGCACCAAATGATACCGGAGAAACTGACGGAAGCAAAGCACAGAGAGATGGACACAGGTTTCTTCAGGAAGGAAGAGATTCTTTATTGGATCACCGATCGGGACTCAGAGGGACTAATGTCACCATAATACAGCAAGTTCTGAGCCCCGGACAATAGTGCAGGCTCCTTATATAGGCACATAACTCCTCCCATATTAAGCTCCACCCGCACATTCTCTTGACCAATCAATACAAATAAGAATTAACTTCCTGCTTGACCGCATGACCTGTCCAGCACAATGGAGGAGGGGAATACTACATCCTGTATTCTTGCACATGCTCCGTACACTACTGATCGTATCTTGCCTCGTGCAACCAACTGATCGATACGTCAGCATATGCACGTACACATGCCACGTGGTAATCTCGGCCTACTAAATTTATTTTTACCGAGATTCCACCACACTACTAAACTGATTTGGAAGGAACCAATGAAAATCTATCTGAAGACTGCTGCCCAACATTAGAAGACACAGACTTTACAGTGCTACGGAATCTGATGGTGCTATATAAATAATAATGTAATATGGTACATTGGCATCTACTTAGAGTGAACTGCAGGCAGCCAAATTTTAAAATAAATACTTGCCCTATAATCTTACTGAATACATTTATTTTCTACTACTCCACTGTAAGGTTTGGAACTGTAAATTTTTAGCATCTTGTGCTAATAGGGTTATAAGTAAGGTGCTATAACAAGAAAAGGGCTGTATAAATTCTAGATAGTATGCAAGCCTTCCAAACAAATTTGCCCAAGCTCACTCGTGACATTTCTCCAGGAAGAAGGATCTTGTTTAACCCCTTAAGGACCAAACTTCTGGAATAAAATGGAATCATGACATGTCACACATGTCATGTGTCCTTAAGGGGTTAATAGAGAAGGTAACAGAATTAACTCCACCCAAAAACCGCTACAATGCTAAGATTTGGATCAGATTCAGGCTTATTTGAAACCACTATAACAAAAAACATCCATTGTTATATAGTGTGAACACTATCTGGATTTTGCATTGTGAATAGCCCACAGAACCATATGATTTATCCACATTTAGACTTTAGATCTGAGAGGGCTGGAAGGCACACCAACCCCACAGGCTGTAGCTCAGAGCCACATTCACAGTCATGCTGCATGGCTGTCTGCTACCAGTGAGCTGTTTATCAGGACTGGGGGAGGAGCTATCCAAACACTGAAGGTCTCTTTGGTAACTGTGTGAAAACATGTGAGCATGGGACAGGCCTAACCCGGAAACACTCACTCTGCATGACCCCCTGGACCCTGGCTGGGACTGGGCTCACTGATCAATAGGTGCTACAGACAGGCAGCACTGTGCCATCATCAGGTAATGAGAGCTGCTGCAGGTGTATGGATATTGGAGATTACTACATTACATGGAAGAATGCAGGCAGATACAGGATATATTGCTAGATTGTAACATTTCTCAGCCCTCTGACACCAAAGAGGCTAAGAATAAATGCCAGGACAGCGATTTTCAATAAAATAGACCACAGAAAAAAAAGTAGATCATCAGCTGTTTTAAAACTACAACTCCCATTATGCCTTGCCATCCTTAGCCTGGCAAGAAATTGTAGGAGTTGTAGTTTTATGACAGCTGGGTTTCTGCCTTTTTCCAGCTTCAGCAATCAAAAGCACTTGTTACATTGTAGAATTATTATTATTATTATTATGTATTTCATTATTCATATTGTGCCATCAGATTCTGTAGCGCTGTACAATAGAACAGAGTAAAATGCTGCTGTGTTTTCGCTGTTATACAGCTTTACATATGTCATATGTGCAGCTTGTCACCTTTCCATAGAAAAGGTGTTGGGTTTGTTTCAGTTCTAGAACTGTCACCATGGGTAGCAAAATCTACTTGTGACCGATGATGGGTCATTACTAAGTGATCATATATTGCAGGGGCGCCCAAAAGGTAGATTCCCAAATGTTGTAGAACTACAACACCCATGATGCTTTGCATGCCTTTAGAATGACAAAGTATCATGGAAGCTGTAGTTTTAAAACATCTGGGGATCTACCTTCTGGGCACCCCTGATATATTGGAAGATGTCATTATGCTGGATATGTTTACTTAAACAAATGAGAATAATGTGAATTAACATTTAATTTTTATTTATTTTTTTTCCCAAGATAAGAACTATTTAAAATGTATACACAGAGACTGTGAATAAAGTCACGTAAGGCGGTGGTATTTTAACAAGATTATTCACTAAACTGACTTTTTCCTAATTAAATTTGAATGAAAAAACAAAAAACAAACCCAGAGGAAACATTAGCTGGTCTGAAATAATTCTCTCAGCTTCTCATAACTCCGCTATAGTCACAACATCGCTGTTTTTTTGTTCCCTCTGTTTTTCCATTCCGATTTAATTTTATGAACATTCAGTTAAGTAAACAACCCTGACATAATCCAAAATAGTGTTTGAAAGAGCAAAGAGATTGCTCTCGATAATCAATTAACATCCAATTTTCAGTACCCCAGATCATGCTGGTGACATTCAGAGCCAATGTCATTGTTTATCGTTCTCTATATGCTGCTTGCTATACGGGTGGTTCGTGGGTTAAAGAGAAATGCGTCTCTCAGTTGACAGAAATACTTCAGTTCTGCCATGTGCGTTTTTTTTCCTGATGCCTCTGTCATTTAAGCCATGCATATGATCAGCCCTGATTGTGCTATTAACCATAAGGTCTCTGCTCAGATAATTCCAGACTGGAGTATAAACGTTTACATATTACACAGGTAAATCAATCACCCCTTGTTTCTCTTTCCTGGGTAGCTGCCATGGAACACTACGATATCCTGAAAGTCATTGGAGAGGGCTCTTTTGGGAGGGCGCTTTTAGTTTGTCGTCAGAATAGCAATCAAAAATATGTGATGAAAGAGATACGACTACCGAAGGTAAGCCACAATCTGAATTAAGAATATACCCACAGTGTAGGAAATGTATGATTTTCTTTACAGACTGGTGTATCCAGTGTTCACATGATGTAAACATGATATAAACAACATATTGATTGACTGTCCTCTCAGTATACAATTCAGGAGGTATGGTGTATATATACCATTAAATATGGCTATATGGCCATACAGTGGGCAAAGTTTGGTAAACCCTCTAACTACTATGCAGTAAAGCAGCCCGATCCTCTTTTCCTACAGAGCGCCACAATTATGGAACGACCTCCCGCACACTCTCAAATCTTCCCCAAGCCTAAAGACCTTTAAGAGATCCCTCTCTACAGACCTCAAAACAGAATGCACGTGTTATGGTTGATTATATATTTCCTACCTGTTATACGTTAAATTTTGTATATATTGTGTATTAATATTGTTTTTGTATTTTATTGTACCCTATTGTATCAATGCAATGTTTTGTGGACCCAGGATATACTTGTAAACGAGAGAAATCTCAATGTATCTTTCCTGCTAAAATATTTTATAACTACATAAATAATATCTCCAGTGATGAGAACTTGTTGAGCAAGAAAATACTGCTACTGAGTTTTGTACACACATTTACTGTATTGTATTGTAAATAAGAGTCCAATTTTCTCTGGTTTAGTTTTAAGTGAAATGATTAAAGATTTTAGATTGTCAGGCATTCCAATTAAATTTCAAACTATAGGTCGAAGTTGCCAAACTATAAAATACCAGCAGTGAATTATGTTTCAATTTGGCAATTTTAGACTGAAATGTCAAATTTACTTTGAATTCGTAACACTTCACACTTTATGGGGTTCTTCACAAAAGTGTGAATTAACATGAATCCAAAGTGAATTTCATATTTTATGTTGATGCGACTAAAAATGTTCAAATTCAGCTGTTTTGGTGTATAATATGAAATACACTTTGAATGTCTGACTGTACACACTTCAGTAAATTACCCTGTAAGTATTCCGTTCTGTTTCAGTGTCATCTTTAATTAGCATACTCAAACAGTATCATTAGAATTAACGAATAAATAATTAATGAAATTAGCTTTTTAATAGTCCTTGCTCCACTGAAGGGTTAAATGAAATATTACCATATTTTAATGTTACAAATGATCTATTCTGCATGTTTGATTTGTCTAATTGTTCTAATTACAATGCTTTATTGTAGCCATTGGATGCCATTAAAGATTCCAGGCAAGAAGCTGTTCTATTGGCTAGAATGAAACATCCAAATATAGTTGCATTCTTAGAGTCGTTTGAAGGTATTTTTCTTGCAATCTTTTTATAAATATTCCAATAATTTAATTATCATGAGTTGGTTTATAATGGCTGAAACTTAGTTTGAAAACAGTTAGAGATATTTACCATCACAACCCTTGAATAGAACCTCTCCATCTATTGCTATCTTTTGTGCCAGATGAGAAGAATTTTGTTATTGAATAGTGTTATGGGGATAAAATACCCCCTGATGACCTTTTTGGTATTAGTTAACAAGTCTCTAGGGACAGGTCTGCTACAGCTTTCTCACTGTCGTATATACTGAGTGAAGCATCAATAGGTGGAGTGTGTGAGAGTATGATTTTATATCCCAGCCTCTTCCATTACCAAGTCTTTCACAAATAGTGGGCACCACCATGAAGCAGTAGCTACTGATAGGCTCAGAGTGTCTGCTAATGCACTTGGTCTCTCAGTGGCACCCATTCAGAGGCTTATAAGCCTTCGATTCAAGCGTGTGTGGAGGGGGCAGACCTGAACAACGCCAGAAGGCTTTGGGGTTAAACCATTTGTTAACAGTTTAACCCCTGAAGGTAAGCTGGCGCAGGGGACTATCTGGCACCATAACAACTTAATTTATCATGGTACCCGAAGTGTTCTTTTAGCTGTTTTGTTTTATGTACTCAGAAAATAATAGTATATAGGCTGAGAAGGAGCTGTTTGGATCTAAAGGTAGTTGAGCTTAATAGGGGCTAACCCTTAGTAGAATGTGTAAGAAAACAATGAACTTGCCCAAATTGTAAACATAGGAAAAATAATAATTACGTACATATAAAACTTAGCGTTTAATAATTGTTAGTTAAAACCGTGTATGAAAAACATTGTCACAAATGTCACAAAAAAGAAGAAAAAAAAGAAAAGAGTGTACATCTATGAAAAAATACACATTTAAGTGAAAAAAAGGGGAGAAAATACACATCTAGAAAAATCAGTGCAGATAATGATAAAAATTATTGATAAATATATCCTGCTAAAGTATGGAATGAAAATATCTCAGAGGTGACAATTGCTGGCCAGGCTTACAGAGATGCTATTCCTAAAGGTAAGTTGTAACAAACATAAAAAGTGTAGTCTTTGGCAACAGGAATCATTACTGCTGTGATGCCCTTGAAGTGGGCTACAATATATAAGTTCCAACAGGCTCTAATGAAAGTCAAGTTTAGAGACATTCCGATGCACGTCAATGTTGTAAGATGCATCGAGTGTACAGAAAGAGATGGTGGTAGTCAGAAGCAGGATAATATTAAATCAAATACAATGGCATGTTAACCCCAGGAGGAGTTGCATGTGTGGAGCAAACAAATATCTACACGTTGCCTAAGAAAATAATAGTGTTTAAGATCTTTTTGCAGTTATTATTTATTGGAGAGATCAGTGAAAAGTAAGAGACCAGGAGAGAGAACAAAAAAGGGGAAGGGAAAATATGTGAGGGAGGATATAGGGCCAAACCCAGGAACAAGCCATACCAGGCATATATTCTCTTGGTCAGGAAAGGAGTTTTATACTAGTTCAGTTACTCTTTGAGGCCAATAATATTGGATTGCTGTAATAAACGTTACTGTGAGCAAACAAACAAAGAGCAATGAAACCACTCCAGTTAGGCAAAAAGGCAAAATTAAGAATGTCAGCCAACCTTGGGTGGGAGTGCAAGATCTTTTAATATTCTGTGTTTAGCTCAAATATGAATAGAATCCTTTATGCAGTAACTGTATTGTTATGTGATATCTGCTTGCAGTGAATGAACATCTGTACATAGTGATGGAATATTGCGACGGCGGGGACTTGATGGAGACCATTAAACATCAGAGAGGAAAACTGCTTCCTGAGCAGAGAGTGAGTGTTAAAGCTACCCATACTATTTGATTAATCAGTTAATCAGATTTAATGTTTTGTGCTGTACAGACTTGAAAATCCACAGAGATCAGCCTGCCCAAGAAACCCTTTATAGACATAAAAATGCCAGATTTCCATTTAATTGAGTTCTTCTTTTTTTTGTTTTCAATCTGCATTTCAAATTGGGAACTGAGAAATAACATATCTTCGTTTGTCACTAGTGTTCAAGTAACCAGATCTCAAAATCTCCCCTCAAATTCTGTGACAATGTAGGTACAGGTTAATACTTGATAAATTACCAAATCCATTGGAAGAAATTCATACTTTGCAGCAGCTGTGGAATTGCTTCAAAGATTTAAAAGAAAAGAGCCAATTTTGGGTACATTTGTGAATATATATCCAAAGTGCTTTCAGTTAATACCATATACTGGATTTTCTCATCAAATTTGGGTATACTATTGGAATTCTACCATTCTAATACTCAATTCAGCACTTGGTCAACAGCCCTGATATTCTGTGTTAAAATTGACAAGATATCCTTTAAACAATTGTAAATAATTTTATTCAGATACTGATGTGTACAGAAGAACCGAACATAAAGCATTTTGAAACTAGTATGCTGGTGTGCCACAACCAGTTCAAAGTGTGCAACAAACACATTGACAGGCTGTGATAGGTTCAATGTATTTTATTTTGTTTTGCATTTAAATGATCAACCCCATTCTAATTAAAACTAGTAAGTCGGTTTAGCTAGACGTGTGGAATCCCTGTCTCTGCTACTGCTATAAATTACCACTGATGAAGGCAAAAAATAGGTCCATTATTGAAGTGTGCCTCGGTCCCGGTAAGAGCGTTAAACACTGGTATAGTCCATAGCAGCTGATCCCTTAATTTCACTCAAGTATAGCAATGTTACAGAATCATTGCTGATGACCTAAAATGGGAAGGTGGCTGTTTTGCTCCTCATAGCTCACTTCAGTATATATATATATGAGTAATTTTAGCCGAAAAAATCCTTTGTCAACCGCATATCTGTTTTCTAAATCTTCTCATTCATTGCATTTTTGTGCAGGTCCTCGAGTGGTTTGTACAAATGTGCTTGGCAGTGCAGTATATTCATGAAAAGCGCGTGTTGCACAGGGACATTAAGTCAAAGGTGAGCTACATTACACCAACTAGTTCACTCTAGATGACTTTTACAACCATTGTATGTATTTTTTTGCTTTTGCTTTTGCTAAATCTTAATCTATTTTGTTAATCTGTTACAAAAATAGCATTTATTCCTACCCAGACTTTTCTGAGACCATCATAAATACCAATCATCTTGTGGAATATTTAACTTGTATTCCTGACACTACATTGATATCTAATTACTTAAGTACCCGACCTCCTTTAGATAGCTCTGAAGAGGTGTTTAAACTCGCCTTTTCTTACACGCCGTGCCGGTCCTACCTTGGCTGGCCTGCCTCCATGGCTGAAATCATCAGTTTCCCATAGGTAAGCATTGAGAGGCTTTTGCGCCTGCGCAACAAAACGCTGCAGAACTGATCCAGGAAGCACATCTAATGGCCGTCTGAGTGACTGCCACTAGAGGTCTTACTAGGCAGTAATGTAAACACTGCCATTTTTCTTAAAGGCAGTGTTTACATTAAAAAGCCTGCAGGTACAGGATATAGGTACCAGAACCACTACATTAAACTGTAGTGGTTCTGGTGACTATAGAGTCCCTTTAATGATGTCATGTTGATATGTTTATGTTTAGGATGAATCTGATGTTTAGTATTTTATTTTTGACTAATCTGCTGTCATCATATATTAATATTATTTTCTTTTAACATTTACAAGAATATTTTTCTGACGCAAAAAGGTCAAATAAAACTTGGAGACTTTGGATCTGCTCGGCTGCTAACCAGGTAATCAACAGGATTTGTGATCAACAGGATTTGTGATTTTAAATAATTGATACGTTTTTTTTTTTTTTTTTTAAAGCAGACTAAAACCATAACTCCTATAATGCTTGGGCATTACTGAAGCTGAAAAGGGTCCATGTCACGGTGTTGTGGTTTCTGTTCTTTTTGTATGTTAATGTTTCTAGATTTGGTTGAAACTGACACCAAAAGCACTTATGAAAAATATTCTTGGTAATGCAGATGTCTGTGAACTATATCTCCCTAGATCAGTGATGGCGAACCTTTTTGAGCCCGAGTGCCCAAACCGCAATACATGGCAACTTTTTTTTCCTTAAAGTGCCAACACGGCAATTGCGTGTGTGTGGGAGGGGTGCGTGTGTGTGGGAGGGGTGCGTGTGTGTGTGGGGGTGCTGTGTGTGTGGGGGGGGGGGTGCTGTGTGTGTGTGTGTGGGGGTGTTGTGTGTGTGTGGGGGGGGTGCTCTGTGTGTGTGTGGGGGGGTGCTCTGTGTGTGTGTGGGGGGGTGCTCTGTGTGTGTGTGTTGGGGGGGTGCTGTGTGTGTGTGGGGGGTGCTGTGTGTGTGTGTGAGAGGGGTGCTGTATGTGTGTGTATGAGGGGTAATGTGTGTGGGGGTAGGGGTGCTGTGTGGGGGGTAGGGGTGCTGGGCGGGGGTAAGGGTGCTGTGGGGGGGTAGGGGTGCTGTGGGGAGGTAGGGGTACTCCTGGGGGGTAGGGGTACTGCTGGGGGGGGTAGGGGTACTGCTGGGGGGGTAGGGGTACTGTGTGGGGGGGTAGGGGTACTGTGTGGGGGGGTAGGGGTACTGTGTCGGGGTAGGGGTACTACTGGGGGGGTAGGGGTACTGCTGGGGGTAGGGGTACTCGAGGTGGGGGTAGGTGTACTGTTCTGGGGGTGGTAGGGGTACTGCTGTGGGGGGGAGGAGTACTGCTGGGGGTGGTAGGGGTACTGCTGGGGGGGTGTCAGTATCCCCCCCTCCCTCCCTCCTCCTAACCCCCTCCTTCTTACCTTTAATGGGGGTGGTAGGGGCACTGCTGGGGGGGTAGGGGTAATGCTGGCGGGATAGGGGTGCTGGGGGGTAGGGGTACTGTTGGGGGGTAGGGTTACTGCTGGGGGGGTAGGGGTACTGCTGGGGGGATAGGGGTGCTGGGGGGATAGGGGTGCTGGGGGTAGGGTACTGTTGTGGGGGGGAAGGGGTACTGCTGGGGGTGGTAGGGGTACGGGTGCTGGTTGTCAGTATCTCCCCCCCCCCCCCTCCCTCCCTCCCTCCTTCTTACCTTTAATGAAGTAGGGAGGGGGGGGCGCCACAGCCATCCCTGGTGGTCCGGTGGTGGAAAGCACTGCAGGCTGAGGGATCTGTGAATCAGCTCCCCTGTCGTCCCGCGCGATGCTGTGTGGAGCGTTGCCATGGTAACGCTCGGCAACGCTCCACACAGCATCGCGCGGGAGGACAGGGAAGCTGCATCACAGATCCCTCCCCCTGCCTCCCGACCCGGAAGCAGAGTAGACGCCTGCCGTTTCGGGCAGGCAGGTGCCTACTCTGCATTAATGGCGGACCTATGGCCGCGTGCCAACAGAAAGGGCCCGGCGTACCACCTGTGGCACGCGTGCCATAGGTTCGCCATCACTGCCCTAGATAATGCAGCCTTATTCGTTGCACTGCATATTCTTGTGAACTACAGTTTTTTTTCATGATGTTTAGTCAGCGTTTATGCGGTTAAGTCAGTCACTATCAAGTATGCCCTTTTTAATATAAATGTAAAATATATATATATATATATATATATATATATATATATATATATATATATATACACTGCATATATATTCTATTATTCGTTAATTGAAATGTGAGATGCTTAGTTAGCACCTGTTCCAATATTAATAAAAAGTAAAATTATGCAGATTTGTAAATTTTATGTTTTGCATTTACTTCTTCATCCTTTACAGAAATAAAGAAATTACAGTTTCCTCTTTCTTTCAATATTTCAAACCGGGCCTGGTCTCTTACAAATACAAGCACGAGATACCATTTTATGTCGGGAGTTGTAACAAAAGTAAATGAAAATAGTATCCTGCTTATGGATTTTAGTAATGCAGCATCACAAAAATGCCAACAGAATGTACAAATAATGACTCTGTGTGTGCATATTGCTGTATACAGTATTACAGTTACACTAATCTGTGCTAAGAAGTTTCCAAGCTGCTTTAACAAATAATCCATATTGTTTACTAATTATCATTGAGTCGTCTCTCCTTTTCCTAAAATGCTGGAATATGTTTTAATTCTAATTTGTGTAATGGAGGGGGGAAAGTGCCCTGCCATTTCCAGTTCTCTGGCAAGCAATAAAGAGGCTCAGTTTTTTGCTGAAGAATTGTCTTCCAGGGATAGGCAACCTTTGGCACTCCAGATGTTGTGGACTAAATCCCCCATAATGCTCTTACACCCATAATTTTGGCAGAGCATCATGGCAGGTGTAGTCCAAAACATCTGGAGTGACGAAGGTTGCCTATGCCAATATGATATTTGTTCTTGCTCAAAAAGGACGGCAAGTGAGATTTTATACTCCACATATTTTACTTTTCTAACAAATTAAAGTATAAATATGTGTGCACATTTTTTTGTAGTGAAGAGGTTACAACATGCAGGGGCGTATTAGCCGCGAGGCAAACAAGGCATTTGCCTTGGGCGGCATTTTCCAGGGGGCGGCAAAAAAAGCCTTGCGGCTAACAGACATGCCAGCGGGCTGCTGGGCGGTCGGGCGGCTGGCGAGGGAGCACTTCCCCTGAGCTCTCTGCTCAGCTCCCTCGCGCGCCGCAGAGTGAGGATGGGAGGCGGAGCCGGAAGATGACGTCATATTCCGGCTCCCAGCCTCACTCTGAGGCGCGCGAGGGAGCTGAGCAGAGAGCTCAGGGGAAGTGCTCCCTCGCCAGCCTGCCGCCCGCCCAGCAGCCACTGGACCACCAGGGAGGAAGAGACCCCCCCCTCCCCCCCCAGCATTCCCAAAGGTAAGGAGGCTGGGGGGTGGGTGTTTAAATAAATTTTTACAAATGTGTTAATGTGGGTGGTGAGTGTGTCTGTTAGTGTGTGTGTCTGTTAGTGCTGTTAGTGTGTGTGTCTGTTAGTGTGTGTGTCTGTTAGTGTGTGTGTCTGTTAGTGTGTGTGTCAGTGTGTCTGTTAGTGTGTCTGTTAGTGTGTGTCTGTTAGTGTGTGTCTGTTAGTGTGTTTGCCTGTGAGTGTGTGTGTGTCTGACTGTGTGTGTCTGTTAGTGTGTGTTTGCCTGTGAGTGTGTGTGTCTGTTAGTGTGTGTTTGCCTGTGAGTGTGTGTGTATGTTAGTGAGTGTGTTTGTCTGTTACTGAGTGTGAGTGTGTCTGTTAGTGTGTGTTTCTGTTAGCGAGTGTGTGTTTCTGTTAGCTAGTGTATGCGTATATGTCAGTGAATGTGTGTGTGTATTTAGAATGTGGGGCGGGGGTGGCGCGGGTGGGGGGGGGGGGGGGGGGGCGCCTGAGTTTTGTCCTGCCTAGGGCAGCACAAAACCAGGATACATCACTGACAACATGTCTGAGCTTCTTATAATAAAAATTTATTTGCAACAATTTGGAACAAAATTAATATCTGCAAATTAAACTGAATTGTAGTGAAATTAACTAAAAACTGCTAAATATATAGGTTAAGAGGCTGTGGCTGCTGGAATTTCGGTTTTTAACTCTCTGCAAATCAATTTTTAAAGAACAAACCTTATTGCCTAATGAAGCATTGTATTCCTTGTAAGGCTTCATATACTGTTACCGAACTTTGCCTGTGATAGCAAATTGACTACCTTGTAATACATCATTCTTTTGTTTTGGTTTTCTAGTCCACTGGCATATGCATGTTCATATGTTGGCACCCCTTATTATGTACCTCCTGAAATCTGGGAGAATATGCCATATAATAACAAAAGGTCAGTATTTAATGAATGATTAGGTATAACCTCCACCATGTACAAGTTATTCTATCATGAAAGTGAATGTCTTTAACTTTCCAGTTTTGTTGTTTTTTGTTCCATGATTTTTGATCAGTAGAATAAATACTTGTTCTGGGTCCGTGGTTAATGGCTTAATGAACTAAACATGAGATCTGGCTGATATCTTATGCTCCTTTACCTATGTCTGGTGCTTGAGAAGAGGGTTTGCAAGAAAACCTAACTTCCTGCTCTGTCTCGTGAAAACCATCACTTACTCTTCAAGTAAAATAATTAATTACGGAGTGCCTGTTTTAGATTCCTAAATATTTAATTAAAGGGACACTCCACTGCAAAATACAACTTTTAAAAAAATACTATGTAATAGATATATCCTCAATGAAAACATGAATCAGTGTAATTATGCATCTTTCTATTGGAGTATATGTGCAAACAGTTTGCAAAAGCTGCAGATCTTTGTAAGCTATCCCATTCTAATCCAGTTCAGTCCAAATAGCCAGGAAGTATCCGATCCGGTTGTCTGATTGACAGCCAAGAGGGTGTAACAATGTTAATTTATAAAGGTGCCAAGTTATATTAAAATCTGCACTATTTGTATAATGAAAAAAATGGGACACTTCACACATATAGTACGTATGCAAAATTGTCTTTGGAGTTTTCCTTTAACCTTGCTCCACATTTTATCCTATTATGCATTTAAATAGCAAACTTGTCAGTTCCTACCTTCTCCCCCAAATGTTGGCAGGAAGGATATCTCCCATAATGTTTAAATATAATATTTTTCCATTAACCATTTGATCATTGCCTTAGTCAAGTAATGCTCCTATGTCTTCATCTGATATAGGCTATCTTAATGTTTAATACCGAACGTAAAAACATAACAAACATGAACACAAAACACAGACCAATGGCTCAAGCAAAAAAAATAAAATAAATAAGTGCCACCTTTTTGAATAGCGTATATGCTACGCTCGTCTGTTCTTCCTAACACAAATTGTATTTGATGAGTTTCAGTTCCCTGCCAAAGGCAGTGCTACATTGTATCGCCACTGACTTACATTTAAAACAAAATACACTGCCTTTATAATCATTTTCATCTTCACTAATGATTTCCCCCTTTTTTTCTGAACAGTCTTTATTACAATAACCTAAATAAGCTCACACATCACTTAATTATTTTATCACTTTTGTTTCATTTGTACATTTTTAATGTTTTTTTCCTCCCCTCTTTTTATAATTACAAGCAGTGTTATTGGAAGAAACAACAAATTGAAATGTTTTTGTCTGCATCTCTTCTTATTTAAAATAAAATTTAGAAAATGTTGTCTTGCGAATACTAAACATTTTTTTCTTGGTAATTTCAGTGATGTCTGGTCATTGGGATGTGTCCTATATGAGATCTGCACTCTCAAACACCCAGTAAGTAAAGATTTTGGATTTTTTTTGGAATACAGAAGACAGTTTTGCAGCTTTTAATATGACAGGAGTTTGGTTTGAATGGCATGCTCTGACAAACATAGAAAAAAAAAATTGCTGTTGAATAACAAACCAAATCCTAAAACCGAGGCTATATTAGCCATTGATCTAAATTTTTCACTTTGATTGTCAAATGACAGCAAGTCACTAGTTAGTGAATACATTTCTTTATCTTATTGATCAACTGCAACTTGATGACAGAAGGAAGAAACGGAAGAAAATTACAAGGAAAACATTAGTATAAGATCAGGTGAGCCATTGTCATTAATCACCAGTGAGGACTGGATTGGCATAATTTAGTTAAAAGCACTGGATTAGTACCGGATTTGTGACTTGCATATTGAATGTAAACACATTTGTTTGGAATTCCGTGATTTCCATTGAATCGTGGCATCTCATTCTGAAAAATCCGGTGTCTGGTTTCAAAAAAAGGATTGAAAAATGCAATCCCTATACAAAGTACCAGATTCACATATTTAATTAACTCTAGATTTTTTTTACCCGATCTGTCTCAGTAGAAAGGCAGAGCCACAAAATAGATACATCTGGTTCTATAGAAATCTGTACTGGTTTCCTGCTGACAGGACAAGTGTGCAGTTTAACAACATTGGCCGTACAATGGTTAAAAAATGTGTTGGTTGGCCAGCAATTTTAAGCCCACTATTGCTGTTAAACTAAGCCAAATATACAGGGTTCACAAAGACATGCATGTTTTCTAATCAAGTCCTCTATATAATACCGTGTTTCCCCGAAAATACGCCCTACCCCGAAAATAAGCCCTAGCTGAATTTTCGGGGTGGGCTGCAATATAAGCCCTACCCCGAAAATAAGACCTAGGCAGGGCCGGCACTCGCCGGCCCTTTAAATGCCTCAGCCGCCTGAGCGCTCTATAGAGAGCGCTCAGACGGCTGCCGCACTGCCTCACCTCTCCTTCCCTGTAGCGTTGCCGAGCTCCTCTCCGGTCCGCGACCCGCCCGGACTGACAGGAAGTGCACACTGAGTGTGCACTTCCAGGTCAGTCCGGCCGGGTCGCAGACCGGAGAGGAGCTCGGCCACGCTACAGGGGAGGTGAGGAGAAGAGGGAGGGGGGAGTATTACAAGGCGGGAGGGGGGGAATATTACAAGGGGGGAGTATTACAAGGAGGGAGGGTGGGGTAATATTACAAGGGGGGGGGAGGGAGGGTGGGAGAGTATTACAAGGAGGGAGGGTGGGAGAGTATTACAAGGAGGGAGGGTGGGAGAGTATTACAAGGAGGGAGGGGGGGAGTATTACAAGGAGGGAGGGTGGGGGAGTATTACAAGGAGGGAGGGTGGGGGAGTATTACAAGGAGGGAGGGTGGGGGAGTATTACAAGGAGGGAGGGTGGGGGAGTATTACAAGGAGGGAGGGTGGGGGAGTATTACAAGGAGGGAGGGGGGGAGTATTACAAGGAGGGAGGGGGGAGTATTACAAGGAGGGAGGGGGGAGTATTACAAGGAGGGAGGGGGGAGTATTACAAGGAGGGAGGGTGGGGGAGTATTACAAGGAGGGAGGGTGGGGGAGTATTACACGGAGGGAGGGGGGGAGTATTACAAGGAGGGGGGGAAGTATTACAAGGAGGGGGGGAGTATTACAGGGAGGGGGGGAGTATTATAAGGAGGGGGGAGTGAGGGGGGAGTATTGGAGGGAGGGGGAGGAGTATTACAAGGAGGGAGGGGGGAGTATTACAAGGAGGGGGGGAGTATTATAAGGAGGGGGGAGTTTTACAGGGAGGGAGGGGGGAGTATTACAGGGAGGGAGGAGTATTACAGGGAGGGAGGGGGGGGAGTATTACAGGGAGGGAGGGGGGAGAGTATTACAGGGAGGGAGGGAGGGGGGATAATATTACAGGGAGGGAGGGGGGAGAATATTACAGGGAGGGAGGGAGGGGGGAGAGTATTACAGGGAGGGAGGGAGGAGTATTACAGGGAGGGAGGAGTATTACAGGGAGGGAGGGGGGGGGAGTATTACAGGGAGGGAGGGGGGAGAGTATTACAGGGAGGGAGGGAGGGGGATAATATTACAGGGAGGGAGTGGGTAGAATATTAGAGGGAGGGAGGGAGGGGGGAGTATTACAGGGAGGGGGGAGTATTACAGGGAGGGAGGGGGGGAGTATTACAGGGAGGGAGGGGGGAGAGTATTACAGGGAGGGAGGGAGGGGGGATAATATTACAGGGAGGGAGGGGGGAGAATATTACAGGGAGGGAGGGAGGGGGGAGAGTATTACAGGGAGGGAGGGAGGGGAGAATATTACAGGGAGGGAGGGAGGGGAGAATATTACAGGGAGGGGGATGTGAGGGTCTCTGGTGGGGTTACACAGCGCGGACACCGGCTGACAGACTGGCTCTAAGCCCTACCCTGAAAATAAGCCCTAGTGTGTTTTTTGTGATTAAAATTAATATAAGACCCGGTCTTATTTTCGGAGAAACACGGTAATAACGGTGGAGCAGCCATTGTTCGTTGTCATACAAAGCTTTGATTAAACACGTGATGATCTGGAATTGCCTGATCAATATCTTAATAATGTACCCACTGTGTCAGTTATGCGTAAGCACATATATTTATACATATCTCGTCCGTTCCCCTCAAAGTTTCAGGCATCCAGCTGGAAAAATCTAATCCTTAAAATCTGCCAAGGGTCGTACAGCCCGCTGCCGGCTCAGTTTTCCTACGAACTGCGCAGTCTGATCAAACAGATATTTCGGAAAGATCCTCAGCAACGACCTTCAGTGAAGACGATTCTTACCAGAAGATCGTTATTAAAACTAATCACAGCATGTAAATCCACAGAGGTAAGCTTTACTAGACACCTAAAATGTGCTAATGATTTAAAATAGATATAATGGTAATGCATACATTTTCACAAATGAATTGAATGATCAAAAGTATTGTTTGCTTGTTTGTTTGTTTGTTTTTTTGTTTTTGGTTTTTTACAGTTATTCTCCAAAGTTCTTTCATTCTTGTTCTTTACTGCTAGTCTGTATTGTTGAACTGTGTTTGTCTATCTTCCTGCCCCTTGTCTCTTTATACTCTGTCTACTTGTCTTTAAACTGTCTGCTGTCTATCTGCCATTGTCTACCTGTACTCTGTCTAAATATGCTTATCTGCCTGTACTCTGTCTAAAAAATGCTTGATTTGTATCTACTCTGTTCCTTGATCTGTCAGTACTGTGTGTATTCATTCATAGTGTGCAGTTTCTGTTCTTCCAGATTTTGCAGTTGATTGCTTTGCAGTGTTAATTTTTCTTCCGTGAATCTTAGATGCTTCCCACAAACATTACGTTGTTTACTGTTGAGAGGCCAGATCTAGTTAGATTTCACTGAAACTGAAGTGCAGCTTATACAATTAATAGAATATGTCACGTGTCAGGTTACTTACACCTGTGTTACATGCAACCAAATTCACTTCCAATGTTGCTCATAAGCTAAACTTTTTAAAGTAGTTAAACTGTTTTTATCAACTTTGGGCTAATTAAGAGCCAAGGATTACGAGTTTTTCTTATTCGAGTCTCAAGTGACACAAAAATAAGCTAGAAATAGGAGCTGCATTTGTCAGCACAAAAATAATAAAGTCTGGTATAACAGTAAGCAATAATACACACGTAAACACTGCACTAAACAAAATTCTGCATAGTTTAACCTGGGATGTGTAATTGTATTTTGCTCTTTAAAGCCTACAGAAAACACCTCAGTACTGCAGCAAGCTAGTGAAAAGCCACTTTCTCAAGAAAATCCTTCTAATCTTGAAGATGGTAAGTAATAATGAACATGTACTCAGTACCAAGTAAACTATCTAATAATATATCCAAGCACCAGACCAGCTCAAAATGCTGGAGAAATCATGGAGGGTCTCGTTACCCATATTTGGTGGCATTATACATGCATATTGACCCTGTGGGGACTATACGTTCCAATAGATAAGCTAACAGGACTGATGCTCCCACCAACATCAGAAATGTCCATACTCTGGATATTTCCTTAGTCAATAATCCTGTGTGTTCAGAAAGTGTGTTATGTAAACATGACGTCATGACTATTAAAATCCTTTTGGCATGTCACTGGAAAAATGGATCCGTGCCTAGTAAGGCCCAAATTCTTGATGTACTCTTATCAACCAAACAGATGGAACATGTTTGAAGCTCACCTAATAGTACTTTAGCCAATAAAATAAAATGGAGCCCAGACATTGAACAATTGAAAAATATCCTCTTAAGGTGACATATGAAAAGTGCGGTCTTAAATATTGTAAAGCGCTACGGAATCTGTTGGCGCTATATAAATGGCAATAATAATAATAATAACACAGACTGTAGGCATACTTGATGATGTGTATCCCTGACTGTGTATTACTGCCGTTATATATTTATACCGTTCTGATACGAGAGAGCGCATTTCTTTATTTTGTGAAAAAACTTTTCCATGTAGCAACTATAATTTACAGTTACAAAAATAAATATTATTGGAAAATAAAATAATGACCATATGTATGTTTATCCTAAGAGCAGCACCAACCCATCTATTACACTTTCTGTCTCTCATACCAGCTCATACTGATATGTGCTGAAATGGAGGGACTCCTGAGAGCTAGCTATAGCAAGTACTAGCTGTGTGATAGGTGCGCCTGTCTTCACTGAGACTGGTCACTCTTTGCACTTGCAAGTGACACTCCTGGTGAGCAGTCAGTAAGCTAATAATAGCCAAAGTGCATCTGCCATCCACCTTGGCAGCAGTTCCAATCATGTCATCTGATTTTGATGAATTATTTTATTTGATGTATGAAACTGCTGCCAATGTTTCAACTGCATATTCCATAAACCCATATGGTGCTGTATTTTACAAAATATGCAAAACTCTCCTTGAAAATAGTGGGTGCATCAGAATTGGCTGAACTAATTCTTAGCTTGTGGGCTGACTGCACCCTTAGAAGCTCTAGCATGTCTATCCAACCATTGCTCTCCAAGCAGTCCAACACAGAAGAATGTTCCCTTGAAAACCGCATTAACTGGTTTTTGTTGCGTGCATTTTTAAACTTTCATTTTTACTTTTTTTTTTCTCATCTGTTTCAGTTCCATACTTTTCATAAATGCTACTGAGAGGGAACATGGGGTATTCCTCAAATGGAACTTTTCAAGCTATATGCAGCTTTTTTAGCTTAGTTCACTGTGTAATTTGATAGCCGTCGCAGCACGACCACTATCCAGTTTTAAAGTTGTTCTGCATGTCCTGTGTGATGAGTGGAACTGCTCTTTGGGGATAACTACTTCTCCTATAAACGCCTGCTGAACTGGGGTTTATGGTAAATGAAACGTCCACAGGGACAAGAATGAGACTCTCCAGACAGAGTCATCTTTAACTGATGTAGAAGTGTCTGGCAGACGCACGGAACAGTAATATTCCTGGGAACTTTGAAGGCATGTATCTTATTTATTAGCATATTCATTTTTTATTTCTTTTTTGCATTATTTCTAATGCATTATCTTCACAGTGCATTAAAAACGGGGCCAGTTTTACCCCATAATTTGTCTTCAAATACCAAGCTGTAAATAGCTGCAAACAAATACAATGACCTGCAACTCAGAAATGTTCAGGTGGCCACTTTCAAACTGTTCAGTAAATCTATTTCGTTATGAAGATCCATGTCCAACGCAAGTGTTTTGTTGCATTGTGCATGTTTGTCATGAAACAAGTAGATGGAAAATTATTGCTTTTCTTTTTGGAGAATGCAGTTTCTGCAACTTATTTTTTATGGTCCCTTGCAGCAATAGATCCCACGTCTATAGAAGAGAGGAGGCGGCAGTGGGAAAAGGAGCCGTCAAACACTGTTCTAGCCATGCTGGAAAAGGCTTCGATTCTCACCTCCAGTGTAACATCTAGAAGCAGTGAAGGTGAGTGAGAACACATAGGAAGTGCAACAAAGTAATGCATATGGCTGAATCAGGAGTAGCCTACGTATAGTGTACTAGAGAGGTCAAAAACGAGTGATCTGGCCACGGGGCAGAAGATATGTGCCCTGGCAGTATAGATCTCTTATCCACTCTTCTCAAATCAAATTAAAGGTGTATGACATTAAATACCAGAACCCCCAATTCATCCTACCATGAAGCTACCAATGGAAATGATCTGTGCTAACAGATCTTTCTACCCCGCTAACTCACAGCTAAATCTCCATAAAATTATGTGATTGTCATTGGCTTTTGGGGAAGTCCATAATTATTAATATGGCCACCCTCTTGTGAAATAGTCTTTCATAGTCCATGTATGTTTTATTTTTTGTAAACTCATTGCAGTCGCTGTTTTCTCTCGCATACAGGGGGTCACATTTTTAAATACAATCAGAATGAGAAAAGGAAACAATGGAAAAAGGAATCTCCTGAGAAATTGCTTAATATGCTGAAAAATGCTGATCTCAGCCTGGCGTTTAAAACATACACCATATACAAAGCAAGTAGGTTTACTGAACCCCTCATAAACATACAGCATATCATTCAGCCGCTTTCTATAACTACGGTATTTCTGGTTCCTGCAAAAAAAGCAACAATTTAACTGCTGGCTTGCCTCCTAAGTTCGTTGAGGTGTGCTGTTACAGGTACACTCGAGGTTGACCTCTTTTTGTTTGTTTTTTTATACTTATTCTTTAATTTGTAGTACACCGGTTTTGGTAACAAATCAACTCCGATTTGTTACCAAAACCGGTGTTCTACAATTTAAAGACGGTTACTCACCTCTGAATCTGCAGATTCGGACCAGGAAGTAGATTATATGAAACTGTTCTGCATGCTAAACACAAAAGCAGTATAGAAGTTAAGCTTTGGGCAAGATTTTGCAAGATCCCCTATATCTCCACTGAGCAAGGAGTAAGGGGTCTCATAACTGTAGGGATTTGTGCATATTTGTGCACTTGTATGGATGGATCAGATTAAAGGGAGAGACAAGAAGCTTTAATTGTCTAGTATTTCAAATGTTTAGAGTACAAAAGGCTAAAGGAGTGTTATTATTTGAAAAAAAAAAACACTTACCATTGCAGCTGGAATTCTGACTTTGGTGTGTTAGAATATGTTCCCCATTCTTGTTGAGGTGTGCCAATGACTCAATATTAAAAAGTCTGATATAAACCCCAGTGTATTTTACTTCCACTAGAATCCTCTGAACACCACCTTAAAGGGCCACTGTCCAATAATGTCACAGCCTCAGATGCTACAGATGGCAGCGAAGAAGAGGTTTTTGTTGATCCAGAGAGATTTGAATCCAGATCTGATGATGATGACACGTAAGTTGGTGATCAACCAAATTCTCTAGCTATTGTTGTCTGACTCAAGCAATCACCTTTGCTTGTTGTTGAAGGCTTTGAGAATGGAGTCTGACAACAACTTCGCTGCTGCAATCTATTGTGATGGAGCAACAACTGATTTTATTGTATTTTCTGATGCTTGTACCATCTTCTACTCACATTTGTTTTATCCCAACACAACACATGATTTCCCATCACAAACAAAAGTTGACTCATGGAACATTGTATTATAGTATCAAACCTTTTTTAACTCATTATTTTCACATTAAGGTCCAATAAGTTAAAGGATCACTATAGTGTCAGGAACACAAACATGTATTCCTGACCCTTTAGTGTTAAAACCACCATCTAGCCCCCCTGGGCCTCTCATGCCTCCATAAATATAGTAAAAATCTTACTGTATTCAAGCCTGAAGCTGTAAATCTGCATGCTGTTAGACTCAGAAAAACAAGCAGTCTACTGACATCATCAGAAGTGGTAGCCTGATCCAATCACAGTGCTTCCCCATAGGATTGGCTGAGACTGACAAAGAGGCAGATCAGGGGCAGAGCCAGCATGATTCAAACACAGCCCTGGCCAATCAGCATCTTCTCATAGAGATGAATTGAATCAATGTATCTCTATGAGGAAAGTTCAGTGTCTGCATTCAGAGGGAGGAGATACTGAAGGTTTGGATGCATTTTAGGCAGCCGTGACCCAGGAAGGATCAGCTATGTGAGGAGTGGGCAGTGACATCATCACTAGGCTGTAATGTAAACACTGCATTTTCTCTGAAAAGACAGTGTTTACAGCAGAAAGCCTGAAGGTAATGATTCTACTCACCAGAACAAATTCAATAAGCTGTAGTTGTTCTGGTGACTATACTGTCCCTTTAATTCAAAAGAATAACAGAGAACTGTGACCTGTAAGCTATGGTCAAAGTCAAGATGGGGAATTTAAAAAGAGGGGAGGAGTAGGGAAGGGTTACCGTATTTATCGGCGTATAACACGCACCGGCGTATAACACGCACCTAATTTTTAGAAGGAAATTCCAGGAAATTTACCCCCCTCCCATAGTATCACCCCCCCCCCCCATCCCATAGTGTCGTTCCCCCCTTTCCATAGTATTCTCCCCCCTTTCCATAGTATTCTCCCCCCCACCATAGTATTCTCCACCCCCTCCCATAGTATTCTCCACCCCCTCCCATAGTGTTCCCCCCTCATCCCATAGTGCCCCCCCCTTCCATAGTATTCTCCCCCCTTCCCCTCCCATAGTATTCTCCCCCCTTCCCCTCCCATAGTATTCTCCCCCCTTCCCCTCCCATAGTATTCTCCCCCCTTCCCCTCCCATAGTGTTCTCCCCCTTCCCCTCCCATAGTGTTCTCCCCCCTCCCCTCCCATAGTATTGTCCCCCCTTCCCCTCCCATAGTATTGTCCCCCCTTCCCCTCCCATAGTATTGTCCCCCCTTCCCCTCCCATAGTATTGTCCCCCCTTCCCCTCCCATAGTATTGTCCCCCCTTCCCCTCCCATGGTATTGTCCCCCTTCCCCTCCCATGGTATTGTCCCCCCTTCCCCTCCCATGGTATTCTCCCCCCTTCCCCTCCCATGGTATTCTCCCCCTTCCCCTCCCATGTTATTCTCCCCCCTTCCCCTCCCATAGTATTCTCCCCCCTTCCCCTCCCATAGTATTCTCCCCCCTTCCCCTCCCATAGTATTCTCCCCCCTTCCCCTCCCATAGTATTCTCCCCCCTTCCCCTCCCATAGTATTCTCCCCCCTTCCCCTCCCATAGTATTGTCCCCCCTTCCCCTCCCATAGTATTGTCCCCCCTTCCCCTCCCATAGTATTGTCCCCCCTTCCCCTCCCATGGTATTGTCCCCCCTTCCCCTCCCATGGTATTGTCCCCCTTCCCCTCCCATGGTATTGTCCCCCCTTCCCCTCCCATGGTATTCTCCCCCCTTCCCCTCCCATAGTATTCTCCCCCCTTCCCCTCCCATAGTATTGTCCCCCCTTCCCCTCCCATAGTATTGTCCCCCCTTCCCCTCCCATAGTATTGTCCCCCCTTCCCCTCCCATGGTATTGTCCCCCCTTCCCCTCCCATGGTATTGTCCCCCCTTCCCCTCCCATGGTATTCTCCCCCCTTCCCCTCCCATAGTATTCTCCCCCCTTCCCCTCCCATAATATTGTCCCCCCTTCCCCTCCCATAGTATTGTCCCCCCTTCCCCTCCCATAGTATTGTCCCCCCTTCCCCTCCCATAGTATTGTCCCCCCTTCCCCTCCCATAGTATTGTCCCCCCTTCCCCTCCCATAGTATTGTCCCCCCTTCCCCTCCCATAGTATTGTCCCCCCTTCCCCTCCCATAGTATTGTCCCCCCTTCCCCTCCCATAGTATTGTCCCCCCTTCCCCTCCCATAGTATTCTCCCCCCCTTCCCCTCCCATGCACTTTCCCTTGTCCCATCATTACTTACCTGTCTTGAAGCGTGGGCCGGCTTCACAGCGCGCACCGCGGTACAGGAACTTAAATTTCAGGTTCCGGTTTCCGGCGGGACTGAAAGGAAGTGTGCACACAATAGTGTGCACACTTCCTTTCAGTCCCGCCGGAAACCGGAACCTGAAATTGAAGTTCCAGTACCGCGGTGCGCGCTGAACACCGGCCAGCGCTTCAAGACAGGTAAGTAATTATAGGATATCGGCGTATAACACGCACCCACGATTTCCCCCCTATTTTCAGGGGAAAAAAGTGCGTGTTATACGCCGATAAATACGGTATTCATATTATTAATATTTATTGCTATGTATGGTGCAAATACCTCTGATCATTGAAATAGTAAATCATCCATTTTAACAGACAATTTAAAGAATACATTTACAGTTAAACATTTTTGCATTGTGTAGCGTTATTTAGAATATTTGTGTTCTATTAGATAACATTCTTTATGCTCTACTTTTTTTGCAGAGACTTTGAGGAAGATGATGTTGATCCTAACTGGGTGTCAGAGCTGGAAAATGTGTTTCAAGAAAAATCAGAACTCCAATGTAATGATTTTTGAAGACCCCAAATATCTCAAAACTTCTACATTGTATTGGGACCCAAAAAAATCAAATACGCTCTAATACTTTACAGGGCTAACTCAAATACTTCTACATTGTATTGACACTGTGAATATTACAATATTGTGATGGTGTGCAGGAAACACGTATATTTCAACACTACACTGATGTACAGGGACCTAAATAATCCCACCAAAACAATGATGTAAATGGACCTAAAATATCTCAAAACTCTAATATGGTACAGGGACCCAAAATACCAGACCTTTAATGTTAAGGGAACTAAAAGATAGCAGCACTACAATGATGTACAGGGACATAAAATATCTGAAAACTCTAATGGTGTACAGGGATTTAAAATAATTTCAAAACTCTAATAATGTACAGGTGCCTAAAATATCCCACCAATACAATGATGTATAAGGATCTTAAATACCAGCCAATTCATACACAGGGCCAGACATCAACACTACAATTATGTACAGAGGTCAAGACTATGCCAACACCCTGGTGTACAGGGACTTTAAATGTCCCAACACTATATAGATGTATATCAGCCTAGACAGTTGACTAATGTACATGGGTTTAAAATATGCCAGCTATTTGATCTATAGAAACCTAGCATATTCCAACACTACAAAGATCCCAGAACATTAATCTATAGGGACTTGAAATGTCCCAGTGTTTGTATGATGTTCAGTGATCCTTCAAAAAGATGAGAATATCCCTATAACCCCAAAATGAATCAGTAACCATAATATTACTGCACTGTAATAATGTACAGAGAAACAAGGGGACAATTCATGCTTTAGTGAATAAACTTGAGAACATTCCAATATTGTATAGGGAACCAGGATATCTCAATCTTCCAGTGATGTAAAGGGACTGGGGATGTCTAAATACACTCCGCTGATGTTTTTGGATCCAGAATAAACCAGCATTCCACTTTTTATGGACCTAGGTCACCGTTGGCCAGTAGTTAATCTGCGTTACCCATGATTCTTTGCTGGGCTTAATATTTTAAGGCAGAGGAAATAAAAAAATATGGTGCTATCTTTAAAGCAAGAGATTGGATTGACAGCGTTGGAGATAACCGTAAAAAAAATGTCAATTTAAAATTCTGAGTACCAAAAACAAAGTGCAATATTAGTGGTAAGTTATCTAAAATGCATTTACATAGGTTCGAAAAGGGGTGTTCAATATTTGTATTGCAAATGTAAATAGATTTTTGCAGACTTGTGTTTCCAGAAAGTTTTACAGATTTACAGAAAACGTCACAGGTTTACAGAAACAGACACTCTAAGGATTATTTATATTGTTTTTTTTTTATTTACAGGTAACATTCATCATGTTTGTAAGCATCACAAATTCTTATGTTAACTGGAGCATGTAAATTTATTAAAAATGTGTAAATATGTTATATTGCTAGTATGTTTTAATATGGACTGTAGTGATTCTGGTGCTTGGATTGTTCCTTTAAATTATTAAAAAGAAGAGGCAGACCTACGGTTTCAAGATCCTTGACTTACATCCTGATACTAGTTTCAAAAGTCAGTGAACTGCAATGCCTTCACACTCCAGCAGGGAACACAATGTTCAGGTGGGTTACAGTTAAAGAGATTCTATAGTGCCAGGGAAACAAAGCCTGACAGTGCCCCCCCTCCTGCGACTTACCTGAATCCAGCACCAATGTCCCTCGAGATGGGTCAGGCTCCTTCCATGCTCTCGTCGTCGGGGAAGACCTAATGCGTATGCTCGGCAATGGCCACACACATTAGGATTTCCCCATAAGGAAGCATTAATCAATGCTGTCCTATGGGGATTCTGGTGAAGCCCAAAGGACATCCAGTGTCATTAAGACGACCAAAAGTGGTCTAAGCACCTGGAAGTCCCTATAGGGGCTGTCTGGTAGAGAGCCTCTAGAGATGGAGTTAACCCTCCGGGGTAATTATTGCAGTTTCTCAATTAGGTGAAGTGGTCTGGGTGCCTACAGTGTACTTTTAGATTTAAAAAAAAAGAAAAGAAAAATTAGGATTTAATTCCCCTAATCTAAGTTACCTAGACCAAGGGCAGTTGGTATGCCTGGCACATCAGTGGAGCTAATTAAATGTTCCCAGGCACAGACCTTGTAAAGGACAATGTTCCTGAGTCGAAACTTCTGACGAATCACTTCAACCCAGACCTAATTTGAATAGGCAACTTGTACCTTTTGAGAACTATTGTGCAGGAGGGTAACACGCTTAGTAGTACAGACCATTTCCACACTCTTTCATGCTTCTAGTACCACAAAAGCCACCAGCATATTTTCACTATTCTGTTATTTTAGATATTATTTTTTTTTTTTTTATTATTTCACTTTTTATTTTTAACTTTTTTTTGTTGAGAAATATTATATAGCTATAACATAAATAACTTTGTATTACTGTATTGATAAATGATCTAATAAAGAATGTTTCCAACACAATAACCAGTGCCAATCAAATTTGTCTCAGGAAAGAAGACTGACCTAGCATTGGTCCTCTCAGTCACACAGAGGTTGTAAGTAAGCACTGAACATAGTCAATTAAATTCAATACCTTAAATACCACGTCGGAGCGTGATGACGCGTTTCGCCTATACACTCGGCTTCATCAGATCCCCCCGTATACAGGGCTGGATTAAGAGCACACTGGGCCTGGTGCTGACAATTATGATGGGCCTAATTACGGAATCGTATCGACAAAAAACACTAAAACAGTCATACCTCCCAAGCGTCATGTATCTGATGGAGATGGTGCTGGAGGGAAACTCATAGGATGCAGCTATGAGCAAACACATACTCTATGCTGATCTCTCTCTAATTTATGCTTTCATCTTTCAAGTAAATCCATATCCCCTAACAGCAGTGTCCAGTGAAGCAGGAAGTCAATGGGCGGGGTAAAAGGGTGGGCCACTGGTGCGACCAGACCTGCCAAAAGGGGAGAACATGACCAGGCCTGCCAAAAGGGGAGAACACGTGACCTGACCTGCCAAAATAGGAGAACATGCCCAAAAAGGGGGCATGTCTGTCCAAAGAATTTAAGGACAGCCTGGCATGAATGCATGTTAGGCTGCCCGCCAATCCTGCAGACTGTCCAACTAAGTGCATACTATGCAGGCAGCACCCTGAGCTTGACATAAATGCGTCTAATGATGCGCTCACTCCATGCTTTCTAAGGACTGTCCCCTAGCACTCGCTGGTCCACTTGTCTCCTTACCTTCTTACTAGCAGGCAGAAGTTCCTGGTACATAGTCTGAGACAGAGAAAAGGTGTATGTAGTAAGTGTAGAAGAAAGGGAACATGCCACGGTGTTAGAGAGACCAACATCTGCATTACCTAAACTCATTTTATTGTCAGCCAGTCCACACAAGTTTTGTTCCCATACATCCCTCTTAAGCTTCCAAACTTAAAGGGACACTATAGTCACCAGAACAACTACAGCTTATTGTATTTGTTCTGGTAAGTAGAATCATTCCATTCAGGCCTTTTGCAGTAAACACTGTCTTTTCAGAAAAAATGACTCCACTGGCCACTCCTTAGATGGCTGCTAGCGGTGCTTCCTGGGGCAGTAGTGCCTAGTGTGCAGCACTGCCATTCAGTGTCTCCACCCTCTGCATGCAGACACTGCACTGTCCTCAAAGAGATTGATTCAATTGATTCAATTTATCTTTATGAGGAGATGCTGATTGGCAAGGGCTATGTTGGGCTTGTGCTGGCTCTGCCCCTGATCTGCCTAGTTGACAGTCTCAGCCAATCCTATGGGGAAGTATTGTAATTTGCTCAGACCACCACTTCTGATGATGTCAGCAGACAGTCAGTTCAGAGGCAGAGCCAGCAGCTGCAGACTTAAATACAAGTTATATTTACTATACTTAGGGAGGCAAGAAGGGGCCAGGGTGGTGGTTTTAACATAATAGGGTCAGAAATACATGATTGTGTTCCTGACCCTACAGTTCTCCTTTAAGCAAGAGTAAGTGAAGAGTAGTTAGGGTTGCCACCTTTCTTGGAAAAAAATAACAGCCTTAATCATTTGTATAATCACAAGGAGTGACATCAGAGAAAATTCTGTAAAATCACCAACAAACTACTCACAGTTTGATTCTGCTGTATAGATGGATTGCTCCCAGTGTCTGTCTCGCAAGTCACCCAGTGTCTCAGTGTCCCTATGTATCACAGTGTCAGTGTCCCCATGTTGTCCAGTCCCCTAGTCTCCCAGTATCTCAGTGTCCCCATGTCTCTCAGTGTCCCCATGTCTCTCAGTGTCCCCGGGTCTCTCAGTGTCCCCATGTATCTCAGTGTCCCCATGTCTCACTGTGTCCCCATGTCACTAGGATACTGGGGACACTGAGAGGGGGACACAGAGACATGGGGACACTGAGACATTTAGGGAAACTGGGAGAAATGGGGACACTAGGGACACATACACTGGGAAACATGGGGGCACTGAAAAATTTGGGGACACTAAGACACTAGGGACACAGAGACATGGGAACACAGACACTGGGAGACTAGGGGACACTGGGAGACTAGGGGACACTGGGGACACTGGCTGGGAGACATGGGAACAGTTGTGGACATAGACATGGGGACATATAGGGACACTGGGAGACATTGGGACACTAGGCACACTGTGACACTAGGAACACAGACACTGGGAGACATGGGGACACTGAAACATTTGGGGACACTAAGACACTAGGGACACAGAGACATGTGAACACAGACACTGGGAGACTAGGGGACACTGGGAGACTAGGGGACACTGGGTGACTAGGGGACACTGGCTGGGAGACAGACACTTGGGGACACTGGGAGACATGGGGACAGTTGTGGACATAGACATGGGGACACTGGGACATATAGGGACACTGGGACACATGGGGACACTAGGCACACTGAGAGACATGGGACACTGAGACACTAGCGACACATGGGGACATAGTGTCTCCGTGTCCCAATGTCTCGGTGTCTCCCAATGTCCCTATGTCTCACAGCGTCCCCATGTGTCTCAGCATCCCCATGTGTCTCAGCATCCCCATGTGTCTCAGCATCCCCATGTGTCCCAGTGTCCCATAGTGTCTCAGTGTCCCCATGTTTTCCAGTGTCCCCAAGTGTCTCAGTGTTTTCAGGTCTCCCAGTGTCTGTGTCCCAATGTGTCCTAGTGTCTCTGTGTCCCCATGTGTCCCCTAGTGTATGTGTCTCAGTGTCCCCATGTGTCTCAGTGTCCCCATATGTCCCCTAGTGTCTCAGTGATCCCATATGTCCCCTAGTGTCTCAGTGTCCACGTGTCTCAGTGTCCACATGTGTCCCCTAGTGTCTCAGTGTCCCCATGTGTCCCTGCTGCCTTTCCTCCCATCTCTCACTTCCCTGAGCTGTAGTCTGTCTCTGGACTGTCTATCTGGACTCTGTGCTGTGTAGCTGCTCCCCCACTGATCAGTGAGTAGTAGAGAGAGGCAGGGAGGGATATGCTGTAACTTCCTATCCCTGCCTCTCTCCACACACAGTGACCCCTACTGGCCGGTGCTGGTATTGCAGAGTAATCTCCATTTATTCTGAGACAAATACCTGCATTTGTATTGCCGGTATTACTGCAATACCGGCACTGCCAGGCAGCCTCAAATACTGACTGTGCCAGTAAAATACCAGTCAGGTGGCAAATCTAAGAGTAGTGTGTAAAAAAAAAAAAAAATAATAATATATATATATATATATATATATATATATTCTTTTCAATGGGCCTATTCCATGGGCCTGGGCCTGGAGCTGCAGCTCCATCAGCCCCTATGTTAATCCGGCCCTGCCCGTATAGCGCTACTTGTTGCCGCTTTAAAAAAATAAAATAATATAATAATATAAATGTTGTAATCTCAGCATGCCAAATCTTGCAAAATTGTATCTTTAAAACCATAACTCACCTTTTGCAGTAATTTTCCCAATTTTTTAATGTTTTTTTTTATGTCGGCAGAGCACAACCCAGCTCCTAGGAACATTGGCTCTGAAATTTATAAAGTGAACTAAATGTTTTTTTTAATCTTTGTATCCCTAAGTCTAAAGTGTTCCTTTAATGTGCATCTTTTCTACGAGATCCATATTGGTGTGTCTGAGTGTATAACAGAGCTTCACAGCAATAAGAAGATTTACAGTAATATGTCTTTAACCCCTTAAGGACCAAACCTCTAGAATAAAAAGGAATCATGACATGTCACACATGTCATGTGTCCTTAAGGGGTACAATAAATGTATTTAAAAATCAGTTAGTGTAAATAGGAAATAATTTTGCTCTAAAATAATGTTAGTTGTAGAAATGTATGTCACCTAAAATTTCTGTGTATTTCTTTCTCCATTTGGAATAGGGGGGCATGTTAATGGTTATAATAGTTATTGTATTTTCATTAAATCCTGGATTTGATGTGTTAGCAAGTATGCATACTTGTAGATGCTTTTCTAATGTTTGATATTGATACCGGAGAAACTGACGGAAGCCAAGCACAGAGAGATGGACACAGGTTTCTTCAGGAAGGAAGAGATTCTTTATTGGATCACCGATCGGGACTCAGAGGGACTAGCGTCACCAAAATACAGCAAATTCTGAGCCCCGGACAATAGTGCAGGCTCCTTATATAGGCATATAACTCCTCCCATATTAAGCTCCACCCGCACATTCTCTTAACCAATCAATACAAATAAGAATTAACTTCCTGTTTGACCGCATGGCTTGTCCAGCACAATGGAGGAGGGGGAATACTATATCCTGTATTCTTGCACATGCTCCGTACACTACTGATCGTATCTTGCCTCGTGCAACCAACTGATCGATACGTCAGCATATGCACGTACACATGCCACGTGGTAATCTCGGCCTACTAAATTTATTTTTACCGAGATTCCACCACATTCCCCCCTTTGATGCCTCTTGATATTTTACAATTACTTGAGGCATCACATAACCTTAGTTTGCTTACACCGCAAGTTACCTTGAACCAGACCAGACTTATCTTATGATGTGAATCTTCAACATTCATCTTCTTGCATTGGTTCTCCCTGATCTAGAGCCTTATATTTATATATCGCCATTATCTGTGCAGCAGCCTTCCTCTCTGCTATACTTCCTATCAGGCTTTGCACAGACCTAACTACTAAGGGTATAAGACACGGCAGGAGTAGACACAACAGTAAAATCAGTAGGACTCCACCTACCACTGCCTTAAGCCCTCCAAACCACTCATACCAGCTACCAAACCAACTACTTGGATTGTACCCTTTCCATACCTGAGTAGGCACATGCGCTAGTTTAACCATATGGCTAGTAAGCTCAGCTATTGCTTGCCCTTCATCATCTATTTGAAGACAGCAATTGCTTAGGTTAAACTTCCCACATACACCTCCCTCTACTGCCAAAAGGTAATCCAAGGCTAATCTATTCTGGTATACTGCTGTCCTCATCCTGGTATTATGTTTCACTAGAAGATTGAGCGCTTGTGATGTCTCATTTGTGATAATCTCAACCACCGCCTGTAATCTTATAATACGGTTGAGCATATAAATAGGGGTTCTATAACCAAAGGTACCATCCTCAGCCCACGTGGCTGGCCCATAATAATCTATGATACGCTGGGGAGGCCATTCATTATCTTCCCAGGTACCTATCTCTAAGGGCCCCCTTTTCTTCCTATGATTCACATCATACACTTTAACACCTAAAGTCTCACCTGTTTCAATCGGTAACAAGAAGAAGGATGGTTTGAGCATACCCAACACACATGCCCCTTCCCAGTCCTGTGGCAGCTCCGAATAGGCTTTCTTACCACAGATCCAGTACAAATTTGCTGGGGCTCTCCAGGTAGATGTGATGGATAAATCAAACCACACATCCTTTAAATTGGCGTATCTAGCAAACGGGTTAGATGGTTCTGAGACATTTGAAGCCGACCACCAAGTTGTATTCTTTGTATCATCATCATAAGCTTTTTGCCCTAGACAAGTTAATTCTCCTACAGAAGTATTATACATTATTCCTTTCCTTGCTATGCAAACATAACCTATGATGGAGGTCTTTAATCTCCACTCAGATTTACCTCTAACACTCAAATGATAATCGGCTGGTGCAGATATTAGTTGGTCAACTGCCTCAGAACCGGACATTACCTCCTTTGCTTCCCAAGGCCATTGGTCTCCCATGTTAGTACCTCCACACACATAGCAGTTGGTAACATTAAGACTACCGGCAATACTTTCAGCTAGGTCAATGAACAGGTTCTTAGCGCTATGGGGGATCTTATTATCTATACTCATCTCTTCATAAAAGGAGTGGTATACTTGATGAGTCTGGGAGGATACCGTATCAGTCTCTATCCCTATAAACAATAATGTCCCAGGATCTAAACCCGTCCCGTATATCTGAAACCCAAATAAATTGCCATACTTATCTAGGAACTTGTCGGGGTTATTAATAAGTATATGGACTGGGTTGCATTCCATAGACTTACAATATGGGCTAGTCGGCAACTTAGTCACTATCATGTCTTTATCTACTGTCTGTCCCCAAGTCGCCCACCCCACACAAGACCAATATGGGCAAAAGTTATAGTCTTTATTTGGGCATCTAGGACTCACATATTTATTTTTACTACTGGGACAAATATATTTATCGTTAGATCCATACGTCCTCTCCCATCTAAGATCCCCACATACATTCCACGGCTTTCTACCACTTGATATCGCCTTACATGCATCAAATAGCAGAACACCCGAAGAATATACGGATTCTAACACCGTCTTATTAATTAGGGTCCCCTGAGGATCTCCATTCCTGAGAGTCAACCAAATTGTACGAGGCTGATACTCCGGACTGAAGCACTTAGGTTCTCCTACTCCTAAATGGCATACACTATAGTCTATATTTAAGTATCTACATCTTGATACATCTCCTTTACATTCGTATTGTGAATGCCAAATTAGGGTTTGGGAAATATGGTTACCTGTTCTCGTAGTCTTAATGCATACCTCACAGCTAGGAGTGTCGGTACCTCTACCTTCCTGAATATAAAAACACATGTAAATAAACACAATCAAAAGCACATCTTTCGCCGTCATCCTCAGTCTTCGTCCGTGCGATGGAACCTCAGCTTCCAGGATGTGAGGGCTGCAGGGAATGGAGTTCTGCTCGTCTTCACAGGTGTCCCTTCGGGACTTTCCTGGCTTATACACTATGTGATGGTAAGAGGACAGGCTTTATTATGGCCTTCTCACTTACACCTGTAACAATAAAATTTGTAATCCACAATAATTCCTCGTTACTCCGACTGAGTAGTGCGTTTCAACCGGATCTTGCAGGGATTCTCTGGATCTGCTGTAACTTGCCAAGAATCGACTGCTGCTGGTTTAACCCTGGAGTGATGTATCCACGGAGTCACTTCTGCTACTTTTATCGCTGTAGGGGTAGACAAAAGAACAACATAAGGACCTCTCCACTTGGGCCCTAACGGTACATTATTCCACTCTTTAATCCACACTTGGTCTCCTGGATGATAATTATGAACAGGGGGATAAATATTCACAGGTAATCTATCTTGTACCCATTTCTGTACCTCCTCCATAGTCTTACCCAACTCTACAACCTGCTGCCGGGTAATTCCTTCTCCCAACTGACTCAAATCCCCCCTTAAGTTACCAAGTACGGGAGGTGGTCGCCCATACATAATTTCAAAAGGAGAGAGGCCCATCCTTCTGGTAGGGGTACTGCGGATTCGCAATAGAGCTATAGGTAAGAGAACGTTCCACTTAAGTTGGGTTTCCTGACACATTTTAGCCAACTGGTTCTTAATAGTTCTATTCATTCTCTCTACCTTACCAGAACTCTGGGGTCTATATGCAGTATGAAGCCTCCACTTTATACCAAGCATATGAGTCAGTTGTTGTAGGCACTGGTGAACAAAAGCTGGACCATTGTCCGATCCTATAGAACAGGGTAGTCCATATCGGGGTATTATTTCTCGTAGCAGGAATCTCACAACTTCTCCTGCTTTCTCTGTACGAGTAGGACATGCTTCTACCCAGCCTGAATAGGTGCACACAATTACCAGCAGGTAACGATGTCCTCCCGATTTAGGCATCACTGTAAAGTCTATTTGTAGATCGGACATGGGGAGTCCCCCCATAAACTGGACTCCTGGTGGCTTTACTGGTCCTTGTCTTGCATTATTCTTAGCACACGTTACACATCTGCGTACAATGGCCTGAGTCAAGTTGGACAATCTTGGTATGTAGAAATGTTTCCGGAGAGATTCTTCAGTACTGTCTCTCCCAGAATGTGTCCCGTTATGATAATTTTGGACAATTTCTACCGCTAGCGATGCTGGTATAACTATTCTCCCATCTTCTAGCTGATACCACTTGTTCTCCAAATACTTTCCCGGTTCAGTCTTTAACCACTCCTCTTCTTGAGTTGTATAAACTGGAGTCCATTGAGACAGTGGGGTTGGTATTAGAGCAGCTATATGCCCCACATACTCCTGTCTTCCTGATTCAGCAGCACGCTTAGCTGCACTATCTGCCATCCGATTTCCCTTAGTTACATCACCATCTCCTCTCAGATGCGCTCGACAATGTATAATACCGACTTCTTTCGGCTCCCACACTGCTTCCAATAGTTGTAGGATTTCAGCTGCGTACTTGATTTCTTTGCCTTCTGAATTCAGTAGTCCTCTTTCTTTATACAGAGCTCCGTGGGCATGAGTGGTTAAAAACGCATACTTAGAGTCCGTATAGATATTTACTCTTAAACCTTCAGCCAATTGTAACGCTCGTGTTAGTGCTATTAATTCTGCCTTTTGTGCTGATGTTCCTTTCGCCAGTGGCCGGGCTTCTATCACCTTGTCTATTGTTGTTACTGCATATCCTGCATAGCGGATCCCTTCTTTCACATAACTACTGCCGTCGGTATAATATTGAACATCGGGGTTCTGGATGGGAAAATCACGAAGATCTGGTCTACTTGAGAATACTTCATCCATTACTTCCAAACAATCATGTTGACTTTCAGCAGGTTGTGGCAAAAGGGTAGCTGGATTTAAGGTGTTTACAGTCTCTAAATGCACTCTTGGGTTTTCACACAACATTGCTTGATACTTGGTCATACGGCTGTTACTAAACCAATGATTTCCTTTGTAATCCAACAACGTCTGTACTGCATGTGGAACTCGTACATAAAGTTCTTGACCCAGAGTGAGTTTATCGGCTTCAGCTACTAGCAGGGCGGCTGCAGCTACGGCTCTTAGACAAGGTGGAAGTCCGCTGGCCACTGCATCCAATTGCTTAGACATGTAGGCAACAGGTCTTTGCCATGATCCCAAGTACTGTGTCAATACTCCCACAGCCATTCTTCTTTGCTCGTGTACATATAAGTAGAATGGTCGTGTGTGATCAGGTAGACCTAATGCTGGGGCACTCATCAAAGCCTTCTTCACATCTTCAAATGCCGTTTGCTGTTCTTGGGTCCATAAGAAGGGGTCGTGCTCTGTACCTTTGATGGCTGCGTACAGAGGTTTTGCTAGTATCGCATAGCTGGGAATCCATATCCTACAGAAGCCCGCTGCCCCCAAGAATTCTCGCACTTGTCTTCTATTCTTGGGTATTGGTATTTGGCAGACAGCTTCTTTTCTCTCTGGCCCCATAATCCTTTGACCTTCAGAGATATGGAATCCCAGATACTTGACAGTTGGCAAACACAACTGAGCCTTCTTTCTAGACACCTTGTATCCTGCCTTCCAGAGAATATGTAGTAGATCGTGCGTTGCTTGCTGACATTTTTCTTTTGTAACTGCTGCTATCAACAAGTCATCTACATATTGTAACAATACACATTCTCCTGGGATAGACTCGAAATCCAATAAATCTTGACTTAGGGCTGAACCAAATAGGGTAGGTGAATTTTTAAACCCTTGGGGCAGTCTTGTCCAAGTCATTTGGCGTTTTGAGCCCGTTACAGCGTTCTCCCATTGGAAAGCGAAAATACATTGACTTTCTGCGGCAATTCGGAGGCAAAAGAAGGCATCTTTGAGATCTAAGACTGTGAAGTAAGTAGCCCCGCCCGGAATTAAAGCAAGCAGGTTATATGGATTGGGTACAACTGGATGTATACTAACAACCGCATCATTGACTGCTCTTAAGTCCTGTACAGGTCGATACTCATCTGTACCGGGCTTTTGAACAGGCAGCAATGGGGTGTTCCAGGGGGAAGTACAGAATTTTAGGATACCATACCGTATGAACTTATCCAGATAGGATTGGATGTTCTTCTTAGCCTTCTGTGGGATGTGGTATTGTCTTAGGCTTACTGGATAAACCCCAAGTTTCAGTTCAATTTTTATAGGTGGAATATTGCGGGCCAGTCCTGGTGGGTTGTTCTCTGCCCAAACTCCTGGTATGTTAAACAATGTCTCATCACTCCTAGGGTTTTGGCTAGTCAACACTGTATAAAGTCGCCACTCTTCTTCCTTTGGTACGGATAAAGTCATAATACCTGAAGGTCCATTAAACTTTAAAGATGTTGTTCCATTTGGTAGGAACGTAATCTGCGCTTGTAATTTTGATAGCATATCACGTCCCAGCAATTGGACTGGACATTCAGGCATATAAAGGAATTGGTGTTTTACTACGTGGCCTCCCAATGTACAGAGTCGACTTTTAAGAACCGGTTTTTCAGCACTTCTTCCAGTTGCTCCTATCACAGTAATAGTCCTTCCAGATGGAGGAGCAACTAGATTAGTCACCACTGAATGTTCGGCACCAGTGTCGATCATGAACGCACTCCTTTTCCCCCCTATTGATACATCGACCATAGGCTCCGCTCGACCAAGGGGGATGGAGCCCGGTCGGTATCAATAGTCCTCCATGACCGTGTCAGCCAATCCTACGAAGTCCCTACCTTCTCTATCGCGGGACCTTTGCGCTGCTGGAATATATCTATCTTCCCTAACACTTCCTCTGTTCCCATTACTCCCTCTATTACCATTACTCCCTCCGGGGCCTCCTCTACCTCTCGCTCTGCCTCTAAAATTTCCATAACCTGTCCTAGGTCTGTCTTTCTCAGACTGTTCTCTTCGCGGACACTCATTTCTCCAATGCCCTTCTTCCCTACAGTAAGCGCACTGATTTCTACTTAGAGGTTCCTCATTCCACTTACTATCGCCTCTATCTGGGCCCCGTCTATCTACGCCTGCGATCGCTACCGCTAGCATATCAGCCTTTTTACGCATCTTGCGCTCCTCCTCTTTCTTACTTTCTGTATCCCTGTTCATATAGACCTTATTTGCTACCTCCATTAGTTGGGTGATGGACATACCTGCAAACCCTTCTAACTTTTGTAGCTTGCGCTTAATATCTCCGTATGCTTGGCTGACAAAGGCGGAGTTAACCATTCGGGAATTGTCTGCGTCTTCCGGATTAAAGGGGGTATACAAGCGGTATGCCTCCAATAATCGGTCATAAAAGACACTGGGTGCTTCATCGCTTTTCTGAATCACCTCAACTGTCTTCGACATGTTAATGGCTTTCTTTCCTCCTGCTTTCATGCCAGCAATTATAGCGTCTCTATAGGCTCTGAGTTGAACCATATCAGCACCATTTACGTTCCAATCGGGATCGGTATTGGGATAGTGTGTTGCGGCCCATGCTGCTGGATTAGCTTGGTTCAAAGCACGGGCTCTATCTTCTAATGCTTTAATGGCTGCTTGATTTATTCTTGTCCTTTCCTCATTGTTAAATAAAGTCATTAGTAACTGCTGGCAATCAGCCCATGTCGGATTATGCGTCTGTACTATTGAGGTGAACAGATCAGTCATGGCTTGTGGTTTCTCAGTATACGAGGAATTATGGGTCTTCCAGTTTAAAAGGTCGGTAGTGGTAAATGGGACATATACGAAGACTGGGTCAGCGTGTGCCATTTGACCTGCGGCATCGATATAAGCTGACCCGGGATTTAGGCGAAGAGGCATCTGATAATGCTTTAATTGTTGGGCACCAGTCAACTGTCGGGTTTGGATGGGGCTACGTAGGGAAGCGTCAGTCATGGTTTCCGGTCGGGGAGAGATAGGGTATGGGGATGTGGGAGGTTGGTTTTGGGAAAAGGTCGTAAATAGAACACTTCGAGCCGAGCTAGATGAAGCTTGACCGGAAGTCTGAAGTGGCGCCAAATCAGGATATTCGTTTCTAATGGGGGTGGGTTCTGGTTCCGGAAGGGGAGATTTAGTACGAGGGGGGGTGGATCCTGTACTGGAGGAGGAAGCGGAAGTGGATGAGGGTAATGAGGGGAGGGGTGCAGGACTTCCTGCGTTTGCGTCACTTCCTCTTAACGGAAAGTAAGGGGGCGGCAAAGGGATCTCGGACTCAGGGGGCGTGTCCAAAATGGGCCTAACACCAGTCCTAGTGGACGAACAAGTCCTAGCTACCATGAGGCGACACTGCTCCTCGTGGCATGTCTGGAGCCATTTTGGCGAGTCATTTACGGCCTGTCTCCAACAGTCAATATAAGGAAACTGGCCGTAAAGTTCAGGCCTACCTGATACAGCCACGTGTAAGCGCTGTACCAGAGTTAGATCCAAACTGCCACGTGGCGGCCATGCCGCAACCAAAGTAGGCCACTCCCTAGTGCACAAAGTAACTAAACGCACAGAAGACATCTTAACCCCAAAATCACAGGTTTTGAATCCCTTTTTAAAATTCTTAACCATACATCCTAAGGGATCCGGAATCGTTGACTGCGACGCACCCATTTTTAACAATGGAACGTCGTCGACAACGATTACTATACACGCGTACTATTCAACAGTCACACCCGTTTCCTTTGGCAACAGCACCACGTGGTACGGTTACCAAGTGAAACGTACACAATAACACAATAAACACTCAGGGAATTCCCGTACACACACAGCTGCTACACCAGTCACTATATAATCAATATTATGCCCTTTGGCGTAACTATACAGTCACCCACGCTATAATTCTCTATATACGAATTACCCGTCTATAACACACCCCAGTAACATCGTCTTTTACAAATAGCGGTTACAGTACGGTTAGCATAGGTCAAAGCACAAGTTAAGGTCACAATACAATTATTAGTGGTTATGGTGTTAAACATGCAATGGACGACAATGATTAGTACTTATTATGCAATGTCAGTAAATATACAGGGTTATGGTACCGTGCACTATGATACAGCAACACACTATTAACACTCTCGCTAGACGGCTGAGCTCGCGCTATCTAACAAGATATACACTTTACTAAAACAATCGTTAACACATTTACAATTCCCAACTAAACTATTGGCCAGTACCTTGAATGGACTACCTAAAAACAATCTACATACGTTTTGGTTAGCCACACTGCCCAATCACCACATATATAGCGAGCTAGAGGACCGAATTTACACAGACGCCTCTTAGTCGTACTATCAAAAGTCTAGTGGGTTCCAAATTTACACGCCTTCCCACTTAGCCCAGATAGGATGAGAACTAGCGAACCGAATTTACACAGACGCCGCTTAGTCTCCCGGTCCCTCCGACCTAGCGAACAAAATATACACCCTAGAACGCTAGTCTAGACAAGACACCGGTGTCCGGCTAGGGCTTATTTTACACCAGAGCGCCCTGCCTGACTAACAGAATCAAACGGTCTGACTAAAGAGCGTTCGATCGAGCGGTGCGCCTTCGCTCCTTCCCTCCGACAGAGGGGGCAGATACAGATTCAAAAACCCCTTTGGGCCTACCGCACAATCGGTATACCCCTAGCGGGTCCTGCCGTCTAAAACAGCAGTTGTCTTACCTCCTCGTTCCTGAACCTGAGTTCACACTCATCGACGGGGACACCCCAGCACTTCTCACGTAGAGGCCGATGATCTCCTGGACAACAGACCAGTGGCGCCGAGACGAAGGGAGGTCCACGCAGAAGTTCAGGGGTGCAGCCGTAGAGAACGTGGGCAAAGATAGACCGTCTCACGCCTCTGCCTCTCAGCTACCGTTGAACGATGAGCTTCCCGGCCAATGCACCAAATGATACCGGAGAAACTGACGGAAGCCAAGCACAGAGAGATGGACACAGGTTTCTTCAGGAAGGAAGAGATTCTTTATTGGATCACCGATCGGGACTCAGAGGGACTAGCGTCACCAAAATACAGCAAATTCTGAGCCCCGGACAATAGTGCAGGCTCCTTATATAGGCATATAACTCCTCCCATATTAAGCTCCACCCGCACATTCTCTTAACCAATCAATACAAATAAGAATTAACTTCCTGTTTGACCGCATGGCTTGTCCAGCACAATGGAGGAGGGGGAATACTATATCCTGTATTCTTGCACATGCTCCGTACACTACTGATCGTATCTTGCCTCGTGCAACCAACTGATCGATACGTCAGCATATGCACGTACACATGCCACGTGGTAATCTCGGCCTACTAAATTTATTTTTACCGAGATTCCACCACAATATCAATTTGCATGTGCCTTTTTGTATTTAGCATCACCTGTCTTGAATAAAAATATTATAAAACAAAAACATGTTTCCAATCATTACTATTTAATACATTTTTATTTGTTTAAACTGTCAGTTTTCACTGTTCACTTAGATGAAACTATTTAAAGGTTTATGTGCTTTTCCAAGGAATTGCACATTTTAGGCCAAAATATATTTGCTAAATCAGCTAATATTCTATCTTGATTATTTTGTCATTTCAATTGTAATCGCTGTGTGAATTATACACAATATCAGGTTTAGTAAATAAACCCCTTAGTGACAGACAAGTGTCATTTTTTTTCTCCTGATACATAAGGAGGATTGTATAATGCCTGAAGCTCCTTACTGATCTAGGAATTCAACCCACTAGCCTGCTGAAACACTAGCCTCTTTTTAGCCAGGGTAGCCACTTTCACTTTCATTGCACATCCTTAAAAGGCTTTAATTTATTTTATTTTTTTTAAACAAAGGGGAGAAAAAAGCACAAAAAAAATCAGTAGTGAATGCATTCCAGACTAATCATGTCTTTCTCGTTTTTAAATGATTGAACCCCATTTTAAAGTGACTTTGCATTGTTTAGAATGGATATGTGCCATACTACAAGTCCCAAGATGCACCTGTTGAAGGGTTGTGCTCATGCACAGAGAGACACTCCCAGTGTCTGATTACCTGGGAGCAATAGGAGACAAACTGTGAGGGCACTCAGTGAGTAACTGTGTTAGTGAACCTTCACGTTTTGTGTATGTATCTGATTATAAGGTGAGTGATTGACGCCATTGCATTGTGGGGAATTAGAATCTTGGGGAGACAGAACGAAGAAGAGAACGCTGGGGAATTTGTTTCACTGTGTGCGTCTTGTAACCATAGCAACAGTGGGTATGGAGGGGAGGCCCTAGATTAGAACATCACTGAACAGTCTGATGTCCAGAGATGCTGATCTAAGGAGCTGTGTAACTGTATCAATAATGCAATAAGCAACTTGACAGACAATTCACATGCAGGGCAGGAGTGCTTGCTGCAGTTGTGCTAATCTTGGTTTACATCAGAATTAGTGCTGGTTTCTATTACAAGATGTAATAAAGATGTGGTCTCCTGTAATAGCTTTTCTGTAAAGGGGGTTTGTTTTATTTTAATTAATAATTTGCCATCAAAATAGATTAAACTTGGAGTTGTTTAAATGAGCTGTGAACTGTGTTGTGATACAAACTAAATTGCAAATTGTAGGTTAAAAATAAATCACTTATTAAAGTTTTCCAGCTAAAGAGTATTATAGTGAGATCCATCTCCAGGCAAATGAAATGGCATAAACCGTCATTTATTAAACTGCAAATTGTAGTGAATTGAGATCCAAATGGTGACGTTTAGGCAATAATAGCTGATTTGAAAAACATATAGTCACAGGTCAGCTTCTGTGGTCAGGATTCCGATTCACTACAGGTCGGTGTTTAGTGAATTAACCCAAAGTTTTAAACTCTACAGAGACAAAAGGATTTTTGTTATATTCTGATACTATCTAATACTTTACTTTAATCCGGTTTTGTTTTGTTTTTTGGTTTTCTCTCTACTGTCATTTGGCACATCTTTAACTGTTTTCAATAGGTTTTATAAAAATAAAACCTGACTTTGGTATAAAATCAGATTATTCTCATAATTGTGAATAAGGAAACATAATTTGAACTGCAAAAACCGCTGACCTAGTGATATTCTTCAACTGAGCTATTGTCATAAGCTGGCTATTTCAGCCTAAATCTCACCATGTAGACCTTGGAACTGTCACTGGTGGCATACCGATGAGGGTGAGATTATGGAGCGACAGTCTTTTTGGGTTACACAAAGGGGGGGGGGGGGTGGACCGAACAACCCCCTCCTGTGACTTTTTCTTCATTATTTTATGTCTGAGATGGGCTTGCAGTCTGCATTCTGTGACTGCAGTGGGTGGAATTTTGATATGAGACAGAAAAGTGGGAGTAAGATGCACAAAAGGTGGTAACAACAGGGGACTAATGAAAATAAGAGACACAAGGGGAGTAATATATATATATATGCACGCACAATCAAAGACATAAACCCACATAACCACACACACAATCACAGACCTACACACGCAATCACATACATAAACACACATAATCACAACACACACACAAGAGCTAATGGTTATAATCCAAGGGTGTATAATGAATATAGCCATCCCCAGAGCCACATGCAGCCTTATATGCAACTCCCCATGCAAGGGGTTTATGGATACATATTCCAGGGGCATTCCCCTCTGGACCTGAGAGAAAACTAAAGTAAAACATACACATAATAACATTGACTCTCAGGTCCAGGACACTCCCACACAAAACAGGGCAATCCCTTCCTCGTGCCTGAGAAAAAATTCAGTCAGGAACTGTATTAAACTCAATTATCTCGAGGCACAGAAAACATACTTAACAATATCCCGAAAGTAACCCCAAAACACATGGAAACCCCACAAAAGTCACATCTCTGATAGCCCCGATCTGAGGGACCAACATATTCAAAAATCACCCAGATCGGTTCACGGGTTCGGGATTTCCATGGAACTCAGAATTTTGACCCACCGTGCACATAGTCCTGTGCTTAAAACAGTTCCAGGGAATCGGGGCTAATGGTCGGTCTCTGGAGTACAAAAGTACATATATCACATGAACTGAGCCTTTTTAAGTGCATTGGGCAAGGTATATTTGCAGGGCCCATAGTCCTGAGGCAGGAGGCTGGCAAGCAGGCTCCTCCAGGAGCCCGTGGCGAGATTCTGTTCACCACAAAACACAAAAGGGGGCAAGAAAAAAAAGGGGGGGAGGGGTTTAACAGAAACACAGAAGATGATTTTTTTTTTTTGCTGGGGGTGAGGCGGCAAAATGCATCTTCACCCGTGTAGCCAAAAGTCCTTGAACTGGCCAGAGCAGAGCCATACACAATTAAATTACTATTTAGAGGGAGCCTACAAACACTTTTGCCGTGCAATCATCCCTCTACCACCGTGGTTGACAGTTGGTATAAGGTGTTGGTGCTGATAGGCTGTGTTTGTTTTTTGCCAAACTTGGCACTATGCATTATGGCCAAACATCTCCACTTTGGTCACGTCTGTCCAAAGAACATTGTTCCAGAAGTCTTATGGTTTGTTCAGATGCAACTTTTTTCTACCTGTAGAATGGTGGACTTCAAATTGTTTGGAAATGGCCTTATAACCCTTCCCAGTTCAATGAGCAGCAACAATTTCTTCTGTAAGATCATTGCTGATGTCTTTCCTCCTTGGCATTGTGTTAACACACACCTGAATGGTCCAGACCAGCAAACTGATAAAACTTCAACATTTATCGAGGTGATCACGCTTGCTGGTGATCAATGAATCAAGGGCATTTGATCAGCAGCACCTGTCTGCTACTTAGCCTCTTAATTCCTATGGAAGCAGTAAGGATGTACTAAATCTTCACACATGGCTTCTATCTTTTGGCTTTAGTTTTGTTAAATAAATCATGGCACAGTGTAATATGGCATTTGTTGTTGTTCATTGGAGGTTGTATTTACCTAATTTTAAGACAGATGATTGTTATTATGTCTTGATACGTAAAACCATGACAGTGTGAGACTGTGAGTTATAAGACCTCAGTTACGTCAATGCGATAAGTTTTTCAACAGCAAGTGTGCCTCAGCCAAATGGCCCATGGGGCGTGAGATTTCCAAGGTGTTGGGTAAATAGACTTTATGTATGTGGGTCTACAAATAAGGAGGTATTTAAGAAACTGTCATCACAGCGATGTGTCTGTTTGTTGTAGCAGGCCTTGCATTTTCCCAAAGGTGTTTTAAGGGATGGTGTTTTAAACATAACTTCTTTATTAGTTATTTTATTTAACTATGATCCAAAAGGACCAGTGACTAAAAACTAGTCATGGACTGTACAATTTCAACCGTTTGGATCTCATCAAGAATGGTGCCAGTTCTGTTCAACAATTCTAGAAGCTGAAGTGTATCTGTGAGCATATTGATTGCTAGGTGCCAAATAATATGCGGTGAGACCAAACACAGTACATCTATCACAAATGATGCAGTCAGAAAATGACTTGATCAAAGTCAAGTCAAGTGAATTTTATTGTATTTGGTCTTATCCAATTGATTGGGAATTTTTTTTTTAAATCAAATATAAGTTATGTATATATATTCATTGTGTAAATGTACATATTAAATGGTCAGTGCTGCTTTCAGAAACACGTGATATCCGATTGTTAATCTTTAATTTGTTCCCTATCTATTTTTAAAGCTAAAACATAATGGATAAATATGAGATTATTCGGATGATTGGAGAAGGAGCGTTTGGTAAAGCATTTCTTGCAAAAGAAAAAACAGATAATGCCCAATGTGTAATAAAGGAAGTAAACCTATCAAAGGTAAGAAACATGTTTATTATTATTATTAGGGAAGAATTATGCCTACACCCAGCCCCACAGCTACTGTGCGTGTTTAATAAACAAAGAAATCTTTCACTGTACTATAACTGCTAGCCAAACTTGTAAAATACAGAAAAATTATATATTTATTTTAGTAAAAGATTATGGCCAGGACAGGTAAATTCACCAGCTTTGGCAAAGCTTCAATGCACTCTCTGTGAGATTGAGCCTTTTTTTTTTCACTCTCCACATACTCTAGAACAGGTGTAGGCAACCTTTGGCACAGATGTTTTGTACTACATCTCTCATAATGCTCTTACGGTCGTAATGCTGACAAGGCATCAGTGTAGATGTAGTTAACAACATCTGGAGTGCTGAAGGTTGCCTACCCCTGCTCTAGAAAGTCATTATTGGCCTTGGCAGTGTTTGAGAGATCAGAAGGGTCCAGCCAATATTAGCTTTTTAGTTAGGTTATAAATTAGATGAGTCTGTCCATGTTACGGTTTTGTGGAATAACGCAAAATGTTCTAGGCTGTTGACATTATTTGGAACTTTATAGATCTAAAGTAATTAGAGATTAGTTTAATGCAATTATTATATTGTGATATTGATGTGATGCCTTGCAGAGAATCTTACAGGATATTCAATGAAAGTGAAAATTGTCAGGATTTCTAAATAAATGTAACATTTTATACCAAAACTGCAAAACTGGAGGCATAGCTGGCTTGGGGAATTTTTCCAATGCAGCTATTTTGGCCGTAAATTTAACATTTGCTTTAAATTTCCAACAGTTTTCACTTTAGTAATTAACCCTGAGTGTGTTTTTGACGCCTTTACAGGGCACTTATACCAAAAAAAGTGTTAGAGACACATGTGAATGTGCAAATTTTGATAACATGCTACAAACGGTTAAAGGCCAGTAGAGACAGTTACCAAGTGACCTGTTCAATAACAGGACTGTATAAAGGACAAAGGGTCATCCATTAAAATTGAAGCAAAATGATTTTGCTTACAGCAGAGGACAGGGTTAATTCAGTAAGAACAATAAAGATGTAGAATTCTATTAGGTAGGTATGGTTGATACTCCTTCAGGTATCTAAATGAGTAACTTGTCCACATCTGCAGTTCCCTTTATTCTCACAGAGTTATTTATCAACACTGTCAAAATAATTTCAAAGTGAATTGCCATTTTATGCCACAAGAGCTGTTTTGGAAAATTTCTCCAAGTGAACATTTGAAATTAATTTAGAATTTTCAACAGTTCACACTTTAGTTATTAGCCCTGTAAGTCTGCAATGTGCACAATCCGTAATGCAAGTCCATTTGTGTCTATTACACGTTTTGGGTTCATAGTACAGTTGTGAGGACAAGATGCGTAGGAGTATGATTTAAAGAGAAGAGTACTGGCAAATATATATGTACCGGTATATATTTTTTGGTTTCATTTCTTTAAATTCTTTATATCTAAATAGGCACACATCAAGATACAATTCTCAGTCACAACAGGGGCACTCGGGGGGCGGAGCCTGACTATCGAGCAGAGCAGACGTGCTCTGAATCAGCTCCCGCGCACCGAGCACAACAACGGCGAATACCTCAAGCCACACCGAGCTCACCCTCCTACAAGTGGGCCCACTGGACTCGGGAAACCGACCCGAACCTAGGGACACCTCATTCGATGTCCAGAGTACTCGGGAACCGCATCGGCAAACTGGGGCCTACAGAGGGAGGCGGCGGAGGAAGGAGACCGCTTTCCCGCCAGACGAACACGGCAAAAAGTAAGCTTGGAACACAACCTCCCCCCCCCCCTATGGACCGGTGGGGGTCATCCCGGTCCCCCCTAGATAACGGGGGCGCCTTAGCACAGACTCACAGGACTCAGCCTGTAAAGCACCGAAGAAACTCAGCGGCAGAAGCCCCTAAAATGGCGGCCGCTCTCCTACAGCCTTTATGCCCGGCTAAAACACCACAGGGCCCACGTTCCCCCCCCCAAAGACCGGCGGTGGTCATCCCGGCCCACATAATGCAAGGCCACAGGCTCACACCAACGCCCACGACCGCAAACAATCCGCACCTAGCGGCCAAGATGGCGGCCGCCGACCATGCTCCTGGGCCTACAACAACCCAACACACACAAATGAGGCAGGCAGGCGAATATCCCCATGAGGACCGCATAACAGCAGCCTTTAACCTCTTTTGGGCACGACTATGGGCCAAATTAGCACAACCTCCAACAGCCAAAACAGCCCCACCGCTGCACAGCACTGCAAAACCCCTAACCGGGATGAAGCGGGAGAAGGGAGCGAAGGCTAAGCCCCAAACCACAAGCCGCAGACCATGCATCGGACACCGCCAACCGGGGGCCATACACAAGCGAAGGACACTTAAGCTACGGAAACACACCCGGAGGGTCCGAGCCTGGCCTATGACGGGCAAAACCAAGTTGGACATTCAGAGTACTAACCGCCCAAAATCTTGCAACGCCGCTACAAGTGCGCAGAGGGGCTCCAACTCACTAACGGGAGATACAGCTGCACGGATGGTGGGGAGGAGAAGGCGAAACACCCGACGACAGCCCCAGAGCTGCCGAACAAGAACAGCGGGCAGCAACCTTACCTCAGAGCAGAGGGCCGCACAGGGTAGAACCCCCCCAACACCCCTCTTCCCCCAGGGAGTTTACTACACTGCGGGTGAAGAGGTATCTCATCCGAATTCAACCAGCATGCAGTCATAAGACTCGTGCACGAGCCCTGGACGCTCACAGCAATGAATCCGGAACACCGGACTGCGCTGGGACTGGGGGCTGGGGAGGCACAGCCAAAATGGAACTGAACCCTTATTCGTACATGGAAGGTATCCAGCACCCGATGGGCATCGGCTGAACCCCAACGGCATTTCACAGGCTCAACAGCCAAACCTCTCCTGGTGACAATTGTCTGGCTCCTGGACTTCCTCTACAATGCATATTGCTCATTATTGACATGACTGGCTGCAAACCCAATACTAAAGTACTCATGAGTAATACCTAGTGGTACCCAACTAGTCAGTTTAATCAGCCTGTCTTTAGATATCTGTCACCTACTGAAATCTCAAAAGCATGTTTGTTATTGGAGTTAACCTTGCTACCTTATTAATCCCTCACCTACTGAGGCAGCTTTCATAAGTGACATGTTAACGTTAATGGGGGGCTTCAGTGGGTTTATCCTTCTGCTCTGTATCTAAAGGCAAGATGTACCAGAATAGCCCGCAACACTAGCTTAATAATTATATAATAATGTGACCTCCTAGCTAGATATGCCTATCTATTGTTACACAGTGCAGAACCATCATATGCATCTCATTAAGCAACGTGGTTCCTCTATCTTGTGAGCAGATTGTTGTCTACCTGTATGCTACCTAATGCCTGTCTAATCTCACTTACATGTACCTAAATGTCTCTGCTAGTTACCTTTTTACTTGTGTTTTATAAACATGCAATAATTTTAACTTTTAAGTACACTAATATCCTGATCCAACCAACACTACTGTAATGTTTCAATGCTGTTAATCTTATTGTTCACTAGCATGGTTAATCTAATCTAACATTGTTTCATAGCGACTACCTAATCCTAATAATATGATAGTAATGTTGCGGTCCTAGCTTGACAATTAAATGATAATCCACTAAATATATTACTAAACCTAGAATTACCTAGGAATGTCATATGCATGTCTAGAATGTAACAAAACTTGCTGTTTCATATAGTTCCCGAAGCTGATAGTCGCTCACTAGCCTGTAAGCTTACTGTTTGTTTTTGTTTTTATTTTTAATACAACACTCTTGTATTGCATAACTTGGAGATAAGCCTGTTTAATCTTTTATATACACGTTCAGCTCAGCATTATACTGTTGTCTACTCTTATATAATATAAAAAATGTGCACAGTCTATCCATGCCAAATGATTGTACATCTATGCTTATGATAACTCTGGCATTTGCTATTGTGGCATTGCTAGTATAAAATGTACCTTGTCTAATTAATGCACAACAAAATAAAGAATTTAAAAAAAAAAAAACAGGGGCACTCTTAGTTAATCTGCGTAGTTAAGTTTATTTTTATCTGATGATTTCAGCAATCATAAAGCTGACGTCCAACTATTCGTATTTTAATTATTATTTATAAAGTGCCAACATATCACACAATTTTGTCTAATGGGTGCATAAGATGTAAAAGTAAAGACAAGTCTGAACCTGAGGTGGCGAGGGCCCTGCTCAGACAAGCTTTAATTTAAACAATGCCTGTAAGTCAGATGCCAAGGCTTGCAATGTAGAATTCCCGTCAATTCTATGGAAATCACCTGTGTCTTGTGTTAATGTTTCTTGTCATGTGACAAGAAAGGCGTATCTAGAGGCGTAACTGGAATCCACAGGGCCCTGGTGCGAAAGTGCCCTGGGGCCACCCATGCACCCCCACCCATCCATTTGTATAACACATACATACATGGACACACGTGCTAATACACAGATACACAGAATGACACACATTCAGATACACAGAATGACACTTCTGCAGATACAAACACTGACACACATACATATACACAGACACACACTGACACACATGCGGACACACAGACATACATACAGACAGACACACATATAGACACACATGCAGATGCACATACACAGAATGACACTCAAACAGATATAAACAGTGACACACATACAGATACATAGGGGCACACACTGACACACATGCAGATACACGTGCATAAAAACAGATACACATACAGACAAACAGATACACAGAGAGACATACAGATACATATACAGACACATGCAGACAAACAAATGCACATTCAGATACACATAAAGATACGCATGCAGATACACAGACACACTTAATGACAAACATTCAGATACACAGAATGACATGCATACAGATGTAAACAGTGACACACATACAGATACATAGGGGCACACACTGACACACATGCAAACAGATACATATACAGACAAGCAGATACCCATGCAGACAAAGAGAGAAACATAAATACCCACATGCAGTCAAACAGATACACTGACAGAGAGATACACATACAGACCCACAGTCAGACAAAGAGATACACATACAGACAATAGATACACATACAGAGCCACATGCAGACAAACTGATACACAAACACACACAGACATACAGACACACAGAGACAGATACAAACACACACACACATACAGACATACTAATACAGACATTCTCACACACACATGCAAACTGTTAAAAAAAAAAATTGTCATCCTCCTGTTTCCTACCTTTTTAGGGTCCAGTGGTTGCCTCATGCTGATGGGAGTCACAGCTCCCACTCTGACTTCCTCCTCTCCTCCCCGGCGGTCTCCTCCCGCGCGGCTCTCTATTAGCTGGGAGGAAGTGACAGCTTCCTCCCAGCTCTGACATCATCACTGGGGCCCAGTAGAGCTCTTAAAGAGCCACAGCGCTGACCGGGCCCCAGGAAATCCATTGCATTCGGGCCACCTGATGGGCTCCTTCAATGAGGCCCTGGCGGTTGTTCCGCACGGCCGTGGCTGCATTACAATGCTGACGGACACCCTGGTCGCAGGGGTCGAAAGGGCGGCCGGGCTCCCTGGAGTGACCCCTGCAACCGCGGTAATTCCGCCACTGATCCAGTGTAATCCAGGCACAACCAGTGTACACAAGACATTGGAGGGAAAGAAACAGAAATAAGGATGAGATTTATCTAAGAGGGTTATTCGCTAAACACTGGATTTTGTCCAGATGGACAAAATCAGGTGAAAATTACCGAATTCCAACCACATTGGCAATACTCATATTTACTGAAGTCAAATACGATCAAAATTTGGTCGGTCCCAGCAAATTTACCCAGGATGAGGTCATGAGGAAGAGGCAAGGAAGATAGCAATATCCAAGTTCCTCCATGTTTTGAAATCACAGCTCTATGGCAAGAACAAGATCCAATCCATCAATACATCAACACATATTCCCTACCTGTCATCAGGTATCTAGATGGAATAATAGCCTTGCCAAGAGAAGAGTTGGTCACCATAGATTTCAAAACCTGGAAACTACTCACTATAAATGGAGGATTCCACCACAAATCAAGCACCCAGAGACTGTACACCAGCCGAAAGGAAGAAGGTCTGGGCCTGATGAGTGTCAAGGTCACAGTCCTAGATGAAACACAGAGCATCCACAAGTACATCACAAAGATGAACTACTAAGGGAATGCCCGAGACAACAACAGATAGAGGATGCAGAATAGGAGGAGGTTCCCTGACAAGATAAACCTCTCCGTGGGGTGTACCAATGGCAGATAGTGGATGTGGTTCATATTACAAAATCCATTCGGTGGTTGGAAAAGGCAGCACTGAAAGACAGCACTGAGAAACAAGTCCTATCAGCACAGGAACAGGCATTCAGCACCAGATCAAAAGAAATAGGTGTCTACCGCACAAGGCTATACCCAAAGTGCAGACTGTGCAAAAGAGGCCTCTGAGACAATCCAGCACATAGTAGCCGAGTGCAAGATATTTGCAGGGACAGTGTACACTGAGATGTTAACCAAGTTGCTGTGATTGTGTACCAAAATATCTGCACTTAATATGGGCTGGACCTGGCTAAGTCCAGATGGGAGATACCACAAATAGTAGATACTGTGGAACTTTTAGATCCAGACAGACAAGCAAGTACTGGCTAAGCAACCAGACATTGTGGTGCTGAATAAGAAACAGAAGACTGCAGTGGTAGGGGATGTGACAATACCCAGTGATTATAACATCAGGTAGAAGGAACATGAGAAGGTGGACAAATACCAAGAGCTAAAAGAGATGCCAGAAAGGATGTGGAAAGTGAAGGCAGTAGCAGTCACAGTTGTGATAGGAGCACTCAGAGCTGTGACCTCCAAGTTGGGGAATTGTTTTCAGCAGATTCCAGGTGTCCAGAAGAGAGCAGTTATAGGAACAGCTAAAATACTGCGCAGAACCCTCAGACTTCAAGGCCTCTGGCAGAGAACCCAATAATGAGGATTACACAAAGCAATATACCAACCAGGAAGGGTAAGAAAAAAAATAAAATTAAAAATAACATTTATAGATATCTTTAATTGTCCAATACTACTAGCCAGGCTGGAGACTCATTGGGTAGGATTTTTTACTTGACAGGGCCACCATTAATGACTTTTTCTTACATTGATATGAATTAGTTTTTTTCTGTATTTCTCATTAGCGGGTGTAAACTGATTTGTTTCTTTTATTTTCTTCCAATTCCTGCTTTAGATGCCACTGAAAGAAAAGGAAGCGTCACACAAGGAAGTCACTCTATTGTCTAAGATGAAGCATCCAAACATTGTAACGTTCTTTACTTCAATTGAAGGTATTGTTTACATTTAAAGTAGAAATGTGGTACAATGAATGGCGAGAGTTGTGGAGATTCAGCCCTCTGAAGCAACGAGGGCAGCATTAATGGGAAACAGTGTTAAGCACCTAGAGACTTGGTACCCTTGGTTAGGTTTTATGGCAAAAATAGGTGCCCAGGAGGGAGAGACCCCTGGGGTTTGATTCGAGGTTAGGAAATTGACACGTGCATTCAAATTTTCCTTATATATATATTCTCATTTCATTTTACCTCTACTCTGTTAGTTATCGCTGTTATTTTTTATACACAATGCAAGGTCAATTTAATGACTTTATATGGATCTTTTGATTCAGCTTCATTACCTGAAATGTATTATGAGAAGTACCTATACATGTATGGTGGGGAGTGTTGGGTCCCTAACTAACTGTAAGTTTGTTGGAATTTTTATGTCCGATAAGGGATGAGGCGATTAGGGAGGGGAAGAAAAGAAAAAGAAAGAAGAAGACTATCGAGACTGATTTTGTTCTTTTTTTTCAGTTTTTGTCTTACATGAACCATTAAAATTTTTTGAAATAAAGTTAAAATGTCACATATCAGACAGTTCCTCCGGACACACACTTACCTCCACAGCACCTCCGTGTCCAAAGTGAGGTCATCGCACAATGATGCACCATGCCAGCAGATGCATGCTTTGGCATTCATTCTTTAGTGGTTATGCATAGAGATTAAACAAATTTGCATTGTATGCCACGACTGTGCCAAGGCAGCCAGACATAAAATGTAAATTAAAAAACAATTTAACTTGTTTGAATTAAAAAATAGAAGAACCCGTAGCTAACTTTCATGGATTTGCAAACAAATTCTACTCTAATTTGAATTATTCAAATTAAATGATAATAAGTTTGAGTAGAATTGATTTGTGCAGTGGAGATGGATAGTAAGACATTCTTATTGACAATAAAGCATATGGGTGGCCAGAAGGTTGATCCCCTGTTGTTGTCAAACTACCAATTTACACTCCTTGCCCCCTGTGTAGGTCTCTCTAGGCATGTTTGTGTGCGTTTTGGTTTGCTTTTTATGTTTTTGAAGAAAATCCTTGTTTACACCTAGTTATCACTAGAGCAAAATTAGTTATTCTCCTCCTGTTTACAGTTTACAAAATTGTATATATATATATATATATATTTTTTTTTTTAGTATTGTTGAGATGGTAATATTCACTATGGGTACACTCTACCGGTATGTGCTGTTTCAGGTGATAGATTTATTTATTTTAAAGCAAAAAAACAAACAAAACACTCTAAAGCTGGATGCAAGAGAATAGTGAGAACAGAAAATTTTAATAAATATGTATATGTTAAGGGAGATTGGAATAAGTATTTCCATGTATATATCTTGTATAAATGGCTCGCCGTAAGATACTTCTATTTTATCCAAAAATATTAATACGCTCCCTGACATTCTTTACAAAAACAAAATAAAAAAAAATAAAAACTACCAATTCTGTGTTACTTTGCCAATATTTCAAAACCTGGGGATTTATCTGTAGGCCATTTGTGGTACATACAGCAATGGTTAACCTTGGTACTAGAGATGTTTGTGATCTTTCCCCATGATGCTCAGTCTGTCTGTAGCTTCTCATTTCCTGGAGCATCTTGTTTTAATTTGGAGCATTATATTTACATATATATATTATATCCAGCCAGGTTTATGTGTTTTCGAAAAATGCAGAAAGCCAAGGTAATTAATGACCATTTTCCACACTTGCACACTGCACCCTTCATTTGCATTTCATTCTTTAAAATAATTAAAGGAACACTCCAAGCTCCTAAGTCAGTTTGAATAGAAAAGTGCACTCTCACAGCTGTGAGGGTATTCTTCATCAATCACTTTAAGTACCTTCTCATAACAGTAGTGAGGCTTCTCACAGAGAAGCATTGAAACCAAGCATTCTGTTGACGTAGAGTGGCAATTGCTGCACATACGCTGTAGTCCTCCAGTGCTTCTTTATGAGAAGTGTTGGACTGGCTCAGGAGATCTTCACTAGTGTGGATTAACTGGGGGAGGTGTTACAACAAGGAGATCGTCTTGCTGCTGGAGGAGAGGTAAATAACCTAAAATCTAAAATAACAATGGAACACTCCGGGGTAGATATTCATGTACGTGTAAGTGTTCCTTTGAATAGAATGCCTGATAGGTCAGAGATTGGCTGGACAGTTTAAATTCTTCCATGTTAAAAGCACAAGTGTAAAGTGTTGCAAAGTTGGAGACATTCATTGCTTAAGTATCTTTCTTTTATTAATATTATCATCATTGTAACTTGTTTAATACATATTGGTTATTGACGTCTTAGGGGACACCCACATTTTGTATTAAGGGACATACCAAGCACTATAACCAATTCATGCTAATTGGCTCCAAAGTTCTTGTCAGTTTGCTGGCCTCATGAGAAGCAGGAGTTCGGCCTGATTAGCCATACAAATAATGAGAAAATTAAAGGTGATAAATCCATCCTGAAGTATCCAGCTAATTTGGTCAAATCGTACCCCAGTCATATTTCCTTCAGGATTTATTAAACTCCAAAATAGTCTATAGAGCCAACAATACATAATCGGTTTATTTTTTAAAGACATAATTTTAGTGAATTAAAACACCGAATTAAATGTTTTAAAACATTTTGCAATATTTTTGAATTCTCTGCAATTTGTTGGTTTAAGAATAAACTCCAATATGTCAAAATGTGTACATTACATAATAAACACAGCTTATGTACTACAGGCTGTTTTATTATATTTTCCAGAAAGGAATAAACTTTACATTGTCATGGAATATTGTGATGGTGGAGATCTGATGCACAGAATAAACAGACAACGACGGGTTCTATTTGATGAAGATCAGGTAGACAATATGCAATATTCTAAAAAACAATAGTTAGCATTTCATTATACAGTTTATATATTGTACAATGAGCTGGAGTTTCCTTATTTTTTTTATTTTTGCAGTCTCGCTATTTCACATAATGTTTACAAGTCATGGTCAGCTCATCACTGCTCCCCTTTTAGCAAATAATATCCCAAATTAGATCATCACTGGTCAAAATGTAAGAGAGTGCAAATTCTAGGAATGGAACCTGGTTCTTCTTGTATTATGGAAATGCCTTGTTTCACTGCCATCATTTTGTCAATGCCTACTAGTGCCCCCAGCCCTCCAATGAAGGTTCAGTGCCTTGGTCCCATATATTCAAGCTCCAGAGATCTCCAAGACGTATTAGAGACCTGAATAAGTTTAGATCTGAATTGGTCTTTGTTGAGTATGAGGCTTGGCCAGGCATTGCTCAGGGAAAAATGTTGCCAGGTCAGTCTGATGGCTGACAAAATGTCACTTTGGACTAAGAATTTCTTTATTTGTCAATTACTACTGTGGATCTAAAGGTGGAGGTCTCCTACCGGCCAGTCCATAAAGATATGTTTTACCCTTGACCCAGAATGTTAGGCATTGGGACTAGATACATTTCCAGATGCTGGTGAATACCTCAGTCCCAGCTTCATTCTAAACAAGGTCATCAAAATCTTTCATCCTTTCATCTGAGCTCGAAATGTAAGTACCATTCAGTTGGGTATCAATAAAATCTATGGCCCAGGATGTACTTGGAAACTAGCTACAAGATAAATGTACCTTTTATGGTAAAATCCCTTTTTTATTATTATTATATTATTATAATCCTTTTGTTTTCATCTGTACCAAAGCCTCGTAGATATCTAGTTTTCCATCTCTGGATGTTATTCAATTACTGCTTGTAATAATACCACAACTCCATCAAAGCCTGTACAATCAATCCATGCTACTATTATCCTTATCTAGGTTTATGCAACAGTTGAACAATCAATTACTTGGTTCTGATATTGTGTCAATGTGAATGTTTCTGTTCGAATAGAATGTCATTCCATGGGTTCAAATTAACTGGCAGGAGAGCTGGAAACAATGTCTACTATACGCCAACAGATATACAACGGAAATGAAGCTATAATGTCTTGATATTGGCTATTGTAACATGATGTATTGTTGAGAACAACACAAGCTCTTAAAGTTTTGGAATTTTTGTTATAGATCCTAAGCTGGTTTGTGCAGATCTCCTTGGGTTTGAAGCATATTCATGATCGGAAAGTCCTACACAGAGACATTAAAGCACAGGTACAAGTCATATTACTCCAAATTAATTAATTAAAGCAGAATAATCGATAACCCACGACAATAAGTTATTTTCTGTGTTTTTACTTCCTTAACAGAACATCTTTCTCTCCAGTAATGGGACAGTGGCCAAGCTGGGTGACTTCGGTATAGCGAGAGTGCTAAACAAGTAAGTAAACATGTTTTAGTACTTTATTTATACACATATAATGCTATATAGTGTGATCTATGTCCTAATAATAAATATCATCACATAACACAGATGAGATACTTTGTCAGCATTAATTTATCCACATCTGTTTCAACATTCACTTTCTCTGAGTTACCTGTAATGTTTTTTTAGGTTTTTCCAATCATGAGAAAGTTTATCTTTGTAGAACAGATTCAAGGTGGGAACATGTGATGTGTTTCCATACCGATCCTCAAACCAGGCTTGAGAATGGTTCATTTGAGAGTGGACACATTGCTTAAATGACAATAAATTGCCTTTGACACTGCTCAGTCTGCACCGTATATTATCTAAGAGGAGTTTGTGTGCCATGGATTGTGTGGCTCTGGTGTTTCTTCCACTGAGCTGGTTTCTTTATGGACTGCTCACTTCATGTCCTGTTACAACACTTCTGTTGTGTTAAGGCTCAGACATTAATGAATAGGGTCTAGGCAACACCAAAAATAAGCTATTGTTGTTTTCGAAGTAGTTCTTTCATAAATAGGATCAGTGTATAGTTGTGTATAGTTCACTTTTAGAATCTTATGATAGACTGTAGAATCTATTGTCAGATTGTCAATGGCGGCAAATCATGACTTTCTTCTCACCATAATTAATAGTTGACAGGCTCTCCTATTTATTTAAGGCATTTTTCCCCACACAAGCATAACATTTCTTGCACTTTTGAATTGCTGGATTGTCTTCTGAGATAAGATTGTGTCAGAAAACTTGCCTTAACCCCTTAAGGACCAAACTTCTGGAATAAAAGGGAATCATGACATGTCACACATATCATGTGTCCTTAAGGGGTTAAAGGAAGCTCCCACTCTTGCTTAGGATCTCTTGTTAGCTTTCCCGAGTTAAACCCTGAAGTTCATGGCTAGCTCATTGGCTAATGTCAGATGAGTTTTCATATATATATATGAAAACTCATCTGACATCGGCCAATGAGCTAGCCATGAACTGCAGGGTTTAACTCGGGAGAGCTAAATATTGAGAATATAATATTTATGTGTATTTCCTAACATTCTGTGTTTTATTTTGTTTTCAAGCACAATGGAATTGGCTCGTACTCGTGTAGGAACACCATATTATCTATCTCCTGAAATCTGTGACAATCTACCTTACAATAACAAGACGTAGATCACCGTAGTTTTTTTTTTTTTATTATTATCTACAGGTGACAACACTGCATTATTGCGTTTTATACCATTGTCTATTTTTTAACTTCAATATATTGTAAAAATTATCTCTTTTTCTGTCCACTGGTAATTAAATCTTTATTTAAGTTTTTCATATTTAAATAACTAAAGGTATCAGTTCCTAACAACACAGCAAAAGTAAAGCAAATAATGTGTAATTCATATTAATACATTACTAATATGCACTAAAGATGTCTTAAAGAAAAGTTCGATTTTGAAAACATAGCTATTGTATTAAATTGTATATATATTAATTATACTTTGTTAAATGGTTTTAGGTGTCTGCTTCTCTCTAAAACTTTTAAATATGCCAGTGAACCCAATGATGGTAGGCTTTTTAGGGACCAATCAACTATTGTGTTCTATATTTCTCATTGCCATATAAAACTATGGTATATAGTAGATAGATCCGTAACTCACATCCCATCTGGCATTTCCCCCCCCTGTTTGCAGGATTATAGCCCACCTCCCCAAGCACTAGACAACCATTAGTGAAGGAGAGAACAACAACCTTTGTTAAAAACAGCACATCTAATTATATACACCCACAGTCTAATTTACATACAATAGGATTACAGTGGTATCCAATGGCAGTATGGATTTGGGATAGTAACCAATTACAGTGCATATCCCAAGCCAACCAATAACAGTATGGACTCGGGGTAGCAACCAATCACGCTACAAAACTTACAACCAGTGTGAATGGAGCCCTGTAATTACCAGGAATGGTGGGGACAGACAATATCAAGGGCTGAGGACCACATGGGGGATTTAAAGGAGGGGCAGGGCAGCCACTTGGAACTGATCTGGAAGTGTCCCTGGAACAATGGGACAAAGCCTTACTGGGAAAACAATAAGACAGGAAAAGGGGGTAGGGGGAAAGGCACATACAACCTGGACAATCAATACATTTAACCCCTTACGGACCAAACTTCTGGAATAAAAGGGAATCATGACATGTCACACATGTCATGTGTCCTTAAGGGGTTAATTTGATACATAGGACCAAATCATATGGGGAAACATTTAGGCACTGACACCAACACAACATAAAACAGCAGACCATCGGTCTCTCAGGAATTTGCAGGCTTCGCCACAACCTAAACGTAATTCTAACCCTAAACGTAACTCACAGATTAACAACACAACCTAAACATAACCTTACCTGATTTGTAGCCCAGCTTGAGCACAGGGCTCTGTTGATAAAACACACAAAAACACTAGCCTTCCTCCAGAAAATATGCCAGATGATGGGTGACCTTTGCTGGTTAGATAGGTCACTTTTAGTGGGCCAGGGAGGGTAATTGATTTAGGAATTAAAAAGATTTGGCACTTATTTACATACTTTGAAATAAAGAATTATTTGTCTGGTAAACAAATTATTGAACAAAACAAAATAGAATTTTTAGTTACTCAGAAGACTTCAAAGAGGATATCTCGTTCTCTACATTTTTTTTTATTGTTTTGAAACCTTTATCAAAGAAGCTCCCTTGATTAAGTGGGAAACTAAAATAAAAAAAGAAAACTTAAAATCCAAGAATGGAGATTAAGTAAAATATTGGTAAAACACAATATCCACTGTATAAATCTGATAAGACTATACTATAAACTAATATAAGGGTGGTATATGGTTCCTTCCAAATGAAATAAGATAAATAAAACCCATTCTGATCAATGTTGGAAATGCAACAATGGTAAAGGCACCCACTATCATATATGGTGGGAATTAGACAATCTCAAATTAAAACTTAATGCACTTTTAAAAACAATATTTTAACAGGATCTCTGCTTGACACCCCAGCTCCTCCTCTTTCATATTGGTATGACTAAATGGGAAAAAAACATTATTACATCTATTGGTACACATTTGGCTTGCATTTAAAACCTGTGTAGCCAGAAATCGCAAACAACAATGGCATTTAGAATGGTCTGAAATAATAACTTTGTCCCCTGGTTTTTGGAAATAATAGAACCAAAGAGTGATTTTTATTTATAGCTTAGTATGCATCAATAGTCTAAGACTCCTTGCTCTGCTTCCCTCGCGTCAGGTATAAATGTTCAATGAAAGTATTACGGTAATTTTATTTATATATTCTTTTTTTTCGTGCATTCAAAACACTCTGAAATTAAAATCCTATTAAAGATGTATTGATTAAAAAAAAAAAAATTGGCACTGCGGAATCCAATGCAGAAGGTATCCATACAATACCCATACAAAATTTGAAATGCATGACTGGATCTAATATTGCCAATTTTTAAATATATTAATATTTTTCTTCTTTTCCAGGGATATCTGGTCTTTAGGATGTGTACTATATGAATTGTGCGCACTAAAGCATCCCGTAAGTATCTAATTTACATCTAGCTATAAACACAATACATAGCTAGGACAATCATAATGTGTGAATTATTAATAATGTCTATTTATAATATATACTGTTAGAGTGTGTTAAAATAATTGCATCTATGCAAGATCTATTTTATATTAGCATGTTAGCATCTTTCATTTAGAAACACATACGTATATGCGTACATGCAATAGTCATTTCAGACATGCAAAATAAAACACAAAAAAAATTACAAATTCATTGAATCTCCCTAAAATCTTCCATCCATGTATCCCTCTCTCTCCTGCTTACCTGTGCCCGTTTTTAAGTCGAGCAATGCATCCATTAGTTTTTTTTCATGAATAAAACCCTCTTGCTTGGGCCGTTTGCTTTTGTATTGAGCTGCTGTACAACTTTCAGTTGACGGCTGAACCTTCTGTATCTCATAAATTCCTGGTAAATATAAAGCTGTGTTTTATTTCTTTTAAATATATCATCTATTTTTTCACACTGGTGTGATATTTTTCAAAATGGGAGTCAAGTGGCAAGAAGTTCTTTCATGTGTTACTTGGTTGAATTAGAAATAAACTCAGTTGATTTTTAGCTTCATCTTAATCAAGAAATATAGGCAACTGGGAGGTGGAATTTGATGGATTTGTGTCATTTCCACCATGTGTAAATATCTCTGTAGTTATTAAAGTTTAATTATTTTTACATATTAATTAATGTTACACTAAGAACACAAATTCAACTTTAATGCATTTGATAGGTTCATGCCTCATTAATATGCTGTATTTTTTGTCATGCTCAAATCTTTATGGTTCTTGCATAAAAATAAATGTTTTGCAGAATGTTGCGCTACAAGCCTGCCTTTTTAGCCACACCCCCTCCCTCCAGAGAAAGACTTCCTTATCAAAGATATGCACACATCATATAGTAAGAAAGTGTGTAGTAAGTATATAGCTACCTGACTGTACTTTCTCTGACTGCAATCAGGCTGTGATTTACAAGCAGCTTGCTCAGTGCATACATTTGAGAAGGAAGAGTCTCTGGCATGAGCATTCTGCAAATCATTTGTTTGTGTGCAAAAGCTATAAAGATTTGAGTGTGCAAAGAAATATAGCATATTAAAGAGGCCCCAATCCATCAAATGCATTAAAGTTGTATTGGTGCCCAGAGTGTCCCTTTAAATATTCATGACAATTGCCGTAAACTGTCTTGTTTATGACTAATTTTGTAACCACCCAGTTTCCTGCTTTATCCTAAAGTTTGAAGCACAGAGCTTACATCAACTGGTGATAAAGATCTGCAGAGGTCGTTTTGAACCAATTTCTTCAAAATATTCCTATGATTTGAGGGGCCTGATAGCTCAGCTTTTCAAGATATCTCCACGGGATAGACCGTCTATAAATTCAATATTAAAGAAGCCATTACTTGAAAAGATGATAAAAAGATTTTTGAGTCCAGAGGTGAGTGTGTTCCACTAGTGTCCGTAAATAATTTCATTGGAATTTTGGGAGAAAGTAATAAAATACATTATTGCTTTTTTTTTTGCTTTTTTAGCTAATTCAGGAGGAATTCAGTCACACAGTATTACACAAAAAGAAAGCATTCCCTTCAAAGCACCCCAGAAGTACTCCATCACCTAAACAGCCACCAGGTAATACACTATGATACTGTTCCACAGTACTATTCTATACTGTAGATATTCCATATTCAGCAAGAAATCTGTAGATTTATTAATGGTTACTGAATTTAAGCGCATTCATTATGTTCAATAAATGTTATAGTGAAATTGGACGTAAATCAAGGGACATTTGAGTCTTATTGTGTTAAGCTGTAGAGCTGTAACTTAGTTGGTGAAAGGGGTTAGTGAATAAACTCTATCATGAATGTGATCATTTTCTTAATTTGTTCAAGTTGCAAAAGTGGAAAGGCTGAAAATCCAACCTCAGAGACCTCAGTTAGTGACACCCCCAAGGAGAGAGGCCTTGCCTAGAAAGAATGAGTCTAAGCCCATTTCGAATGCCCAGCACATGGCAAAGGTAAGTAATCATAGAAGGATGAACATGTACGAACCTGAACATGTAAACCCAATAAAGCATGCTTCTAGAAAAAAAATACATTACACTTTACACAGTGCATTGTAGTGGTGATGGTGCCATGAGTGTCCTCCCCTCCCAATGTAAATAGGCAAAGCGTTAAAGAGACACTATAGTCATCAGAACAACTACGGTATTATCATTCCCTACAGGCTTTTTGCAGTAATCTGTTTTTTTTCAGAGAAAAGGCAGTGTTTACATTATAGTCCAGGGACACCCCCAATGGCCACTCCTCAGATGGCTACTAGAGGTGCTTCCTGGGGCACTGCCATTCGGTGTCTCCACCCTCTGCATGGATACACTGCACTTTCCTCATAGAGTTGTATTGAATCAATGCTTCTCTATGAGGAGATGCTGATTATCCAGGGCTGTTTGGCTGGTGCTGGCTTTGCCCCTGATCTGCCTCCTTGACAATATCAGCCAATCCAATGATTTCCTATGGGAAAGCATTGTGATTGGCTCAGATTATCACTTCTGATTATGTCAGCCAAGCAGTCAGATCAAGAGCAGAGCCAGCAGCAGCAGACTGGAAAAAAGGAAACATTTTATTTAAATTTAGGGGAGCAGAGTGGGGCTAGATGGTGTTTTTAACGTAGAGTCAGGGATACATGTTTGTGTTCCTGACCATATAGTTTTCGTTTAAGTGCGCTGTACATTTGCCTTCTTACCTGTGGTTCGTAAGGCATTGCACCCTCCCTCTTTTGCAGCCTCCTCTCAGCCAGAAGCTCTCTGCCCTAAGCTAAGCTCAGCACTGAGTGAATTGCTTTGATAATGTGTTCAATTGAATGTAGTTTTTTAAAGTTAAAAGGACACACTAGGCAAGGTAACCATTTCATCTCATCGAGCAAGCACCCCTTACTGCTTGGGCTAATGTGTGAGCATTAGCCCGAACAGCAGAGAGGGGCCAGGCTTCATCCAGTGTTAAACCTTTTCAAAAATGTTTTAAAGTGGATCTGTCATGGAGCAACCTTATATTTTTATTGTTCCCTTGATTCTCCTAACTGTCCCCACATGATGTTTTTTTTTTTTTTTTTTTGTTAATTTCGCCCGTGTGTACCTTTTTTTTTGGTCATTCTTAATTGTGGAGCCGTATATCTTTCCAAACGAAAGTCATATTCAGGATCCTGATGATGACATATAGTCTCTGCCTTCATGGGCCCTTTCCCACCCTGATATGAAAGTCCTGCGCATACCCCAACACATCCTTTTAATTTTGGAGTGAAAGCACTTACATTTGTTATGGAACCAATGCAAACCACTCGGCACCCAGAAGCAAAGGCATGTGCGATACTCAGGGAAGGACAGCAGATGGATCCTGAAATTATAGATAAGGGATGTAACAATCAAGTGATTATTATAAGAAAATAGGACTAGTGTAGCTTGCCTTAAACTCCACCAAGTTTTGTGAAGTGGAGGACAAATACTTAAGGGAAAGTAGTCCCTCCACTGTCTTATTTGTATTGAGAAATAGATGAGAATGGAAGAAAAAAAAGAACAGATTCGGATAGAGGAAGAGAAGATGAATTGAAAGAGGAAAGGTAAGTTTGGGGTGAAGAGAGAATATTCTTATCGTCGGCATGCATCTGAGTTCCAGCAGGAGGGGTAGGCTCTTGCGGTCGATTATTAAGTTGTTGCCAGAAAGCTTGGCAGACCTCGTCAAACCTTTTCTTGAAGGCCTCACTCCAAGTTTGGCCCTCCAGGCTCATCTGACCTCGCTGGGACTTAAACTCGACAGCCATTTTAGGTGCTCCACGCTGTTGGTGGATCAATGAGATTTGAGGCAGCTGCTGTAGGTAAGTGAGTGATCCCAGTGGGGACCTGGATACCTCTACCAGTCCAAAGATGGGTGACGGGGCTGTAAGCACCAGTGTGCTATGAGACCCCGATCCAGGGCCAACAGCCGCTTCTCCCAAGCGGCGACCCCACCGTCCAGGCGTAATAAGTTGCAGGAATCAAGATTTGTTATACATGAGTAGCTGAGGTTCTACGACAGCATTGATTTATTAAGTTATTGCTGTATTTTAGCTCGGTTCAGCAGGAGCTTTTACAAACTGCGTCCGGCCATGTTGGGTGCCAGGCCCCATCCCGAAAGTTTCACAAATGTTTGCACTCAATAACTCTATCCCTGTCAGATTGTGTATGGTAATTCTTCCCAAGCAAAAACACACACCCTGACCCAAAAAGACACACACAAAATACTGATCCAGACACACATACAAACACTAACCCAAGCAGACACACACACAGACCCAAGCACATACACAGTGATCCAAGAAGTCACACACACATAAACTACTGATACACACACACACTGACCTAAGAAGACACACACAGGCAGCTATGCAAGTGCTTCCTAGCGCCCGGTGCCATTACCTGCGGTACACAATTAGAATGTGTCCCACATAGAGGGGCGATTCTTATTGGTGCTCCCCCCTTCCCCCCTTAAGAAGCGCCTTAGGCAGCCAACTAATCGGCCTATAGGCCACGCCGGCCCTGGTCAGATATCTCATTGAAAATAGAAGCTTTACCCACTGATTAAAAATTATATCCCTGAATATTATGTTTTTGCAAGTATTTATCCAGTTGCTGTTTAAGCATCTGTACAGACTCTGATAAAACAACCTCTTCAGGCACAGCATCCCACATCCTTATTGTTCTTACTGTAAATATGAAATGTGACTGTTGGTTCTATTGGTTTCCATGGTGACACCCTTACTTTTAGTACTTTAACCAGCTTTTTAGAACAGAGCACAAGGCGTGTCGCTAACTGACAGGAATCCTAGTGTTGGCAGACTTGACTATTATTTAACAGGTATCACATTTTTAACTACCAAGACATTAATTCCAAGTTATTAACAGTATGCAATGTTATCCATTTACAGGTGGATGTAGAATAGTATATACTTGATGAAAGAAGGGAGAGTCCATAGTAGCTGACCTTTGCTGGTCTACATGCTGCTTTGGCTTGATAAGACTGGTGAACGGCAGGAGGATAAAAGTCCCTTTGAGATAAATTGTTTGTGGCATTAGGTAATTCCAGCTGTTATTTGTAATCTTTAAAACACTGCTTGTTTTATTTGTGTTCATTTTGTCACGGCGGTTCAGTACTGGGAGCGTAAATTGGATGTAGCAGAAAAACCAGCTGCCGCCAGGATACACGGAAATTACGGCCATTATTATGCTCAACTGCAGAACATACAAAAGCAGCCGCAGGGATTGAAGCCACAGATTAATCAGCGACTCGAGGAATATTATAGACAAAAACAAATCCAAGTTCAAGATCACTTGTAAGTAATGCATTTACAACATTAAGAAATTAATTCTACGTATTTCTGGCCTGTTCTATGAAGCTACTCTTACAAGTCACCATAGATTATTATATTTACATTATCACAGCAAGGCGCGTCCCTGGATCTAAACATTTTTTCCCAATGTTCTCCTAAATCGTGGGCAGTGTGGGCGTATTCTCCGCAGGAAGCCATATCACGTATATGAACTTATACACAGTAGCTAGATTGTCCTAAATTCTGAAATTCATTGAAAAAAAAACCCAGTATGATTTAGTTAATTTGTCATATAATTATATTAACTAATTTGTGAAACGTTTGAGAAATTACAGGCCAGCAGAATATTTACAGAGACGATATGAAGCCCAGCAATATAAGATAAAGGTTGAGAAGCAGTTGGTGAGTATATGATTATATTTTGATTCTGCTTTAGCTGAAACTAAATATATCTTATGTACAAAAATTAAATAGGAGTCGTTAAACCCTTAATCCCAAAGCGGCCAATGTAGCATTGGCATATTTTCTGAAATTGGTCAGTAGCTTTCATTGTCCTCCTTTTTGTTTCAGGAGTACAATATCATTAAGAATGTGCCTTTTTTCAATAATATTAGTAATTTTTCGCATTCTTTAAATTAAATCATTGGTAAAATCATTGTGGATAAAAGAGAAAGGAATACAAAAAATGTCAGAAAGGCAGGTTATCTTGGCACATAACAGAAATGGACAAAAAAAAGTCACCAGTTTATAAAGGTGGAGTAATAGTTTCATACACAAGAAAATGTTGCATGCACATCAACTTGGAGCAAATGTGAAAACGAATGCCACGATTTTTATACATGACCCCCACTGAGTTTTGTTATTCAATGCTGTCTCATAAGACACCATATCTCTAGATAATTACATATATGTCACCCATACAAAACAATGGTATACAAAACCAAAAACAAATATGCTGTTCAAAAAGCTGAAGTTGAAGTCCAAAACTAGAAATTGATAACTTCCTTTCCCAAAGAAAAAAAATGTTAAGCGGGTTAATCACTGCAGCATTGGAGAAACCGAAATTGGAGTTTGTAAGGAGGATCCATGTGGCCACGCTCCAATACTTGACCAGAGTATCTCTGCCAAAGCATCTCTCCTTTTCCTGCTGTGCCTTCAGTGATATATGGCAACCCACCCAAACATCAGTTGAAACCTGATGAACGATGAAAACTGAAATATTTGAACTTTAATCACATACAGGAGGCTCTTGCAGTGTCTAGCAAGCTATTAACATAGCAGGGGATAAGAAAATCTTAATTAAACAGAACTTGCAATAAAGAAAGCCTAAATAGGGCTCTCTTTACAGGAAGTGTTTATGGAAGGCTGTGCAAGTCACATGCAGGGAGGTGTGACTAGGGTTCATAAACAAAGGGATTTAACTCCTAAATGGCAGAGGATTAAGCAGTGAGGCTGCAGGGGCATGTTCTATACACCAAAACTGCTTCATTAAGCTAAAGTTGTTCAGGTGACTATAGTGTCCCTTTAATTGCACCTATATGCTATTTGTTATTATTCTTTTCTTTATAATTCATGTATAGGGCCTACGACCATCCTCTGCAGATCACTTTTATAAACCAATGCAAGTTCCAAGAGAACTTCAGCCAGAATTACAACATGTGAACAGAGCTCCACAAAACCAACACCAACACGATAAAAATGAAGAGCAGGTATTTCAAACCACTAGATGTGAATTATTATATAATGAGTACATTTGATTGGTGCTATTTTAGAATAGTGGTGGACGGGGCTTTTAAAAGCTTTTTGAAGATGAAGCTTTTTGAGAGGAGTCACAACAACCAAATGGAATGATATACTATTTCAGGTTAGGTACTGAGTATAGAAATAGAATACAACATATTTTTGTTTGCAGACTATTTTCTTACCTTGATTCCCCAATGTACCAGTGATTGAGGGATATATAAGAGTGGGTGGGGGCTAAATAACGTTACTATCAATGAATATCTATTAAGTTAAATGTGCAGTGATTTCATAAACCATATTAGGAGTTACTTACTGAAACAGAATTTTACTGAAATGAAAACTGAATTGCAAAATTTCTGAAGGATTCTTCCAAATAGGCCATTTTGGCCTCATTTTTTCAGATCATGTTTAAATTCACTGTTCAGAAAATACATGCAACTCTGACATGCTTGGAACCCTAATTCACAACCTACCTACGATGCCAGGAACAAGAGTCACCTCAGTAAATAATGCTGACACGTGAATGAATGATGCTCTGCTTAATGTGATGCCACTAAACAGTCGTCATGGCAAATAACCAGCATTCTTTAATTTTCCAGTTCAAGTGTTAAATATTCTAATGATGTTTATTCTCTAAATTGGTAATTGGGGAGAATTGACCAGAGAATTCCGAACTGCACACTCTTTACAGTACATTCGTCATGGCCTATAATATGCAACTCACTTTTCGGTTCTTTTCATTTTTATTTAGTGAATAGCATACACATATGTGTATATTACATTTATCTCACCCATAACTGCAGTGTGCCCTGGAAATAGCAGGCCAATTAATTCTGCACAGATCTCCCACATTCCAGACGGGTACATCGGCCTTTGTAAATTTGGATTGCAGGTGTTAAAATAGTCAACTAACCAAAATATTACAGAGGAGCACATAAACTAAGTTTGTGCACTCATATGTTATGTTTTGGTGAGTTGTTTTTGCCCTGGGGAACCCAGGTATGCTTTGATTACAGTATATCTATATGTGTGCCCTCCAATTGTAGTAAAATAGTCAACTAAGACTGAACAATGTTTATTTGTTTATAATGCTCAGAGGGGCTAATGGATATAGCTTCGTTATTGCAATCTTGATATATATATATAAGATTATAAATATTTTAAAGAAACCATTTATTAATCTGTTTCAGTTGTGATTCATATGCTTAAAAACATAATTTTGTTTATAATTATGGTGATACCCAAGATTGGATCTAATGCATATCCTCAAAATATGTGTGCGATTCGACTGTTATGTAACCTAGGCAGAGATACAAAGTACTCCTGAATGGAGAAAGAGTGCTATAATATCCACGTTTAGCTTATATTGTATCAATGCTTCCTGTTTGCCTGACAGATGTACCTGAAACAGCTTGAGCTCATTCGACAGCAATATTGTAATGAAGTCAAAGAAAATAAAGAGAGAGCAGGGGTTAACCAGGTACTCCCACTTATACATTGAGCTGTAATACAGAAATCCCTAATAGCCAAAATGAGGTTGTCATAGCTAAAGCACTCAAAGGTTTTGTAATGCAGCAATGCTACTCCTACTTGTCTGGGGTCCACTCTGTTCAATCTTATCAGCATTCTGCTACCTCATGAGCCCAGCCTTGTCAGCATTCTCATCAGTCTATATGTCATCCAGTCTTATCAGTATTCTACTAAGCCTATACCATCAGCCCAGCCTTGTCAGCATTCTGATCAGACTATATGTCATCCAGTCGTATCAGTATTCTGCTATGCCCATGTCATCAGCCTAACCTTGTCAGCATTGTGTTCAGCCTGCCAGCTCTGCTCAGCCATCTTGGAATCCATTCTGTTCTTCTCCATACCGTGTACACAGTCTTCCTCACAGGACTATGGAACCTGCCATTGCTACATTGTAGCACTTCCTGCTTCTGTCTCACACATCTGTGAGACCTCTATGATATTTAGGTCAACTGACACCAAAACCAAGAGTGCAATGCTACCTGCCACCCTTGAAAAGTCTTGTATTTTCTCTCAGAAGTATCTGTTGCTGCTGAGAATTTCCCCAGAATGTTCTATCATAGATCCCTGCCTCAGTCACTCCAAAGCCAGACAAGGCTACGCCCGTATAATCCAATATTTTTCTCACTCTGTCTAAACCCAGTCATCATTTGTCACCTGTACCATGCATTAGTGTTTACTCACACTTATACGGTTTCATCTTAGTTTGTCTTAAAAAGTCACATTTGTGTGAATTGAACAAGGCTATTTGACTTTACTCCTATGCGGTTACCGTAGCTGCTCCAAGTGTCCATGTATGTTCTTGCCGTGCAAGCCGTGGTTCAGCCAAACCAGACCAAACTCCTACTTCATCAACTCTATATAAATGATCCAACTGGCTGGCCATACTTCCAGTACATGTTCAGGTTAGATAGGCCAGTGGGTTCTTACCTGACATTATTTGTGTTTGTATGTCATTTTCCTATAAATGTTATTATTTCATTATTTTTATAATGATTATTTTTATTTTGAGCAGGAGATTCCTAGAGTGATCGAAGCAACATATCTGGTAAAGCCAAAGAACAATGGAAGAGGCCCAACTCCTGGTGAAAAGCCTGATGGTGCACAGCCCATGGAGGTAGTGATCTAGACATGAATGGGATTCCACTCTTGTGGTTTCATGTTCCATGTAGCATGTTCTGTGAATCATGTATATTTTTCTGAATGCAGAATATGAGATTTAAAAAAAAAACACTAAATCTCATGTTCTTTGTATCTCAGGACATAGAAAAGTATTTGATTCAAATATCTGTGCAAAACAGACGTGAAAGAAAAGCTCTGGAGGAAAAGTATAACATCAAGGTAGATCATACAGGAAGCATGTGCTTTACTCATTATCACATCTGCACAAGAGAAATTACTTTAAAACGCATGTCACGTCTGTAAATATATGGCTGTTTTTTAAGTTTAATCTATGCATTGTGCTAGAAAATTCACCAGGAAATGTAGATATCAAATTATATACTTACCAAAATATAGCATCTTCTGTCTAAGTGGGACTGCATATGAGTCCACCTCCAGCATTGCCAACCAGCCTGGTAGAGTTTGTTTAAAGTACAATTTACAGAGTAGGAGATTTAAACTTAAACCAAAGTAAGTTATCATCTGATTGAAAATGAAACCAATTTTTTTCATGTTGGCTGTTTCAGTCACAGCCAGTGGGGGTGTGTGGTTAGGACTGCATGGACAGACACAAAGTGATTTAACTCCTAAATGGCAGAACATTGAGCAGTGAGATCGCAGGGGCATTATCTTTACACCAAAACTACTTCATTAAGCTTAACTTATTTTGAAACCTGTAGTGTCCCTTTAATTTAAAATAGTTGCAACTGTATATATGCTATCAATTAGTGTAGCACAATGTTTAGATCACATACTGTGCTATATACAGTAGCACACTGTTTGAATGACTAATGCAGAATAATGTTAAAATTGAAATAAAGCATTGCTAAAACCATAGAATCTGATATAGGCCTCAATGGTAAGTTTTTGGATAAACTTCATATATTAAAATGGAAAAAATATATACACCAAATATTTAATATCTATATATTAAAATATTAATATAATTTAGAAAATATTAAAGGAACACTATAGTCACCTAAATTACTTTAGCTAAATAAAGCAGTTTTAGTGTATAGATCATTCCTATGCAATTTCACTGCTCAATTCACTGTCATTTAGGAGTTAAATCACTTTGTTTCTGTTTATGCAGCCCTAGCCACACCTCCCCTGGCTATGATTGACAGAGCCTGCATGAAAAAAAAAACTGGTTTCACTTTCAAACAGATGTAATTTACCTTAAATAATTGTATCTCAATCTCTAAATTGAACTTTAATCACATACAGGAGGCTCTTGCAGGGTCTAGCAAGCTATTAACATAGCAGGGGATAAGAAAATCTTAATTAAACAGAACTTGCAATAAAGAAACCCTAAATAGGGCTCTCTTTACAGGAAGTGTTTATGGAAGGCTGTGCAAGTCACATGCAGGGAGGTGTGACTAGGGTTCATAAACAAAGGGATTTAACTCCTAAATGGCAGAGGATTGAGCAGTGAGGCTGCAGGGGCATGTTCTATACACCAAAACTGATTCATTAAGCTAATGTTGTTCAGGTGACTATAGTGTCCCTTTAAATCATATTAAAAGCTTAAAACATTATTACATAGAAGAATACTATTGTAACAGAACCAGACTTTTATGTGTACATCAAAACACAGGAAATTTATTTTTTACAGTTAGTTCCATCGTGGTTGGATGGAATTAAAAACTTAAATAGTTTCTCTTGATCTATAAATGTCATTTTATTCTCCTAACACAAGTACCACCATGAATCTCAGCCAGCATTTGGCTCAGCATAGGCAGCCTGAGAATCATAGGCGTTACCATTTAAAAGGTGAGTGAGCTATTCTTTGAGGACAAAGTAATCTTTCAAAATCATAATTTGGGTAAACTCAGAATTGATCCAAAACAGCACTGTAATGTCTGCTGCTAAAAATTGTCTCCAAAAAGTCACAAAAATTAGAAAAGTTAATCCAAGTCAATGGAATCTCTAATATGGTATATGTAAATGTTCTTGTTTCAGTTTAATTTTTATAAATGATTTAATTTACTATTCACGGACTATGTAAAGAATTGTTTTCTGAGCAATGTCCTTGTATATCAGGTGAATCAGTGGTGTTTATCATACATTAAGAGGGACTGCAGTGTGGGCCATTTGGAAATTGTCTTGCTGAGTTCAGAGATTGTTGTGTTTAGTGAACTGCCTTCAAATTGTAATTTCAAAACTGCTAAAAATTACCCAGAGCAATTTTGTTTGAACGTGTTACTCCAAGTTTGTACCTTGTATGATGAAATATTGCATACATTATCAAACAATCAAAAGCTGTAAATTCTCTTCCAAATACTAAATATAATGTATGCTATTTTTTAGGGAGGAGTAAAGTTTGAAATTGATTTCCATGAACCTATCAAAGAGGAAAGTACCAAAGAACACGAAGAGGTAGGACAACTCTGGGTGTGCACAGGTATATGTATTTATGTAAGAGGGGTTTGGTTACAGACATTTGCAGACTGTCACAGGTATCTCTCTGGGTCTGCTTTTCTGCGTCCACACCTTGCCATGTCTGAAAACTGACAAGACTTGGAATAAATGTGTTCTCTAATTTTAAAGGGACACTATATTCACCACAACAACTACAGCTTAATGTAGTTGTTCTGGTGAGTATAATAGTTCCCTTCAGGCTTTTTTCATGCAAACACTGCATTTTTAGTGAAAATTCAGTGTTTACATTGCCTGTAGGGACACCTCCAAGTGGCCGCTCCTCAGATGGCCACTGGAGGTGCTTCCTGGCTCAGGGCTGCATAGCCAGAAGCCCTGCCGTTCAGCGTCTACATGCTCTGCATGGAGATGCTGAATTTTCCTCATAGAGATGCATTGATTCAATGCATCTTTATGAAGAGGTCCTGATTGGCCAAAACAGCATTTGGCCCGCCCGGTGCCGATTTTAGCCAATCCAATGCTTTCCCTATGTGAAAGCATTGGATTGGCTAGAAATCGGCCATTTTGATGATGTCACAATGGGGGCGGAGCCAGTTTTATAGGGGGGCTGAGGGAGGCAAGCCACCTAAATTGTGGGTTAAACACTATAGGGTCAGGAATACATGTTTGTGTTCCTATCCCTACAGTGTTCCTTTAACTCCACACAAACAAACTTGGAATATACAACACCACAGGATTTTTTCAACGTAATGTTTCTTTAACCCCTTAAGGACACATGACATGTCTGACACGTCATGATTCCTTTTTATTCCAGAAGTTTGGTCCTTAAGGGGTTAAACTACTGCTTCTGTCCTTCTTGTAGGACTTTCTCAATACAATCCATTAAGAAGAAAAAAAATACAACTAAAATGTGTTATTGTCTTATATTTAATAATATGAATGACGGTAGAGAATGGATATTCAGATTCTACACTAAATAACAGATTATAGTGATTAACAATGTGGAGAAACCATTTGGAAATGCTGATTTTAAAATGTTAAAATGTGTAATTCACTGTACTCTTATTTAAAATGTATAACGTATGAAATACAATAAGACAGATCAAGGTGTATTATAAGCTATCGAATAACTCAGGATACATGCATCACATCAGTGACTGTATTAAAAATCAGTTTTTTTTTAAAATTTTCCAGAAGAAGCAACAACTGACGTGGGAAAATGTTTTGTTTGATAGAAGAATTTGACTGTAATTACAACTATAACATTATTTTTGCTAAAATTTCCAAATTTTCTGTTTTGCAAATCATGATATTTTTATTTTTCTGTCTGCAGAAATCATGTGAAATGCACAATATCCTATATATTTCAGTAGACATTACATTCTGCCGCATCTTGGACATTTTATAAATATACTTAAAATGCACTTCTACACAGCAGTTATTTTAGCAATATTGCCAGCATAGAGTAAAACAATTCTGGTCAAAAGGTAGCTCACTAGCGGTTAGAACTACAACTGTCATGATGCTCTGTCAGCCTAAATCGGTAAAGCATCTTGATATTTGTGTTTGTAGAACAGCTGGGGATCTACAGAGATATAAAAGTTAATATGTGGGGTAACCGCTTCTTGATCCAAGTAGAGATCTGACTACCTATCGTGGAATCCAGAAAGATTTTTTCACAGTTTGCTACAAAAACGGAGAGCACTTTTGTAATTAATTTTTTTACATCTTTTATTATGACTTTCTCCAGAACAGAGTAATAGTACAATAGGCATCTTCACATAGCAAAAAAAACTCCTAGAACAAGGGAGGATTGCTAAGAGTCACCACAAAAAGTGTGTTAAAAGCAAGAACAATTCCTTTTCTGCTTTGAGGAAACTAGCAATATATATCAGAGATGTGACAAGATGGCATGCTTTAAAATAAGACAAATCTGTCGGGTAGACCATTGACCTGTCCCCATGGGCTAGAATAGGCGTTTTTTGTCTTTTTTTTAGATCAACTAATAGATTTGAGAAGGTCTGAACTTGATGAATGCACGTTTTTTCAGCTTATATAACTACATTTGGAATGCCATGGTATAAGGGTACCTGGGTTATTTAGACAGTCGTTTTTCAAGCTATTGTTTTGTTTGGAGTATTAATGATGGATGATGCTTTTTTTTTCAGGAAAATGATTTACTCAATGATACTTTGACGTTTGATAATGGAAAGAAGCTGGAAGACGTCAATTGGCTCAGGATGGGCAAAGATAATAACGATCAAGTATCAGGTAAAAGACTGGAATTAAAGCACAATAAAGCAATATTGGTTCTCAGACTCATGTTAGGTTACATTGCACTCTGTATCTCTGTTGTGCCAGTATATACTCTGGCTATTCTGACTACATATGGATTTCCTATTGATATCACAGATGACAAATTGGTGGACAATCGCAAACAATGGAACCCAGGAATGCCCAGAACATTACTCCAGTTATTAGAAGCTGCTGATGTGTCTATGTATGAAACCAAAGCAGAAATAGAGAATGGTGAGGCCTCATAGATAGAACCTTGTATGTCTTTATAACCAGAAGGCATGGGAACACGTGTATGTTATTATAATTTATATAGTGCCAATGGCTGATTTTCCTTAATAAAACAGTTTCGTTTTTTTATTGTGAATGTTGGTCTGGTGGCTAAAGGGCCAAGAAACACTAAGTTTGGCAATTGATATTCTATATCCAACTCTACTGAAACACGAATCATGAGCTGAATATGACCTGCAGTCACAGTGCTAACCCCAATCACATTGAAAAACTGCCCAGAATAGCTCATCTTAGGAGCTCAGTATTGAACATGTTATATATAGCCTTAGCCTATTTCACAGCCATAAAAGATATTAGAAACTGGAATCTGACAGGTGAGATAAAAGATAAAAAAAAACGTTTTTTGTATGACAGCTGACGACCCTCTCGCAAACCGAAAACAGTGGAGACAGAACGCACCTGGGACACTGTTGAAGGCTTTGGCAGAGGCAGAAATGAATGATTCCATAGTACAAGCTGAAGATGTTTGTGGTAAGAGCGTTTGATGTCTTTATTGTTTATGAATAATGTGGGAGGGGATGTATAAAGGAATTGCGACAAAAAACACACAACATCAATGCAACACAATTCGTGTTAACAGGTATTGACAACATGACTATCAACAGGGGAAGAGAACAGGGCACCAGCTGAACTTAACATATTAGTTATTATTTAAAACAGATGATCTGTTAAAATATATAATTATAAAAATAAAAGGATTTTTTTTTTCACATTTTACTTTTATTACCTTAGAATTCGAGGCGGTCATATCAGAGGCTTTATCTCTGCTATAACCAGGGAAAGTGTAGCATCTACTATGACCTGTTCATACTAAATTACTGTTATGCATAACCTGCATACCTCAAATGCGAAGTTCTTCTTAGGCACAAAAAAGGTTCCACAACTATCCCAGAGTTCCCAGCTTGACATGCAAATGAGCACAGACAGGCATAGTGTTTCTTCATATTGCATTTCCTTGCAATTGACAATGTTTTAAACACAGCTGTAGCTTCCCAAGGGTTAACCCCTATATGAGTGCATCCCTTTTGCTTCCTATTTTCTTCCTTTTTTCTATCGGCTTTTTTTAAAAACCAAAATCAATGATCGTTGACTTCTGTCAGGCAATGAGCTGTGTTCTGCACCACAAGGCTTAGCTCCTACTGCAGAGGAGCAGGTGGTGACACTCAGGTAAGAAGTCAAACTTTTACCAACGGTTTAACTACTTACAAAGGTAAGGTGTTATGGCACCATAACCACTACAAGGCTCTGTAGTAGCAGTGGTGATTGAAATGTTCCTTTAATGACCTGCTACTTCTCAGAACTAATGGTATTACCAGCTGGTGGTGGGTTATGTTTGGTTTCATAATAAAAGGTAGGAGAGACAAAACATTTAAGTTAGAATATTGACTAACATAAGTAGGCCTGTTTAATGGCACTTTTTTTGCTACATTTAACAAAATCTATGAGAGCAGAAAACATTCTTAAGCCTGTGCATAAACATTCTTCACGTCTTTTTCTTATTTAGATGGGACTCTGAAGCAGTGGACTCCAGCTAAGGAACAAGTAGATGAGACTGATACAACATCAGAGGTTGATTTGGATGAAGAGCGCCTAGAACCAAGATCAGATGATGACGACACGTAAGAGCAATATGAATTAGAGATATCATGTGTCATTTTAAAGGTTTATGTCAGAACTCCTACTTGGTAAATATTGGTTGACCCCCCCCCCCCCCCCCCCAAGAGATACTTACAATAGCACGTTTTTTCAATAGTTCCTAGAGAAACCAATTTCTTTATTAAACAGGTATAGAGCCACAAGATGCCTTTTAAATATTGCAGCAGTGGCAGTTTCTGATGAGTTTACGAAGAGTTATCGAACAATATTATTATGGAACACTCATTTTCTTCTTGCTCCAACTGTTCAGGGAAAATTAAAGGAACACTTTATTGTGAGGAATATAAAGCCGTAGCCGTGCAAGTTAGGCCTACCCCATAGGAAAGCATTGAACAAATGCTTTCCTTTGGGAATTTGCAAGACACTAGGACAACTAACATAGTTTCATAGATAAACTGCAGAAAACGACTCTATTGACTGTCTGGAAGACAGCCACTAAAGGCTGTACTAACCCTGCCTGCAATGTAAATATGGCAGTTTTTCTAAGACAGATGTGTTTTGCATTGCAGGGTTAACGGGATAGGGACAGTGCACCCAGACCACTTCAATGAGATGAAGTGGTGTAGGTGCCTATAGTGTTGCTTTAAAGCGAAGGTCCGCGCTGGAGCACACATAGTTGTTTTAATGCCTTAAAGGACCACTCTAGTGCCAGGAAAGCATACTCGTTTTCCTGGCACTAGAGTGCCCTGAGGGTGCCCCCACCCTCAGGGACCCCCTCCCGCCCGGCTCTGGAAAGGGGAAAAGGGTTAAAACTTACTTTCTCTTAAACTGCTATGTTTATAAAAAAATTAGTTAACCCTAGCTGGACCTGGCACCCATACCACTTCATTAAGCTGAAGTGGTCTGGGTGCCTACAGTGGTCCTTTAAGAAAAAAGTAAAATAAGACAAAAAGGCTAAACCTAACCACCACATTCAAGCAGGAGGGGTGAGCTGCAGAAAGGTTTTACAGGACACTATAACTGTAATGAATAAGACGAAGTTACCAGGAACCAAGATCATGGCAGTAGCATATGTAATTGTGGTACTTTGAATATCCCTTTAAGAAACTTAGAGCTTATGTCTTTGTGCAGTTTACTCATAATTCTTTCTATCTATATGTTGCAACACAGCATTTTCCGTAAAGTCGCAAACTCAATTCTAGGCGCTCAATGCCGAGACCCATAGAGTGGTAGAAACCGAGAAAGAAGCATGCATTCTAGATTGACTACCGTAATTTGTTTTATATCTTTATGTTTTGACAGCAATTTTGAAGAATCAGAAGATGAGCTTCGAGAAGAAGTAATGGAATCTATGGAAAAGGTTTTGAAACACAAAGAGGATAATTTATGTGTAAAGCAGAAGAATGTAGATAAGAACGTGGATGAAGAAGGTACCGGAAAAGCAAAAGATTCGCACACAGAAGAACCTGCCTTAAATAATAATAATAATGTATCATCTGATCCTATTCCACCTTCTGCAACCAGTGTTTAACAAGAAAAAAAATTAAATTGTGGACATATTGCTATTTTTAAAAATGCTGTGCTCTATACCCCATTTCTAAAAGAATACCTGTAACATGCTCAAAACACACTGTAAACAAAGCACTGTATTTCAATATACAGCAGTTATATTAACACTCATTGTAGCAAATCTTTTACTTTACTTTTTTAAAAAAAATTAATTAGTTACATCCTATTGCCATATTTCAGAGATCTAAGTACAGAAAAATCACACTGACCATGTTTATTAAACGTAATCTGTATATTTTATTATCTTTTCTATGTTAAAGGAGGACCAATGTGCATGTATATCTAAACTGCCATATGCTGTTATATATTTTAAGACTCTTGGAATTAAATTAATTTCAGTTATACCAACATTCTAGGTTGTAGCAGTGAATCCGTATAGCAATGTATTGATCTTAATTTACTGCATATTGTCAGTAACCTCTCTTTACAGACTAAACTCAGTGTATAAACCAAGAAGCGAAAATCTACTAAAGAAAAAAAAAACTAAGCTAACATGGGGAAAGTTGTAAAATTATTTAGAACTTCTGACCCAACACTGGGAGTAATAATGCAGTAATGGAAACCCTGTGTTGAGAATCATTTATAGAAATTCAGTCAAAACGTAGTAATAAGCATTGCAACATTTATATTATGTAAAATGAAAAACAAACCTCTAACTACTTAAAGGATCACTCTAGGCACCCAGACCACTTCAGCTTAATGAAGTGGTCTGGGTGCCAGGTCCAGCTAGGGTTAACCCATTTTTTTCTAAACATAGCAGTTTCAGAGAAACTGCTATGCTTATAAATGGGTTAAGCCTTCCCCCAAATCCTCTCTTGGCTGTCTCATTGACAGCCGCTAGAGGCGCTTGCGTGATTCTCACTGTGAAAATCACAGTGAGAGCACGCAAGCGTCCATAGGAAAGCATTGTAAATGCTTTCCTATGCGACCGGCTGAATGCGCGCGCAGCTCTTGCCGCGCGTGCGCATTCAGCCGACGGGGCGGAACGGAGGAGGATCGGAGGCAGAGATCTCCCCGCCCAGCGCTGGAAAAAGGTAAGTTTTACCCCTTTTCCCCTTTCCAGAGCCGGGCGGGAGGGGGACCCTGAGGGTGGGGGCACCCTCAGGGCACTCTAGTGCCAGGAAAACGAGTATGTTTTCCTGGCACTAGAGTGATCCTTTAAGAATACTTCATGAATATCAAGGTAGAACTAAATAAATCATAAGAGCCTCACAGCCTGTCCAGCATGCATCTATGGACACCAGTGTCTTCCCTAATACACTGCACGGTTATACACTGGGGTAATGAGACTAGCAGTGATGGATATGAAGACTGACAGTCAGTTCAAGAAATTACCAACCAGAAGGGGACAGCATACATAGCAAGTACTGCACAGGCAATAATACACAGATCAGTGTAATAATTGGCAAAGCAATATCTGACAGTCAACAGACTAAGCAATAATATGATTTACATAATCAAATAGCTCAGTATGCAATTTCTATAGTAATCAATGCTATTTAAATTTAAGCATTTGTCTCTTAGAAATTACAGCTGACAAAAGTATGCAGATAGGTGTAGAAGACAACAGAATCTAAGCAGTTTAAAAATCAAACTGTTTACTACAATTAGTTAGAGGTTAAAAATAAAATCAAGTAACTGGCTATTACAATCTAATTTGCAACTATTTGGTAACTAGTAATAAGATTATAACATAGAAACATAGAATGTGACGGCAGATAAGAACCATTCGGCCCATCTACTCTGCCCGATTTTCTAAATACTTTCATTAGTCTCTGGCCTTATCTTATAGTTAAGATAGCCTTATGCCTATCCCACGCATGCTTAAACTCCTTTACTGTGTTCACCTCTACCACTTCATCTGGAAGGCTATTCCATGCACCCACTACCCTCTCAGTAAAGTAATACTTCCTGATATTATTTTTAAACCTTTGCCCCTCTAATTTAAGACTATGTCCTCTTGTTGTGGTAGTTTGTCTTCTTTTAAATATAGTCTCCTCCTTTACTGTGTTGATTCCTTTTATGTATTTAGATGTTTCTATCATTTCCCCCCTGTCTCGTCTTTCCTCCAAGCTATACATGTTAAGATCCTTTAACCTTTCCTTGTAAGCTTTATCCTGCAATCCATGAACCAGTTTAGTAGCCCTTCTCAAAACTCTCTAAAAATTATCAATATCCTTCTGAATATACGGTCTCCAGTGCTGCGTACAATACTCCAAGTGAGGTCTCCCCAGTGTTCTGTACAATGGCATGAGCACTTCCCTCGTTCTACTGCTAATACCTCTCCCTATACAACCAAGCATTCTGCTAGCATTTCCTGCTGCTCTATTACATTGTCTGCCTACCTTTAAGTTATCGGAAATAATCACCCCTAAATCCCTTTCCTCAGATGTTGCGGTTAGGACTCTATCAACTATTCTGTACTCTGCCCTTGGGTTTTTACGTCTAAGATGCATTATCTTGCACTTATCTACGTGAAATGTCAGTTGCCACAACTCTGACCATTTTCCTAGTGGTAACTTGTCCTTCATGGCTATGCATTATTAAGTAAATAAAATTTAGCATCATAAAATTATGATATATATCTTTTAATAATTCCTGTCTGTTTTTAACTTGCACACAATTAGAGAGAGAAGTTTAAAAATATTTGGATTAACAATTCATGAATATTCTAGAAATTAAATGCAAAAATGCCAGCTATTGCGTTTTAACATGGGAGCTGGAGTAACCCTGTTCCAAACACAGACTATATTCCAGAATTCGGAATAGTATTCTCTTGTGTCCAAATATGTAAATTAAATTAAGTAAATTATAGTTACCAGCCTTGTTGTAGGTATTCTCTCGTCCCTCGGAGTTGGATTAGTCACTTGGTAAATATACAAATACACAAAAAAAAAGTCCTGCGCTCAAACTCCCACTACTGATGGGTGGCAGCGATGACCATTGAACACATCAGCCCCAATACATACAATAAAAACTAAAGAAAAAAAAAAGAGTTACTTTCGTGCTCTCCCAAATCCCTATGCACATTTAAATAAATGGAAGTTATTTTAGTAACTCCAATGGCAATTAATGTGTAAGCCCACCTGCCACGTCAAGGCAAAACTCTTAGGTGGGTCCAACACTAACAATTCATCTTGACATCTATGCCCCCACTTTCAACCCAAAGTACATTACTGTTGAATTTTCTAGTTTCCACAATAATGTATAGATAACTATATGAAGTACTAAAAGGATGGACATATATATATATATATATGTTAAGACAGTTAAGATATATATTCTTATACTATCCCACACATCTGTTTTAGTTACAGTGTGTCTATATTGTTAATATATAGATATATGTGTATATTAATTGTCTAAGTTTATAATTAATGCTACATGCATATTAGTTAGAGTAAAAAAATATAATCTATTTATCTCTTAAGAAAATAAATACTAGCCAGAATTTATTAATTTATTAATTTACATAATTATTTTATTATATTATGCATATTTTTTTTCTTAAACTATGGGCTCAACTTATCCCCCTTAACATCACATTAGAAGTTTATTAGAGAGAGACAGTTTAACAAGAGCCTAACTGTGTTTTATCTCACATCCATGTTAAACGACCTGGCGAGAATAACATTTTATACACACAGCTTTCTCGTCTCAATTAATAGCAATGAAAAAATATGTGTCTAGCATTCGTTTAAATGCAGATGGCAAGATGGCCTCAGTGTTGCTTGCTAAACTGTGATTTGGAACAGTTTTAACCACTATGTCTGACAAATTGTACATGAAGATGTGTTATGTACCTACTGCAATTCTAGAGTTAGCAAATTGCTAAATTAGCAGGAAAATTCCACAGGTTTCCATGGTGACTGCATCATATAAACCTCTGAAGCCAAAATGCTCTTTTACACAAAAGCCTAAGTTTGCGTAGAAAAAATGAATAGAAATAAAATGGTGGTGGGGACACCAGATGCAACAGGCGGTCAAGAGTTGGATGCAGGGGTGTCAGGTAACTACTTTGGTTCAGGTGGTTCAAATTAAACAATTTTGCAACTGTCCCCCCTCCCCCCCATGTCCAGGATTCGGATCGCCGGCCTGGGTCCATCCAAAAGCAGCCAACTTGGCTGATGAGCATCAGGACACCAAACAGCCAATCAGCTGACCCATACCACCTTCCACAAGGGTAATACCTGCTCCTGTGAGGAGAATCAGCGCCTATCCAAATTAGGGACCCCCTCATGCCCACACTTATCTATCCAGGCAGGCTGTACCCCAGTGTTATGAATGTGACCAGTTGTTCATCTCCAGCACAACTGTCCTAATCATGGCCCACTTGGAATTTGGCAGCCTCGCAGCCAAGTCAGGCTTTGGTTCACTTTTTATTGGAGATGTAAGGAATTACGTGGGCGTGATGTGTAGTGCAAGTGTGGGGCCTTAAAAATGTTCAGGCATATCTATATGGACATTCCTTCACGGTGCTTACTGACCATTATACCTTGGTCTGGCTAAGTCAGATGACTTGTTCTGGAATATACGAGGCAGACAAATGGAAGAGTTGAGGATTGTGGAGGTCTGGGGTGAACTGATGGAACTCATGATTGGGGAATGCAGGTTATAGATGTATGAGATCCAGGGAGAGAATGTAGGCGGCATCCCTCCTCAGCGGCCCTTTGAATGCCAGAGAGAAGAGGTTATTGGTCTCTCTTCCCAGCAGCAGAAGGAGCTCCAGGGAGAGACGGTAGTTGGATTCTGTCAACAGCAGCAGAGATAGAGCCAGAGAGAGGAGGTAGTCGACTCTGTCTACAACTATTGATGGAACAGGACACTCAAGTATCAGCCAAGGAAAGTTGTAGCTGCCACTCCAGCAGAAGAGCTGGCATCAGGGCAAAGCCATGATGGTCTTGTCCACAAGTAGCATAGGTTGTTGGCATGGGAGGTGTGGATGAGACCGTGGATCCAAACCTGTCTCACAGGGATTTTGGGCAGTCGGCCCAGGTCAGCAACCTCCTGGCATGCGGGCCCCATCCTCCCTGACATCTTCCCAGCAGCAGCGTAAGTGTCTGGGAGATAGTGCAGCCCACCCATTTTCCAAGCAGCAGAAAGAGCTCCAGAGAGGTGATGCAGGTGGCCTCACACCCCAGCGGCCAAGTGTGTACTAGGGAGATGGGCTAAGCAGGTTCTATTCCCAGTAGCAGTGTGTGCACCATGGAAAGGGCCTAAGTATGCTCTCTCCCCAGCAGCTGAGGAATGACAAAGGAGGGGCTTTGGGCAGTATAACTCCTCAGCGACTAAGTGTTTACCCGGGAGAGGAGCTGGGGGCTTATTCTCTAGTACTGTTATTCATTACCTACTTCTCTCAAGTCTGCCTTGGGGACAGAAATTCAGAGAAACCATGTTTCCATAACTGTCCTAGAGTTCCTAACTTGATATGCAAATAAGCACAGACAGGCATCATGTTTCAGATTTCCCCCTACAATTCAGAAAGTAACTTTAACAATGGCTTTACATAGCTTTATTTATTTCAAATCCACGTACCAGTGACGCCTAGCCCCCGTCACCACCGACCTCTCCACCCAGTATGCATTGTCCCCCACTTTCCACACTGCTACAGCTTTACCAAGTTGGGAGCATCTCGATCTCCGTACCAGACACAGTAGCATCAAGTCAGCAGAGGCTGCAGCAAGTGTATGTGTGTAACAAGCTCAGATCTCTGTAAGTGTTGTCCTGTGCTTCACATGAGTTAAAATCATTCCCTTTATTTGCTGAGAAATTTGCAATCAATAAATATTCATTAGCAGCATAAGAACTAGGAATCTCTATCCTTGGAAAGGACCGATGTGAGCTGGAGCTATGAAGGTCCCTTAGAACTAGCGATTACTAAACTTGTAAAAGTACAACGATGGTAAGAGTGGGAAAACCCTTTCCACCAGGGTTGTAATGGTTGTGGGATACTCAGGGCATAACCCAAAAAATAAACATAGAAAGAAGGGCTGGAAGGGGTGAGTAAAATAAATAAACAGACCCACTAGCAGACCAGTACCCTTGAAGAAGCTGCTCTATTCTTAATAGGTTAAAATGCCATAGTACATTGATAGCAAAAAGAAAACTATAATTTTAATAATCCCTAATGAGGCAAAAAAGTAAAAAGTAAAGATAAATAAATAAAGTGAAAAAAAAAATCAGTGGTTAAAATAGGACCAACCGCTGTATCAATTATATCCAAGTAAATACAATACAGACTAGGACTGCTTATTATGTATAATGTTGCAAATTGTTGTTAGTCTGTGTCTGACATTGAATTGGATATTAATATGTGGGGTATATTAGGTAGTGCTTAATTATGGGAAAGATGGAGAGTATCAAATTAGATAAAGTCATAAGTGACTTAAAATAGAGATGTATCTAATTGCCCATATAGAAGTCAGAACATATATATACCCCATGGGGATGATAAATAGGTATTTACAGGCAAAAGGATATTTGGAGAAGTTAGTTAGCAGCAAACCCCAGATTGAGTATTGATTAATATCCAATTCAATATCCAGATTAATATCCAATTCAATGTCAGACACAGACTAACAACAATTTGCAACATTATACATAATAAGCAGTCCTAGTCTGTATTTTAACCACTGATTTTTGAAAAAAAAAATGTAAAAAATGTCACTTCACTAATTTATTTATATTTACTTTTTTGCCTCATTAGAGATTAATAAAATTCTAATTTTCTTTTTGCTCTCAATTTATTAAGGCATTTTAACCTATTAAGAATATACCAGCTCCTTCAAGGGTACTGGTCTGCTAGTGGGTCTGTTTATTTATTTTACTCACCCCTTCTTTCTATATTGTAAAGGACCATTGTTAGCTGAAGGTATAAAGGTCCTTTTAATGAATTGGAAATAGATTTCTCAGTGTGAGCTGGATAGTTCCTATCCTTTAACAGGATCTGACCACCACTAAGGAGCAAACGGGTCCTTTAGCAGAATAGGAACTAGCTGTCTCAGTGGAAACTGGAGAGTTCCAAGCCGTAAAACAGGACCTGACCACTAGAGGGCACAAAAGTCCTTCTGGAAGATAGAAAATGGCTTACTCACACCGAGCAAGCTACTTCCTATCCTCAGAAAGGACAGGGTTCTCCTACTGGATAGGAACTCTATGGGTATGTGCCATACTACAAATCCCATGATTCACTTGTTGAAGGGTTGTGCTCATGCACAGAGAGACACTCCCAGTGTCTGATTTCCTGGGAGCAATAGAAGAGAAACGGTTGAGTGCAATCAGTGAGTAACTGTGTATTTGTCTGTCTGTTACTGATTATAAAGTGAGCGATTGGCATTGTGGGGGATCAGAATTTGGGGGAGACAGGGGACAAGGGAGAGAACGTTGGATGATTTGTTGTGCTGTGTGCGTCTTGTAACCATAGCAGAAAGGAATAAGGATTAGGAGGTGGGAGCCTCAGAACAGCACTGAACAGTCTCCTGTCCAGAGATGCTGCCTAGAGGGATTGGTAACATGTATCAATAATACAATAACCACTTCATAGGCAATTCACCAGCAGGGCACTACAGTGCAGAGAGGTGACTTTATGCTTGCTGAAGTTGTGCTAATCTTGGTTTACATCAGAATTAGTTTCTATTACAAGATGTAATAACGATGTCGTCTCCTGTAATAGCATCTAGATTCTATCTAGACCATAATGTAAAGGATTTTTTGTTTGTTTGTTTTTTAATTAATAATTTGCCCTTAAAATAGATTAAACTTGGAGTTGTTTAATGAACTGTGAACTGTGTTGTGACATAAAAAAAATTGCAAAATGTAGTTTAAAAATAACTCACTTGTTAAAGTTTTCCAGCTAAAGAGTATTATAGTGAGATCCATCTCCAGGCAAATGAAATGGCATAAACCGTCATTTATTAAACTGCAAATTGTAGTGAATTGAGATCCAAATGGTGACGTTTAGGCAATAATAGCTGATTTGGAAAACATAGTCACAGGTTGGCTATTTTAGGTCAGATTTTGTGGTCAGGATTCCGATTCACTACAGGTCGGTGTTTAGTGAATTAACCCAAAGTTTTAAACTCTACAGAGACAAAAAGTTTTTTTGCCATATTCTGATACTATCTAATACTTTATTTTAACCCTTTATTTCTATTTGGTTTTCTCTCTAAATATTAATATTATTATTGGCATTTATATAGCGCCAACGTATTCAACGCTTTGCAATGTTATAAAAGGTGAAAATTAACAAAAAATGAGACAATCACAGAGTGTTACAGGAACAATAGGTTTATGAGGACCCTGCTCAAACCAGCTTACAGTCCAGAGGAGGTGGGGTATAAAAACATAATAGGAAGGGCATTGAGAACAAGGTGGGAAAGTAGCAGGACTTGAAGGTGAGAGTGGAGGGTGGCCTTTTAGGAGAGAGCAAGAGACAGGTATGTGAGATAGAGGTTACTATGGGAGGCCTTAAGCATTTCTGAAGACATGGGTTTTGAGGTACTTCTTAAATGATTGAAGACTAAGTGAGAGTCTGATGGTGGTAGGCAGGCTGTTTCAAAGGAAAGAAACCACCCGCATGAAGTCCTGCAAGCGTGAGTTAGCAGTAAGTGTGCAAGCAGCAACCAGGAGAAGGTCACGGGCAGAGCTGAAAGACAGAGAAGGGTCATACTCTACTATCATTTGACACCTTTAACTCCCTTCAACAGGTTTCATAAAAATAATACCTGACTTATCGGGTTATTATCAAAATTCTGAATAAGGAAACCTACAGTAGTTTGAGTAACAAAAAGAGCGAACTTAGACATATTCTTCAACAGTATTGTCACAACAGTAAGCTAAAATTAACCATGTAGACTTTAAAGAGCAACTATCACTAAGGGCATACTGTGACGGACCGCCTGGCACCCCGACCGGGTACCTCCGTCAATCGCTGCTTCATAGTACTTGCGAGTACCATCAGCACTCCACTGGAACACCATAACCACCGTAAACCCCACGAACCGCTGCAGTTTGGTTGGGGTCTTGCAGTCCTCCACCCACCCTGGACCCAAGAGCAGGATCCAGCTTCCAGTAGATAGACCTCTCCTAGTCCAGAGAGCGTAGAAGCAACAGCTCTTACTTGAGCTTAGTGATTATACTCAGAGGAGTATTGTGATATAGCAATCCCCAGAGTGAATGTAGTTCTCCAATCCCACAAACATGAGCCTAGACTTCATAAAGGGTAAAACAAGTGTGTTTCATGGAAGCCACAGCTGGCCTTTTATTCAAGTCCCCAATCAAGGTATACGCCCACATGGACCTTGTGGGGGACAGGGGTACAAATCTTACAAACCAATCAGAACAGTAATTAAATGTACACACAGCACACAGTCGCTCGACTCTGCATGGGAGATAATTGAATAAAGTACAGTATGTAACTCAATTATCTCCAGGCAGAAAAACCACATATTTTATAAAGTCTCATAAGTACCCCAAAAACACAACATATCCCCATAAATCCAAAAATCACCCAGATCAGAGCAGGGGTTCAGGAAATTCCTGGAAGTTTCATTTTTGACCGACCGTGCACATGGTCCTATGCCCAAAACAGTTCCAGAGAATTAGTGCTAACGGTCGGTCTCTCTGTCTGGAGTACAAAAGCACATACTTCACATGAACAGAGCCTTTTAAAGTATTTTAGCCAGGTCTTTTGCGGGGGCCATAGTCACAGGGTAGGAGGCTGGCAAACAGGCCTCTCCAAAAACTTGTGGCAAACTCACAGGAAAAGGAGAGTTTATCACACATACCAAACTGGGTGAGGTTTTGGGTAACAACCGTCTGCTCTGCATTACAGACAGGAGAGGGGGTAGATAGAACACCCCCTCCTGTGACCAGGGCCATCTTAAAAGCATTACAGACCCCGGGTCAAAGCAGTGCACTGGGGCCCTTCCTACACAACCACGCACAGGAATAAAAATGTAAATGATCGATAAAATTAAGCTTATATTTGATACCTCCAATGAAATCAGTGTTTAAATATTACAAATTGTGCTGTACAGCAGAAATAGCAGCTTATACTGAGGTGATTAGTCCACCATAACATTTTAATAAAGAGGGCTTGAAGGTTCTAAATAAATCTCCCGGAATATACTGAAAAGTAGGTGATCCTATGGGGCCCCTATATTCTTGGGGCCCCCGGGCAACACCCCAGTGTGCCCAGACAGCTCTGCCTGTAACTCCGAGAAAGGGAGTAAGAGAAACAAAAGGGGGTTTAGAGGCAAAAGGGGATTAATATACACAAAAGTGGGGATACAGTACAAAAGGGTGAAAGAGACACAAAAGAGTAGAGAAAAATATATAAAAATGGTCAAAGAATGACACAGAAGGGGTGGTAATACAAAGAAAAGTGATGTAAGAGACACATGAGTTGGGCACAAAACACAAAAAGGGCATAAGAGACACAAAAGGGGTAAGGAGATTGAGACTTGAAAGGGGGAAAGAGGGGATTGTGAGAGACACAAAGAAGGTCAAGCGATACACACAAGTGTGTGCAGAGGCATGCTAAGCCATACATAAGCCACACAGTGTTTCTCATTCCTCACTCTGTGTCTTCACCACGAGCCCCACCATGTGTCTCTTCACCCCCAGCCGCGCCATGTGGCTCTTTTTTTTTATTTTTGTAGTGTTTTTTTTTAAAACTTTTTATTGTATTTTCAACAATGGGGTACAAGGGGAAGGTGGACAAAAAATACCTCATTGTACCATACATTTCACTGGATACTTTCAACATTACACACAGTGTTATCTCTTGGTCTTTGTAATGGTTGTTGGTTTGACATCCTAGTGTGTCGTGATAATAACGTGTACAGGTAGGGGAGGCGGTTCCGTCTATGTGTATATGCCTGCAGGGGGTTGCATGAAATGGGGGTCAGTTACTTGTCCTTCATGAACTGTATCCATGGTACCCATGTGGCCTTGTATAGTGGGTATTTCTTAAATTTTTTTGATTGCGTCTACCTTTGCAATCCATTCCCTGATGGAGGGAGCGTTGGGGTGTTTCCACTTCATGGGTATGAGTGCGCTAGCAGCGGAGATGAAGTTGCAGCTTGATTAGGGGATGTGGAAGCATCAAAAATAGGAATGTCTGAGGTGTGAGGGGTAGATAGATCTGTCACCGCTTTGATCATTTTTGCTATGTTGGACCAAAATTTTTGAATCTGAGGGCAGTGCCACCAAGTGTGGGCCAGAGACGCTCCCTGTTGAGTTAATTTCCACCAAGTGTCAGGCGTATTAGGGAATAATCAATGTAGTTTAGCTGGAGAATAGTCCAACCTGGCGATGCGTTGGTAGCTGGTATCCACTCTCCAGCATGTGTCTCTACACACCCAGTACCACCATGTGTCTCTTTTACTCCCTCAGCCCCACCATGTGTCTCTTTTACACCATCAGGTCTTTCATTCCCTCCACAGCTCCTTCATGTGTATCACTTACCCTCATCAGCCCCTCCATGGGTCTCATTTTCTCTCCCAGCCCTTCCATGGGTCTCATTTTCTCTCCCACCCCCTCCATGGGTCTCATTTAGCAGCACCCTCCATGGGTCTCATTTACCAGCCCCCTCCATGTGTCTCATTTATCCCCAGCTCCTCCATGTGTCTCATTTACCCCCCAGCTCCTCCATGTGACTTTACGTCCCCTGCCCTCATTGTGTCTCATTTACCATCTGAGGAGTGGCCACTGGAGTTCTCCCTAGAGAGCAATGTAAACACTGCATTTTCTCTAAAAAGACCGTGTTTACAGCATAAAGACTGCAGGGACTGACTATACTCACAGAACATAAACATAAGTTTAAACCAGTCTTTCTAGTTGTAGTTTACAGTTAAAGGAACACTCCAGACCCCTAAAGCACTTTATCTTGCTGAAGTTACATAGCTGAAAAGAGATTTGCGTCCGTCATTTTCAGCCTTCTTCACATTTTTTGCTTTTGATCCAAAAGAAGGCAAAAAAATCCCAGTTTGAAGCACTTGCAATTTTGCAACAAACTAGGAAAAAAATCCTTCTTGACCCCAGAATGGCAGTCAGACTTATCCTTGGATCAAGAAGCTATTACCCTACATTGAAAGATTATATCCTTGAATATTCTGTTTTTGCAAGTATGCATCTAGTTGCTGTTTGAACATCTGTATAGACTCTGATAAAACCACTTCTTCAGGCAGAGAATTCCACAGCCTTATAGTTCTTACAGAAAAAAAATTTTCTTTGCCTTAGACGAAATCTTCTTTCTTCGAGTCTAAACACATGACCTTGTGTCCTATGTAAAGTACGGCTTGTGAATAGATTTCCACACAATGGTTTGTATTTGCCCTGGAAAAATTTGTATACTGTTATCATATCCCCTCTGAGAAGTGTTTTATGTGTGAAGAGTGTCTTCTTTCTTCATTTTACAAAAAGTGGAAATTTAAAAAAAAACCTTGTGTTTGGTCTCACCAGAAATAGTTTGAGATAAAATTGTAATAAAATATATATGACCAGCCTGAGTCCGTTCACTCAGGGTCTGATAATTCCAGCCAAGCGAACTGGATTGCTACAAACGGAGGTTTCTTTGATGCTATGTTACTTTTGTTTACTGCATTTTTGTGTTTGTTGTATAGTGGAAAAGCCACGCGACCCTAGATAGTGAATGCTGTATATAGTTAGAGCTCAAGAAAGTGCAATGACTTTGTTTGTTTTATTTTCACTTGCTGAAGTATTAAAGTAGATAAAAGCTTAAACTCAGAGTTGGAGTTTGTCCTGTGCTGCTGCTTACCCTAGACCTAGAAGATAATGGCTATTAAAAGATCCCAGACACAAACAAACCTTTGACTACAAAGGATATTTTTATCAAAATATATATATATTAAATCGTTGTGCTACTTTCAGAAACACGTGATATCCCATTGTTAATCTTTAATTTATTCCCTATCTATTTTTAAAGGTTTAACAGAATGGATAAATATGAGATTATTCGTATGATTGGAGAAGGTGCGTTTGGCAAAGCGTTTCTTGCGAAACAAAAATCAGATCATGCCCAATGTGTAATCAAGGAAGTAAACCTATCAAAGGTAAGAAACATGTTTATTATTAATGGAAAATAATTATGCATAAACCCTGCCCCACAGCTGCTGTGTGTGTTTAATAAAAACTATTTTAAAATACCTTTCGCTATACTATACCTGTTAACCAAACTTATAAACTACAGAAAAAAAAAATTTTTCTTTTTTTTTTTTAGTAAAAGATTTTGGCCAGGATGGGTAAATTCACCAGCTTTGGCAAGGCTTCAAGGTGGTCGTTGTAGATGAATCCTATTCCAGTACAGCCACAATGCTGGCAAAGCATCAGTGGAGATGTAGTCCACAACATCTGGAGTGCTGAAGGCTGCCTACCTCTTTTCTAGAAAGTCATTATTGGCCTTGGCAGTGTTTGAGATCATTAGGGTCCAGCCAAGATTAGCCTTCAAGTTAGATTATAACTTAGATTATAGAATATAAAAAGTAATATTTTCTTCTGGAGGTCAAAAACAGCAAACTAGAAACGTAGCTGGCTTGGGGAATTTTTTCCAATGCTGCTATTTTAGCTGTAAACTTGAAATTCACTATAAATTCCCAACAATTCTTAATTTAGTAATTAACCCGGAGTGTGTTTTTGACAGTCATAAATATTTGAATTCCTTTACAGGACACTTATACCAAAACAAAAAGTGTTCGAGACACGTGACTCTAAATGTGCAAATTTTGATATTATACAAATATTTAAAGGCCAGTAGAGCCAGTTCCCACGTAACCTGTTCAATAACAGGATTCTATAAAGGACAATTCATTCATTGTGAATTGAAGTAAAAATGACTTTACTCAATAACAAATGGTTAATTTAGGAAGAACAATAAAGATGTCGAATCCAGTTAGTTAGGTATGGTTGATACTCCTTTAGGTATCTTAATGAGTAACGTGTCCACATCTGCAGTTTCCTTTATTCTCACAGAGGTATTCATCAACATTGTCAGAATTTCAGAGTGAATTGCCATTTTATGCCACAAGAGCCATTTTGGAAAAATTCCCCAAGTGAGAATTTGAAGTTTATATTGGATTTTCAACAATTCACACTTTAATGAATAGCCCTGTAAATCTTCAATGTGCACAATCCATAATGCAAGTCCATTTGTGTCTCTTACACATTTTGGGTTCATAGTACAGTTGTGAGGAGTGAGGACAAGATGTGTAGGAGTATGATTTAAAGAGAAGAGTACTGGTTAATATATTGGTTTAATTATATTTTTAAGTTCCATTTTTTTTTTTTATTCTTTTTAGCAGTCACGATAGAGGCACTCTGTGTACCATGTTTTGTTTTTAACAGCGTTTTCTTAATGTGTTTAGTTACTTTTCAGTTTATCTGATGATTCCAGCAATCACATACTTTTGTCTAATCGGTGGATAAGATGTCAAAGTAAAGACAAGTCTGAACCTGAGGTTGTGAGGGCCCTGCTCAGGCAAGCTCCTTATTTATACTATGCCCGTAAGTCAGATAGCAAGGCTTGGAATGTAGAATTCCAATCATTTCTCTGGAAATGGCCCCTCTGGAAATCACCTATGTCTTGTGTTAATGTTTCTCGTTATGTGATGTTCTGTTTTCTTTTAAAAGTATAACACAGATTTAGCAATTGATGTCATCATCCAGTGTAATCCAGTTACAACCAGGGTACACACGACATTGGAGGGAGAGAAACAGAAATATGGAGGAGATTTATCTAACAGGATTATTCACTAAACTCTGTATTTTGTCCAGATGGACAAAATCCGTTGAAAATTACCAAATTCCAAAAAGATTGGCAATTTTCATATTTACTATTGCCATATACAGTTACAATTCGGTAGGTCCCAGCAATGCGCAGCAGTCAATGTCCAGATTAAAATCAATGCTTTTTCATCTGAATCCTTTACAAATTATAGGGCTTAGAATATTCACAAAACACTGGTTTTAATAAAATCTTGGACCGAATGTATCCAGCAGGATGCATATGCACAAATTAATATTCACTTGATTTTTTTTCTTTGGTTCTGTCTATGGAGGATCCCGCGGTCTCGCTGGATCCTCCATAGACCTCAGTGATATACTCTCACGCATGCTGAAGAGGACTTGCCTGAGGAAGATGGCCGCGCTCGCGAGGGAAAGTTTTCAGGTAAGTAAATCTTACCTTACTCGGCCACCAGACCACCAGCATCGATATTAATGCCGGGTCTTTGCGAATGCTACAAAGATCTCAGATGGTGACAGTGCTGTCTTAATTTAAAGTGAGACAGACTCCATAGAAACCAGTGTAAACAGCAGGTACATTCAGCTGGTGACTCCTCCACTTTTAAATCTTTGGCTCTAGACTTAGAGGCCCACATTGACCCCTTCACTCACATCTCATTACCCATTCCTTTAATCCCTATCACGCCCCTTAGAAACACTTTACTCCCATTCCTATAAACAGTTACATTTCCCTAGGATTAATCCCCTTATCTCAATTCCATACTCCCCTCACCATCCCCAGCCTCAATCACAATACCCCATCTCCATACTCTCTTCACTATCCCTAACCCCAATCACACTACCCCATCCCCATACTCCTCCCATCACCGCCAATCTCTTTTCTCATCCCCATACTCCCCTCACAAATCCAAGCCTCAGTCATATCCCTCAATAATACTCAATACCCATACCTCAACCATAGCTTGTAAGGTCCCTTACCTTGGCGGTCCGCCGATCAACTGTTGCTCTGATACGGCAGACTGCCTGACGGTCCAGACAGCATCCTGGACATCTGCCACTATGCGCACGCTACTTTTTATGATGAAGGGGACGCGAGCCGGTGTCATGACGTCAGAGGGGCTCTAAACGCTAGATACCAACGTATTCTCACGTTACACCAAACACGCCTGTAAACTTATACAAGCTCACTCAGCCCAAAGCATAGTGCCCTGTTGTGGTTCTTAGGTTTCTAGTGTCCCAATAGTGCGTACCTCTGTCTGTTTGTAGTATATTTTGGTATTGACCCAGCTTCTCCTGACTTCTCTGGTTCCCTTGACTCTGCTCTGATTCTTGTTTTTGTGATTTACTGGCTTCCCTTGTTCTGACATTCCAATTTTCCCTTTATTTTCCCTTTATATCTGGCCACTCTAAGGATCTAATAGAAACCTTTCTCTGTCTCTATATAACTGGAGGATTTGCAGGGTTTATCAATCAAGTCAAATTCCTGTTTCAGTTATGCCCTAGGTCTTATCCCATTGATAGTGCGAAAATCGGATTCATAATATCATTTCTGCCTGATTGGGCACTTGTTTAGGCAAATCCATTGTGGGAGAATGATAATGCCCTGATTTATGACTATGGGTAATTTATTGCTGCTTTCAGGAGAGCATTTGATCCACCGGGTAGGAAAGCCAAGGTGTTCTCTAGCAGCAGAGGCACGTTGGAACAACTGTGCATCTTTGGACATGTTTCTTTTTTTTTTTTGTAAATATGTGTTTATTGAGGAGTTAAGTTCAATCAGTCAACTGTAAGTAAACATCAGTTGGGACACGCAGGTCCCGGCTATCAGTATAACAGCGATAGTATGTAAGAACTGTGAGTAATCATTTCAATTAAAGCGACACGCAGGTCGCCTCTTAACATGAGCATCTCGTTTCTAACTGCCAACATATTAACATTCTGTTCTCTGTTTTCTTTCCCTCCATACCCCCCCCCTGTCAACCCCCCCCCCACCCCCCGCCCCCCGTGGGCAGCCACTCACTTCCCGTGGAGAACCTTTGGAAGTGTCAAGTGGGGCAAATGAGTGTAGTATCCCTTGCTTTTCAGAAGGATGTATGTCGAGAGGTATAAGCTCTGGGTGTCAGTTTAGCGGTCTATCCAGCCATAGCTTACACATGGGTCTAATGGTGTTAGGCGTATGACGTGGTTCGGGGCTTGAAGGGTGGGTCCAGCACTTCGGGTATGGGTCAATACATCCCTACTTGAGCTTGGGTGGGTAGGTTTCAGGTTGCAATCGTGGTGGGAGTAGCAATACATGACGTAGATTACCACTAGGCGGGGTCAGGGGTTAGCTGTCATGGTCTTATTACCATGTGTTCCCTGGGGTGCAAGAGGCGTCCGCCCCCCCCCCCCCCCCTCCCCGTTAGCCGTCAGCGGGCATTATGTGGTGCCATGAAGTGTCTCTGCGTTAGGAAGTTGATATGTCTCACCAGTGGTGCGTTCTCGTGTTCTGCTGGTACCAGGGTATCCAGTGCATGGATCAGGGCTAGAGTAGCGTCAATGGTCCCCTTGTTCCCCTATCTGTGCCAGCTGTCTAGGTGGTAGCTGTCGGGTCATGCTTTCACTGTGGTTCATAGTCAGTATGTTCCCGCTGTCCATCTGTCTGCTAAGGTACCCAGTGCCTGGGGAGTCATCTCTGGGCTAATCTTGTTTCAGGTGTGTGTGTGGGTGCCTATTCTGGTGGTCATAGGTGCTGGTATGTGCGTGTGGTGGTAGGTGTGGTGTGTGTTCTATGAGCATCTTTCCTCGTCCCCCCATCCGCCTGCCCCCTCCTGTGTGGCTCAGTGTGGTGTCAGTCTCTCCCGTGTAGTATCGATTACTAGTGCATATGTATTCTATGTTATAAGATAGTGGCTATCTCCCTACGCGCATTGCATGCAAGGCTGGTTACTCTGTGCGCTGATGGCGTTCCCTCATCCCCGTCCCTCAAATAATCGCTCCCAACCGTGGTGAGTCCCCCGCTCGGGTCCCACCGGGGTCCCTGCCCACCTGTCCCCCGGCCCCTGGGTGAGGAATTGGCAGATCAGTGTGGAAATAGGGAGGTCGTGTCAGGCAAGCCCAGGTCCCGCACTCCCACATCCCTCTTAGTCGTCATCTGCATTTCGCGAGCGGTAGAAGAACCAGGGTCCCCATTGTTCCGCGTGCTTTTCTTGTTTGCCTAGCAGGTTTGCTATTGCGGATTCGGCTTTTTGAATATCATCCACTTTACGTCTCCATTGTTCGATCGTCGGCGGGTGTGTCTTCTTCCAGAGCAGTGGTATCAGTGTCTTCGCCGCGTTCAAGAGGTGTCGAAGGATCGATTTTTTGTAAACTGAGAGTGATTTATCTGAGTGGTGCAGTAAGGCTAGGTCTGCCGTCAGGTTTGGAGGATCGCCCAGTATCTTTTGTATTTCGTCCCCAACATTCACCCAGTATGGCTTAATACCGTCGCAGTCCCACCAGATATGCTGGAGGGTCCCGGTCTCGGTCCCGCATCTCCAGCATGTGTTTGGAATTTCCGGGCTGATTCGGTGTAACAGAGATGGGGTGCGGTACCAGTGGGATAGTAATTTGTAGTTCGTCTCCTGGTATTGTGAGCTAGAGGAGCTCTTATGTTGTAGTAATAGTATTTGCTCCCATTGACTTTCTGTGTATTCTTTGTCTAGTGCGTCTTCCCAGCGCCTCTTGAAGGTATCTTTCCTCTCCCTCTCGCCTGTCGCCAGTCGCTGGTACATTGTGGAGACTGTTCCCTCCGCCTCGGGTGTCTGGAAGCATAATTGTTCAAACCACGATAGGTCTCTGTGCAGTCTATTTCTATGCGGCAAGTTGTAATAGAAGTGTTTGAGTTGGGCATAATGAAATTGGTGCATCAACGTGGGTCTCTCTACTTCCGATAGGTCCTGTAGCGTCTTCATCCCCCTGTCTGTGACCGCCATATGTAGCGGTATGAACCCGTCGTGGTTCGATAGCGGCCATGCTGGTGGCGGTATTCCATCGCCAATGTATGTGTTATGGGCAATGGGGATCAGGGGGCTCGGGGTAGGTGAGATGTAGGAAGTTTGTCTCAGTCGGGTCCACGTCTTAAGGGTCTGGGTGATTGGCGAGTCCTCCCCGAGGTCCTTCTTGGCGTCCGCTTCCTTGTACCATAGGAAGAGGTGTAGGTGGTTGTTCGCCAGTTCCCGGCCTAAGGAGGTCCACCGTTTTTGAGGGGACGCCAAGTGCAATTCCCTGATGCGTTGTAGAATCGTGGCTTGGTAATACTTGTGGAGGTTCGGCAGGGCCAGTCCTCCCCACGGTTTGGGAAGGCTAAGTGTGTCGTGTTTGATCCTGGCTCTCTCTCCCTTCCAAATATATCTGAGGAACGCCGAACGGAGGGTTTTAAAGAATACCGGTGGGATTGTGCGAGGTATGGTGTGGAACTTGTATAATATCCTCGGTAGGATGTTCATTTTAATGACTGCTATACGACCTTGCCAGGAGATATGGTTGAAGTTCCATCTCTTAAGGTCGTTGAGGATGTCTGTCAGGAGGGGTGCGTAGTTTTGTGCATATATATCTCTAGCTTCAGGTGTAACCCGGAGCCCGAGATATGTCATATATTCCGTGCACCAGTGGAACGGATACCGGTGTTGCAGGGTGGCGCATTCCTCTCCCCTGACCGTCACATTCAAGACCTCGCATTTAGGCTGGTTGAGCTTAAGTCCCGATAGTGCTCCATATGTCCGGAATTCACTCATGAGTAGTGGGAGCGACTCAAGGGGTTCGGCTAAGAAGAACAGCATATCGTCCGCGTAGGCGGCTACTTTGTGTTCCTGTGTCTTATGTGTAAGGCCCAGGATCCGGGGGTTGTTGCGGATTTTATCAAGGAACGGTTCCAGGGTGAGCGCGAACAAGAGTGGCGAGAGTGGACACCCTTGCCTGGTTCCGTTTCGAATCTCGAAACTGTCCGTGAGGGCTCCATTTACTCTGACTCTGGCATTTGGTTGATGGTACAGCGTCTGGATCCAGGTCATCATTCCCTCCCCAACACCGACCCTCCTCAGCGTCTCCATCATGAAGTGCCAGTCCACCCTGTCGAATGCTTTTTCGGCATCCGTGGATAGTAACAGTAGCTTTTTCTTCTGGTGTTTCGCCAGGTGTTGTAGCATGAAGAGCCGGAGCGTACTATCTCTGGCTTCCCTGCCCGGGATGAAGCCTGTCTGATCAGGGTGGACCAGTCTAGGCATGAAGGCCTGCAGACGGAGGGAGAGGATCTTCGAGAAGAGTTTTATGTCGGTGTTGATGAGGGAGATTGGGCGGTAGTTACCCACCTGTTCCGTGTTCTTCCCTGGTTTAGGTATCACTGTGATCGTCGCTGCCAGGGACTCCTTGTGAAAGGGAGCTCCATCACGTAGGTTGTTAAGGGCCTTCACCAATCTTGGAAGTAGGTCGTCGCTAAACTTTCTGTAGTATTCCACCGGGAACCCGTCCGGGCCCGGCGTCTTACCGTTTTTGGCCGATTTTAGGGCCAGCTTAAGTTCACCTTCAGTGATAGGTGCTTCAAGTCCATCCGCTTCTTCCGGGGTGAGGGCGTCCGGATTGAACCCTTGTAGGTATCTCGTGGTTTCGATTCTCTTCTGTGCGGTGTTGGTGTCACCATCTGTGTCAGGGATGTTGTATAGTTGTGAGTAGTACATCCGGAATTCGTTTGCAATGTCATCTGGGAATTGTGTAAGCTTACCCTGTCTAGTGCGCAGGGTGTGAACTTGCGCCTGTTTCTGCGGGCCCCTGAGCATCTGAGCGAGAAGTTTGCCCCCCTTGTTAGCGTGCGTGTAAAAGAATGCTTTTGAGCGTTGCACCTGTCTCATGTGGTTGCGTTCCAGGGTGTCTGTGAGTTGTTTTCTTTTCAGGGTCAGCTCACGGTAAGTTGGGTCGTGTTGGGTTCTTTTATGTAACTGTTCCAGGTCCGCTATCTGCTTGGTGAGGTCTTTAATCTGTGCGCCTGCCTCCTTCTTTTTTTGTGTGGCCAATCTGATGAGGTGGCCCCTCAGAACACTTTTGTGCGCCTCCCAAATGGTCATGTCTGAAACGTCTTCTGTGGAGTTCTCTTCGAAGTATCGACGAATGTGGTCGGCTATCAATGTTCTCGACGGTATATCTTGGAGTAAGGTGTCGTTGAGTCTCCAAGTCATCCTAGCCGGGCGATATAGAGGTGACTCTAGTTCCACCCTCACTTCACTGTGGTCCGACCAGGGAGTCGAATGGATGCTTGCCTTTCGGAGGAATGTGAGTCCTTCCTGCTGTATGCATATGTAGTCGATCCGGGAATATCTATGGTGTAGCGTGGAGTAATAGGTGTAGTCCCGGTCCGCAGGATGGAGTGCCCTCCATGCGTCTGTCAGGCGAAGTGTTCTGAGGGATCTTCGAATAGTTTGCAGGGCCGAGTCGGGGACACAACTCCGTCCCATGGATGTATCGACCAGAGGGTCTAGTGGGACATTTAGGTCGCCTCCCATTATCAGTACTCCCTCTGTGAAATTGGCTAACTTTCTCAATGTCCTACGGAGGAAGCTGGCTTGTCCTGAGTTCGGGGTGTAGATGTTTGCTATTGTATACGTCCTTCCCGCTAGGATTCCTTTGACGAAGACGTATCTGCCGTTACCGTCCGACTGATGGTCCGTGGGCACGAACTGGAGGTTAGCTGCGATCAGGATAGCTGTCCCTGTTTTTCGCATTGTGGGGTGATTGCTATAGTAATTTAGTGGGTAATGTCGGTTTTTGAGTAGCGAGTTTGCCTCCTCTCTCAGGTGCGTCTCCTGCAGGAGAGCGAACGAAACGTGGTGTCTCTTGAGGGTTCTTAAGAGGTGCGATCTCTTTTCAGGGGTGTTAAGGCCCCTGCAGTTCTGAGTCGTAATGATCAGGGGTGCCGGGGAGTAGGCCATTGCCGTGTCTCACTCGTCGGTCAGCTGCGTGCGGTCTAATCCCTACCTCCAGCCAGGGGTCTTCACCTCTTGTGTGCGGGAACGGGGCCGGGGCCTGCCGGATCAACTGCCGTAGGGCGGCGGGGTGAGAGAGCTGGAGCAAAGGAAAGGAGGGAGGGCACAAAGAGGAGAGAGAGAGGCAGGAAAAAAAAAGGGGGGGGGGGGGCGGGGGGCCAGGTGAGCACCCCCCGGGGCGTCCAGCGATGAGTTAGAGCGCTGTGGGTATGAAGTCCCTCGTGACACCGCGTCACAGACGTAAGCCGTTTGTGGGGTGTGTCTCCGTAGGTGCTTGTGTGCCTACTTGTGTTGGTTGTCCCCTGAAGTGTGTGTGGGTGATTAGTGTGGTGGTGAGAGTGTGTGCGCGGCTGTTATGTGGGGTGTGTCCGTGTGTGTGTATACCAACTTATGTGGTGGGTGTTGGTGTACCCTCCTGTATATAATGAGGTCCCGTGTAACTGGGTGGGTGTCCAGAGCCGTACCACTACACGGTATATACCGGAGTAGCCGCGGCTGTGGCCCCCTCAGTGGTTCTGGTTTACACGGGCTTAGTTCGGGTCGTGGCCTATGCCAGGTCGAAGTGGTGCAAGGGCGTGTCTGGAAGTCTCAGGTGGATGACCTGTCCCGCTGAAAGCATAGCGTCTTGTGTGCACTTTGTTGCTGTTGTTACTGGCGGTTATGTACTCTCCCTCCGGGTCTATATCAGCACTATCTAAAATTGCGTCTGTAGAGTCCCCCCCGTCTGGTGGTCCGGGTTCCGCTGGGGCTCATAACCAGTCGGCTCTCGAGTGGCATCGGGTGAGTCAGAGTCAGTCAAGTTAAGTGAGGCTAAGCACAGGTCGTTATAGTTCGTCGCCGTCTTGGTGGTGGGGACGTGCCGTCCAGGCGTCGGTCGGTGATAGTGGGCGTGATTCTTGGGTGCCTGTCTCTGCAGTGCGAGTGCGGTCTAGAGTGTGGGATAATCTGCGTTAAGTGTGGGGTTGGCTGAGGCGTCTAGGCTAGGTCCAGGGTGTGTGTCCGGGGCGTCACTGGGTATGGTCACTCCATCTATGGTACCTGTCCTATCCGGTGACCTCGTGACCTTCCTGTGTTGAGTACAGTGCTCGGTGGGCCCTATATCGTACATCTACCTGTCCCATCAATATGCATTTTCATCCTCTCCCACCCTCGCCCACCCGCCACAAGCATTTTCCCCCCTCCAACATTCAGCATTACCCTGATCCCCCTCCCCCACATTCCCAGTCCTCTAGTAGAGCCTGGAGTAGCATCAGGCTGTGTCCTTGGGTTAGCGGTGGTTCGGGTGTAGCGGCACTACAGTATAAAGCGGCAAGGTCCCATTTCCCAACTCTCTCCCCCCCTCCCAAGGAGCGTCTAGGATCCCTCCCTCTCTAAACAATAGAGCCAAGTTGTCAATGTCCCAGTGGTGCGTAGGCACTCCTGACCTCGTCAGGTAGGGGAGATGGCGTCGGGTGGGTGGCGTCAGTCCTCATGGATTCAGTCTATGCCATCATCACTAGTGTGTGGTTTAGGCGATTAAAGTCATTAGTCCCGGGTCAAAGTCAATACGTGTCAGAGCAATAATATAAATGTACTTAGCTGTTACGATCTCAGTCGCAGGGATGCCTCGGTCCTACCAGCCGGGGGAGATGTCAAAACGTCCGCCTTAGTGCCAAACCGTTAGTCAGCCTGCTGGGCCGGGTTGCGTGGCCGGTGCGCCGGCGGTCTGTGCGGCGAGTCTTCTCTGCGGCGTCGTGCAAGTCTTTGTGCCATCGGGCCAGGGCGTGGTTCTGTCGGACGCAGGATCCAGTCTTCAACCTCCGTGGGCGGCAGGCCTAGTCGCCTCAGGAATATCGGCACTTCTTCAGGCCACCGGACCGGGATCCATTCGTTATCTTGGCGGGCCAGTAAGCTAAAGGGGAAGCCCCACTTATAGGGGATGTTGCGGCTCCTCAGAAGTTGGGTTACCGGCCGGAGTGCCTTGCGGGCCTCAAGAGTGAGGGGTGACAGGTCCTGGTAGAGGGCCACTTCCGAGCCTTGAAACGGCCAGGACTGTTTGGAGCGGGCCTTGGACATTATTAGTTCTTTTAGTTTAAATTCACGCAGGCAGCAAATAATGTCTCTTGGGGAATTGTCGACGTTTCTCGGTCTTGTGGCCCTGTGAGCTCTGTCGAAGTGGATGTGTTGTGGTGCATCTGGGCCTAATATACCTTTGAAGAGAGCGGTAAGTACAGCCTCTACGTCTTCTTCTCCGTTGGATTCAGGGAGGTTGCGCACTCGTATATTAGATCTGCGCCCTCTGTTATCCAGGTCCTCGGCTTGTCTTCTAAGGTGCAGCAGGATAGTCCCCTGTCGGGTAATTGCTAGGTTGTTAGCCTCTATGCGGCTAGACATTGCCTGTTCTGAGGCCTCCAGGGTCTGAATGCGGCTGCCATGTGCTGCCAGTTCGCTTCCCAAAATGGCGACCTCCGCTCTAATTGCTTCATGGAGCGTGTCTGAGGTGCTTTTGAGGTCGTCCTTCATGGTTGCAGTAAGGGCCCTGATATCTGCTCTTATGTCCGCTAGGGATAGGGCATGGGGTTCCGTCTCCGGCGGTGAGTGCTGGCTGTCGGCCATCTTGGGGCCTTGTGCTCCGCGTGGCTGGCTGCTCGGTGTTTGTAAGTAGCCGTCCAGGGAACCGGCGTGCGGGCTGTTCAGCGGTCTCCTGGGGGTCTGGTGGGTGTCTGCCCGTTTGGTGCGCCCCATCGGGAGAGTATTGCTGCGTTTAGTGCTGCTTATAATGCTGCGCGGGTCGGAGCTCCGAAGTTAAGCGTCCATCTCCGACGGCTTCCAAGCCACGCCCCCCCTGGACATGTTTCTTAACAGTTTATCCGATACCCTCTTAGATGACCTAGCTGCTAGGGATCTGCCAGAGGCATTGGATGAACTTATCACCTATCTTACTCACATAGATGAGAGACCGAGACATAGACAGAACACCAGAAAGACTACATAGAAGGAGAGTGGCAAGTGGGGACATCTCAATTTTGTCTTGCCCCGAAAGGCCAGAAAACTCCAGAACCTAAGGTCCCATGTAGGACAGGCCTTGGATGTTCTTAAGTTCTTAACAATTCCTCCATGATCATAAAATCAGATAAATGGCTTCTACCTACCACCTTTAAAATGGGAGGGGAAAGGTTACCCATACTCCTGCTTTTATTGACTGAGGCAGCTGAACTTTTTTTTTATATAAAACTTTCGCTAGGAAATATATTCTTCCTCTCCAAGAAAGAACAACACCATTGGTCGTAGAGGCCAAATATGATAGAACTTACCATCACTAAGGAAACTATTCCAGTTCTCATGATGGTTGTTATTCTTCACAAGGAAATCGTTATTGTTAGACCTATTGTTGGGTCAAAACATTGCTGCTCATTTTGTGACAATAAATCTGCCTGCGGCTTTCACATTTGGAGTGCCTGTGAATCCTTCTTATTGCTTTATTTAAACCAGGGCTTAAACATTTTGCTTTGAATCTAGGCACCAGCTAAAAACGTTAACGATAAAAATAAAATTCTTAACCCCTTAAGGACACATGACATGTGTGACATGTCATGATTCCATTTTATTCCAGAGGTTTGGTCCTTAATGGGTTAAAGGAACACTATATTCACCAAAACCACTACAGCTTAATGTAGTGGTTCTGGTGTATATAGCCTGTTCCTGCAGGCTTTTCAATGTAAACACTGCCTTTTTCAGAGAAAAGATAACTATATAGCTCCCTCAACCTCCAAGTGCACATCAGTTCCAGCCAGATAATGCCCTCACATCCCCCAATCACATCAATGCTAGACAGACAGTGCCCTTGCATTATATAATCCACCGGTCACAACCAGATAGTGAACTCTCCCGCCATGTACTATGTAAAAAATGGCTGAACTTATAGAGTTGATTGACAGGAAGCTAAAGTGGAGGTTCTTAATTGCATTCAAAAACCAACACTACACATAAATGCATGCTTGCATTCAAATTCCAACACACTCCTACATTCACGCATGCATACGCCATACAAAAACATGCATACGCCATACAAAAACATCCTAACATTCAAACACACAAACATTGCTCAGTGCTTAATACAACCCTGCAAGCACATGAAAATGGTAGAGCCCCAGCTGTCAAAGCATTCTCTGTGCTCACCGCGAGTTCTTAATGGCGAATTTAGGTCCAAATGACAAATTTGCCGGATTGAATTTGGCGGGTAATTATAACAAAATCAAACAGTCTGATAAGGTTTTCTATAACCCCCAAATCATAAGGAATTCCACTATGACGTGGGCCAATAGAAATTAAGTACATGTAATGGTACACTCCAGTCATGACATGTCTCGGGATGTTCATACTGATCCAATGTACAAAAATTCTAAATTAATGAATTAAAAAAAAGTAAAACTCATAAGTGTGGAGCCGTATCCGGCTTTGTAGAATGTGCCCCAGATGCCTATTCAGGCTTGGATATCCAAAGGAGAAAGGGATGCAGGAATTGTCAAGATAAAATGACATTTATTAATTAAAATACAATTTCTAACTATCATAAAAGCATGGACTAACGTTTTTGCCTTTCACAGCTTACTGTACAAACTGTTAATTTAACTAAATGGTTGTGTATCATTTTTGCTCAAGGTGATAAGCGAAACACCCATTTGTACACACTTTTTAGTACTGCACTCACTAACAAGAAGTGTAAACACACCTCCCATTGATATGAATCTGTTTTCCCCTGTATTACTCATATTAGAGGGTATAAACTGATTTGTTTGTTTTATTTGAATCCAATTCCTGCTTTAGATGCCACTACAAGAAAAGATAGCATCTCACAAGGAAGTCACTCTACTGTCTAAGATGAAGCACCCAAACATTGTAACGTTCTTCACTGCATTTGAAGGTATTGTTTAAAGTAGAATTGTCACTTGTGTTGAATTGGCTCAGGAGATCTTCCATAGTGAGGATTACTTGGGGATGGAGTTACAACAAGGATATTGTCTTGCTGCTGGAAGAGGGGAAATAATCTAAAATAACAATGGAACACTCCAGGGTTACAAATATATGTATTTATTTATAACATGTAAGTAAGTGTTCCTTTGAATAGAAAGCCTGATAGGTCAGAGATTGGTTAGAAAGCTTAAATTCTTGAATGTTAGAAGCACCGGTGTCAAATGATGCAAAACAGGAGGCATTCATTGGTGTAATATATCTATTTTATTATCGTTGATACTTGCTTGATGCATATTGATTATTGACGCATTGAAAGGACATACCAAGCACTATAACCAATTAATGCCAATTGGCTCCCTAATCCAGTTTGCTGGCTCCATGAGACGCAGGAATCCGGTCTGATTAGCTTTATAAATAATGAGAAAATTAAAAAGATAAATCCACCTTGAAGTATCCAGTTAATCTTGTCAAATTGTAACCCAGTTGTATTTCCTTCAGGATTTATTAAACTCCCAAATAGTCTATAGAGCCAACAATACATAATGGGGTAATTTTTTTTTAAACACAGAATTCTAGTGAATTAAAAAAACTGAATTGCAATATAAAAGTTGCAAGTGTAGGAAGGATGGAGATTTTTTTTTATAGAGCAGCACTTTTTGAATATTTTGCAATAGTTTTAAATTCTCTATAAAATCCGTTGGTTTAAAAATAAACTCCAGTATGTCAATATGTACAGTACATAAACACAACTATTGTTCTACAGGTGGTTTTATTATATTTTCCAGAAATTAATTATCTTTACATTGTCATGGAATATTGTGATGGTGGAAATCTGATGAACAAAATAAACCTAAACAGACTACGACGGGTCCTGTTTGAAGAAGATCAGGTAGTCATTGTACAGTTTATATATTATACACTGCGTTGGAGTTTACTCGTTTTTTTATTTTTACAATCTTGCTATTTCACCTAAGGTTTGCAAGTCACAGCCAGCTCATCATTGCTCCATTTTTATCAAAAGGCATCCCAAATTAGATCATCACTGATCTAAAAGGAATGGAACCTGGTTCTTCTAGTATTATAGCAATCATTTTGTCAATGATTATTGGTGGCTTTAGCCCACCAATGAAGGTCCAGTACCTTAGTCACATGTATTCAAGCTCCAGAGATCTCCAAGCTCCCCTGCTCTCATACTGTGATATCTCCACCATAGCACAGGGCCAGTGCATCTCACTCAGTGTACCCATGTTAATAACCATGGTGTTCGGTTTAGATGTTAGCAGTTGGGTTTAGATTTGGTGTTAGAGACCTGAATATGTTTAGACCTCATAGGTCTTTGTTGCGTATGAAGCTTGGAAAAGGCCTGTTCAGGCCAAATGTTGCTGGGTCAGTCTTTGGACTAAGGATTTCTTATTTGTCTATTGTCCTGTGGATCTAAAAGTAGATGTCTCCTACTGTACAGTCCATAAATATCACATGTTTTACCATTGACCTACACTGTTAGGCATTGGGACTAGATACATTACCACATGCTAGTGACATATCTCGGTCCCAGGTTCATTCCAAACAAGGTCATCAAAACACGAGGACATAGTCTTAAATTAGAGGGGCAAAGATTTAAAAATAGTATCCGGAAGTATTACTTCACTGAGAGTGTAGTGGATGCATGGAATAGCCTTCCAGCTGAAGTGGTAGAGGTTAACACAGTAAAGGAGTTTAAGCATGCGTGGGATATGCATAAGGCTATCCTAACTATAAGATAAGGCCAGGGACTAATGAAAGTATTTTAAAAAAAAATGGGCAGACTAGATGGGCCGAATGGTTCTTATCTGCCGCCACATTCTATGTTTCTATGTTTTATCTGAGGTCGAAATATAAGTACCATTCAGTTGGGTATCAATAACATCTAGGTACCAGGGTGTACTTGGAAACTAATGTTGTGGATCAAACCAAGCGTTTGATCCACAACAGTTCGCGCCCAACGTGGGGCTCGAACCCACAATCTACTGTATCTCCCCCAGGGACGTTACCAGCATTCTAGGTGAGGCCCTCTGGCTTGAGACGCCATCTTAGCACATGGCATTCTTTACATTTTTTACACGATGGGAGGGGGTGTTTATAGCAGCCATTTTGAGCAGTTAATGAACACAGGATGGGAGGTGGTGCTCCAACAGCAATTCTAAGTAAATAGACATTTTACTAACATTAATTTACGTCCACAACACTAGCTACAAGTTAAATATACCTTTCAGGGTGAAATCCCTTTAACCCCTTAACGCCGTTACGGCGTTCTATGCCGTCGCGGCTTTAAAGGGCTTTAAAGCCGTTGCGGCGGCATAGAACGCCGTAACGGCTTGCAGCCCCAGGAGCAGAGGTGTACTCACCTCCGCCGCGATCCTCTTCTGGGGGGCTGTCTGAGAGCCCAGGCAGCCCCCCTCCGGCAAATGAGGCCCCCGGGGGCCATGTGATCGCTCTCAAAGAGCGATCACATGGCCCCCTATAGCTGGCTATGGATCTGCCAGCAGGGGGACTGTTTAAAATATTAGACAGTCCCCCTGCTGGTAGGTAGTGTAAAAAAATAAATATTAAAATGTTATGAAATAAATTAAATGCCTTTTTATATATATATAATATGTATATATATTATATATATAATATGTATATATATTATATATATAATATATATACATATTATATATATGTAACGTCATACGTAATGTATTTTAATATTAATATTAGTATATATATTAATATTAAAATACACTTAGAATGACGTTACATATATATAATATGTATATATATTATATATATAATAGATCTACATATATATATTATATATATATACGCATAATTACAATAATAAATAAATAAAATAATTAAATAAATAAATAAAATATTGAAACAAAATATAAAATAAATTATATATTCATATGTAATTTCATTCTAACTGTATTTTGTTATTAATATATATATATTGGAAACAGAATACACTTAGAATGACATTCTATATATATCTATCTATATATAAAATACAAATAACCGCAAATATATAGAGAGAGATAAATACATATAATTACATAAAAGATTACATTAGTATACACGTAGAATTTATATACCTATAAATGCATATATATTAAAATTCTACGTGTATATTTAAGTAATTTTTTAACATAATTATGTCATTTGATTAATTAAAATTTGATTGACATGCCTGACAACACAGGGAGAAAGTGCAGAGAATTTAATTCGCATGCACTATATTAGACCCTGTAACTCTCCAAGACACCATAAAACCTGTACATAGGGGGTACTGTTTTACTCGGGAGACTTCGCTGAACTCAAATATTAGTGTTTAAAACTGGTAAATTGTATTACAACGATGATATTTTAAGTAAAAGTGACGTTTTTTGCATTTTTTACAAACAAACGGCACTTTTATGGACTATATTATTGTTGTAATATGTTTTACTGTTTTAAAACACTAATATTTGTGTTTAGTGAAATCTCCCGAGAATAACAGTACCCCACATGTACAGGTTTTATGGTGTTTTGGAAAGTTAGAGAGTCACATATAAGGCTTGCATTTCATTTTTTTGACATTGAAATTTGCCAGATTAGTTATGTTGCCTTTGAGACCGTATGGTAGCCCAGGAATAAGAATTACCCCCATGATGGCATACCATTTGCAAAAGTAGACAACCCAAGGTATTGCAAATGGGGTATGTCCAGTCATTTTTAGTAGCCACTTAGTCACAAACACTGGCCAAATATTAGTTTTTTGCTTTTTTCACACAAAAACAAATATGAACGCTAACTTTGGCCAGTGTTTGTGACTAAGTGGCTACTAAAAAAAACTAAACATACCCCACGTTCAATACCTTGGGTTGTCTACTTTTTCAAATGGTATGCCATTATGGGGGTAATTCTCATTCCTGGGCTACCACACCGTCTCAAAGGTAACATTACTAATCTGGCAAATTTCAATTTGAAAATGGAACGTTCTATATTTGACCCTGTAACTTTCCAAAACACCATAAAACCTGTTAATGGGGGGTACTGTTGTACTCGTGAGACATCGCTGATTACAAATATGTGCATTTTGTTGCCGTAAAACCTAACAGTATTATGACATTTACAGCTAAAATGTGAGGCGGAACTACAAATTTAAAAAAAAAATTCAAATTTCTCACAGTTTTTTTTAATTTTATTCATAATAAATTGTTTCAAATACAAATATTTTATATGAAATGAAAGCCCTGTTTCTCCTGAACAAAATGATATATAATAAGTGTGGGTGCATTTAATATGAAAGAGGGGAACTACGGGTGAACAGACATATAGCGCAAATTCCAGTTTTTGTTTACGTTTTGTTTTGATCAGAACGTGTACTATTGACTCCGTCCTGAAGGGGTTAAATTATTATTATTATTATTATTACCCTTTGTTTTCATTTGTACCAGAACTTTGTAGATATTTAGTTTTACACCTCTGGGTGTTATTCAATTACTGCTTGTAGTCAAACTCAAACTTGACAATTATTTTTTAAACCAGTAATCAAACACCTTTAAACAATACAACGGGCAAAATAAAGCACAAAAACTTTGAAAAGTATGTAAACTCACTATGAACTTGGTCAGATTGCATTGTTGAACATGCATCTCAGCTAGGGGAGTTTCATTAGCCTCCCCTTACCATCTTACCCACCCCTCTCTCTGCTTCAGACCAGTCGACTAATGACAGAAACAGGAAAGAAGAAAGGACCACAGGCACTCCAAATTGAAACCGTATGCAGATGTATTAGGAAAAAATGCAACGCCAAGCAACGTTTCGACCAACAAAGGACTTTTTCAAGCCAACCTTTGTTGGTCGAAACGTTGCTTGGCGTTGCATTTTTTCCTAATAAATCTGTATACGGTTTCAATTTGGAGTGCCTGTGGTCCTTTCTTCTTTCGTGTATAATTCTGGGATTGCTGGTCCTGATCCGGAGCACCCTTGGCCGCTGGGATTGAGTGCGGTTCCCACCATCTACTTTGTGTAATGACAGAAACAGGGCATCATTGTGCAGCAGCAGGAGAGACAAACACGATACTGGAGCCTGCTCTGCATGAATCACACTGATTAGACTCCCTGTCTTCTACCTTTGCATCAACTGGACATGTGTAAATCTGCCAGACATGTCCAGTGCCCTTTTCCAGCATTCCTAGGGATAGGACAGTGATTAGATCAGTGCCCCCCCTGGATTGGGTGTGGAAAGCATAAGAAAGAAGAAACAGGTAAAAATGAAAATAAATAAATCATAATAGCCTGCAGAGTGAGCCAACTATATCATTTAAAAGTAAAGCTTTTGAATGAAAGTTGTCTCAAAATTATACATGTCTCTTTAAGTGAGTGTAAGCCCCTGAAATAGTTATTTCTAATTAATTGCTCCAAGTTGGGTTGCTGAATGTGTCACTATACCACAACTCTATCAAAGCCTTGTCAATCAATCCATGCTTCTATTATCCTTTTGCAGGTTTATGTAGCATTTGAACATTCAATTAATTGGTTCTAATTTTGTGTCAATATGTATGTTTCTGTTAGAATACAATGTAATTCAATGGGTTCATAATAAAGGGACACTATAGTCACCAGAACAACTACAGCTTATTGTATTTGTTCTGGTGAGTATAATCATTCTCTTCAGGCTTTTTGCAGTAAACACAGTTTTTTTTCCCCAGAGAAAATGGAGTGCTTACATTATAGCCTATGGATACTGCCTGTGGCCACTACTCAGATGGCTACTAGAGGTGCTTCCTGGCACAGTGCTGAACAGTGTGCAGCAATACCATTCAGTGTCTCCACCCTCTGCATGGAGACACTGAACTTTTCTGATAGAGATGCATTAATTCAATGCATCTCTATGAGGAGATGCTGATTGGCCAGGGATGTGTTTGACTTGTACTGGCTCTGCCTCCTTGACAGTCTTAGCCAATCCTATGGGAAATCATTGTGATAGGCTCAGAGAATAACATCTAATGATTTCAGTCAAGCAGGCAGATCAGGGGAAGAGCAAGCAGCAGCAGATTTGACTAAAAGTAAGATTTTACTATATTTTGGAGGGAAGGGGGAGCCAGGGGGTAAATGGTGGTTTAAACATTAAAGGGTCAGGAATACATGTTTGTTTTCCTCACGCTATAGTGTTTCTTTAACTGGCAAGAGATCTGGAAACGATATCTGCACCAACAGATGTACAACAGAAATGAAGCTATAATGTCTTGCTATTGGTTATTGTAACAGGATGTATTGTTGAGAACATCACAAGCTGTTTTAATTTTGGGGGATTTTTGTTACAGATCCTGAGCTGGTTTGTGCAGATCTCCTTAGGTTTAAAGCATATTCATGATCGGAAAGTCCTACACAGAGACATTAAAGCAGAGGTACAAGTTATATTACTCCAGATTAATTAATTAAAGCAGACTGATCGAAACCCGCAACACTAAGTGGTTTTCTGCATTTTTACTTCCTTAACAGAACATCTTTCTCTCCAGAAATGGGACTGTGGCCAAGCTGGGTGACTTTGGTCTGGCGAGATTGCTAAACTAGTAAGCAAACATGTTTTAGAACTTTATTAATCCGCATTTATTGTTATATATTGTGATCTATGTTCTAATAGTAAAGATCATTACATAACACAAATTGTCAACTTTAAAATATCCACATCTGCTTCAACATTCACTATCCCGAAGCACAAAAAAGTGTGGTACTTTTAAAGTTACCTGTAATATTTTTTCAGGATTTTCCATCCATTTTGAGAGATTTTATCTTTGTATAATAGATCCAACCTGGTAATAATGACGTGTCTTCATACAGATCCTCAAACCAGACTTGAGAATGGCTCATTGAGAGCCGATCCTGGGCGAGTGCACAGGACACACTGCACACAGTTTCTGAGGCACAAATGGGGATGTGGGGGGTTATCAAAAGGTGCAAGTCAGCAGCAAAACTACAGGGGTCATGAGTGCGATCTGTGGGCCAAGAAGGTGGCTCCCCTAGAAAAATGCACCTTTGTGTTTCTTTTTTTTTTAGCTTCTCCTTTCACACCTAACAGGAAGCAAAACAAAATCTATTCTAATACTTGGCAGGGATTTAACAGCACCTGCAATTAATTATACTTTGCAGGTGAAATAAAGTGCGTGAACTGGACTCCTCACATGCAGTCTCCACGCAACCTCCAAAATGTGGAGCACTGGCCCACACTACTCTCCAATTGCTCCATCCCAGGGCCCACACATAAACTTATATACATTGCAATATCAATAATCAACTTTAAAATAACACATTTCTCTGGTGCTAATCTTTCACATTACACAAAATAGGAACCTTGCAGTATTTGGGAGATATATAGATTCCATCCAGCACATTGCCCTGCTTTTAGTCACAATATTTACAGTAATTTCTATGCAATTTATACATTTGCTTATATCTTAATTTTGTATTTTATAAACTCATGCCTATATTTAATAGACTATTGGATTTTGCACAGCTTGGCGCTGGATCATTTTTGCTGTAATTAATCAATATGTCTTAATTCAGACAATTTCACAGCATGTACAATCCTGCAAGTATAATATTATATATATGTGTCTATTCTAACATTCTATGTTTTATTTTGTTTTCAAGCTCAATGGAATTGGTTCGTACTCAAGCAGGAACGCCAGTTTATCAATCTCCTGAAATCTGGCAAAATCAGCGCTACAATAACAAGACGTAGGTTGTGGACGTTTTTATATTTACAGTTGACTTTGCCTTTTATATATTGCATTTTATACCACTGTCTATATTTTTCTTCTTCATTAAATTGTATTATATAAGGTGACAGTTTATTTTTTTTTCTGTACACCGGTAATTAAACCTTTAAAGTTATTAATATTCAAAAGGCTAAAGGTAGCCGTTCTTCAAATGATGTATAATTTAGGCATTACACTACAGATGTTGTCTTAAAAAAAGAGTGATTCTCTTTTCAAACAAAAACTATTTGTATTTAATTGTACATTAATTAACCATACTTAAATTTTTTTTGGTGTTTGCCTCTCTAAAACTTTTAAATACGCCAAAAAACCCAAGGATATTGGGCTGTTTTATGGACCTATCAAGTACTGGTTTTATATACTTGTGTGTGTTCGAAGTTTCTCATTGTCAAATCAAACTGTGCTATATAGCAGATAGTTCTGTAACACATCCCATCTATCCGCTCTATTTACTAAAGCCTGATGGCCATTTTTTTTACTTTGTGTGGCAGGAAACGTTTCCTTTTAGGCCTGTCAATTATAGCTGCAATTTCCACGCTTTCATAGTATTAACTCCAGGGAAATAGATACACTACTGAGCTCAATTACATTTGAAGCCAGTCTGCGGGGCATGATAGTAAATCTCCTGGATATTTTAACTGACTATTCAGTATAGCTGAATTCAGCAGCGGCACGGCTATTTATGCCACCTCGTAAATCATGACATAAGTGCTTTAGAGCTCCCAGTTCCATCTTTTTAATTAAATATGACTCTCTCCATGGAGTGATGTAGCTTGGTTGTTTAGATGGTCTTCAAAAACAGCAGGAATGGTTACTATAGTTTGTGAAGGACCCTGAATGGTCAGACTGTTAAAATGGTGCATGACTAAAAACATATGCATGTAAACCCTAAATGTACCAAATGTACCAAGAGGAATGTGAAGACGGGTTACCTTGAAAGTTAGGGTGTGCTGAACAGCACTGAGAAATAAGACAATTAAGTTGTACGTTTTAACGTTAAAATATAATTCTAACCCTAATTTTTATGACTCTAAATTTAACCACTTCCTAAACATAACCATAACTGATTTGTTGCCCAGATTGAGCGCAGGGCTCTGTTCATAAACCACCCAAAAAGCTCACCTTCCTCCAGGATAAAAATCCAGATGATGGGCGACCTCTGTTGGCTAGAAAGGTGACTGCAACAGTTTTGCTCATAACTTTCAATGGGCTAGCCAGGGTGAGTGACTGACTGATTTAGGAATTAAAAAGATTTAGTTCTATGTAACCAAATGCAGAAAGTATCCATACAATACCCATATAAAATATGAAATGCATGACTGATTTTAATATCAATGCTTGAAAATAATATTGACTTCTAAATAAATTAAACTTTTTCTTTTTTTTTACTTTTTTCCAGGGATATCTGGTCTTTAGGATGTGTACTATATGAATTGTGCGCACTAAAGCATCCCGTAAGTATCTAATTTACATCTAGATATAAACACAATACATAGGAAAAGCATAATGTGTGAATTATTATTAATAATGTCTATTTTTAATATATACTGTTAGAGTGTATTACAATAGTTGCATCTATGCAAGATCTATTTTATATTAGCATTTTTTTTTAGAGACAGATGTGTAGCAGCCACACATGCGTATATGCAATAGTTGTTTCAGACAAATAAAATAAAAAAAATTCATCGAATCTCAAGTTGAGCAATAAATACATTTTTTACGTTTATTTTTTCGTGAATAAAACCCTCTTGCCAGAGCCATTTGCTTATGTATTGAGCTGCTGTAAAACTTTCAGTTAAAAGATGAACCTTCTGTATCTCATAAATTCCTGGTAAATATACAGCTGTACTCTTTTTCTTTTAAATATCTCATCTTTTTCCACGCTGGCATGAGATATCAAGGTGGAAACAAGATTTTTGGCAAGAAGACAAGAAGATTTTTGGCAAGAAGATTTTTCATGTGTAACTTGGCTGAATTAGAATTTAATCTCTATAGTAATTACTGTACAATTATTTTTACATTTTGATAAAAGGTACACTACAGACACCGATACAACTTTGATAGGTTTATGCCTCATTAATATGCTGTATTTTTTTGGCATGCTCAAATCTCTATAGTTCTTGCACAAAAATAAATGAATGTTTTGCAGAATACTGCATCATAAGCCCGCCTCTTTGGCTACACCCCCTCACTCCAGAAAAGGACTTCCTTATCAAAAAAGTATACACACAGCTCAGTATATAGTAAGGAGGCATAGAGTAAGTAGATCACTACCTGTTTGTAGTTTCTCTGGCTGCGGTGAGGTTGTGATTTACAAGCAGCTCACTCAGTGCATACATTTAAAAAGGAAGTATATCTGGTATGAGGAGGCATGGCTTATTGTACAGCATTCTGCAAATAATTTATTTTTAAGGATTCGAGGTAGAACCTTAAGGCAGAAAAAAGTACAGTCGAAATGTAATTGAAGCCTTAAACACGAAGTTGGGGTTAACCCATAGTAAGATGAGATCAAACACAGGAACAAGAAATAGAAGCCATGCCAGACAACAACACTTAAGTGCACACATGTATATATGTACTGAAAGGCAAGTAAATACTTCCACAAACCTCTGTACTGCCCCTATACAAGGAGGTAGAGCACACCCTTATCCTTACAGGCAGCTAAAATAGAACTTCAGAACATTTTTAGTATTCCTGTGACAGAACGCCAAGGGTCCCTGAAAGGGGTTTGTGATGGTAGCATTTGAAAAGCAAACTAGTCATTTACTTGATAACTCTGCAGCGCCCTATACTGGCTCAATGAAAGTGAACATTTCCATAATGCTGTAATGCAAATTAGGGCAACTAAATACGTAATTAAATGCATATATTGTTGCTTTTTATTGTTTTTTAAAATAATACTTGTATTATATAGTTCATGTAGTAACTAGAAAAGCTAAAATTTCTGGGGAAATTGTGTGAAGTGTTCTTGCCTCCACCAGTAGTCTACAACTAGGGATCGAGCGTTTATCGGTTTTACCGATATTATCGGCCAATATTCGGTATTTTCGGCAATATCGATATTGGCCACTAAAGATATCGATATTGCCGATTATTGATAGAGTGAGAAATGCATTTCAACTTTTATTTATTTATATAGCACATTTAATTGCAACGTTGTTGCCCAAAGTGCACATTTTGCCATTCATTCCTTTGGGACCAATTTCGCCACAAGAACGACAATATTCCGTGAACCATTCGGCCAAATGTTCCACAAAGTAATAGCAATCCAAACGGGAACAATCCGCACGTTTCGGTAGATTACTGTCTATGTAGTGTAAAAACTGTGGGAGGAGTTAAGGTGGTAAATTTGGCTATAATAAGCATAAGAGGTTGAGCTGGACAACCAGTACCGTGCTCTACAGTGGCATGCAGAGCAGGAATATTTAGAGATGGAGATTGACTGATCCCCGGAGGGCTATGACTTCGGCGGCCCAGCACGATTATGGGAAAGACTGTAGGATGCTGAGCTTTTTATTTAAAGGGGTGCTCAAATCTTTATAGTTCCACCTTCACGGTGGAATATTCACCAAGGTAGGACAGCAATGCTTGATTGTGTGCCAGCCCAGATGTTCGACCTGGAGTATATGTGGCCGGTCCCAACCAAGGGAGTGGAGATTTTTGGCCTCTGTCCCAGGTGACTGTTCCCAACAAAGGGAGCGGAGGTAGGTGACTTGGAATTCCCTCACCAACAGCAGATCACAATCAAGAAAGCGGAGATTGTCCGCCTCTCTCCCCAGCAACAGGAGGTAGAAGTTGTTGACCTCCAACCCCAACAACTGATTGCAACAATGCGAGAGAAGGTAGACGTAGTCAGCTTCTCTCTGCAGTGGCAGTGTGAGCTCTAGGGAGGTGTGGTTAACATCATCACTCTCCACTGACAAAGTATGTACCAGGGTGGGAAGCTGTGTGGGCTCTCTCCCCAGCAGCAGAATGAGGAGCTCACCACAATGATAGCTGAAGCACTGGCATTGGAACAGACTGCTGGCCTCTGTACCCAATGATTAAAAGAGGATATTTGTCCTATATTGGTGGAGAGGGCTCTGATCTTCACCAGTGTAATTCCAGGGTACTGGGCAATTGGTCCAGATCCCCAACTCTTAGAAGTCTTTTAAATACTGTCCACTTTGTATTCTCTTCAGCGGCTCATAGTACCTAAGGGAGAAGGTTTAGTTGACACTTCTCCCCAGAGGCAGTTACATACTACGAGAGATGACAAGATTAGCTGGATAAGTGACTCTGTTTAAACTGTATTGTATCCTTAACATTGTTTTTGCCTTGGAATTCACAAAATAAAAGTACTGACTAACCTGGGAGCCAACTGATTCAGTGTCTCCTCCCAGGTTAGTCTCCATTGGAAGGGGGGGGGTGGGGGGGTATATGGCAGTAGCTCCAGTGCTATGGCCTTTTGGTGAGGCTTGATGGCCAGCCTCTTGCCAACAGACTATGGTCCTGGTCCCAAGTGCCCCTGAAAGGTCGCTGCTCAACTCGCTATGGAAGAGGGGCAAGATGCAAAACCAAAATCAAAATGGGACTGCCCAAGTGTGCAGAGTGCTTCATTCATAGTAGGCGTGCCCCATGGGGCGGAGCCACTTGTTAATGTATGCAATATAGGGTTTTAATTGGTGCCTTTTAAAATGAAAGAGCTCAAGAGCAAGGAAAAAAGTACTAATAATAATTGGCTCTATATAATTCCCTGAAGACAGTATATAAGGGGCTTTGCTAAGCCTCACACAGTGCAGAAATATCAAATATACCCTCAATTAATAACACCTATCTCCATTTCTTTCTTAAAAAGATCATATAGATAATACAAACATAGAATACTTTTCTATCTGCAATATATATATATATACACAATACAGGTAGGTAAAATGGAAGATACGAGACAGCACCATTAAGTAGGTACAGTGTGTTATTGTGTATAAAGATTTGAGTGTGCGAAAAAAAATATAGCATATTAATGAGGCCTAAAGCTATCAAATGCATTAAAGTTGTATTGGTATCCAGAGTGTCCCTTTAACCCCTTAAGGACCAAACTTCTGGAATAAAAGGGAATCATGACATGTCACACATGTCGTGTGTCCTTAAGGGGTTAAATATCCGTGATGATTGCAGCAAACCGTCTTGTTTATTACTATTTATGTAATCACTCATTTTTCTGGTTTATCCTAAAGTTTGATGCACCGGAAATACCTCAACTAAAGTCAAAGATCTGCAGAGGGTTTTTTGAACCAATTTCTGCAAAATATTCCTATGATTTGAGGGGCCTGATATCTCAGCTTTTGAAGATATCGTCATGGGATAGACCATCTATAAATTCAATATTAAAGAAGCCATTTCTTGAGAAGATGATAAAAAGATGTTTGAGTCTAGAGGTGAGTGTGTGCCTCTAGTGTCCATAAAGAATTCCATTGGACCTTTGGGAGTAAGTAATACAAAATACTTTGTTGCTTTTTTTTTTTTTTTCTTTCTAATTCAGGAGGAATTCAGTCACATGGCATTGCACAAACAGAAAGAATTGCCTCCAAAGCATCCCAGAAGTACTCCAACACCTAGACAGCCAGCAGGTAATACACTACAATACTGTTCACAGTATCTGTTCTTTACTGTAGTAAGCGCCATATTCAGCTCACAATCTATAGATATATTAATGGTTACTGAGATGAAGCACATTCATTATGTTCAGTAATTTTTATAGCAAAATTGGACAAAAATCAACGGACATTAGAGTTTCATTGTGTCAAGTTGCAGAGCTGTAACTTGGTTGGTAAAAGGAGTGCGTGAATAAACTCTATCATGCTTGTTATGTTTTTCCTAATTTGTTCAAGTGCTCCCCTCCTTGGGTGCATGACCTGAAGAGGGAAATGGCGAATGCTGCATATACTAACAAATTTGGTGCTGGCAAACACTCCTCCTCCTGATTTGCGTTGGCCGAATTCAATAGACAGATGCTAGTTTCCTGCAGTTAAGCGGATACCCGCTTTTATGGCACTTCCTTAAGTAGTTCAAATACGTGATGTCACACCCGCCCTTAAATTGACAACGTCATCTAGACGACCCCATTATATTACTTTTTGGAGTCGCAGAGATGATGTGGACCAATCCGAATATGTATAAGCCTATATAAAGCCTATCTGGGCCCATATTCAGTGCCCTATCCTGTTTTTTTTGCCTTGATACACATTTAGTGTTTATAGTAAACCCTTGGCTTATATTGAACTTTGAGTATTTCTGTAATCCTGACCTGGCTTATTTATTCGTTTATCCATAGTTCTATAATCCTTACCTTGGCTATTACTGACTTTTTTTTTCTTTATTTCTTACGTGAAGTCCGGTCACTCTGTTTGTGGGATTTGCCATTTCCTGTATGACGCTGTGACAGTCTTTGTGGCGCTTTTCGATGATGTGTACACACTTGTGGCATCATGGCCCTGTGTAACCAATCGAAACCCAGTACAGGGTTTATATACTTCTTGGTTGTCCTTGTTTCCTTGCCCTGTCATGATTTCTGTTTATCCGAGAGTGTGTTATTTTATTATTATTATTATTATTGCCATTTAAATAACGCCAACAGATTCCGTAGTGCTTTACAATATTATGAGAGGGGGGATTTAACTATAACTAGGACAATTACAAGAAAACTTACAGGAACAATAGGTTGAAGAGGACCCCGCTCAAACAAGCTTACAGTCTATAGGAGGTGGGGTGTAAAACACATTAGGACAGGTAATAGCAATCAAATAAGGTGGGAGTCAAGCAGAGCTGGAGGAAAGAGTAAAGTGCTGCCCTTTAGGAGACAGCAAGAGACAGGTATGTAAGGTAGAGGTTACTCTGGGAGGCCATAAGCTTTCCTAAGGAGATTAATTTTAAGGCACTTCTTTAAGGATTGAAGACTAGGGGAGAGTCTGATGGGGGTAGGCAGGCTATTCCAAAGGAAGGGAGCCGCCCGCAAGAAGTCCTGCAAGCGCGAGTTGGCTGTACGGGTGCAAACAGCGGTCAGGAGGTGGTCACGGGCAGAGCGGAGGGAACGAGGAGGGGCATACTTACGGATCTGTGAAGAGATATGAGGGCTAGAATTGTTCAGTGCTTTTTATGTATGGGTTAGCACTTTGAATTGACTCCTATAGGATACAGGAAGCCAATGTAAGGACTGACAGAGGGGTGAGGTGTGAGAGGACTGACTAGAGAGGAAAATCAGTCTAGCTGCAGCATTCATTACAGACTGTAGCGGGGCGATACGGCTTTTGGGAAGACCAATCAGGCGAGGGTTACAATAATCCATGCGGGAGATTACTAGAGCGTGGACAAGCCCCTTAGTAGCATCTTTTGTAGAAATGGGCGGATGCGGGCTATGTTTTTAAGTTGGAATCTACAGGATTAGGAGGAGGAAAGACAAGGAGTTAAGTTATATATAACTTATTATTCTGTTTTCTGACTTTGGATTGTCTGACCATACTTGATCTCTGTAACCCTGACCTTGGTTTGTATCTCGTTTCTGCGTACCTCTCTAATCCCTGATTTATTCTGTGTCTGCTTGTAGACTTTCTGACTATAATCTTAGTGTTAGCCCGGCCATTCTAAGGACTGGTACACATACCTTCTTTGCAATTACCTAGGTTTGTGTGTTAGTCAGGCTAATCCTGACACCAGGAATGTCCAGAATATTACTCTAGTTATTAGAAGCTGCTGATGTATCTATGTATGAGACAGAGATAGAAAATGGTGAGGATTCATAGATAGTCTTATATGTAATTTATAACCAGGAGGTATGGAAACACATGCGTGTTATCATTTATATAGTGCTAATTGCTTATTTTCCGTAAGGCCAAGAACACTAATTTTGGTACTTAATATTCTGTATCCAAATCCACCAAAGCACAAATCATCAGCTGAATAGGACCTTAATCCCGAAGTTGACCCCAAGCAAATTGAAAAACTGCCCAGAATAGCTAATCTTAGGAGCTCAGTATTAATGTTATATGCAGCCTTAGCATATATTTTACAGCCATAAAGGATATAAGAAACTGGGCTAAGATCAGAGATCCCTTGGTATATGACAGGTGAGATACTAGATTAAAAAAATAAAAATAAAACAATTTTTGTATGACAGCTGATGACCCACGCACAAACCGAAAACCGTGGAGACAGAACGCACCTGGGACAATGTGGAAGGACGATGTTTGTGGTAAGGGTGTTTTAGCTGTTAATAGTTTAGGAATATAGGGGGTGGGGATGTACAATGTTATTGCTGAAAAAAACATGGCATCAATGCAACAGAATTCGTGTCCATAGGTATTGATAAAATTACTCGACAAGAGAAAAGAACAGTGCCTCAGCTGAACTAAACATAATTATTATTTAAGGCAGATGATCTACTACAAAATAAAAAAGTATATATTTTTTTATTTTACATTTATCACCCTAGAATTCGAGGAGGTCATGTGAGAGGCTTTGTCTTTGCCGTAGCCAAGGAAAGTTGCAATTTAGTGTAGAAACTACTTTGACTTGTTCATACATATCATATAGTAAAGATCTCTTTAACCTAAGAAAATCTGTATCGTGTGTGTGTGTGTGTGTGTATATATTGTATTGAGACTTAACACGATAAAACTCCCAACAGTGCAAATATAAAAAAATACTGTTATGTCTCATCTACATATTTCAAGTTAGTCTGTGAAGTCCTCCTTATGCACAGAAATTCAAGAAATCATGTTTTCTCAACTATCCCAGAGTTCCCAGCTTCACATGCAAATGAGCAAAGACAGGCATAGTGTTTCTATACATTGCATTTCTGCAAATACCCATAGCAATTGACACTTTTTTTAAACACCGCTTTAATTTTTTTTTTTTTTTTTTTTAAATGGGACTATGATCGCTGATTTCTGTCAGGCAATGAGCTGTGTCCTGCACCACAGGGCTTAGGTCAGTGAAGAGAACTCCCTGCTGCAGGGAGTGACACCTATATAAGAAGTCAAACTTTTACCACCGGTTTAAATACTTACATGGGGGTTGGGGAGGTAAGGTGTTATGGCACCATAACCACTACAATGCTCTGTAGTAGCTGTGGTGCTTGAAGTGTTTTTTTAATTACCTACTCAGAACCAATGGTGGGTTATGTTTGTGTTTTTAATAAAAAACTGTGTCGAGGGACAATACATACAAGTTAGAATATTGACTAGCATTATTCCATACCATTTATTTATTAATAAAATATTTTACCAGGAATTACGAGAATTATCTCGTTTTCAAGTATCATACTGGGGAATTATAATTTTAAGGAATGTATCAATAAGCAGACCTGTTTAACTGCACTTTTTTTGCTTCATTTAACAAAATCTATGAGAGCAGAAAACATTCTTAAGCCTGTGCATAAACATTTCCCTTGTCTTTTTCTTATTTAGATGGGAATCTGGAGCAGCGGACTCCAGCTAAGAATGAAGTAGATGAAACCGATACAACATCAGAGGTTGAAGAGCAACTAGAACCAAGTTCAGATGATTACGACACGTAAGAACAATATTAATTAGAGATATTATGTGTCATTTTAAAGGTTTATGTCAGAACTCCTAATTGGTAAATATTGGTTGCCCTCCCCCAAAACACAAAAATATAAAAAAAAATGTTTTTCTCAAAGGCTCCTAAAGGAACCAATTTCTGTATTAAATAGATATGGAACCACAAGATGCTTTTTAAATGTTGCAACAGCAGCAGTTTCTGATGATCAGATAGTACTCAAGAGTTACCGAAGAATATTATTATGGAACACTCATTCCTTCTTAATCCAACACTTGAAAGAAAATTAAAGGAACACTTTAGTGCTGTATTCCTAACACTATAGTGTCTCTCTCCCCTCTATACCCTCAATGAATGGGCTAAAAGCTTACCTGTTTCTAGCTCCGAGATCCCTCTGCGCTGTCCCCGTCTCCTCCAATGTCAGAACCAGTGCCGCGGATTAGGCCATGGAAGAAAATGTTTTTTCTATGGGGATTTGCAAGATGTTGGATGTCCGCATGCATAGACTGAGGATGTAACATATAATTTTACAGGATCAAACCCCATGAAAATGCAGGAAGTGCCCCTACCGGCTGTCTGGAAGACAGTCTCTAGGGGCAGTCTTAACCCTGCAATGTAAATATTGCAGTTTTTCTAAAACAGCAATGTTTTAAATTACAGGGTTAAGGGGACAAGGACACTGAAACCAGGCCACTTCAATGAGATGAATTAGTCTGGGTTCCTATAGTGTCCCTTTAAAGGGAAAGTCCACAGTGAAGCTCACACTGTTGTTTTAATGCCTTATGGAGAGAAGTAAAGTAAGACAAAAAGGCTAAACACCACATGCACAGATGAGGAGTGAGTGTATAGATGCAGAAACCTTTTGCAGGTCACTGCAATAGTAATGAATACAGGTGTTCCTCATTTAGCGACCTACTTGTTTTACAACGGCTCACACTTACGACCAGGCATAAGTGCGAGCCGTCGTAGGGATTCTCTGCTCTGGTGCGCATGTCTATGTTCAGGAAAACTTCCCCGAACATAGAAGAACGCACCAGAGCAGGGAATTTCACTATTCTGTTCTCTGGGAAATTTCCCCAAGCATAGATTAGAGGGATACCCTGCTCTAGTGCGTTCGTCTATGTTCTGAGAGTTTTCCCCGAACATAGACGAACGCACCAGAGCAGGGAATCCCTTAACTCCTCACTTACCGAACAATTAATTCTATGACCAGGTTGTAAGGGTAGTGAGGAGCGTCTGTAAAATGAAGTTAATCAGGAACCAAGATCCTTGAACTAGCATATATAATTGTGGTACTTTGAATATCCCTGTAACAAACTTGCAGCTTATGTCTTTGTGAAGTTTAGTCATAATTGAAGATTATGCTAGCTTTAGTGTACTAATAATCTTAATTTTAATAAAGACAGGAGGCGAGTATTTTGCATATCTCTCTTTACTAAAACTCCATAGCAGTAAAGAAAGTGATAATAAGAACCAATCAAAAAACAGTAGGAGGTATAGTATTCCCAGTGAACAGGCTCCACCCCCTCTTTCAACTAGCGACATCGCAGACGGCAAAGTTCAAATAAAGTTGAGTCGAAACCAGTCTTGGGTCTGTAACAGAAGAATAAATCCGAATGTCTTAGGACCATCCATGTAGAGTATAGGGGAAAACTTGGGGGAATCAATCCAAACCAGTTAGGATAAACTTGGGATAATCCACATAGCGATAGTTGGAGGTCCACGTTGAGTTACGCTGAAACGAGAGTGTGGAATAGGTTAGGTACTAGTCGAGAGACTTTGAAAGCATGGGAGACATTCGTACAGTATTTTTATGTAAGATTATATAATTAAGTAGTAATATACAGGTAATACATAAATTTCTTACTAAAGAACCACAGGGCGTAATAGTCATGATCTAAGATATCTACAGAATATGTAGAACAGTCGAATATGCAGGGAGAGCGGAGACTAGTTCCCTGTAGAAGATAGGAGAATAGGAGAAGGACAGTATAGAAAAATTTGAAACCGAAAGGGTGGGTATGGGTGGGAAAATACTCGCCTCCTGTCTTTATTAAAATTAAGATTATTAGTACACTAAAGCTAGCATAATCTTCAATTTTATTACATGACAGGAGGCTTCGTATTTTGCATTTTTAACGCTGATGTAATAAGGAAAAAGCCGCGCAGGAGTTCGGTCTAAAGTAGAAGGTCCGGAAAGTGGATTCGCGGGACCAGTCAGCCGTGCGTAGGACATCTGATAGTGAAGCTCCGGCTATGAAGGCCGAAGAAGCAGCCGCGCCTCTCACCGAATGAGCCCCGAAAGAGGCATCCACGCCTGCCAGTGACAAGATCCAGCGTACCCATCTAGCGAGAGTGGTAGAGGAAACTGGATTGTGAGGTTTGACATAGGAGATCAGAAGTTGACCGGAGGGAGTCGGGCGGAGAGAGGCGGTAGCCGTCATGTAGCTGCGTAAGGTTGCGACCACGCACAATTGAGGTTCCGTGAGGAAAAAGGGGATAAAAAATAGTGGTAGAGTTAGATTTGGTGCGTCGGGAGACATGGAATGTCACCCCTTCAGGATCCATTGAAAAGGCATTGGCTTCGAAGGCTCTAACGTCGGATACCCGACGAAAGGAAACTAGGCAGAGCAATACTGTCATTTTGGCTGACAGTTGGTGGAGTGAGAGTCTGTCGTTAGGCGGCCATTCTCTTAAGAAGTTGAGGACGAGGTCCACATCCCATAGATGATTGTATTTGGGGGCCGGAGGGCGTTTGAGTCTCATGGCCCTCAGTAGTCTACATACCATAGGATCCTTGCCCACCGGAATTCCTTGGATGGGGATATGGGCCGCTGAGATCGCTGATCGGACTACGTTAATAGTCCTATAAGATTTTCCTGTTGTAAAAAGTGACGTCAGGAAGTTCAGGACGGTGGAAATAGGTGCCGTAAGTGGATTGAGGTCCCGTTCCAAGCACCAAGAGGACCAGGAGGTCCAAGCAGAGAGGTAGCATAGTCTCGTCCCCGGTGCCCACGACTCCCATAAGATTGTTCGCTGACTCGCCAGGTGCCCCGGAAAGAGTCCAAGCCACCAGGGAGAGTCTCTCCTCCATTATTAGCGGATGGGGGTTCCCCTTCGGATCCCTGAGGAGGGTCGGATGGGACGGCAGTAAAAGCGGATCTGCGTAGGATAGTGCTAGAAGGTCCGGGAACCACGGTTGACGCTGCCATAGGGGGGTAATCAGGAGCACAGAGATCTGGTGTGTCTTCAGATAGTGGAGAGTCCTCGCTATCATGGTGAATGGGGGAAATGCGTAGGCGCCGAAGGGGGGCCAGGTCTGGAGGAAAGCGTCCACTGCTCTGCATTCTGGGTCCGGGAGCCAGCTGAAGAAGTCTGGCGTTTGTCTGTTGTTGCGGGATGTGAAGAGGTCTAGATGGAAGGGTCCTCTCCTTCTCGAGAGGGCATTGAATATATCTGGATCCAGCATCCAATCGCTGCCGTCTCTCCAATGGCGAGAGAGCCAGTCGGCTGTTAAATTCATCTCCCCTGGGAGATATCCCGCCTTGAGGGAAATGTTGCATGGGAGACAGAAGTCGAACACCTCTTTCGTGAGTTCGGATAGGAGTCGTGAGCGGGCTCCGCCTAAGCGGTTGATGTAGCGGACGGCTGAGATGTTGTCCATCCTGAGGAGAATGCAACAATTTGATTTGTCCTTTGCCAGACTGCGTATGGCGAAGGAGCCTGCCAGGAGTTCGAGGCAGTTGATGTGTAGGTTGAGTTCCTGTGGAGTCCAGGTTCCCCCTGCCGATACATCCTTGCTCGTGGCGCCCCAACCCCAAAGGCTGGCGTCCGATTCCAGCACGAAATCTGGGGTTTCGCCGAAGATAGTTCGGCCGTTCCAGGCCTGCATGCTGTCCAGCCACCATTGAAGTTCCTCCCGGACTTCTGCCGTCACTGGTACAGGTTGATCGTAAGTGGGGTTCCGGCGGAGGAAGGATGCCTTGAGGCGTTGCATCGCCCTGTAGTGGAGCGGGCCCGGGAAGATGGCCTGGATGGATGCCGAGAGGAGGCCTACGATTCGAGCTAGATTGCGTAGGGGAACTGATTGGCATCGGATCGTCTTTCGGATTTCCTTCCGAATCGCTGCGATCTTGGTCGTCGGTAGACGCAGCGTGCTGGAGACTGAGTCGATTTCGAAGCCCAGGAACTGTATGGTTTGGGACGGAGTTGTAGCGGATTTCTGATGGTATATCATAAACCCTAGGGATTCTAGGAGTTCCATGGCAAAACGTGTGTGTAGTCTGAGTCTTGATTTGACGGAGCAGAAGATTAGGAGGTCGTCCAGGTATATAATGCAGCGAATTCCTCTTGCGCGCAGATGAGTAACTACCGGCTTCAACAGTTTGGTGAAACACCATGGGGCCGAACTGAGGCCGAAAGGGAGGCAAGTGAATTGCCATGGTTGGTCGTTCCACAGGAAGCGGAGGAAGCATCTGCTGTCGATATGAACCGGTACTGAAAGGTAGGCATCCTTGAGGTCCAATCTTGTGAACCAATCGCCGTCTTGTATGAGGTCCCGTAAAAGGTGGATTCCCTCCATTTTGAAGTGGCGGTAGACCACGTGAGCATTGAGTGTACGTAGGTTTATGACCGGTCGGAGGTCTCCTGTCTTCTTTTTCACTAAGAAAATGTTGCTGAAGAATCCTCCGGCGTCTGTGGTGGGTTCTATCGCCCCCTTGTTGTAGAGTTCCTGAAGTTCGGCTTGGATGAGCTTGGAGTCCTCTGTCGAACAGTTGATCGGTCGTGGTGGGGACTCTTGGTAGGGTGTGCTGACGAAATCTATGATGTATCCCTGTACCGTCTGGAGTATCCAAGCGTCTGACGAAATGGTCGTCCAGTTCTGAAAGAAAAGAGAGAGACGGCCTGCATGCAAGGTGGTCATAGGTAGATGATAGCTTACCTGGAGTGAAGCGGGATCTGCCACGTCCTCGGGTACTGCGTCCCCTGTCTGAGCCTCTTGAGAAGGTGAAAGGTTGGCGGTATCCCGTTTCTGGGTAGAAGGGTTGCGGTCTTGAGGATCGGGGGCCTGATGGCCAGAAACGGCTGGCAGCACGGCCCCTGTGGCGGCCAGCCCGTCCAAAAACACCCCTAGTGGGGTATTGTCTGAAAACCCTCCTCATTGAGGTCTGGGCTTTACTCAATGAGGTAAAGACGTTGACGTGGCGATTCAATTCCTTTAGGAAAGGGTCTCCAAATAACTTGCCCTGTGCCAGAGGTCCGAGTTCCTTGGTGCCCAAATCCACCAACTTCCCGTCTATGCGGAGAAGTGCTGCCTTACGCCTCTCAGATGAGAGGGCCACATTTGCGTTTCCGAGGAAACAAAAGCCGCGTTGAGCCCATTCGCGGATATCATGAGCCCATTCCCTGACCATATCGGCATCGAATTGGTCTGCCCGTTGGAAAGCATCATCTGCCAGGTACTTAATGCGTGATAGGGGTCCGGAGGTATCTAGGAGCTTGTCTTGGACTTCTTTGAATCCCCTCTCCACCCCGCGGCGGGGGTTGTGAGCGCCTCTACTCATGAAAGTAGTGATTACTTGGTCGAATTCAGGTGTCATGGCTACTTGATCTGGCAGGGAAGGGCGGGGACATTCCGATCTCAGTCGGTTGCGAACTACCTTGTCCATGGGTTTACGCATCCATAAGTGCATAAACTTAGCCAGGTGTTCCGGGGGTGTCCAGTCTGTCGAGCGGGGGTGTCTGATGTTACGTGGATCAAAGAGTGTCTGGCCCATGGGGTCCAGAATAGCTTCGTCCTGAGGCAGGGTTTTGTCCCCTGTCCATTGCCATTCTGCAGCGAGAGAGTCTGAATCCCCTGTATGAAAGGGTTTAGATCTTGAGTCCCAGGCAGCGTCGTCAGAATGGGATGCGTTAGCTTGCCATTCGTCCAAGATGGCCTTAGTGCCATCGATATCTTCTTCCTCCTCTGAGGATAGTACTTGGGTAGGAGCAGGGGCGACAGATGTAGTCGTTTTGCTCCGCTTGGTGCGTCTTTTGCCTTTGTTCAGTTTGGGGTCTGTTTCCCCTTTCCAATGGCGTTTACTAGCCCGGGTGTCGTCTTTAGACTGGGTTTCAGAGTCTTCAGACTCAGTGTCTTGGCGTGAGTGGCGTGGCTTGGAGTGTTCTGGTTGAGCGGCCATCATGTGTGATAGGGCCTTTTCCATAGACGCGGCCACTGCTGCATTAACCATGGATTGAAAATCCACTGGGGTACTTTGTGAGTCTTCCATAATGTTTGGTAAGGACTTGGCACTGGTAAGAGGGCAGTAAGGCAGGGGTCAACGGTAGGAGAGTATCCTACGATAGTTATGGTACCAGCAGTACCAGGTATAACCCCAGCAGGGTAGTATTGGGTTTTATAGTCTGGGCAGCACCCAGTATACAGAGGTTGCAATAGCAGAGCTCTGATAGACAGTCTGGGCAGCACCCAGTATACAGAGATTACGACAGTAGAGCTCTGATAGGCAGTCTGGGCAGCACCCAGTATACAGAGATTACAACAGTAGAGCTCTGATAGGCAGCCTGGGCAGCACCCAGTATACAGAGGTTACAACAGTAGAGCTCTGATAGGCATTCACCTTTATGGGGTTTGACCCCAGGGAGCACAGGGTATTGAGCCCTATAGTGCACATATACCACAGGAGTAACAGAGACTGTCTGTGGGGACCCCTGCCTGGATGAGAGCAATGTGAGTTGATAGCAATCTGAAACAGTAAGGGAGTATGAATGAATAACTAGATGTGACAACAGGCGGATTAACATAAACCTGAGCAGAAAGGATATAAATATATATGCTTACCTTGGAGGTTCCGAGTAGATGCTAGATCTCAGCAACCGAGTGTGTATGAGGCTCCAAGATGGCGGCCGCGGGTCTCGCGATTCGCGAGATCCAAGATGGCCGCCGTCACACTGAAAGTGTGGGAAAGTAGATCCGGCCACCGGCCGGAGCGTTAAAACGCGCGGTTAGGCGGCCGGGAGTGGAAAGGGCTGTGTAGCCAAGGATTCCTTAGAGAAAGGGGAATAAAAAACGGCGAAAATGCCCGGAATAAAACGGAAACCGGGAGGGATAAGCAGGGTGTCCAGAGTACAAAAGGGCAAAGGTAAATAAAGGAGCCCCAAGCAAATAGAAAATATCAGAAAATGAGGCAATAAGGTATAAGCAAAGAATAAAGAATAAGAGTGTAAACAGTAAATAACAGGGTTATAACAAAGTCAAATAAAACAAATAATGAATAAATGTGAGGAGCTCAATATTCTGACCTGTCTGCTGATGGAGCAGTAAAGAAAGAGGGGGTGGAGCCTGTTCACTGGGAATACTATACCTCCTACTGTTTTTTGATTGGTTCTTATTATCACTTTCTTTACTGCTATGGAGTTTTAGTAAAGAGAGATATGCAAAATACGAAGCCTCCTGTCATGTAATAAAATTCTTTCTATCTATATGTTGCAACACAGCATTTTCCAGAAAGTATCAAACTCCATTCTAGGCAAATGCCAGAACCAGAGAGTGGTAGAAACTGAGAAAAAAGCATGCATTCTAAATTGACTAATTTGTTTTATACCTTTATGCTTTGACAGCAATTTTGAAGAATCAGAAGATGAGCTTGGAGAAAGCGTAATGGAATCTATGGAAAAGTTTATGAAACACAGAGAAGATGATTCAAGTGTAAAGCAAAAGAATGTAGATAAGAACGTGGATGAAGAAGGTACCGGGAAAGCAAATGATTTGCACACAGAAGAACCTGCCTTAAATAATAATAATGTATCATCTGGTCATATCCCACCATCTGCAACCAATGTGTAACAAGAAAGAAAATGAAAATAGTAAAGGACATATTGCTATTATTCAAAATGCAGTCATATCTGTAACATATTTGAAACACACTGTAAACAAATACTATATGGTATTTTACAGCGGTTATTTCCACAACCACCTTAGCGAGTCTTTTAGTTTGTTTTTTAATGTGATGTGTTCATGAATGTTACATCCTATTGCCACATTTCAATATAAATATCTGGTATGCAATTCATCAGAGGCTCCCATCCTAGAATAATGGAACCAAGACTTTGGTCCAGCAATGTAAAATGAGGATATCGGCTTGCTTCCACAAACCCACGTTTTTCCAAAAATATGAATTTTACAGAATGCCTTAGCTTGATGTTGTCTTCCAAAAGGCCCTATTCAGAATCTGTTCTTCAGTGGCATCTTTATCACCAGTGTAAACAACAAAACTGGCATCTTTAACCCCTTAAGAACCAAACTTCTGGAATAAAAGGGAATTATGACATGTCACACATGTCGTGTGTCCTTAAGGGGTTAAACCTTGAAAAATAAAATTAAAGGGACACTGTAGGCACCCAGACCACTTCAGCTAATTGAAGTGGTCTGGGTGCTGTGACCCTTTTGCACTTAGTGCTGCAATGCTAAACATTGAAGTTCCAGAGAACTGTAATGTTTGCATTGCAGCAGTGTCTGCCCTCAGTGGCTGTCGATCAGACAGCCACTGGGGGCGCATCCGGAATCGTAATGGACTTTTGGTCCAGCTCCAGCCTCAGATTTTTCTCCATAAGAAAGCATTGATTCAATGCTTTCCTATGGGGAGGTCTAATGCGAGCGCAGCATTTGCTGTGCATGCGCATTAGACCCTGCTCGTCGTGGGATGGAGAAGGGGGCGGAGCTTCGACCCAGCGCTGAGGGACATTGGCGCTGGGATAAAGTAAGTAAATAGAGGGGGGAGGCAGAGGGATCGGTAGTGCCAGGAATACAGCTTTGTATTCCTGGCACTACAGTATCCCTTTAAGTATCATTTAGCCAGATCCCTACAGTTAAATGAATAGTCAGTTGTAAAATTGTGAGTATATATAGAATATCCACTATAATCCAATCTCATGTACTCAGAAATGCCTACCTTAGTCATGGCTCACTACCATGCATTGCATCTCACAGTCCGACCTCATCATCCATGATACCACATTCCCTTCTCTCCACCACCTGCTAGATTCTACACTCACAACAACAGGGCGCTTTGGGCTTCTGAGCCAGAGGTCCATATAATGAGTAAAATGAAGATATAACAAGCAACAAGCTGTATTTTCATGCTCTAAAATACATATTACACAGGTATGAAAAAAGTATTACTTAAGAACAGGGGTGGACTAATCATAGCTCCCTAGATGTTGTATAACTGCAACATCCACCATACTTTGCTACTCTACTCACCTTGAAAAAAAAATGTCACCCCATTTTTTTAATGCCCAAAAATCCCCAATTCACAAAACTGGTTTGGAAAGAAATATAAATTTTACAAGTCAGTTTTATGAACGGGGAGTCGCTGAGAGAGTCAGCTGACCGCTTTCAGCCAATAAGTGGTGCTACTGCCTGGTGGCACTCCGTGCTTTCTATAAGTGAAATTTCAGAAGCCAAATGCCTCCTGGAGCGAAGTTGTTTTGGTGACTGGAGTGTCCTTTTTTTAATATATATATTTTTAATATTGTAAATATGCTCCTAAGCGCACTGGCATGAAGGCCTGCATGTACGCCCTACATATTGTAAATTGCACGGGCATGTTAAGAAATAAATGATGTTGTTGGAGTGACGGGTATCGGTTCCTGAATTTATATTTCTCATTATGAACACTGGATCGGAATTTTTTTATCTCTCTTACGCTGCTCTCCTTAATTTTTACATCCCAGACATTTATTGCATAAAAAAAAAAAAAAAAAAACCTCGAATTATTTTAAAAAAATGTTTTTGTTGTTGTTGTAAACTCTGTATATCTATTGAAGAAAATACGTTTTAAAAGGCACTATCAGTTTGTGGAAGTGAGACTGGCACATAATCCAATCAGACCCAATGAGTTGAATACCAAATGTTTATTTGTTTTGTTGCTATATGCCAATTGTACAGTTACACTAGATATTTTGATAATTTTTAAAAGTGCTGTACAGAAAACTACATTGAAAAACTTTTACATGCAAGTATTTTCTGAAATATTTGTTATTTGTTTGCACACCTTTTGTATATATGCTACTATAATGAATTGCAACATTTTTAAACCATAATTTTGGCTAGCTATGGCATTTATGACTTCAATTCACTACAATTCGGAGTTCAGTAAATAAGCCCCACAATATAATGAAACCCTAAAATTGGGTTTCCATCAAAGTACCACCTTGTTATATCTGCATTAACAGTATGGACTATTCCTACCATTGCCAGAAGGTGCTTCCTCTTTTATACCCAGTAATCTGAACTTTTGGCAATCCAGCTGCTGTGGACTACTCTTCCCATGAGCCATGAGCGAATGCCTGACACAGCAATATGGTGAACCGTAGTGCCACGATTTACCCACCCCTGTATACTATCTCTCCAAACTAAACCTATCCCTCCTCTTCATTACATGCACTCATCTGAGCAGCCCATACAAGCATAACAAACCAGCCATCACTGGGTGATGCTGGCACTGCACATTATTTCAATGCCAATTGCCCGCAGCATTGAACACGTGCCTCCTACATAGTGATGTTACCGACTCACCATTATATGTCTCGGTGCAAGGTTACCACACAGCAAGCTGTGGAGAGAGAAATGGATGCAGCTAAGAAATTATTGACAATTCTATTTACCACTGTGACACCACCCTGTAGTGTAAGAGTAAGATATTGAAATATTTTATTTAAACATTCAAAAGGGCGAGTAATGTTTCAAACTACCCCCAAAGAAATGTTGAAAGCCAATACAATACCAATACTTAAACCAAATAAAGTTCCAACTACAATGTAAAATTAAAGACCATTTTCATATAATAAATGTGGACCTAAATTTTCAGGCAACTATCATTTATGAAAGACTGAAGCATCTAGACCAAAATGGCTTCCTTACAAATTGCTACTTATATAACAACTTTAGAAGAGTAATAGATATTTTAGATAGTACAGATAAAGAAAATAGACAAACATTGATTATTTCTCTCGATGCTGAAAAAGCTTTCGATCTGGTAGGTTGGGACTTCATGTTTCAGTCTTAAAATGCAATAGGTCTAGATGGTTTTATATTAAATGTTATAAAAAGACTTGTATTCAAATCCATCAGCGAAAACAATTGGTCAAAATATGAAACCTGGATGGTTCAGTTAATAATGGAACCAGGCAAGGTTGCCCTTTATCGTATACAGTGTTCTTTTCATGATATGCTGCATTCTTCTTTCTCCAGACCTGTTGCTGCTCCATTGGGCCGAAAATTTCCAGTTTTGTTTAATCTCTCCATGAAACAATCCAAAAACTTCAGTGGCTTATTAATATGATTTTGAGCATATTGGAGCCGACTTTTCTTGTGTTTTTTTGGGTCAGTGGTGGTGTACGTCTTGGAGTTCTGGTATGGAAACCTTCTGAGTTCACCTTGGTGCCTGTTGCCGCCGAGTCTTGCTGCAGGTCTTTTACAGTCACTCAAGGGTTTTTTACAGCCTGCCTTCAAAAAATATGGTTGCAGCCATTAAAAGCTTCATTTTTCTGCCCTGTCCAGGAAGTGTAACACTGTTCCTTCAACTTTAAACTTACAAACTATGCTTTTAACAGTGTCTCTTGGAACATTCAGTGCCTTCACTATCTTTTTGTATCCTGTTCCTCCTTTGTGAAGGGCGATGATCTCTTCTCTTAACTTTGTGGACCATTCTTTTGACTTAGCAATCTAACATGCAGTAAAACGTGACACTCTACAAACCCTAGCCAGTTCAGGCATTTTAAGTGTTCCAGCTCAAGCACACCTGGTGTAGCTAATGTAGCCCTTGAGAAGTTGCATCAGGTGTGCTTGAGACAACATTATCTCCACTTGGATCAAAATGAAAAAATAGAAGGATTTAATAATTGTCTTGTGTTCCCTCCAAAAATGTTCCAGAACTGCTGAACGCTGCTGGAGAAAGTCTCTGCACCCGACTTCCTCTACTATAAATTTATGCTGCGCTCCTACAGTCTGGCTCTTTCCTCTTCAAAATAAAATTACTTCAATACAGAACTTCAGGTCTTCCCTCCCTCAAGTGTTGCTACTACCTTGTCTGTGTCCCTCAAAGTCAATGGCACTACATAGTTACATAGCTGAAAAGAGACTTGCGTCCATCAAGTTCAGCCTTTCTCACATTTGTTTTTGCTGTTGATCCAAAAGAAGGCAAAAAAAACCAGTTTGAAGCACTTCCAATTTTGCAACAAACTAGGGGGGAAAAAATCCATCTTGACCCCAGAATGGCAGTCAGATTTATCCTTGGATCAAGCAGCTATTACCCTACATTGAAAAATTACATCCTTCAATATTCTGTTTTTGCAAGTATGCATCTAGTTACTGTTTGAACATATGTATGGACTCTGATAAAACCACTTCTTCAGGCAGGTAATTCCACATCCTTATTGTTCTTACAGTAAAAAAAAAAAACGTTCCTTTGCCTTCGACTAAATCTTTTTTCTTCGAGTCTAAACGCATGACTTCATGTCCTATGTAAAGTCCGGTTTGTGAATAGATTTCCACACAATGGTTTGTATTGGCCCCGAATATATTTGTATAACATTATCATATCCCCTCTCAGGTGACATTTTTCTAAACTAAAGAGGTTTAAATTTGTTAACCTTTCATCATAGCTGATATGTTCCATTCCTTTTATTAATTTTGTAGCCCACCTCTGCACTTTTTCTAGTGCCATAATATCCTTCTTTAGAACAGGTGCCCAAAATTGCACAGCGATTTATAAAGAGGCCAAATGATATTCTCATCCCAAGAATGAATTCCCTTTTTCATGCATGACAATACCTTACTGGCCTTAGCCACTGCTGATTGACATTGCACATTGTTGCATAGTTTGTTGTCTATAACAATCCCCAAGTCTTTTTCGTGTGTTGTTATCCCTAATTCGCTTCCATTAAGGGTATACGTTGCTTGTGCATTCTTTACGCCGAAGTGCATAACTTTGCATTTTTCAACATTACATTTCATCTGCCATTTGAGTGCCCAGTCTCCCAGTCTATCTAAATCCCTCTGCAGCAAAGTAATATCTTGCTCACATTGTATTACTTTACAGAGTTTTGTGTCATCTGCAAACACTGAAACATGACTTTCAATGCTTTTTTCAAGATCATTTATAAACATGTTAAATAGAAAGGGTCCCAGAACCCTGAGAGACAACACTTGCCACCTCTGTCCAGCTTGAAAATGTACCATTAATGACAACTCTTTGTACTCTATTTTTAAGACAATGTTCTACCAAAGAACAAGCATTTTCATGTAGACCGATTTCCTTGAGTTTGAACACTAATCTATTGTGTGGAACTGTATCAAATGCCTTGGCAAAATCCTAATAGATCACATCCATTGCAACATCCTGATCTACTTACTTCTTCGTAGAACGCAATCAAGTTCGTTTGACATGACCTGTGCTTCATAAAACCATGCTGATTTTTGCTGATAACTATGTTCTTCTCAAGGAATTCTTGAATATTATCCCTTAATAACCTTTCAAATATTTTCCCAGCCACAGAAGTTAAGCTCACAGGTCTATAATTTCCAGGCAATGATTTTGAATCCTCTTTGAATATAGGAACCACATCTGCCTTCCTCCAATCCTCCGGAACACTTCCTGAAAGAAAAGAATCTTGAAAGACGAGTGCGCAGTACTAGAGACCCACCGGCCTCCCCCCAACCCCCCTGTGTCCCGCACCAAAGCTCCCCCCCCCCTCTTAATGTCTATCTTTCTCCTTTCTTTTCTCTTCTCTTAAATATTCCTTAGCCCATACTATATATGGGAAATAGCGAAGGATGGCTATGTGAAGCCACACCATAAGGCTGATACAGCTAGAGAGAACTAGAAAGTGAGGCAACATATCCTGTGTAGTGGCAACAGTGTGCTTTGTTTGTTCTATTTTATGAAAAACAAAAAACCCTTGGCGGACAGTTACAAGAGCAGTGTGAGAGAACCGATACAGTGTGACAAATTTCTATATAAATTGGAAATGCTGGATGTGTACAAAAGGCTTTTGCACAAGCCGAACTGCTAATATTTTACATATTTCTTTCTGCCAAGATGAAAAAAAAAAAAGAATATAAAAAAAAAGAAAAGAATCTTGAAAGATTAAAAACAGGTTCACTTATTTCTGAACCTAGTTCCTTAAGTACTTTTGGATGAATACCGTCGGGCCCTGGAGTTTTGTTTATATTAACTATCTTTAGTTGCTGAAGTACCTTATCTTGAGTTAACCAATTACAATTATTCTGCAAGTTTTTAGCAGCAATCATTTGCACATCTATTGCCATGGGTTCTTTCTTAGTATATACGGAGGAGAAATAGTTGTTTAAAATGTCTGCCTTTTCCTTTAACTACCACCCTTATTCCAGTTTTTTGTGTACCTGCACTTCCATTTTTTTTTTTTATTTTTTTTTTTGAATTTATGTACTTAAATAATGCTTTGGGTTTGGTTTTGCTTTCTTTGGCTATAATTTTTTCATTTTGAAGTTTAGCGAATTTAATCGCCTTTTTGCACGCATTATTGGCTTCCTTATATCTTTTATAGGATGCATCTGATTTGTCAGATTTAAATGCTTTAAATGCCCTTTTCTTATTTGGAATCTCCTGTTTTACGTCTCTACTAAGCCACATTGGTTTCAATTTGTTTCTTATAATGATGCTACCATTCGCTCTACCTCTAAGGCTCGCTGCCTAGGTGTTCTCTTTGACTCTGACCTCTCCTTCACCCCTCTTGTCCAATCATTTGCCGAATCCTGCCGCTTCCATCTAAAAAATATTACGCGCATCCAAACCTATTTAACACCTGGTACGGCAAAGATGCTTGTCCATGCCGCTGTTCTCTCTCGCCTTGACTGCTGTAATCCACTTCTCAGTGGTCTTTTGTGCTCCCGACTTGCACCGTTACAGTCTATAATGAGTGCGGCGGCGAGGCTCTACTTCCTGTCCGCCCCCACCTCCCATGTCTCCCCCTTTGTCAGTCTCTACATTGTCTTCCCGTAAGATATAGGACTCAATTTTAAATCCTGATACTTACTTTCAAATCTCTACACAATGCTGTTTCGACCTATTTATCCTCACTAATACACAAACATGTCCCACATTAACATTTGGTGGGAGTGTGAATTAATTAAAACTGTATGGTCATGGTAGTTTTTCATAAATTGAAATTACTTACTAAACTGAATTTAGATAAGAAACTTGAAACCACTTTGTTACATTTAAACTGGTATAAACTTTGATAACCATACACTTGTTTGTAGCTACAAAGATGTTGATATCTAGACACAGAAGAGACTCATCTAACCCAATCACTTGGACCCATCTAAAAACACTGATTATATATTAACTTAATATAGAAAACGTCCTGAGATGGATTAGTCCGGCATCAATTAATAAAAGCAATGCTGCAGTTACATGGCTAAAATGTTTTCAGTATTGTTTTTCTTGGAGAATACATAAAATGGAAGTAATGATTTTACCTTTTTTATTTTCTTTTTATAAATATATTCCCCCCACATGCTTTTCATAATGTGTTCTCATCCTGTCTTCCATATATGTCATATACATTTCATTTTTTAAAGGTATATCTTATCAGCTGTTAATTAAATAATGCAATGTGTTAAGTCTGTTTGCCTTATGTGTTACAAATGTATGTTTAAAACTTAATAAAGACTAATTAAAATAAAAAAGAAGAAAAATAACAGCACTGTCAGGGTTTTTTGCTGGGGTGAAGGTTCAGTGTGAATTTCGAGTGTAGGGCCAGAGTGGCCGGAGAAGTTTTCTAGTTGAGCTGTTTTGGTCATGGCCAGGCCCGAATTAAGATTCCATTGGGCCTGGTGCTGACAATTATGATCGGCCTAATTACAGAATCTTATCGACAGAAAACACTAAAACAGTCATACCTCATAAGCGTCATGTATCTGGTGGAGTTGGAGGGAAACTCACAGGATATAGCTATCAGAAAACACAAACCCTATGCTAATCTCTCGCTTTCATCTTTCAAGTAAATCCATACCCCCCAACAGCAGTGTCCGGTGAAACAGGATTTCGTTGGGTGGGGTAAAAGGGTGGGACACTGATGCAAATTACATAACCAGAAACCCCCTAGAGGAATAAACCTGCCCAAGAAGGGGGCATGACTGCCTCAAGAATTAGATGGTCAGCCTGGTGTGAATGCACATCAGGCTGCCTGCCAATTATGCCGACAACACCCTGAGCTTGGCATAAATGCGTCTAATGCTGCACTAGTTTTAGCTTTCTAAGAACAGTCCCCTAGCCCTCGCTGGTCCACTCCTCTCCAAACCTTCTTACTAGCAGGCAGAAACTCTTGTTACACAGTCTGAGACAGAGGAAAAAGTGTAGTGAGTGTAGGAGAAAGGGAACATGTCGCAGTGTTAGAGAGACAGAAGCAGCAAGAGCATTTGCATAGTGCGCAAAGTCAGCTTTACTACTAATTTGTCAGCCAGCCACACACGTCTTTTTGTTCCACTACATCCCTCTTAAATTTCCATACTTAAGTAGGAGCATGTGAAGAATTGTAAAAAAATTTAAAAAGTTTTTTGTTTTTTTTTAAATCAATGGGCCTATTCCATGCATGGGCCTGGAGCTGCCGTTCCATCAGCCCCTGCGTTAATTCAGCCCTGTTCATGGCTATCTATCATCAGAAGCAGTCGCATGGATTTATGGTTCCGATTACCAATGATTAGAAGCAGATATTATTGGCATCTGATCTCCCAACTACCCTACCTAGATATCCACCATTACAAAAAGAAAGACCTCCACAAGCCGGACCAAGATGGTGGTTAGCACAGAGCCTTGTCCCCAGCCTCAGACAGACCAATGGATGAAGACTTTCTGTATGCTTTAACTCCTTAAGGACCAAACTTCTGGAATAAAGGGGAATCATGACATGTCATGTGTCCTTAAGGGGTTAATCAAGGTTGGACCTGGTTTAGAGATGTGAGTACAAGCTATAAAAAAACTAAGAAAAAAATAGTAATATGCATACTATATCAAATCCCTATGCATATTTAAATAAATGGAGGTTATTTAGTAACTCCAATGGCCATTAGATGCAAGCCCAACTGCCACGTGAAGGCAAGTCTAACTAATTTACAGAAACACAGTCATTGTCACACACACTGTTTAAGCAACACACACTTGCACTGAAACATACACATTCACAGACATAAACACTCACTCGTTCACAGTTACACTCACTCACAGTTACACACATACTAACATTCACCGACAGACACACATATGCACTAACTGACAGACACGCATTCACCAACAGACACATACACACATGCACACTCAGTGTCAGACACACACACTGGGACACACATATACACACTGACAGATACACTGACAGACATATATAGACTCAGTGTCCGACACACACATTAACTGACAGACACACTTACACTAGACACACACTGACAGACAAACACTCTCAGTGACAGACACGGATACACACACTGTCACACGGTGAAACACGCATACATATACTGACAGACACGCAAACATACACTGACACGCATATACACACTGACCGATACACACACACACACTGACACACACATACACACTCACTGACAAACACATATACACTCTAGTGACAGACACACACCCGGTAGCAGACCAACACTAACTCTCATTAACAGACACACACACTCACTAACAGACACACACACACACTCTGACACACTAACACTCACTAACAGACACACTAATACACTCATTAACAGACACACACACCAACAGACACACCCTACACACTCGCAATTTAAAAAAAAAAATTTAAAACTCAATCCACCTATCTGGTATAGCATCAGCAGTCCGGTATATCAATCGCCTGGATGGAGCCTGCTCCCGTCTCGTATTTGACATCGCGAAAGGCATCTTCGATTTCTGCCTCCCGGAGGTGACACATCTCACCACAGATTGGTTCTCCAACCTTTAGAGAGATCACCAGACTTCAGCGTTTTTCAATTGGCTGCCGGATCCGGAGTGCACAATGGTGGACGCATTCCTGCAGGCTGGGCCTACTCTGAGGGTGTACGCTCTACCCTCCGCAATGATTGCGAGAGTTCTCCATCACCTCTGTGTTCAGCGAGTGACGGAGCCAATTGCTGTGTGTGTCTGGGTGATGTGTGTGTCTGGGGGTGCTGTGTGTGTTTGGGTGCTTTGTGTGTCTGAGGGTGCTGTGTGTGTCTGGGGGTGCTGTGTGTTTCTGGGGGTGCTGTGTGTGTCTGGATGCTGTGTGTGTGTCTGGGGGTTGTGTGTGTGTCTGGGTGCTGTGTGTGTCTGGGGTGCTGTGTGTGTCTGGGGGTTCTGTGTGTGTCTGGGGGTGCTGTGTGTGTCTGGGTGCTGTGTGTGTCTGGGGGTGCTGTTTGTGTCTGGGGGTTGTGTGTGTCTATGTGCTGTGTGTGTCTGGGGGTGCTGTGTGTGTCTGGGTGCTGTTTGTGTCTGGGGGTGCTGTGTGTGTCTGGGGGTTGTGTGTGTCTGGGTGCTGTGTGTGTCTGGGGGTTGTGTGTGTGTCTGGGTGCTGTGTGTGTCTGGGGGTTGTGTGTGTCTGGGTGCTGTGTGTGTCTGGGGGTTGTGTGTGTGTCTGGGGGTGCTGTGTGTGTCTGTGTGCCATGTTTGTGAATGTATTTTTTATTTAAATTAAAATATATATATTTTTTTATTAATAATAATAAAAAAAGAAATGATATCCCCCCTCCCTTCTTACCTTTGGCCTGGGAGGGGGGGAGAAGTTCTGCCTGGGAGGGGGGATGCCGTTCTGCCTGGGAAGGTAGCCATGCTTCCTTCCCTGGTGATCCAGTGGTGAGAGTGAACTTTAGCCTGCAGGCTAGAGTTCACTCTCGCAAGATCTGAGCGTTGCCGTGGTGACCACGGCAATGCTCAGAATCCCGCGAGAGGACCCGGCGGAGCTGCTGGCTAGAGCTCAGCTGGTCCTCTCCCCTGCCTCCCTCACATCCCAGCAAGCGACCGTCTGTAACAGTGCCTCTGGGCCGGTGAGGGAGATCATTGATCTCCCCACCGGCCCATGGAGGCACACAGCGGGCCGGCGCTCAGATAGCGCTGGCCCTGCAGGGGCTGGCAGGGGAGATCCTGTGATCTCCGCTGCCGGCCTCGGCCCACGGCCATCGCGATCCGGTATGCCCAATAGCCAGTCCGGGCCTGGTGTGAATCCAGTGTGACCTGCCACCTGCATCCTGATCCAGTGACAGAAGCTGTTGAGCTAAGTGAATCCAGTGTAAGCTGCCAGCTCCGCCCTGATCCAGTGACAGAGTTGTAAATCGGTGTGAATCCAGTGACAGAGCTGTGAAGCAGTGTGAATCCAGTGTGAGCTGCCAGCTGCACCCTGATCCAGTAACGGAGCTGAGTGAATCCATAGTAAGCTGCCAGCTCCACCCTGATCCAGTGACAGAGTTGTGAAGCAGTGTGAATCCAGTGTGTGCTGCCAGCTGCACCCTGATCCAGTGACAGAGCTGTGGAGCAGGATCCAGACACAGCAAAATGATGCCTTAAATAAAAAAGCACTACCTACAAGCTAAAATCAGAGATGAACCACACATGGAGCTGATAAAAACAACACCATAAAAAAAGTTTTCAAAATCTTAAATGCACTCAAAAACGTAGGATAAAAATAGGCGGAATATTAAAGGATCACTATAGTGTCAGGAAAACAAACTCGTTTTCCTGACACTATATAATCCTTGGGGGACCTTCATCCTCAGGGTTCCCCTCCCGCTGGGCTGAAGGGGTTAAAACCAGGGGTAATAGCTGCTTGATCCAAGGAGACATCTGACTGCTATTTTGGGGTCAAGAAGGAATTTTTTCCTAGTTTGTTGCAAAATTGGAAGCGCTTCAGACTGGGTTTTTTGCCTTCTTTTGGATCAACAGCAAAAGCATATGTGAGGAAGGCTGAACTTGATGGACGCAAGTCTCTTTTCAGCTATGTAACTATGTAACCCCTTCAGGGAGTTTTCCACGCTTGCATTCAAACAGTCCATAGGAAAGCATTTCTCAATGCTTTCCTGTGGACGTTCTGCACGCTGGATGCGAATTTCGCATCCAGTGTCGCAGAAGCACCTCTAGCGGCTGTCAGGAAGACAGCCACTAGAGATTGGCTTAACCCTGCTATGGTTGGATTAAAGGACCACTCTAGTGCCAGGAAAACATACTAGTTTTCCTGGCACTAGAGTGCCCTGAGGGTGCCCCCACCCTCAGGGACCCCCTCCCGCCCGGCTCTGGAAAGGGGAAAGGGGTAAAAACTTACCTTTTTCCAGCGGTGGGCGGAGAGCTCTCCTCCTCCGATCCTCCTCTTCTCCTCCCCGTCGGCTGAATGCGCACGCGCGGCAAGAGCTGCGCGCGCATTCAGCCGGTCACATAGGAAAGCATTCATAATGCTTTCCTATGGACGCTTGCGTGCTCTCACTGTGATTTTCACAGTGAGAATCACGCAAGCGCCTCTAGCGGCTGTCAGTGAGACAGCCACTAGAGGAAATAGGGGAAGGCTTAACCCATTCACAAACATAGCAGTTTCTCTGAAACTGCTATGTTTATGAAAAAATGGGTTAACCCTAGAAGGACCTGGCACCCAGACCACTTCATTAAGCTGAAGTGGTCTGGGTGCCTAGAGTGGTCCTTTAACCCCTTAAGGACCAAACTTCTGGAATAAAAAGGAATCACGACGTGTCACACACGTCATGTGTCCTTAAGGGGTTAATCCTGCTATTTCTTTGAAACTGCTATGTTTAAATGTGAAGGGTTAAAACCTGAGGGACGCTGCACCCAGACCACTTAATTGAGCTGAAGACTATAGTGTCCCTTTAAATCCAATTCACACTTCTAGTCTTCCCTTTCCCAAAATGCTTTTGCTTTTAAGGAAAAAGAGAGACAAAAAAACATAGTGCAAAACTGCATACACAAATAGACACTTTATTAAAGTTGCATTTACAAAAGGTAAATAGTTAAAAGCCCATCATAATCGCAAATTCTCTTCTAGACCCAGGAGGAAAAGCTTACGTCCACCATGAATAAGAAGTGTGCGATTAAAATAAAAGACATAAAATAATACAGCAAAATAAAGTAGTCCAGCCACCCTACGCGTTTTGTCCTCAAAGTGACTTCATCATGGGCATCTGGTTTGTGTAGTACAGTTCTGTTAAGCTCTTCTGTTTAAATATCCATCTTGGACCTCCCCAAATGCCTTCCAGCCGATCCGGGAGGAGTCTATCAAATATTCCACAACAATAACAAATAAAAATGCTCATCTGCATACTAAGCCTCTCTTCCATGCCGCCTGGTTGTCTGTATATCAAACCTCAATCTCGAAATGCTGAACGCGTCATTGCGTTCGCATTACTGATCGCATCCGAGTTCACACTCTCTCTTTCGTAACGCATATGCTGAGTGATTTTGAAATTTCATTTAAATGCTCATCTTCTAATAATAGGGGCCAATGCTTATTAAATATCTAATTTTAAAAGCATGGGCATTATATTGTGTGTTGAAAGAAAACTTGAATTTACTATTAGTAACGGGGGGATTAGGGATCGTATTTAGTAAGATGTCACCTCTATTCATATTTAAAACACGTAAAAAAAATTATTATTGAAATTTTCAGTATAGCCTTTTTTTTAATAAATGTATTCTTTAACATTGATGCTTGTTTTCTTAAACGGTCTTGATCGGTACAGTTCCTCCTAAGTCTAGTAAGTTGGCTACGCGGGACACCTTGGAGCCAAGTGGGGTGATGGCCACTTTCTATATTGATATAACTATTGGCATCTGTAGGCTTAATAAAGTTTTAGTTTTAATTTTAGCATCCTCAATGTAAATTGTGAGGTCTAAAAAATGTATTTTATTGGAATTTATATTGTTTTTTTCAGTTTTAAATGGCTGCCTTACCCTGGAGATTCCCTTTGGCACTGTGCAACGTAATAGTGGTAAGGAGTATCCTCTCCCCCGTCACAGTGCAGTTTATCTCTCACACACAATAATGAAGAGTTACACAGCCCTCCCATGGCATTGCAGTAAGAGCCTGTCTGGGATTTATAACTGCTTTAATCGTTGGGATTACCTTAAAGGGCCCCAACACTTCAGTGCACCAACTGGTACCCATCAGCCGTTAGTGTGAATCCTGAGAGTAGTTTGGGAGGGTATTGGGCCTGGTTAGCGCTTAGTCAGCCACTGTATTACTTCCCTTACTTTAAAGGAACACTATAGGGTCAGAAACACAAACATGTATTTCTGACCCTAATATATTAAAACCACCAATTAGCCCCCCTGACCCTCCCCCCCGTTTCCTCCCTAAATAAAGTAAAATCTTTATATTAAAATCTGTAGCTGCTGGCTCTGCCACTGTCTGCCTCTGACCTGTGAACTGCCCATGTCTGTGGACATCAGCAGAACTGAGCCAATCACAATGTTTCTCCATAAGATTGGATGAGACTGTCAAGGATGCAGATCAGGGGCAGAGCCAGCACACGTCAAACACAGCCATGGCCAATCAGCCCTGGCCAATGAGGAAAGTTCAGTGTGTGCATGCAGAGGGTGCTCACTCTGCAGCACTGCCCCAGGAAACACCTCTAGCAGCCATCTGAGTATCCAGTGCAGTTATCACTAGGATGTAATGTAAACACTGCATTTTCTCTGAAAAGATAGTGTTTACTGCAAAAAGCCTGAAGGTAATGATTCTACTCACCAGAACAAATACAATAAGCTATAGTTGTTCTGGTGACTATAGTGTCCTTATGATTTCTATGTTTCTATGATTCTCACACCAATTAAAGGGAAACTATAGTGCCAGAAAAAACATGTGTTTTCCTAGCAATATAACTCCCTATAGTGCACCCCCCTCCCTCCTGCAGAACTTCAGAGCGCTCCCTCCTGCCGGTCTCTCAATGTAGCGTGGCTGGGCGGCGCGGAACGCGGGACAGGTACCTCTGTTTCCTGTACCCGGCCGCCGGCGGACTGACAGGAAGTGCTCACTTCTTTTCAGTCCGCCGGCGGCCGGGTACAGGAAACAGAGGTTCCTGTCCAGCGTTCCGCACCACCTGGCCACGCTACATTGGCAGGAGGGAAGAGGAAGAGGAGGGTAAGGACCACTGGGGGAGGAGGGAGGGGGACACTAAGGACCACTGGGGGAGGAGGAGGGGGGAGTAAGGACCACTGGGGGAGGAGGGAGGGGGGACACTAAGGACCACTGGGGGAGGAGGAGGGGGGACAAAGGACCACTGGGGGAGGAGAGGGGGGACTAAGGACCACTGGGGAGGAAGAGGGGGGATTAAGGGCCACAAGGGGGGTGGAGGGGACTAAGGACCACTGGGGGAGGAGGGGGAGGGGACACTAAGGATCACTGGGGGAGGAGGGGAGGGGGGACACTAAGGACCACTGGGGGGGAGGAGAGAGGGAGACACTAAGGACCACTGGGGGAGGAGGAGGGGGGGAGTAAGGACCACTGGGGGAGGAGGAGGGGGGGGACTAAGGACCACTGGGGGAGGAGGGAGGGGGGACACTAAGGACCACTGGGGGAGGAGGGAGGGGGAACACTAAGGACCACTGGGGGAGGAGGAGGGGGGACAAAGGACCACTGGGGGGAGGAGAGAGGGAGACACTAAGGACCACTTGGGGAGGAGGAGGGGGGGAGTAAGGACCACTGGGGGAGGAGGAGGGGGGGACTAAGGACCACTGGGGGAGGAGGGAGGGGGGACACTAAGGACCACTGGGGGAGGAGGAGGGGGGACTAAGGACCACTGGGGGAAAAGGGGGGGACTAAGGACCCTTGGGGGAGGAGTGGGGGGACTAAGGACCACAAGGGGTGTGGAGGGGACTAAGGACCACTGGGGGAGCAGGGGGAAGGGACACTAAGGATCACTGGGGTATGGGGGGGGACTAAGGACCACTGGGGGAGAAGGAGGGGGGACTAAGGACCACTGGGGGAAGAGGGGGGACTAAGGACCACTGGGGAAGGAGGGGAAGGGGACACTAAGGATCACTGAGCGAGGAGGGGGGGACACTAAGGACCACTGGGGGAGGAGGGGGGGAGTAAGGACCACTGAGGGAGGAAGGTCCACTAGGGGTTTGCCAGAGGGAGGATCACTAAGGGGGGAAGAGGAAAAGGACCACCAAAGGGGGGGCGAGGGAGGACCACTGAGAGAGGGAGGGAGGACCACTAAGAGGGGGAGGGGGGAGTGAGAAGGCCACCAAGGGGGGACTGCAGAGGGACAGGGGGCCAAGGGAGAACATTGAGGGACAGGCGGGAAGGGGAAATCACTAATTGACAGGAGGGGAGAGCACTATGAATTTTTTTTTAAATAAAGAGCTGCTCCCCTCTCAGTCCCTATCCTACCCCACAAACCCTCTCTTTTACACTACACACATACACAATTCATACACACACACAGAAACATACAATGCATCCTTACAAACAGAAACACCCGAAACACACAATGCATCCCTTACGTTCACACACTCATTCTCTTACACACAGAAACAAAATGCATCTCTTACACACTCAATGCACCCCTTACAGACACACACTGCATTCAATTACATACACAGAAACACACCTTGCATCCCTTACACACACACACACCCAGAAACATACAATGCATTCCTTACATGCAAACACACACTGCATCTACTATACACACACTACATCCCTTACACAAATTGGTATCCCTATACACTACATTCTATAAGAACACACACATTACATCCTCTACAATAACACATAAAACATCCTCTACACACATACACTCCACTACCTGTGAGAGAACTCATGGGTGGGCCATGTAGGTGGATTTATGTGTGGGCATTGTAGGCATACTCACGGTCAAGCCCTGGGGGCCCAGACCTTGAGCTGTGTAAGGGGCCCCAAAAAATGGCGCTGCTTCCTGTTCTACACTAGACCTGTGGAGCCAGACTGAGCCAATCATCAGCCTATTGTCCTCATCTGGTGGTAAGTAGGCAATCCAATATATTATTAGTGGCACTAATCTCTAGTTTACCTCACATTAAATGGATACTATAGTTACCAGAAGCACTACAGCTTAATGTAGTGGTTCTGGTGTCTATAGCCTGTGCCTGTAGGCTTTTTAATATAAACACACTGTCTTTTCAGATAAAAGACACTTTGTGCAGACTGACGTTGGCCCATATAGCAGAGCACATGTGATGTCACATGGTGGGTAGGACATATAGGGGGGGGCGGCAAATTTTTTTTTGCCTAGGGCGGCAAAAATGCTTGCACCGGCCCTGCCCCTAATATTCCACTTCTTAATAAGTGATTGAACCATACTGACTGGCATTTTCAAGGCTTTGGATATCTTTTCATATCCTTTTCCATCTTTACAAAGTTTCATTAACTTGTTACGCAGGTCTTTTGACAGCTATTTTCTGCTCCCCATGGCTCAGTATCTAGCCTGATCAGTGCATCCACATGAGAGCTAACAAACTCTTTGACTATTTATATACAGACACTAATTGCTAATTTAAAAGCCATAGGTGTGGGTGAAATTAACCTTTAATTGCCATTTTAACCTGTCTGCATCACCTTGTGTGTCTGGAACAAGGCCAAACATTCAAGGGTATGTAAACGTAAAGGAGCCAAACAACTATGTGATAATAAATGGCTTTATATGATCGCTATCCTTCAGTAAAATAAAACATTTCGCATGATTAGTCATATTTTCAAAATTAATGCCATAAATTCACAATTTCTGCCAGGGTATGCAAACTTTTTTTTTTTTTTTTAATTCTTTATTTTTGATGTGCGAGCGATAACATGCGTACTTGTAATGCCACAACAGCAGTTACAGGTTATTTGAATACAAGCATAGTTAAACAGTTGTGTGGCATTTAAGGAGAAAGCACAATTTTTTAGAGTTTTATAATTCAAGCTGAGTATAAGCTAAGTAAGTATGTCCAATGTGGTGGGTCGCGTTAAGGACCGCAAGCTTGAGACAATAAATGTAGCTTCTTGGATATGTAAGAGTTGGCTTTACAAGGAGGTCAGGTTCGCTTAATTATACAAGAATTAAAACATGCTAGTGTAATTTGCGCGTGTACGTTAGAAAATTAACAAACAAGTAAAATAACAGACAAAATTTGTTGCAAGCAAAATCTTAGTAGGTCACTGTGGCAGATCAATCATCCTGCATATTACACAAAACAACATACAATATATTTTGCAATTAAGGTCTTAGGAGGTCACTGTGTTAGATTTATCACCCTGGTGTATCGGGGGATTTCCCGGGCTTTCTCCATGGAAAAGGGCTAGCTGCGGGGGGGGGGGGGGAGGGGGGCCGGGCCCACACAGACCAGAAGAGTTCCAGCTTTACCCGATACCTGCCCTTGCCAGTTCTATGTTGCGTGGTGCGAGTGTCTGTTAAAGCAAGTATTCTGGCATAGCCCCTCCATGCTGTGCTGTGGGCTCCTTGCCAGATTCACCTGGGTGGCAGTCTCTTGTTGTGGAGCCCTCCGCTGTCGGTCGTCAGGAGGCTGGAGTCAGGCTTGGCTTGGAGTTCGGCGTCGGTCGATTGAATTAGCTGTTTGCAGGGTCGTGGTGTTGCGCGCTGGAGAGCAGGTGAGTGTAAAGTGGGTTCTCTTGTGGTTGTTACTCGCTTGGTGGTAGCCTCCGCTTTCCCATGCGGGAGTTGTCGTGGTGCGATGTTGCTTCCCTTCACGATCCGCTCATTGGGGTCCCTTGTGCCGCTCGACTTCGGCTTGTGTGGCTGCGGGAGTAGGTGGGGGTTTGTCCGCCCCTCCGTGTTGCCAGACCGAGATGTTGGGATCCCGTAGTTTGCAGTGAGCTTGGAGACAGTGCAGGTCTTCCTCCTGCTTCCCGCGCACATGGCGCCCGCCATCTTGGAAGCCGTGTTCGGGTCCCCCAGCTCCAATTGCACTGCCCTGAGCAGGGCCACTGGGTGAGGACCGGGATCACCCCCGCTGGTCCAGGGGGGGGGACGGGTCCGGAGCCGCTTGCAGTGGCGCCCCGAGCTGAGAACTGCAGTGCAGGATAGTGGGGCAGCGGCCGTCTGCCCCACTCACCGCCGGAGAAGGGCCGCTCGTGATGGCTCATGGACTGTAGCTCCATGAGCCAGCCTCTCCCAGGATCCAGCAGTCCCTGTGTTCTAGGCACCATCGCTGGCGGACTGTTTGAAGGTGGTAAGGCATGATTTTTAGCGTTAATGTCTGTATTTTGCAGGAGCCGCTCATGTGTGCGACCGTCCAGCTCGGCGGTCCGGCCCCGCCCGGTATGCAAACTTTTGAGCACAACTGTATGCATAGTACAATTTTTTTTTTCACTCATTAACGATCACTAAATAGTAAAAATGTCCTATTTATTTAAAAAAAAAAAAAGGCTCAGAGAATGGTTACATAATAAGCACATGGAATCAGGTACATCTCAGGCATGTGATATTAATGAACAAAAGATCTAGTATCTAGTAAAACGAAAGCACCACACATTGTCCCCCTTCACCCAAATAAAACTTGTTTTCATGACAAATTCAACAAAGGGGAAATTCTTAGAATTTATTTGAAAGCAGGCCTTACTCACTACAGGAACAGGTCCCTGGGCTTTGTTCAAGCTGTGAAACTTCAGAAAGTGCATGTGGTTTCATTATAGGGCACACATTAAAAACATCTTATTTAAATTTTAAATATTTAAATTCAGAGATAAGATTAGAAGTTCAGTGATCTTAGAAATCAAGATTAAATCATTTCAGTACTTTTATCTATAGAGTGATATTTGTGCTCCATACCTCACCATTAAAGGACCACTATATTGCCAGGAAAACAAACTTGTTTTCCTGGCACTATAGGGTCTTTAGGTTCCCCCCACCCTCAGGATCCCACACCCGCTGGGCTCAAGGGAGCTGAAGGGGTTAAACACTTACCTTTTTCCAGCGCTGGGCTCCCACAGCGCTGGGGAACTCTCCTCCTCTCGACGTCAGCGCTGAATGTGCATGCGCGGCAAAAGCCGCACGCACTTTCAGACAGTCAATAGAAAAGCATTTCTCAATGCTTTCCTATGGACGTCAGCGTCTTCTCACTGTGATTTTCACAGTGGGAAACGCGGAAGCGCCTCTAGCGGCTGTCAGTGAGACAGCCACCAGAGGCTGGATTAACCCTAGTGTAAACATAGCAGTTTCTCTGAAACTGCTATGTTTACAGCTGCAGGGTTAAAACCCAGGGGACCTGGCACCAAGACCACTTCAATGAGCTCAAGTGGTCTGAGTGCCTATAGTGGTCCTTTAAAAGCAACAAAAATATCACCAAACTGTTATATTCTACACATAGAATGACCAACAATAGGTTATATTTGTACATGAAAATACTGTGTAGCAAAGTAATCTCTCTATTAGGAAAGAATAGCTTTAAAAAAAAAAAATCTTAAGCATAGATTCTGATTCAAAAGGACCAGTGACCAAAAAACAGCCATGGACTGTACAATTTGAACCTTTTGGGTCTCATCAGCATGGTGCCAGTTCTGTTCTATAAGCTGAAGTGTCTCTGTGAACATATTGCTTGCTAGGTTCCAGATAATATGTGGTGAGACCAAACACAAAAAATCTCCTCCACAATTTTATGCAGATAGAAAATTACTGGATCAACATGTTTGGAATTTATTGCGTTTGGTCGTATCACAAATTGATTGGGAAAAAATGAAAATAAGAATAAATATTTATATATATTCACTGTATAATTGTACATATTAAATGGTTAGTGCTGCTTTCAGAAACACATGATGTCCCATTGTTCCCATTGTTAATCTCTAATTTGTCCCCTATTTATTTTTAAAGCTAAAACAGAATGGATAAATATGAGATTATTCGTATGATCGGAGAAGGAGCGTTTGGTAAAGCATTTCTTGCAAAATAAAAATCAGATAATGCCCACTGTGTAATCAAAGAAGGTAACCTATCAAAGACGAGAAATGTTTATTAATATTGGGAAATAATTATGTCTACACCCAGCCCCACAGCTACTGTGTGTGTTTTATAAACAATAACGAATCTAAGTTTTTGGGGGTAAAATTAGGGGTCTCGACTTATATTCGGGTCGACTTATACTCGAGTATATACGGTAACTTTAAATATCTGTCAAGGAAAACATGAAGAACAAATATTAAACATAACTTTAAACCAGTTTTTCTAGTTGTATTTTACAGTAAAAAGGAACTAGAAATGTGACCCCCTACAGCAAATAAACTATGAGTGTATATAAGTGAAGAGGCTTATATAACAATTGTGAAGCGCTAAAATCAAAGTCCAATAAATAAACAGGTGGGTTTATCTTACCCCTTAATATATGCGGATAAATACAAATCTCAAGCTGTGATATTACATGAAAGAGAGAAAAAACACATATAGTGCAGATGGTACTGTAATAGATAATATGTGGTTAGACAAATCACAATAAATCTCCCCACAATTTAATGCAGATAGAAAATTACTGGATCAACATGTTGGGAATTTATTGTGTTTGGTCGTATCACAAATTGATTGGGAAAAAATGAAAATAAGAATAAATATTTATATACTCACTGTATAATTGTACATATTAAATGGTTAGTGCTGCTTTCAGAAACACATGATGTCCCATTGTTCCCATTGTTAATCTCTAATGTGTTCCCTATCTATTTTTAAAGCTAAAACAGAATGGATAAATATGAGATTATTCGTATGATCGGAGAAGGAGCGTTTGGTAAAGCATTTCTTGCAAAAGAAAAATCAGATAATGCCCACTGTGTAATCAAGGAAGGTAACCTATCAAAGGTAAGAAATATGTTTATTAATATTGGGAAATAATTATGTCTACACCCAGGCCCACAGCTACTGTGTGTGTTTTATAAACAATAAAGAATCTATCTCCAGGCAAATGAAATAACATACACGGCCCATGCAACAGCGCAGCTAAGGGGAGTGGGCCTTGACAGAGCTAGGAGGCGGGCATATTTAGAGGCCAGTTGGTCATGGAGGCATGGCTTCAGTTGGAATTCAGTTATTAATAACGGACATTTTAGATTAGGGGCCATTTTTATTAGCCATACTTACCTGTGGTTGTCCCACCCTCCCTCCCTTAAAATGTGGGTTACGGTGCTTTTCATTTATCCCGTTGGGTCATGGCGGTGGGGGCTGGATAAGATATTGGGGGGTAGGGAGTTTTTGGTAGCTATGATGTTTGGATGTTTGGTGACAATATTCACATGGTTGAATTTGTTAATTGGTAGGATGGATCCAGTAGGTGGTTCTCAAGCTGGTGGGTGTAGGAGTGTCTCGGTATGCCCCTACAATGTTAAATCGTGGGTGTAGGGGTGTCTCAGTATGCCCCTACAGTGTTAAATCACTTGGAGTATAAGGCCTGTTGTGGCCGTGTTTGGTGTTATGTTATTCATATCTGGTTATATGGATTATTGTTAGCTTATGTTATGGGGCATTGCCAGTGGGTATAGTACTGTTAAAGTTGGGGTGAATTATGTGTCTATGTGAAAATTGGGAATGTTTGGCAATAACCCATTTTGTTATTTATATATTTAGTTACATTTATAATTTATTAAAACCGTGACAATTTTATCCACTTTAAATTGGTGTCCGTGTCTTTTTGGGGTGGGGTCCAAGGTTCCAAGGTTATGTTTTAGGATTTCTGAAATTGCTCTAAAAATGATAGAAATGGAAAACCATACATCATTTTATTTTTTATGCATCCCTTAACAACTGCACATACAGACAATTGTCCTTTGTTTTAATTCTGTATGCTAGCATTTAATTTTATATTTTGAAACATGTTTAACACTTGGTAGTGAAGGGTTTGATTGATGACTACAGTATACCACACATACATTCATTTATTAAACTTTGATGATGCATGCCTATTTCTGGAACTAACTTTAAATATCTGTCAAGGAAAACATGAAGAACAAATATTAAACATAACTTTAAACCAGTTTTTCTAGTTGTATTTTACAGTAAAAAGGAACTAGAAATGTGACCACCTACAGCAAATAAACTATGAGTGTATATAAGTGAAGAGGCTTATATAACAATTGTGTAGCGCTAAAATCAAAGTCCAATGAATAAACAGGTGGGTTTATCTTACCCCTTAATGTATGCGGATAAATACAGATCTCAAGCTGTGATATTACATGAAAGACATATAGTGCAGATGGTACTGATACCGGAGAAACTGACGGAAGCCAAGCACAGAGAGATGGACACAGGTTTCTTCAGGAAGGAAGAGATTCTTTATTGGATCACCGATCGGGACTCAGAGGGACTAGCGTCACCAAAATACAGCAAAATCTGAGCCCCGGACAATAGTGCAGGCTCCTTATATAGGCATATAACTCCTCCCATATTAAGCTCCACCCGCACATTCCCTTGACCAATCAACACAAATAAGAATTAACTTCCTGTTTGACCGCATGGCTTGTCCAGCACAATGGAGGAGGGGGAATACTATATCCTGTATTCTTGCACATGCTCCGTACACTACTGATCATATCTTGCCTCGTGCAACCAACTGATCGATACGTCAGCATATGCACGTACACATGCCACGTGGTAATCTCGGCCTACTAAATTTATTTTTACCGAGATTCCACCACATTCCCCCCTTTGATGCCTCTTGATATTTTACAATTACTTGAGGCATCACATAACCTTAGTTTTGCTTACACCGCAAGTTACCTTGAACCAGACCAGACTTATCTTATGATGTGAATCTTCAACATTCATCTTCTTGCATTGGTTCTCCCTGATCTAGAGCCCTATATTTATATATCGCCATTATCTGTGCAGCAGCCTTCCTCTCTGCTATACTTCCTATCAGGCTTTGCACAGACCTAACTACTAAGGGTATAAGACACGGTAGGAGTAGACACAACAGTAAAATCAATAGGACTCCACCTACCACTGCCTTAAGCCCTCCGAACCATTCATACCAGCTACCAAACCAACTACTTGGATTATACCCTTTCCATACCTGAGTAGGCACATGCGCTAGTTTAACCATATGGCTAGTAAGCTCAGCTATTGCTTGCCCTTCGTCATCTATTTGAAGACAGCAATTGCTTAGGTTAAACTTCCCACATACACCTCCCTCTACTGCCAAAAGGTAATCCAAGGCTAATCTATTTTGGTAGACTGCTGTCCTCATCCTGGTATTATGTTTCACTAGGAGATTGAGCGCTTGTGATGTTTCATTGGTGATAATCTCAACCACCGCCTGTAACCTTATAATGCGGTTGAGCATATAAATAGGGGTTCTATAACCAAAGGTACCATCTTCTGCCCACGTGGCTGGCCCATAATAATCTATGATACGCTGGGGAGGCCATTCATTATCTTCCCAGGTACCTATCTCTAGGGGTCCCCTTTTCTTCCTATGATTCACATCATACACTTTAACACCTAAAGTCTCACCTGTTTCAATCGGTAACAAGAAGAAGGATGGTTTGAGCATACCCAACACACATGCCCCTTCCCAGTCCTGTGGCAGCTCCGAATAGGCTTTCTTACCACAGATCCAGTACAAATTTGCTGGGGCTCTCCAGGTAGATATGATGGATAGATCAAACCACACGTCCTTTAAATTGGCGTATCTAGCAAACGGGTTAGATGGTTCTGAGACATTTGAAGCCGACCACCAAGTTGTATTCTTTGTATCATCATCATAAGCTTTTTGCCCTAGACAAGTTAATTCTCCTACAGAAGTATTATACATTATTCCTTTCCTTGCTATGCAAACATAACCTATGATGGAGGTCTTTAATCTCCACTCAGATTTACCTCTAACACTCAAATGATAATCAGCTTGTGCAGATATTAGTTGGTCAACTGCCTCAGAACCGGACATTACCTCCTTTGCTTCCCAAGGCCATTGGTCTCCCATGTTAGTACCTCCACACACATAGCAGTTGGTAACATTAAGACTACCGGCAATACTTTCGGCTAAATCTATGAACAGGTTCTTAGCGCTATGGGGGATCTTATTATCTATACTCATCTCTTCATAAAAGGAATGGTATACTTGATGAGTCTGGGAGGATACCGTATCAGTCTCTATTCCTATAAACAATAATGTCCCAGGATCTAAACCCGTCCCGTATATCTGAAACCCAAATAAATTTCCATACTTATCTAGGAACTTGTCGGGGTTATTAATAAGTATATGGACTGGGTTGCATTCCATAGACTTACAATATGGGCTAGTCGGCAACTTAGTCACTATCATGTCTTTATCTACTGTCTGTCCCCAAGTCGCCCACCCCACACAAGACCAATATGGGCAAAAGTTATAGTCTTTATTTGGGCATCTAGGACTCACATATTTATTTTTACTACTGGGACAAATATATTTATCGTTAGACCCATACGTCCTCTCCCATCTAAGATCCCCACATACATTCCACGGTTTTCTACCACTTGATATCGCTTTACACGCATCAAATAGCAGAACACCCGAAGAATGTACGGATTCTAACACCGTCTTATTAATTAGGGTCCCCTGAGGATCTCCATTCCTGAGAGTCAACCAAATTGTACGAGGTTGATACTCCGGACTGAAGCACTTAGGTTCTCCTATTCCTAAATGGCACACACTATAGTCTATATTTAGGTATCTACATCTTGATACCTCTCCTTTACACTCGTATTGTGAATGCCAAATTAGGGTTTGGGAAATATGGTTACCTGTTCTCGTAGTCTTAATGCATACCTCACAGCTAGGAGTGTCGGTACCTCTACCTTCCTGAATATAAAAACACATGTAAATAAACACAATCAAGAGCACATCTTTCGCCGTCATCCTCAGTCTTCGTCCGTGCGATGGAACCTCAGCTTCCAGGATGTGAGGGCTGCAGGGAATGAAGTTCTGCTCGTCTTCACAGGTGTCCCTTCGGGACTTTCCTGGCTTATACACTATGTGATGGTAAGAGGACAGGCTTTATTATGGCCTTCTCACTTACACCTGTAACAATAAAATTTGTAATCCACAATAATTCCTCGTTACTCCGACTGAGTAGTGCGTTTCAACCGGATCTTGCAGGGATTCTCTGGATCTGCTGTAACTTGCCAAGAATCGACTGCTGCTGGTTTAACCCTGGAGTGATGTATCCACGGAGTCACTTCTGCTACTTTTATCGCTGTAGGGGTAGACAAAAGAACAACATAAGGACCTCTCCACTTGGGCCCTAACGGTACATTATTCCACTCTTTAATCCACACTTGGTCTCCTGGATGATAATTATGAACAGGGGGATAAATATTCACAGGTAATCTATCTTGTACCCATTTCTGTACCTCCTCCATAGTCTTACCCAACTCTACAACCTGCTGCCGGGTAATTCCTTCTCCCAACTGACTCAAGTCCCCCCTTAAGTTACCAAGTACGGGAGGTGGTCGCCCATACATAATTTCAAAAGGGGAGAGGCCCATCCTTCTGGTAGGGGTACTGCGGATTCGCAATAGAGCTATAGGTAAGAGAACGTTCCACTTAAGTTGGGTTTCCTGACACATTTTAGCCAACTGGTTCTTTATAGTTCTATTCATTCTCTCTACCTTACCAGAACTCTGGGGTCTATATGCAGTATGAAGCCTCCACTTTATACCAAGCATATGAGTCAGTTGTTGTAGGCACTGGTGAACAAAAGCTGGACCATTGTCCGATCCTATAGAACAGGGTAGTCCATATCGGGGTATTATTTCTCGTAGCAGGAATCTCACAACTTCTCCTGCTTTCTCTGTACGAGTAGGACATGCTTCTACCCAGCCTGAATAGGTGCACACAATTACCAGCAGGTAACGATGTCCACCCGATTTAGGCATCACTGTAAAGTCTATTTGTAGATCGGACATGGGGAGTCCTCCCATAAACTGGACTCCTGGTGGCTTTACTGGTCCTTGTCTTGCATTATTCTTAGCACACGTTACACATCTGCGTACAATGGCCTGAGTCAAGTTGGACAATCTTGGTATGTAGAAATGTTTCCTGAGAGATTCTTCAGTACTGTCTCTCCCAGAATGTGTCCCGTTGTGATAATTTTGGACAATTTCTACCGCTAGCGATGCTGGTATAACTATTCTTCCATCTTCTAGCTGATACCACTTGTTCTCCAGATACTTTCCCGGTTCAGTCTTTAACCACTCCTCTTCTTGAGTTGTATAAACTGGAGTCCATTGAGACAGTGGGGTTGGTATTAGAGCAGCTATATGCCCCACATACTCCTGTCTTCCTGATTCAGCAGCACGCTTAGCTGCACTATCTGCCATCCGATTTCCCTTGGTTACATCACCATCTCCTCTCAGATGCGCTCGACAATGTATGATACCGACTTCTTTCGGCTCCCACACTGCTTCCAATAGTTGTAGGATTTCAGCTGCGTACTTGATTTCTTTGCCTTCTGAATTCAGTAGTCCTCTTTCTTTATACAAAGCTCCGTGGGCATGAGTGGTTAAAAACGCATACTTAGAGTCCGTATAGATATTTACTCTTAAACCTTCAGCCAATTGTAACGCTCGTGTTAGTGCTATTAATTCTGCCTTTTGTGCTGATGTTCCTTTTGCCAGTGGCCGAGCTTCTATCACCTTGTCTATTGTTGTCACTGCATATCCTGCATAGCGGATCCCTTCTTTCACATAACTACTGCCGTCGGTGTAATATTGAACATCGGGGTTTTGGATGGGAAAATCACGAAGGTCTGGTCTACTTGAGAATACTTCATCCATTACTTCCAAACAATCATGTTGACTTTCAGTAGGTTGTGGCAAAAGGGTAGCTGGATTTAAGGTGTTTACAGTCTCTAAATGCACTCTTGGGTTTTCACACAACATTGCTTGATACTTGGTCATACGGCTGTTACTAAACCAATGATTTCCTTTGTAATCCAACAACGTCTGTACTGCATGTGGGACTCGTACATAAAGTTCTTGACCCAGAGTGAGTTTATCGGCTTCAGCTACTAGCAGGGCGGCTGCAGCTACGGCTCTTAGGCAAGGTGGAAGTCCGCTGGCCACTGCATCCAGTTGCTTAGACATGTAGGCAACAGGTTTTTGCCATGATCCCAAGTACTGTGTCAATACTCCCACAGCCATTCTTCTTTGCTCGTGTACATATAAGTAGAATGGTCGTGTGTGATCAGGTAGACCTAATGCTGGGGCACTCATCAAAGCCTTCTTCACATCTTCAAATGCCGTTTGCTGTTCTTGGGTCCATAAGAAGGGGTCGTGCTCTGTACCTTTGATGGCTGCGTACAGAGGTTTTGCTAGTATCGCATAGCTGGGAATCCATATCCTACAGAAGCCTGCTGCCCCCAAGAATTCTCGCACTTGTCTTCTATTCTTGGGTATTGGTATTTGGCAGACAGCTTCTTTTCTCTCTGGTCCCATAATTCTTTGACCTTCAGAGATATGGAATCCCAGATACTTGACAGTTGGCAAACACAACTGAGCCTTCTTTCTGGACACCTTGTATCCTGCCTTCCAGAGAATATGTAGTAGATCGTGCGTTGCTTGCTGACATTTTTCTTTTGTAACTGCTGCTATCAACAAGTCATCTACATATTGTAACAATACACACTCTCCTGGGATGGACTCGAAATCCAGTAGATCTTGACTTAGGGCTGAACCAAATAGGGTAGGTGAATTTTTAAACCCTTGGGGCAGTCTTGTCCAAGTCATTTGGCGTTTTGAGCCCGTTACAGCGTTCTCCCATTGGAAAGCGAAAATACATTGACTTTCTGTGGCAATTCGGAGGCAAAAGAAGGCATCTTTGAGATCTAAGACTGTGAAGTAAGTAGCCCCGCCCGGAATTAAAGCAAGCAGGTTATATGGATTGGGTACAACTGGATGTATGCTAACAACCGCATCATTGACTGCTCTTAAGTCCTGTACAGGTCGATACTCATCTGTACCGGGCTTTTGAACAGGCAGCAATGGGGTGTTCCAGGGGGAAGTACAGAATTTTAGGATACCATACCGTATGAATTTATCCAGATAGGATTGGATGTTCTTCTTAGCCTTCTGTGGGATATGGTATTGTCTTAGGCTTACTGGATAAACCCCAAGTTTCAGTTCAATTTTTATTGGTGGAATATTGCGGGCCAGTCCTGGTGGGTTGTTCTCTGCCCAAACTCCTGGTATGTTGAATAATATCTCATCACTCCTAGGGTTTTGGCTAGTCAACACTGTATAAAGTCGCCACTCTTCTTCCTTTGGTACGGATAAAGTCATAATACCTGAAGGTCCATTAAACTTTAAAGATGTTGTTCCGTTTGGTAGGAACGTAATCTGCGCTTGTAATTTGGATAGCATATCACGTCCCAGCAATTGGACTGGACATTCAGGCATATAAAGGAATTGGTGTTTTACTACGTGGCCTCCCAATGTACAGAGTCGACTTTTAAGAACCGGTCTTTCAGCACTTCTTCCAGTTGCTCCTATCACAGTAATAGTCCTTCCAGATGGAGGAGCAACTAGATTAGTCACCACTGAATGTTCAGCACCAGTGTCGATCATGAACGCACTCCTTTTCCCCCCTATTGATACATCGACCATAGGCTCCGCTCGACCAAGGGGGATGGAGCCCGGTCGGTATCAATAGTCCTCCATGACCGTGTCAGCCAATCCTACAAAGTCCCTACCTTCTCTATCGCGAGACCTTTGCGCTGCTGGAATATACCTGTCTTCCCTAACACTTCCTCTATTCCCATTACTCCCTCCATACCCATTACTCCCTCCGGGGCCTCCTCTACCTCTCGCTCTGCCTCTAAAGTTTCCGTAACCTGACCTAGGTCTGTCTCTCTCAGACTGTTCTCTTCGCGGACACTCATTTCTCCAATGCCCTTCTTCCCTACAGTAAGCGCACTGATTTTTACCTAGAGGTTCCTCATTCCATCTACTATCGCCTCTATCTGGGCCCCGTCTATCTACGCCTGCGATCGCTACCGCTAGCATATCAGCCTTTTTACGCATCTTGCGCTCTTCCTCTTTCTTACTTTCTGTATCCCTGTTCATGTAAACCTTATTTGCTACCTCCATTAGTTGGGTAATGGACATACCTGCAAACCCTTCTAACTTTTGTAGCTTGCGCTTAATATCTCCGTAAGCTTGGCTGACAAAGGCGGAGTTAACCATTCGGGAATTGTCTGCGTCTTCCGGATTAAAGGGGGTGTACAAGCGGTACGCCTCCAATAATCGGTCATAAAAGACACTGGGCGCTTCATCGCTTTTCTGAATCACCTCAACTGTCTTCGACATGTTAATGGCTTTCTTTCCTCCGGCTTTCATGCCAGCAATTATAGCGTCTCTATAGGCTCTGAGTTGAACCATATCAGCACCATTTACGTTCCAATCGGGATCAGTATTGGGATAATGTGTTGCGGCCCATGCTGCTGGATTAGCTTGGTTCAAAGCACGGGCTCTATCTTCTAATGCTTTAATGGCTGCTTGATTTATTCTTGTCCTTTCCTCATTGTTAAATAAAGTCATTAGTAACTGCTGGCAATCAGCCCATGTCGGATTATGCGTCTGTACTATTGAGGTGAACAGATCAGTCATGGCTTGTGGTTTCTCAGTATACGAGGAATTATGGGTCTTCCAGTTTAAAAGGTCGGTAGTGGTAAATGGGACATATACGAAGACTGGGTCAGCGTGTGCCATTTGTCCTGCGGCATCGATATAAGCTGACCCGGGATTTAAGCGAAGAGGCATCTGATAGTGCTTTAATTGTTGGGCACCAGTCAACTGTCGGGTTTGGATGGGGCTACGTAGAGAGGCGTCAGTCATGGGTTCCGGTCGGGGAGAGATAGGGTATGGGGATGTGGGAGGTTGGTTTTGGGAAAAGGTAGTGAATAGAACACTTCGGGCCGAGCTAGATGAAGCTTGACCGGAAGTCTGAAGTGGCGCCAAATCAGGATATTCGTTTTTAATGGGGGTGGGTTCTGGTTCCGGAAGGGGAGATTTAGTACGAGGGGGGGTGGATCCTGTACTGGAGGAGGAAGCGGAAGTGGATGAGGGTAATGAGGGGAGGGGTGCAGGACTTCCTGCGTTTGCGTCACTTCCTCTTAACGGAAAGTAAGGGGGCGGCAAAGGGATCTCGGACTCAGGGGGCGTGTCCAAAATGGGCCTAACACCAGTCCTAGTGGACGAACAAGTCCTAGCTACCATGAGGCGACACTGCTCCTCGCGGCATGTCTGGAGCCATTTTGGCGAGTCATTTACGGCCTGTCTCCAACAGTCAATATAAGGAAACTGGCCGTAAAGTTCTGGCCTACCTGATACAGCCACGTGTAAGCGCTGTACCAGAGTTAGATCCAAACTGCCACGTGGCGGCCATGCCGCAACCAAAGTAGGCCACTCCCTAGTGCACAAAGTAACTAAACGCACAGAAGACATCTTAACCCCAAAATCACAGGTTTTGAATCCCTTTTTAAAATTCTTAACCATACATTCTAAGGGATCCGGAATCGTTGACTGCGACGCACCCATTTTTAACAATGGAACGTCGTCGACAACGATTACTATACACGCGTATTATTCAACAGTCACACCCGTTTCCTCTGGCAACAGCACCACGTGGTACGGTTACCAAGTGAAACGTACACAATAACAATAAACACTCAGGGAATTCCCGTACACACACAGCTGCTACACCAGTCACTATATAATCAATATTATGCCCTTTGGCGTAACTATACAGTCACCCACGCTATAATTCTCTATATACGAATTACCCGTCTATAACACACCCCAGTAACATCGTCTTTTACAAATAGCGGTTACAGTACGGTTAGCACAGGTCAAGGCACAAGTTAAGGTCACAATACAATTATTAGTGGTTATGGTGTTAAACATGCAATGGACGACAATGATTAGTACTTATTATACAATGTCAGTAAATATACAGGGTTATGGTACCGTGCACTATAATACAGCAACACACTATTAACACTCTCGCTAGACGGCTGAGCTCGCGCTATCTAACAAGATATACACTTTACTAAAACAATCGTTAACACATTTACAATTCCCAACTAAACTATTGGCCAGTACCTTGAATGGACTACCTAAAAACAATCTACATACGTTTTGGTTAGCCACACTGCCCAATCACCACATATATAGCGAGCTAGAGAACCGAATTTACACAGACGCCTCTTAGTCGCACTATACAACGAGCTAGAGGACCGAATTTACACAGACGCCTCTTAGTCGTACTATCAAAAGTCTAGTGGGTTCCAAATTTACACGCCTTCCCACTTAGCCCAGATAGGATGAGAACTAGCGAACCGGATTTACACAGACGCCGCTTAGTCTCCCGGTCCCTCCGACCTAGCGAACAAAATATACACCCTAGAACGCTAGTCTAGACAAGACACCGGTGTCCGGCTAGGGCTATTTTACACCAGAGCGCCCCGCCTGACTAACCAAATCAAACGGTCTGACTAAAGAGCGTTCGATCGAGCGGTGCGCCTTCGCTCCTTCCCTCCGACAGAGGGGGCAGATACAGATTCAAAAACCCCTTTGGGCCTACCGCACAATCGGTATACCCCTAGCGGGTCCTGCCGTCTAAAACAGCAGTTGTCTTACCTCCTCGTTCCTGAACCTGAGTTCACACTCATCGACGGGGACACCCCAGCACTTCTCACGTAGAGGCCGATGATCTCCTGGACAACAGACCAGTGGCGCCGAGACGAAGGGAGGTCCACGCAGAAGTTCAGGGGTGCAGCCGTAGAGAACGTGGGCAAAGATAGACCGTCTCACGCCTCTGCCTCTCAGCTACCGTTGAACGATGAGCTTCCCGGCCAATGCACCAAATGATACCGGAGAAACTGACGGAAGCCAAGCACAGAGAGATGGACACAGGTTTCTTCAGGAAGGAAGAGATTCTTTATTGGATCACCGATCGGGACTCAGAGGGACTAGCGTCACCAAAATACAGCAAAATCTGAGCCCCGGACAATAGTGCAGGCTCCTTATATAGGCATATAACTCCTCCCATATTAAGCTCCACCCGCACATTCCCTTGACCAATCAACACAAATAAGAATTAACTTCCTGTTTGACCGCATGGCTTGTCCAGCACAATGGAGGAGGGGGAATACTATATCCTGTATTCTTGCACATGCTCCGTACACTACTGATCATATCTTGCCTCGTGCAACCAACTGATCGATACGTCAGCATATGCACGTACACATGCCACGTGGTAATCTCGGCCTACTAAATTTATTTTTACCGAGATTCCACCACAGTACTGTAAAGTGACAAATACTGGATGGTACCAGAAATACACTCACATGAATCAGAGCCCAATATATGACTCAATAAACATGTTGCTGTGCTCTTAAAGGACCACTATAGTGCAAGGAAAACATACTCGTTTTCCTGGCACTATAGTGCCCTGAGGGGTTCTGGAGAGAGGAAGGGGTTAAACACTTACCTTTCTCCAGCTCCGGGCGGGGAGCTTTCCTCCTCCTCTCCTCCTTCCTCGCAACGTCATCGGCTGAATGCGCATCAGGAGCCGCGCGCTCATTCATCCGGTCGCATAGGAAAGCTTCTCACTGATTTTCACAGTGAGAAGCACGCAAGCGCCTCTAGCGGCTGACAAATCCAGCCACTAGAGGCTCTGGAGGCTGGATTAACCCTCAGTATAAACATAGCAGTTTCTCTGAAACTGCTATGTATATTAAAAAAAAGGGTTAATCCTAGAGGGACCAGGCACCCAGAACACTTCTTAAGCTGAAGTGGTCTGGGTGCCTAGAGTGGTCCTTTAAGGCATCACCCCACCTTGCTGCAATGATAATCCATTCTCAAAAGAAATAGAAAGGCAATGATGGTGTAATATAGCCAAACAATAATATAATAAAACTCATCTTACGCAGAGTCCTTTAAATCCTGGCTCTGAGGTTGAATAGCCTGGAACTATTAAAAAAATTATAAATCCAAGTCATAAAAACAAATGCAAAAAAACACTGGTAGTGCCCTTATCAAATGATATAATCCTGTCGAGTAACGTTTCACTCTTCAGCTTAATTGGTAATAATCCAGTTCCAGTCCATAGCTGTAAGCTTGTTTGAGCAGGGCCCTCTCCAACCTATCGTTCCTGTACATTTTCCTGTAATTGTCCTATTTATAGTTAAATCCCCCCTCTAATAATATTGTAAAGTGCTACAGAATCTGTTGGGGCCATATACATAGCAATAAATAGCAATAAATAGCAATAATAATATTTACAATAACTCCATATTTAAATCCGCACACATGATGGATTGGCACGATCATGTGATGTCCTTCAGCCTGTCCTCAGCTGCGGCATCCGGAATTGACATCATCTGCCACTAAATGATGCAACCTTTGCGGCACGTCATTTCCTCTTTCTCGGCTTTGATGCTATAGTCCTCATATATACACTCCATATATACCAAAGCTGCCTTATTATACGTGGGCAAACTGAAAAAGGAACATCATAAGAAACCAGCAATAAAGAAAGGGAAAATGTATACTGTGGCGAAACCTACCTCGCCACGTGTCCTTGGAGGGGGCTGCTTGCCCGCCTCTTGCCTTTAGACTATGGCCCCTGTTCTTTTTCCCTGCAGAAAGGCTGGTTTGTGCCTTTCTGCGGACTGTTAAAGCCATGCTACCCCAGATAGCTATGCCATGGAGCCCAGTCGCATACTGAAAGACTGTATGAAAGACTTTAGCTCCATGGCGATTGAACTGTATGTATATGATCTGAGCGCCATCCGGTAATAAGGTGCGCTCAGATCTAAGCTATCTGGGGATAGGTAGAATGTCTGTATTTTATGTAATAAATGTATCCTTGTGTATTTTATTGTATTTTACTGTCTTTTTACTGCCATGTGCTTAATGGATTACTTCTCAATTATCTCCAGGATAGAAGACTCTGTGGAACTGGTTTTGGGCAGAAAAGCCATGCTTCATTGGTCCCAAAGGACTTCGATCTATCTTTTAAACCAATGGACCAATTTGGATGATTTTGACATATGTTTGTATTTGGAGTACGCTGATTATGAAAATGTATGTTTTGTGTTTGCGACATGTATATTTTAGAAGTTATAAATATTGTGTAAAAACTGTGAGGCAGAGGGGAGGATTTTGTGTGGGAGTGTCTGTGTGTATTGTACGGATTGATTGGTTGTTCTGTAATACCCTGTGGGCTGTACTGTGGTTGTGGATTGGGAATAAAAGAGACTGTATGTGCCAGGACAGTCAGATTCTGCTTAACCCTCAAAACGAAGTGTCGTTTCGTTATTGGGGGAATTGGATTGTATGCTGACTGCCAGGAGTGTAACCCTTTCATATGGTTTTCCTGTTCAGATATTTCCAGGGTTCATGTGTTTTCAGGTCGGGAGATTGGTGCTTACAGTAGCTGCTTGTCTATCTGGAAGGGGATTATCGCCTAAACGGTTTTTAACCTCTGGTGAGCGAAACAGTCCGTTACATATACCTGCAAAATCACATTGTACGCAGTACTGGAGACCGTATCTTCAGAAGGATATTGATACTTTAGAGAGAGTTCAGAGAGGGGCTACTAAACTACTAAAACTTACCAGAAAAGATTAAAGAATCTGAACATGTATAGCTTGGAGGAAAGACGAGACGGGGGGGATATGATAGAAACATTTAAATACATAAAGGGAATCAACACAGTAAAGGAGGAGACTATATTTAAAAGAAGAAAAACTACCACAACAAGAGGACATAGTCTTAAATTAGAGGGGCAAAGGTTTAAAAATAAAATCAGGAAGTATTACTTTACTGAGAGGGTAGTGGATGCATGGAATAGCCTTCCAGCTGAAGTGGTAGAGGTCAACACAGTGAGGGAGTTTAAGCATGCGTGGGATAGGCATAAGCAGTGGTGTACACACAATACATGGGGCCGCGGTGCGAAATTGATCCGTGGACCCCCCCCGATCTGTGCCCACTCCCGATCCATGCCCCCCCAACACATACAGACAGACATACATAGAGGCACACACATATATATACATACATACACACAGACAGACACACATATACAGTCTGTACGTATGTGTGTATGTGTGTGTGTGTGTGTCTGTATGTATGTGTGTGTGCGTCTCTATGCATGTCTGTCTGTGCGTGTCTGTATGTATGTGTGACGACTCGCGCATGCCCATTTCAATAAATTAAGTCTAATTTATTCCAGGATGTGGCACTGGTATAGACGTCACTCAAATGTGACGTTGCGCCAGGATCCTTTGTAGAAACGTCCACACATTGATTTTAAGTCCTTGCACATGCACAGCAAGTAGGATTAACTGTGCCTGCATTTAAAGCCTGACGAAGGTGCACCGAAACGCGCGACAGGTGTTTGTCTCATCACTCTGTACACTGTGCACGCTTTGCACACAGGGCTGGACCGTGAAGAAAATTCAGCTCGGGCAGTTTTGAATTACAGTGGCCCACTAAAAAGGGGGCGTGGCCAGATAGGGTGTGTTTTGTCATCACCAATGACAAGCATACCACATCACAAAGTGTGCATGTTGATTCAATGCTCTTCCAGGGCAGACCATGCGCAGAGCCCTGCTGAAGAGCTCTAGCATGAGAAAAAGACCCTGCATTTGTTCTGCACAGCGCAAGCAAACTTAATAACATGCTTGCACTATGTTTGCTTGAAATTTGTCTCTGGTGTCTCCATAGATGGGATACCAGGAGACAAAAATGCCAGGAAAGAGTATTGTGCAGTGTGTGTGCGAGGGTGCTGTGTGTGTGTGTGTGTGTGTGTGTGCAAAAGGGGTGCAGTGTGTGTCTGAGGGGTGTAGTGTGTGTGTGTGTGTGCTGTGTGTGAGTGATGGCTGCTGTGTTTGCGTGAGGGTGCTATGTGGGTAAGGGTGCTATGTGGGTAAGGGTGCTGTGTGTGTGAGGGGTGCAGTGTGTCTGAGGGGTGCAGTGTGTCTAAGGGGTGCAGTGTGTCTGAGGGGTGCAGTGTGTGTCCTGTGTGTGAGTGATGGGTGCTGTGTTTGCATGAGGGTGCTATGTGCGTGTGAGGAAGCGGTGTGTGAGGGTGCAGTGTGTGTGAATGAGGGTGTTGTGAGTGTCAGGGGTGCAGTGTGTGTGTTTGTGTGAGTGTGTGAGTGAGGGTGCTGTGAGTGTCAGGGGTGCAGTGTGTGAGTGTGTATGTGTGTGAGTGAGGGTGCTGTGAGTGTCAGGGGTGCAGGGTGTGTATGTGAGTTATTATATCCCCCCTCCCTTTTTACCTTTAGCCTGGGAGGGGGGTTGTGCTGTGGCAATCCCTGTAGTGCTAAAACTGAGAATATCTGGCCCATTTGTACAAAGAATTAGATCAGTTTGAAAGAGGAAGCAAAGCTGGTCCAACACTAGACATGAGCAATAAACTGAAACTAGTCAAAGGAAAGATTAACGATTTATTGATTCTCAAAGCTAATGCTGCCTTAGCTAGTTTAATCCCTTAAGGACCAAACTTCTGGAATAAAAGGGAATCAAGGGGTTAAAAAGATCATGGTACTATAAAGGCAACAAAGCAGACAAACTACTTTCTAATCGACTAAAAAAGGAAACATGAAAAAAATTGTTGCTAAGATTGTTCATGGGAATACTGATGTCCTCGCTCCCACCAAAATAGGACAACCTTTCCAAGAATTCTATTATAATATATATATATATATATATATATATATATATATATATATATATACCGTATATATATATATATATATATATATATATATATATATATATATATATATATATATATAACTTATCTGAAAGACAGGATAAAATTAAGTTACCCAAAATTTTACTAGATTGGGCAAATAAACTGAATGAGCCTAACTTGGTGTCGGAAGTTAATAGCGCTATTAAAAAAAACTCAGAGCTCATAAATCTCTGGGCCCAGATGGTTTCAGTAAATTTTACACATTGTTGACCAATAATCTTGCTAATACATTATCTAATACATTTAACAAGTTTATGACTAAGGGGAAGATCCCTGAAGAAATGTTAAAGGAGCACTATAGGGTCAGGAACACAAATATGTATTTGTGTATTTGTATGTATCCTATAGGGTTAAAACAACTATGACGAAAAACCACTTTGCCACTGGGGTTTGGAGGGGACTACTTGACAGCCTTTTACCCTGTGACTATGGCCCCTTTAAGTTATTGTGGTTGAGATACCCTATTTGTGGCTATTGGGACTTTAAACAATGGTTCTTCGAACTCCCGAACAGTCAAAGTGGTCGCCATTCGAACACGTGGTGGTGGCCATCTTGTCCCCATGGACCAAAACCACGCATAGAGTTCAGGGGGGCTAAGCTACGAATGCCCTGAAACTATTTTCGGCATGAAAACCTTGTGGTTTCCGGTCGGTCCTCCAGTGGCACTTAGCCACTATTCTAAGGAACTGTTTTGGGCATGGGACCATGCCTGTGCAAAAATATGACTTCCATAAAATTTTCGAACCCCTTATCTGATCTGGGTGATTTTTGGATATGTTGTTCACCCAGATCAGAGCTATCAGGGGATGTTATATGAATATGTTATGTTTTGGGGTACTTTATAAAAATGTGTTTTTTTTCTGCCTGGGGATAATTAAGTTAATGCATTATCTGCCTTAATTATATCACAGGCCGAGGGGGGGGATTGTGTTCTGTATGTGGGAGTGTCAGGCATTGTTACATTGTTTTTTATTGGTCTGTACATGTTGTAATTTGGTGCCCCATCAGGTCCAGGGGGTGTTCCTCTGGCCTGAGTAATTGTATATAAAGCCAACCTGTACCAATAAACCTTCAGATCTTCTTACCCTCAACTCGCAGCCTCATCTCGTATTGTAGGGAACAGCTATAATCACTACAGGGATTGCTATAATCATTATTCTCGCTTAAATTCTACTAGCTCTTGTAAGAGCTCTACAGCTGATCCTGCTATCCTCTCTTGGAGAAGAGGGTTACCCACTGGAAACTGGAGGCTTGTCGTAGGTCCAGGGTGGTCAGAAGACATCGAGACCCCAACCAAGCTCCGGCGGTGGGGTCTGCAGTGCTTATGGTGTCTGGTGTGGTGCTGGTGGTCTTGGTGAGCACTATGAGCATCCGACGGTGGAGGGTCCATCACAACCACCATCTAGCCCCCCTGGTCCCCTCATGTCTCCCTAAATATAGAAAAATCTTACTTGTATTTAAGTCTGGAGCTGCTTGCTTTGTCCCTGTTTCCTTTTGACCTGCCCAATGCCTGCTGACATCATCAGAAGTGGTAGCCTGATCCAATCACAATGCTTCCCCATAGGATTGGCTGAGACTGACAAAGAGGCAGATCAGGGGCAGAGCCGGCACAATTCAAACACAGCCCTGGCCAATCAGCATCTCCTTGTAGAGATGAATTGAATCAATGAATCACTATGAGGAAAGTTCAGTGTCTGCATGCAGACGGTGCAGACACTGAATGTTTTGATGCATTTTAGGCAGCAATGACCCAGGGATCTCTAACAGCCATCTGAGGAGTGGCCAGTGAAGTTATCACTAGGCCGTAATGTAAACACTGCATTTTCTCTGAAAATACAGTGTTTACAGCAAAAAGCCTGAAGGTAATGATTCTACTCACCAGAACAAATCCAATAAGCTGTAGTTGTTCTGGTGACTGTAGTATCCCTTTAAGGGCTCATATAGTACCCATCCCCAAACATAAAAATCCAGAGCGGATTACAAATTACAGATCGATTTCATTACTAGCTGTAGATCTTAAACTATACTCTTCAATAATTGCTGCTAGATTAAATACAATTATACCCGATATTATACACCGTGATCAAACTGGGTTTGTATCTAATAGATCATCAATATATAATATTAGACGACTTATTGACATAATTGATCAGGCTCACAAAAGACGCTTGTCCCTCCTGATCCTGTCATTGGATGCTGAAAAAGCGTTTGACAGGGTCAGGTGGGATTACCTGGATTCGTTTTTTGACGCTTTCGGATTACAAGGGGATTTTAAGAGAGCTATTATGGCACTTTACGCCTCTGTAACCGCTAGAGTGATTGGGAGTGGGTTCATAGCCGATTGGTTCCCTTTGAAAAACTGGACAAGTCAGGGGTGCCCACTCTATCCACTCTTGTATTTGCTGGCAATTGAACCGATGGCTGTGGCAATTAGAGATAAGTATACAATTAAGGGCTTAGAAATAAAAGATGATTGCGTTAAAGTGACCATGTACGCGGATGATGTAGTTCTCACTCTCAGAGACCCAGTGAGCCCACTGAATAATCTGCTGTCACTCAGGGAGGAATTCTCGCTTTTTTCAGGTTATAAACGTAATCTTAATAAATCAGTGGCCCTACCGATTAATTTAAGTCAGGATGTCATGGAGGCCCTAAAAAGCGAGTGTGATTTCTGTTGTGCTGAGGAATCATTTAACTGTCTGGGCATTGTAATAGCTATTGAATTAGCCATTGAATTACATTTTTTAACATTATTTAAAGCAGGTAAAAAAATGTAATGAATGGAAAAATCTTGAGATTTCATGGTGGGGTAGAATCAATACAGTGAAATCATAAATTCTCCCGAAGTGGATTTACCTGTTTAGGATGGTTCCTTTAATGTGCCCAGTTGTCTTGGCACAATCCTATATTAATAAATTTATCTGGTTAGGGAAACCTCCAAAAGAAAATTCTAAATGCCTAGCTTTAAAAGTCCAAATGGGGGTGCTGGGGCTCCCCCTGCTGAAAGAATATCAAAAAGCGTGCATTTTATCTCATGCATTTATAACTCAAATAGATCATTCTAAAGAGGAGATTTGATATAAAATGGAACAATTATTGACTAATGCGGATACTCTTCTTAATGATCTCAGTCCTATTTTTTGGAAACTTAATGCTAAACAATGCAGCCTAAGTATGAGAACCAACAGTTCTGTTCTAAATACAATTTTGCCACTATGGGAGAACTGCAGGAAAGATATTTTAACATATAATAAATGGATTTCTGGGGGCGGGGCCGAACCGCCGAGCTGAGCGGTCGCAAGAGAGACCAGCTCCTGCAACTTATAATCTTTTAAGCATGAAAAACATGAAAATTTACCTAAATACAGACCGACAGCATTGGACCTCAGTGCTGAGGGGTCACTGGATCCAGGGCGAGGCTGGCTCCTCGAGCTTCAGTCCCCTGGAGGTGAGACCTTCGACGACCCAGTTGAGGCTTACTCCGGCGGTGAGAGGGGTGGACGGCCGCTGCCCCTCTATCCTGCCTAACGGTGCCCAGCCTGAGACCCAGACCCGGGGGGACCCGGCCCCGTTCCTCCCCCTATGGACCGGTGGGGGTGATCCCGGTCCTCACCCAGAGGCAATGAGTCCAAGGCCCAACAACACCACCACCACCCTCGAGTGCCCGGACGCAGCACATAAGATGGCGGATGCCATGTGCTCCGGAATCAGCGGAGAGAACTGCTCTTCCACCGAGCTCTCAACAATCAGCGTGATGCCCAGGAGGACTGATGAGTCCGTGGCTTTCCCACCCCACACCGCAGCCCTGCAGGCGATCTCTTACCGGTCCACGACGCAAGCCAAGTCAACGGCGAGCAGCGACGGAAACCAAACCAGACCGTTAGTGGCTGTGGGGCTGGAGACACGGGACATCGCACAGCAATTACCCCCGCCGGCGACTACCAAACCTGCCGCCATGCAAGGTACTCCTACAGCAGGACTGACCATACGTGCACCCTTGGGACTTGCTGCAGCAAGAACTGGAAGCACAAATAAAAGGCGCATAGTCCCACCTAAGATAGCGGCCGCCTTAAGTGCATCGGGCCCACTATCCCACAGCATGTCGGAGCTTGATCGCATCTTTACGGCTTTCTGGGCCAAGTTGGCTCACAGATTACCCAGTGCCACGCAAGAGCAGATACCCGCTGACATACCCCAGCGACCACGAGACAAAGGAGATGCGTGGGAAGTCGAGCCAGCAAAGCCAGCAGTGGGCCAAACATCAAAGCGAAGGCTTAATGGAGGCAAGGAGGGTGTCCCTTCTCCTCGGCTACTCCGCAAACCTCGAAAGCAACACTCTACTCGACCTACCCGGATCAAACAGCACATCAGTGCGTTTGGCGCGGAGCATGAAACCAGGACTCTCCTTGTACAGACAGCTCAGTCGGGGAAGCCTTGGGTGAAGAGCCAGGATGACCCTCAGGCGCATGGGCGAGATACACGAAGACCTCAGACTACTCTGTGGGACCCTGCTGAACCGGTGAAAGGTGTGGGCTAACTGCATGGACTCTCTTTCGGGCCCTGGGCCGCAGTCTGGGTGGACACAGTCATCCCACCACATGAAGGTCTTAATGGCCTCTCTCTGCTGATAAGCATGCTTTGTACTTTTTACTAGTTCCTTGTTTTATATTTTAATTACTATGATTATTATTATTATTATTTTACTTTTTATTTTTATTATTTATTTTCTTTATCCCTCATTTTAGCCAATTTGGCTTCTTTCTTTTATTTTTTACACGGCACATACTCTTGATAATAGAGACCATCATGTAGGTATCTTACATATCACTGATTAAGCTACCCTAACTGTACAAATTGCATTCTGCTTGCATGTCTATTTGTCCTATATTTTACCTTAATACCTGATACAGTCTATGACACATCAAGCTTCTCTAAACCTCACAATTTGTGTAACTCAGTGGAACGCCATGAAGGGGTCTCTGCGGAAAGCACTATGTTCATATAGACACAGCATTTGTATGTATCTAGCCAGTGTGCCTGTCCTTTTTTTTTTTTTTTTTTTTTTTAATCCTATATTTTTCTACTTTCTTATTGCAACCACTAGGCATGTTTTCAAATAGGCTGTAAACCTACCCTCACTCTGACACATATGTTTGCCTAATACTTTACCAGTTTATTATTTTCCTTTCTTAACATTTAATAGTCATGTCTCACCAGCTTGCTTTGAAACTCATTTTCACATACCCACTCACATGTCTGTGTAACTCATTTAGACCTCATCTTATGTTTTGCTAAACACTTTAGACATGTTTGACTACTCAGTGAACTAGCTACTTAACTTAAAAAATGTGTGCAATGACCTTCTATGCCTTATACTTGTTCATGTATGTATTTTACCAATCTTGTACCTGCTGTCGGGGCATGGCAAGAGCTTGTATTAACTATGTGCACCTCAAAAATAAAGAATTAAAAAAAAAAAAAAAAAATGGATTTCTTGTCTTCCCCTAACCTATATCAAATATTTTATGCCTGATCTATATTTATATCAATGGCTAAATGGTGGTGTGGTTGCAATTGATAACTTATTAACCAATAATGAATGGCTAGATTTTCAATTGTTATGTGACAGTTATAATTTAGATGGTTAAGAAATGTTTAACTATCTTAGAATTAAATGCTTTTGCTACATACAAAATAATAACATTGGAACGTGATGTATATGCTATGATTACACAGGTGAAATAAAAACACATTCACAGCAAACTAGCCAACACAAAGCAACTACACAAACCAGCTAACATGAGGCAACTACACAAACCAGCTAACAAACAGTATCTACGCAAACCAGCTAACACAAAACAACTACGCAAACCAGCTAACACAAAGCAACTACACAAACCAGCTAACATGAGGCAACTACACAAACCAGCTAACATGAGGCAACTACACAAACCAGCTAACAAACAGTATCTACGCAAACCAGCTAACACAAAACAACTACGCAAACCAGCTAACACAAAACAACTACGCAAACCAGCTAACACAAGACAACTACACAAACCCAAATCACACTAGGTTATACCCGCCTAGACAATATATCTTAAAGTACGCAGAGTACACACCTGTCTAATTAAATTGACTGCACATGTTCAGTTTACCTGTTTCAATATTTACGCCTCTGCGTAGGCGACCATATGCTTTTACAATATTATGTTTGATTTCCACATCTACAATGTGATGACAATAAAAACGATTTCAAACAAAATAATAACATTGGAAAGGTTATTACATACCTCTACTAAAATGGTGGCGGGTTGTCTACAACCAATTACTAACGATTCAGATAGATATATTGAATCGATAGTCAACAAATGGCAAACAGAGCTTGATATGATGCGAGAGGATTGCCCTTGGGGTACCTCAGGCCTGTATGTACCTATCTTATGCACTGCAAAAATATAATAAAAAAAAAATTCAAATTAGTTGCGAAGAATGGACGATTTCACTATTTACAGTCTACAAAGATACACACTGTCTTAATTTAAATGAATGCCATTGTAAGGTCTTAAATAGGTGGCATATGGTCCCGAGCAGACTGGGCAAATTTGATTCAAACAAATATCAGAGATGTTGGCGCTGTGGGATATTTGGTGGGAATGTGGTCCAATTCAACTTTTCTGGAATATGATTCCAAAATCAAAATTGTAACTTCCAAGTCTCTTGAGCTTCACCCTACAATATTTTTATTGCTGATTAATATTAGTCAGATATTCAGAAATAATTCACCTTTAGCCACCCATTTGATGGTAGTGGCTAAAATGGCTATTGCAAGACATTGTAAGACATCCCTGGTTCCAACATGGTCTGTAGTTAAACAACAATTTAAATTCCAACTGAAAATTGAAAAAATAAATAAATATAAATATGGTTTATGGTTAAAACAAATAGAGAATCTTTAAGCTGGATAAGGAGATAAAATGCACACATGGGAGAACTAAACTTAATTTAGTTTTCTGCGTGTCTCCCTCCCCCTCCCCAAAGGATCAAAAGGTGAAAGGATTAATATACATATTATTGAGTTATTTATGGCCATACTGTATAAGTTTGTCTTGTGTGTCTTTTTGTTTCAATGCATTGTACAGACGGTCTTCAATCTGAATATCTACTTAAAGTAGGGTCACATTAAGAATTTGTTTTAAAAGATGTCTTGATATTTAAAAATCGATCACGTAGATATTGATATAGACTAATTATTGTCACGGGTGGCGGTACGGAGACCGGGCCCCTTGGTGCAGGGTAACCACACGCCCTCTGGTGTTGAGCACCAGCGTTTGTGCAGCCACATACCAGAACCCTAATGCAGCTACAGCGGATCCCAGGAACTTGAAGCTTGATATGCAGACCTCCCAGGAGCTGAACAGGGAGGCTCTGAAGCAGGAATGTATCCAGTACAGAAAACAAGGCAAGACTAGAACAGACACCAAACATGAAAACAAGACAGAACTAATAGAACCCAGTGTCAGGATCGGGACAGGGATCCAACACGCAGAGTACAAACAGGTGGTAGGTACGTATACCGGACCTTAGAATGGCCGGACTTAACGTAAGGAGTAAGCAGAGAATAGTCTAGGAACAAGCCGAGGTCGAGGGAACGAGAGGACAGGTAAGCGAGAGACAAGCCGAGTCAAGGGGTAACAGAGATAAACAGAGTAGTACAAACAAGCCGGGTCAGAACCAAAGAGACAACTAGAATACAAGAGCACTGAGTGACTAGACAGGCTAGAACCACGACAGGGCAATGAGCAGATGCCGAAAGCCTTACTTTATACCTGGTTCTAGAGGGTAATCACGCCCCCGACAAGTCCTGATTAGTGCTCGGGACTTGACTGACAGGTCGTCCCGGGTTGACGTCATGACGTCGACTATTGAGCGTCGCATCATATAAGGAAGTGGATCCATCGCGGTCGGCTTGTAAATGGCCGAGGGAAACGCGAGGAACGGAAGAAACTTCCCCTCTGGGAGGATAAACGTCTAAGTCTCTCACCTCCTCTGAGGTAGAGACTACAGGTACCCTGACAGTACCCCCCCTCTCAGAAACGCCCCCTGGGCGGAAGGAACCGGGACGAGATGGAAAACGGGAGTGAAAAGCCCTGCGGAGGCGAGGAGCATGTACATCCTCCTGAGGTACCCAAGTCCTCTCCTCAGGACCATATCCCTTCCAGTCAATAAGATATTGTAACTTCCCCCGGGAGATTCGAGAATCGATGATGGAGTTGATCTCATACTCCTCCTGACCCTCAACCTGAACAGAGCGAGGAGAGGATACAGTGGAGGAAAATCTGTTACAGACTAGTGGTTTCAGTAAGGAAACATGAAAGGAGTTAGGGATGCGTAAGGCAGCTGGAAGAGCTAGGCGATACGCAACTGGGTTGATTCGAGTCAGAACCCTGTAAGGACCAATGTATCGAGGAGCGAATTTCATAGAAGGCACCTTTAAACGAATGTTTCTTGTACTCAACCATACCCTATCACCTGGAACAAAAACCGGAGCCGCCCTTCTGTGTTTATCAGCGTGTTTCTTGAACAACATGGAATTATGCAGGAGAATTTGTCGAGTCTGATCCCACAACTTCCTCAGATTGGCAACATGAACATCAACCGACGGTACCCCTTGGGAAGGAGAGACCGAGGGAAGAATGGAAGGATGAAAGCCATAATTCATGAAAAAGGGGCTGGAACGAGTAGAATCACAAACGAGATTATTGTGTGCAAACTCCGCCCAAGGAATCAAACCGACCCAATCATCCTGGTGTTCAGAAACAAAACAACGCAAATATTGTTCAATCTTTTGATTGGTACGTTCAGCAGCTCCGTTAGACTGAGGGTGATAGGCAGAAGAGAAATTTAATTTGATGCCCAGTTGGGAACAGAAGGATCTCCAAAAACGTGAAACAAATTGGGAACCTCTATCGGAAACAATTTCGGAAGGTATCCCGTGTAAGCGAAAAATCTCTCTCGCGAATATCTCCGCCAATTGAGGAGAAGTCGGGAGTTTAGTTAGGGGCACGAAATGGGCCATCTTGGTAAACCTATCAACCACCGTGAGAATCACAGTCTGTTTTTTAGAGACAGGCAAATCAACAATGAAGTCGATAGCCAAACAGGACCATGGTCTCTCTGGAATGTTCAAGGGATGTAACAAACCACATGGAGACGTGTGAGGTTGCTTAGTCTTCATACAGACCTCACATGCTCCGATGAAATCCCTAATATCCTTCCGTAAAGAAGGCCACCAGAAATCTTTAGAGATCAAGGACCATGTCTTGCGAATACCCAGATGCCCAGCTGCCTTACTGTTGTGAAAACACTGTAAGAGTTCCAGTTGGAGTTCAGGAGGAACGAAATGCCTTGCCCCAGGAGTCTGTCTAGGCGCCAGATGCTGTAACTTCATGATCTGATCAAGCAACGGAGAGTGAATCTTGAGACTCGTGTTGGCGATAATATTACACCTGGGTGCTATAGAAGACAAAACCGGCTCAGATATCGCAGAAGGTTCATATTGGCGAGACAAAGCATCGGCTTTAGAATTCTTAGAACCAGGTCTATAAGTGAGCACGCATATGAATGCGTGAGGAATAAAGACCAACGAGCTTGCCTGGAGGACAAGCGCTTGGCTTCCCCAATATAGGACAAGTTCTTGTGGTCTGTCAAAATAGTAACGGGATGTAAGGTGCCCTCCAATAAATGTCTCCACTCCTTCAAAGCCATGATAACTGCTAGTAATTCCCTTTCACCAATATCATATCTGCTCTCAGGACCTGATAGTTTCTCAGAAAAAAAACCACACGGATGCAAGGGCTTATCCACACCTAACCTTTGGGACAGGATAGCACCTATACCTGTCTCTGAGGCGTCTACCTCGAGTAGGAAAGGCAGAGTCGTATTGGGGTGAACTAGAATTGGTGCGGAAGCAAAGAGTTCCTTGAGTGTTTTGAAGGCAAGAAGGGCTTCGGTAGACCAGTTCTTAGTGTCAGCCCCCTGTCTGGTCATATTGGTAATAGGAGCTATAATTGAAGAATATTCCTTAATGAAGCGCCTATAATAATTGGAGAATCCGATAAACCTCTGAATGGCCTTGAGACCCTTGGGTAAAGGCCAATCCAAAATGGACTGGAGCTTATCCGGGTCCATCTTAAACCCTTCCCCAGAGATCACATAACCAAGAAAGTTTATCTGGGATTGGTCAAAGCTGCATTTCTCCAATTTGCAGTACAAGCCATGTTGAAGAAGCTTGCTCAATACCCTTCTGACCTGTCTGTGGTGAGTCTCAATCTCTCTAGAGTGTATAAGTATATCATCCAGATATACAATAACGCAGTCATGTTGAAACTCCCTAAGAACTTCATTGATCAGATCTTGAAATACTGCCGGTGCATTACAGAGACCAAAAGGCATTACTGTGTATTCATAGTGCCCATAACGGGTATTGAACGCCGTCATCCACTCGTGTCCCTGCTGAATTCTCACCAAGTTATACGCCCCTCTGAGATCTAACTTGGTGAAAATTTTGGAGCCTTTTAGACGATCAAAGAGCTCTGTAATCAAAGGAATAGGGTAGGCATTTCTAATGGTTATTTTGTTCAAACCTCGATAATCAATGCAAGGTCTTAGAGTACCATCCTTCTTTTTAACAAAAAAAAAACCCAGCCCCGGCAGGAGAGGAGGATGAATCCTTTTTCAAGGTTCTCACGAATATACTCCTCTAAGACTAAGTTCTCTTTAGTAGACAAAGGATATACATTACCCCTGGGAGGCATAGTGCCAGGTAGTAGATTAATCTTACAATCAAAAGACCTGTGTGGAGGTAAAGTATCAGCATTCTTTTTGTCAAATACTGCCTTTAAATCCAGGTACAGGGGCGGTATTTGTACCTCTGTAGAGTAGGTAGAATTAATTGGTGTGTTAACTGTGCAAAGTGGTGACACTGTCCGTAAACACCTGTCCTGACAACTCTGACCCCATGAGACTATCTCCCCTAGTTCCCAATCAATAATAGGGTTATGTTTCTTTAACCAAGGATACCCCAGGACTATGGGAACAGAAGGAGACTAAATAAGCAATAAAGATAGATCCTCCTCGTGTAAGATACCAACAGTTAATTTAACGGGTATGGTTTCACGAAAAATAACAGGCTCAACTAAAGGTCTACCATCTATGGCCTCAACGGCCAAGGGTGTTTCCCTTAACTGGGATGGGATAGTGTGTTTGGTAACAAAAACTTGGTCGATAAAGTTCTCAGCAGCTCCGGAATCTATCAATGCCATAGTTTCTAGTACTCCACTCTCCCAAGTTAAAGAAACGGGTAGCAGAAGCCTGTGATCTTTATAATTATGATTAGAGGACAATATAGAAACACCCAAGGCCTGTCCTCTAGAGAAACTTAGGTGCGAGCGTTTCCCGAGCGATTAGGACAATTTAGGCGTAAATGACCTCTAACTCCACAGTACATACACAACCCCTCCCTTCTCCTGTACTGCCTCTCCTCTTCTGAGAGGCGAGTATTGCCTATCTGCATAGGTTCTGGAAAAAGTGAGATTGTGGATTCAGAACTTTGAAATGAAGAAGCTAGTTTAAAGGAAGGCCTACGGTCTCTCTCTCGAGTGTTCTGCCTCTCTCTTAAACGTTCATCAATGCGAGAAATAAAAGAAATTAAATCCTCCAAATTTTCAGGAAGCTCTCTAGTAGCAACCTCGTCAAGGATTACGTCTGATAACCCGTTTAAAAATACATCTATATAAGCCTGTTCATTCCACTTAACTTCTGCCGCCAAGGACCTGAACTCTAGTGCATAATCCACAAGTGTTCGGTTATCTTGTCTAAGGCGCAAAAGTAATCTAGCTGCATTGACCTTTCTACCTGGGGGGTCAAAAGTTCTTCTGAAAGCAGCTACAAAGGCATTATAATTATATACTAACGGATTATCATTTTCCCACAATGGATTGGCCCATCTCAGAGCTCTTTCAATAAGTAATGTGATAATAAATCCAACCTTCGCCCTATCTGTAGGATAGGAGCGGGGTTGTAATTCGAAATGGATACCTATTTGGTTTAAGAAACCACGACACTTCTCTGGAGAACCACCATAACGTACAGGTGGGGTAATACGGGAAGAAGCACCTACAGTGGCTACCTCTAGACCTGAACTCACAGGGGAGATAGAAGTATTACGCATCTCTTCTGGTTGATTACTAGAACGAGATAGTAACGCCTGTAGTGCTAGAGCCATCTGGTCCATTCTGTGATCCATGGCGTCCCACCTAGAATCAGAGGAACCAACCTGAGTGTTTGTACCTGCAGGATCCATTGGCCCTGTCGTAATGTCAGGATCGGGACAGGGATCCAACACGCAGAGTACAAACAGGTGGTAGGTACGTATACCGGACCTTAGAATGGCCGGACTTAACGTAAGGAGTAAGCAGAGAATAGTCTAGGAACAAGCCGAGGTCGAGGGAACGAGAGGACAGGTAAGCGAGAGACAAGCCGAGTCAAGGGGTAACAGAGATAAACAGAGTAGTACAAACAAGCCGGGTCAGAACCAAAGAGACAACTAGAATACAAGAGCACTGAGTGACTAGACAGGCTAGAACCACGACAGGGCAATGAGCAGATGCCGAAAGCCTTACTTTATACCTGGTTCTAGAGGGTAATCACGCCCCCGACGAGTCCTGATTAGTGCTCGGGACTTGACTGACAGGTCGTCCCGGGTTGACGTCATGAAGTCGACTATTGAGCGTCGCGTCATATAAGGAAGTGGATCCCTCGCGGTCGGCTTGTAAATGGCCGAGGGAAACGCGAGGAACGGAAGAAACTTCCCCTCTGGGAGGATAAACGTCTAAGTCTCTCACCTCCTCTGAGGTAGAGACTACAGGTACCCTGACACTCAGAACCAGAGAAGGATCGGAAGCTAAACCCAGAACATATACACAATACATTAGGGAAACATTGACATAACATGGGCAGGACAAGACAGGACTGTACATGGACTGGGAATACAAACTAAAACAAGACAAGATATGATAGGCAAAACAAGAGGAGAAATAACTAAGTACTATATATGACAATCATGGGGATTTAGTCATATTATATGATCATACATTGCATAAGCCTGCCAACAACGCCAATGTACCCCATATCTGGCAGGTCCTACTCTGCCTAATGCAAGCTAAACCAACCAAAGAAAACACACATAGTACTTACCTGCAAGAAAGGGCAGAAGACTTGAGCAGCTGCCTGCAGGACACTGAAACAAAAGGAATGATGGAAAACAAACGGGTGTGGCAACATAAAACAAACATTTAAAGGAAACCTGGAGACTGGGAAATCCAGGGATGAAATATAGGAATGAACCCAGCATAAAGAAAACCAGACATAGAATAGAAAACAAAAAAAACAAGAAAAACAAAACAAGAATTGTAAAAAAAGAGTACTGGATACTAGAAGCCATCACCAGACTGATCCGCAGCTAGGAACAGGATGTGACAATTATAAAGACATCACATTTTTAAATTCTAAATTAAGTGAAGACTTCTAATAATATTTTATGCTTGATATTGTTAATAATGTATTGGATGCATTTATATGTCTTAAAAATTAATAATAAAAAAAAAAATCCCCACCTCTCCAGTGGTTCTTGAGAGCGGCTATCCCTATAAATTTTATTTTGATAAATTATAGTAATAAGAGCAGACAAATTAACAAAATAATAAAAAAAATAAAAAAAATGTTACATTTTCAAGGATGATACAATTTTATCATTAGCATTGTTCCCATTGTTAATCTATAATTTGTTCTCTATTTATTTTTAAAGCTAAAAGAGAATGAATAAATGAAACATTATTTGTATGATTGGAGAAGGAGCATTTGGTAAAGCATTTCTTGCCATTGGGAAATAATTATGTCTACACCCAGGCCCACAGCTACCGTGTGTGTTTTATAAACAATAAATAATCTATCTCCAGGCAAATTAAATAGTATACACAGTCATGTAGTAAACTCCAAATTGTAGTGAATTGAGATCCAAATGGCAAAGTTCAGGCAATAATAGCTGATTTGGAAGACATATAGTCACAGATTGGCTATGTTTAGTGAATTAACCCAAAGTTTTAAACTCTACAGAGACAAAAAAAATTGCATTCTTTTACCTTACTTTTACCCTGTATTTTAGTTTGGTTTCCTCTCTATTATTATTATTTGTGGCATTTATACAGTGCCAACTTAATCGGCAGCTCATTACATAATAAAAGGGGTAAATTCAACAATAAATTAGACCATTCTAAAATGCTACAAGAACAATAGGTTGATGAGGACCCTGCTCAACGAGCTTACAGTCTAGACAAGGCAAACATCCCAACATGCAAAAATGCATTTCAGGGAGGCGGCTTTACCAGTACCCCCCTCCACCACACACACACACACATACAGTCATTAAACATTTATGAACATGACACACAGATGGATGCACTGGCGCTTACACATAAACTCAGAAGCACACTGACAAACTGAGACATTGAATCACACACTGACACATAGATACACACTGGAACATACACACAGATACACACTGGCACTTAACACACACAATCATTTACACACTGGCAAATACATACACTGACACGCTCACTCAGATAAACACTGACACATACACTCATAAACACACAATGACCTACAGTACATACTGGCACTTACACACACAGTGATATTATAGGGGCCCAGTCCCACGAGTATTATTGGGGGGGGACACAAATCATATAATATCCTAAAATCACACACCCACACACACACACACAATCTGATAGACATTGTCTGTCAGATTGTGTGTGTGATTTCCGGGATATAGTAGGAGATTTGCAGTTGTCAGGGAGCTGCATTCAAAGTGTGTCAGTCTCCCGGTAACTTTGGACTTGGGATGTCTGAGGTAGTGGGGTATAAAAAACACGATAGCAAGGGCATTGAGGGGGATTGCAACCAAAGAACAAGGTGAGAATGTAGCGAGTTGAGTGTAGCCCTTTAGGAAAGAGCAAGAGACAGATTTGTAAATTTAGCTATTGGTTGTGTTAAAAATATAATTTCAATTATTTCTTTACAATTTGCATGCATTGCTGGGCAAACCCAGGCAAATTATTTAAATCTGTTTTCTCTTGTAGTGCTGTACATACAGCACATGCACTGGAAAAAATGCTGGAAAATGTGTTTGTGTGCAAAAAATCTTGCCATTAGATGCCTATGCGCACCTGAGGCATCATGGGATGGTGAACTGGCCACAACAAGGTACTGCTACCTCCTCTGTGTTGTTCACTCCAGTAAATGCAGTTTATTGACATTATGCCCACATACAGTCATACGACTTACATATATTATGGCAACTAAATTCAAACAATAACAAGATTTCATTAGAAATAATATTAGTCAGATATTTAAATATTATGTTTTAGATTAGAGAGTGTCAGCCATTTATACATCTTATTAAAAATGACTTTATGTTATTTCCACTGTTTCTTATGAACCTGATAAAATTATTGCAAGATATGAGACACTCCATAATCTTAATACTTTATACCCTTCCGGTATTTCTGAATTTGCTCTACAAATGATTGGAAAAATAGACCATTTTATTTGTTATGTGTCCCTTAACAACTGCACATACAGTAAACTGTCCTTTGTTTTAATTTTGTACACTTGCATTGCACTTTATAACGCTTGGTAGTAAAGGGGTATAATTGATGACTCTACCACCCATACATACATTAATGAACTACTGTGATGCAATGCATAGCTTTTGAACTAACTTTAGAAATCTGACAAAGAAAAAAATTCAAGATAGTTGAACATAACTTTAAACCAGTTTTTCTTGTTGTAGTTTCCTGTTAAAGGAACACTCCAGACTAGTGATGTCGTGAACATAAAATTTTCCGTTCGTGAACGGCGAACGCAAACTTCCGCAAATGTTCGCGAACGGGTGAACCGGGCGAACCGCCATAGACTTCAATAGGCAGGCGAATTTTAATTGATGACTCTACCACCCATACATACATTATTGAACTACTGTGATGCAATGCATAGCTTTTGAACTAACTTTAGAAATCTGACAAAGAAAAAAATTCAAGATAATTGAACATAACTTTAAACCATTTTTTCTTGTTGTAGTTTCCTGTTAAAGGAACACTCCAGACTAGTGATGTCACGAACATAACATTTTCCATTCGCAAACGGCTCTCGCGAACTTCCGCAAATGTTCGCGAACGGGCGAACCGGGCGAACCGCCATAGACTTCAATAGGCAGGCGAATTTTAAAACCATGGAAAATTACATAGTTGATGCAGAGTCTGGTTTTAATCCATAAAGGGCATAAATCACCTAACATTCCTAAATTGTTTTGAATAACGTGCTTTAAAACATCAGGTATGATGTTATATCGATCAGGTAGTGTAAGGGTTACGCCCGCTTCACAGTGAGAGACCAAACTCCCCGTTTAACGCACCGCAAACAACCGCAAACAGTCCATTTGCACAACCGCAAACTCCCCATTTGCACAAGGTTGGATACCAAGCTAGCTGAAGTGGAAATCAATCAATAAATTCATCTGCCCCTGGCCAAATTAAAGAAACAGTGCGTGCACGCTCCCTGAAGTAATTCACACCAGACACAAGTTTCAGGTTAATGAAGAACTTGAGGAATGTTTATTCAGAGGGGCAGGCGACCCCTTATAAAGCACAATTACATCATAAGCATTGTCAGAGATAACATTGATTTATGCGTCAATAATTGGTTAGGGGTTAAGTGGTTGATTTATTGCTCGTCCTACCGGGTGTGATGTCACTGGCATCATGCGGGTCTCCCCCAGATTCCAGCGCCATCTTGTTAGTAAGGGTGTTATTCGATGACTCCCTGGCCCTAGCGGCCATTTTAAGTAAATCATATAAAATGATAAATGCTGATTGAGAACTATATAAAGTAAATAGACACTTTACAAGTTTAAGAAATCAGGATAATATTCCATTTCCACAACAGTCCCCCCTCAAAATGGCTATTTATTAAACAGACTACAACTGTCCCTAATATGTCCCTAAATGCCTGCAGCACATCTGTCTTAACAGGCCTCGAACACTTCACTCCGCGGGTATCCCGCAGTGGCTAACCCACTACTTCTCCCACGAGAGTCTTTTGCCCGTAGAGACAGACGCTATCCCTACTCTATCCCTATAGGAAAGCAGTTGTCTGTTTAAATTGGTGAGACTGTAGGGGTGTGTGTGGTCTGTCACATTCTGTATCGTCAATGTCCTGGTGTAGAAATGTGGGAGTTACGTTATCAATGGTCTGTCCTACCGTCTTCTGTAGGTATCTCTGTATACAGGGTAGTATACAGCATATCAGGAAGAGAAAGATGACTGTTACCGTCAGGACGGCTATTCCTACCTGGAGTAGGGTCTTCTGCCACCCATTCATCCATCCAAACCATCTATCCCATGTATTAGGGACCCCAGAATTCTTTTGCAATTTGTCGGAAAGGTTGTCAAATATTTCTATTGCCATAGTCACCTTCCCATTAGGCCCAGTATTGTCAGGAATAAAAGTACAACAGGTCATAGTGTCGGGGAGTATTTTACATACTCCACCTTTTTCAGCTAAAATCATATCTAAGGCCATTCTATTTTTAAATGTCATTTGGGAGGTAGCTTGTAGTTGTTCCGCTAAGCCCTTTAAGGCATCTCTGGTATAATTAACAAACCGCTGTTGAATATAATAAATGTAGTGTATCCAGTTGACGTTTTTGTTAGCGGTGATTAGTGGCACAAGGGATTCAAATCCTGTCGCTACCTCATCTCTTGCTTTGAACTCATTAGGCTCCCCCCTTGGCACCCCTATGGCATCAATATAAATATGTGGGTCAAAACTTCCTCGAAGAGGTATTTCTCGTTTGACTCGGAAATATGCATGTGGGGAGTCTAGTGGGCCTTGGTGTTCGTCTGAAATAATATGAATGGGCATTATAGCCTTAGTCAGGGTACATTCCCCCCACCATAGGCCAGTCAATTGGGATCTTAGATGCATATCTCCACATAGCCAGTAAATATGCCCAACTGATTTTATATGATTTATCAGTAATTTCATAGGTGGGTCATGATAGATAGCACAATAACCGGGTGGGAAACTTACCAGTGTTTTTATGCACTACATAACAGGTGTAATTACCTGGGTATATTGTAACTCCATCGGGTGGTCTAACATTCCCTTGGGTAATGGGATACACCCTTTTCCATGATTCACAGGTAGATGAATTAGTGGGTGTCTGTACGTAAAGGTTTAGAAAACATAACTCAACCTCAGGAGGTAGGTTAAGGGGCACAGTCCCTAAGTGAGGCCTATCCCCACCACATACATAACAGTTAGTCTTGTTATGTGAATTAGCATTATATCTCATCCATTCCAGCCACAAGTTTGTGTCTGAAAACCCAGTTTCTACTGCCATTGTGTCTTCAAAGGTGGGATTTGCGATAGCAACCATGTCTTTTAAAGTCTTGATGTGAGGTTTCAGTGGATTAACAGTCATGTGAGTAGTACCTACCCAGTCAGGTGACGTGAGCATGTCTTGTAAGTAAAAGGTTCCCAACTGATTATGTGAGCCACCTCCCTTCCAATACATACCCATCACATACTCCCCGGCATCCCCTGGACTGGGGTGCTCTATGTTTAAAGTAAGTTTCATAGGGGTCGACCCTGCGGGTTTACACAGTGTCATTCTATGTAACAATGGCTTCCCATTTCTGTCAACCCTGTCAAGAGCACATTGGGGCTTATAGCCCCATGGCCTACCAGTGTTCCATGCAGCCACCTTCCAGGAGCTACAGTGATGCCCCCAGCGGCCTCCCGTTACACAGATATATGGGTCTATCTTGTTAGGTATGTCTTTGTATATAGTAGAATATTGTGTCTGTGGGAAAGTGCAAGAAACAATATCACAATAATCAAAGGTAAAAGTAGCCACGTGTGTGTTTGGTGAATTGTACCAAAATGTGTAAACATGATTGTCTTTAGTGATAGCAACTTGTTGGGCCTTTATCAGGCCTAGCAGCAAAAATATGCACAGAAAGCTCATGGTTCAGCGGAGGTGGCTTCCTCTGGATCGGGTACTTTCTTGCAATGTGAAGCGTGTATCCAGGAACTCTTCCCGGCCAGCTTGGTTGTCAGCAGTACTTGGTACGGGCCATCGAATCTTGGCTCGAGAGTGTGTTTCCTTAGGAATTTCTTGACCATAACCCAGTCACCAGGGAGTAATTTGTGTGTGCCTGTATTTGAGTCTGGATCTGGAATAGAAGAAAACACTTGGGCATGGATTTTGGTCAAGGCGTTAGAGAGAGCAGTAACATAATCTACCATAGCGTCTGACTGGATTTGAAGTTGTTGTGGGAAATAACAACCTAACCTAGGTGCTGTACCAAATAGAATCTCGTAGGGGGACAGACTGTGCTTCCCCCTTGGGGTATATCGTACACTGAACAGTGCTAAAGGAAGACTCTCAGGCCAGTGCATGTTAGTTTCTTGGGACATTTTGAGTATTCTGGCCTTCAGTGTGCCATTCATGCGTTCTACCTTACCGCTACTCTGTGGGTGATATGGTGTATGAAAGGCAAGGGTCACCCCCAGTGCTGTCCAGACCTCCCTGGTTAATAGTGCAGTAAAGGACGTTCCTTGGTCACTTTCAATTACTTCTGGTACTCCATACCGGCAAACTATTTCCGTGAGAAGATGCTTAGCTGTAGTTTTTGCTGTAAGGTTAGCAACTGGAAAGGCTTCTGGCCAACCCGAGAACATATCCACTATGACCAGTGCATATTCATACCGCCCGCTCTTTGGCATTAGGATATGGTCAATTTGAATCCTTTGGAAGGGGTACAGTGGTTAGGAGTAGATGAATAGGAGTAGCCTTGATAACTTTCCCGGGGTTACATTTTGCGCAAATTGTGCAAGATCTGCAATAGTTCTGTGTCAGGGTAGTAATACCAGGTGCTTCAAAGTATTTATCAATTAAAGAGTTCATCAGATGCTTGGACAGATGGGCTGGTCCATGAGCCCATTGGACAACGGCTGGATACATATTTTTGGGTAGACAAAACTTGAGGTTAATAGTATAGACATCATTCTGGAGGATCGCCCCCTTGTCTTTCCAGCTCTGCTTTTCTTGGGGAGTTGCTGCGGCTTGTTGTTCTCTGAGAAGTCTAAGATCTGTGGGTAAAGTCTGCATAGTGTAAATGGAGGTTTCAGTAGAGGCCACTCTTCTGTCCACTTCCCATCCTTGTCGTGCTGCTTCTTTGGCAGTTTGATCTGCCAGATGATTGCCCTGGGCTTCTGTTGAGTTCAACCGGCCATGTGCTTTCACTTTCAATATGGCCACTTCCTTAGGCAGTAATAGGGCATCCATTAGTTCTGCAATAGCTTCCCCATGCTTCACCGGGGTGCCAGTGGCTGTGAGAAAGCCCCTAGTTTTCCAAATTAGACCAAAGTCATGCGCCACACCCAGGGCATATCTTGAGTCGGTATATATATTGACACGTGTACCCTCTGACAGTTTACAGGCCGCTGTGAGTGCTATTAGTTCGGCCTCTTGAGCTGATTTTGATGGCGGGAGTGCAGCAGCCTGTAGTATTTGGCTTTCTGTAGTGACCCAGTATGGTATTGTCCAAGTTCATCAGCAAATCGGGAGCTGTCCACGAATAGTGTACAGTCTGGATTTGGTAAGGTGGTACCAGTCCCTTTCACTCCCTCTTTACTTTGCTCTACATGCGTCACCCCTCCCGTCCGCCGTCTCCAGTCATCCTATCTACAGTATTAGTACTATAGGTCTCCCATTTTTCATATGCCTCCTTTAAGTGCTTTTTGGGTCGAATGTGTCTATGTGCCATCATTTCGTAGTCTAGATTTAGTGAGATTTGGTTCAATAGGGCGGATGTTGTGGGGAGATCTGTGGTTTTCCATGGCTTGGCTATTAATAAGTTTGCCGCAATTAATATATGAAATAGCAAGAAAGATACTGGGCCGGGGAAGCTATCTATTGATGCATACAGGAGACAAAGTTCAGGTGTGGGTTCCATATGTGCACCTATTGCATCGGTTGCGAGCCTCGCCACCGCTTGCCAGAACCTTTTGATTTCTGCACACGTCCACCATATGTGGTACATCATACCCATCTCTCGTTTACATCTCCAACACATGTTGGAAGTGTTTGAGTACATGTTTGATAGTCTATCTGGCACCATATACCACCTATGTTGTATCTTCCTCATAAGTTCTAGATGGGAGGCACAACTTGATCTACCCCGTGCGCCATAAACGCTTTGTTCCACATTCGTGTGTCTAGTGTCTGGTTGAGGTCACGTTGCCATTCCAGTCTAAATTTGTCCTGTGGCTCCTTCTGCGGGTCAGTGAGCACTCGGTATGTGTAGGAGAGCACTTTTTTCAGGGTGATGGGGGTTGAGAAAGCTTTCTCGAAATAAGATATGATAGGTGTGGGTGGTTGTGCTGGATGTTGTGTGAGTTCTGCTTTGATTTGTAGGTAAGAAAATAGCGCCGTAGATGGTAGATTAAACTTCCCCTGGAGATCTGGAAACTGGAGTAGACCTGTGACGTCAAACAGTTGTCCTATGGTATGGCAGCCTCTGGACAAACAGGGCTTAAAGTCAAAGGAGGGGTTAATTATGTGTAAGCAATTTATGGGGGTGGCATGAGACCACAAGTATTCCGCCCTAATTGTTTTTTTAGATTTTCCCACGTGAGTAGGAGCAGCGCCGTGTTGCTACGTATGTTTGACATCTGGGGTCGTTTCAAACGTGGTATCCAAAACAGATGCCGCAAGCCCTTGTTGCAAGTGTAGAAGGACTCGATCCCCATCCACTGGGAGGGGTTAACCCTTGTATGAGAGATTATTACTGAGGAAAGCAGTGCTGCCTTGTAATATTCTTTAATGTCCGGCAAGCCTAAACCACCTCGAGCGATGGGTTTTTGCAGTATTTTAGTGGCGACCTTGGGCGACCTTTACGGTTGCCCCATATGAAATGTGTCAAAAGGGATTGTAACTTTGTTAGATAAGTCTTATGTATGAAAATTTGGGAAGGATGGACATCTTCACTGCCGCCAGTCTCCCCACCCATGTCAAGTATTTCGCCTCCCACGCTTTTAGCGTATTTGTTACCTCTCGCAGTAGCGATTCATGGTTTTGTTTCAGGAGGTCTCCCCAGTTCTTTATGAGTTTAAGCCGTAAAATTGTGATGGAGTTCGATCTCCAATCCAAAGAGAAGGAAGCGCGGAATGCTTGTACCTCCGCTTCTGCTATGCCCAGTCCTAGCGCTTGCGACTTTGCTACATTTAATCTATAGTAAGATAGCTTGCAGTACTTTGTTATTGTCTGCAATAGATGTGGGAGGGAAAACCTGGGTTGTGCCAGAGTCAGCAGCACATCGTCCGCAAATAGATTTGTTTTGTATTCCCTTCCCCCTATCTGTATGCTATGGATGGAAGGGTGACTTCTAATCATCTGTGCCAGAGGCTCCAAGGCCAGAACATAAGGGGGACAGTGGACAACCCTGTCTCATCCCGTTGGTTATTTTGAAGGGGTTAGACAGAAACCCAGCATTAAGCAAATGCGCCTTTGGTGTGCTATACAAGGCCCTCACCACTGATAGGAATCCCTGGGGGATGCCAAACTTCAGCAGTACTGCCTCCAGGAACCCCCAGTGCAGACGGTCAAAGGCCTATTCCGCATCGAGGGACACCAACAGGCCCCCTCGAGCCAGGCTGTCTAAGGCTATGCATAACACTCAGCACTTTGCGGGTGTTCTCGGACCCCTGGCGACCCTTTACAAAGCCCACTTGGTCAGAATGGATTATATGTGGCAGAATTTTACTAAGTCGGGTTGCATATATTTTAGCGAACAGTTTTGTGTCTGTATTGAGAAGTGAAATGGGTCTAAAGTTTTGAGGTGTTGTAGGAGGCTTTCCCGGTTTTTGCAGAGTAACAACATGTGCTGCTAATATGTCTGCGTGTAGGTGTTCAGTGGTGACAGCATGAGTAAATAGTGCTACCAGGTGGGGAGCTAGCGCAGTGCAGAATGTTTTATAGTAGAAGTTGGGCAGGCCATCTGGCCTGGGTGCTTTGCCTCTCTCTGGGCCGTGTTCAAGAGTGGTAAATCAATATCCACCAGATATTGAGCTATATCCTTGTCATTCGGTTGACAAGGGAGTCTTGGTGTAGATTATATAATGTCGTGTAATATCGCTAATATCACTAATGCCTTTTGGGGTGTGTATCTTGGTTCCCAATTGTATTGTGAGGTATGCTATCTTTAGGGAACTTATCTCGCTTTTAACCTCACGGCTAAGAGCCTACCCGCCTTGTTCCCTTGAGCATAGGAGTTGGCATTGAGGCATTTAAGCTGATGTCCGGTAGCCTGAAGGGCATGCTGGTGAATTAGTCTCGTCAAGGTCTGAATCTGGCTCTTAAGGGATGCGGAAGGTGTTAGTTGATTTTGTACATTTAGCACGCAGAGGTCTGTTTGCCAGTGTTTTAGTTGTGCCTGGGACTGTTTACGTAGTGTAGCAGCTCTTTGTATGAAAAGTCCCCGTACCACAGGTTTGTGTGCCTGCCATAACGTGGTGTGTGTTACTATGAAATAGTTTTGAAGGGCTTCATCTATTTTGGTTATAAACTCCTTGTTATGTAACAGAGTCATTCAATCTCCACGGACTCCGATGTGTAAAATCATATGAGTCCTTGACCTGTGATGTGACCGGAGCATGGTCAGACCACGTGAGTTGGATAATATCACAGCGTTCTATTTGGTTAAGGTGTGTCCCTGACACGAAAGAAGTATGTAGCCGGGAATATGAGTTGTGTACATGGGAGAAGTAGGCATAATATTTTTCTGTTCCGTCGGAGGCTCTCCATGCGTCATAGTAATGGTGCAGCGCCCTGCACTGTTTCTTGAGGGGTTCGAATCTAGCTTTTCGTGGGGAAAGGGTGGTGTCTAATGCCGGGTCAAAGATATGGTTAAAGTCCCCACATAGAATAGTGATCCATTGACGTATGTCTGTCACCTGCTTCATAACCATACAAAGGAAATGTATTTGGTTTGCATTTGGTGCATAGATTGATACTATTGTGTACATCATGTCGTTAATTGAGCCCACAACAATAAGGAACCTTCCGTTCGTGTCAATGTCTTAGGAATGTGCCTGAAATTATACGTTTTTGCTGATAAGTATGGAGGCGGGAACCCTAATAAATGGTTACCTCGGTGCTTGGGGACCCCAGAGATGCAACAGACGTGTACTAGCTGTACCCATCTGTTAACTTACTATTTCCGTGGGAACTGTCTCATGGAGCAGTTAGGCACCCGGCAGTGGCAGGACCTCCGTGTAGCGAACCAGCTCACTCACTGATTACCTGGAAGTGACTACACGAATGGAGCGATACAGAGGCGGAGAAGCTGTAGATCCTTGCATTAAGGCTGAACACACATCTGCACACCAGTCAAGCCATAAGACTTGCTTTTCCCACAGAAATCACAAATTTGCAGTGATGTTACTACGCAATGGATTCTGTGTGGGCATATGCAAATTAGTTCAACAAAGAATCACATTTTTGCCTCATTCCATTGTATACATGGATTGCTTGGAGTTTGTGTTTCCTGTATACAACAGCTTTGAAACACAACGCAGGAAGAGATGCAAAGCCAGTGAACCACTCATGACGAGTTGCTTAGTTGTTAATACAACTCATAAGCATGAGGTTAGTTACTGGCTTGCTATTGAGGCTTGGCGTTACAGTGGAATGCATGATCGGTAGTGGAACGCACACGGCAAAACAGCGAGATCAACGAGCAGTGAACGCCTCCTATACCCACCCTCCTTCCTTCAAGACAGCTAATAGGAGGGAGCATAGAGTGGTACCACGGTTGATGGGAGTTAAACTTTTTATGTTCTTTACTGCCCTGCACCTTTGTGAGTGTATTTTATCCTTAAAGGGACACTATAGTCACCAGAACAACTACAGCTTATTGAATTTGTTCTGGTGAGTAGAATCATTATGTTCAGGCTTTTTGCTGTAAACACTCTTTTTAACCCCTTAAGGACAGACGACGGATATATTCCGTCATGATTCCCTTTTATTCCAGAAGTTGTGTCATTAAGGGGTTAAAGAAAATGCAGTGTTTACATTACAGCCTAGTGATAACTTCACTGGCCACTCATCAGATAGCTATTAGAGATTCTTCCTGGGTCATGGCTGCCTAAAATGCATTCAAACCTTCAGTGTCTCCTCCCTCTGCATGCAGACACTGAACTTTCCTCATAGAGATTCATTGATTCAATTCATCTCTATGAGGAGATGCTGATTGGCCAGGACTGTGTTTGAATCATGCTGGCTCTGCCCCAGATCTGCCTCTTTGTCAGTCTCAGCCAATGCTATGGGGAAGCACAGTGATTGGATCAGGGTACCACTTCTGATGATGTGAGCAGATTGCTTGTTTTTTTGAGGCAAACAGTATGCAGAGTTACAACTTCAAGCTTGAATACAGTAAGATTTTGCTATATTTAGGGAGGCATGAGGGGCCCAGGGGGGCTAGATGGTGGTTTTAACCCTATAGGGTCAGGAATACATGTTTGTGTTCCTAACCCTATAGTGATCCTTTAATATTTTATCATAATAAAGTATTACAGAGAGCACTATGGCCCTGTTTTTATATTTGTAGATCGATTTGATATTGAAGTTTTGAAAATACTCCTCTTGTCTTCAGTCTTTTACCCAATTTTTTTTTTTTTAATTCTTTATTTTATCCGTGCATAGATTAAACAAACCGGTTTACACTGCCACAACAACTGGTGTAAACTGATCTTTAGACATAGTGTAACAACAGTTTGGCATTTAAGAAGAACATTGCACATTTTTGTTAATGTAGAGAAGAAACAAGAAGACATAGTAATACTTAGTAAAACTCAGATTGGCATAAGGAAAATATAGCTTGATTTTAGCAGTTTAAGTTAGCATCCCTATATCACAGGTAAGATATGTGAGAAGATGACATTTCAAGTTGCTCCTAAATAGTAACATGGGCATGACAGTAGTGCTGCGCTATTAGGGACATACAAGAAACCATGTAAAGCACATTACTCATTGCCTAGAGAATCAACTTTTTCTGGCAGATAGGCGCTATCCATTCTCCGGTGGAGATTATACGTAGGAGAAAATATGAAAAATGCAAATAATACAAATAATAAAATACGAAAAGCGAGACGCCTAGCTCAAGCAGCGTGTGTAGTTTGAAGCTATGTTAGGCATAGAGACGTATGAGTGTGAGTGTATTGCAACATGTCTATCTTATGAGTTTCAAGCAGGGGATAACATTTTATATGACTATGCAGGCTATGTTGAGTGTGTCTGTGTGGTCGTCCAGAGCACAGAGCTTTGGTCCCTTGTGTGTCAGTCCTGGAGGGGGGACTCTGCGTGTCCGTGTGAAAAACATGTGGGATCCTCGTCTATGGTTCCAGGGACACGGGATTGCAAACTCTTGACTGTCCCGGTCATCCGATTCCCTTTGGTTGTAAGCAGCTGGAGCCCTCCTGTGTGCCTCTCACTCTCAGTGCCGCCATGGTACTGGTGTGAGTGAGGTTGTCCCTCCAGCCCCAGGCTGTTGCGTAGGCCGGCATTTCTGTGCCACTAACCCGGTGATTGCGAGAATCCGGGTGTCTTCCTCGTGTGGAGGTGCCGGAGGGTCTGATGGTCTGCATCCGCTTGCTGTGCGTGCGCCTCCGTTTGTGTGGGTAATGCCTCTGGGTCTGAGCCCTCATGGCCTTCAGCCCGTGAGGGCCCTGGTAGTTAGGAGTAGGAGTGTGATTTGGCGTTGTGCCCGAGGGTAGCTCCTTCGCTCCACATTGTTGGCAGTCCAGCACACTCTTTGCCGGGAGAGCCTGGTGTCCCGTTTGCTCCGCCTGAGCCCGCTTTCGTAGTTTTTCCCAGAAACACATAAATATTTGTTCCAGGCGGTGCAGGGAATCAGTGGAGGTTCCAAGATGGGGCCCTTGGCTTGGAGGCAGGCTCGGTTTGTCGGGTATGTAAGCGGCCGCCATCTTGAGAGCGCCACGAGGGAGAAGCGTTTCAAGTTTGTTTCTCAGCGTATAGGACTGGGGCTAGGCAGATAGCTCCGGACGTCTAGCGTGGACCGGGATAACCCCCACCGGTCCGGGGGGGGGGGGGGGGGTAGGAGGTAGTAGTGCTTGAGAGTCTGTTTTTGGGGCCGCGAGCGGGAAGAGCGGCCGTCTCCTCCCGCCTCAAGCCTCAGCAGGCCTCAGTGGCTGGATCGGGTCCCCCGGCTGTCGATCTGTGAACATGTGGTATTGGGTTGTTCGCCCGGGTGTCCCCTGCTTGTTTAAAGCTAACCTGGAGAGGGTCGTGCCGAGTTTCTTGGGTTTTTCCCCAAAAAAGTCGATTTGGATCAGGAGCTGGGACTCGGCACGTCTGCTCAGCCTGGCTGCTCGGCTCCGCCCCCCTTTTACCCAATTTTATGATATCTGTGTATCAGTGCTTGTATATACAGTTGGGAATTAAGTCTGATGCTATATTTCAGCAGAATCTACAGGTCTCCTGTTTGTTTTTGTTGCAGGAGCCATTGCATTCAGTGGCTTTTACAGGTGATACATTGTGGACTAGACTGTATCATTTTTATTACATTGTGGACATTTATTATCCTCCTTTATGTGCAATATGGACATGGACTGATACCATAAATCTAGACTTTGAGCCAATCTGATTGTAGCATAATTTATTTATTTTTATCTTCCAATTACGGTTTAGTGGATATACCCCCTTTTTCTGTACTTCAAATTTAAAGTATTTTATTTTTTTCTTTTCTTTTTAACTACTCCTGGTCACTGCATTAGCTTTTCCTCTTGCTACTATATTTGCATTTTTTTTAGCTTTTAGGTGGGGGCTTTTCCTTTACCAGTTGAAGTGGGTAATTTTTTTTTTTTTTTTTATTTGATTTGTGCCTTCTCATACTCCCAAAATGTTTGTCTACCTCATTGCATCCTCCAGGTTTCCATTATTTATTGATTGTCTCACATATCTATAAAATTATACATACACATAAAATAAGTTTAGAATTAAATTATATAAATATATAAATACACTTTATTCTAAATGTACATTTCTTTTTTTTTTTTTTTAAAGAAATTCTCTTACGGAAATCTCTGATACTCTTGGTTGTGTCCTCATCCACTGCATTTTACATTGATCAAGAATTTGCATGAGCGATAAAAGAGAAATTGTAGAATCCCCTACCCTAAAATTAGTAACCAAGAACACTACTTGTTCGATACCTAACCACAACACCTTTTATAGACAAACAACCTTCACCCCATTTAATGCGACCCCCCTCTCTGGTCCTCCGTCAACCACTCGGTCACCCAGCAGAGACAACAGAAAAACGAATTAACAATCCCCCTCCCAGCGGAGTATTCCTCCAGAAACTTAGTGTACCATAGACACCATATTATGTAGAATGCTTCTAAATTTAAATGGGAAATAAAACATCCTTTTTCCATCCTAGCTACATGGTCAATTTATTTTGTACCTCACTCCAACTAATGTAATTCAGATTTTTCAAGTTTCGAGCGATTATAAGCTTCATGGCCAAAAGGACATGAATAACCAAACTCCTCAATACAGATGGTAAATTTGTTAAACCACAATGAAGTATAACTACTTAATTACAGACTTAGTCAAGGCAGAAATAATCTCTTTCCAAGTAGGTTTAATGAGTTTACAGCCCCACAACATGTGTAGGTCGTTACCAATGTTTTCTCCACACCGCATGCAGGCCTCAGACATTGATGGATTAAACTTGTGTATCATTTGTGGGACAATGTGCCATCTAAACATTATCTTAAATTGGAGTTCCTGAATGTTTATACAATGTGTAGCTTTTTTTGTAATAGTCCAATTTTCGGCCCATATTTTAAACTCACTCTCAATGCCTACCTCTAGCGACCAACTATCCCAAGCTTTAGGGAACCTATCTGGCGCCCATTGTTCCAACATATAATACCATATTTTTAGACTGCCTGGTTGGTGGACTTTACTTAGCAGTTTTTCTATTTGGGAAAACAACTCGACCTTGTCCTCAGAGCACTGTTTTGCAATATATTAATTTCTATATACACTAAAATATTGATATATTGGGATATTAAAATCAACTTTACAGCTTAATGTAGTTGTTCTGGTGTGTATAGTCAGTCCCTGCAGGCTTTTTGCAGTAGCACGGTCTTTTTAGAAAAAAAAAGGCAGGGTTTACATTGCTCTCCATGGACACTTCCAGTGGCCACACCTCAGATAGCTACTAGAGGTGGTTCCTGGGGCAGTTCTGGACAGACATGCAGTGTCTTTATCCTCTGCATGGAGACACTGAACTTTCCTCATAGAAATAAATTGATTCAATGCAAGGAGATGTTGATTGGCCAGGGCGGTGTTTAGCTCTGCCCCTAGCCAGCCTTCTTGGCTGAGATAATCAGAATTGATAATCTCAGTTAAACACCGCCCTGGCCAATCAGCATCTCCTTATAGAGATGCATTGAATTAATTTATGATTGGCTGAGATCACGTTTGATGATGGCAGATCATGGGCAGAGCCAGCATCAGCAGACTGGAATAAAGGTAAGATTTTACTAGATTTAGGGAGCCAGAGGGGGTTAGATAGTGTTTTTAACATTATAGGGTCAGGATTATGTTTGGGTTCATGACCCTATAGTGTTCCTTTAACGTCTTAATGAGCAGCGACAGTCTGTTATAACAACACTATTTAAACATCTTGTTTCAAAATGAAATGACCCACTAAATTTGTCTTTAATGAGTTAAAAATGCAAAATAAGCAGGACATTGATAGTGCATAAGGATTTATGGGGACTAAATTGTGATGATGGCAAAGTTAAATATTTGGCCCTGAAAGGGACACTATAGGCACCCAGACCACTTCAGCTCATTGAAGTGGTCTGGGTGCATATTTCCAGGTCCCTTAACCATGCAAAGGTAATTATTGCAGTTTTTAATTAAAGGGACACTATAGTCACCCAGACCACTTCAGCTCAATGAAGTGGTCTAGGTGTCATGATCCTCAGGTTTTAACCCTGCAGCTGTAAACATAGCAGTTTCAAAAAAACTGCTATGTTTACATTAGGGGTTAAGCCAACCTCTAGTGGCTGTCTTCCTGACAGCCGCTAGATGCACATCTGCGACGCTGGATGCGAATTTCACATCCATGGCACAGAGTGTCCATAGGAAAGTATTGTGAAATGCTTTCCTATGGACTGTTTGAATGCGCATGCGGCACTTGCCGCGCATTCCGCTCCAGTCGGGAGCTAAAGTCAGCAAGGGGAGGAGAGGTCACCAGCGCCGAGGAAGCCCGGCGCTGGATAAAGGTAAGTGGCTTTGTTTTCCTAAAACTATAGTGATCCTTTACCTGCAATAATTACCTTTATGGGTTAACTCCACCTCTAGTAGCTGTCTACCAGACTTTTGGCATGAGGATGTCCAGTGTCACCCAAAACCCCATAAGAAATGCTTTCCTATGGGGAAAGTCCTAATGCGAGTATGGCTGTTGACGGGGGAAGCACAGGCGGAAACTGAGCAAGCGCAGAGGGACATCAGCGCTGGACTCGGGTAATTGCAGAAGGGATTTTTAACCCCTTCTGCACCACAGGGAGGAAGGGCACTATATGGAGCTTTTTTTTTTTCTTCTTTTGCTGGCACTATAGTTTCCCTTAACGATGTTATAGTATATTCAGAACTATCCTCAGGTTTATTCACTAAAGTGAGAATTGAAAGTGCATTACACATTTTAGCCAAAAGTATATGAATTTGAAGTATAGCTTGGCTATTTTAGCCTTCACTTTGAATTCCCATAGAATTCTTAAAGGGACACTATAGTCACCTGAAAAACTTCAGCTTAATGAGGTTGTTCAGGTGAGAACTATAGCTCCCTGCAGCCTCTCATGTAAATACTGTATTTTCTGAGAAAATACAGTGTTTAAATTGAAAGCTAGGAACACCTCCAGTTGCAGTCACTCAGAGTGAACCAGAGGGACTTTGGAGTTGATGGAGGCATAATATGCCTCCATCCACTCAGATCTGCTGTCAGCAGAGCACAGGGCAGCACTGTGCACAGCATCCTGTGATTCAGTATCTCCTCCCTCTGCATGCAGACACTGAACTTTCCTCATAGAGATTCATTGATTCAATTAATCTCTATGAGGAGATGCTGATTGGCCACGGCTGTGTTTGAATCATGCTGACTCTGCCCTCTTTGTCAGTCTCAGCCAATCCTATGAGAAGGCACTGTGATTGGATCAGGCTATCACATGTCAGCAGACTGCTTGCAGATTTACAGCTTCAGGCTTAAATACAGTAAGATTTTGACTATATTTATGGAGGCATGAGGGGCCCGGGGGGGCTAGATGGTGGTGTTAACACTATATGGTCAGGAATACATGTTTGTGTTCCTGACCCTATAGTGATTCTTTAATCTTAGTAAATAAGCAGCTTTGTGTGTTACCTAAATTGTAGTAGGTGTTGTACTTATTCAAAGAGTTTGGACTTTCTTCCTACCAACACCTATAATGAGTACTAATAAAGGGTTACTCTAACACGGTTTTCTATAAAAGATTTCTATTATTAGAGTAACACTTCCTTATTCTGTCCCCAAACATTCAATATGCACAGAACGGATATTAAGCACAGTAATACCTTGGGATAACTCTTATAAACCATCCAAAGTTAAACATTCAAGTAAATGGATATGATTGTAAAGTCTTCTCTTTCTACATGGTCCTACTAATTACTCAAAACATATTTTGAGGTTTGGTTAGCAGTTAAATATATCTTATTACTGTACAATGTAGAGTATAGGTTTTACAGACATACTGCAATTTGTGAGCAAATTACTGAATTAGCAGGAACATTCCACTGGTTTCCAACGTGACTGCATCATATAAACATCTAAAGCTGAAATGCTATTTTACACAAATGTTTGCCGAAAAAAAATAAAGTTAGCTTTTCACAACATTCTGACATTTTTACCAATATTGCACTTCTGTAACATTCTAGCAGATTAATTTATAATAGCCTTGGCTGTTACATACAGTATTTACAAATTATTAATTTATACACTAGAAGTACCATGAGTCCAATAACAAAAATATTTTACTCCATTTGTTTTTGCAATATATACAAAACCCAACAACCTCTAGTCAATTATTTAAACAGATGCTCTGCAGCAGACAGGAAATTTGTTTCAAACTCGCGGTCTGAGAATCTGGTGACAGAACGGCGAGCATTTTGTCTTATTTTCAGTCTTTCTTCTGGAGACAGGGACATGATTTGGTCCATAACCGAAGCATAGCTATCCTCACTATCTGCCAAGAACCCAGTTTTTTGGCTTTCAAAAGGTATTACAATGTCCATCTTAGGACCTCCTGAATTGTGGGCGAGAATGATTGTCCCGGCTGCCATGCATTCAACTACTCCTGCAAAACAAAACAAAAAAAAAAAAAAATCACAAGTGTATCTATTAGCTGCACATGTAAATCAATAAAAAACATCCTCTCTTAGGACATCACTGCCACATAGTGCTATCTGCAATCAGACTCAGTGGAATAAAATCCTGCCATCGATAGATTAGTCACAAGGTCAAGGAACCAGTGGTTAAAAAAAAAACAAAAAACAAAAAAACTTGCCAGTACAAAATCAAAATGTTATTAAATAAATAAGAAATTTCACTAAACAATGTGAATCTCCTATTGCAACTAATTTAGACATCTCAGCTATAATATACGTTCTGGTGAAAAATAGTCCTAGGTATTAACCATCTACACTAAACTAGTTTGGCTTCACTTGTGTTAAATTTGAAATTCACTTTGAATTTTCACAATGGATACTCCTGTTAAACTCAAATTAGTTTTGAGTAACTCTACAAGTCTGCTCCCTATGTTGTGTAGTGGTGAAAGGTCTGATATTTCAGGTTAGTTTCTTCAGAGGTACCAAGAACTGTACAGGAAATCATTTATAACCAAGTAGCATCCAACAGAACACACTAAGGCCATACAGGATCTTCTACTAGTCAGGAGGAATAATTATGGAAAGCATGCAGGTTTAGATATATCTGCTGTAACTTCAGAAATAGCGCAGGACTGGATTACAGGTATTTTACCGGATTTTAAAAAAGTCAGGTATGCCAAGTAATGAACACTAACATTAAAAACCCAAGCAATACTGACTGCCAAAGCGAACGGTCGCATGTGTCTGGAGCTGCGGACTACACGGCTGATAAATACCCTTTTTACCGATATCCAGACCGGACCAACAGGGCCAGACAACTCCCCCTGGAGCCCTAAACCCAGATGGGGAAAAAAACGAAAAAAGCAAGGCAAGAAGCGCCCCGAATGGGCATGAACATAGGAGAAATGTGGCGGCAGGCTCGTGGCGCTCAGGTGCCTGAGATGGCGGCCATTACTGGGGATTGCTCGGACATCTCAGACGACTTTTCCTGTGGAACCGATGAGGGATATACCCCAGCTGTGGCACTTCCCCCGCCGCTGATCCCGACAACAAAGCCGGACTCTGCTCCGGTGACGGCCACGCTCCTGAAAGAGCTACTGGCGGATTTACAAAAGAACCTCCAGGCAGACATGGCCACGATCCGCCAGGACTTGAAAGGCCTGACAGGCAGGATAGGAACCCTGGAAACCACCTCACTCGCATCTAAAAAGCAGATCACCACCCTCCAGCAAGAGATCCAAGATCTGCGAAAACTAAACGGCTCCTATGAAGGCCGCTTTGCTGCCCTCGAAGACTCCCGCCGCCGGAATAACATAAAGGTCAGGGGGATCCCCGACAACGTACCCGACGCGGAGCTCCCGCATGTGGTGAGGAGACTAATATCGGCCCTGCTTACGCCCAAACTGTCCAAAACGCTAGAGATGGAGGGCATATTCAGAGTGCCCAAACCAGCCCATGCACCGACCTCAGCCACGAGGGACTTGATCTTACAATTCGTTAGAGGAAGAGACAAAGCAGCCCTCCTCAACGCACTGCGCGGCAACTCACCTTACTCCTTTGAAGGCATGTCCCTGACTTTCTATGCTGATCTGAGCGGTAGTACCTTGGCATGGCGTCGGGAGATGCGGCCGCTTACCATCCTCCTACAAAAGCATAACCTCGGCTATAGATGGCGCCCTTCACGTGCCCTATCAGTCACCCACGGGACTACAACCCACATCATCCGAGACCTCCGGGAAGCCGCAACGACCCTGCAGCAACTGGGCATTCCCCAACACCTCCTCAACATCGCTGCATTGGAAACAACACAGAAACCAACCCACGGATGGAACCCGGAAACTTCGACTGAATTTGTACCCAGACGGGTCGCCCAGGGCCCACAGGACAGAGCCAAGACCTGACTTTATCAGAGACAGCCTATCACAGACCCAGTTCGAGACTCATGCCATAGGGCTGCCAGCACTTAAACCCGCATACCCACTCATACGTAGAGCATATAACGCTCATTAGCCTCCCTCAGACTGGAAGGGTTGTATACGCCACCGTTCCCCCCCCCCCCCCCCCCCTTCTTTTTTCTCTGGCCCAGGGGTTAAACAGGCTGGAAAAAAGCACACCACCCACCTGAGTTTAATAGTGTCACTAAATGCCGCAATAAGACCAAGCCAAAGAGGACACCTGACCTATCCCACAATGGGTCATTTTTATTTTTATTTTTTTTTGTATTTCTTTTTGTGTATTTTTTTTTTTTTCCTCGCTTTGTGTACACTGTATATATGGTTTCCTCCGTAGGTACACAACAAGGGTTCCACACACTACACCCCACTGGATCAACCAGGGGGCCCCGCACGAGAGGAACCTTGCATTGACACGCCTACTCACCCAGCAGCCCGTTGTGACTGCAATTTGTAAACGGCACACTACCCGAATACACAAAGCCCACAAAGCAAGCACTACAGGCAACCCTTGTCCAGCACAGCACTCAGCACTACTCCACCCACACAGGGGTTTTGCTCACAGAGCATACAGACGCAAGTAACAGACACTCTGCTACACAGTTTTCAAGTGTGCCTCCCCTGACCCACTAAGAGACCACACGCATCCCAAATTACACCAAAAGCAACTACAACGCAGGACATACGCCTAGCTTACAAACAAAATCACTATTGTTTAGTGCTCGGCTGGATTTGCACGACCCACTTAAACTCCTTGCAAATCACACTTCACTCAAGAGCAACACCACATTTTACCGTGAACACTCCCAACTTACACTAAAAATAATAGTATATTACCATCAGTTTGAATCCACACTGTACTGCTAAGCTTACTAGTATACTTAACCTGCGACTGTTATACCGTTATGATGTTGAACCACCTATTACTTAAAATGTGCAAGTTGTATTCATGCCATAATTCTGTTATATGATGTTTCTAAAAAAGCGCTTGAGATTGCTGTTGTGGCAACTCGAGCACCGCTGTACCTCCATGCACAACAAAAATAAAGAATTATAAAAAAAACAAAACCCAAGCAATATTTTTAGTGTCAGTATGTTCCTTTAACCCCTTAAGGACACATGACATGTGTGACATGTGATGATTCCCTTTTATTCCAGAAGTTTGGTCCTTAAGGGGTTAAATAGAAAAAAAGGGACCATAAATGAGGAAGTCAATGAACCAGAGCCCATGCAATAATCGCAGGTGGGTATAGTGCTTGTAGTGCCCTTTAAGATAATGGGAAATGGCAAAAGAATACTCACAACTAAAAACATTCAAATTAACCCCTTAAGACCGCAGGACGTACTATGCCGTCCTTATTTTGGTGGCTCTAAAAGCCGCAGGACGGCATAGTACGTCCTGCGATCTTATGTACTTACCCGGTCGCCGGCGATCCCACGCCGGCGATCGCGGTATGGGGGACTTACCTGGGAGCCCAGGGAGTCCCCCTGCGTCCTCTTCAGCCGCCCAGGGCCATGTGATCGCGAGGTCCTTGCGAGGACCCCGCGATCACATGGACGGCATAGCCGTCCAAGGCATTGCCAGCAGGGGGAGTGCCTGTAATGACAGGTACTCCCCCTGCTGTCTGAAAAAAAAAAAAAAATGTTAAAACAGTGTAAAAATAAATTATATATACTTAGATCATATATATATTTATTATATATATGATCTAAGTATATATATATATATATATATATATATATATACACACACATATACACACATACACATAAATATGCATACACTGTCTACGTGTATTTTAATATTAATATATACATAATTATATATATATATATATATTAATATCAAAATACACGTACAATGATATTGATTAAATATATATATAATTTTCATTATATATATATATTTATATATAATAAAAAATAAATATATAAATACGTTAAAAAAATAAATAAAAAAATAAAAAAATAATAAAAAAAAATAGATAAAAAATATATAAACATGCGTAATTTCGTTCTAACTGTATTTTAAAATTAATATATATATTGATATCAAAATACATGTAGAACGAAATAATATATATATCTATATACATAAGTATATACGTATAGATCACTATGTATATACCTATATATAAATAAAAATAATTTAAAAAAATTATATACATATATATACACACATATATATATATATACACACATATATATATATATATATATAATAATTCTACGCATATATTTATGTAATAATTTTACATAATTAGGTCATTTTATTAATTACAATTTGCAGGACCTGCCTGCCAACCCAGGCCAAAAGTTCAGGGAATTACATTGTCTAGCACTATATTTAACTCTGTAACTTTCCAAGACACCATGAAACCTGTACATGGGGGGTACTGTTTTACTCGGAAGACTTCGCTGAACACAAATATTAGTGTTTCAAAACAGTAAAATATATTACAACGACGATATCGTCAGTGACAGTGAAATTGTTTTGCATTTTTCACACACAAATGGCACTTACACTGACGATATAATTGTTGTGATACGTTTTACTGTTTTGAAACACTAATATTTGTGTTCAGCGAAGTCTCCTGAGTATAACAGTACCCCTCATGTACAGGTTTTATGGTGTTTTCAAAAGTTACAGAGTCAAATATAAGGTTTGCGTTTCAGTTTTTTCACATTAAAATTCGCCAGGTTGCCTTTGAGACCGTATGGTAGCCCAGGAATGAAAATTATCCCCATGATGGCATACCATTTGCAATAGTAGACAACCCAGGGTATTGCAAATAGGGTATGTTCAGTTTTTTTAGTAGCCACTTAGTCACAAACACTGGCCAAAATTTGCGTTCAAATTAGTTTTTTGCATTTTCAAATATTAACACTAACTTTGGCCAGTGTTTGTGACCAAGTGGCTACTAAAAAAGACTGGACATACTCAATTTGCAATACCTTAGGTTGTCTACTTTTGCAAATGGTATGCCATCATGGGGGTAATTCTTATTTCTGGGCTACCATATGGTCTCAAAGGCAACGTAACCAATCTGGCGAATTTCAATGTAAAAAAACTGAAATATGTAACATGCTATATTTGACCCTGTAACTTCCCAAAACACCATAAAACCTGTACATAGGGGGTACTGTTTTACACGCGAGACATCGCTGAATACAAATATGTGTATTTTATTGCAGTAAAAGCAAACAGTATTATGACATTCACAGTTAGAATGTCACGTAGAACTAAAAAAATTAAAAAAATTCTTATTTTCTCCCATTTTTTAAATATTTTTTTCATATTAAATTATGTTCCATACCTAAATATTTGATGTCAAACGAAAGCCCCGTTTCCCCTGAATAAAATGATATATAATAATGGGGGGTGCATTTAATATGAAAGAGGTGAATTATGGTTGGACAGACATATAGCGCAAATGCCAGGTTTTGTTTACGTTTTTTTGGATCACAACTTGTACATTTGGCTGCGGTCTTAAGGGGTTAAAAGTCACTAAAGTTTGTGTTATGTAAACAAAGGTAATTTAAAAAGACATTCTTACCAATTCCAAAGTGCTCGTTCCACATGGTGTGTAACCCAATGGTAGCATCACTCAGACACTTCTTGAGATCTTCAAAAGGGATGTTCACTTTAAATTCCACAGGGACACCAAGTTCCAAACTAAGTTTTTTCAGTTCAGACACACGATCGTCATCTTCTTTGTTACGACATCCACCAATAAGGATAAGCTTCAGCTTTGAGGTTTCTTCGGATGTCTTCTTGGCCAACAGTTTCTTAAACGCCCGGATCTGAAGTGAATGGTCTTTTTCAGGCCTGAACTGGCCAACTGAAACAATGGAATGGTCCCTTCTTCCCTGCTCTTGGTCTAATTTGATATCTAAAAAGGTTTGTACATCACATGGTGGATACACTATGTTTGTGCACTCACTGCATTTCCACAAATTAAGTATGTGGTTAAAAGTCCAGGTAGAGTTTACCATTATTACATCACTACACGAGCCAACCCATCTATACAATACTGCAAAAAGATTGTAGTATATTAACTTAAGCCTGCTTAGGACAGGATTATTAGTAATATAAGCAGAGTTGTTAAACCTTGCATGTTGGCTACGAACCACAGACAGCATATCTGTACTGATAGTTGGATAATGCACATAACATCCAACTCTACAGCCTCCAAGATACTTGAAAAGCGGTAAAGTAAATGCATATCCCATAGAGTCAATATAAATATCTGGTACGCACTTCATCAGAGCCTCCCATCCTAGAATAATGGAACCGAGACTTTGGCCCAACAATGTAAAATGAGGATATCGGCTTGCTTCCACAAACTCACGTTTTTCCAAAAATATGAATTTTACAGAATTGGTTAGTTTGATGTTGAATCGTCCAAAGGCCCTATTCAGAATCTGTTCTTCAGTGGCATCTTTATCACCAGTGTAAACAACAAAACTGGCATCTTTATACCTGAAACAACAAAATAAAGTATAATATAGCCAGATCCCTACAGTTAAATAGTTAGTTGTAAACTTTTGGTATATACTTGAATATCTACTATAATTTTAGATAGGTCTGACACCAGCACCATAATGACCTTCAACGATGCAACACAATGCACAATCTAATCTCATCCTCTCAGAAATGCCTACTCAATTTCTACAATTACCAAGTTTCTCATACATCCCCACCTTATTCATGGCTCACTACCATGCATTGTCTCTCACAGTCCAACCTCATCTACCATGATACAGCCTTCCCTTCTTTTTCACCCCACCACCTGCTAGATTTTACACTCACGACAGGACCCAAAGTTCCATATAATGAAAGAAATGAACAAGCTGTACTTGTATTTTCACACACTAAAATATATACTACACAGATATAATTTTAGAGCAGGGGTGGGCTAACCATAGATCCCTGTATAACTAACTACCACGATCCTTTGCAATTCTAAAGACTACCATTTGTCCAGCCCTACTATTAAACACTCCAAATTAAAAGTGCATTCTGAGCACCATAAACACTATCGTTCAAAGTAGTGGATATGATGTTACAAGTCAATAGACTTTGTCCACTGGTAGCCTGTCAACTCATTTTGGAGCAGTTTGACAAAATCTGTGTGTGGCTCTTCCTTGAACCCATTGCTCATTATCTTGGATAACGCAGAAGATCACCTTCACATTTTATGTTCAAAACTGTCCAACTTGAACAGTAATGATAATCTCTGAGCATGGGCCTAAACCACCAGAAAGCGCTGTAGTAGTAATGTTGCCTACAGTAACAAAACTAAGATTTGGCCAAATTCATACCTTTTCTGCAAAGCTCTCAGCGCACACCAAAGAACTCTCTCCCCTCCACCTCCTGCGTTGCAATATGGGTGGAAAAATGCCACCACTGTTTTCTTCTTTCCATCTTTGTCTAATTCCACGTTTTGTTTTTTCTTATGTTGAATCCACAAGTGCAGACCATATATAAGGGTGACAATGAGGAGGCACAAAGTTATGATTATGACAAGTCCTGGCATAACCAAGGAAGTCAACAGCCTGGAGACAGGAAAAAAAAAGGAAATAAAGCATATTAGCAATCTTACCTGGTATAATCATTTATTGGGATACTACTAAGCAGAAGGGTTATTCATATTTAACATATAAAATCCTGAGGAAAGAAACACATAATAAAGCAGCAAACCACTGAAAGTTGATATACTGTAACCATTGGTCCACTGGTTCTAAAAGCAGAATGTTTACCTGTTGGTTCTTTTGACATACTGATAGCCAACTATTTGTATTTAAGGGCTGAGCAGGAATTGTGCAGGGTCTGTGCTAGCCCAGCACAGTGTGGACTTGTGATCAGGCAGACAGGCCAATGAACTCCAGGCTTGACCTAACCCACTGGCATATTTCACCATGAGATTGCAATATTTGAGCCAACTAGGCTGCAAGACAACGAGGAGCGTGTAATCAGGGGCGTATTAGCCGCGAGGCAAACAAGGCATTTTCCAGGGGGCGGGAAAAAAAGCCGCCCCCAAATGCCCAGGGCAATTGCCTTGTTAGCCTTGCGGCTAACTGAAAAGGCAGGCGGTCAGGCGGCACCGGCGGGAGGGCGGCTAGCGAGGGAGCACTTCCTCTGAGCTGTCTGCTCAGCTCCCTCGCGCGCCGCAGAGTGAGGCTGGTAGCCGGAATATGACGTCATATTCCGGCTCCCAGCCTCACTCTGCGGCGCGCGAGGGAGCTGAGCAGACAGCTCAGAGGAAGTGCTCCCTCGCCGCCCGCCAAGCAGACAGCCCAGCAGCCCCACTAGATCCCAGGGAGGTAGAGAACCCCCCCAGCATTCCCAAAGGTAAGGAGGCTGGGGGGGGCTTTGCTCTACAGAGGGTATAACAAATTGAAGTAGAACTGTGACAGATCTGCAGCGAATCTGCTTTGCTACTGGATATCTTTGGATGTGCAAAAGTAAAACCCCTAAGTCAAAAGGTGTGCAGGTTGTAAAAAAAGCTGTGCCCAAAGTAATTGTGGCCATATATAACCACTTTAGTTATATTATTAATATTATTATTATTATTATTACATAATTAAATAATGGCAAAAGTACCAAAACAGCATCTTTCCTTCATTTTGTTTTGTAGACATTCTGTCAAGACACAGTGTTTTTGATATCATTCTTGTATGCTGTAGAAAATAGAAACTGGAATTGTTTAAACTCTAAACTATTTTACAATCAATGCTCTAAAGATGCCTATAGTATCCATTTAAATATCTTGAGGTTAATATATATATGTTAATGTGAGTGTGTATGTCTGTTTGTTAGTGTGTGTCAACCTGTTAGTGTGTGTGTGTGTGTGTCAACCTGTTAGTGTGTGTGTGTGTGTGTATGTCTGTTAGTGTGTGTGTGTGTATGTCTGTTAGTGAGTGAGCGTGTCTGTGAGTGAGCGTGTCTGTGAGTGAGCGTGTCTGTGAGTGAGCGTGTCTGTGAGTGAGCGTGTCTGTTAGCTAATGTATGCGTGTCTGTCAATTAGTGTGTGTGTGTGTGTGTGTGTGTGTGTGTGTGTGTGTATGTGTATGTGTGTGTGTATTTAAAAGGGGGGCGGGGGGAAGGGTTGGGTGGGGGGCGCCTGAGTTTTGTCCTGCCTAGGGCAGCACAAAACCAGGATACACCACTGGCGTTTATGATTTAGAGATTATTGAAAGTGGCTGTGGAGTGATGTCAAACATTAACATCAAAAGGAGCTACAGAAATCAAATGTTACATCACTTAGAAATGCACAGATTTCTGTGAATGTGTCCTCATACTATGCAAGTCATATGATGTCACACCTCACAACTCCAGCAGCCTTAATCTAGCAAACACAGATATATAGCATAGTCTGAGTAGGACCCGCCACAAAGATATTCCTGAGTTTTGTGTGAAAAAAGGGACATTAATTGAAACTTGCCACCCCAGTCCAAACCTCACCTAGTACTGTATGCACACATTTTGACTGAGGAAGGATTGGTTAAACATGCATGTGATCATTAGCCATTTCTCTTACAATAAGTGTGCCCAGAGCACCATGGGGTGATAACACCCAGACCCCAGAAGTGCAGCTGAGTTAAGTGCATTTCTAATGCCTCGTTTCCACTGAGCGGTATGGTTCGGGTCGGTACGGTTCAGAGGGGTTAGAATGGTCCAGCCTATTCAGGTGAGCGTTTCCACTACAAGTCGGACTGACAGGGAGCATGTGGGGTTTAGACCAAATGCTTAGCATGTCATTTGTCGTGACAGAACGTTTTCTTGTCCGCCAATCAATGGATTGTATAGTGTGATGCCAGTAGCTCCGCCCTAACCGTACCGTACCATTTCTTATGGACCTACATCTAAAGGGGGCCCAGGAATGGTGCGGTTTGGTTCAGTTGTATGGGCCACTTTTATAATGGAAAAACTCAAAATAGCGTACCAGACTGTACCAACCCAAACCGTACCGCTCAGTGGAAACGAGGAATAATTATCTCTGCTGAGCTCCTCACACCAGTAAGTGCTTCAGTAGTTTACTTGTGAAAGAATAACAAATTGTCACTTATTGACACAACTGACAGTTCTGCTTTAAGACCTGATTTCAGAAAATAAACCCCATAATATAAAAATATAAGCCATACCTCTGGCAGCCTTTTAACTGGCACCATAGATAGCTAAACTTGGATTCCCATCAAAGAGCAACCAGCCTTCTTATATCTGCACTAACAGAATGGGCAATTCTGACCCTTGCCTGGAGGTACTTCCTGTTTGACACGTTAATCAGTAATCTGAATTTCTGGCACTCCAGCTGCTGTGGACTACTCTTCCCGTGATGCTTTGCGATGTGAATGGCTGACACAGCACTATGGCGGACCGTAGTTCTGTGATACTATCTCTCCAAACTCAAGCTATCCCTCCTCTTAGTTACAAGCACTCACCTGAGCAGCCCACACAGGCATAACACACCGGCCATCGCTGGGCGACGCTGACTCTACACGTCACTTCAACGCCAATTGGCCGAGCCAGTGCCTCCTACGCAGTGACGTCACTAATTCACAATCATCTGGGGCGGTGCAGGTTAACGCCCACAGCCAAAGCTGCGGTGGAGGGAAAGAGGGTGCGGCTAAGGATTGATTGACAGCTCTATGCACCGCTGTAGCACCGCGCTGTGCTGGGTAGCCGGGAGCAAATGCATAATAAAGGTCGCTTTGATTGATCGGCTGGTTTCTGGGTCCATAGGTCATTCATCGCTTTGTACATAGCATGTCACTTACACCTTGCTCTCAGAGGCAGCAGCACACTGGGCAAGCTTATAGGTAAATTTATTTTCTCCCATGTTTCACATGATATCTTTTATCTTTTTATACTCTATATAGAATACAATACACAATTGTTACACACACTGCATGACAACGCAAAGTTTGCTGAAGAATGCCATAGGTAGGTAGCCAGATATTTTTTTTCTTTTCTTTTTTTTTCTGCTTGAAAAAGTAACAAAACATGATAAATATTTTATTAATTAAGTAGAAAATTGATATTTCAGATTAAAGGATATTTTACCTGGATTTTCTCTGCCCTCTTTCGAAAACTAAAGATATTAAAGCCTTTTTATCTTACTTTTTTTTTATTTATTTTTTTTTTTTTTTAGAATGTAGTCAAATATGTTGCAGTTTTTTAAGTTCTATGATTGATGGCAGTGATTTTTCTTTTTTTGTAATGTAGTTTAATTGAGTTGAAACTATAACGAGAATGACACATTTACTAAATTATATTTTAGATTTTAGTATGCTTTACCATAATTTCATTTTTATTATTTTTTTTTATATTGTTATTTTTTGTTATTATTATTAATTAGGTTAAAGATCATTTACTTGGCTTTTATTTAATTAAGGTACCTGCATTTTTTTCGAAAACTAAAGATATGAGATGTAGAGTTTATTCTTTATAAATCAATGATGTGTAAATCACATAAAAGTGTTTTTTTTTTTTTTGTTTGTTTGTTTTTTGTTTTTTTCACTCTACAAATAGCTGCTATAGTGATATACCCACATGTTTTGAGAGTATGCACTGGGACCTGTGATTCTGAATTGTCTCAGTCATGTGTAACCTTTCTGTGTGCTTTTCTCACTGTGTCAGTATGCTTAGTTTGAACAATAAGGGTCATTCCCCAGAGAGTGAAATGTCAGGAATGTAAAAATCTTTTTTTGCAGATTTTTTTTTTTTTTTAGTTCTGTTATTGTGGCCTGAAGTTTGAAATTCCATATGAATTTGTTTTGAATTCCTAGTAATTCACACTTTAGTGAATAAATGACCATGTGTTTATTTAAAAGTGCAAGGGAGGTGTTATGCTTCAACATCACTGAGTTTACAATATTTTTGTAATGATTATTTCTGAATTAATCTCCACAACCAACCATTTTTTATCAAATAGGTACACTTATGACTGGAAATAAAGCAAAAAATTACAATGTGATATATTATATATGTTTTTTTTACCTGGGGGTTAATTTTACTGATGTTTTCCATCAAATATTTACTCTGCATGGGGTTGCAGGGATTGTTTGCAAATACTTACCTTGGGAATATGCAGTGAAGAGGTTTATGTTGATATCCCGTCAGTCCACTATCACAACTCCATCTACTCTTTTTTTTTTTTTTATATATATTTGCATAGTTGGGGAAAAAACACCACTCACACAGTTATTCATTAAAATTTGATTTCACAGGAAAAACTGGAATTCAAATTATAGGCCACGTTAGTTGAATGGGATAAATACTCAGTCTGGTATGTTTTCGGTTTTGTTTATTTTGGCCAACATTTGCTTTGAACTTGCTTTGAATACTCATGAATAGGGATGTGAGAGATGAGCACAAAAAATAATGTATCCACAAATGGTACATGAATTATATGGGCAAATATGTATCTATAAATGCTGCCTAAAGCAAAATGCAATTTAACACCATTTTATGTGTCCCTCCTATCATATTTACATCTTGTCGTTCTCTCCTGACCTTTTATCATCATCTTTAACCCTGTCCCTTTCTCTCTACTTGTCTATATTCCTCACAGTTTCTTTACACCCACCCTGTCAGTGACCTCTGGCTCTGTCTCCACGCATATTCTCTGCTTCACCTCTGTATCTGAAAATATTTCCCTATCTGTCTTGTGTTCACTATCCTCTGTCCCATGTAGTGTTTCCTTTAACACTATTATTTGTTCCTTCATATTTTGTTTTCATTACCATCATTTTTCCTTGTGTTTTCTATTTTCATAAACCATCTTTTTCCTGGTATGTGGGATTTTCCCATTTCCTCTTCACCTTCCTGCAATAAACCATCATACAGGGAATTCAGAAAGTACCCCAACTCCTTTTTTTTTTATTTTTTTCACATTTTTATTTTGCAGCCTTATGCTACAATAGTTTCAATACAATTTTGAACATCAAGCAACACTCTACACTATCTTGTGTTTAATGTATTTGCAACTGTGTCAAAAATCTGTTTTTTGTTTGTCAGTAAACATCACATTGAAGTAAGTATTCAGACCCTTAGCTTAGTACTTATTTGTAGCACCTTCAACAGCCTTAAATTTTGTCTTGATACGTCAAGCTTTATACACCTGGATATCTTAGCAAGCCTGTCAATAGACAGGCATTTTCAGGTCTCTCCAGAGATGTTCGATTAGGTTGAAGGCTCTGACTGGGCCATTTAAGGACTTTCAAAGAGTTTCCTCTAAGTCACTTTTGCCTTGCCTGTGTACCTGTGGGCATTGTCGTGTTTGAAGGTGAACATTTGGCCTTGTCTGAGGTCCTCAGCACCCTGGGCAAAATTTTAATTGAGGATATCTCTGTATTTTGATGTGCTCATCTTTCGCTCATCCATGACCAGTCTCCTAGTCCCTGCCACGGAAAAACACCCCCGACAACACAATGCTAACACCACCATGCCTCACTGTTGGGGTGATATTATGCAGATGATGAGAGGTGCCTGGTTTCCTCCAGACCTGATGCTTTGAACTGAGGCCAAACAGTTCAATCTTTGTTTCATCAGACCAGCAAATCTTGCTTCTCATGGTCTGAGGGTCCTGTAGGTGCTTTTTTTTTTTTTTTAATTCCAAGAGAATTTTCATGTGTTTTGCAATGAGGAGAGGCTTCCGTCTGACCACACTGTTTGCAGTCATGGTTACTCCAATCTCCACACATGATCTCTGGAGCTCACCCAGAATGACTTTCGTGTTCTTAGTCACCTCTCTTACTAAGTACCTTCTGCTCAATTTGTCGGGAGGCCAGATCTAGGAAGATTCTGGTTGTTTCACACTTCTTCCACTTAGGAATTATGGAGGCCACTGTGCTCTTGTGAACCTTCAATGCAGCTGACATTTGTTTGTAGTTTTGGAATGCATCTGAGCTAAATTTCAATTGTAAAGGGTCTGAATACTTATGCCAGTGTGATATTTGAGTTTTTTTTTCTTTGTGATTATGGTGTATTGTGTGTAGAATGATGTAAAAAAAAAAAAATCCCCCAAAACAAAACATTTTCAACAATTGCTGCATAAGGGTGCAACAAAGAAAATGAGAAAAAGTGAAGGGGTCTGAATACTTTCTGAATGCACTCCATCTCCCCATTCTCTGGTATATTCCTTAGTACAGATATTTGCCCTTATTATATTCACTTTCTCTCTCTTGCCTTTCTCTTCACTGAATATGTTTGTCACCACCCAACTACAGAATTTTGTGTGTGTGTGTCACTGTGTATTGCGTTTGACACCCCTTTGTTAGGGAAATCACACAATAATACATACTCACACCTACGTTCATTCAGAAACACATTCATGCACACTAACATTTACACACACTCACTGCTGGCATCACTCTGTGCATTCATTGCTCAGCTCCCTGCCTACCCTGCCCTGATACCCAGTCTGGGGTGATGTTATATCTCAGCCTCAGTACAGGATGGTGAGGGAGTTGTGCCATCAGAGCACAGACTGATCCCAGCAGCTCTTACGCCCCCACTCTGCAGTCTGCTCAATTGATCTGGTAGAGCATGAACATGCTGTGCGGCACCACCACTGGTAGGAAGTGCCTGCTCTGCCTAGAGAGGGATGCTCTGCTTGCCCCCTACTGCCTGCCACTTAGGGCGGACCATCCCCACTGTGTTCTTTGTTAGCATGTCACTGTATATACCACTCTAATTCCCATTACATTGTACCCGTTGGAGAGCAGTGAAACGTACCCAAGAAACATATGGCAGGTGTTGTAAGAAGTATGTGTTTATACCTAGCTACTTATTTGTACAACTTTGCAACATTTCCACTTTGATGTAGCAACTGATCATTATTAATCTGTTAACTGCAGAATGCTAATAATGAATAAACAGCCAGTTGGCACAAGTTTAGCAGGTTTAACTGAATTTCTCCTGATACGAGTGTGAAAGATATAACAATAGGTCACTGAGAAAATACCAAAATTGGACTACAGCTGAGCATTTAGAATGTTGGTTATCATTTCAATGTAATTCACTGTTCAGTTTCAGTAACTACTGTGCAAATCAAAAATAACTGACAATATTTGCCATTCTGTAACTTGAAATTCTTGAAAGTATGTTACAGTTTACAAAACATAAGGTGTATCATTGTTTGTAAACCTTCACCCCATACAGGTTTTGTGAGATCGAAGTCTGGAGACAGGCCTGACCAGTTCATGAGAATAATCTTCCCCGCCACTCTGTTTAGACAGTTTCTGCATGCTGACAAGTAAATGACAAACATGCACAGGTTTAATATTAGTCTCAAATTAAAATGCTGCACATGCAGTCTCCAAGCACCAAGACCACTTCAAAACACTAAAGTGGTCAAGGTGCCTGGAGTAATCCTTTAATTATATGAATGCATCGCCTCTTTTGTGAGCTATGTAACTACTTAAATACACATACTAAACCATAATTGTTTAGTATAGGTCATGTAAAAGGAATAGGTCATGTAATAGGAATGTTTTAACTCATTTTGAGACCAGTGATGTGTAGTGTATGTTGACTTCACTTACAAGTTCAAGTGCAGTTAAAAATCTTGTCTACCTGTGTTAGCAAGACTGGGTTGTTTCTGGATATCTTATTAGTGTGACCTCATAGAAATAGCCATGTAAAGGGGCCCCAGGCATTGGATTACCTGGCTATCACTGGTAGCCAGCTTCCATATAAGCTGGCACATCATGGCAAAATCTTGACATGTACTGAGCTATTACTGTAGGTTTCAGCACTGAGGATGTTCACATGGGCTGTCACTGACATGCCTGATAGGCTGCCACAGCGGCCCTTTGCCCTTATCGATTGCTGAAGCCCAGCTGTAGCATTCCATGCCAGGATCATGTGACAATGACCTACTGCTGAACTATTGCTATCAGGTATGGCTGTTTACAGGAGTCACACTAGTATAACATCTACCCTTTGCTCCTACCCCCTGTCCATCTGTCCATATATTCATCCAAAGAAAAATCACAGCAACTACAGCACATACAATATTGTTGCTGTGACATGGACAAGGATTGCAGGAGAGATTTTTGTTTTCCTCTGTCAGATAGCTGTCTGCATGCAGGTTTAGCCATCAGCATATCCCTGTATGCTAAGAATAGACTAACAGGAGAGGGTCACTCAGGGCCATATTTTGAAATGTTTGGTTTTTTTTTTTTCAATAGAATCAATACATTTGCTTCTAATTCAATTTTACATTGCATACTCAGCCTGAGCCTGTCCATGTGAATGTATGTGTCTGTCTGCATGCAGCTAGAAAGGCCCCATGCAATCTTTTGCATTCCATCTGCTATGGAAGAATATTCAATAAAAAAAAATGTACCGGTAATAAATACATTTAAAAATTCTGTAATGTATGCATTATTCCTTCCTTCGCGTGGTGGTGACCCTGCGAGTCTGCATACATCGTTACCACTTTATGTTTTTTTTGTCCAGTGATAATTTTGACTGCAAATTTCAATTTAATTTTAGTCATAGTCTTCTGACGAAAAAGCCGTTTTAGTCATCTGAATTGTTTTAGTTTTAGTCGACTAAATCTCTAATAGGTTTTATTTTACACAACTAAAATCAAATGGGTTTAGTTATAGCTTCTATCTGTCTCTTTTGCCACTTTCCCAGCCCCTATGTGTCTCTTTGTGTGTGTCCCATCCCAACTGGGTGTCTTCCCCCCCCCCCCCTAGCCCCTCTCTATCTATTTTGCCTCTTCCCCTGTTTGTCTCCTTTTCCTCCTTCCACAGCCCCTCCGTGGCTCTTTCCACCCATTCCCAGCCCGTCTGTGTGACTTTTTCTTTCCACAGCCCCATTTGTGTGTCTCATCGCCCCAGAACCTTGTTTCTTTCACCCATAGCCCATCTATGTCGCTTTGTGTCCCAAAGCCCTTCCATGCATCTCATCTCCCCCACATGTCTCATTCCCCCAGCCCCCATGTGTCTTAATTCCCCCCTCAGATCCTCCACAGTGCTGATCCCCCCCAGTCCCTCTGTGTCTCATTCTACCAGTCCCCTCGTGTGTCTCATTGCCCCAGCCCCCCATGTGTCTTATTCTCCTAGCCCCCCATGTGTCTTATTCTCCTAGCCCCCATGTGTCTTATTCTCCTAGCCCCCCATGTGTCTCATTCCCCCAGCCCCCTCATGTGTCTTATTCTCCTAGCCCTCTCATGTGTCTTATTCTCCTAGCCCTCTCATGTGTCTTATTCTCCTAGCCCCCTCATGTGTCTTATTCTCCCAGCCCCCTCATGTGTCTTATTCTCCCAGCCCCCTCATGTGTCTTATTCTCCCAGCCCCCTCATGTGTCTTATTCTCCCAGCCCCCTCATGTGTCTTATTCTCCCAGCCCCCTCATGTGTCTTATTCCCCCAGCCCCCTCATGTGTCTTATTCTCCCAGCCCCCTCATGTGTCTTATTCTCCCAGCCCCCTCATGTGTCTTATTCTCCCAGCCCCCTCATGTGTCTTATTCTCCCAGCCCCCTCACGTGTCTTATTCTCCCAGCCCCCTCATGTGTCTCATTCTTCCAGCCCCCCCCATATGTCTCATTCTTCCAGCCCCCCCATGTGTCTCATTCTTCCAGCCCCCCCATGTGTCTCATTCTTCCAGCCCCCCCATGTGTCGTATTCTTCCAGCGCCCAGCCCCACATGTGTCTCATTCCCCAGCCCCCCATGTGTCTTATTCTTCCAGCCCCCAACCCCCCATGTGTCTCATTCCTTTAGTCCCCCATGTGTCTCATTCCCCCCACCGCCCCCATGTGTCTTACCCATGAATGTTGATTTGGCTGTTGTAAATTTCAAGTTAGTTTTAGTCATAGTCTTCTGACTAAAAACCCGTTTTAGTCATCTGAATTGTTTTAGTTTTAGTGGACTTAATCTCCAATAGATTCTATTCGACACAACAAAATCAAATGGGTTTAGTTAAAGCCTCTATCTGTTTATTTTGCCCCTTCCCAAGCCCCTACGTGTCTTTCTTCCCCCCCAGCCCCTCTGGGTGTCTCGCACCCAGCCCCTGTCTATCTATTTTGCCTCTTCCCCTCTTTGTCTCCTTTTCCCCCTTCCACAGCCCCTCCGTGGCTCTTTTCACCCCCTCCCAGCCCCTCTGTGTGACTCTTTCTTTCCACAGCGCCATTTGTGTGTCTCATCGCCCCAGAACCTTGTTTCTTTCACCCCTAGCCCATCTATGTCGCTTTGTGTGTCCCAAAGCCCCATGTATCTCATTCCCTCAGTTCCCAATGTGTCTCATTCCCCCAGCCCCCATGTGGCTCATTCCCCCACCGCCCCCATGTGTCTTACCCACCAGTGTTGATTTGGCTGCAAATTTCAAGTTAGTTTTAGTCATAGTCTTTTGACTAAAAAGCCATGTTAGTTTTAGTGATATTTTAGTCATCTGAACTGTTCTAGTTTTAGTCGATGAAATCTCCAAAATTTTAGTTGACTAAAATCTGACAAAAATTGTTAGTCAACAAAGATAACACTGGTGTGGGGCAGGCACAGTTGTAATAGCAATATGTCTAAAGTAACAGAAAAATACCCTTCTCTATTTGTTTATCTAGGAGCTCCATAAAAACTGGAGCTACAATTGCCTGTGGTCTCCATGAATAATAGTTATTTTTTAAACTTTATTTTTGCTTCTCACTAGCCTTTAAGGCAGACCTGGGACATTCATGCCAATGTAGTGTGTACGCATACTTTCATTACAGGCCGATGAAAATAAAAATGCAAACAGGTGCAATAAAGATAATAGTACATGTGACTTTGTAAACTGATGCTAATCAAGGTATTTAACCAGAACAATTGAGTCACACATTTGTTTGCCATATCTTCCTTTAGTTTTTTTTTTTTGTGTATTGCCTCATCGACCGACAGGGCTGGGTGACCAAATATCATATCCTTTAATATAGGGATAATTGTAACCAATCTTGTCCATATGCTGAAGTGGGGGTTTTACCTCTTATCCTCCCAAATACAGAGAAAGTGAATTATAAAACTTTACAAATAATAGATAATTTATCACTATGCTAAATAATATATTCAAGCCTATGGGTGGTACTTCTAATTTGTTTTTTGGCAATCTTTTTTTTCAAAGTTTCAGATATAGACAAGACAAATAAATAGAGAGGGGATTACAACAGTGTCCGTTTTGTATAGATGAAAGGGAAAATAGGTTGTTACAATTTGTTCTAGATAGAGCATATAATTGTATCGCAAGATAGGAACAATAGCAGTTTATACCTTATTTTTTCTGATTGTGCTTGCTGATTTGATTGAGCCTTTCAGTAACAACATGTTGATTCTAGAGAATCTTTCCAGTTATGATGGAGTTATGTTTGTTGTGCAAATAATTATTCTGTTGTGAAGGGAAGGGAACTGAGGGGGGAATAGGGTAGGGGTTGAGGGAAGGCTGGGAGGGCAATGGGGGGGGGGGGAGGGGGGGTGTTATAAGGTTATTTGGGGGACAGAGAGATAAAGGGTGTGGAGTGGGGGGAGAATGGGACACTAACACCACTCTAAGGAGTGTCAGACAAGTCTTCTAGCTTTGACATATTTTCAATCCAAAGGAGCCATCTCATTTTGAATTTGGACACATGGCTTCCATCTCCTCCACCTTAGCTATCCACTGGTAGAGCATCAGGGTACTCTTCTGCCATTAGAGGACAGGGATCAGGGATTTGGCTGAGTTGAGTAAGTGCCTAGTGAGAGATTTTTTTTGTATTGGGATATTAGCATTGTTTTGTGGTGAAATAGCCTCTCCACAGGTTGCAGCAACATTGCCTCTCTCACTATTTGCTTCACTGTGGAGTGTATTGATTCCCAGTAGGGGACTATGGTGGGGCATAGCCTCCCACAGCACCAACATGAGTCTGATATCTCAGGGTTGAATCTATGTAGGTGCTAGTGTTTGCAGTACCATCGATTCAACAATTTATAATTGGTTTCCTGTATGGAGGAGCTGATTGACGTTTTATGAGGTAGTTGGTAAATGATATACCATTGCTCCTCAGAGAGGGTGCATCCCATGTCAGCCTCCCACTTCTCAATGAATCTCGGAGATGCTAGGAGATTGGCGTTAGGAGCAACGGTTGTTATGATCGAGATTCGCCTGGCTATTCTTTAGCGGGTGTGGCAATAGCATATTAACATTGAGAGCTGCCTGTGGAGATTACGTCTGGGGATTAGCAAGTTATAGAAATGAGTGATTTGGAGATGGTGAAGTTTGACAGCGCAACATTCCTCTTCAGATCCGTGGGGGGGGGGGGGGGGAATTTGTGAATTTACGCTGACATGGAGCAAGTGTACTAAGGGCCTCTGCCTAAAAAAAACTAGATTTGGGGTAAGGTGGTACACAGAGAAAAATCAGGGTAATGGGTGAGTGGGCGCATGGGGCCTGTTATTGTTGTGAAATTATGATTGAGTTGGCAATAAATGCATACTTTGAGGGGGGGAGGGGGAGGTGTTGTGGGAGTGATTGCTGGATCTTGATCATATCCAGCCAGGTCACTGTTGGCAATGAGCCACTGGTTTCTTTTAGTTCAAATTTGATCCACTGTGCTCATAGGGGATATATATGTCAGGCTAATAGTCATTAAAGGTGGGCTGTCTCAAAATATTTGGTGAGGGAGGGGAGACCCGCCCCTGGTGTTTTGGTAAACAAAGGTGTTCTAAGTAGTGCTTTGTCCTACCAGATGAATATACGTATTGCATAGGTTATGGAGGAGTAAAAGGCTTTAAGGACCGTTATTGGTATATTCTGAAAGAGATACAGGGCTTTGAGGAGTATGTTGATTTTTGGCTATCCTCATTCGCCCAAATTAGGAGATGTATTGTGATTGTCATGAGTGAAGATACGACCATATGATTCAGAGGAGGGGGGCAAAACATAGGCCATATAGTAATGTTACATCAGGATGAAGCCAAATTCTTAGGTATTTCATTCCTTCCCTACACCATTTAAAAGGGAATTAAGCTTTTAGTATATCAGCCTCCCTGTTATGGGCTGTGATATTCAATATATTTTAGACTTGTCTTCATTTAACTTGGGCCTGTATTTTCTAAACTTGGCAAGGACATTGGGCAAGGAGATTGCAGGGTTACAGACACAAACCAGAAGGTCATCGACGTAAGCCGTGACCTTATCTTCCATGTCTCCCACATCCAACCCCTGAACACCTCTACTCAAGTGTAAGGATGAACAGGAGAGGAGATAGAGAGCAGCCCTGCCATGTACCGTTACAGAGTGGGAAAGAGGATGGTAAGGCCTTGTTAATCCTCACCAAATCCATTTGTGGATTCTCTTGCTGCAAATCCTCGCTGAGGATGGCAAAAATAAAGGTCCAGTCTACCTGGTTAAAAGCCTGCTCCACATCAGTTGAGAGGAGGAGGAGGGGACTCTCCATTTGAGAAGTCCCGTGCATCAGATTATATGTTTAGATCACGTTATCTTTTGTCTCCCTCCTGGGAACAGAGCTTACCTGGTCCAGGTGAACAAGGTAGGTGTTAACCGTTTGATTTTCTCAGCAAGGACCTTCACAAAAAATATGATGTCTGCAGCGAGATGGGTTGATAGCTGGAACACATGCTTGGATACTTGCCCTCCTTAGTAAGTACAATGATGTTAGCAGATAATGATAATCTCTTGGAAGATTATCATTCTGCAGTAAGGCAGTCACTAAGTAGCAAGTCACCAAAGATCTGTAATATTGGAAGGTGAAGCCATCTGACCCAGGAACTTTGCCTGTTTGGGTCAGTTTGAGGGCTGTCTGCAGTTCGTCTATGGAGATTGATGTGTCTATTTGCTTTGCCGTATCTGGGGAGAGGGTTCATCATAGGTGTTTGTGATGGATGGCCTGATTTGTTTGGTGCAAGCCACAAGCTCGCGGCACCATTTTTAAAAACTGATTTCTATGTACTTAGGTATCTTTGTGTTACAGGAATAAAGTATAGTTAGGTGTGAAATTTATTTTGTGGCCTAATCAAGTTAAATGCTGCACTGTGAGTGACCATCTGTTGTGGGAGCCAGCAAGAATATCTACTACAGCAAAGGCCTATGTTGATGTAACCAGATATTGCTTTTAAGGGACAGTGGGTTCAATCAAGATAACCTTTTGTTGTCATGGTGTATTGGCACAGGGGAGGGGATAACTGGTGTAAGGAATCACTTTGTAGTTTTGTAGTTCTTTTCCTGTGCCCTGTTCTGTATTCCCATTGGTGAATGTTTTTGTGCAATGTTTATTTTACCATATGCTGTGCTCTATGTAAACTGGATCTGGATACAATAAACTGAGTCAGAGTCCGAGTCTGAGTTCTGTTGAGTTGCCAAGAAAGAAGCTGGTGTTCTCTTCCTTGAGGTCTCACAATATACGGCTATTCATTATCCTCTGTAGAGTAATTGCTAATAAGGGTATTGCCAAAGACTGGATGACAGAATATAATATAGTTGTCACAGCAAGGGTGCATAATTTATTATTACACTATGAAATATTATCCTTTAATGTAATTTGTGTAGTAAATGGCACAAATTACAGAGATGCTATTGCTGAGGTCAACAGGGGTTACATCTTTCGAAGCTGGAACCCCCACAGAGGTCAGATGACAGAAGGGGTAGTATGAATGGCATAGGAATGTGAAAAGGATTTTACTTTATGGACGGGAAGTAATTAAGGCTCTGCAAGGTGTGAGGTTCTACACTTGGAAAAAGTCTGAATGTCTCTTCATCCATTTGGCATGTACCTTGTAAAGGATAGTTCAATCCTTTTGATATGGTAACGGGATTAGTTTCATGAAGATCCTTGTGTTCCAATATCTTATCCAAGTGAAACATTAATACTTACCCACAGGTTAATAATTAAGCCTCATTTTTATTATATTTGGAATGGGACAAGCCCAATCTCTTAATTAAGCCTAAACATGAGTTGCACAACTTAAACCGTGTGGCAGGAGTTGTGATGTCTGTCCTATTGGATCGTGGGCGGGGCGTACAACATGTCTATGGAATGGGAAAACAATAACAAATTCATAGAGGCAATTATTATTTCTGTGGCAAGTACAGTAGAGGAGACAAAAAACAAAAGTTTATATTTGGGTTGTTGTTTCTGGAACAAAGGAGGTGGTCACTTAGAATCAGTATAGGTACGCCTTGGCTCCACCCCTGGGTGAGGTGTGATAATCCACAGGGTATATCTCCTGTGATCCTGAAGGGTGGTGTTGTACTTGCTTGGGGCCAAGATCTAATTTTGAGTGAGTCACCATCTTTCCTTGCCAGAGACCCCCTGGACAGAAGTTGTACTTTGAAAAACCTAAGTGAGTAATTAGGACTTCTGTATTTTAACCTTTTTGTTTTTATCTGTTGTTGGTGTAAATAATTTGTTTATCATATATTGTTATATGCACTGTGACTATTCTTTTATTAAGTTCTGCCTTTGTCTGGTTAAGAATCACGTTACCTGAAGAGACTAGTTAGTATGTTTGTAATTCCTTAAATATTGTACTAAGTAATATTTGATGGGTTTTATTATTGATTTACCTGGGGGACCAAGGCACCCCATTTATAAATTGTCTTGGTGGTGGCAGCGTTAAAATAGTAATAGTTATATTATTATGTTTAAGTGTGGGTGGTGTTAAAAAGGGGGATTTTGTCATTATTTCCGGTCTAGTGCAGACAAATAGTGTACTTTAACCCTTTCACCACCACAACTACGTCACGCACACTCTTGGAGTAGGGTGCGTTCGTGACAATAGTAACCAGATATCAGCTCAGTATATCTTACATATGCTACTAAAGATAAGTCCTAGCATTTAGTGGAGCAGTTTAGTGACCACTTATGTAAAAAGAATACCCACGGACGATATTTAAGCAGTATCGTCACAGTGTTGTATAAGGTAACTTTGGATCTGTGTTCTTTTCTTCTGGAGGGACTCTCTGTTGAGTGTAGGTAAGGAGATGAAAGGTGTGGTGTAATAGTATTGAAATTCCTTGGCTATAACATCTGGGAACTGGAAGAGAGAGTTATCAGAAGTGCGTATCTTATGTATGCATTTTCTAAGCATCCGAGCCAACAATTGCGCACTTTTGTTAGAGTGTTAAAAAAAATTGCTGTGTATGCTGAAATAAGTGGAGTGACTGATGAGAGAGCAGTATGTTTAGCATGATCAGGGCGCCACTTGTGGAACCAGTTATGGAGCGTTTGTGGTCAGCTGCCAAGTTTGCGATGTGTCTGAGGAGGTCTTTTATTGACATCTGTTCATGTTTTAATCTTGACCCTATAGAGATAGTGCCACCTTATAAAACATTTGTGTGCCCCCCAGACCATCACGCAAGAGACCTTAAAGGTCTCATTCTTTACAAAGAAGCAGGCTATAGTGTCCCACGTTTCTGTTACCAACTCCAGATCCAACATGAAAAAATTATTCATCCTCCAGTATTTTTTAAATAGTTTAGTGAGCAGAGAATTATTTGGGCCGAAGTAAGCTAAGGGAGGTATTTCTATGTCAGGAATATGTAGTCAATGCAGCTGTCTGAATTATAGACAGAGGAGTAGAGAAATAATCTGTCCTCTGCATGCCAACGATCCACCAGGCTTATTCATAGAGACTGGCAAATGGTGCTCAGCCATACCTGGGGTATCTTAGATACCTGTCTGGAGGTACCCATCAAGGGTTAAGGGTGACATTGATAAAACCCCCAACTATGTGAATCCCAAAAGGCATGATCTATGTGGTTCCTCCATTGACAATTAATAGCTTCTTCAGTCTTAGTTAATTTTTTTATTTTATTAATTTAGTAGTTAGTATGTCAAATGATATAATGAAATAAAGTGAGTACATAGAATGGGATAAAGCACAGTGCTTGCTTATCTGATTAATATATGTTGGTTTTCACAGTATCAGCAAGTCCCAATGTTTCCAAAAATGATGTCCATAAAGGAAGAGGATCACTTGCTAGGTCCTGAGGAAAAGGTTCGGTTGTTGGATATAGAAGAAGACAGCCTTGGCCAAGCACAAGCAAAAAAATATTCTGCTGACCATTATCCAAGCAAGGTACGAGTTATCTACTTATAACTTTATTAACCCAGGCCATTTGCATGTCTTTGATTAACTAACCTACCAAAGGAACACATCAGTTTATCAATTTGCATCAAGACATTTTTTATTTGCATTGGAGCCCGGGAAAGCATTTGCTTGGGATCCCTGGACCCCACCTTCCCACTCCCTAGCATGCAATCACGCTGTCCACCCCAACACACACACACACACACACACACACAAAATAAAAATAAAATAAACATCAAATATCAGTGCTCCTCATCCTTTTCTCACCCATTGCACACCAAAGCTCTTCCCAGAATTCTGCAGCACACCACATGCAAAAATATATGTCCACAGGGTCACCATACACCAACACATGCCAAAAGTTCACACTGCCCCACAGCACTTGTAAAAGGATAATACTGCCCCCACAGCACTTACATGTGTCACATTAACTCATGTCAATTGTCGTATTGCTCCACAGACTTAGCACCGTGGAAATTTCACAACACACATAACTTGCCTGTTACAAGTGTCACTTTGCCCCACATAACATGCCACAGTCAGTTCAGCTCAAAATCAAATTCCAAAGACTTCACAGAGTAGTGCAAATAGAAAGAGTTTTATTCCGGATCAGGTGAACAAAATGAGATACAACGTTTCGGCGTCAAGCTTTAATATACATAAATAAGGCTTGACGCCGAAACGTTTTATATGATTTTGTTCTCCTGATCCTGAATACAAATCCTTCCTATTTGCACTACTCTCGCGAATTTGATTTTGAATACTTAGAATGAACTGCAGATCCCCTTTCATGGTGCTCCCGGCGTGGTAGCAGACTCTATTGGGTTCCCTGAGTGCAACACTACCTTTGGAATTGAATATTTCACCAGCTAACGCAGACGTGAAACAATATTTGCACTGGCAACATAGCAGCCAGGATTTTGAGTGTCAAAAGAGCAATTTTGGGGGGGTGAGGCACAAACCACCCAAAAAGAATGTGACCAGAAAAGGAGGGTCTGCAGTTAAACTCTGCTTGAACTATAACTTACACAATACGTTGTTGTGGTTATGGTGCTTAGTGTCCTTCTAGCCTGTGGTCTTGAAATTGATATGATGGCCACATATTTAAAAATCATTGCGAAAAGAGGAAGGTGGGTGGAGGCAAGATGGCAATAAAATATCTACACCATAACCTAATTATCCCATGGATATTTTCAATATACTTCTAAGGATCATAAAGGAAAATATTTTGTCTGTGTCTTAAGAAGAAATTTATTTTTTTTGCAGGAAATTTTTTTAATCAAAGTTATCAATCATTCTTAGATTTTGTAGAAAAAACATAGACTTGTTTTGGCAATACATTGGACAACAATGAAAAATAGACTTTCTGATAGTTACACAATACAGAACTTCTCCTTAAACAGTGATGTTTTTGCTTTTGTTCAGCTGCCATAATACTTTACTGGATCCTGTGCATCATGGTATCAGTTTCAGTTGCTGAGTAGGTATATAGGGAATGAGAAAATAGAGTGTAACTGAAAATCTGCAACAACTTTTCTTCTTCTATTTAAAATAAAGGAGGATCTGTTTTGATTCTCCACCCTCTCTGTTCCTGTACGTCCAGTTGTCTGGTTACAATTACATGTCTGTTAGTCCACCCATTGTACAGTGGTACGGAATCTGATGGCGCTATATAACTAATAAAATAATAATAATAATTATATATATATGTGAAAAAATATGTAGCTTGGCACTCACCCTGTCTCAATTAGGTAGTTTTGTTGCCTTGGTGCTATCCCACGTTAGAAGATATATATAGAGCAATAAGAGATGCACTCTCCGGTCTTAGTAAATAATCAATAGGTATTTATTTCCCAAAAAAAGGTTTACATCATCAGATCCCCAAAAAAAGGTTTACATCATCAACATTAAAACTACCTTCCTAAGATCGTGTAGGTCCCCCCTTGTGCTGCCAATACAGATCTGATCCATCCAAAACATGGAATCCACAAGACCTCTAAACGTGTCATGTGGTATATGGCTGGTGCATTAGCAGTAGATACTTTAAGTCCTGCAAGTTGAAATGTGGGGATCTCCATAGATCGGATTTGTCGTTTCAATTCAATGTTCAATCAGATTGACATCTGGGGTATTTGGAGGCCAAGTCAGCATCTTGAACTCTTTGTCATATTCCTCAAACCATTCCTGGAATTTTTTTCAGTGTGGCAGGGGGCATTATTCTGCTAAAATAGGCCACTGCCATCAGGGAACACCATTGTCATGAAGGGGTGTAAGCAGGGACATATTAGCCGCGAGGAAACAAGGCATTTGCCTTGGGCAGCACTTTCCAGGGGGCGGCAAATAAAGCCGCCCCCAAATGCCCAGGTAAATGTCTTGTTAGCCTGGCGGCTAACTGACATTCCAGGCGGGCGGGCGGGCGGCCCTGGCGAGGGAGCACTGATTAGTCATATTCCTGCTCCCGGCATCACTCTGCGGCGCGCAAGGGAGCTGAACAGGAGAATCAGTGCTCCCTCGCCGCCTGCAGTCACCGGCCGCCCGCCCAGCAGCCCCATTGGACCCCAGGGAAAGGGAGAATCCCCCTCCCCAGCATTCCCATAGGTAAGGAGGCTGGGGGGATTGAATTTAAAAAAATTATGCCTAGGGCAGCACAAAACCAGGATACACCACTGGGTGTAAGTGGTCTGTAACATACTCTAGGTAGGTTGCTCGTGTCAAAGTAACATCCACATGAATGCCAGGACCCAAGGTTTCCCAGCAGAACATTGACCAGAGCATGACCCTTCCTCTGCCGGCCTGCCTGCTGTCCATAGTGCATCCTGTTGCCATCTCTTCCCCATTCTTATCATTGTCAGCATTACGTTTTTCAACAATTTGAGATACAATAGCTCTGCTATGTGATCAGATCAGATAGGATAGCCTTTGCTTTCTACGTGCCTCAGTGAGCCTTGTGTCCCTTCTGGCCATATTTTCATTCTGTTGTAAAAAAAAGTATTGTCAGGGAGCTGCATGAATTACTAAAAAGAACAAGGGTTGATCTATATGGAACTATAAGGGTGATAGATGTATGGGCAATAAAATACAATGATAGGGGTGATAGGCTTTTCAGGTGCAATGAGATTGATGCTAGGGGGTCACTAGCCATTATCTAATAGGAGTGATGGGATAGGAGGATATAATGTAGAGAAACAATTGGTCAGAAGTTATAGATTTGGGAAGTGGATACTTTGGAGACGTATGTGCTGTCTACAGATTGGTCCTTTAATGTCATTACATTTAAAGGAACGCTATAGTCACCAGAACAACTGCATGTTATTGCATTTGTTCTGGTGAGTAGAATCATTACCTTCAGGCTTTTTTGCTGTAAACACGGTCTTTTCCGAGAAAATGCAGTGTTTACACAACAGCCTAGTGGCCACTCCTCAGATGGCTGTTAGAGATCCTTCCTGGGTCATGGCTACCTAAAATGCATCCAAACATTCAGTGTCTCCACCCTCTGCATGCAGACACTGAACTTTCCTCATAGAGATTCATTGATTCAATTCATCTCTATGATGAGATGCTGATTGGCCAGGGCTGTGTTTGAATTGTGCTGGCTCTGGCCCTGATCTGCCTCCTTGTCAGTCTCAGCCAATCCTATGGGGAAGCATTGTGATTGGATCAGACTTGAATACAAGTAAGATTTTACTATTTTAGGGGGAGGCATTAGGGGCCAGGGGGGCTAGATGGTGTTTTAACCCTATAGGGTCAGGAATACATGTTTGTGTTCCTGACCCTATAGAGCTCCATTAATAAAATAACTGGTAGGGAGCAGTTTGCAATTACATGGATGGCGAGGGGTTATTGTTTTGAGGTTTATATCATGTAAGGTACATACATACATCATAGTAAGTCAGATTGTGATATTATAGTTATATAAGGCTCAAGCCCCATGTTTTATGTGAATTAGCAATACTCACCTTCATGCAAAAATCTTATATATTTTTTTTTTTTAAATATAGTCGAAAAATATTAGGCTTATTGTTTACACTTTGTGAGCTGTGGAGGCAACTGAGTGATTGCTAATTCTATGTCAAGCCACTGGTGTGATCAACTCATTAATTAATCATGTTCTGGTGATCTCTCCCCCCATCCGCTCCCAGTAGGTTATCTACCCAAAGGATGCCATACATGTAATTCATGTTGGAGTGTTTTTTTAATTGTTGTGTATACATTTATTTAATAATAATTTAATTCGTTATTTTATTAACTCCAGCACATAACTGAAAAAAAGAGATAATTCTCCAGTGTATTTCTCCTGATAACACTTTCTAAATTAATAAATACAATAAATTTGTAATCTACATTTGTAAGCAGCATAACAACATCAGCATGCTGAAATGCATATGGCGCAAGGATCCTGCCTGTACAGTGTTTCAACATGGAATGAATGTAATTATGAAGGGAGGAATCCGAACTCATCTAATGTATATATGAAACCAGGTGCATAGCTGGACCTGAGGCTGGCAAACCACATATATAAAAGTAAAAAGCAATGCGATACAGGCACTCAGGGTACAAAAGGTAGCAGATTTGAAAAGGTAGCAGATTTATTTAGGAGAATCAGAATATAAACAGCAACGTTTCCACCTCCAATGAGATCTTTATCAAGCTCAGTATTGATGAAGACCTAATTGGAGGTCCAGATGTTGCTGTTTATTTCTGACTCTCCAAGTAAATCAACATGACATGATGTCTGTACCAAGATATTTAGCTTCCTTACTGGGATGTAGCTCCACTTCTACCTCCAGACAATCAGACCGTTGGTAACAGTTTGTCAATTATGTCCAATTTTGCTTGTGCTATCGGCATGCTGGATGATGCACATCTTGCACTGAGCTTTATTTCCTCCCAAGACAGACAGCAAAGCCACGGGTCATGTATGTGCAGAACGGAGACCTGCCAAGAGTCTAATCTAGTCAGATTAACTCAGGGGTAGTCAACCTGGTCCCTACCGCCGGGGGATTTCAAGTGGGTGGTGGCGGATTCTGCAGAAATAGCCTGGTGGACCTCCATGGCCATGGGCCAAGGCCAGCAGGGGAGATTCTTTCATCTCCCCTGCCGGCCCATGCAGAGCCAGCCTTGCTGTCAGCCCCCTTGGGCTGGTGAGGAGATCAAAGATCAAACACACACAGCACCTCACAGACATACATATAAAAAAGTAGAATAGAAAATAGAAGAAAATGGAGAAAAATAGATAGATGTAACTATATATTTTAAAAAACGAACCCCCTTTGTAAAAATAAATAAAGAAATAAATCGCACGTGCTCTATAAAATTATTGCGGCACTGGTGGGCGGTAAGGAAATTTTACCAGCAACAAATATACAAAAGTGAGCAGTAGGTATTAAAAAGTTGACTACCCCTGCATTAACTAATCAGTAAACTGATAGCTTTTGTGGTATGGTTGATATCGGTTTACAGAGTAGTCCCACTTATTCTTAAGTGGGACTATTCTTTGGAGATAAACTATTGATCCCATGTAAACAGAAAAAATGTGCAGTAGATAAGTTGGCGCAAAAAATTAAGATAAAATATAAATAGGTTTGCAGCACCCACAATATACCCAGGTAATAAGGTACAGAAACAATCTCAAAACAGAAAAGTGCTGGTGCACATACATATGTATAGAACCCCTCAAGTGTTGAGAAGTATTTACAAACATATAATACTGTGCAAGCAAGTGTGATCCCTTATAGGGTGTCTACAAGCCCAGGTGTATATGTGTGTATACTTATAGCCTGTTATACTGTACAATTGATATCCTTAACTACAGAAATCAATTGTCCAGTATAACAGGCTATAATTATACACACATATACACCTGGGCTTGTAGACACCCTATAAGGGATCACACTTGCTTGCACTGTATCATCTGTTTGTAAATACTTCTCAACACTTGAGGGGTTCTAAACATATGTATGCGCACCAGCACTTTTCTGTTTTGTATTTATCCCATGTATCTCTGTTGTGAAGAGGTTTATAGAATAAGAATTTCTTTCCTGATGACGGACAGGTCAGCAGGTTGACTAACTAAACAGAAACCCTGAAGGTGAGCAAACTTTTTTTGTAAAAACAGAAAAGTTTTGCAGTTTGAAGTTTGCAATTCACACATTTTTACTGCATGCTCATTGATTGAGGAAATATTTATTTTGCTCTGCCATACTTCTCACCTTTACCAGTGTTTCCTGTGTTATGAAACCTTTTTCATGACGTTGTTTTCTTTTTGTTTGTGTAATTAGTAATGCTTCAGGTATTATGTATATTGATTATATAAGATGCCTGGGACCTACCCTTTGTCCACTGCACCCTCTTTTCTCCTCCTTTTCGTTCTACCTTTTTTTTTCTTCTTCTCAAATTGGATTAAAGTGCACTCACTTTATCCAACTTTTGCTGTTATGTTTTCCCTTAACAAAATGGTCCTTTTTATTATTATTATTATTATTATTATTATTTTTGGTAATTATATAGCACCAACTTATTGCACAGCGCTTTACAGTATTCTAAAAGGGGGACAGTTAACAACAAGTGAGACGATTACAAAATGTTGCAGGAACAATAGGTTTATGAGGACCATGCTCAAATGAGCTTACAGTCTAGAGGAGGTGGGGTATAAAACACCATCGGAAGGGCATGGCGAGGGATAGCAACCAACTAAAAAGGTGGGAAAGTAGCAGAACTGGAAGGAGCGAGTGGAGTGTGGCCCTTTGGGAGAGAGCAAGGACAGGTTTGTGAAATAGAAGGTATTCTGGGAGGCAGTAAACTTTTTCTGAGCTGATAGGTTTTGAGGTACTTAAAATCTTATACAATATTGTTATATTGTTTAATTTATATATACATTGTCATGCGTTTTATGTTTTTTTTTTTTTGTTTTGTTTTTTTTAATGGAACAAAAACATATGGTTTCTTAATAACCGACAGTCTTTAATTAAAGTTCAGAGGAAAAGACAACGTTTAGGCACTATCCTGTGCCTTTGTCGTCTGTGTTTATTTGTTTTTTTTCTATTTTTTTGAATACATTTTCTTTAACATAAAATATTTTTTACCCAATAGTTTTCCTTTATGTAATATGAAGGACTGTTGTCTTTATGCAGGAGCCTGTTGGAAACTGCAACTTCTTGTTTGGATTTTGTTTGCTGGAAAATTAAGCATGACAAGCTATAATAAATTAAATGAAATTGTATAAATTGAGGCCAATATAATGTATCTGCAAAAATAGCTGATTTAGAAAATGTTTTGGTCTAAATTTGTAAATTTTATTCTCACATGATCGTTATGTAGGATCAGTGTACATTTTGAATCAGGCAGCTTTGTATGCTGTGTTATATACAACAAGCAAGATAACCCCAAAATCAAAAGTAAAAAGTAAATCTGTACCCGTGATATGGCATACAGGGACTGGTCAAGGTCGTACAGCCGAGGTAGCTCTCAAAACAAAAGTCAAATGCTTGCTTTACATTATGTACACACTGTCAATGGCACGGTCTCTACAACAGTTTATATAATAGGTTAACAGGCGCAATGCTATCAGCTCAACATGGTCACAACAAGGTGGCCAGGAATGGTTGTCTGGATTCAAACAATTTTAACTATGGCAAATTTTATAGAGGACAAATGTTTTTTTATTAGCTGCCCGGGATTTGTTAGGTTTCAAAGAGACTCTCTAAGTTTGTGTGGACTTCAAAAACAAAAACAAAAAATAAAAAAATATATTTGAATTTCATGACCATTGATTTCAGTGGCAGAGCTATGGATATAAGCTCCAGCTCCGTTTTGGTTTATGGGATAAGTAGTTGACACTACTAGTTAACACTTAGCAGCAAACTGGAATGGAACTGATAAGTAAATATCTATATAGAATGCACTTGTCCATCAGGCTCACAACATTTAAGTACATGCATGAGGCTTCCTTGTGTGATGCATTTCAGTTTTTGCAAATTACTGCCCTTATAAGTAGCTAGAAGAAGGAAGACAAGAACAGGAGACCACCTTTGTATCATAGATGCATAGTTGTTATAGTATTTGTAGTGTTTTGATTAATTCATCATTATCATCGCTGTATGTGGCACACTGTGTGCAGTGGGGTGGCAGACCTGCTGAATCTGGGACAGTTTGGGGCTATGCGAGAATTACATTTTCATAAAACAAGTCAATATTCAATCATAGAAGGATTGTCTATTTGTATACATAATAAAACTATTTACTTTTTATTTTTTTTAATGAATTTTTTTTTTTTTTTTTTACAGTGACTAAATTACAAATACAAAGCACTTTTGTCTGCCACACTTTGCTTCTTGTAATAACCCAACATACACAAACATGTTGTTTTTATGATTTTTTTTATTTCCAGCCCACATTTAATATTCATGAAAGTTCTATATAAAGATCATATTGGAAGTAATATGACTTTGCAGAACAAATAAATGAATGGCAGGAGGTGTGCACTGGCTGCACTTATGCACACGGATTTAGTAGCATACACAGACTCAGGTTATTAAACACTTGCTATGTGTGACGGCCGTGTCCTCATTCACCTGGAGAGCAGTGTGCAAAGCCAATCCGGGTGGAGTGCTAGAAATGTAAATCATACAGTAGAATTTGAATATTGTGCAGGTGTAAACAGTGGAGTGCAGACCTTTCCAAGTCTATATAAGCATGGATTACAGTAACTGTGCTCTAGTCACGGGAATCACAGGAGACGCTTAGCTGAATTAAACAATCTCCCAGAATTCTTCAGAACAGAGTATTTTTTTATTTATTTTTTTCTTTCTTTAAGTAATTTATTTTTCAAGTTTAATGTAGTTCTTTATTATTGGTCAGAATTAATATTACTGATAACAGTGATGGCTATGGATCACAGGGAAAACGAAATAGAAAAAAAAGACACGTCTTATACAGAAGACGATAACGTAAGAATTATATCTTATCGAAAGTTGCACGATGAGCCACCAAGGCTATGTGCAGCTGGTGACAAATCTGGAAAGGTATTAGGGGGAGACCCTTGTATACGGATCGGAGAATCTGAAGAACTTGATCAACAGGTACGTGAGTTTGTGTTTTACTGGAAAAGAAAATCTTTTATTAAGCTATGGGGAATTGATATCCAAGATGCAAAATGTAGGCTGGGAAAAAAAAAAAGGTAAATTTTATTTTTTTCCCCAAAATTACTATTTTGACTTAAATTTACATTCATGTACATTTTGCAATTACTCCACACTTCAGTCAATAATTAAAGAATTAATGTGATGTTGAAATGACTATCATCATTGTTCTTTTTAGCAAAGATGTTGTTTTGGTCTAGTTGGTTGCTTTTATTATATATTACATATATAATATTATACATATAATACATTAATTCGACTTATTTGTGTATGTAGAAATATTGTGGGTTCATCAAAAAGGAAATTATATTTATTGTTCTATACCACCCTGGTAAGTCATATTTCCCGATAAAATAAAAGCATATCAGTTTCTCCTGTAAGTGTTAGGAGTTACATAGTAATAAATGCAATAATATTTCTCATGCACATTCTGAGAAAAGACAATATCATTGTTAAAAAAAAAAAAAAAGACAGTATCTGTGCTCAAAACACGTACATTATAAGAGGTTTTTAGTTTTTTGGTGCTTAGAATGTCCCTTTTAATTTGGAAACAACACCCGACAGAAATATAAGCCAAACTACGTGTGTACTAATAGCGAGGTAGAATAAAGAGGAAGGAGGCATGTTTGGTATCAAAATCAAGATGAAAGTCTGTCTGGAAGTGGTTTCTGTGCCGGGGATCACACTAGAAGTGTCAGCAATCAGCATGTCCATTTGATGGTACCTGAATGAGGAAAAATTAAACGTTATCGATGTAGTTATCTAATTTCTAGAATGGTTTTTGACATTAATTTGTTTTAATGTTTATACTTATGGAAGGAGTAAGATCCATGAGTGATACTATAGTTTCGATAATTATTTGGTAAATGAGGCCCATTCTCTGGCATCCAAATGGGTCGTATTTTGGGTTACGACCATCAAATATGTAAACAATAAGAATCCATTTTGTTAGCATCATAAGTCTGATTGGTGGTTACCTTACAGTCCCAAAGGTCTATGGGATAGTCAACATTTTGCTCTGCAAGTGTTAAATTATTTTGAACTGTAGGACTTTAGCTTTTAGTTTTAACCAAGGCTTTTACACCAATGCTGTTTACAAGGTAATTGACCAATGGGTGTTTAATCCTAAAACTCATAGACAGGCATATATATCCATCCATCCATCCACATTAGGTGCGCATAAAACACAAATGTTTCAGTATCAAAACAAATGCCAACCTCGTCAACTCTCTAATATAATTTTACATAATTATTATGTTCAATTTACATAATATGCGTATTCAGTTTTAATTGCTCATAAGAATTACTTCGACAATTTTTTTTTTATATTTACCGAATGTATGTGCACGTAGGTAGACAAAGAGTTTTAAGAGAAAAACATCATGGAAAAATTAACTTTTGATATCATGTATTACAGGGAGTGCAGAATTATTAGGCAAGTTGTATTTTTGAGGAGTAATTTTATTATTGAACAACAACCATGTTCTCAATGAACCCAAAAAACTCATTAATATCAAAGCTGAATTTTTTTGGAAGTAGTTTTTAGTTTGTTTTTAGTTATAGCTATTTTAGGGGGATATCTGTGTGTGCAGGTGACTATTACTGTGCATAATTATTAGGCAACTTAACAAAAAACAAATATATACCCATTTCAATTATTTATTTTTACCAGTGAAACCAATATAACATCTCAACATTCACAAATATACATTTCTGACATTAAAAAACATAACAAAAACAAATCAGTGACCAATATAGCCACCTTTCTTTGCAAGGACACTCAAAAGCCTGCCATCCATGGATTCTGTCAGTGTTTTGATCTGTTCACCATCAACATTGCGTGCAGCAGCAACCACAGCCTCCCAGACACTGTTCAGAGAGGTGTACTGTTTTCTCACATTTAAATCTCACATTTGATGATGGACCACAGCTTCTCAATGGGGTTCAGATCAGGTGAACAAGGAGGCCATGTCATTAGATTTTCTTCTTTTATACCCTTTCTTGCCAGCCACGCTGTGGAGCACTTGGACGCGTGTGATGGAGCATTGTCCTGCATGAAAATCATGTTTTTCTTGAAGGATGCAGACTTCTTCCTGTACCACTGCTTGAAGAAGGTGTCTTCCAGAAACTGGGAGTTGAGCTTGACTCCATCCTCAACCCGAAAAGGCCCCACAAGCTCATCTTTGATGATACCAGCCCAAACCAGTACTCCACCTCCACCTTGCTGGCGTCTGAGTCGGACTGGAGCTCTCTGCCCTTTACCAATCCATCCATCTGGCCCATCAAGACTCACTCTCATTTCATCAGTCCATAAAACCTTAGAAAAATCAGTCTTGAGATATTTCTTGGCCCAGTCTTGACGTTTCAGCTTGTGTGTCTTGTTCAGTGGTGGTCGTCTTTCAGCCTTTCTTACCTTGGCCATGTCTCTGAGTATTGCACACCTTGTGCTTTCGGGCACTCCAGTGATGTTGCAGCTCTGAAATATGGCCAAACTGGTGGCAAGTGGCATCTTGGCAGCTGCACGCTTCACTTTTCTCAGTTCATGGGCAGTTATTTTGCGCCTTGGTTTCTCCACGCGCTTCTTGCGACCCTGTTGACTATTTTGAATGAAACGCTTGATTGTTCGATGATCACGCTTCAGAAGCTTTGCAATTTTAAGAGTGCTGCATCCCTCTGCAAGATATCTCACTATTTTTAACTTTTCTGAGCCTGTCAAGTCCTTCTTTTGACCCATTTTGCCAAAGGAAAGGAGGTTGCCTAATAATTATGCACACCTGATATAGGGTGTTGATGTCATTAGACCACACCCCTTCTCATTACAGAGATGTACATCACCTAATATGCTTAATTGGTAGTAGGCTTTCGAGCCTATACAGCTTGGAGTAAGACAACATGCATAAAGAGGATGATGTGGTCAAAATACTCATTTGCCTAATAATTCTGCACGCAGTGTATATGTTAATGTATGCATCTTTGCAAAGTTTTAATTACCATAGTCACTTAATTTGAAATCGGTTACAGTGCCAATTAATTCTCCTTTCTCCAGTGTGAGTCAGTGGGTTCCCTAAATTTTCTACAAACAGTAGTTGGCCTTTCTGACTGTTTGAGTTATTGCCTGCCCTTTTCTAAGGAATTCTAAGCACACACTGCTTAGATTTTTTTACGGAAAAATTAATTTTCTGTAATGTCACCAAGACTCATGGCCAACTTTGTTAAGTATTTCAAGTTTTCATTTATAGATAGTTCCCCTATAAGCAAATATCATGACTGTGGAATGAGAAAACATTACTTATACCTGGCCGATTCCCCACCTCTGGTTTAAGTTTATGGGAAAATAGCGGACTATAAGAAAATAAAATTTGATACATAACTAATCTGTCCTTGTGAAATCCAGATCTCAGTATGTTGCAATAAGATCATAAGGTCTTTAGTGTGAAACCGCACTAAGGACCTGGGAGATTAAAAAATGTAATTTGATGACGACAATAAAGTGGGGTTCTTCTAAATGTCCCCAGGAACCACAGTTGCAGATTTAATTATATAGGACATGAACAGTATGTGGATTTTTATTCTATATATTTTTTCATTGGATGTTTATAATGTGTTTTCAATAAAACAAAGAACTGAGTAAAATAAAGTCATTATTTATTTTCTTTTTCTTTTTTTCATTGTTCCTATTAGGATATATTTATTTTTCTGCTCAATGCCAGCTACATTATGTGTGTGCCAGATTTCTAATGCTGCAACAGACTTTTTAATATGGTTTTATTGACCAGATCTAATTTCGTTGGTAATTTATCTCTATATCAAAATAATTGGTGAACTGCCAAATCTAGATTAGCCTTATTTAACATGAAACCACAATATCTCGATATATATATATATATATATATATATATATATATATATATATATATATATATATATATATATATGAAAATTGCATGTAAAAAGCACATAATTACGTTATTGTTTTAAATCAGGGTTATTACACATTTTAAAGATTCACACTGTGAAGAACAATAGGGATAAATTAAATACAGAGTCTGATAAAAACAACAGAAGCATATGATATTCTGAAACTACAATTTTCTACGAGGCAAAATCAAATATTTATTGTTTAGCTGGGACTGACCAGCGGCGACTAGTGAAGTTTTAAGATGGCGGGCACCAGACTCTTCCCCCAAAATTTTACTCCTCCCTGTACAGTACAGAGATACTCGTACTATACAGAGAGCTGACCATAATACATAGATACTCATACATTAAAACAAGCTGGGCACAACATAAAGATATCTATAAAATACATAGAGCTGAGTACAATACAGATACAACCACACCACAAATATAGATGGGAAAAAATACAGATATAATAGACAGAGCTGGGCACAATACAAAGATACCTATACAGTAGACAGAGCTGGGTAGACTACAGACATACCATACAACAGGTAAAGCTGAGTAAAATACAGAGAAATAACACACAGAGCCAGACAAGATAAGGAGATAACATAACTATCCCACACAGCAAGGATCACTGTGATGGATTACACAGAGCTGCAATACAATACATGTCTGTATAGTGCTCCTGTTCTCTATCTTCCTAGTCCCCTCTTAGGTCTTCCTTACATGATCTCATCTCCAGTAGTGCTCCTGCTATGATAACTGTAGCTTTCTATTTAACTATTGCTGCTGGTGTGAAACATGTCAGCTACCCCATGAGTTCTCAGCACTCAGTGTGGTCAGGGGTCAAGTCCTGGGGAAAAAAGTGTGGGAACTCTCCCCCACCAAAAAAAAAAACTCGTATGCATATATAAACGCGTGCACACACATACACATGCACTCAGACACTCACAGACGCACACACATACTCAGACACTCACACAGTGGTGTATTTTAATTTTGTGCTGCCCTAGGCATGACTTTGTGCCTTAATTTTGTGCTGCCCTAGCCCCCTAATCTAAATTTACCACCCCTTCCTGTCAAGGGCGCACCGCTTCCTGATTAAGAACCCACCCCTTCCTCTTTAGACTCCACCTTTTCCTGCTCCTTTTAAAGAAATACTATAGTGCTTTTCCTGGCACTATAATTCCCTGTAGTGCCCCCCCCCCTCCCTCATTCGACACTGATGGGGTTAAAATCCTATGGGTATTTAGCAGATGCTGGATGTCCTCATGCACAGGGGTGAGGACGTCCAGCATCAGTTAGGCGACTTTTGGTCACCTAACCACCCGAAAGTCCCTCTAGTGTCTGATAGACAGCCACTAGAGGTGGAGTTACCCCTCAAGGTAATTATTGCAGTTTCTGAGAAACCGCAATAATTACACTTGCAGGTTTAAGGGGACTGGGACACTGCACCCAGACCACTTCAATGAGCTGAAATTGTCTGGGTGCCTATAGTGTCCCTCTAAGCACACTCTCTGGCAGACACCCACACTGGCAGATACACACTGACAGTAACACACACACTACGTGACAAACACACAGACGTCACTGATTTGACACACACACATTCACTGACACACACTCATTCATTGACAGAGAGACACACACAAACACACTGACAGACACACACTAATAGTCACACACACTAAATGACAAACAGACTCTCACTGATTTGACAGACACTTACAAACATACACTAACAGAAGCACATACACGCAAACATGTGCATACACTAACAGAAGCACATACACTCATACGCACACAAACATGCATACACTAACAGAAGCACATACACGCAAACATGCATACACTAACAGAAGCACATACACTCATACACACACACGTACATATGCTAACAGACGTAAATACACTCATACACACACACACTGACACAAACACACACATACACCAACAGACATGAACTAACATACACACACATACATAGACTAACAGACATACACACACACAAACAGACATATACACACACACACACACACACACTAACAGACATACACACATACACTAACAGACATACACACATACACTAACAGACATACACTAACAGACATACACTAACAGACATACACTAACAGACATACACTAACAGACATACACTAACAGACATACACTAACAGACATACACACACACATACATAGACTAACCCACATACACATACACTAACAGACATACACATACACTAACAGACATACACACAGACATACATACACATACACTAACAGACATACACACAGACATACATACACTAACAGACATACACACAGACATACATACACATACACTAACAGACATACACACAGACATACATATATACAAATTATTCAAATAAACATTGCCCACCCACCCAGCCTCCCTACCTTTCAGGAAAGCTGGCATGGATGGGTCCCTGGGGTCCAGTGGGGCTGCAGTGAGGCTGGCATGGGGGGGCCACCTGATCGCCTGCCCCCTCCCCCCGGCGGGCGGCTCTCTCCCTGTCACACGCGGCGAGGGAGCTGTGTCCTCTCTGCTCCCTCTCGCCGCGCGCCGTTTTCTGATGCAGGGAGCCGGAATATGACGTCATATTCCGGCTCCCTGCATCAGCAGACAACCCACGCGGCGAGAGGGAGCAGAGAGGACACCGCTCCCTCGCCGCGTGTGACAGGGAGAGAGCCGCCCGCTGGGGGGAGGGGGCAGGTGGCAGGCAATCAGGTGGCCCCCCCATGACAGGGGGAACAGAGGGCATTTGGGGGCGGCATTTTTTGCCGCCCCCTGAGTGCCTGCAGGGGGAACGGCGTTCCTGTTGTGAAAAAAGTGCAGGAACGCCGTTCCCACGCGTTCCTGCAGGACTCGAGCCCTGAGTGTGGTGCACATGGTTAAAGCATCAAAATACTGATAGACTCCAACCAAGTCAGCTACTCCTGGCTCACTATTAGCTCTCAGCACACAGTGTACCCAGAGTTAAAGCAGCAGGATACTGATAGACTCCAATATAATGAATCTGCAGTGGTAATATTGGGCCAATAAGGAGCTGACATGGTTAACTGAATCAACAATTATAACAGATTAAAACAGATTGAAATCAGAATCAGTTCAGTCCTCAGAGTCACAGCCATAGTCCTGCAGTTTGAATCTTCACAACTTTTCAACTAGCAACACCATGAGTGTCTCAGGCCTCCGCTGTAGAGTGACTGAGCACTTTAAAGAAGATGGTGGGTATGTGCAGTAGGAGTTCTTAAAACTATTAATGGCAGGTGGCACAGTGCTGTGTGTAAGGTATGTACCGCTCCCCTTGTCACCTCAGGGGACTGCAGGCATTATTACCCATTCAACAAGTGTTTACGTTGTGTAATGTAGTTTTTGTTTCAGAAGAATGAAACTGATTTTATTTTTGATATAGGTAAAGCTGAACAAGTGCCCATGGCATCCCTTTGTAAGGGTTATCTAATAATATACAATTATGGGTCTGTCTTCGATATTGGTCCGTTTTTACAATATATAATGTATTAAATCAGTAAAATTGCATAAAAGTGTTAATTAATTTATTTAAACTGAGTTTGATTTTGGCAAAATCACGCAGAACTAAGAAAATTTTATGTGGAACCTGTAGCAATTAAAAAATTAAATAAAAGACCTACACTCTATTGATGACACCGGCATTCTGTGAACTTAATATATATTTCTCATCTTTTTTCTTTTTAGAAGTTTTTACGTTCCAACCTCCCACCATGTACTGAAAAATCATCACTGAAGCCTGGTTTAGCGTTTGACAATTTGGGCTTTCAGGCTAGCCTAGATGATGTTTCCCCTTCATCCTCTAACATAAGCTCTGTTGTGGTGGATATTATAGGTATGACCTGCCAATCATGTGTCCAATCCATTGAGGGTAAGATTTCAAAGATACCAAGTATTGTGAACATAAAGATTTGCTTGGAACAAAACAATGCCGTCATAATTTATAAACCTGCAGCAATAACACCACAACAAATCTGTGAAGAAATAGAAGATATGGGTTTCGATGCCACTATATCCGACATTAAAGAAGTTTTGCTGGCTATAAAACCTGGGAATTATGTAGAGGAAACAGTCAAGATCAGAATTGATGGTATGACATGCCAATCTTGTGTCAACACTATTGAAGGAAAAATAGGCAAAATCCACGGTGTCCAGAAAATTAAAGTATCTCTTACAAACCAAGAAGCTGTTATTGTATATCTGCCTCCATACATTGAACCAGAGGTTCTCAGAAGTTGTATTGATGGCATGGGATTTACTGCTTCTTTTAAGGACAAATCAGACTCCTCAAACCTTGGAACAATTGACATTAAACGTCTGCAGGATAATTCTTCCCAACTTCATCTACAGGTTCCAGACACCTGTCCCCCGGAAAACTGTGAAATTATGACACTTGCAATTGAGGGCATGCACTGTAAATCTTGTGTTCACAATATTGAAGGAAACATGTTGGACCTTGATGGAGTATTAAGTATTAAGGTTTCTCTTGCGGACAAAAATGGAATTGTGTGTTATAACCAAAATGTTATTACCTCGGCTGCCTTAAAGGAAGCTATTGAAGCACTTCCTCCTGGTAAATTTAAGGTTACACTGCCAGTAGGAGTAGAACAGAAGCCTGTATCAAAAAGTAAATCTAACTTTGGACCATCAACTAAATGCCAACGAATGATCACAAACACTGTATTGATAAGCATTGGTGGAATGACATGTTGGTCATGTGTCTCTACAATCGAAAACATGATCACACAGAGGAAAGGAATTTACAATATATCTGTTTCTTTAGATAAAGCAACTGGGAAAGTCCATTACAATCCATCTGAAACAAATGCAGAGGAAATACGTGCTGCTATTGAAGACATGGGATTTGATTCTACGCTGGTTTCTGGTACGTTTTACAGGGCTTGCATTCCTGAGTATACATAACATTGCCATCCATGTGATTCATTAAAAACATGATTGCCATATAGAATGTGCATGACTGTGCTGGACAGGTTATTCTCCAAAAACACTTCTGTACATCATATCATGAGCTAGGTTTCTATGAATATGTAGTCCATTTGCTTTATACAGTCAGAAGGTAACCATTTAACTACAACTCCCAGGATTCCCTTCTCACTGTATAAAATGCACAGCATGGGAATTTAACTATAATGTAGAATCTTCAGATGTGAGCATAGTTTTGATTTTTTTTTTTAAATATTTTGTTAAAAAGTTATCCAACCTCCATAACCACTAATCACTGTAAGAACAGTTTGACAACTTACCTGGGTCCTGCCAGGTTACCACCACTATCTCTCTTGCTGCAGGGAACTTCCATTTAGCTCGACTAAGTAAGCTCAGTCTGCAAGGCTGACAAGGCTGAGCTTAGCTCAGTCTTGGGGCTTATGGCAGTAGGGAAGGTAGTGATTGGCCCCCATCATGACCCAGGTAGGACATGTTCAAACTGTTCTTAAAAAGCTTGACTATTTCCTCTTGGAGGGCACCAGGGCACTCCCGACACCATAATGGATGTAGTGGATATGGTGCTTGGAATATTCCTTTTGATTTAGCATTCGAGCAATACATTTAACACACCTACCAACATTTCACATGGGCAAATAGGGACATTTTTATTTTCGTGGTGTGCATGAGCGTGTGAACAGATGTGGGTTGTTCTTTAAAAACTTAGGTGACTTGCCAATAAAAATGTATGTAACTAAAATCTGCTTTAGAACAAGAACAACACGTTTATTGCAATTAAAAAACATATTACGAATACACAGACACAACAATAATACGGAGCTCCTAGAAAAGAAGGGCATTAAAATAGAAAAGATAGTCAAATGGGTGTAGGGCCAGTTGGGAGGTGTGATTTAAAATAATGGGTCAATTCCAACCTGTAATGTCTTTTTACAGTTGGAGGCAGGATTGCTGCAATGAGTTTTTTTGTGATAGACAACCCTCTTTATTCCTTTTTCTAATCCCATGATTTCTTTAAGGCAGGTCATTCTTTTCTGTGATCACACTAACCTTTAGCAGACTGAATTTCAGTGTTCTGTAATGCAATGTGTCTTCTCCGTGAGAATGGCAAGAGGAAGTGATGCCACATAGTTTAGGACGAAGGAAGAGTATGGATTTGATAAAGTTTAATATATGGGATTTCTACTTGTATTTGAGCAAATTATCCTGTTTCTTTATATAACTCTGATGCACAAAGTAATTTTGGATATTGCAGATACCTTATCATCAAGCAGCTGTCACCAGACCTCCTACAGAACACCTCAAACCAATCCGATTCCCCCTAAAACTGAATGCAAAACAGATTCTACCAGTGACTATATTTTGGATGTTCTTCCCAAAAAATCTCACCCAGAACTTTCAGCCGTGGACAGTGACACTCCACCCCAGAAGTGCTTTATACAGATCACTGGAATGACTTGTGCTTCCTGTGTGTCTAACATTGAGAGGAATCTGCAGCGCAAACATGGTGAGTCTATCAGCTGCCTCAATTAGTCTCAAAACAGGGAATAAATAATAATATAGCTTTATTATGGGAAAATGCCATCGAGGGGTCCTGGATACATCAACATAAACCAAACAACAGCATAAGACCAAAATTCTGTCACTGTAATTTCTTTAAACTTAAAGGGTTACTCCAAACACTAATGTGATTTAAAGTGGTCATCATGCTTGGAGTCGGTATGTGAAGCATTTCACTGCCAGAGGTAGTGTAACTTGACATATGGCACCATCATTGGGACCTCATTGGCCTAATGTTCCAGGCTGACTAATTTCATATTCGATTTTTGCCTTCAGTACACACAGCATGCTGGCAATAGATGTCCCAGCACCCCTCTAGATTCCACCCATGTCCTTTCCTTGGCCTCCACTTCTTGACATCCCTACCCCTGCAGCGAGGGGGAGTAACATCAGCAGAGGGCAATTGAGCTGTAGGGAGAACTTTGAGCGGAGGTATGTTACTGCTTTATTTATTTATTTTACGTTTGAATGAGGGGAACCAGGACAGGGAGGTTTACTCTAACCAAAAAGAGTGTTTTATTAAAACACTGTTTTTTGGTTGGACGTTTCCCTTTAACTCACCCTTATTAAAGGACCACTCTAGTGCCAGGAAAACATACTCGTTTTCCTGGCACTAGAGTGCCCTGAGGGTGCCCCCACCCTCAGGGACCCACTCCCGCCGGGCTCTGGAAAGGGGAAAGTGTTTAAAACTTACCTTTTTCCAGCGGTGGGCGGAGAGCTCTCCTCCTCCGATCCTCCTCTTCTCCTCCCCGTCGGCTGAATGCGCACGCGCGGCAAGAGCTGCGCGCGCATTCAGCCGGTCACATAGGAAAGCATTCATAATGCTTTCCTATGGACGCTTGCGTGCTCTCACTGTGATTTTCACCGTGAGAATCACGCAAGCGCCTCTAGCGGCTGTCAATGAGACAGCCACTAGAGGAAATAGGGGAAGGCTTAACCCATTCACAAACATAGCAGTTTCTCTGAAACTGCTATGTTTCTGTCAGGATCGGGACAGGGATCCAACACGCAGAGTACAAACAGTAGCCAGATACGTATACCGGACCTTAGAATGGCCGGACTAACGTAAGTAGTACAGTAGAGAATGGTCAAAGACAAGCCGAGGTCGAGGGTAACAGAAGACAGGTAAGCGATAGACAAGCCCAATCAAGGGTAACAGAGATAAGCAGAGTAGAGCAAACAAGCCGGGTCAAAACCAAAAGGGATAACTAGAAAACACGAGCACTGAGTGACTAGAACAAGCTAGAACCACGACAGGGCAATGAGCTAATGAAAGAAGCACTGTTAAATGCCCTGTTCAGATAAGTAGACACACCTCCGACGAGTCCTGATTGGTCCTGAACCAATTGAGTGACAGGTCGTTCAGGGTTGACGTCCTGACGTCGACTTCCGGGCGTCATGCTATAAAAGGGAGTCACTCCCTCGCGGCCGGCTTTGCATGACCGGATGGACCGCGAGGAAGAGGGAAATCAGGCCGTCCGGATGGATGAACGACTAAGTCTCTACCTCTCTTGGAGGTAGAGACCTCAGGTACCCTGACAGCTTCTGAAAAAAATGGGTTAACCCTAGAAGGACCTGGCACCCAGACCACTTCATTAAGCTGAAGTGGTCTGGGTGCCTATAGTGGTCCTTTAACAACCATTAACATTGCCTTTAGCCTCTTAACTAGAAAGATACTGAAGTCACACCTGGCACTATCACTCTTTGAAGTTCATTCGACAGCGGTATGCAACCTTCGGCACTTCAGATGTTGTAGACTTCATCTCCCATGATGCTCTTACAGCCATATTGCTGGCACAGCATCAGGGGAGATGTAATTCACAACATCTGGAGTGCTGAAGGTTTCATACCCGTGTCATACCTATGTTTTATGGAGTTACCAAGTAAAGCAACTGCAGAAACTCTGCCATACATAACGTTATCAGACATACTTATCTGTTGTCTCCTATAAATTTATAATGACCAGTGCAAGAGCTCGGACCCTAACTCTCAAGGTACCTGACAGTATGGCTAGGTTTTCTGTCACAGTGCTTTTAAAGTAGCTCTTTTATCTCAAACTTACCTTTCTCCTACTGTTACTCTTCTCTTCCTCTTTTGGGATATGTTATTTTTTTCTTCATTTCTGAACTATTTCTCTTTAAAACAAAAGACAAAGTAGGGACTACTTTGTATTATTTATTTTTTCCAAGCTTGACAATCTTGACAAAGGGTGGAACTTAAGGCAAACTTTTTTTGTTAGCTTGAGAAAGGAAGTGGAGCTCGCCTTAAGCTCTAACCGTTGTCAAGTGTAGGAACAATACATAAGACAAAGTAGCAATTAGTTTTATGTTTTTAAAGAGAAATAGATTAAAAAAAAATAAGAAAAGAGTAAGAGATTCTGAACAAAAGGAAGAAACGAGGAAACAATAGAAGAAAGGTACGTTTGAGGTGTCAGAGCCACTTTAATGTACTTTTCGTCTCTCTGTGTCCCTTCTATAGGTATAATTTCGGTGCTAGTGGCATTGATGGCAGGTAAAGCGGAAGTCAGGTACAAGCCAGACAAAATTCAACCACACGAAATAGCACAACTAATAGGCAACCTAGGATTTGGTGCCACTGTGATGGAAGATAGCATGGCTACGGACGGCAGTGTGGAGCTCATTGTGAGTATTAAACAAGTATTAAACATTCCATGTGGTCCAACTTTATACAGTGAAGATGATACACATATATAACTAAACACACCTATACTTTCTCAAGAGAACTGATTGTTTATTTTTTTTTAAGGAAAGTGTTGAGCTTGCAGGTGTCTGTAATAAGAGATTAAAAAAAAATAGATTATATTTTAATTTCAGCCATTAAAAATAAAATATGTGCACTTCACTTTATTATTTGATTTGGAAATTTAAAGCAATGCGATTTTCGTGCTAATTGTGTGCTGGCCTATCAAACTGGATCTAATCCCCCAATCATGAAAAAAGCCATAGCTAGGGCATCTTTGACATTCTTACATTTATGCTATTTAAAACAGTAGAGCAATAGGAAATCAAATATCGTTTTTTATTGTTAAATTTCCCATTTATATTTCAATATTAAACATTGTATTCTATCCTGCTATTTGCTAATCATTACTTCAACTATTCTGAATAGAGATCAGTGCAAGGAGGTCTCCCAGCTCCATCCAGGAAAGATGGGAGGGCAGAGGAGACCTGGTCACTTCATCACTTCATCACATAAGCATATCATCTGCTTCTTCAGATAGTAATTCCTTTGCATTTATCAGAGCCATTGCATTTCAGATTCTAACTTAAACAGCTATTTTCCTTTCTTCTGTATAACTATTACCAATTCTGGCAGGATTGCCAAGCTGAACCTCTCTAGCTGTTACCAAATATTTAATGAACATTTTCCTGGGCAGTCTCTGAACCTAATGTTTTTCTAGAAGATTTAATAAATGCACCAATCATTAAAAAGGTTTGATGTTTTGTATCGGAAGGTTTAATTTACAGTTGCAAGAAAAAGTATGTGAACCCTTTATAATGATATGGATTTCTGCACAAATTGGTCATAAAATGTGATCTGATCATCATCTAAGTCACAACAATAGACAATCACAGTCTGCTTAAACTAATAACACACAAAGAATGAAATGTTGCCATGTTTTTATTGAACACACCATTCACAGTGCAGGTGGAAAAAGTATGTGAACCCCTAGACTAATGACATCTCCAAGAGCTAATTGGAGTGAGATGTCAGCCAACTGGAGTCCAATCAATGAGATGAGATTGGAGGTGATGGTTACAGCTGCCCTACCCTATAAAAAACACACACCAGTTCTGGGTTTGCTTTTCACAAGAAGCATTGCCTGATGTGAATGATGCGTCGCACAAAAGAGCTCTCAGAAGACCTACGATTAAGAATTGTTGACTTGCATAAAGCTGGAAAGGGTTATAAAAGTATCTCCAGGGGGGCGGGGCCGGACCGCCGAGCCGAGCGGTCGCAGGGAAGAGCAGCTCCTGCATAACATGGCCCATCCACGTTATAAACCGTGATTTTCACGGACCCAGACGACCAACAACCGTGTCCTGCAACACAGACTGGCTACCGGAGCCGGGGAGAGGCTTGCTCCTGGAGTTCTAGTCCCCCGGAGGAGGTTTCCCTGCAGCATCCAGCGGGATCCAGCCTGGCGGTGAGTGGAGTGGACGGCCGCCGCTCCACTATCCTGCCCATCGGAGACTGTCATGCACGCAGCCCAACGGCGGATCCGGCCCTGAACCCCCCCCTCTGGACCGGGGGGGAGATCCCGGTCCATGCCCCAAAACTACGCTCAGAGGCATTGCTGGACCAACATGCAGGCCCAGGACCAAGATGGCGGGGGCCACGTGTGCGGAGACCGACCTGCAGACTCTAAGCCAGATAGCAGATACGACCTGACATGGCGCACAAGGCTGTAAACAACCTAGGACCCACATCATAAAGTGACACCCAAGCCCAGGGACTCACCGGGCGCAAAACACTGAAGACCCTGCTCGATGCACTGCTCACATGAACGGAGCTGCCTATGGGACTGCTCGCCCTTCTTCTGGGTTGGGCGCTCACTAAGAGGAACCCCTCTGCAGCCTGCCATACACCCTGGGAGAAGAACGGGATCGGAACCCAGGGCCCACGATCCTGCTGAAGGGATCAATGGCACAAGGGCGCGAGCGCCTGCAAAGGCCTCAGGCCTCAGGCTGGCGGCTCCCAGACGCAGTACCACCACAACACCGGGAAACTTGAGGACCCACCGCAAGACGCAACAGTGCACCCGGTGGAGCATGACGACGAGCAGGGGGACACCAACAGACACACAGGCCACTACCACGCGGACTTATAATTGTACAGCATGGACTTGGGTCAAAACATCTGAAACAGCCGGTACATCTTAGTACGCTGCTCCGATCTGACCGGTCGACTCGCCGCACACATCTCGGGACGCAGCGGACAGGAACTATACTCACCGGGACAAAGCGGGCACGCAACACTGGACAGCAGGCAACACCAAGCGGGACATAATTACTTACCGTGTATACTTTCTGCTTAAACCTCCTGAATGTGATCAGTTATACATGTATATTCTTTAGCCCATACTAAAAGGCGACACCTTAATTTTTTTGTGAAATTAGCTGGCCCTTTTGGCCTTTGTTGCCAAGCAAGACCCAAAAGTTTAACCTGTACTATTCACAAGGTTCCTGTCCAAATGCCCCAGCCCTACCACTGTCATTGATATGTAGCTATAAAGGCCTAAAGGGGTGATGTTATCTATCTCATATCTAAGCATATACTCAGCAAATCGTAATAGTATATAAGGCCTGCATGCTCACCTTGTTTTGCTTTCCCTGCCTCTTAAACTTTAGCCTCCGCATAGCATAAAAAGTAATTACATATCTGTCGTGTATTTAACTACGGTCTTGACCATAGCATGATTACATATGTCATACCTAACCACAGTCACTTTGTCACTCCTTTGCATAATCTTTTCTAACGTGTCCCTACGTTTTCTCAGCATGTATCAGCAAAACAGCTCAGCATGGCTAAGCGATACTAATCCATAAAAACGAGGCACAGTTTTTTGTATGCACACTCAGTTTGGCATGCCCTTTATGTCTTGAAAGCCTAAGGGGTTCAGTACACTGCCTACCCAGTCTTGCTGACTGTTCACTTGTCTGCCTAATCTACTTAATTATCACCTAACAGGTCTGCTGTATTTCATCCACATATTACCTACATCACAGTAATTGTCAACCAATGTTTAATCACTATTATATATGTTGGAACAGCAGACACACTCCAAGTTAGCTTGACTTAAACCTGTTCAATATTTTGCAATCATATTGATACCTATCCTGCCTACCAAACAACGGAAAAAAAACGTATACACTTTAAAGCGAAGACACTCAACGTAAACGTAAATGTTAAAGTAACAGTCTTAATCGATCGATATCCTCTTGTATTACCTAATCAAAAAAATGTGTGCTCTGTTTCTCTATTAACCAATGTAACCAATGTTTTGAAACCTACGTATGGAATGCCGTTGGGGTACCATATGTAAGCATGTAACTATCATAAGCACCGCAAAAATAAAGATTTACAAAAAAAAAAAAAAAAAGTATCTCCAAACGCCTTGCTGTTCATCAGTCCACGGTAAGACAAATTGTCTATAAATGGAGAAAGTTCAGCACTGCTGCTACTCTCCCTCGGAGTGGCCGTCCTGTAAAGATGACTGCAAGAGCACAGCGCAGACTGCTCAATGAGGTGAAGAAGAATCCTAGAGTGTCAGCTAAAGACTTACAAAAGTCACTGGCAAATGCTAACATCCTTGTTAGCAAATCTACAATACGTAAAACACTAAACAAGAATGGATTTCATGGGAGGATACCACAGAGGAAGCCACTGCTGTCCAAACAAAACATTGCTGCACGTTTACAGTTTGCACAAGAGCACCTGGATGTTCCACAGCAGTACTGGCAAAATATTCTGTGGATAGATGAAACCAAAGTTGAGTTGTTTGGAAGAAACACACAACACTATATGTGGCGAAAAAGAGGCACAGCACACCAACATCAAAACCTCATCCCAACTGTGAAGTATGGTGGTGGGGGCATCTTTGATGCGTCAGGGCCTGGACGGATTGGTATCATCGAAGGAAAAATGAATTCCCAAGTTTATCAAGACATTTTGCAGGAGAACTTAAGGCCATCTGTCTACCAGCTGAAGCTCAACAGAAGATGGGTGTTGCAACAGGACAATGACCCAAAGCATAGAAGTAAATCAACAACAGAATGGCTTAAACAGAAGAAAATACACCTTCTGAAGTGGCCCAGTCAGAGTCCTGACCTCAACCCGATTGAGATGCTGTGGCATGACCTCAAGAAAGCGATTCACACCAGACATCCCAAGAATATTGCTGAACTGAAACAGTTCTGTAAAGAGGAATGGTCAAGAATTACTCCTTATAAGAAACAGAGATAAAGAATGGCGCTAAAAATATATATATATTAAAATATCATATATAAAACCAGTGCAGCACACAGAAAAACCACCCAAGTGTATAGTCACTATATAACACTTACATACAAGGATAAAACAACAGAGAGGATGGTGGTTGCGCACACAGTAAATGATATCCTTTGTATAAAATGAGATCCCTAGGTTCTGTGAATATAAAAAACCATCATAGGGTGATAAATCTCAATATAAATACAATGTTAAAAAACTTGGAAAAACTCACAATATTTAGAACCTTTCTGAGTTGGCTCTAAACTTTTAAAGCAGATTTATCAATCTGGTGCAGATATTGAAGTATAGGTCCCTTGGAAAACGTCTGGGGTCTTCTCTTTTATAAAAGTCAGGAACCAGGTCACCAGGTAAATAAAAGGTAAATACTTTAATTAAAATAAAGGTAAAAAAACAAGCACAACGCGTTTCGACCTAGTGCAATAGGTCTTCCTCAGGTGCATAACATCAAACAGTACCACAACATTCTTATATAGTATACATAATAAATACAATTATTTTACAAACATTAGCAGCTGTGGAGTCCGTCCTCATCTCCATATATGGAGCGTTTCCGGCGGTAATCTGCCTCCTCAAAGATGGCCGCCGTATAGTATTGTCTATGAAGGTACATATGACCTTCCAAAGATGGCCGCGCGACTTTGCCATGTAACTATGAGCCAGTGTTTCCGGTTTCGTTTCACTCCGGTCACGTGATAATATTACAGATTTAAATAGAGCACAGTTATTAAATTATAGGAATAAGGATAAAAAAGATCAGAATAAACAAATCCCACTTATTTTTAATTATTGTAGCAACGTTGGTACACTAAAAAGAATTGTGAACAAAAACTGGCACATCTTACAACAAGAACATGAAATGCGTGATTTTTTAGGAGATAAACCAAAGTTCACTTTTAGAGGGGCAAAAAATTTTAAGCAAACTTTAACTTCTAATTATGTAGATAAAGAAAATAAAAATTCTAATTTTTTAACTAAGTGGTCAGAAACCCAAAAAGGTTTTTATCATTGCGGCAACTGTTATGCCTGCAGAAATACTCATATAACTAAGAAAAAAGATGATTTTATATCAAACATAACTAATAAGAATTTTAACATTGATTCTTTTATTTCATGTGAGTCTACTAATGCCATTTATTTGTTACAGTGTACATGCGGCTTACAGTATGTAGGAAAAACCTCAAGACCGCTAAAAACCAGAATTTATGAACATATTAGGAATATTAAAATTGGGTTTTTAAATCATAGTGTATCTAGCCACTTTTTAGAAAGACACAATTCCAATCCAAAAGAATTGGAATTTACAGCGATTCAAACAATACAAACCCATTGGAGGGGTGGTAATAGTGCTTTTAACTTAAGTAAAAAAGGATCAAATTGGATATTTGAGCTCCAAACATTATGTCCAAAGGGCTTAAATATCGACTTTGAAATAGGTCGCCGCACCACGTGACCGGAGTGAAACGAAACCGGAAACACAGGCTCATAGTTACACGGCAAAGACGCGCAGCCATCTTTGGAAGGTCATATGTACCTTCATAGACAATGAATACTATAGGGCGGCCATCTTTGAGGAGGCAGATTACCGCCGGAAACGCTCCATATATGGAGATGAGGACGGACTCCACAGCTGCTAATGTTTGTAAAATAATTGTATTTATTATGTATACTATATAAGAATGTTGTGGTACTGTTTGATGTTATGCACCTGAGGAAGACCTATTGCACTAGGTCGAAACACGTTGTGCTTGTTTTTTACCTTTTATTTTAATAAAAGTATTTACCTTTTATTTACCTGGTTCCTGACTTTTATAAAAGAGAAGACCCCAGACGTTTTCCAAGGGACCTATACTTCAAAATCTGCACCAGATTGATAAATCTGCTTTAATAGTTTAGAGCCAACTCAGAAAGGCTCTAAATATTGTGAGTTTTTCCAAGTTTTTTAACATTGTATTTATATTGAGATGTATTACCCTATGATGGGTTTTTATATTCACAGAACCTAGGGATCTCATTTTATACGAAGGATATAATTTACTGTGTGCGCAACCACCATCCTCTCTGTTGTTTTATCCAAGAATTACTCCTGACCGTTGTGCACGTCTGATCTGCAACTACAGGAAACGTTTGGTTAAAGTTATTGCTGCCAAAGGAGGTTCAACCAGTTATTAAATCCAAGGGTTCACATACTTTTTCCACCTGCACTGTGAATGTTTACATGGTGTGTTCAATAAAAACATGGCAACATTTCATTCTTTGTGTGTTATTAGTTTAAGCAGACTGTGATTGTCTATTGTTGTGACTTACATGATGATCAGATCACATTTTATGACCAATTTGTGCAGAAATCCATATCATTCCAAAGGGTTCACATACTTTTTTTTGCAGCTGTAGTAGTTTTCCTGAATTATCTGAATGCTTAACCCGCTTCCAAGCTAATAAAATCTAATTTATACATAAAGATTACGGGAATGACCTGCGCATCATGTGTTCACAATATTGAATCCAGACTGAAGAGGATAACAGGCATTTTGCATGCCTCTGTCACTCTTGCTACTTCAAAAGCCAAAGTCGAGTTTGAACCAGAGATTATCGGCCCACGAGACATCATCCAAGTTATTGAGGTATGAAAAATTAGATTTAAATTTGTCATACGTCCTGGCCACCAGGTTACTGATAAGCAAACCACGTTGTAAACCTGTTATAAACTATTATTATTGTTTTTACTATTGTTCACATTTATGGAGCACCAACTCATTCCGTATTGTCTTACAATTATACAGTGAGGATATATAACAGCAAATGAAGACAGACTAAATACATGTTGTCAGATAAAAGACGTGAAAGGGGCTTTGCTCAAATCCGCTTACAGTCGAAGAGAAGTTGGGTAAAAGAAAGAGAAGAGACAGAAGAACATGTCCGAGGGCAGGAGAGGTCGATAGGTAGAAGATGACTGTAGTGGAGTGAGGGATGTGTGGAGGGACAACAGGACTCTTGAAACAAGAAAAATTACTCAGGAAGGTAAACTTTTTGATAGAGATGAGTTTTAAGGGTCATAAACCTTAAAGGGTCTTAAACGGCCAGAGGGCAGGGGAATGTGTGATCGGACGAGGTAGGCCCTTGAGAAATCTTGTTAGCAAGAATTAGCAATGTGGGAATGAACAGAGGACTGAGTAAGTTCGCTAACAGAGCATAAATGGAGTTTATTTGGGAATTAAAGTGGAAACATAATGGAGGGTGTAATTGTTGAGGGCTTTGAATTTTAGTGTAAACAGTTTAAAATGGATCCAAAAGAGTATGGGAAACCAGAGCAAGGACAGGCGCTAGTTGCAGTAGTCAAGACGTTAAATGATAAGTGGGGCACCAGTTCGTGTTTCTCTACTATTAGCAATATTAGGGGTGCCAGCAAATGAGTCGGGCCACATTCCTAAATTAGCCCACATAATCTTAGCTGCAGCATGTAAGTGTATATTACACCATTGTATTAATTCTTCTCATCTTCCATTATCATTGCTTCATACAAAAGTTTCCTTTTTTTTTTTAATTTTAAATGAATTGGATTGAAGCCTCTTTAAAGAAAAAGTACTTTGAGAAAAAACAATATTAATTGCTCGGCAGCAATATGTTCACTCTTTAGATAGGTCTATCTAGTTCAAAATCAAATCTACTTTTGAATTCATAGACTGGTATCTTACTAGAGTAATAGCGGGCAGACCCCCCATAGTATCAACAAAATCAATCTCTTAATGCAGGGGCATGATCTATACACTAAAACCACTTCATTAAGCTAAACTTGTTCTGATGCTTATATTATCCCTTGAACTGACCAGCGGCAACACTAAGGGACGCGTTTGTACTATGGTATCCCTTTTTGTCGCCTTTGAATTGTGATAAAACAATTACAGACAATAGTGTTGTCAATGCTGCGTGTTATAGTCCAATCTTTGGTACTTTAATTGCTTTAAAGTAATGTTTATTCCATGTCTGTAGTCTCAATGTTATTATTACTTAGTGGTACTAATTTTATTGATCTGAGAAATATGGAATGTGAAGTGACCTTGCTGGGAATCGAACTTGAAATTCTGATATACTGCCATTGGAGCACTAACATCTAAGCAATATCTTATATTCTCACATTGACAGGACATTGGCTTCCATGCTTCTTTGGCCAAAAGAGACTCCGCTGCACATAACCTGGACCACAAAGCCGAAATTAAACAGTAAGCAAAGTATAACCTTACGAGATATGAAAAAGTAAAATGTACCTGTCATACAAAATTACTTGGTATCATTTTACTGAATTTAAAATGCATTTTCTACATTGTGCTTGATAATTTTTTTAACAAATTCGTAGTATATCCTGATTTGGAAAATTTTTCCAGCTAGGCATTGTTTGCAAAAATGTTGCAGTTTACAATTTGCTACTTAATGAATAAACCTTTTATATATGTTTTCCTTTTTAAAGGGTTACTCCAAGCATCATAGCCACTACAGCTCACTGTACTGGTTATGATGCCTAGGACTACACTGGCACTATTCCCCAGTAACGGGGTAAACCATTTTGAAGTGGTTTATCCTTTCATCTGTTTCCTGGTGGTCACCAAGCCTCTTGTCATGCAGGGTGGTATGTATCTGGCTTCCGCAACTTTTGTTGCGATCCTGCCGGTCTCAGCCAATGAATGAACATCTGTGCAAAGAATGTTCATAGAATTTACATTAGCCAGGATAGAACTCTTGTTCCGGGCTGCCATTGGCTGTCGTAGGTGGAGTCAACACAATTTTTCATTCCCTGCATATCATGAATTTTGCCAATATGTATTTTTCAGTCATGCTTTATGGCATGTATGGTTTATCTATTAGATTTTATTATTCACTACAACTTCTTCTTTGTAATCTTCCACGGCAATCATGGTCAATTCCATCATTATGGTATTTTTCCTACAGAACATCAGTCTGAATTTACGGAGTTGTTGATGGCAAAAACAAACAAACTGGTTGTTCAATGCCAGTTCGGGGGTATTTCATTTCTGCCTATGGGGTAAATTAAAATCCAGCGTTAATTACGTGATCTTACAACTAATATAGAGACAAACAAAATGAATCAATCTTAAATTTATCTGATTAGCCTATCTGACCTTCAGCATTTTAATAGTGAGTAATGATACAAATAGGTGACTAGCCATTAGCTTACGTTCCAAATTGACCTTTAGGCATAGTGTACGTGGTTATTTGTTGTATTATATCCATAGTAATGTAGATTGGATTAGCCGTATTAGTAATGTAGATTGGATTAGCCGTATTAGTAATATAGATTGGATTAGCCATATTAATCCAGTAGGCATAATGCCAAAAGAACCAGAGTATGAAATTATAAATTTTTTATTGGACTAACATGATATTAAAAGAGACAATCTTTGGAGAGTTAACCTCTTTTCATCAGGTCTGGAGAAAGGAGGATCAGTATTGCTTCAGAACTGAGAAAATGAGAATAACTCTTGGATGTTTTGTCTTTTAAATATAGTCCAATAAAAAAGGTATCATTGCCTACTGCAATATTCTAATTATTCTGTTATCTTGTATTATCTCACTATATTGTTACAGCGCTTATTTGTGGTTGTATTTGCTTAAATTGATTATCAATGAATAGTTATTAAAATTGGGTAGTAGACATGTGCAATTCGTTTCGGTCCGAATATGAATTTGGATGAATTTTGGGCAATTCGGACATTCGGGTACTTCCGAATTGATGAGGTCCTGAAGTTCTGAAATTACAGAATTTCCAAAGTGCCGAAGTTCTGAAGCACAGTATTGCCCAAGTACTAATATACTTACCCAGTGGAAGAATGAAGAATGTTACACTGTATACAATTTTAAATAAAAAGTATACAAACATAGCCAGAATTCAGCTGTAAGCATGTGCAACACTTACAACAATCAAGTAACACACATTCATATAAAATGTAAGTTACTTAGCCAGTTAATGTAATGACGGGAATGAATAAGTAGATAACTCCCTAATTCCCACGGTATCAGGGAGCTATCTACTAAAAGGCTTAAAGTCCTCCCCCCTGGCCCCCACCCCTGAGCGGTGGGTGGGGGCCCTAAATACTAATAAGGGGGGACCTAAAGTCGTGGATGGGGGCCCTAAATACTTATAAGGGGGGGTCCTAATGTCCTCCCCCCCCGGCCCCCACCCCTGAGCGGCGGGTGGGGGCCCAAATAAAAATGTTACCCCCCCCCAGGTGACTAGGGGTCCCAGACCCCTAGTCACCCCCCCTTAAAAACAATTAACCCCTTACCTACCCCCCTCACCCTAAAAATAATGAGGGGGGGGACCTTTAACTAAGTACCTGTAAAAGAAAATAAAACTTACCATTCAATGTTTTCTTTCTTCTAAAATCTTCTTTTTTCAGACCCAAAAAGGCCAAATAAAAATCCATAATAACCGACGCAATGCAAAAAAAAAAAAACCGGTAAGTCTCTACATTTACCTGTCACAGCACTCTGGTTGGTTTGAAATCCACCAATCAGAGTGCTCTGTGTCATTTTACACAGCGTGGGAAAGTTCTTTGGAATTTTCCCACGCTGTGTAATTTGGCTCATAACACTCTGATTGGTGGATTAAGTAACCAGCTGGATTTCAAGCTAACCAATCAGAGTGACAGGTAAATGTAGAGACTTACCTGTCAGTCTCTTCATTTACCTGTCAGAGCACTCTGATTTGGATGGCTTAAACCCACCAATCAGAGTGCTCTGAGCCTAATTGCAGGACGGGGCAAGGCTTTATAAGCCTTGCCCCGCCCTGCAGAGCTCAGTCTGCGCGGAGCCCTCGCCGGGTGAAGATGGATTATTTATTTTTTTGCGCTCGGTTTTTTTTTACAGGTACTTGGTTAAAGATCCCCCCCTCCTTATCTTTAGGGTGAGGGGGTAGGTAGGGGGTTAATTTTTTTTGGGGTGGAGGGGGTGACTAGGAGTTTGGGGACCCCTAGTCACATTGGGGGGGGGTAAAAAAATGTTTAGGGCCTTGCCCGCCGCTCAGTGGTGGGAGCCGGGGGGAGGACATTAGGTCGTCGCCCCTTATTAGTATTTAGGGCCCCCACCCACCGCTCAGGGGTGGGGGCCAGGGGGAGGACATTAGGTCCCCCCTTATTAGTATTTAGGGCTCCTACCTGCCAGGGGGGAGGACATTAGGTCCCCCACCTTTTTTAGTATTTAGGGACCCCACCCGCCGCTCAGGGGTGGGGGCCAGGGGGGAGGACATTAGGTCCCCCCCCTTATTCCAATTTAGGGCCCCCACCCCTGACATTAGGTCCCCCCCCTTTATTAGTATTTAGGGCCCCCACCCAACGCTCAGAGGTGGGGACCGGGGGGTAGGACAATAGGTCCCCTCCCCTTCATTTTACCTTAGGGCCCCCACCCGCCGCTCAGGGGTGGGGGCCGGGGCGGGGGCAATAGGTCAATAGGGCTCGGGATGGGGGACCCTATTATTTTTGTTATTATTATTTTTTTAATAGTGAGCAGCCATAGGCTTGCATTCTTTGTATAGTTAGACAGTCTGTTTAATAGACATTCCCCTACTCGCGGTATAGCGAGTAGGGGCAAAATTTACTAATACTAAGTAATTTTTACTAAGTATTAGTAAATTTGGCTGAAAGACCAATTTAGGTCTTTCAGCCTTTTGGTAGATAACTCCCTAATACCGTGGGAATTAGGGAGTTATCTACTAAGCGGCTGCAAGAGAAGTCCCGAAGTGGCGAAGTCCCAAAATGCCGAAATTCCGAAGTGTCGAAGTGCCGAAGTTGCCAAAGTTCCGAATTTCGGAATGCCGAGCCGAAAATTTTCCACATGCACATGCCTATTGGGTAGTATTGCTTCCACTCCAGACAGGGTATTTCATGTATTAGTCAAAGGACTGAAAATATTAGAGCTAATGGTAAACTGTTAGAATGGCATTTTATGTGCTATATCAAGTCAATTTTGGTGTTGAATTCAATATGTGTCAATAAAACTTTGGAAGGGTTGTGATTTCTTAAGATTGACTGGTTAATGTATGGTTTTGGGCACGTTGTCGCCAACCCAATAATGTTATGTGTGCTGTTGAAAAGTAATGGACAGTGTGATCGTTATCTCTCCATGTTACTAACTACTCATTGGTGGAGGTAATTTTCAAATGATAGGCTGTAATTACCCCTAAGTTACTTTGAACCCGAGGCAGAACATTTTTCATTTAGCAATACCTGGCAGTTCATTTGGCCAGATAATCTATGTCAAGTGCTGGCAACTTTGATTTTCTCGTTTTACTCCCATCACTATGAAAAGGCCACGTAACCTGTTAAGGATTGAAGAAATGTTTCAGACCTGAATTTACCTGTGTTATGGTGACTGTAGCAGAATAACTTCAATGCCAAGTCTGCAGTAATTTAGCTTGTTTTTATGATAGAAACTGTTTTTGACTGAAAAGCTAACATCCATTTCCCGTTTTAGGTGGAGAAATTCTTTTCTGTTCAATCTGGTTTTTGGCATCCCTGTCTTCTGTCTTATGATTTACATGTTCTTTGTGGACCGTCACAATTCCATGGTACTAGATGAAAACATTATACCCGGGCTGTCAATAATTAATCTCATCTTCTTAATGCTGTGCACCCTTGTACAGGTACGTGTAAGTGTAAAACCAGTATTAAACCACTCTAAACCAATCTCATACATGGCCTTTATCATTACATGTTTTCATTCTGATGTGATACACTTTGAACCTCTTCTGAAAGTGATCTAAAGATTTGACCAACAGTTAAAATTAAAAGAAGACTCCAATAACCGTAACCACTGGTGCACCCCCCCTTTCCCCCACCTCCCCCATATGTAGTAGTTATGCTGTCAGCAGTACCCTGGTCTCCCCCTATATGTAAGTAGTCAAACTGTCTTAGAATGGTTTGAATTCTTACCTTGGATCCATCAGGTTCCATATCTGACCTCATCTGACACTCTCAACTTGCACTTCAAAGCTAAGCTCAGGAGAGCTAACAGAAGTTACTATTTTGGCTCTCTGTTGCTTGTAGTGAAGGTGGGAAGTGGTGCTTGGTAAAACCAAGGTAAGTAGTCAAACAAAGACAATTTGACTACTTACATTGAGGAAGAGCAAGGGTACTCCTAGCGCCATAAACACTACTCTGCTTGGCGTCTACCTTTAACAAAAACAAGATGCAAAAGTGAAAAAATTTCAATACTGTTCTCTATGTGCCACATGTGTTTGTTGTTATTTTTATAAATCATCTTTATTGTAGTTTTTGTAATGGTGCATGTACCTTGCATACTTTAAACATTTGTGAGATGCCGGATTTAATGCAAATATGTGCTTTAATATCCAAATAATATGTTTATATAATAGATACAGGGAGTAAAGCAAGATAGCAGCAAGACATTAAATTGAAACATATGAAAATAAGGAGTTGATAGGAAAAGGGCTTCAACAGAGAGAAAAGTGTTGTGGTGACGGTGCAGGAAGATAGTAAGCATATTTGTCTTGTTGACTAAAAAGTACCAGTAGACCAGAAAGTAGACTATCTTGATGTTTATTGTAGTATTTAGAGGAGAAGAGGACAAGGTGATTCATAATTAATTTACAACCTTCCTAAGCTGTTTTGTAAGTTATAGAATCTTGTAATTTGTGGGTTGAATGTTCATATTAATGATTGGTTTTATTAGAAGTGTTTATGGAGAAGGTTTACTGCAAGGTTGGTGTCACCAAAATCAAGTCGAGCTTCTTTTCAGCTGTTGTGTTGTATATACTGGAACCACAATCTAAGTACCAACAAAACTTGGGCTTAATGGAGCAGTTTTAGCTTATAGATCATGTGCCTGCTGTTTCACTGCTCAATTCCCCGCTCTTTAGAAGTTAAATCACTTTGTTTATGCAGCTTTAGTCACACCTCTCTGCATGCAACGTACACAGCCTTCCTAAACACTTCCTGTAAAGTGTAATCTAATGTTTACATGTTCTTTACTGCAAATTCTATTTAATTTAGAATTTTTTATCTGCTGAACTGTCAATAGCTTGCTAAACCCTGCAGGAGCCTCCTGTATGTAATTAAAGTTCAATTTACAGAGCAGGAGATACAAACTTTAAATGACATCTGATTGAAAATGAAATACATTTCTTTTCATGCAGGCTGTGTCAGTCACAGCCAGGGGAGGTGTTGGTAGGACTACATAAACAGAAACAAAAGTGATTTAACTCCTATATGGCAGTTAATTGAGCAGGGAAACTTCAGAGGAATGATCTATACACCAACAGTACTTAATTAAGCTGTTATTTTGGTGACCAATTTATAAAAGTTGTTTTGGGGACTCTAATGTTCCTTTAATTATTTTTTTTATGATATCTAAATAAAATTGTACTTTTTTTTTATTACTTTTTTTTGTGCCCACCACAAATGTGGTGCTTTAAAGGGGCACTGTCACACATTATTTAATCAGAGATGTTTATCTCTAACAATAATATGGTGCCAAAATTAGACATGGTGTTTGTATGTAGATACACTTGTAAAAAACAATATTTCTATGTGTGCATATATGATTACCACTGTGTCATCTTTATCCTTCCGTACTAGAATTCTAGGTGTTATAATAAGTTTATTGTGTTTGTTTGTGCCTTTGTCCTAACAGTCCTTAGGAGGAAGGTATTTTTACATCCAGGCTTACAAGTCCCTGAAACACAAAACAACAAACATGGACGTTCTAATAGTCTTGGCCACAACCATCTCCTACATATATTCAGTGGTTATCCTGCTTGTGGCCATTGTAGAGAAAGCTGAGAAAAGTCCGGAGACGTTCTTCGATACACCCCCCATGCTGTTCATGTTTATTGCTCTGGGGAGATGGCTTGAACACATAGCAAAGGTAATTATCCTGTAAGATTGGTCTCAGTGGAGGATTGTCAGGAAATTACAAAGATCCTTCTTAGATACAGGAAATGTTTAACCCTTCATGGTGTCCTATGTAGCACAGGAGATCAAAACATCTAAAGCATTTTTGACACTATAAAAGGTTTAATTGTATCCGTTCACTTTTCTGTGGACAAAATAACCGGAGCCAGCCCAAGGCGTGTACAAATACTGTGGCCCTTGCTAATCAACTAAAAATCGTTTGATGCTTTGTTAAAATGCTAGTAACATCAAGCAGACACAGCGGGTGGCATTCAAATGAAATGGTTAAAAAAAAAATCAGTACTGGGCCTTATATATCCATAGGGACATCTCAATAATGGTCTCAAAAGTACGTCACACTTTAAGAAGGAAAATTCATGTATTATTGGTAAATAATCCCATTTAATCCTCAACAATAACCTTGTTCTGTGGTGCTTACGGTGTTTGTGCTTTTGATGGGTTATATCACATAATTTTCTTGTTGAAACTTCTTTTCATTTCAATTTCACTTTACTCAAAAGTACTTCAAAATATGTATTCATTATTAAAGTTTTAACTAGTGCTTATCACTAAAGAGATGTTGTGATGGTGTTGAATTTGTTAGAATGCTGAGCCTTTACAGCATTGGTGGAACTGCCATGTATCATCAGAGTTGGTCCTTAGTGCATGGTTATAGCCATGTACCTCTTACCTCCCACCAAGGGTAGTTTTCTAATTTAACATTGACTCTGGAGGTAATGAAAACGGTAGCTCTCCTTGCTTTGCCTGCATGAGCATGATGAGTACATTGTATGTTAAATGCACGTGTACCCTCTGTCTGTCTTTACCATTTTTACTCCCCAGCCCATGACCTCCTAATTGTACAATAAATTGGCGCTATTTTAAAAGGTGAAGTCATGATGCTGATCTTTTATGAATAGAGTATGGTTACAATGATAGTTTGACACTTGGCATTTTCACATTGTGATGGTGCTATTTTAAAACAATAAACTTGATATCTAGGGTTTGATCTAACTCTTCATCATCCGTATTGTGTTTTGAAGAGCTTGCATTCTTTGTATAGTTAGACAGTCGCAAACCTGGCAATGATGCAAACTTAAACACGCAGCTAAACCTTGAGGTCATAAAACTGAATTCAGCGCAGGGATGTTCTGTAAACAATCAGAGCTTTTTGTATTTTGAAATGTGTCTATGCTTTTAATGCAGGGCACACACTTACAGTTACTCTTCCCTTCTCATTTGGTTTGTGTGACGGATTAAACCATAGTAATATGGCTATAAACGTCCACTCTCCACTAGCCATTGGCAAGTAAAGATTCAGCAGTGGCAAGTTGAAATTTGCTCATGGTGCGTGTGCCATGGACCCTCGAAGCTCGCACTGGCAAGTAATTTTTAGGCCGGCTAATACCTTAGGACTTAGAATTTTGAGTACTGATACTAGTATAACTCCCTTATACTTATTAAATGCAATCCTCGTGTTTTGTCACAGTATGTGTTTGGTATATCAGATGGAATCAAACTGTTTTAATAAACGTGAATTCCTCTGCCTTCCATAAAATCGTTGGTCCTAGTTCCTGTAACAGTAAGGGTCTTTTTCCCATGAAATACCATGCACCAAATACAATATTGCTTTCTCCAAAGCCTTCCTACCCTGCTAAAGCTAACTGTGACTTCCTTTCATCTCCTAGAGTAAAACCTCTGAAGCTCTTGCCAAACTCATATCCTTACAAGCGACGGAAGCTACTATTGTAACCCTTGGACCAAATCATTCAATCTTGAGGTATAGTCTTCTGTTAGCATTAACCTGTTAATCTTGCATAGTTCTCAGGCACTCAGTGGTAAACCTGTGATCTTGTGTCTTAGAAGTGTAGCATGTGCAATTAAATGTTGTAGAGATGTAAACTATATTGTAAAGCAGTGGTACCCAACATTTGACCAAGGCAATGAGAGAAAAATTACCAAGGCTCACTTACTTTTGTTTTTTTCGTCAATAGCAGTTTATAAATGCCACATTTACTTGAAACCTTATTGACTTGCGAAATTTTAATGCTGACATGTATTTAAAGAAGAAACACATTTTATGAACTGCATTTATCCAATTACAGCCCAGAAGTCCGCTTGAGCCTTACAGCTGTTCTCCATATGTTCATTGCAAACGTTGTCTTTAGAATTTCTGCGCACCTCCCTGTGGCATGCCTGCAAATCCTCGTATTCTCCCTGCTCAAAGCTGTTTGCTTTTTCACAGCCCTGTTCATTGCTGGTAACACTGATAAATAGCATTTCCTCTCTGCAGGGCCTTTTTGCCTTATGGTAGCGCTGGCCCTGCCTCTCTGCCAGCAGCCTGACACATGCACGGGCGTATTAATAGTCCAAAAAGGAGAGCACAAAGTTTGCAAGGGCCCACATCACAAGGGTACAGTCAGGGTTCATTTCCCACAAGGCATTGGGCCTAGAGTGCCATTTTTTATACTGGCTTCACTGGGGACAACCTAGAATCATGTTGGCTACCCATTTTTGCTTTTATTCTCGTTATTGTCTGTCCTCTGCCCATTTGTGCTAAGTCTTAAATGATGTTTATCATGTTTCTTATAATTTTCCTATTTATAGTTAAATAGCCCTCTCATATTATTGTAAAGCGCTACGGAATCTGATGGCGCTATATTAATGGCGATAATAATAAAATAATAATGTGTGCATGTTTAGTTTTTTATTATTATTATTATTATTAAAGAGGTAAATCTAGTCCTATATTGCAATCCAAGAAAAAATAAAAATAAAAACATGATTTGGAGGAATGGGTACCGGGGGAACCCAACTCTGTATGTGAATATTAATCATGCATTTGTAACTAATTAAGAGTAAGGTAATGGGATGCTTACATGGTATGCTTTTCTGTGGAGAGTTGATGTTAAGAACCTCTTAACAACTTATAAGGAGATAATTTGAGTTCACATGAAGCATCATGACAAAGAGGGGGTCATTTATGTTCTATTTTTTTCCAGAGAAGAACATGTGGCTGTAGAACTGGTCCAGAGAGGAGACATTGTAAAAGTCGTTCCAGGTGGGAAATTTCCAGTCGATGGAAAAGTCATTGAAGGGACATCAATGGCAGATGAGTCCTTAATTACAGGTATATTATCAGCTTATAATGCATTTTTATATACAACAGACATAAATGGACTTTTAGAATTGCCAAATTATTATTCGGAGGGTCGGTGACTTGCAGGATTTTTATAAAATTTGGGTGTTTTACTTGCTCTCGACACTGGAGAAAAATGTTACATTAAATAGAGCATCTCATCCAACAGCAGTGACACGGGTCTTAAAATGAATAATATGTCCCTACCCTATGCCTAATGGTACCGTACATGCCGACACATGATAAATGGAGTATTTCTTCTCTGTTCAAATGGCTAATGAGTGACCTAACTACAATAATTAATGTTGGTGGTTGATCACCTACTCACCCACACATACTATTAAACAGTGAATTCCCCTTCTTTTTAAGATATATATTTTTACAGCATCATGATAGCCAGCATTCTATATCATGGAATTATATATATGGCTAGATAAAGGCTAAATTGCATATTTCCATGTGTTTTAGAATCAATCATGTTATTCATGGTATAATATGTTCTCGTACTTTAGGTGAACCTATGCCAGTCAGGAAGAGGCCTGGGAGCACGGTGATCGCTGGTTCTATTAACGCCCATGGATCTGTTCTGGTGGAAGCAACTCATGTCGGTGCTGATACAACACTGGCACAAATAGTCAAATTGGTGGAAGAAGCACAGATGTCCAAGGTAGAGGAATAGTACTGAATTAACTGTACTGTAGTTTTGTATGTCCCGCAGGTTTTCGTCTATTCCCCCGTGCCCACCCTGTAGCCACTAGGCAGTAGTGAGACATGTGGGCCACCTAATGTGTAGGGTCCCATCAGGACACGCAGCCCCCTTGTGACCTCGTGTCTAGAGTCCTGAATGGCGGTATAGTGGGGTGTTGACCCCCTACTTTGGTACGATTCGGCTCTGCCCAGCGTTATATATGGTGTTGATGGGAATAACCTAAGGGGCATCCTGTGTTTCCTTCTAAACTAATAAACTTTGTAGCTCACGAAACTGGTGCACTTCCACTCCCTGCACCCGCGAGGCCGTAGGCCGTTTTGGGTACTGCAGGTGGCCGCACCCTGACAGGTGTCTTACCCCCCCTAATCACGCTCCCAGGCCCCCGAGCCCGCGCTCCACCCAGACCTGATAGGGGGTGGGGTTGGGTATGGGAGTGAGGTACTGTGTTTTGAGCCAGGTGTGGATCGTCCCGTTAGTCTCCTGATGTCTCCTCCTGGGGATCGTCAGTTCCTCCCCCCTTGGTCAAATGCACAGTCCGAAATTCCTCCGTACCCACCCGTGCCAGCCAGGGTGTCCATGTGTCTAAGTATGTCTGCGTTCGGTCTTGGGCTGAATACCAGATTTCCTCTGTAACTCGTAACTCCTCCATTCTAGTAAACCACAGGGAAAGCGTTGGGGTTGTCTTTTTTCCAGTACAAAGGTATTAGGTGTTTTGCGATTCGGATGGTCAGGGAGCGTTTGTATCGTGGTGTGGGGGTTTTCGTGTGGTGCAGGAGGTATGGGGCGGGCTGGAAGGGTGGGACATTGTCCGTGAACAGGGCCACTATGGCAGCTATTTTCTCCCAGAACGGTACTATGAGTGGGCATTCCCACCATATGTGGAGGAAGGATCCTACCCCTCTGTTGCACCTCCAGCAGAGGCCGTCCGTGTCTAACTGCATTCTCTGTAAGCGTTCTGGTGTCAGGTACCATTGTGTGAGGACCTTGTAGGCCGTTTCCTGAGTTTTGCTAGCGAGTGCGCAATGGTGCACTAGATTGCAGATCTTGTGCCACTGGGTCTCGGTGAGTGTTTCTCCTACGGCGGTATCCCATTTGGACATGAAGGGGGTGGGGGATGTCACTGCTGTCGTTGTAGCATAGAGTAGAGGTAGGAAATGCTATAGGGGAATGGGCTCCGGGTACTGGCACAACTGTTCGAATGGCGTAAGATCCCTATATACGTTGGGGTGTTGTGGTATGGCGGTGATGTAGTTCTTAATTTGGGTGTATCTAAATGTCGTCATGAAGGGGTGGGTGGGTGTGCCCGTGAGCGTCTGTAGGGGCAAGATTTTCCCATTTGCAGTCATGTCTCGGAGTCTGGGTATGTTTTGTGGGAGGACGCAGCGGAGGTTTCCTGGTCTTACCTCCGGTTCAAAGTCCGGATTGTACACCAGAGGTAATAGTGGGGATGGGAAGGAGGAGAGGCGTAGTTTCCTCACTTGTGAGTGCCATATGGTTAGAGTGGCGGTGATGAAGGGTTGTTGGTAGACTAACCGCCTACCAGTCGAGGGGACAAGCCACAGAAGGGCTGAAAGGAGCCTGCCTGCGTGGTGTGTTTCGATGGCCTTTTGCTAATCCCCTCTTTTGCCCATTCCAGGGCCCGTTGCATGTGGCATGCTTGGTAATACAGTTTGAGGTCAGGAACGGCCAGGCCTCCTGCTGTTTTGGGGAGTGTGAGTTGTGTGTACTTGAGTCTGGGTTTAGTGCCCTTCCAGATAAATTTAATGAGGAGGGTGCGGAGTGCTGAGAAGAAGGTGGTAGGGAGTGGGATTGGTAGTGTCTGGAATACCTTGCCAAGCCAGGAAAAGTGAGGTGTGGCTCATTCTGTCAGATTCTTCCGTATGGTTCCCAGCAGTGGGGTGAAATTCATATGGTATAGTTTGGATAGGTCGGCCGTGAGCCTCACACCCAGGTATTTAATAGCAGTGTCCTGCCATCGGAAGGGGAAGTTTCGTCGGATTTGGTCTGCCCTCCTCCAGGGGGAGCCAATGTTGAGGATAGAGTATTTAGCATAATTGATCTTGAGGTTGGCGATTTGGCCGTATGTCTTAAACTCTGCCATGAGGTTTGGGAGGGAGATTTCTGGGTTAATGATGAAAAATAGCATATCATCTGCATATGCTGCGATTTTGTGGTGGTTTGCCTCCACCGTCACCCCCGAGATATCTGGGTTGTCCCTTACCACTTGTAGGAAGGGCTCCAGGGCCAAGATGAATAAAAGCGGCAACAGGGGGCAGCCCTGCCTGGTTCCGTTCCTGACCTGGAATGCATCCGTATAGACCCCGTTTAAGCACACCGTGGCCGTGGCGGATGAGTAAAGAGATTCTATCCACTGGCGCATATGGGTCCCCAGGCCGATATGTTCCAGTACGGAGAATAGATAGTCCCACGCCACCCTAGCGAAGGCCTTCACCGCATCCGTAGAGAGGAGGAGAAGGCTCTCCGAGGTGCGCTGCGCGTGGCGGATCAGAGAGAGGGCCCGGACCGTATTATCCCAGGCTTCCCTGTGGGGGACGAATCCCACTTGGTCAGGAGAGATTAAGTCTGGTATGTGTGGATTCAACCTTGTAGCTAGTATTTTAGCGAACAGGCGTAAGTCGCAGTTAAGTAGCGATATCGGTCGGTAGACCGTACACCGTTCAGTATCTCCCCACTCCTTTGGCAACAGGACAATGTTGGCCGCCAGTGTTTGCTGGGGGATAGTATTTCCCTCTGTTATGGAGTTGAAGGCCGAGATATATTGGGGGACAATGTGGCCAGGAAGGTTTTGTAGTATTTGAGGGGGAGGCCGTCTGGGCCCGGGCTTTTGCCTGTCTTTGAGGTTTTGATGGCCAGGGCCAGTTCCCCCTCCGTCAGGGGCGCCTCCAGGGCCTCCGCTGCATCTGAGGAGAGTTTGGTTTTGGTGTATTTAGTGAGGTATACATTCATGCGGGTTGCTCCCAATTTCGGGTCTGCTCGAGGGGCGTGGGGGGGGGATCGCGTAAAGGTCCGTGTAGAAGTGGGTTACAGCTGTAGCGATTTGGTCTGGCATGTGGTGCAGTTGGTCTGCGGCGTCGCGCATGCGTGCAATATATGTCATGGAGTGTTTTTTATTGATCATTCTGGCCAGCAACCTGCCGCACTTGTCTCCTTCCGTGTAGAAAAAAGATTTAGTGCGCTGGAGGGCCCTAGTGTAGGATTGCCGCAGGACCCGTGCTAGTTCTTCACGGACTGCTGTGAGTTCCCCAAGAAGTGTGTCGTCTAGTGTTCGTTTGTGGGCCTGTGTTAGGGTCCCTATCTTCGGATCATATGTTCCCGTGCCTTTTTCAGGGCAGAGGAGTGTGAGTTAAGAATCCCTCTAATCACACACTTGTGGGCCTCCCATGTCAAGAGGGGGGAATGTGTTCTGTGGTAAGTTCTTGGCGAAGTAATTCGTCAGGGCTTGTTGTACGTCTTGGGCCACCTGCGGGTTGGATAGAAGGCTTTCGTGGAGCCTCCATGTCGTGGTTTTGGGTTTGTGTAGTGGCGATGTGAGTTGAATCGTGAGTGGCGTGTGGTCGGACCACATTGTCCCCCCTATGGCAATCTGGGTAGGTAGTAATATGGAAGGAAGAAGTAGTCGATGCGTGTGTAACAGTCATTCGGGGTCGAATAGAAGGTGTAGTCCCTAGCCGTCGGGTGTGTTGCCCTCCAGCAATCCGGAAGCCTGTACTGGTGGAGAAGTGTACGAATTTTGAGCAGTGTGGGGGGGTGTCGATGATTGGCCCCAGGATGCGTCCATCGTCGGGTGTAAGGTGATGTTGAAGTCCCCTCCCAGGACCAGACAGCCTGTCGTGGAGGGCCCGTAGTGTGTCCCGAAGGAATTTGGCCTGTTGCGTGTTTAGGGCGTAGGTAAGGTATAGGTTTCGTCCAGGATTTTACCCCTAACAAATACATATCTGCCCGAGTTATCCGTCCTGGTCGAGTCAGCTACGAAGGGTATGGATTTGTGTAGGAGTATTGCTGTCCCCTTAGATTTCCCATCTGGGTTATTGCTGTAGAAGCCTTGGGTGTATATGTGGTTACAGAGTTTCGGAGCAGAGTCGATTTTAAAGTGGGTTTCTTGGAGATAGACCACATGGGCTCTAGTTTTCTGGCAGAGGCGTTGTGCGTCTGACCTCTTTTCGGGGGAGTTTAAGCCCTTTGCGTTTAGGGATAGGAAGTTGAGTGGGGCCGGTGCGTATTTGGGTGCGGGTGTAGCCATATTGTCAAGTCCCACAAGTGTCTGAGTCGCTCCGGTCTGTGGGGGCTGGTGAGGGCCCAGGTAGGTAGAGCCCGGTCCGGGGCAGGCAGGGCGGAGCGGGGTAGTGGGTACGGAGGGGGCCGCCCCTGTAATGGGGCAGAGGCACCAGTGTCAGGGGGGTAGAAATCCCCTGGCCCGGAGACCGGAGCGTGGGGGCGACCCCCCCTATACAGAAGACACCGACCTCACGGGGAGTGGAAGGCGCCTTGTCAACCAGCCATCAGAGGTGGCTGTGGATCACAACAAACACTAACAGTTGTAACTCAAACCTGTGATATACTTCTGTCGCGTCCCCGGGGTGAGTCTCCCAGGGTATGGTCGGGTTCCAGACGGAACTATGACCTCTTGTTGATACTTTTGTGTGTCTGCGGGAACTCACCCCCGGGTCCCGACATTGTCTAGTCTGAAGGGAAGGTGTACAAGCCGACCCAGGGCTTAACCCCCTTTCTACAGCTCATATGTCTAGGATACTGATAGACCCCCCCCCTGACCCAGCCCCCCCCCCCAACCTGTTCCCCTGTGTGCACCAGTGTAGCCCCGTGGTGCCGTTCCTCCATCCCTGAAAGTGGTATGGAAGGCCTGTGTCCTTTTGGGTTCCCCCATCTGTGTGGTGGTGAGTTGTGTTGCACTGGGCTCAGCTCGTCTCTGGGCTGTGTGTGCGGGTGCTTATACAATGTTATATACAAAGCTGCACCCCAGTGTAGCATATTCTGGCACCTATCCAGTGTTGCATACGAACCAATAGACATTTTGAACTTGGGCAAGTGCATAACCCGTGGTATAAATAGTAGACAAGTTTAGCATGTGCAGGAGCATATACCGTGTTATACACAATGCCGTGGACAATTGTAGCATGCACGGTGTGTATACAGGGTGATATAAGAACCAAGAAGCAATGTTAGCATGCGCAGGCATACATACACAGTGGTCCATGCAATGCAGTAGACAATTCTAGCATAAGCAGGCGTATACGCCATATTATACAGAAATAGAGCAATTAAAGATAATAAAGGAGCAAGTCCAAAAGGAACCCTATAAATAAAGGGACCAGATAATAGCTCCTAAGAAAGACATACCATGTTATATACAATGCAATGGACAATTTTAGCATGCGCGGGCGTGTATAAAGGGTTATATACCAACCAAGAAGCAATTTGAGAATGCGCAGGCGCGTTTACAGCGGTCAATACAATGCAGTAGACAATTTTAGCATGTGTGGGCGCCTATGCCATGTTATATGCCCTGCAGTGGGTAGTTTTAGTATGTGCGGGCGCATATACAGTGGTTTGCAGTGTAGAGGGTGGTTGTAACCTGTGCGTGCGGGTATGCGTGTGATATACAATGCCGTAAATAATTTTAGCATGCGCTGGCACATATGCGAGTTAAAGAATAATTTACCCCGGTGTAATTATGGTGAGACAGCTGTTGATAATAAAGCCTGTGATGATCACCGTGGTACATCAACTCCCATGGACTGCATGGTCCAACATGCACATCCAGCTGTATAATCCTGCTCCCATAGAAAACAGCTGGATCGACATAATGGGCAAAAGTTGCTGTATTCTCACTGCTTGCCTGGATTGTGATCTATTTTATGTATCTTGAGCCGTGTAAATGGAAATTAGATGTTGTCAGCCCATCACGTTCAATCCCTAGATTGTATTTAAATTACTATAAAATGACTCTGACAAATACCCCAAATATTTGCTAGGGCCACCCAAGTAATTACTACGAGGTGTTTAATATTGTCACAGTATGTTGTATTCTTGAGCCATGTTAAATAATGTATAACTGGGAGTGTGCAGAGAATTGGCCATTTCCTTTAAAAAAAAAAAAAAAAAGTTGCTATTTTTTTTTTGCAGTAGCAAACACACCCTTGTTATTGTTCAGAACAAATCCATTCCTGATTCTAATGCTAAAAAAAATATTAAAAGGAAGGAAACTCCTGGTAAAAGAACATAAGCATATGGAAAATAAATATAAAGTAGACTGAGTCAGCATTGTGCTTGTTTTTAATTGTGTAACTATCTCTGGCTGGAAAGTTTAATAATTACTTTTTGGGGCCTTTGGTGGCCTTTTGGTCCAATAGAAGTTAATCTCTGTGAAGTACTAACTAGCCTCAAGAAATATAGAAAATGCTCCGAGATATATATATATATATATCTTTTATCAGGCCTATAGTTTGCAGGAATTTCTCCCAAATATGAGCTTTAAGGGTTACTCCAAACACATGCTTATGTTCAAACACAAATTATATATGCATATATAGCGCTTTATGTACATAATATGCACACACTGCATGTCCAAGAGAATTGTAGCTAGTTCATCATCGGAGAAATCATACACAGGGTTACTCACAAAAATGTGACTTCAAAGTGAATTTTAAATTTAAGGTCAAAATAGTTGAACTGGCAAAGTTCTCTAAGCTATACCTTCAGTTCGACTACTGTGGCCTTAAATATGAAATGTACTTTAAATTCACTTTGAATTCTCACTTTAGTAAATAACTCTGTATGTCTTTATTGTCTAAAGTGTCAGATGTCAGCTATTCGAAGGTGTTAGATGCTGGGTTGGCTGAGAGTTATGGTAGCTATCATCCACAAACATCCATCAAAGCTCCCGCTAATGGTGTTTGAACTTGTGTTCTGTTGTGCATCAAAAAAATATAGGTTTCTATACATATGCAACAGAAAATGCCGTCCTTTGTTTAGACCTTCCATTTAGCTGGCCATTTAGAACTGATTTAAATATGCTGGCCATTACTTTTTTTTCTGAATCATTTACTTTCCTTTGATCTTTTTCCCATTCTATTTTTTTTTTTTTTTTTTTGGCTTTTACAGGCTCCAATTCAGCAGCTGGCAGATAGAATAAGCGCGTACTTTGTGCCTTTTATCATCGTCATTTCCGTAGTAACGCTAATCTCCTGGATCACAATCGGTTTTGTGAATTTTGATATCGTAATTAAATATTTTCCAGTAAGTAGCCTTATTATCTCTATGTGAATCCTCCTCAAACTTTGAAATGCTGTTATGTAACTGAAGCTATTGTGACTCCTTTCCTAGGAATATAGATAAAATATAAATAAAAATAGCACAATTAATATAAAAATTATATATATATATTTTTATTGTCTGCTCAGAGAAAGATTAAGATCCCAGAAGGGCCTCTGCATGTTGAATGCTTATTCTTCACATAAATGCATATATCCCAACTGTCCTAATTTCAGGAGACCAGTCCTGATTTTGGTCCCCTTTCGACTATTTTTCAATTAATTGTCCAATCTAACTCTTTTTTAGCTCACTAACATTCAAATGTTAACTTTTCTAACACTCTTTCCTTTTTAGTCTATAATAACTTTTACCTTTCTATTTCAGAGTTACAGCAGAAATATGTCTAAAGCAGAGGTGATAATCCGGGTGGCATTTCAGACCTCCATAACAGTACTAAGTATCGCATGCCCATGTGCCTTAGGCCTAGCAACACCAACAGCAGTGATGGTTGGTACGGGAGTTGCTGCACAAAACGGCATCCTTATCAAAGGTGGTGGACCCTTGGAGATAGCCCACAAGGTCAGTTTGTTTTCTTTTCTGCTTTTTCTGCTTTTAAGGCGATACTAATACACCTACAAGAAATGTCTCTCTCAAAAATGCACTAACGTAATAGGATGGGGGGGGAGATAAAAAAAATCTTTCTATTTACCATCGGACTGTGACATCTCATGTGATAAAACCTGGAGGTTTAAATAGGATCAATGACATTCCACACTGCATTCTTTGCATATGTATTTTTGATATTGAGACCCCCTGCCCAGCTCATACTTTAGTATTATTATTGATATTTATAAAGGGCCACCAAATTCCGTAGCGCTGTGCAATGGGTGGACTATCAGACACGTATTTGTAACCAGATGAGTTGGACACACAGGAACAGATTGATTGAGGGCCCTGCTCAATGAGCTTACATGCTAGAGGGAGTGGGGTAATGTGACACAAAAGGTAAGGCTAGGGTAGAAAAGTAGGTTGCTAGGATAGAATTCACTGAGGGCTTTGTGTTTTGTTTTGAAGACATTTGCAGAAGAGGAATCAGGGTCCGGGTAGGAAAGCTGTTCACAGTTTAATTGATATGCTTTCTGAAGAAGTAAGTTTTCAAATATTTTTTGAAGGAGTGAAGACAGGGTGAAAGTCTACCATCAATGGAGCTAGTACCCGTGGTAGCGTTGCAATAAATATTCCTGGCAGTGTGGCACTGAGTACTGATTGCGGCACGGAATGTAATGGATCTTTCAGTGGTTTCTGCTATTCCACTGCTGGAAATCTGATTAGAATGTTTCTCTAGAGCAGGGGTTCTCAGCCCAGTTCTCAAGGACCCCCTACCAGTCCAGGATTTAGGGATTACCTGGGTGTGTCTAAGGTGTTTAGAAAAAGAAGAAAAAACACCTTAGACACACCCAGGTAATCCCTAAATCCTGGACTGGTAGGGGGTCCTTGAGGACTGGGTTGAGAACCCCTGCTCTAAAGAATGTATTCTGATTAACTTTTCTCAGATTTTTCTTAACCATTTTTATAGCTTTGTAAGTGAAAATAGATTGTTTATTATTTCAGATAAACACAGTGATGTTTGACAAGACTGGCACTATAACTCACGGAGTGCCTAAAGTCATGAGATTTCTCTTGCTGAGTGATACTATCAGCCTGCCACTGAAAAGAATGTTAGCCGTTGTAGGCACCGCCGAAGCCAGCAGTGAACATCCTTTAGGAATGGCTATTACCAAATACTGCAAGGAGGTAAGGACTGTGTATGTGGATGGCTAACAGCTATAGCAGAGATAATTAAGATCCCATGTGGCTCTAGGAAGGTTTCCAGCCCCCCTTCCTTCATACTTTACATAGGGATGGTAAATAGGGCCAAGCATGTCAATAGTATCTGGGGCCACTGTCTAACCTCTGGGCTCTGGACATCTGCTTAGGTTGCCTTATGGTTAATCCTGCTCTGAATTACAGTATTCAACCATTATTAGGAAACACAATGACATTTAATGAAACCTCAGTGAAACTGTATTCCGTTTACTGGAAGATACACAAGTGTGAAATATTTTACAAAAAAGCAAAACATTTGGGTTGACCACAGATTGTTTAGTGTTTTTCCATAGTCCTCCTACATGTGTTTTTATGATATTCTGATAAATAATTAATTAAGTCTCGCCATGACATGTCTGGACTGTCAAGATAAAATGAGATTTGCTCTAACCCTGATCCTGAAAGGATTAATGTTGGTTTATGATGCTGAACTTTATGAGTCTGCAAGTAAGAGAATGAGGAACTGTTAGTTGATATTGCTCTTGTTTTTCAGGAACTTGGAACAGAATCTCTGGGATCATGTACAGATTTTCTGGCCGTCCCTGGATGTGGAATCAGCTGTAATGTTAACAATGTTGAGAGTGTTCTCACGCAGAGCGAAGAAGGTCTGAATGAGCAGAATGATTATAGGAGCAGTCTTATCCAAACACACCATAACTCCTTGATCATCGCTCCAGAAGAAGGTATGGCTTGGAACGTCTAGTCCTACGTTTTGTAACAAACCCACTTCATTAGTGTCTTCCCAAATCAGCTTATGGTAAAGTAAACCCCATACATTCTGTGTGTCCTGAGTGTCTCCTGATTTGTGACTTGCCCATCATGAAAGGGTCCAGGATGTTTCCGCACCTTATCAATGATACAACCATAGATTAATGCCAAGGACCCTAAGTCTAAATATTATCTTTAACCCCAAATGCTACATGCACATTAAACATAACTCTAAATGTCACCCTCTCCCTAGCCAGAAATAATAATAATCTCTAAACCGCATGTTACCCATAACCTTAAATTCTGTCCCTAATGCTTGTGCTAACTATATATATTTTTGGCATGACTATTTAGCCCTGGCAAGTAGAAATTCACCCCTTGTGAATATACTATTGACTCCAGACTTGCAGTGTTGAGTAACTTTTAAGACCTGGCCCCTAGCATTGGAGCTCAAATTTTAAACCCTGTGTATCTGTATCCCTAAACTTAAATACCAAACACCTTCTCTAACCTAAATAACTACATGTAACCCTAAGTGTCACACATAATGTTAAATTCAATCATTAAAGGGACATGCATCACTTGACAATTGGTTTTTTTTTTTTTTTTTTTTTTTAACCAACAAGCAAACACTCAAAAAACAGCAAGCAAACTGTCAGGGTACCTGTACTGGGGATGTCCTCCATGTGGAGGGAGACGGTCCTCATGGTCCTTCCTCTCTTCTCAGCGGTTCTAATGCCAGCCGATGTAGCTCCGCCCCTTTCATGCTGCGGTGGGTGGGCCAACGGCATGACACCAATTGCATCACAGGCAGCCAAAAATTCAGAATTCAAACATTTTGGGTGTGTGGTTACAAAATGAAAGAGCCACAATATAAACAGGCTCCTAGTGCTTGTACCTCACTTCCCTGATTTCTGGTTTCTGACTTTGGCTTGTCCCTGACTGTTCTCTGTCTAACCTATGTAAAACGCGGCCATTCTAAGGACTGCTTTACAGTTATCTTTATCATCGTTTATACACTGTGTTGGATTGTTTAGTAATCCTGACAATATCAAATATACAAATCAAAATAAAGCAATACAACTTTTGAAAAGTATTTAGTAAATGTTTATAAACTTGGTCAGATTGCAGTGTTGAGCATACCTCCCAGCTAGGGAGTTTTCTTTAGCATCTGCCCCCACCCATCCATCTAAGTTTTGAACGAGTCTGTCCACTAATAACAGAAACTGGAAATGATTATGCAGCAGCAGGACAGATACATTGGACACCAGAGCCTGCTCTGCATGATCACACTGACCAGACTCCCTCTCTATCTTGTGTCCCCTTGGATACTAGGTGAAGAGATCTTTCAACTGCACATGTGTAACACTCTTAGGCACTGCCAATGCACTTTTCCAGTATTCCTAGGGATAGTACGTTGATTAGTTATACTAGCATCCCCTGTGAGTGAGTGTGGAAAACATAAAAAGAAGAAACGGGTAAAAATGAAGAAAAAAATAATTTACCTATTTTTGTCAACTGTCAAGAGTTTTTGAATGAGACAGTTGTCTCAAAGTGATGCATGTCCTATTAATCTTAGTACTGACCTTAAAGGGTTACCCCAAGCACCAGGATCACTTCAATAAATAATATTTAAATGATCTTGGTTCTTAGAGTCTGTATGTGCAGTGTGTCACTATAAACACACTGTGCATGTAGAATTAAAGAACTTTGCTGCCGGAGGTGTGTAGCTCCACCTCCGTCAGCATCTTTAACTAACCTGGAACCAGCATCTGGGGATGGCTAATGTTAATTCTGTGCTGCCCAAATCTTTCCCTCATTCCATCCTCCATCAGTGGAGGAGGATCATGTGCAGGAAGACCTGGCTGTAGCGAGGGTTCCAAGGTGAGTTTATCCTAAATTTTCGTTATTTATGGGTCTATTTTTAACAGGGGCAATGCTGCTACAACCAAAAACAGTAGTTTAATAAAACACTAAACCATTCTAAACCATTACAGAAATAAATTAGGTAAATAATAAAAATCAAAAAATGTAAAACTGTGTGCGGTAGCCAAAAGGAATTGCTAGTTTAGTTGCACTCTTTATAGATGTTCCCATTATGATTTGATAATTGTTTGATTTACTTTTTTGCACCCTGGAGAAAAAGTATCTAACTCTGTAGCCACTTACCTATAGGTCATTTACATGTGTAACTATATACAGACCACATTATAGTATCTCTTGTCTGTGTATTGCAGGTGCAGTAGCCCCACAAGCTCACTCCGTACTAATTGGAAACCGAGAATGGATGAGACGCAATGGATTCTTTATCTCTACTGATGTTAACGAAGCAATGACCGGCCATGAGATGAAGGGGCAGACAGCTGTACTGGTAGCAATAGATGGTATTACATTATTTTATTTTCCCATAGAGATGGTATAAATACTAAGTAAAGTAGCTTTGTCAGCTATATAGTGTTGCAATATATTTAAATCATACCTTGGGTAAGCAGAGAGTTTACCATCTTTAAGATTAGTTTTTATTTATTTTAAATTCTTTATTTCATTTTTTAAATTTTTTTTAGAGTGAAAGCTTAGTCAGAAATTTATGAGAAAAGAGCACTAGTTCTAAAACCGAAAAGACTTACAGATATAGGGGTAACAACCAATTAATGAAAGGATACAATTAGAAGACAGGAAGCATAAAACCATTAAAGGAATGATTGAGGAGGGGATCACTGAGCCATAGCTTAAAGATCTTGTGGAATGATTTACAAGACTAGTATGTTTGTAGCGGTTGCCTCTTTAAAGGGACACTGTAAGTACCAAAACAACTATAGCTTAAGGAAGCAGTTTTAGCGTATAGACTAGGGCTGGGCAAACTGTAGCGTCCGAGATATAGCAGACCTCCAGCCTCTGTGATGCTTTGTCATTCTAAAGGTCTGCGAAGTGTTATGGCAGTTGGAGTTCTAGAAAATCTCTGGATCTACAATTTGCCCAGCCCTGGTATAGATCATGCCCCTGCAGTCTCACTGCTCAATTCTCTGCTGTGGGGATAGAGCGTTTCATATTCCAGGAAAAGCATGTCTATTTGCAAGAGCTAGTGGAACTCCAGCGTTCAAATTCTTGAAGGCGCTCTCTTTATAGTAATCTAACTATTTAGTTGATTTCTTACACAACATAGATTTTGGATAGGGAGGGAAATAAATAAGTCAGTTGGTTAGTGCACCCACCAACTGTCGTACTTATTAAAGCCTCTGGTTTGTAGGTTTTTGTTAACCTTTCAGTGAGTATCATTAGGTTGGTTTAAAAATTTAAGCATCATGTATCCAGGATACACTGGAAATATTACTGCTACAACACTTTCATTATTTTCATTAGTGTGTGAGTTCGTTCGGACCGGACCCTTTTTACATAGTGTTCCCGTGTGTCATACGTTTCTTATTAGAATTTAAAAAAATTCTTGTTTACCTTGTATAGCTCTGGGGAATACTTTGGTGCTATATAAATAATAGTAATTGTACGGCCATTAAGTATTGTTATTATGTGAACACGTTTTTTAGGTTATTTAAATTTAATATATGTTCTTCCGTAGGTGAGCTGTGTGGAATGATCGCTATAGCCGACACGGTGAAACAGGAGGCTGCCCTGGCTGTGCACACACTAAAAGCTATGGGTGTGGATGTGGTTCTGCTTACAGGGGATAACAGGAAGACTGCCAAAGCAATTGCCACCCAGGTAGGTGTTTGTCTATTTAAGACAGCTACAAATATAACAACATATCAGTTTTTAAAACACACATTAATAGTGTTTGGACTAAGTAATCCTTTGTGTACCTTGTGTTATGCTAAAGCTGGAAATGAAATATTAAATGGAAATGGCATGCGGTTTAATATTCTGTTTATTCTGTTTCACTGTATCCTTTCAGTCCGTTCAGTAGATATATCACTGGCAGAATCTTCCCTGTAAATCTGTTTCTGTGTCCCATCAATAGATAAATCATCGATACTATCGTCACCTGCATCCTGTCTGTGAATACAGTATTAAAGTCACTCACTTTATGAAATTCTGCATGATTCAGTTTGCACCGCATTTTTATGTATTTATTTAGTTTATTTTTGGTTATGTTCTTGCAGGTTGGAATAGAAAAGGTTTTTGCAGAAGTGCTTCCTTCCCATAAAGTTGCCAAGGTCCAAGCACTGCAGACTCAAGGGAAGAGAGTGGCGATGGTGGGAGATGGCGTTAATGACTCCCCAGCATTGGTCAAAGCGGACATTGGTATCGCCATCGGAACTGGAACTGATGTGGCCATCGAGGCTGCTGACATTGTGCTGATCAGAGTATGTTTTCACACCTCGCTGCAGCCAATAACTTTATTGAGTACCATTGAGTTGGGTAATGATGGTATCTATTTATCAGCTGCTCAATTATGACCTAAATTTAATATTTTTGGATAAGCTTTTCAAATGTAATATTTTTTGATAAACTTAAAATATAAAAAAAAAATCATATATAAAAGATATATATAAAAAAAAATCTAAATATTTAAACCTTTTTCAAATTAGTAAATTATTTGAAAACATATCCAAAATATTAAATCAAGCCATATGGCACCGATTTAATAATTTTGGATAAGCGTTTCAAATTATTTCAACATTTAGAATAACCATTTAAAATAACACAAATAATACTGCGGCTGAAGCCGGGGAGAGGCGGCCGTTCTCCTCGGCGCGAGAGCCCTTAAGCGACTACTCTTCGAGCTACCCTTCCCCCTTTGGACCGGCGGGGGATATCTTGGTCCCCACTGAACACAACGGTCAGGAAGGCAAGGAGCCGATCCAGCCACAAGCCATATTGGGGCAACTGACCCACAGGGCAAAACCAAGATCGCCGCCCAGCATACACACAGAGCGCGGAACACCCAGCCACACCGGTCCCCTCTGGAGACATTCGACTGCCTATGCACAAGCTTCAAGAAAACCCTGCTGAGCAGAGGAGCGACCTACCGCCAAGCAGAGTCACTGGTGACCAAGTGGATACGGCCTGCAGCACAATGCAGCTGCTATAAGCAGACACCACGAGCTTCTAAAATGGCTGTCCGGCAATATAGATACCAGCAGGCCCAGAAATGGCGGCAGGCATAACGGGGGCACTCTTCCACCCGCAAATTAAAACACCCGGGATTACAAAGCAAAATGACGCAAACCAGTACCTCACCTGTCCAACACCTCGGCATCCAGCGCAGCAAGAATCGACTCTACACAAAAAACAATGCAACACAAATGACTGCGCGGCAACATACTCCATGAGGTAACGCCGGACCCGGCCCCAGCAGTAGCGCCAGCAAGCCAAGGGGCGACAATGGAGAGACAGAGACAAAATCCGGGACTTACCAGCACTAGGTATTGGCTGAGGCACCCATTATGCCGCCCTAAACGGGTATTCTTAGCCTGGACTGTTCCGAGCACTCATAATAACGAAGCACCCAGACTCAGATGTCTCATGCATACCCTATGCAGACTATACACCCATGCCAGCATTCATCTGTGATCAACATGATATCAATGGCTACACTTGTTCCCAGTGGTTTAGAACTTAGTAATAATCCGTTGTGCCACAGGACAATCCTGTATAGAGAGACTAGTGATGTTACTCTATAATATAGGCAAGTTTTAGCACTGTTTATAATACAATGCCTCTTAGCCTAACTACTCATAGCTTAACGTTTCTATGCATTATTTCATAACTAGATACTGCTCTGCTACAAAACGTGCTCACACTGTATCGACTCTAGCATAGGTGAACTAGCAAGGTTAAAGGACCACTCTAGTGCCAGGAAAGCATACTCGTTTTCCTGGCACTAGAGTGCCCTGAGGGTGCCCCCACCCTCAGGGACCCCCTCCCGCCCGGCTCTGGAAAGGGGAAAGGGGTTAAATCTTACCTTTTTCCAGCGCTGGGCGGAGAGATCTCCTCCTGCTCTCCTCCTCCGATCCTCCTCTTCTCCTCCCCGTCGGCTGAATGCGCACGCGCGGCAAGAGCTGCGCGCGCATTCAGCCGGTCACATTCATAATGCTTTCCTATGGACGCTGGCGTGCTCTCACTGTGAAAATCACAGTGAGAAGCACGCAAGCGCCTCTAGCGGCTGTCAATGAGACAGCCACTAGAGGACATAGGGGGAAGGCTTAACCCATTCATAAACATAGCAGTTTCTCTGAAACTGCTATGTTTATGAAAAAATGGGTTAACCCTAGAAGGACCTGGCACCCAGACCACCTCATTAAGCTGAAGTGGTCTGGGTGCCTAGAGTGGTCCTTTAAGCATCTAGCATCTTTATTTTATTTTATTTCATCATCCTACTCTGAAAAGCTAACTGTTCAGTTAAGCATGCAAATATAAAAATGTGCGAATTATCATGCCACTGTTTATCTTTTATGCAGCTTGAAATACGCTGTTGTGGCGTCAGTTTAAATCTTGTAACCATCTGCACAATCAAAAATCAAGAATTTACAAAAAAAAAACCTTTAAAAATTATTAATTATTATGAAAAATTTAGAATATTTTAACTTTTTTTATATTTTTTTATACATAAATTTTTTAATATTTAGGAAATAAATTTTTTTAACTTTATCCAAAATATTAAATCATTTCAAAAGCTTATACAAACACATTAAATTGAAGCCAATGTCAAAGAGCTTAGTTAATCTTGTTAATGCGGTTAAAGATGCTTTAATTCTGATTAATCAGTATTATTGTTAGGTAACAAATGAGGGACGCAAAATTGGTTTAGATATGTATATTCTCCATTTCACCCATAATTTTTCATCAACTTGAAATCAAATGCCGGAATCAATTAGTTTGATAAGGTAAAAAAAAGCTAAACGTAATGATGGCTTAAAATGTAACAACCCCTATTATTGTCAGCCAGCCAACCAGCCAAGCTAGGACATGTCAATTGTCAAATAAAGCATGACAGTATCTTGCTAAGATGCCAATGGAAAAGTCATGTTGTGGTTAATGTTTTTCTTGTTCCTCGTCTATAAATAAGTTCGACATTGATTTACTTGGAAAATATATTCTGATTTTAACATTAAAGGAGAAATCTGAAATGAGAAATTATTGATTGCAATGCCTGCATAGTAATCAGATTTATTTTCCTACTTACAGAACGATTTACTTGATGTTGTCGCCAGTATTCATCTTTCAAAGAGGACAGTCAGAAGGATACGAATAAACTTTCTTTTTGCCTTAATATACAATCTTGTTGGAGTACCTATAGCAGCAGGTATGTTATCTGGTATTTTCAGTTGCATGTATACTCACTGTATATTTCAATCACACAAACTATCACTAGCCAATGTAATGTTTTGAGCTGTGAAGTGGCTGGTTGCTGGGATAACAAGGGTTCTCCTGACTGGATGTTTGATGGTTACAGAATGTGCAGAGTTTTGGGTGATATGGATTGACTATATCGATAATGAGGTTTCTCCATGCTGTATGTTGGCAGGTTAGGGAATAATGAGACTTCTCCAGACTGGATGTTTGATGGTTACAGAATGTGCAGAGTTTTTGGTAATACAGATTGACTATATCGATTATGAGGTATCTCCATGCTGTGTGTTGGCTGGGTTAGGGGATAATGAGGGTTCTCCAGTCTGGAGGTTTGATGGCTACAGGATGTACAGAGTTATTGGTGATACAGATTGACTATATCGATAATGAGGTTTCTTCATGCTGTTTGTTGGCTGGTTAGGAGATTAATAGGGTTCTCCAGACTCGAGGTTTGATGGTTACAGAATGTGCAGAGTTTTTGGTAATATCAACTGACTATATTGATAATGAGGTTTCTTCATGCTGTGTGTTGGCTGGTTAGGGGATAATGAGGGTTCTCCAGTCTGGAGATTTGATGGCTACAGAATGTGCAGGGGATTTGGTGATACAGATTGACTATATCGATTATGAGGTATCTCCATGCTTTAATTGGTTGGCTAGGGGATAATGAGGGTTCTCCAGTCTGGAGGTTTGATGATTACAGAATGTACAGAGTCGGTGATGTGGCTTGAATGACTATATTGATAATGAGAAGTCTTCATGCTGCATGTTGGTTGCAGGGATAATGAAGGTTTAAAGGTCTCATAATATTCAGGGTTCTTTACTGTGTGGCATGTGGATACACTGGCTACATTCGTAATGAGGTTTATTCATTCTGTGTGCTGACTGTTTACTGGGATAATGGGGCTTTTACATATTTTATATATTTGATATTTTCAGAATATGCAGGGTGTTTACCATGTGGATAGACTGGCATTATTGATACTAAAGTTTCTTCCTGCTCTGGGTTGAGTACAGGGTAGCAGGGGTCCTGCAGGTTAGAAGTTTGATGGTTACAGAATATAATGTTCAGAGTTCTCTACATTGTGGATTGTCTGGCTGCATTGATATTGAGGTGTCTTCATGCTGTGAGTTAGTTAATTACAAGGGTTCTCCAGTCTAGAGGTTTGATGGTTGCAGAGTATGCAGAGTTCTCTAGGCTTTGGGTTTGATGACTACACTGATAACCAACTCACAGTGGGATTAAACTTTATTGATTACAAGGTTTCTCCAGTCTAGAGGTTTGATGGTTGCAGAATAGGGAGGGTTCTCTAGTCTAGGCTGTGGGTTCACTGACTGACTACACTGATAGTAACGTTTAATCCCACTGTGGGTTGGTTGATAACAGGATCTAGTTTTCCTAGCTAACAATAACTGGTAAGGGAGGTTTGCATGATATTATCCAAATCGCGACATGGGGACATGGATTCTCAACACTATAGATTAGTTGGTACCAAGACTACAGTAGTTTTCCAGATTGTTGCCTCTCCAGGATTTACTCAATATCAATGATTGTTTAGGTACAAATAGGCAATGTATGGGCAGGGTGAGCTGTGGGATGGGTAAGAAAATTGTTCAAGACTCTTAACAGATATAACTTTAAACTTCGCTGTATTGGCTTTATTATGGAACCGAGCATCTCAAACTTAGCTCCCACTCAATCAATATTATAAGGGCCGCCACCTTTTAGTAATTTATAAAAAAACAGCCTTTACACCAGTATCATCAACACATCATCCAAAAAATATGTTCTTGTACAAGTGTACAATGAATACTCGCACAGAGAGAATCAGACTGCTTAATAGATATAATACTTAACCAATTGTTATCTGATGAGTATATTTGTCCAATGTAGAGAAGTATGCACAATTAAATGCTGTAAAATTTAGGCAATTCTTGTTATTTTCCATGTAGACGTAGATCATATTCTTCTTAACAATCACTAATAATTCTGTCTCTACCGTCTATCTTTACAAGGAGCCTTTATGCCTCTGGGGTTGGTGTTGCAGCCATGGATGGGATCGGCAGCAATGGCAGCATCCTCTGTGTCTGTTGTTTTATCTTCATTACAGCTAAAATGGTATGGCCCATGTATTAATTCCTTCCTTCCCATCATCTTGTACACATTCTGAATCTTTGTTGCAAAATCAAACAAAAAACATGAACAAGCTTCAGAAGTGATTGTAGAAATTATTATTATTATTATTATTATGTTATTTATATAGCGCCATCAAATGCCGCAGCACTTTACAATGGGTGGACGAACTCAATCATCAGAAAAATATCTTCGAATTCCATGGATTCATTTCACTGTTCAGAGCTTGTCTTACAATTTATTCTTTATACATACCCTCTTGAAGTCCATAAAAGTACTAATGATAAATAGAGAAGATAAAATTGAAGCATAGTTCAGATGCATCTTTATTATGAAAGTTAGAAACTGAATAGCAAACCTTCAAATCATAAAAAAGTAAAAACCTTCTATAGCACTTACTATAAAAAAATAATGAAGTTATAGAGCCTCAACAATATTAATTTTGAGCCGTCAACAGTGGCTTAAAATATAGCCTCTGTGATGGCTGCACAAAATCTATAGAAATGTGATATTTCTAGACTTGCATTCAGACAAACAAAAAAATAATTTTGAAATTCAAAATGAATTTCGTCCGTTAGTTGATTTGGTTTGGCCGACATCTGGCCAATATGTTCACTTCAGAATTTCCAAAATCTTTCAGTAGATAAGTCCAATACTTTGAAACCCCTTTGTGGGTTTGACAATGTTTAGGGATACCAAATTGGGGAGCTGTTTAGTAAATAGCTCCTTCATTTGGTATCTTTAAATATGGCAATCCTAGATAAGGATGCTAAAATAGGGAGCTATCTAAGCAGTTGAAAGATAAAAATTACGAGAATCCCTTTGTTTTTAGCTTTTTATTAGATGATGCCCTAAATAAAATTGAATTAATTTACATTAATGAACTAACGAACCAAATGCCCATGGAAGCATTTCAGTCTTCAGTGATTAATTAATTATGTAATTCTTCCAATGTGCCATTCAAATGGCTGAATTATACCATAAACAAATGCCCGTCTAGTTATTTCCTTAGTCTTTATGTTATTAATTTCCAAATACAGTACTTCCAAAATGTTATGGGAATATATACAGTAAATTATGTTCTGTCTCCCTCTAGTGCTAGATTTTGAAACTACTGTACTAGGCAATTAGAATGACTTATTATGCAGTATACAAACGTGGCAGTGCATCTTACATTTGAATTTGAAGCTCCAAGCTCCTATTAAACCACCAATTTATAAATTGAAGACTTTTTATCAGACAGTTTCCAAAAATTATGGAATTAGAGTTATGGGATAAAATTGATCAGCAGACAACGCAAAAAATCCAATGAATGATTGAGTAAAAAAAAGTTTGTATTGTTTGGGATTGAGTTATTTATTTTTTAGATCCTATTAATTTCCTGTTACAGGCGCATCAACTGTATCTTTAGTACAAGGAACAGCTCTTTTGTCAAGCAATGTTTATCATGTTTCACAAGCTTCTTATCTAAACAGTAGCCTGACCTCTTAACACGCAATCAGCGCTAGAATCCCGGGCAACTATCTAGTGTCTGTGATCTTCCAGGTCCAAGACATCAGTAGTTTATCTCCCTTGCTCCCTGTCTCCAACTCTCCTGGTCAGTACTTGAGTAGATTCTCAGTCACACACTCTTTATTTTAGATCTCCATTCTCCCTCTCCTATTTTAATTTCTCTCTTCCCATCACTCCTTCCCCTATGAGTCGGTCATCTTCCTAATCCAGTATTTTAGCAAATCTATGAACATTCTATTTTTCTAAAGTATACCTCAATAATCTGTCATGACCTTCTCTTACATTCTACTTCTGCTGTACTTCATATTGCATCATTAATTAAAAATTAACTATAAAGCTGTATATAGACCTGGGCGTATGTTCTCTGGCTGTCCATACATGAACGGTGAAGGCAATGGTTAAATATACACTATGGCTACAGTAATTGGCCTGGCCTGCGATATATATTGGCTTTGGCCTAAATCCTCTTTTAAAATGAGAGCTAATGTGCATTGTCCATGCATTACAGTATAAATACAAATTGCCGCTTATTAAAGGACAACTGTCACCTGAAAACTATTTTTTTTTTTGTAATTTTTTTTTTGTTGTGCATTGCATTACACATATGCATATCCGTCACTTTAGAAAAATAAACAGAGTGATATTGTACTTATTACACATATACAGTGATTGTGATTATGCACATTTTTTGTTTAAGTATATCATGAGTGGGTCCTTAGGGGGCTTCTGTTGAGTATGGTGCATGGTACACTGGTGATGTCTGTTCGAGCCCAGAGCGGGTGGTACAAGTGGTGCACTTTCCTAGGGCAATGTAGGGGTTTATGAGTCGGTTGTATTTGCTCATGTGTGAGCAAGCTTGGGACCATGTACAGGTCTTGAGTTAGATCAAGCGGTTTCTGCACTAGGGTGTCGGTAGTGTGAGTGCTGCCCTCCTCATTTTAGGGGGGGGGGTGACTACCTTCGTGCATGGCTGACCTCTCGGTGGAGGTGTTGCCCCTAACCAAGGGGGTAGTGGGGGGGGGGGGTGTTTACGATTCGGTGACTGATTATGTGTGACTGTATGGAACTGGACTAGGGCCATAGATGGCATTGCTTCATAAATGCCTGGTTGTGTTATAGTGAGCCCGGTCTCTATATTCCTAGGTGACCCAGGCCAAAGATCGTATCCTCGTATGAGTGATTCTACAGTAATAAACAAAAATAAGTAAAAACATACGGCAAAAACAGGTAAACAAAATCATATCAATACAACTTTGCAACTCTGCAACTTTGCAGCCTAGGGCTGCTGGATCAGTGAGTCCCTCCAGTGGGTTTTGGTTGGGGCTGGTGGTGTCCCTGCCAGTCAGGTGTCAGGCGTGCCGTCGGCTGCAGTTCTTGGCACAAATTTAATTCATCAAGATTTGAAAGGAAATAGATTTTTTTTTTTTTTTAAATGAAGTATATGCTTCTGGGTTTCAAAAACTGTCTGACCCAAGGTGTATGTATATGGCTGTCATATACTAAAGGTAGAGATGGGTTTTTCTCCTTTTATTTTTTTTTTACATATACTTAATTTAAATAATTGTATTTCTTTTCTTTTTGAGGTGACAGATGTCATTTAAATATTTTTTACCTTAGTGATTTTAAAACCACATTTCTACATAAACGTAGTGTGTGTGGGTGTGGGGGGAAGGGAGAGTGTGCGAATATATTTTACTTTCTAATGTGCCTTACTATTTCTGTTTAGCTACAATAAGCCGGACCAGGACCAATATGAGGCCCGAGCCCAGGGGTGCATGAAACCTCTTACGCCCTCACAGATAAGTGTTCACATTGGCATGGATGACCGGAAACGAGAACTACCAAAAACGAACACCCGGGATGAAATCAGCCACGTTTCTATGTCACCTCTTTCTCCAAACAAACATTCTCGGCAGAACTCCCTGGTAAGAGAGCGACATGATGAGTGGTCTCTGCTCGTCAATGAAACAGATGAAGACCATCATATATGAATAACTGTCAAGAGTAAGAAAAACTATTCAATGTAAAGTACCACTTCAAGCCACAAGCACAGAGACTTTGAAAACAGCCATGTTCTTATGACTACCTTAACAAACCAATGGTACCGGTTAATTTTCAGTAGCAGAATTCTGATTGGCCACAGCAGGCAGCTGGGATGCAAGTTAATTGCAGAATATGGTGTATGTCATCACACTGTCATTTGGACCATTGTAATGCATCTTTAGCCACAGTTTACCATCAGAGTTGTGATCCTTTTATTCTCTGTGTCGCTAAGGGAACACAGGTAATCTTCACTACAGGGTTTAGTTAGAGCTAACTGAGGCATGAACGGGGAGGTAGCATTGCCAACTTTAAAAAGAAACTAGCTGCTTTGAAACACAAATTTTCTTTTTTTGTATAATGCACAGTTACTGTTTTCTGATATTAATTTTTTATACCAAAATTACCAAAAAATAAGGCCACGGCCACTTGGGTTTTAATAGATCCTGTAACTGGTAATTCACTATAAATATATTCCGTGTACATAGAACACAAAGCAAGCAATATCATATAAATGTTTGGCTATATTTCTATCAGTAACTCAGATGTAGTCTAGTGTATAAGTAAGATGGATTCTCTGAGCAACCTTATTTGATATGTTTATCAGTGCAAAATTAAGATCTGATATTTGAAGATTGTAACTGCAGATGCTGACGTAGAGTGGTGTAAGGAGATGTTACACTTTATAAGGTACCAAAATGTTAAAAATATATATATATATAATTTGAATAATTGTGAAAGTATAATAATTTAAAGTTTTTTGTAAAGATGAAATCATTTTAGATGTGCTTTCATTTTTAGTGATAAGATAATGAATGGACCATTACTACTGTGTCATTAATACGCAAAAAATCTGTGACTTATGTGCTTTCTCCAACCTGCTTAATTTAATTGTCTTTTACATGGCATTGGTAGTTTGTACAGAGTTATCTGGAATTTTTTTGCCTGAGCAGTTGCTTAATTCATATTTATGCTGTGCTGATCCTGGTCGTGAATGTGTTGCAGTTACATAGAATTGACCTTCGTCAGTGAAGTTGCACAACAGTGCAATGGACACACTTGCTGCCTTCGTGAGCAAGGAAAAGGATCATGTCTAAAGTCTATGTATTTAGAAAAGACTGGAAGGGACAAATGGCATTTAGCTGATATCAAAATCAATTTACATTTTTAATTTTTTTTTTTATAAATGTGCCTTTTAACGGTTTATATGTTCAACATGTCATACCTTGTTTATTTATACTTTTTGGAATTTTTTTGTTTTATGCTTAAATGATATGTTTACTTGCACAATGCAATTTGCACTATATCATGCATTATTTTTTTTTATCATACATATGTGAATATGTGCCCACAGAGTATGAGAATAAAATGAACTAACATACTCGAAATGTAACAAATCCCATTGTAGTCTGACTGGTAAAATATGTTAATTATTGCTATTTAGACGGGGATAACCATGGTTTCTGTTATTATTGTAAATTTGTATTGTGTAGCCATTCTTTCTGATTGCTCTGCCTATAACCTTTGCTCCAGAATTACACCTTATTCATAATGCTAGTGTGTTTCAAATCTAGCACCTGACATTCCAAATTCCACTCTGCAATCAATAGGTAAGAAATGGAGACTGGTCAGAGACCCTTCTAAACAAATGTTGACAAGGGTATCCTTCTCAACAAGAGCAGCAAATCAAAATAGTTTACACAAATCTTTTAGACAAACAGCGTGTTGAACCTGCTGAGCGGACTCAGTTACAGAAACAGATGCAATAACTCCAACATGTATTCACACATATAGTCTGATCAACTCTTTATTCCTTTGAGGTCAATAAAATAAGTATCATTTTGAACTACAAAATAGTAATATGTTTACTCTAATGACACAATTGAAAGCTAGTGAAATCTCTACATATTCTTTGGTTAATTACTTTGATATTATCACAGGCACTTTTCGCATTTAGTATGTTTGGCAAGAAAAAGTTTGAGAAGCCATTAATAAATTCATCTCAGTAGCTAATGCTGAAATCCAAAAAATTCTTTATCTAATGCAGAAAGAGGAGAGTTGGAGTTATGTGGCATGGGCAATGCTTACCGTCTAAAATGTTGAATCACTGAGCATGCAGGCTGCCAGGGCTGAAGCATTAAAGAGACACTGTACTCACCAAAACAACTTTAGCTTAATGAAACATTTTTTGATGTATAGATCATGCGCCTGCAGTCTCACTGTTCAATAGTGATGTCCCGAACTGTTCGGCGAACTGTTCGCGAACTGTCCGCCGGCAAACAATAGCGTGTTCGCGTTGGGCGAACATATGCGATTTCCGGTCCACCCCCTATTCGTCATCATTGAGTAAACTTTGGCCCGGAACCTCACAGTCAGCAGACACATTCCAGCCAATCAGCAGCAGACCCTCCCTCCCAGGATGTGTCTGCTGACTGTGAGGTTCCGGGTCAAAGTTTACTCAATGATGACGAATAGGGGGCGGACCGGAAATCGCATATGTTCGCCCAACGCGATCACGCTATTGTTCGCCGGCGGACAGTTTGCGAATAGTTCGGCGAACAGTTTGGGACATCACTACTGTTCAATTCTCTGCCACTTAGGCATTAAATCACTTTGTTTATGCAGCTCTAGGCACACCTTCCTGTAAAGAGAGATCTAATGTTTACACTTCCTTTATTGCACAGTGTGTTTGTTTAATTTATAATTTCTTATATCCTGCTCTGTTAATAGCCTTCTAGGCGCTACAGGGGTCTTCTGTGTGTGATTAAAGTTTAATTTACAGAGCATGAAAAAAGAACTTCTAAAGCAAGTTAACATCTGATTAAAATGAAACCATTTTTTTTTTCATGCAGGCTGTGCGAGTCACATGCAGGGGAAGTGTGGATAAAGCTCCATAAACAAAGATATTTTACTCCTAAATGGCAGATACCGTATATACTCGAGTATAAGCCGACCCGAATATAAGCCGAGGCCCCTAATTTTACCCCAAAAAACTGGGAAAACTTATTGACTCGAGTATAAGACTAGGGTGGGAAATGCAGCAGCTACTGGTAAATTTCTAAATAAAATTCGATCCTAAAAAAAATTATATTAATTGAATATTTATTTACAGTGTGTGTATATAATGAGTGCAGTGTGTATGAATGCAGTGTGTGTGTGTGTGATGCAGAGTGTGATGCAGAGTGTGATGCAGAGTGTGATGCAGAGCCTTGGTGGGGGGTTATTTTTTAATTATTATTTGAATATTGTTTTTTTGTTTAATTAATATTTTTTTATTATTATTATTTTTTATTTTATTATTTTTTTATTATTTTATTATTATTATTATTATTGGTTGCAGTGATATTAGGGCTAATTGGGCCAGCAAGGGAATCAGGAAGCCGTACCATGTCAGTAAGGTTAATATAGCCCACAGAGAATGGGAATTCTAGTAACAGGGGAAGTCTCTTTTAAATTCTTTATTTTTGTAGTGCAAGGTATAACAATATGCTCACTCAGCCACGATAGCGGTCGTAAGCAGTAACATACAATGATCAGAACATGACATAAGAATATACGGCACAAATTTTTAAGTTTTGTTGAGATAATGCGTAGACAGTAGCTTGATTTATCGGGTAACCTGTGGGTGTTCCTATCGTTCATGCACAATTTTAAAAAGGTAATAAAACAAGTGTTGACTGTTGCTAGGGTTTAGTTAAGTAGGCAGTAGCTAGGGTGGCTATACATATTAAGCTTTGTTATATCAATATCCAGTAGTACGGTTTGCGAGCGTATACGTACGTAAAGTCAAAATAATAACCAAATAAAAAAACATTGAAACAGTGCTGCATAAACTTAGTAGGTGCGGAAATGTTAATGCCAGAGTACCCCCTGTCGTTTAGGATAGCGATAAGGTAGCTTATTAACATTATTTTGAGGAAACATCTGCTATTGAAAATTAGTGCGTTAAATAAGCTAAGCATTGTGTGTTCAATCTCGTTACATTTACTAGGCATTAGTCGTACGAAGGAATAGGGTGTGGGCATGTGTAGGATGTGGATAGTTCAGGCCTGGATTGTGAGCCCAGGGGTGAGTATCATGAAGACTAGCGGGGTCTGGCTGTTAGTGCACAGTCATATGTGGCCATTGATTGGGGAGCACGATTCACAAAAGCCTATCCTGTTAAAGTTATCCGCTCATACATATGCTATTATAGGCAAGAATAATAAAAAAAAAAAAACACAAAAAACACAAAATATAAAAATAAATTAAAAATAACTATATACAAATTTAAAGCTGAGCGACTGCAAAAAGCCTATGAAAGGGAAAAGCAATGCCATGGTATGGTATTAGTGGCCAGTAAGGCCCAGCAGTCCCTCGAGAGCTCTCAGGTGTTGGCTCCGGTCTGTGCTGCGCTGGTGGATCCACCCGGAACGAAGGGCCTAGAGGTAGCCGGATTCCATCTGTGCGGCTTGTAAGTTGCGTGTTGTCGCTTCATGGCGTCTGCCGGTAAGCCCAAGGCTTGGAGGTGGGTCTCCGCCTCCCGTATGTCCGCTATGAGGTATGTGGCATCTCCGTGGCACACTTGCAGTTTGTGCGGTGTGCGCCATCTGTATTGAAGGTCACGGTCACGGAGCAAGGCGGTAAAAGGCCTCAAGGTAGAGCGCCAGGCCATAGTCCCCTTAGAGAAGTCTGAATACAATGTCAACGACATGTCCTCGAAGCTGAGCGGTGCGGTGCCCCTGCTTGCGGCCATGACTGCGTCCTTGTCTTCTCGTTTCTGGAATCGTATTATCAGATCCCTGGTTGCTGCTGGTGGGGCCGTCGGTGGTTTAGGGAGCCTAAACACGCCGTCAAGGCCTACTCCTTTGGCCTGTTTTGGCGGCAGTATCGTGTTTAACAGGCGCCGCACTAGGTGGGGGAGCTCAGAGTCCGGGACTGAGTCAGCGATGCCCCGTACCTTAAGGTTCTGTACTCGTCATGAGTCCTCCATAACAGCCATGGCCTGCTCCATTTTCGCGTGTTTCTGTTGTAGTAGGGCCATCTCCTGTTGGAGTGCGGCCACTTGCCCCGTGTGAGTGTTGGAGGTCTGCTCCGCAGTTTCCATGCGGTCTGTGAGGCCTTGGATGTCTCTCCGCATGCCTGCCACGTCCTCCTGGATATTCTGGCGAAGCTCCGCCAGCAGCTCTCTCATTTCGGCTTTTGTGACCGGGGCTGTGTCAAGTGGCTTGGCAGGCTTCGGGTTGGGCTTCTCCGGTGCCTGTGTCACGGGCTGGTATAGCTCCTCCGACTCAGAGAGCAAGTCGTCGGAGTCCTCGATGCCCTCCATGTAGGCGGCCATGTCCGGTTCGTGTGCGCCATGCGCTCGCCGCCACAGGTCTCCTATGCTGGCGCCCGGTCGGGGTGGGTCGTGCTTGGGCTTCTTACTTTTCCTGCCCATGTCTGCTTCTTGCGTGGGTAGTCAGCGTGCTTTTTGGGGGGTGATTTTCCGATATTTTGGGACTTTAAAGCCGATTTTGCCAGGAGCCCTCTGAAGCTGCGACCTGTCGGTTCAATAGCTCGGGGCAGTCTCTTTTGATTGTGGTTCCCTAGGACCCTTGGGCATTATTGAGCAGGGAGAAGGACAAACATATTTTAACATATTCCTATTTGGAAGGATACATTTGAGCAACTGAAAGATACTAAGACAATACATGAACTTTACTTTCAAATACATCAACACATGTCCCCAACACATCTTAGCCAAGCACGTATATATATATATATATATATATATATATATTATGGTGGTCCAGTGGCATTGGTAGTTCAGTGGGGGGAAGAGGGGGCTGGCAGGGAGCACTTACCTCTCCTGCAGCTCCTGTCAGCTCCCTTCTCCTCCACGCCGGTCCGGTCAGCTCCTCTGTCAGCTCACACTGTAAGTCTCGCGAGAGCCGCACTATGACCCCGTCTCTCGCGAGACTTACACTGGGAGCTGACCGAGGTGCTGAAAGGACCGGCGCGGAGGAGAAGGGAGCTGACAGGAGCTGCAGGAGAGGTAAGTAACCGCACACAGCCCCCAATCTCGTATGATGAGCTAAAATAAACATTAGTATTTTTTTTTTACTCTGTATTGAACTGTTTTGTGATGTCTGTTTATATAAATAGGATTGAGAGAATACACAATCTGTGCTACTTCAACCCGCCACCCATTAATTTATAGTTATTGCATCATTTTCTAAATGAGTGTTACATTGTCTTGTATCTACATATACAGTACTGGCATTTTATGATTGTCTGTTTGCTGAATGAGCTGTGAATATTTCTTGTGTTGGAATAGAAACACTGTTACATTCTGAAGCTGGGCTATTTAAATCCTCTTTATTCTAATTCTTCTTTCCATGCAGTTTTAACTGGAAGGTAAATGTACAAGTAAACCGTAACATAGTTACATAGTTTGGAAAAACGGCACCTGAGAGGGGATATGATAACATTATACAAATATATTCAAGGCCAATACAAACCATTGTGTGGAAATCTATTCACAAACCAGACTTTACATAGGACACGAGGTCATGCGTTTAGACTAGAAGAAAGAAGATTTTGTCTAAGGCAAAGGAAAGGTTTTTTTACTGTAAGAACAATCAGGATGTGGAATTCTCTGCCTGAAGAAGTGGTTTTATCAGAGTCCATACAGATGTTCAAACAGCTACTAGATGCATACTTGCAAAAACAGAATATTCAAGGATATAATCTTTCAATGTAGGGTAATAACTGCTTGATCCAAGGATAAATCTGACTGCCATTCTGGGGTCAAGAAGGAATTTATTTCCTAGCTTGTTGCAAAATTGGAAGTGCTTCAAACTGTTTTTTTTTTTTTTGCCTTCTTTTGGATCAACAGCAAAATACATATGTGAGGAAGGCTGAACTTCATGGACGCAAGTCTCTTTTCAGCTATGTAACTATGTAACATAGTTACATAGCTGAAAAGAGACTTGCGTCCATCAAGTTCAGCCTTCCTCACATTTGTTTTTGCTGTTGATCCAAAAGAAGGCAAAAACCCCAGTGTCTCCTTGGATCAAGCAGCTATTACCCCACTAATTAGAAATTATATCCCTGTATGTTATGTTTTTGCAAGTATTTATCCAATTGCAGTTTAAACATCTGTATGGACTCTGATAAAACCACCTCTTCGGGCAGAGATTTCCATATCCTGATTTCCATATTACTGTTACTGTAAAAAAACCTTTTCTATGCCTTAGATGAAATCTCCTTTCTTCCAGCCTAAATGTGTGACCTCGTGTCCTATGTATAGCCCTGTTTATGAATAGGTTTCCAATTAATGGTTTGTACTGGCCCCGAATATATTTGTATAATGTTATCATATCCCCTCTCAGGTGCCGTTTTTCCAAACTAAAGAGATTTAAATTTTTTAACCTTTCTTCATAACTAAAATGCTCCATTCCTTTTATCAATTTTGTAGCTCGTCTCTGTACTTTTTCTAGTGCCATGATATCTTTCTTTAGAACAGGTGCCCAAAATTGCACAGCATATTCAAGGTGTGGTCTTACCAGCGATTTATAAAGAGGCAAAATTATATTTTCATCTCGAGAATTTATGCCCCTATTTATACATGACAAAACCTTACTGGCCTTAGCAACGGCAGATTGACATTGCATATTGCTACCTAATGTGTTGTCTATAACAATTCCCAAATCCTTCTTGTGTGTGGTTATCCCTAGTTCACTACCATTTAGGGTGTAAATTGCTTGTGCATTCTTAACCCCGAAGTGCATAAGTATCTATCCAAATCCCTCTGCAGCAAGGCAATATCCTGCTCACATTTTATTACTTTACAAAGTTTTGTGTCATCTGCAAACACTGATACATGGCTTTCAATGCCCATTTCAAGATCATTTATAAATATGTTAAATAGAAGTTAAGAAATGATGACATGCTTGTTTTTGTCTATTGTACACATCCATTTTTTGTTTTGAATAAATACTAATTGATATTTATTTCTTGGTATAGAATTGGGGTCAGGGCTCTAATACAATATTGAGGTAATTTCTGGTACAACGGCCCATCTCTTATGTATTAATATACACTTGCAATAGTAAAATTAGCCAATTCCTTTGACTGACTACAGTAGGAATGTCCATAGGAAAATAAATTTACAGATAAATACCGTAGAACATTCTACATACATGTAAACAAACCATATCAATTTGCTCTATGTTTTTTTTCTTCTTATCTTTCAGTTTTCCTTTCCTTGTGCCCCTTGTATTTTAATGATTATACTCCCCCTTTGCCGCTTGCCTTTAATAAAAGTATAGAGATCACACACGCTCTTAGCCGTAAAGATTAATTCCAGCAAAGGACGAATGTGATAGGCTGTAACCAGCCAACTGACACTCTAAGACAAACACCAGCACCCACCTAGAGGTGATGGGATCCTCGTAATTTTAATTTAGTGTTAAACTATAAGGAATGGTTTAACATTGAACAGAAGGATGGAGCAAGGGTATTCTAGACACGATTACCACTTCAGTGAGTGGTTACAATGCCTGGGATGTCTCTTTAACCCCTTAAGGACACATGACATGTGTGACATGTCATGATTCCCTTTTATTCCAGAAGTTTGGTCCTTAAGGGGTTAAAAGACATATTGTAGCTATGTTGCACCAAGCGTTTTCAGTCTATCCATGGTTGGAGGGATTCATAGTTTTATCACACAGAATTGTAAGTATGCATTATATCATGGTTATTTTGTAAATAGAGAATTGTTGAGTATTAAAGTGAATTTCAAATTTAAGGCCAAAATAATCAAAGTGAAGAATTTTTCCAATTTAGATAGTTTGATCTTAAATTCTCTGCAATTTTCACTTTAGTGAATATTACTATATCTGTGTGGCTGTGAGGGAATGGCGGAAGTTTGACGGAACACACTGAGATTCTTTTTCCCCAGCCTAGTCTTGATGAAGGGTAGAAACTAATGTGTTTAATCATGGCCAAATGGCCCACTTAAATACAAAACAAGGATGTAAAACACGCCCAGAACACTCCCACAAAATGTCCACAAATTCCTATATCAGAGTGACTCGGCATAAAAACATAACATATCAAAATACATAAAAAATACATACAAAACAAATAGGGACCCCCACAAATGATATATAATTAAATAGCCCTGATCTGAGCTCCCAAGTTCTCCAAATAGCGCTCAGTGTAGGGAAAATGCCACCGTGTGGAAGTTCTGACCGGCCACATGGTCCTATGCCCAAAACAGTTCCAGGGCGTTTGGTGCTTTTGCCGGTCAACTTCCGGGAGCTCCTGCGGCCGTAATACGGGGTGCTCCGGGTGGCTCCTAGGTAGCGTTTGTTCCCCTTAGTCTCGGGCACTTTCCCTCCAAAAAGCGCTCTCCTGGCATATTTCAAAGTGGTCCAAAACCGCGACACCAAGTTATTCGGGAACCGGGACCTCACGAAGTCCTCATTAGTTCCACAGCGGTCGCGGCTAAGTACCCGCTGGGACTATTCGTGGGTTTGGTTCATGTGAACGGCCGCCAGAGAGCCAGAATTCGGTTCCATTTGCATGAAGGGAAAGTGCCAAAAAAGGGGCACCCAGGGCAAGCTATTAATGGCAGTTGGGGAGATTTAACACCCAAACAGGGTCTTTGTATATGGCCCATAGTCAGTGGGCAGGAGGCCAGCTTCAACACTCCTCCATGAATTCGTGGAAAACGTCCAGGGCAAGGAGCATTTGTCACTGTGGCGAAAGTGACCTCACCACTGATTTTTGAAGGGGCCTGTTCTCCAGCCTCTTGCCCCAGGACTATGGCCCCTGGAGATATTGCCCTTTGGAAATTATTATTTGGGCTTATTGGATTTTGGGACACTTTTTCTGCCCCTTTGAATTCATGGGAAGGTGTGCCTCTTCCCCTCTCCCCCCCTCCCATTGTTCTCCAGCAGGGCGTTGTCCCAGGGACCCTGCCAAACCAGTTGGAACTGGCTGCTTTGTCCCTCCTCGGTCAAAAAAAGGACTTCTAACTAACGTTTTAACCACTGAAGGGAATTGTCTGAAGAAGTGGTTTTATCAGAGTCCATACAGATGTTCAAACAGCTACTAGATGCATACTTGCAAAAACAGAATATTCAAGGATATAATCTTTCAATGTAGGGTAATAACTGCTTGATCCAAGGATAAATCTGACTGCCATTCTGGGGTCAAGAAGGAATTTTTTCTTAGCTTGTTGCAAAATTGGAAGTGCTTCAAACTGGGTTTTTTTGCCTTCTTTTGGATCAACAGCAAAAAACATATGTGAGGAAGGCTGAACTTGATGGACGCAAGTCTCTTTTCAGCTATGTAACTATGTAACTATGTAACTATGAATGTTGGATATGTTTATATTTGAAGTGTGCTGATTAATAATATGTAACTTATGGAGATTGGATGTATATTTTAGAAGATATAAGAATTGTGTAAAAACGGTATTTGCCTGCCTGTGATAATTACTTTAACCCATTGTGTACAGTAATTATATCACAGGCAGAGGGGAGGGTTTGTTTGTCCTGACTGGGAGTGTTTAACTGTATTATAGTGTATTTAATTGGCTGTGCTACAAAACCATGTGGGTGGCAACATGTGTAAAAATGTGTATATAAGAAACAATAAAGCCCCAGCTCAGTCTGTTCCTGTTTTACCCTCGTCTCATGATTGGGGATATGACTGCATCTACACTGGGGGATTGCTATACTCTACATATTCCCCTAACTATAATCACTAAGCTCTTTTAAGAGCTGTTCCAACAGCACGGAAGAGTCTAGGTTTTGGGAAATCTACGACTACTGGATGGGCATGTATGTTTGGGCTGACGAACGTAAGGTGAGCAAAGACATGACCCACCTGGTAACAAGGGAGTGGGAGCTGGAGCAGGACTACCAACACCTGCTCAGCTTTGTGCAGCCCCAACCTACCCGACAAGCAGAGCCAGACCTCATCGACTGGTTCTGGGATGACCATCAGATGGCAGGTAGAGATGGGACCGAGGTCTCTCCACCGGCCCTACACAGGTGCTGGGCAGCCAACCCAAATCCCCAGCTATAGCCGGAGCTACTGGGAGAGGAGAGGGTCGGCAGTGTGTTGTCAAGGGAGAAGAGACAACCGGTCTCTCTCCCCAGCAGCAGCCAGCCAGAGAGGAGATTGTCGGTCCCTCGTCCCTGCAACAACCATCATCACTGAGAGTGGAGATGGTCGCTACCACTATCCAGCACCAGGCAGCGTCCCCAGGAGTCCCCTTGCAGTGACAGTCGGTCTGACTCCCCAGCGGCAGCCAGCATCCCAGGGAGAGGAGGTTATCTGTCCCTCGTTCCTGCAACAACCATCATCACTGGAAGTGGAGATGGTAACTACCACTATCCAGCCCCAAGCAGCGCCCCCGAGAGTCGAGACAGTCGGTCTGACTCCCCAGCGGCAGTATGTTGTCAAGGGAAAAGAGACAACCGGTCTCTCTCCCCAGTGGCAGCAACTCTCCCAGGGAGAGAAGATTGTCGGTCCCTCGTCCCTGCAGCAACCATCATCACTGGGAGTCGAAACAGTCGATCTGACTCCCCAGCGGCAGTGTATCGTCCAGGGAGAAGAGACAATCGGTCTCGCTCCCCAGCGGCAGCCAGCTTCCCAGGGAGAGGAGATTGTCGGTCCCTTGTCCCTGCAGCAACCATCATCACTGGAAGTGGAGATGGTCACTACCACTATCCAGCACCAAGCAGCGTTACAGGGAGAGGAGACACTCAGTCTCTCTCCCCAGCGGCCGGGTGAGTTACAGGGAGAGGAGACAACTGGTCCATCTCCCCAGCAGCAGTGTTCCCTACAGGGATTGGAGACAAGCAATCTCCCTCCCCAGCAGCAGTATGCATCCCAGGGGGCCGAAGGTGTCGCCCTTCCCCCCCAGCAGCAGTGTGTCCTACAGGGAGCAGAGACAACCGGTCTCTCTCCCCAGCAGCGGGACAATTTATTGGGAGTGGAGAGTACATTTTATTTACTAGAGTCACTGAGTGCAAAGAGTTTTTTTTTATGTTCTTTAAAAAAAAAAACTAAACACTAAACTACCTTATTTTACATTTTATTTGAAAGGACACTCCACTACCTAAATGTTTTATTTGTTTTTTTTAAACACTGTTTAGTAGATATACCCCTAATGAAAGCATGCATGCATTTAATAATGCCTTTTTACTGGTGTTATATATAAAAGCAGCTTGAAAAACTACTAATGTCTGCAGCCTTTGCAAGCCCTCCTCTTCTAACCCCGCCCAGATTTTCTGTGACTGTCCAATTACAGACTTCCCAATGCAACTCAATGAGTAGTCTGTGCAAGACATTGGAGTGGTCTGGGTGCCAACTCCCACTACCCTTAACCCTGCAAGTGTAATTATGGCAGTTTTCATAAACTGCATTATTTACCTTGCAGGGTTAACTTCTCCTCTAGTGTCTGTCTATCAAACAGCCACTAGATGGACTTCCGTGTTCTTGGAACACGAAAAGTGTTTTCAGTGACGCTGGACGTCCTCACGCTATGTGAGGACCTCCGGCATCGCCAAAATCCCCATAGGAAAGCATTAAATAATGCTTTCCTATGGGGAGGTCTAATGCGCTTGCGCGGCCAATGCCGCGCATGCGCATTAGGTCTCTCCTTTCAGCTGATGTCGCCTGACCAGCGCCGAGGGACATCAGCGCTGGACTCCGGTAAGTCACTGAAGGGGTTTTAACCCCTTCAGCAACTTGGGATGGGGGTGGGAGGGAGAGGGGTACTACAGGGTATGTTTTCCTGGCACTGGATTTTCCCTTTTAGTTCAGTGCAAATAAGCTAACCAAACCAGGAAGTAATAGGACTTGGGGGGGTCTGCTTGAAAGCCAACAAATCTAATAAGGTTAATTTATAAAAGTGCCACTTTCTATTAAAAGCTGCCTTTTTTGTACACATAAAGCATTTTAGCTAGCTCTAGGCGTTGGGAGTCATTCATTTAAATTAAATATTTTTTATTTTCTCACCATACTGTGTTTTTTAATCTATAAAGGCACACTTCATGCAGCAGGTTACCCCATGCACTAGGCTCAGTCACTGTAATTCCATCAAGCAGTACAAGGTTACAATGTGACACACACTAAGATCCCTGCAGTGCTCAGTGGGCATGGAATAGTTAATGTGGGCGGGGCCTCCTGCTAGCTGTCAGTGTGGGAGGGAGGTGAAGAGGTGATAGGGGCAGGGACATGGGGGTGCTGCTCTCAGTGCAAACTCCTGTCTGATCCTGTAACACACAACATGTCGCTGTACAGGAACACTGTGTGGTTTATAAAGGGGCTGAGAGAATACACCAAGTAAGTGCAGAGCTCAATGTGTGCAACTGTGTGCAGAACAAGCTCTATCATGGGAACTGTATGCAATCAGGGCTGGGTGTGGTGGTTATAGTCATTTAGTGTATAATCAGAACCTGCCTCTGAGTGGGACCCTCTCCGTATTGCACACTCTGTTTTACTTCTGCTCTATGCCTTATATCAGGGGTGGACAACATGTAAATCCCATTTAAAGGGTCCCTGGCAAGGCATGATGGGAGCTGTAGTTCACTGAGGGGAGTCTACCTTTTCCACCCCTACCCCGTTCCCTATTGATTAGCATCAGGAAGCCGGTATACCTAACATACTTGCTGTGTTGATTGCAAACGGAAGTCTGAGCTCTCTTAATTGCTACTAACATTGCCATATAATGCTGAATTTGTGTACAGTGTAATGTAATTTATATAGGTGTGTGTGTGTGTATGTGTGTATATATATATATATATATATATATATTCTAATGGTTCTTTTCTGGCTATGTGTGATTTTTGTAATGCATTGTGTGTGTTTTATGTATAATCAATGGCACTAACTTGTTCACAGACCCACATTGTGTAAGGCTTGTGTAACAGAGAGGGCGGTAACTGCTATGTAATATACTGTTACATAGTTATTGTTTAACCTAACAGATCAGGGGCTGTCTTGTTGGTTATGAAATCTGTCTGATGCACTCAGGTACCATAACTATATCTCTATCTCTCTCTCTCTGGTCTTTGGCCAAGTCACTATAACCATCACATCTGTAAAGTATTGACCAAGCTAGTATATTCTGTTTCCTCCATATGAGAATAATCAGCCCACAGATTGGTTCATAGTAACAGATACTTAACACATGGTTAACATGCTGATATCAGTTTATTAGTAGTATCAATAATATTTGTTAATGTGAATAATCTTAAGAATTGATATAAACGGATTTTTACCTGAAAGGATATGTTTATATCAGCCGAGTTTTGAAGTTTGTCCTCCTATATCTACATTGCCTTGGTTTTTAATTATTCAACTCTGTATCCTTGGAAGGATGCAGGATTAGTTGATAGTGTGGCAATTCTGGAACTTGTCTCTCCAGCCAATGCATTCCCCAGACATTTTATATTCTAAGAAAATTTTATTAAAAACATTCAGCTCTGAGTGTTAAAAATATTAACGTGATTTGTGTACTACACTGGGAGCAAACTAACACAGAACACCTTCCATCACATTTTTACGCAGTTACAGGGCATGATGTTTTAAAACCTTCCTGATACCCCCTGGCCTGGGTTAGAAGGGGAGAGCTTGCAAAGGCTTCAGACAAGAGAACCACACGTTTCTCAAGCTGTTTTTAGATATACCCCAGTGGGGAAACAATGATTAAGTGCATGTATGCATTAATTTGGGGTATATCTACTAAACTGTGATTTATTTATTTGGGCAGTGGAGTGTCCCTTTCCACATATTTCTGTGATGTCACACCTCATGACTCTAACAGTCTCCATTGATATAATCCTATATGTTGCGTGATTGGTGTGAGTAGGACACACCGAGATCTGTGAGATTTGTGTGGAAACAAAGACTGGACGATTGTACTTGCCCCGGTGTCAAGTTAATGTCAAGTTAGCAGCCTACCCCTGGATTGCTGATAGCATTTCCCACGTGAACCAATGTTGTTTGCTTGAAATTACATTCAAATTGACACCAGTTTATACTTGTATATTTTTTTTATTTATTATAGAGGTGGATATGAAGCGGCAGCCAAACACTTTTGTGCCGGTGATTTGGAAGTGGATGTCACTGGAAGACACTACATGATTACTGGTGCTAACAGTGGGATTGGCAAAGCAACGGCTCTGGCAATAGCAAAAAAAGGTGTGGCAGATGCTACCAAAATAGTATGCAATATGCTATTTTATTTGAAGATTAGGAAGTTCGAAACCACTTTCACTGGAGTGTTCCTTTTAAATAACCTACCAGTGTCCCTCCTGAGATTAGGTTCTGGTTCCACCCTGGGTCAACCATGTCAAAAGCAGCGGAGAGGTTGAGCGAAATTGGTGGTTAATAGTGACCTTTGAATTGAGTTGTGATGAATGTAGAGAGTGGAAACATTGAAGAGAGTCAACAAAAGAACTGGTATTTTAAAAAATGGCTCAGATGGGTACATACAAATTGTTTAAGAAGCTTTGAGGTGAAAGAGAGGTCATTGGATGGTAGTTAGATGGAGAAGTTAAATCAAGAGAAAGCTTTTTAGTATATTGATCAGTATATGCAAATCATTGAGCTGTTGTCTCTTTTTTATCTTTTTATTTTTATCACAATTTGCTGCATGTGGCATCAGACCTGACCAATTATAGATTGACCTAAGCTATGAGCTATGAGTTTTCCTACTGCAACTAGGAAGAGAGACCCATAATGTGAAATATAGTATACATTTTTATAATAGTACGAAGAAGAGTAGATCATTTAAAGCCAACATTATACAATTTTTTTTGTACTTCAGCATGCAATACAACTGTGATATTCATGAATATATCTTAATGTAGTGTTTCTTAGAAAACTTGAAGATTAATGTTGCATAGTTTTGGTGTTACTTGGCACACACTTAGAATTCTGTCTTTGACAACTGTTTTATTTTCTCTGCATAGGTGGCACTGTTCATTTAGTGTGTAGAAACAGCGAACGAGCAGAAGAAGCCAAAAATGAGATAATATCTAGCAGTGGGAACCAGGTGCGAGTCTGTCTTATCTGTCCTTCTCTGAGGGGTTTGCAATTCCTAAATTATTAATTGATATTGATAGCTGCATTGTATTGCAGCAATAAGACTAGCGTTTTATGGAGTGCGGATGGACTCAAAGAGGAGGGAAAAAATGAACTTGAAGCAGTATTCTGATTGGCTGCTCTTAGATTTCATCCAATGATCGCACAAAGAATATTGTGATGTGTGCAGGATCAGAGGAGAATGATTGATTAAAAGGACACTATAGTGTCAGGAACACAAATGTATATTCCTGATACTATAGTTCGAAATCCACAGTTTAGGTGGTCGGGGCCCCCTTATCTCTGGAGAGAGAAGTGATTTTACTCGCCTTTTCCAGTGTTGCGCAGGGCTCCTCGCATCTAGCCCCGCACCCCTCCTTGGCTGACATTATCAGAATTGATGGTCTCAGCCAATCACAACACTTTACCACAGGAAAGCATTGAATTGGCTGATAATGTCAATTCTGATAATCTCAACCAAGGAGGTGAGGCGGTAGGTGGAGCCAAAGCCCTCCTATCCAATCAGCATCTCCTCAACATTCGGCGAGAAGCTGAACTTGTGCAGCACTGCCCCAGGAAGCACCTCTAGTGGCTATCTGAGTGACTGCCACTGGAGGTTAGGCTCTGTTAACCGCAAAAAACCCGCAGGGACAGGCAGTCGATACCAGAACAACTACAATAAGCTGTAGTTGTTCTGTTGACTATAGTGTCCTATTTATTGGTTGCCCCACTTCTATAAAAACACATGCTCTCTAGAGGAATAAATGTAAAACTGTAATTCTTGCTATTTCCAGGTTCCATTCTTAAAGCTGCCAAATGCTTTAACAGGAAGAATATAACAACGTCTTGCAGTTTTTCATGCCTAGTGGCACTCCCTCAGAGCCCCTTTTATAATAATAATAAAGAATCTAAGTCCTCAATGAATATCATCTTACACACAATCAACATGTTTCATAACATTTTTGTTGAATATCCATACCAATTCTTTTTAGTACATTAGAAATACAAACAAACGCCACTTAAGATGGTGCTCATGCATTTCTTGGCTTAGTGAGAGTTAATTACATGTTGCAAATAATTATTTACCTTCAATTATTTAGTCCATGATGACGTCAGACCCTGCTAATATGTCAGTTTTTTTTTTTGTTGTTTTTTTTTTTTATATGTACATATTAATTATATTGTGTATTCTTTATTACATTTGTTTTACAATAAAACTGCATGTATGTAAAAATTAAATCTAAATGTTAAGGCCATAGGCCTGCAGTTGTGGAAGGGGTTTATCTGTCTGTAAAGCGGCACTGTCATCCCAGCCAGGAACATTTAGTATTTCACTGAAATTCCTACCCAAACGAGAGATACAGAGACAAAGTATTGCTCTTCTGCCTGAGTTTCTTCGACACAAGGCAGAGCTACAGAGTCAATCCCTGCAGCCGGTATCTGTCATGGCTGCAGGGAATTGTCTATCTGTGGAGGATCCCACGGTCTCCCTTATAAGCCTCAATGCTGTACTCTCGCGTATGTAAGTAAACTCTCCTTCACCTGCCACCAGATCCCCAGCGGCGATGTCGCCATCGGGGGACTTTTTGAATTCAGAAAACTCCCCAAACAGTGATGCTTTAAATGGTACCTCAAGACTGTTGTGTCTTCCGCAAAACCCACCATCTTGTCCCTCATCTCTATTATCTCATTCCCTAAGCAGGCCCTCTTTATTTACAGGCCTAACCCAACCATCTGTTCCGGCACACTCCAACTGACACAGCCTTAGTTCCCGACCTCAAATGTCTGATTTCCACCATTTTACAATTTGCTTTTGTTATGTTAACCCCTTAAGGACCAAACTTCTGGAACTTCATGTCACGTGTCCTTGAGGGGTTAAAATAAAGTTAAGTGTTCAAGACTGGGGAGGTAGAATGACACTTTGCTGCTCCTAAAATTAAACCGAGGCCTGGTCTCTGAAACATTCAAAATCAATATCTAACAGTTTTCCATGTCTCTATTTAGAATGTGGTGGTGCATTTGCTGGACATGTCCAATCCCAGAGCAATATGGGAATTTGCAGAAAAATTTAAGACTGAGAACAAGCTGAATGTCTTGGTAAGTTGAACCATAGGGATATACACACAGAATGCATTTTAAGGTAGCCAATTAATGAATTTGCTGGATACTGTATTGTAATATATTCAGATTATTATTATTTGTGTTATTATCCACCTATGTTGTTCTGACTATAAAAAAAGACTAGTCTAACACTTGAAATGTGGAATAGTTGTAGATCTATATGGTGAATTTACTTGTGTTCGTTTTGGTAATGCGGAAGTGTAAATTCTTGTCAGTGTGGCTGAGGAGGGCGCCGTCTCTGCACCCTAGGGAGGGCCATGCTTTGACAAAAAACCAAAACCTTACACTGAACCGTAGCAATTACCTTACCCATTTAATGTTTAGTATGAGACTGTATAATGACAGGAGCTTTTGACTGCCTTTAAAATGTGTCGGCACAGCCTGGCCATGTTTAAGAAAAAAACTTTGTTCTAATGGCCCCTTTTTGAGCCTACTAAGTATTCTCTTTGTAACTCAAGCACTGGCTTTTAATTTTCGTTTTACTATGCCTCTACACATTATGGTGTTTTTAAAAGCATTCTCAGATAAAGCATATATAGAGGGGATTATAAAAATAAACTTTTGTAAATCTTCAGAGTGAAAGGAATCCTAATCTGGATAATTGCTATTAGTTTGTAAGTCTATATGCAAATATCAATTGGGGAAACCTCAAACCCTGGCAACACCTAAAATTGAACGGTCAACTGAGTGTTTAGTAGATAAGCTCCATACGGTTGCATTCTGGTGAAGTTCATTGTGAGGTTACCATGTGCGTGTTTTTCTAAGCAATTTAGCAATTATCTGGTAATATTATGTCTGACATTAGGCTAATTTAATGTTTTTGTACCAGAGGGGTTTTTAAACTTCTCTGCGGAAGCTTTTAACTGAAGCAATACTTCCTTTTAATCTAATGAATGTTACCAGTCGTTGCAGAAATAGAATGGAAACTAATACAGCATAGAATGTTAACACAGATTTAATTTTTGTTTGTTTTACATTGATGGATGCTCTGTTTTCAATGTAGTATTTATTGTGGAATTTGTCACACATATATTATTTATTTATAAAATATTTTAGTAGGATGGATACATTGAGATTTCTCTCGTTTTCAAGTATGTCCTGGGTCTTTGTCCACAAAACCTTGCATTGTTACAATAGGATACAATGTTACAAAAATACAATATACAAACGAAATATATATATACACATATATAAATGTAACACATAACAGGTAATAAATATAGCCAACCATGACAGGTGCATTGTGTGCTGAGGTTTATTGCCATAGATCTCTTAACCCCTTAAGGACCAAACTTCTGGAATAAAAGGGGATAATGACGTGTCACACATGTCATGTGTCCTTAAGGGGTTAAACGATTTTAGATTGAATGAAGATTTGACTGTGTCCCTGAGGTTATTTCACAATTGCGGTGCTCTGTAGGAAATGGAGGATCGAGCCACTTTATTTTTATTAAATATTGCGCTAGTACTAGATCGTAAGTTATAGGAGGTGGGAACAGCCAGGGAGAGCATTCTACTCAGGTAGGGTGGGAGCTTCCCAGAAATGCTCTTATGCACAAGGCTGGAAGGATGAAGAGTGCGTCGAGATTCCAGCGACAGACAGTTTAGCTCTTTTAACATCTTTCAGTGGTGGGTAAAGTAATTACATTCTAGTACAAATCAGCAGAACAAATTACATAAAGTATTACGTTTATTAAGGTGGGTTTGCAGTGCGGGTGCATACACTACATCCCCATAATCTATGACGGCATTAGCATTTGTTGCACTGTTACTTACTGTAGGGCTTAGGCAGGATTTGTTTCTGTACAGGGCACCTAGTTTGGCGTAAAGTTTTGAAGAGATTGGCGCTGCAACCACCAAGTGGGAGACACGAGCCACATATTCTGGTACTGCCAGGCACTTGACCAATACTGGCAACAAATTCAAGACATAATCCACACTAAAATAGGTAAACGCATACCACTCAAACCAGAACACTACCTGCTTCACATGTTACCCGGATACCTTACAGCCTACGAAGCGGTGCTGGTCACCCACATAACCCTAGCCGCCAAAACATGCATAGCTGCTCTGTGGAAAACCACGGCGGTCCCTGATGTACAGGCAGTACTTGCTAAAGTGGACCTTACGAAACAGTACGAGCAGATGGCACATACAATAGGTGGAACACTAGAACACTATACCAGGACCTGGTTGAAATGATGATATAGGTAGTGGCATCAACATGTCTCGCTATACCCTATCAAGCTGTACAGAGTAAGAGCATCTCACCCCCCCCCCTCCCATGTTGTATCCTCCTCCCAATTAACACCCACCAACCCCCCCCCCCCACGCACAAAAAGGGCTTACATAGCAATACCGAGCCCCAAAACATGGGATGAAGTGTAGGGTAAATACCCGGCCAGCCTACAGGACACACAAATGTGCTAAAGTAAAAAGGACAAAGGTACTGCAGGCATACCTGTTACCTGTCCGACCCACCCCAAAGGTGAGCGGAAGACGCTAACTGGGTATGGCGCCCCCCCCCCCCCCAGGTCTCTGGGGGATACCACATGGCGGCATGATACCACACTGAAGAACGTTCCCAGCTTACCATGTTTCCCTAAGCGGGGCACTACTCATTACTCATTACTCACTACTCATAACACAGTCATAGATGTCAACTTACGACAATTTGTACGGCTGCAGCGCGGTTATGATGTTTAAATGCCGCTGAAAGCTGTCATTACCTTGCATATCGGTGTCCTTATGTACCAACTGTCGATTATGTTATGCCTGATATTGTGTCAATCCAACATCTTTTCATCTCAATAAAAATGAAACATTTAAAAAAAAAAAAAAAGTTTTGAAGAGATTTTTTTCAATGTGAAGGCCAAAGGATAGATTGGGGTCTAGCAACATACCTAGATATTTAAAAGAGCAGACTGATGTCAGTGTGCTATTTGAATTTGTTCTGATACACAATTGTTGATTTTGTAGTCTACGTAATTTAGGTACACTTCCAAAGATCATTGTAACAGTTTTGCCAGTGTTCATAATTTGATCGTTGACAATATTTGCGTGTGGCTGCACTTTTCCAAGATTTTTGACAATACAGTGAACAATATCGGGTGATAGTTGGATAAGAAAGTATTGTCACCATTTTTATGGATTGGTACAACTTTTGCAGTCTTCCAAAGTTTGGGTATGTATCCTGATACCAGGGATTCATTGATAAGGGTAGTGACCGGTTTAGCAATTGCTGGTGCACCGAGCTTCAGCAACGTTGCTAGGATTAGATCTGGTCCACACTGGTTTTTCATTTTTCAATTATTAACATGTTTAATAACGACACTAACAGGCACAGGTCTAAAATTGAATTTCTCTAAATTAGGATTTTGAAGATTTGGGAGGGCCCGATCTTTATTTGTGGTCTGAAAATGAGTGTCATTTGTTCTCTTGGCAACCAGGGTGGTAGCACATCCAACAAAATAATTATTAAAGGCATTTGCTACATCTAGTGTGTGTTGCAGTGTTTGGTTGTCCATTTTGACAGTGGAGGGTTGGGAGTGGATTTATGGGGGTTTGTATGCTATTTATGATTTTCCATACGTTTCTTGGGTTTGATAGGTTGTTGTTCAAATTTTCACTGAAATATTGGGCCTGTGCCATTTTTGTTTGCTTTGTGCATGCATTTTGCCAATGTCTGTAAGCACAGTGATCGTTCATGGAGCCAATATGCTTGAACGTTGACCACAGTAAAAATCTCTAAACTGGTACATTTTGAATGAGGTCCGCTGTAACCAAGGGCAGGTGTGTCCCTTTAAGTCGCACTTTACGCAGAGGGGCATGCAAATTCCAAAAAAGCAAGAGCTTGGACTGAAAAAATGCAATTGCAGAGTCTAGATCTGATATTAGACCTAATCTGTGCCATGGTATGTTCTTGAGATCATTTGAAAAGGATTCAAGATTAAATTTGTTGAATGACCTGGTGCTTATAATCTTGGGAGGGGATTTAGTGGCCTTTATTTTGCGTATGCAGTACACTAGACAAGGGTCACTGAAATTGTTAGGGAAAACGCCCACCTCCTGGATTCTGTCAGAATAACTGGAGAGAATCCAATCTAGCAAGGTATGGTTCTGGCTTTTAATATTAATCCTAGATGGGGACGAAATTAATTGTGTTAGCTACAAAGACTTAAACAGCGTACATGATTTATTATTTTTAGGATTCAGCCAATCAATATTAAAATCTCCAAAAACCAACAGTTCACTTTTTTGGTTTTGAGCTACAGTTTCACTTAGTAGTTGGGTCATGTCAGAAAGGGAGTGCACTGGAGAGCTAGGTGAGCGGTAGATTCCAGCAACAATGATAGTTTTAGTGAAAAGGATCTTAATTGTGCCAGAAAGGAAATCAAAGTCAGAAGGGGGAGAGGTTTCCTACGCTTGACCAGCGGAGGAGCAAAGTGTGCTCCGTTTCCTGTGGTCAGAGAAATTTTCCCACAATTCTCACCTTTCCTCAGTGTTCTCGCGATGCCTCCTTTCTATATTCCCGAACCCCAGCAAAACGACAGAATTTCGCCCTAACAGAATGAGAGCAGTTCATCCATTCGGGACTTTGTCCGGTTCAAAATTTTAATTCGAATGAATGAAATTCCGATCCGATCACGGCTGCATCTTGCAGCCGCTTAGTAGATGGCTCCCTAATACCATGGGAATTAGGGAGCTATCTACCAAAAGGCTGAAAGACCAAGATTGGTGGGGGCCCTAAATTACAATAAGGGGGAAACCTATTGTCCTCCCCCGGCCCCTACCCATGGGCAACGGGTGAGGGCCAAGTGTAAAAAGTGTATTTACACCACCCCCCAGGTGACTAGGCGTCCCCAGGCCCCTAGTCACCCCACCCAAAAAAAAATGTAATAAAGACATATCTACCCCCCTTAACCGAACAATAGCGAGGGGGGGGGACGAGAAAACTATATCCCTCTAAATAAAAAATAACTTGCCATTTGATGTCGTCTTATAATACAAAAAGAGAAGTCCTGCGCTCTCTCCCATTACTACTGGGCTGGCAGCAACGACTACAGTACACATCAGCCCCAATATATAGTAAAAACCAAAGAAAAGACAGTTACCTGCGCTCTCTCCTTAATCCCTATGTATATTTAGACAAATGGAGGTCATTTAGTTGCTCCAATGGCCATTGGAGGGAATGCCCGCCTGCCAACGTCAAGGCAGACCCCCCTAAGCGGGTCCTAACACTGACCCTTCAGCCTGCTTCCTTGAGCTTCTGGCAAAGATATCTCTAACGCTTATAATGCCTTCCCACACCCTGCAATGGGGCTCAGAGCGCTCTGGTTGGTTTAAGCCAACCAATCAGAGTGCTCTGACTGGTAAGTCTCTACATTTACCTGTCACAGCACTCTGGTTGGATTTCAAGCCAACCAGAGTGCTGTGTCCTTTTACACAGCGTGGGAAATTTCTTTGGAATTTTCCCATGCTGTGTAATTTGACACATAACACGTTGATTGAAAGCAACCAATCAGTGTTATAAGTCAAATTACACCGCATGGTAAAATTTCAAAGAACTTTCTCACGCTGTGTAAAATTACTCAGAGCACTCTGGTTGGATTTCAAACCAACCAATCAGTGCTGTGACAGGTAAATGTAGAGACTTAATGGTCAGTCTTTTCATTTACCCGTCAGAGCACTCTGGTTGGTTTGGAATCAACCAATCAGATTGCTCTAAGTTAAATTGCAGGGCGTGGGAAGGCCGCCATCGGTGGGGGGGCGGAAGGACAATAGGTCCCCTCCCCCCCCACCCATTTTCATTTAGGGTCCCCACCCGCCGCTCATGGGTGGGGTATCCTATGTCCCCCGTTTACTTGAATAGCCCCCTCTCGCGGGGCACGGTTGGTGGCCATGGGGCCATTTGTTTGGGGGGGGGGGGGTTGCTTTCGGTTTTCTTTTTTTTCTTTTTTTTTTTTGGCTGCTCACTGTTTAGTAGACATCCCCTTACGCGTGGCATAGTGCGTGCGGGCATCAGGTAGATTTTAATCTCCCTTATGCTATTATGGGGGTCAGAAAAAAACCAAACAATAAATGGATTCGGCCATGACCGTGTCGCTTTAAGAACACAAAGTAATATAGATATAAACGGTTTCTGCACAAACCAAGAGAAAGTATGTCCGTGTTTTGGTGAGAAATGTTCATCCGAATATAATTTTGATACATGTATACACACAGGGATTAAAATTTAAACTAGCTATTGGCAAGTTTAGCCCTGGTAGTAGTTTCACTCCTGCCGATTGTGCGATGGAACTTCTAGCTATTTAAGTCCTCGGAATAAATTAAAAGGAAGAAAAATCTGTCAAGGGGTGGGATATACTAGGCAGCAAGTGAACAGTCACTTCTTGAATTTCAAGTGTTTGGAAGCAGGAAATAAGGGCAAGTGAAAAGATCTGAGTGACTTGGGCAAGGGCCAGATAATGATGGCTAGATGACTGGGTCAGCGCACCTCCAAAATGGCAAGTCTTTTGGTGTGCTCCTGGTATGTAGTGGTTAGTGGTTTAACAAACGAATTTGCATATACCCACCCAGTCCTTTGCGGTAGTAACATTACTGCAGATTTGTGATCTCTGTGGGAAAAGCAAGTCTTATGGCTTGACTGGTGTGCAGATTTTTGTTTAACATTGTATTCACTATCCACAATTTTTTCCCCACCATAACCTCTTTGGGGATATATATCTTTTTTTATTTTTTTATTTTCTCTTTCCTCTTCTCTGCAGATAAACAATGCTGGCTGCATGGTAAACAAACGAGAGCTAACAGATGACGGCTTGGAGAAAAACTTTGCCACCAACACTATGGGTAAGAGGAGACAAATTCAGGCTCCATGTACAATATCTCTTTAGCACGGCTCTACCACTACTATAGTCTCCATTAAAATAACATATTCTTAAATGCAGACGACCGCTGTACTTCCAGTTCAGCTATCTTTGTCTAAAATTTGAAATTCCCTTTTGAATTCCTGACAATTCTCACATTAGTGATTAGCCCTGCTGGAGAATATCTTCAATACAAGGACATGTTTAATTTAAAGGTCAAGTGTCCTACTATTATAAATGCTCTGTGTGTAACCACAGCAGCAAGCAACTTGGGTTGAGGAGCAGTTGCCCATAAAACACATTACAGATGCTAGTGTAGCTTTTAAAATATGCCCAGCAATATGAAATGTGTGAATTTTTAACTTCTTCCAGAAATTGCTAAAATTTGTAGCATAGAAGCTTCTACATTTTTCCTTTTCTGGGTATGTATGGTAATGTTTTAAAATGTCTAATATATATTAATCAGATGTTTTAAAAATATTACCATATTTTTATTATTATTATTTTTTTTTTTTAATATATATCCTATATAATTTTTTTTTTTCTTCAATCACTTTAATTATATTTCCTATATTTTTCTCAGGTTTGTATATTCTGACCAAAGCTTTGCTGCCTGTTCTGGAGAAGGAAGATGATGCTCGAGTAGTGAGTTAATATTTATGTAACCTTTGTTGTTTATACAGGGTGGGTGGGCCAATATTCAGAGTAGCATTTGACCGGTAAATAACTTGTTAGTAGTTGACTTTTTTTTGTTTAAGGTACATATTATAACGGAATCTTAGGAGACTCTTCGTGGGTAATTTCACATAGGAACAACTAATTGGCTAGAGAAAACAATGAATTTATTTATGAACTCAAAATGTCTGACAAAGCTCATTTTTCATTTAAATGGCTTCGTCAATAAACAAAACTGTTTCTGGGGTTGAGAGAATCAATGGATAATTAATCAGAGACCATTGCACCCTACCAAATGCACTATCTGGTGCGGGTTGACCTGATGGGAAGTTATCGGGCAGACATTTGAGCGCTAGAGCCTCGAACATTAACCAATGTTATGAACCATGCAATCGAAAGAGCCTGACTTTGCGAGGCGGCAAATAGAGTTCATTTAAAAGCTGTCACCTTTCGTACCTAGTCAAGCAAAGCTCCATGCGTTGAGCATTCATTGTATATAATCTCATTGGTATGGATTTATTAATAAAAAAAGTTGACTCCACAAATGCTTTTGGCCCTCACTATATAATGTTCTATGGAACAGAGAGGTCCTTTTTTGATCTCACACATGAGTTGTTCACTGGCTTTGCATCTCTTCAGGAGTTCTGTTTCAAAACTGTTGTATACAACAAACATAAACTCCAAGGAATCCATGTTTAAAATGGAATAACGAGGCAATAATGTGATTCTTGAACTAAGTAGCATATGCCCACCCAGAAACATTTGCGGTAGTAACATCACTGTAAGTTTGTGATTTCTGTGTGAAAAGCAAGTCGTATGGCTTGACTGGTGTGCAGATCTATGTTTAACATGGTATTGACTATCCAATTTTTCCCCACCATAACTTTCTTGAGTGGTTTTAACCGCAATTCTTAATAACAGAAAGCTGCCATTGTGAAATGACTTTGTGGTATCTACAGAGAGAAATAATTCTTCTTTTATTGCAGGTAAATGTTGCTTCGGGGGGTATGCTAGTCCAAAAGCTAAATGTCTCAGACCTACAATTTGAAAATGGGACATTTGATGGGACAATGGCCTATGCACAGAACAAGGTATGCCCTTTTTTTTTTTTTTGTAGCCTTATGCCTATCCCACGCATGCTTAAACTCATTTACTGTGTTAACCTTTACCACTTAAGCTGGAAGGCTATTCCATGCATCCACTACCCTCTCAGTAAAGTAATACCTCATGATATTATTTATAAAACCTTTTGCCCCTCTAATGTAAGAACATGTCCTCTTGTTGTGGTAGTTTTTCTTCTTTTACTCTCCTCCTTTACTGTGTTGATTCCCTTTATGTATTTGAATGTTTTTATCCTATCCACCCCATCTCGTCTTTCCTCCAAGCTATACATGTTAAGATCCTTTAACCTTTCCTTGTAAGTTCCTTGTAAGTTTTATCCTGCAATCCATGAACCAGTTTAGTAGCCATTCTCTGAACTCTAAAGTATCAATATCCTTCTGAAGATACGGTCTCCAGTACTGCATAAAATACTCCAAGTGAGGTCTCACCATGTTCTGTACAATGGCATGAGCACTTCCCTCTTTATACTGCTAATACCTATCCCTATACAACCAATGATTCTGCTAGCATTTCCTGCTGCTTTATTACATTGTCTGCCTACCTTTAAGTCATCAGAAATAATTACCCCTAATTCCCTTTCCTCAGATGTTGAGGTTAGGACTCTATCAAATATTCTGTACTCTGCCCTTGGGTTTTTACGTCCAAGACGCATTATCTTGCACTTATCCACATTAAATGTCAGTTGCCACAACTCTGACCATTTTTCTAGTTTACCTAAATCATTTGCCATTTGGCTTATCCCTCCTGGAATATAAACCCTGTTTCATATCATGGTATCATCAGCAAAAAGACATGCCTTACCAACAAGACCTTCTGCAATATCACTAAAAAAATATTAAAGAGAATGGGTCCAAGTACAGATCCCTGAGGTACCCCACTGGTGACAAGCCAAAGCTTTGAATATACTCCATTGACTACAACCCTCTGTTACCTGTCACTCAGCCACTGCCTTACCCATTCAACAATATTGGAATCCAAACTTAAAAAATGCAGTTTATTGATAAGCCTTCTATGTGCAACAGTGTCAAAAGCCTTACCGAAATCTAGGTAAACAATGTCTACTGCACCACCCTGATCTATAATTTTAGTTACCCAATCAAAAAAATCAGTACGATTAGTTTGGCATGATCTCCCTCAAGTAAACCCATGTTGTCTCTGATCTTGAAATCCATCTGATTTTAGATGTTCAGCAATCCTATGGTTTCCATTACTTTCCCCACTACTGAAGTAAGGCTTACTGGCCTATAGTTGCCCGACTCCTCCCTACTACCTTTCTTATGAATGGGCACAACATTCGCTAACTTCCAATCTTCTGGGACTACTCCTGGGGGGGGGGGGGGGGGGAGGGGGATAGGAGTTGGGAGCCCTGAGGGATCCATGTTCAGGACCGTTAGTGTGGGCAGTAGCCGTCTCCCCAACACTCAATTCCTGTTAGGCCTCAGGGGTTCCTGGAATGTTACACGCTTGTTCTTGGATTCTATAGATTCCCCCGGGTGTCCCCATCATGATAGCTCCACTCCAGTGAGCAATTGCGCTGTTTTTTTTTTGGGGGGGGGGGGGGGTTAACCCCAAAGTATGCTGGTGTAAGCAGGAGCTGAGGTTCAGCACAACCGCTCAGCCTGGATGCTAGGCTCTGCCCCGCTAGTGAATACTTTTATTTATTTATTTTGCATGTGTTGTGTTTCACTTGGCAACACAGCTGATACTGAAAATGGACTGTCATAAACTTGGCTTAACTGAATGTAGATTTTAATTTTTTAAGTTATTTTCTGTCTAATTTTGGTGTTGCTTTCAATAAAAGTGGGGTTATTTATTTTATTGGCTTATAGTTTTTCATATTAGATTCATTAAAAAGTCTAATATTAATACAGTTATAGAAAAAAACTATTTTAAAATCATTTGGGTGGAAAAGTCTTTTTCAGTTTTGGTTTTCTGCCAAGGTCATCCTGAATTTTTCGGTTTCGGCTCCGAATTTTCATTTTGGTGCATTCCTACTTTTGTTTTCGCTCTGAATCCCATGTTTCAAATAAATTACGTGCTTGTTCTGTTCTTATTACTAGTAGTATTTATATAGCGTTGACTTATTTTGCTGTATGTGGTACTGAAGGGGTTAGTGATCGTACTAACTAATGCTGCCCACTGCACATGTTCTATGTGAACGTAGAATGAGCTGGCCTTCTAAAGCTCAGAGGGTCTCTTTGTGCAGAGAACAATGTGTCCTCTATCATTTCTGTTGCAAACACAATGGGTTCTTGTTGGGGTGTTGGGTAGAGGGTCATGCATACATCAGCCTTGCATTGTGGGAGTGTGTGATTGGTGTCTCTTTGCGTTTTTAAAGTAAACCGCTTACTGGGAATATAATGATAATACTCTTCCTTGCAGCGCACCTTCAGCAATTTAAACTAATTTGATCAGAGAGTGGCTTAGAACTTATTAGTACCCTGCACCATAAATTTAGCGATCCTGTAGTATTGTCCTTGAAAGACCATTTCACGTGCAAAGTTGTAATGGCCATGATCCTTTATTTGAAATAATTAAGATTTGTATTCCCTCTTGCGGCTAGTACAGTAATTAGGGAGCTAGGTGGGCTTTGAGGGCGGAAGGCTCAATTTAGCTCCATATCTCTACAGGTGGTGGTTGGGCAGCAGGATACTAGTATGTTGTGTCCACCCTCCCATTAGGCTCATTATCAAAGCAGTCACCTGATATAAGATGACTAATATAGTGCTTCTTCAGGATCCTCAGCAGATAGGTGACTGTATAACTCCTAGGGAGGTGCCCCAGTGTAGGGGTCATTGAGATTTGGGCTTCAGCACCAGGTGATTCTGTAAATCTGCCAACACCCCGACACATGCTTCAATCAGAACAAAAAAAATCCACAAACAACCAGTGTGCTATGGCCTTTTCAAAGTAAGGTATACTACTATATATGAAAAGTTTAATATTTCATCAAAGTCTTCCTTTAATCTATGATGGGAAACCTAGTCGGTTTGGCACAATATAGTTATGTTTTTTTTAGGTCCTAAAATGCCCTGTTTTAAACAGGGAATGCATGTAATGTCCCAGTTGTCCTACTGAAAACTGCATAGCTGAGCTGAAAAAATAGCCAATTTGTAGAATTTTTTTTTTTTTTTTTAAACATTCCTTTTTGTTCTTAAAGGACCATGTGTGCATGAATTTTTTTTTTTTTTACTTTTACATTTTTCCATCACTGAAACTCCTTTGGCGCTGCTCACTTCTCCACCCCCAGCAACGTCATGGAAGATGCATGGCCTCCTCCGACGCGGCCCAGTCCAGTAATCTTCATAGAGCATTTCCTATGGGGGTTTCTGCATCATGTGAGCGAGTTTTACTCTGTCAGTCCAGTGAAGGCGCTTCCATTGGCTGTCCAAGTAACAGCCACTGGAGGTGCGTTTAACATTTCTGAAAAACGGCAACATTTTATCATGAATGGGTAAAATGACAGGACCATTGCACCCAGACCACTTCATTGATGACTTTAGTGGTTCTTTAAAAGTTCAATGCACTTGTCACATCTCCAGTTGAAACCCCATTGCTTCCTTGGGGTGATTAAAGCAGTATACTTCTTGGTAGGTGTCATCTGTATAAAGGGCGTGTTTATGGATTGTAAATATGTAAAAACTGAGTATGATTTTCTTTTTTATGTTTCTGTTTTAGAGACAGCAAGTAATCCTAACAGAACAGTGGGCTAAGTCCTACCCAAAAATCCACTTCTCTGTCATGCACCCGGGCTGGGCAGACACGCCAGGTAATTTTAATGCCACAATACGGGCATACTCCATAAAACGCTACAGAACTGGTTGACACTATATGATTGCCAAAAATAATAAAATCTAAACACAACCGATCTTCCTGCATTATCTGAAAATCAATTGGATAAGTATCGTTTGTTTGTCTATATACAGCTATTGTGCATTTTATGGCTAGATTTGTTGAAGGAAACGTTGGCTATAGTAATTTCAGGAAATTTTAATATATATATATCTATAACTCTATATCTATCATCAATAATAGAAATGACTAGTAGCACAGATCTCTAAAGTTTCTGATTCTCTTAATCTGTCCAGGTTAGAGGTTTCTCAGGTTAGAGGTTTCTCAGGTTAGAGGTTTCTCAGGTTAGAGGTTTCTCAGGTTAGAGGTTTCTCAGGTTAGAGGTTTCTCAGGTTAGAGGTTTCTCAGGTTAGAGGTTTCTCAGGTTAGAGGTTTCTCAGGTTAGAGGTTTCTCAGGTTAGAGGTTTCTCAGGTTAGAGGTTTCTCAGGTTAGAGGTTTCTCAGGTTAGAGGTTTCTCAGGTTAGAGGTTTCTCAGGTTAGAGGTTTCTCAGGTTAGAGGTTTCTCAGGTTAGAGGTTTCTCAGGTTAGAGGTTTCTCAGGTTAGAGGTTTCTCAGGTTAGAGGTTTCTCAGGTTAGAGGTTTCTCAGGTTAGAGGTTTCTCAGGTTAGAGGTTTCTCAGGTTAGAGGTTTCTCAGGTTAGAGGTTTCTCAGGTTAGAGGTTTCTCAGGTTAGAGGTTTCTCAGGTTAGAGGTTTCTCAGGTTAGAGGTTTCTCAGGTTAGAGGTTCTCAGTAGATTATCTGATTAAAGTGCTGCCCAGGATATAATTCAGTAGCCAAGAATGTGAATTAAATCTGTTCCTCACAAAGTCCATATCAAAACTTGTATTGTCTATATTTAAAGAGGAGCCTGTTTATAAATGTAACATTTTGCCAGATAGTAAATTTTAAATTGAATGATGGCTTGTTTACATGATCCGTTAAAGCAATTAAAGAAAATGCTATAATTATTGCACATCTTAAATAATGTTCTAAGTATTCTTCTAACACTCTCTTGCATGTTGCCACATAAGATGTTGCAACCATTCTGTTGGGTCCTGCATCGTTTTTCCTACTGAATTTGTGTAAATAATCATAAAAAGGTTTTACATTTTTGGTAATTATGATAAAGTCTAAAAGCCTTATTAAGCACTTTGGCATTGCAGATGTGTGTGAACTACATGCTGTATGGTGCTCGGCTAGCCCTGTGTAATTTAAAATGTACCTAACTGTAAATGTAACCATTTCATTTTTTTTTTTTTTTTTTTTTCCTAAGCGGTGCGATCCTCCATGCCAGACTTCTATGAGAAAATGAAGAATAGGTTACGCACAGAGGATCAAGGAGCTGATACTGTAATTTGGCTGTCGCTGTCTCCAGCTTCCATTAAACATCCCAGCGGGCTCTTCTTTCAAGGTAGCACCTGTTTGGTTCTAGCATTATATAAATCTGCTTCCTGTTTGGCAAAGCAGATTTTATTTTTTTGCTAGTGAAGCCCCATGTAATTGCACTGGGCTATGATTTTATTTATTTAAAAAAAGTGCGTCTGTCTGTGTGTGTGTGTATATATGTGTATGTATATATATATAGATAGATAGATAGATAGAGATGTGTATATAATTGTTTTTTTTTTTTTGGTAAACTTTTAAATACTAATGCAGAAAATGAGTAGAGTGAGTTAAAATGACAATGTACATGTGCAGTCCAGGGGGGTGTAACACCCACCAACCTCTGGCAAGCATGTCTGGTGCGGCTGTAAAATTTAATAAAAAAAAAAAAATCCCCTTTTTTATAATGCTGAAGAGTGTATTCAATGTCATGGTGACTTGGTGTTTTTGTGCCAATTTTAGTATGTCTTCAAAAACAAACTAAAGTGAAAATACAATTTAGAGCCAAAATATCCAAACTGGACAAATTATCCATGCCAGCTTTAGTAAATAACTCTGGTCATGTCTAAGACACCCTAAATATTTTACATATTACAACTTTTATTAGGCTTTAAACACAAAAATCCAATGTGTTAATGGAAGATTTAAATTTCTGTAAAGTTACAGTGCCAACACATGCTCTTATATATATATATATATATATATATATATATATATATATATATATATATATATATATATATATATATATATATATATATATATATATATAATTTGCAATACTCCCCAAGGGTTTGAAAACTGTTGATAATCTTAACACAGCTGATCTCCCAGTACACTGGTTGGAAAATAAACAGATCGTTTTTAGGAAAAGTATCCTATATCCATCATGTAATTGTGGAATGTCAGAACTCTGATTTGCTGCAAGTTTGGCTATTGCCTGGTATTTCTTTTTACATAATCCTAAAGTTGAATTTTACAGCACCTGCTATTGTTTTTGCAGTACATGGTTAATAAAATAAGTAAATAATTCAACAGAATGTTAACTTCTGCTATAAAAGCAACATTTGAAGATGAAACTTCTCATTGGAAACCTGACAGTGTTGTTTGTGTTCACAGATCGAAAACCTGTTTCTACTCACTTACCCCTGGCGAGTACTCAATCGTCTCCTGGGGATGAAGAGAAGCTTTTAGAAACCCTTGAAGAGCTCTCTCAGCGATTTGCACCGGCCGCCTGTAAACTGTAAACTTTCTTACAATGTGATTTACATACTAAACTGGGTGGAAAATGAGGCATCGTTTACTTGGCTTAATAGAATGTCTGCTGTTCATAATAAAATGTATTTCCCGTAACCTCAAAATATTTTTTTTATATATATATATATATATACACAGACTGTGACCTTTCATGCTTCACTCCCAATACAGCATAATGACATTATCAGTCATTGCCCTTTGCAGTCTACTTATCAGGGAAGACTTGCAGAAGCCTAAAAAATAATAAAGTACAACTCCGACAAATCCTTTTCACACACATCTTTTTAATTTTTTTTCATTGACTACACTGAAACTGATCTTTGTCAAAACGAAGATGCCCCTGCACTGTGCAGGAATTGGAGCAGGGAAGACCATAAAGCAGGCATAGGCAGTCTTTGGCACTCCAGATGTTTTGGACTACACCTCCCATGATGCTTTGCCAGCATTTTGGGTGTAAGAGCATAATGGTGGATGTAGTCCACAACATCTGGAGTGCAAAGGTGGCCTATCCCTGCCATAGAGACTAACTGTTGGGTTGAAATACTGACCCAAGATGCAGGTATATGGATCTGGTCTTATCATAAACTTTTTTTTTTATACTTCATTGTATGAAAAGATTGTTGCATTGAAAAATAGTTTTGCGGTGACAGTTGTCCTTTAATAAAGTTTTTGAGATACTGAGTCGGTGCTAGAGTTCTGCACTAATTGACTTAGCTCACTGATTAATGCAAGTGCCTGTACTATACCTCACTTCTAAATCCACAGTATAATTCCTACCAATCCAATATGTAATGAATCTGTACTAATTCTTCTTGATCACTCTGCATGTTAGACCACACACTTCTTCTTGAAACCTTTTACAGTTTTGGACTCCCGTTACATTGTTCATTTTCTTCCTCTCTCTACCTTTCAGGGTCTTCTTTTCTGGCACTACATCCTGTCTTCTAACTTGTACGATGCCTCAAGCGTTAGTTCTGGGTCCCTTATTTATTTTTTAATCCTCATCCCTTCCCCCATATATACAATAGAAAGATGTATTGGAAGTTTATAGGGTTAAACTAAAATTCAGTGTTACCATGCTCTTCCATGTTTTGATAACTTTTTTTTTTTTTTGCTGGCATATGTTTTATCAGGTGAAAATCTGCAGGAAAAACCACATCTAAACTAATACAAAGTTTAGCCAGTAACCAGCCAACATACTGGGTATGTCTGTCATTGTTAATTTATCACCAAGGGGTTCATACTAGTTAGAAACTTATTTGTTTAGGCAAGTCTCACCCGTCTGCAGTTTAAAGCCATTTCACACCATATGCACTACCATAGTGTGCTTCACACTACTTCTCTTTATTGTAACGCTACCTCACATATTGTAAATGCTTGACTGACAAGAACAATGCTATCCTTACTCCTTTCTGGATTTATTGCTCTATACCTTGTTTACTCCACCTGGACTGTAGGCACACTAAAGCAGGGTCCTCACCATCTCGTGCTTGGCTTTTTTTTCTTTTATCTACCATACAGGATACATTGTATAGGCAAGTTTCAGGTGTCCGTATGAGACTGCATTGTTCTTTGCCTAATCTTAAAATAAAATCTAAAGCTTCAGATCCTGCATTTCACTAAACATTTTCAGCAGAACTTGTCCACCAAGCTCTTTGCAGGTTCTGTATGATTAAGATGGCACTCCAGCCTCTGTAATTGGTTCTACTTTCTTTAAAGTATATATGAGTGGGATAATATACATTCCGGGTCTAAGCTGAGACCAATGCAGAGTTGCTGCTCTTCCTGTGTAATGTCTCAGGAGTCAGCATAAAGAGGAAAGGAGTAACATTCAATTCAAAAACCTAATTGTTCCTATTTTGTTAGCAGTGGTAGCACTCCTACTTTGTGGGGATGCATTGTCCTGCTTTGAGCATCTACTCTTGTAATGTGTTTATAACAAGATACAAATCTTGTTATAAACTAAAGTAAAAACCTGCTTTTTATTTGAGAATTAATGTGTCATATGTATGATTGTCATTTGTTTTGAAATGCGACTGTTCAATAAAGTGCCACATCATTAAATCCATTTGAAGTTTGTCTCCATCATTAAAGGGGCCCTCCAGACCCCCAAGTCAATTCAGCTTACTTTGTGTGAGGTTTACTTTTCATGGCAAGTGCAAATTTCACCCCTGGTGCGTATGCCATAGACCTTCAAGGTATTAAGCCCTGAGAATTAGGGATTATTCTAGCTTTAGTGACTGAATAATCTAAATTTTATTAACGACAGGAGGCGAATATTTGCTTATTTCTTTACTGAACCTCCCAGCAGCAAAGAAATAATTAACAGTAATGTAAAACTATTCAACCAATCAGAGAGTATAACCGTATTATGATGTCATCAAGCTCCTCCTATATCCTCTTTCTTGCTGTAGCCGACGATACGAGTGTCAATCATGTAAACCGTAATTATGAACTGTGGACTAAATCGAGGTCCTGATGTAGTCAATGATTGAAGGATCCAAATATCCGAAGTGTTGTTTTTTGTTTTTTTTTTTACACTAAAGGGAAATAGAAGAAAATCATGAGTATAGGTTCATACTAGATGAATGCAATTTATGGTATGCACATTAGGAACAACAACTTTAATATCTCATGTAAAATATATTAAATTTTTAACACTAGGTTAGAGTGTGTGTCGTGAACCTATGACAGGTGGTGTATAAGTGTGTGTGGAAACAGTGACTAAAACTTATGAGTACCTTACCTTAGGGTGGGTATAAAGAAGGGAGGGAAAATATTCACCTCCTGTCGTTAATAAAATTTAGATTATTCAGTCACTAAAGCTAGAATAATCCCTAATTTTATGGCAAGACAGGAGGCTTAATTTTTGCTGTTTTAACGCTCCTATACAATAGAAGATGCATGTGGTATAGGTTTGAAATAATGTACGAAAGGTAGACTCCCTGGACCAATCCGCAGATGACAAAATGTCAGAGGGAGCTACCTGCACAAAAGGCTGAGGATGCAGCTGCTCCTCTGACTGAGTGTGCACCAAAAGTGGAGTCCACATCTGCTTGGGCTAGTATCCATCTGATCCAGCGTGCGATGGTGGGGGTCGACACCGGTTTGTGTGGTTTGACATAGGATGCGAGAAGGGGTCCTGTAGATGGACGGAGTGGTTGTGGCATCTATATAATTTCTTACGCAGAGCGTCACACAGAGTGACTGTCTATTTGGAAAATAAGGGTAGAAAACAGATGATTTAGTCTTAGTACGCCTGGTAATATGAAATGTAACGCCTTCGGGTTAGAAGACGATGGCGTGGAAATCGAAAGCTCGAATGTCTGAGACCCTATGGAAGAATACCAGACATAGGAGTAAGGCCATTTTGGCAGAGAGTTGACGCAACGTCAAATCCTCAGAGGGCCAGGATTCTAAAAGGGAAACAACCTGAGTGATCTCCCAGAAATTGGAATATTTAGGAAGAGGAGGTCTGGCCAGCCTGATTCCTCTTAAGTCTACAAACCGACGGGTGTTTTCCTATTGATGCATTATCAATAGGGTTATGGGCCGCAGAAATAGCTGATCTAAAAACGTTAATAGATCTATAGGATTTGCCTTCGTCAAAAAGGGTAGATAGGAAATTTAGAATGATCGTCAAAGGTGCTGAAAAGGGATCGGTATCCCTTTCCAAACACCAGCTGACCCAAGTTCGCCATGCAGCGAGGTAAGCTCGTCTAGTACCTGGGGCCCATTAGTCCCATAGGAGAGCTTGAACTGTTTCCGAAAGTCCCGAGACATTCCAGGATCACCTGAAATGGTCCAAGCCACAAGTTGGAGCCGACCTTGAAGGGCGAGTGGGTGACAGAGCCCTGCTGGGTCCCTGAGGATGTCAGGGAGACGAGGTAGTAGAATTGGGTAATTCGCAGATAGTTCTAGTAGGGTTGGGAACCAAGTCTGGGCTCTCCATAGAGGAGTGACAATGACTATCGTTACTACTAGAGCTTTGACCCGGTAAAGGGTGCGTTGGATCATGGAAAAAGGTGGGAACGCATATGTGCCTTTCTCCGGCCAAGGGTGTAGAAAGGCATCGACTGCCTGGGATTGGGGATCCGGGAGCCAGCTGAAGAAGGCCTCCGTCTGACGATTTAGCCGAGACGCGAATAGGTCCAGTGAGAGGGGCCCACGAAGACAGTGAATTTGATAGAATAGGCGGGAGGCCAATTGCTAGTCGCTTACGTCCCTCCAATAGCGGGAAAACCAGTCTGCGACTAGGTTGTCCGTGCCCAGAAGGTATTCCGCTCTGATAGATTTCTCTCTAGGCAGAATTGGTAGAGTTCCTTGGTAAGGTCGGATAGTAGCTTGGAACGGGAACCTTCTAAGCGATTCACATAACTTACTGCAGAAACGTTGTCCATGCGTAGTACTAGTGAACAATTGAAACAATCTTTTGCGAAACTGCGAATTGCAAAAGCTCCTATCAATTCTAGGCAATTGATGTGCAAGTGCTTGCTCAGAGGGGGACCATTGGCCCCCTGTGGACCGTTCGGAGCAGGTAGCGCCCCAACCCAGGAGACTGGCATCGGAATCCAGAATGAAATCTGGTTGCGATCCGAAAATGGCTTTGCCATTCCAGGCTTCCATGTTGTGGAGCCACCAGTGAAGTTTTATTCGAACCTCGTCTGTTAGGTAGATGTATTGATCGCAGGAGGTGGAGCGGTGAAGGTAGTATGTCTTGAGCCGTTGCATGGCTCGGTAATGTAAAGGTCCTGGGTAAATGGCTTGGATAGAGGCGGACAATAGGCCTATGGTATGGGCCAGATCGCATAGGCAAATCTGATGGGCTGATAACTATTTGCGAATGTCTTTTTTTTATATTTTTTATTTTTGCAGAGGGTCGTTGCAATATCACCTGTACAGAGTCTATCAGAAATCCGAGAAACTGAACCTTATGAGAAGGTTTCAGGGCCGATTTCTGAAAATTGATAACAAAACCTAGATTTTGTAGTAAGGCTGTCGTCATGTCAGTGTGTTGGTGTAAAAGGTCTGAATCCTGAGCCATTATCAGGATGTCGTCCAAATATATAATGGACCGAATTCCTTGCGATCGGAGTAACGCCATCACTGGTTTCATCAGTTTTGGTGCGGAACATAGGCCGAACGGAAGGCATGTGAACTGCCAAATCTCCTCTTGCCAGAGGAATTGAAGAAAGGCTCGATGATTGCGAGCAACTGGGACTGTGAGATATGAGTCTTTGAGATTGAATCTGGAGAACCAATCTCCCACGCAAAGGAGGTCCCTGAGTAGATGGATGCCCATCGTCTTGAAATGACGATACCTGACAATGATTCAGGTCTTTCAAGTTGATAATTGGACGTAGGTCTCCAGTTTTTTTGTGGACCTGAAAAATATTGCTGAGAAAGGTGTGTGGGAAAGGGGATTTTTCTATCGCCCCTTTTTTTTTTTTTTTTTTACCAGTTTGTGTAATTCTGTTTGTAGTGTCAGGTTGTCTGATGCAAACATTCGTAGTGGTGTGTCCTGGAAGGGAGTGGAAAGGAAATCCATTTTGAACCCTTGGACTGTGTGTAAGACCCATAGGTCTTGTGAAATCAGTTCCCACTAAATTATAGAAGTGGGTTGTACCACTGTACCAAAAAGAAGTGGGGTTACCACACAAATAGTCAGACCCTTTAACAGGGGTATGTCTGTAAATAGTAGGTCACTTTAAGAAATATATATTGTACAGATGAGGGTCACTCACTGCAGTGATGGTGTGGAGAAAAACACCCTGTTAGAATTGAGTATATGAAGTGAAAAGGTGGGGGTCACCCACAGACATTCAATGCACAATAGTAGTAGGGAAAAAAAGTGGGGTTTACCCACAAGGCCTTTTTTATTAGTAGTAGGAGAATAGCAGGTATATCCCGTTAATAAAATAAATGAATGTAATTAAATAAGGTAGGTGTGAGCACTTTAGGTTGGTTATTTATGCAAATAAATAGGGTACTTACCGAATCCAACGCTGAGTACCAACTAAATGGTTGTTAGTGAAGAAAACCGCGGTTTTAAAATGGCCGCCGCCAGTAAAAAAAGGGTGGGAGGAAACGCGTCAGAAATTGCAGACGCGAAAGGGCGGGAAAACCTGAGGGTGCGCAATTGAGCCGCGGACTCCTGGGAAATGGAGTCCGCGGCACTAATGAAGAGAATTGAAGGTAGAGCCGCGGTCACTCAGAAATGTGGAGAGACCACGGCCGCCAGACGCGCCAGACTCGGGGAATAAACCTGGTTCGGTCTTAAAGGGGAAACACAAGACAAAACACAATAAATCCTATATGTTGGCACAGCAGTACAATACAGGACAAGAGTCACATTCAGATAAAGTGTAAGGGTGTAAGTTGCTAAACACGTATTCAACATTAGTAGCAAGGCAGTTAACAAATGAAAATATTGCATGAATGGCTAGGAAAAACAGGAGCCATAATTGGAATAGACTCACCTGGGAGGCAAGCAGCAAAGAAAGAGGATATGGGAGGAGCTTGATGACATCATATAATACTGTATACACTCTGATTGGTTGAATTGTTTTACATTACTGTTAACTATTTCTTTGCTGCTGGGAGGTTCAGTAAAGAAAGATAAGGAAATATGACGCCTCCCAGTCTTGCCATAAAATTGTATGTATGTGTGAGATTTATATATGTGCGCGCACACACCCATCAGCCACAACATTAAAACCTCTGTCAGGTGAAGTAAATAACATGGACTATATTGTTACAATGGGACCTGTCAAGGGGTAGGATAAATTCCACAAGTGAAATGTCCGGTCTTGACGATCAGGTGTTGGAAACAGGAAAAAAATGGCAAGTGAAAAGATCTGAGTGACTTTGACTAGGACCAAATAGTGATGGAAGACTAGGGGAGAGTCTGATGGCGGTAGGCAGGCTATTCCATAGGAAGGGAGCCACCCATGAGAAGTCCTACAAGCGTGCGTTGGCCGTAGGGGTGCGAGCAGCGCACAGGTCATGGGCAGAGCAGAGAGACCGAGAAGGGTCATACCTATGAGGGGCTAGAAATGGTCACTGCTTCATAGGTATGGTTAAGTACTTTGAATTGACACCTATAGGATACAGGAAACCAATGTAAGGACTAACAGAGGGGTGAGGTGTGAGAGGACCGACTAGAGGAAAACCAGTCTGGCAGCAGCATTCATTAGACTGTAGCAGGGCAATACAGCTTTTGGGAAGACCAGTTAGGAGAGGCTTACAATAATCCATGCGGGAAATTACTAGAGCATGGACAAGCTCCTTAGTAGCATCTTGCGTGAAAAAGGGGCGCATGCAGGCTATGTTTTTAAGATGGAATCTACAGGATTTGGTAACATACTGGATGTGAGGCCAGAATCAAGTATGACGCCAAGACAGCGCGCTTGCAAGGATGGACTTATGTGGGTACCACTCACTTGAAGGGAGAGCGAAAGAGGAGGATCAGTATTAGGAGGAGGAAAGACAAGGAGCTCAGTTTTAGAGAGATTGAGTTTCAGAAAGCAGGAGAACATCCAGTCAGAGATGGAAGAGAGGCAAGCAGTGACACATTGCAGGACGGCAGGAAAGAAGTCCGGGGAGGAAACATATCTGGGTGTCATCAATGTACAGGTGGTAGTGGAATCCAAATGAGGTAATAAGTTTGACAAGAGAAGCAGTATAAAGAGAAAATAGAAGGGGACCAAGGACAGAACCTTGGGGGACTCCAACTGAGACGGGAGGAGGTATCACTGAATGAGCATTGGGAGAGATGAGAGGAAAACCAAGAGAGGACGGTGTCCCAGAGAAAGTGTTTGACACTGTTGATCATGCTCTCCTTCTTCAAAGGCAGCAGAGAGGTCAAGAAGAATTAGTATGGAGAAGTGGCCTTTCGATTTAGCTTTGATAAGAGCAGTCTCTAAAGAGTGGAGAGGGCAGAAGCCAGATTGAAGAGGGTCGGAATTGAGACATACGGGTAAAGACAAGTCGTTCCAGAAGCTTTGAGGAAAAAGGGAGCAGGGACATGGGACGAGAGTTAGAGGGGGAGGACGTTCAAGAGATGTTTTGATTTTTTTCAGGATAGGTACTACAGTGGCATGTTTAAGGTCAGCAGGGACAACACCAGAAGAGAGCGAGAGCAGTTGAAGATGTGTGTTAAGGAAGTCACAAATCAAGGGGAGAGCGATCTGATGAGGTGAGATGGGACAGGATCAAGAGGGCAAGTGGGGAGGGGGGTGAGAGGAAAGGAGAAGAGCAGCCACCTATTGTTGAGTAGCCGGGGAGAAAGTCTGAAGTGTAGGAAAGGCATGATCTACGTGTGTTTGAGAAAGAGAAAGGCAAGACGGGGAGAATTATTTCCTTAGCTGTTCAATCTTGTCGGTAAAGTAGCATGCAAAGCTATTGGCTATAAAGTTAGTTTGAGGGGTGGCCACAGCAGGGCAAAGAAGAGAGTTAGAGGTGTCAAAGAGACGCCTGGGATTGAGGGAGAGTGAACTAACGAGAGAGGAAAAGTATGACTGTTTGGCGAGGGTAAGGGCTTGTCTGTATGAACACAATATGAATCTATAATGGAGAAAGTCTGACTGGGTGCGAGACTTCCTCCAGGAGCGTTCAGCACAACGGGAGCAAGTAATTATTTTTTGGGGGGTGGGGAGGAGGATCTATAGGTGGAGTTATCAATCCTACCCTGATTTGGTGTTCGGACTAGCTACTACACAGCAGGGCCAACTTGGCTTTTGAAGCCATTATGTTTGCGGTTTTACGAATAGACCAAATGCTTGGCACAGTTAAGCAGACATTTCGTACTATAGCAGTTGCTTGCTCCATGTAATCCTAAAAAATTATAATTTTAAAGCCAAAACCAGTAAGGCTCTTTTACTCAAATCTGATGTTAATTACAAGGTGACCAATGAGAATACACATAATAAATAAATTCCTCCCTTTTCTTTTCAAGTAGATGTGTGAGAGGCATGAAGTGAGATTTAGTAATTATCTTACAAATTAAGGAGGAGTTCTGAAGTTTTTTTTTCCCCATAAACTGAAAATATTTAAAATGGGTCCACAAAAACACCATGCCGAATAATAATTCATACAAACTAGGTTTCAGAAAGAAATGTTTGGAAATGCTTTATTTACAAGGTATGTGTTAAGTAAGAAAGATATTTTAAAATCTACAGCAATCAGAAACAGCGTTCGGGAAACTTTACACAAACATAAATAATTAGATGAACAGAAAGAAAAGGTATTAATATCTGGTCCCTTTAGTTATTTGAAGATCTCATTTGTGTAAACAAAAATACGTAGCAGCAACGATGTCATAACTAAGACTAAGAAAAGCCACTGCCTGTTTCAGAAGACACTCTGATGGTGACTTATCAAAACGTAATTTGTGCAAAAACCGAAAAGGGAAGGAGTCACCAATGGAATGAATGTGATGGCTGGATCCACTGGTTTTCATGGGGACTGCCCCACTTTTTAGAACCGGACACTTTGAGAAAGCTCCCACCAACAGTCACACAGAGTGAACTGCTGGAACACAATACTGCTGGCTGAGAAGAATGGGAGTCATTTCCGACATCAGCAAAAGCACAACATTAAACAATTATTCATACTACAATCCTGTTTCCTCATTTTCAAGAGCATGAGTTTCCTAATGTAGCCCTCCTGCTGCTGATTGAGCTAGAATTCTCAGAATACACAAGTCAGTACTTATAGTGTAAGGTTAGATTTCCTGCAAAATAGTACTCGTCCACTACATAAGTTTAGAAAAATACTACTGAGAGTCAGATTACCGGCATCCCTGGCTAATTGTTTGGATATGTGTTCCTCACATGAAAAACATGGGATGAAAAACGATTAAGATATTTGCCCACTTATTGGTAGTATTCTAAAAATAAGCATTAAATGGCAGATTACGGTTTTAAAATGCTAATTATTTTATCTCTACAATATGCAAGCCAAAAGTCTTAGAATTATAGATTAGCTATAGTTACCCCACGTTCCGAGTATCATAACATGGAAGCTTTATGATTTATTTTTTTTGCATGCCCTAGCACGCAAACCTTAATCTGTGCTGCACAGAACTTCGGAGCAGTATGCTTGTGGATAGTCAACATTTAGATATAATTTTAACTGGACTTGTTATTCTATGTATTTTATAAAAAAAAAATTAAAAAAAATTATGAAAAAGTTTAATTTCACTTAACCCCTTAACCCCTTAAGGACACAAGGCGTGCTATAAATCTCTCTAGATTTGACAATAAACAAGAAAAAAATAAAATAAAAATGAGTTATAAGCAAAAGCTTTAACCCCTTAAGGACACAAGACGTGTGTGACATGTCTTGATTCCCTTTTATTCCAGAAGTTTGGTCCTTAAGGGGTTAAGGACCAAACGTCTGGAATAAAAGGGAATCATGACATGTCACACATGTCATGTGTCCTTAAGGGGTTAAAGGTACTAGGGTGGGATTGACCCATTTCTTGCTCCAGTTTAATATATTAGGACACTTCTAATAGATGCTGTAGAAAACGGTGCATAGAGGCTTCAAAAATCCAGTAATTAGAAATTCTGAATGTTTTTTTTTTTTGTCAGCATCAAAAAAAATATATCTTGAAAAATTAAGTTTTGACTGGTGCAGAAAAAAAAATAAAAAAAATAATTAAAAAAAAAGATTGCAATACAATAAGAATTAATAAGTCCAAATAAGTCAGAGGATGACAAATTGTCTAATTACCATGTTTCTAGAAGGATAAAGGTACTGAGTGGTAATGAGATTTATTATCTTTTAAATACTGTAACATTAATTTGTACATTCTATGATGGGAAGATTATACAAATGTCTTTGCTGAGCTATAAAAGAATGGACTAGTGCTGGTGAGATAATACTCACCATGATATATTAAAGAAGGCTTAGTTTTAAAACAGCTGGAGAGGTCAAGGCTGGCATCCAAATTTAAAATGAACTATAACTAATAACTATAGCTTTGGAAACACAATTCTAGCATATTTTCCTTTTGCAGGGTAAAGTAATAGAAACAAAATGAAAAAGGACATTTATTCTTCCATTATCTTGCTTGTTCCCAACTGGCAGAGAAACATAATTTCTCTCACAGGCTCCAGTCAGCTCTTCTGCGAAAATGTAATATATCCCTTTACAAACGAGAAAGGCTGCCTGGTGTAATTGGTACGGTGCTGCTCAACACCTGCTGAGGAGGAAGAAGAGCTCAAGGAGAATACTGGGCATACATCAGGTCATACTTGCAGCCTGCAACAGAAGCTAGAATGCACATCATCATTTAAAATACAAATGCCCACTTTTTTTGGCCTGTTGTGAAAAAAAAAAAAAAAAAAAAAAAAAACTTGAGATCAATCCCATATACATTGAATATACACCATCACAAAGGTAAATTATTTATTCAATGTAAAATAGAGATCTACTAACCCCTCCATCCCAGCACCACCACCTTCAAGCTTTGTGAGTGTTACTCTTCATGTAACACCTACCTCCGGCCCATCCTCAGCTTCATCTTTTGCGATTTGCCCTGGCTTTGTTACCAGTGTTGGAATAGAGTGACGTCACTCTGTTCCTATACACCCTAGTCAGCGCTAGAAAGTAGTTTCCAAAGCACACGCGCTGTGGTTGCTATACTTAAGAGAGCAAAATGATCGCCAGTGGGAGGTCTCTTCTGCTTCGCTTGTCACACAATGCCTCGGCATGCTGAGGCATGGACTGACAGCTGGGAGAAAGCCTATTTTTAAATGGGTTTTCTCCTAATCTATACATTTGCTAGCAAAACAAATAGCATAATGTATAGACAACATTTTATGCTCAATCCAATGAGCCTAAGGTGTTCGGGGCATGACAGGTTCCCTTTAACGTAATGGTTCTGGTCTCTGCAGGTTGACAATTGTAAATACTAAATTTTATGAGAAAAGTGTTTAAATGTGTCACTCAAGGCTTTTCCGGTGTTGTCCTCTGCAGGACCGACATTCTACAACCTTATGCTTTGCATTAAGACAATAAAACTCTCACCATAGAGATGCTTTGATCTAATGCAGCTCTATAATAAGACGGTGATCGGAACAGAGCAGCAATTGGTGCAGAATTGGATTAGCGGAGAACATCTGTAATGGTGATTTCCGTCAGGGGAGGAATGGAAACTAGAGCACTGTTGGACTACAGGCAAGTAAAACAAATGTATTTTAATTGTTAAGGGGGGGACTGGATCTAAATAGAGAGGAAAATACTTTTTGTACTTCTACGTTAGAGTGTTCCTTTAAGCATTAAAGGACCACTATAATGCCAGGAAAACATACTCATTTTCCTGGCACTATAGTGCCGGCCTCTGGGGAGAGTAAAGGGTTAAAACTTACCTTTATTCCAGCGCCGGGCAGGGAGCTCTCCTCTCCGATCCTCCCTTTCGGCTGAATGCGCATGCGCGGCAAGAGCTGCGCGCGCATTCAGCCGGTCTCATAGGAAATCATTTACAATGCTTTCCTATGGACGCTTGCGTGCTTTCACTGTGATTTTCACAGTGAGAAGCACGCAAGTGCCTCTAGCGGCTGTCAATGAGACAGCCACTAGAGGATTTGCAGGCTGGATTAACCCTATTATACACATAGCAGTTTCTGTGAAACTGCTATGTTTATAAAAAAAAAAAAAAAAAAAAAAGGTTAATCCTAGAGGGACCAGGCACCCAGACCACTTCATTAAGCTGAAGTGGTCTGGGTGCCTAGAGTGGTCCTTTAACCCCTTAAGGACACATGACGTGTCTGACACGTCATGATTCCCTTTTATTCCAGAAGTTTGGTCCTTAAGGGGTTAAGAGAACACACACAGTTATAGTGTTTATATTATGGTGGAATTTTGGGAATGTACATTCTGAAATATATCATGATATTCTTTACAAGATACATGAACAGCTAGGTTTTTAATTATTTTTATTTTAGATCATATATTCTATAATTGCTCTTCTATGCTATTTTTTTCTGATCCGGTTAGTATTTAAAGAAAAGGGAAGAATTATATTTAATACTTTGCCCAAAAAAATATTCTCTAAATGTACATAACATTTTAATATGTTAGTATTCAACATTCAAAATATTTTGTTTGGTCCTAACTTCAAGTTAGCTGTTATACTTTATTTATTTTTAATTTAATTTTATTTAGCCCCTTAAGGACACATGACATGTGTGACATGTCATGATTCCCTTTTATTCCAGAAGTTTGGTCCTTAAGGGGTTAAAAGTTACACAGTAAAGAATAGCTGCAATAACCATCTGGGCTATAAATCTCTCTAGATTTGACAATAAACAAGAAAAAAATAAAATAAAAATGAGTTATAAGCAAAAGCTTTAACCCCTTAAGGACACATGACATGTGTGACATGTCATGATTCCCTTTTGTTCCAGAAATTTGGTCCTTAAGGGGTTAACTTGAACATGAACGTGGCTGCATTTAAAAATGCTATAAGGTTATATAAAAACAATACCTGTAACTTTAATGTATTATAAAAGCAATTGCATGATTTACATTAACAGTAACTACGAAATATGGTGTAGAAAGAGGATTAACCGTTTTGTTTCCCAATTCATCTGGGATTACTGGAACGAATATGAGAGATTCTAATTTTATGGCAAGACAGGAGGCTTCATATTTGCTTATCTTTCTTTACTGAAACTCCCAGCAGCAAAGAAACAGTTAACAGCAGTGTAAAAAAGTTTAACCAATCAGAGTGCATCACAGCAATATAAACTGTCATCAGGCTCCTCCCAATTCCTCTTTCTTTGCTGCTTAGCCTCCCAGGTGAGTCTATTCTAATTATACTCCTACTTATGCTCAAATTTTTATATACATTTATATGAGTATATTGCTTTTATATTATATATATTTATTCATTTACCTATTCTAGTATTTTCTCAGCCTTTCTGTGCTTTTACACTCTGCTTAGGTGACATGGGCTGACTCCCCAGTCAACCTATAAACACTATTGCCTCTCTTATTTTTCTACCATCTTGTATTCTTATACCGTCTGTTTAACTGACACACTTTCCCCGCAGCGCCCGGCATTTTGCCGGCCCGCTCCGCTCAGTTTTTTCCCTCACACACTTCGTGTGTTACCTTGCGTCTCCATAGAGACGTTTCCCGCCCTTTTCCTTCCGCGGCCATTTCTAGTTACCCTTTCCCGGGCTTCCTCTCAGCGCCATCTTGCGGAAATTTTATGCGCGGCGGTTCACTCGCATTTCAGCTCCCACTGCAGAACAACGACCCAGCTGTTCGGTAAGTACTTTTTATCCCTTAAAGACCTTTTATTTTAAATCATTAAGGATACATACTCAAAATTTCCCTTTTTCTTGACAGGTTTTTTGTCAACTTAAAAAATCCTTGCTTGATACTGAGGGTGACCCCCTCAAGCCTTTATTCTGAGGGTGACCCCCTCTAGCCTTCCTTCAAGGGTGACCCCCCTTTTTTTCTGCCTCTATACAGGGTAATCCCTATTTGATGACACAGGCACATACCTGTTATTTGATTTGGACATTTCATTGTCCTTCCTCTCTGGGTGAACCCCATTGATGTATTGTGGATGAACCCCACTGTTACAAAAATTACTTTTCTGTATAAGTCCACCGCCTCATTGTATTAGTTTGTCTGCATACCAATATTAGAAATAATTAAAATAATAAAAATAAAAAAAAAAAAAAAAAAAAAAAAAAAAAAAAAAAAAAAAAACTATATATATATATTGTATATTATATTATTCTTTGTGGTGACCCCACTGTTATTGACATTATGTCTGATGTACCAGAACCAGCAGTTTCTGCCGAACTTAAGGCTTGGCTATTCAATGCCATCACTGAATCCATTCCTAAAGCTTTAGCGGCTTTCAGCGAGCAGACAATATCAGCCCCTACGGCGGCCATTACCCAACTCTCAGATTCCGAAGATTCTCACACTTCGGAACATGAAGGAGCCCCTCGCAAACGCCCTTGGAAGGGCGATAGCGCCACCGCCGGTAAAGGCAAAGCGCCCGCTAAACACCCTAAAGTGCCCTATTCAAAACCCAAACATGATAAATTTATCGCATTTGAGGGTTCTACCTCTGATTTTAACCTCCAAGTATTAGACGAATACTACGCAGAACACTCTGATACTGAGGCTCCGCCTCATAAGACATTCCGAGACCTTTATCCATCCGATTCTGCAACTAATGAACCCCTCATACCTCTAGAGGAACTCCAATCGGAGTCTGACTCCATAGATACCTTATTTGACACCTCTGGACGCCCTCTATTTGACCCCAGGTGCATTAAGCACCCTAGATCGGCCGAATGGACACCCCCAGACCACATTGCCAAATACTGTAGAATGTGGCTCCGTCGGCCTTTAGAAAAAGAGGTGAGAGCCAAATTAAGGGCTGAATGCCCACGCCCCACCATCCCAGACAAGGTGGCCAATACACCAGAATTCGACCCCTTCCTTGTGACCTTTCTAACCAAGTCAGGGAAAGACCCCCGTAAAGGTCTAGAACAGGGTCTTAAAACTGCTCAAGACAAGTTGATGGATGTGGCGGGCCCGCTCACACAAATTTTCATTATTGCAGACGAGGCTTTATCAGGTGGCACATTTGACGCACATATGGTGCGAGAGTGGGCACAAAGGGCCTTATGCCTTTTAGGCAATGCCAATGTGGCAATATCAACAGAGCGGCGGAAAGCCGTCCTTTATAAAATTGATGCTAAACTTGCCGAACTAGGCACCAAAGAACTTGGCCCAGAAGCTCAAGGCATGTTATTTGGAGACAAGTTCATAAAAGAACTAAGTAAACACGTCTCTGTTTTTACAACACTGACAAAGGCACAATCCTCTATTCGCAAGGTATTTCGCTCTCAGCGTTTTTCTGGAAGAGCTGGTCGCTATAGAGGCCGAGCGACTGGCAGACCCGCCTTCACAGGCTACAGGCCTCGACCTTCAGACACCTGGAATTCGGGCAATACCCGATTCCAACACAGACAATTTTTTCCCTCTCGCGGAGCAATCCGAGGACGTGGATCCGCTTCCCTACGCGGTCGCTCTGCTACAGGTAATGGACCTTCCTTATTCTCTTATTCCTATTGCAGGCCGGTTAACCCTTTTTTCCCAACAGTGGTCTCAACTAACGCAGGATCCTTGGATCCTTCAAACGGTGTCCGGGTTCCACCTGGATTTTTCAGTCGAACCAATTCAAAATTCCCTTCCTACCCCAATAAAAATGTCTTTGCTAGACGAGTCGACTCTACGGAGCGAACTCAACGATCTATGCACCAAAGGTGCGATCGAACGAGTTGTGGGCCCACAGGTCTTCGTAAGCAACATGTTTCTGGTAAAGAAAAAATCAGGGGGTCTACGACCAGTCATCAACCTGAAAGATCTGAACAATTTCATTGTATACCGTCACTTCAAAATGGAAGGGATCCATTTATTGAGAGACCTACTCTCCGAGGGAGATTGGTTCTCTCGCTTCGACCTAAAGGATGCATACCTCACGGTGCCGGTAACACCAGCACACCGCTGCCTCCTTCAGTTTCGTTGGGAACAGACACTATGGCAGTTCACCTGCCTACCCTTCGGCCTATCTTCCGCACCCTGGTGCTTTACCAAGCTAATGAAACCAGTGATGGCCTTACTGCGGTCCCAAGGAATCCGCTCCATAATCTATCTGGACGATATCCTTCTCATGGCACAAGACCAGGAAACCCTCCTCCATCATACAAACATGACCTCCGCCCTATTGCAGAACCTTGGCTTCGTGATCAATCACCAGAAATCATCTCTAACACCGTCCCAGACGATACAATTCCTGGGATTCCAGATAGACTCCGTTCAAGCAGTCCTTCAACTTCCGGCACCCAGAATAAAATCCATAAAAAGAGACATTCGGAAGTTACTGATATCACCACACCTTCGCCTACGGGATCTAGCCCGCACCATCGGCTTGCTCTCCGCCTCAATACAGGCTATATTCCCTGCCCCACTGCATTACCGGGCACTGCAACGATTAAAGACCCAATACCTACACCAGTCGACATCTTACGACCAACAGATCACACTCACGGACGAGGCCCGGCTCGAGCTCCATTGGTGGCTACAACATATGGATGCCTGGAATGGAAGAGCCATTTTCGGATCCCAACCAGACTTCATCCTGGAATCAGATGCAAGTTTGCTCGGATGGGGCGCAACTTGCTCGGAAACCTCTACAGGAGGACTCTGGTCCCACTCAGAACGCGCACTTCACATCAACTGCCTCGAACTGATTGCAGGCTCATTTGCAATCCGCAGCTTCGCCAAAGATGCCTACAACTGTTCAGTTGTGCTGAAAATGGACAACGTGTCCGCAGTCCGCTATGTGAATCATCTAGGAGGTTCCAAATCAAAGATGCTCTCAGACCTGACCAAGGAATTATATCAGTTCTGCCTAGACAGGAATATCTCCCTGCGAGCGGAATATCTGCCGGGAACAGACAACCTCGTCGCAGACTGGTTCTCCCGCCACTGGAGGGACTCCAGCGATTGGCAACTGAATCCACAAATATTTCATCATCTCCAGATTTGCCGGGGACCATTCAACCTGGACCTCTTTGCATCTCGCCTCAACAGGCAGACGGACGCTTTTTACAGCTGGTTACCGGACCCAGCGTGCCTTGCAGTCGATGCCTTCCTACAAAAGTGGCCGATGTCAGGGGCATATGCGTTCCCTCCATTCTCCATGATTCCGCGCACGCTACAACTTCTCAGAACTCAAGGTGTCAAGATAACTCTAGTGACCCCGCTATGGCGGGCCCAACCATGGTACCCTTACCTACTGGAAATGTCAGTGGACTTTCCCCTGCTACTACCCTGCACCCACGACCTCCTCAGAGACTCGATAGGCAACTTTCACCCATTGGCGATTCAGGACCATCTCCAACTAGTGGCTTGGACCATTTCAGGGGATCGTGGAATGTCTCAGGCCTTTCGACAACTGCTCAGGGACTCCTTTGGGACTCATGGGCCCCAGGAACCAGACGCTCTTACATCTCTGCATGGCGCCTATGGAGTTGCTGGTGCTTGGAAAGGAACCTTGATCCCTTTTCAACACCTATAATTAATATTATTAACTTCTTGTCGTCTTTATTCGACCAGGGTAAATCCTACCGGACCATTAACGTGTTTCGGTCTGCTATTTCTGCAGCGCACGTTCCTATAGAAGGCTCTTCGGTGGGCAAACACCCGTCTGTCTGCAGACTTTTGCGGGGCATCCGCATCGCTAGACCCCCGAATCCCAAATATAATCAATTCTGGGACGTTGCCGTCATGCTCACGTTCCTGGAAGCTTGGCCGGACAACGAAGCGCTTTCCCTACGCCAATTATCAGCCAAATTAGCTCTCCTCCTCTGTTTGGTCTCCTTCCGAAGAGTTTCCGACATCAGGGCTTTCGACTTTCACGCCCTCGATTTCACACCAGAGGGGGTACACTTTCACATCACTAGACGCACTAAGACCAACTCATCTACCGTGAGCTACCCTTACTTCTCGGAGAGACCACTCCTATGCGTAGCCCGGTGCATAAGACACTATATCGCTCGCACTACCCTTCTCAGAGCACCTACCGGGCCCCTCCTGGTATCCTATGTACGGCCTCACAAACCAGTTTCGTGCCCTACCATTGCACGCTGGATTAAATGGCTCCTAGCCCTGGCTGGCATTGATGCATCTTTCGGGGCTCACTCGGTTAGAGGCGCAGCCGCCTCTTCAGCACTCCTAGCTGGAGGTTCCTTAGCGGAAATTCTCTCCTCCGCTGATTGGTCTAGAGAATCCACCTTCCGTACCTTTTATTTTAGACACTCTCCTCACGTTTCTCTGTCCTTGCTATCTGTGCGTTAAAATAGCAAATATGAAGCCTCCTGTCTTGCCATAAAATTCGGGATTATTCTAGCTCCTAGTGACCGAATAATCTAAATTTTATTAAAGACAGGAGGCGAATATTTTCCCACCCTAGTTTTCTCTTCCCACCCTTCTAGGTAAGTATCCTGTACTACCTCCAATTTCTAACTATGACTTACATCCTCTCTTTCGCTAACCTAGACTCATTAGGTCGTTATTATTATAACCCGTTTTTTATATTATATCTAGTTCATTAAATTCTAGATGGTCATTTACTGTTATACCACTCTGTTATTACCATAGTTAGAGCTTGCACTAAACTAGAAGTCAGTTCACTGCATTTATTTGGTTTTCTTTTGCCAAAGAGACCATACTTTCACGATATTTCTCCTTCCTCCTAGTGTGAAGATCGCTTGCCTTCTGCCTTGACTCTACCTGCGGGTTGATTACTACCTTCATCCTTAAAGATACCTTCACCGTTACCTGTTCATCGTTTTAATGACTACTTTTACATGGTTGACTCTACAGCTGATCGGCTACATCAAGAAAGAGGAATTGGGAGGAGCCTGATGACAGTTTATATTGCTGTGATGCACTCTGATTGGTTAAACTTTTTTACACTGCTGTTAACTGTTTCTTTGCTGCTGGGAGTTTCAGTAAAGAAAGATAAGCAAATATTCGCCTCCTGTCTTTAATAAAATTTAGATTATTCGGTCACTAGGAGCTAGAATAATCCCGAATTAACACTGAGGTTTCTAGAGCCATTTATAGCCCGTTACAAAGTGAACAATATTCTTTAAATCTTTTCATTGGAAAACCAATAGGAATACAAGACCTGGGTGTAAACAATTAGAGTAATTAAACTGGATTCTAAGTCACATATTTTATTTAATTATTCAATCAAACGTGACATTTGAACTGTTTGGACTGCCTACAGTATCCAAAGGTTTTCTCAGATCGAACGTGATATATTGATCCAAAAAAATAGTGTTAATAAACTCTACTGCAAACCTCATGATGTTCCGTTAAGACACCCAAAATACATAGCAGCTGAGCTATAAAGGGACAGCGACAAGGTATTTGGGACAACACTCACTTTTCACCACCTCTCCTTTTGTGCTCAACTTTGTCATTTGGAGCCAGACAGATGGAGATCACAGGCTGCTTGATTTTTGTATAAGTTAGTTTCAGCCTCTCGAACTCCAGTTGGAAGAATACGACACTGACGTACAGAGAAAATTAGCAGCAGAAGACACTTATAGAGCAAAACACTTTTGTGAAGAAATGTACCAGGTTTGCAGGAACACTGGCTTTTATGGGGTTGGAATTGTACATTCAACACTAGGATGGGATTACAAGATTACAAACAATGGCTCGCTATTAACACTCTCAGCAATAGGTCTCCATGAAGGAGGGTCATTCTGAGTGTAGCCACGTGAAGTTTCAGGAGGATGAAGAGAAGGAGGATAAGGACCCTCAATCTCTTCACTGCCTCTCCCATTACACAGCCACCATTAACATGTGGGTGGAGGACACATGGTGGTGAACCGAAATTTACTGGAAAAAGAATATCCTTTAGGGGTTCGGACGACATACATTTACTAGAAAAATAAATATCCTTTAGGGGTTTGGATGACATAAATCAAGTGGTTTATGATGTATCCAGGTCCTTTCACTGGCCAAGCTACAGATCTACTACTGTGATTACCTTATGCGATCAGCTCGGTTTCGGAGGAAAGGAATGCCTGAATGCTCACTAATCCAGAGCATTAAGCATAAAACTGACAGCAGGTATGTCAGTGCACACATACACAGAGAGGAAAGAGAGTTCATTTCACATGGTAATCATACAGCAAGTCAAGAGAGGGCATTTTACTGCAGAGATTCCAAGCAACATGTTGCACAGACATAATTACTCACATGAATTGTACACCAAGTGATACATGGGAATAAGCAAATATTTAAATCATGTGTTTTAAAAATAACATGATCTTTCCATTAAAAGAACAGGTCGATCATCACGTCCACCATAACTTAGCAAAGTAAGGCTAACAGGATCAGTTGCACAAACAATCCTAGCATGACTGTAAGAGCAGGGTTTATGAATATCAATTTGCTAGGTTTCAATAAGCTGCTACCACAAGCCCGGTTTTGATGGTTTGATTCACATGTATATCAAAAAATGAGTGCACGTAAAAAAAAGGCTGCTGGCAAAATACACTTGTTAGAAAGATAGGCCTAAGTCAATGGGAAACGACTCTCCCAAATTTTGACTCTTCCACAGAACTCACAAAGGTGTAACGAGCATTTCACTGGAATCAAAGAGTTAAGCCACTGGAAATATTAAAAACACAAGAGCCCTATATTAAATAAAAAAAAAAAAAAATACCCTGATCATCAATTAAATTAGAATGAATATGCCAGAAGTTTCTTATAGTCAGGTGTTTATAACACTGTGCTGGAAACCTCCTCGCTCTGTCCCAGTGATTGCACCTGCTACTAAGGCTCTTCTATAGGAATGTGTAATGCACTAGAGGTCAGACAGGCTAAATTAAATTAGAACCATAACACAAAGAGCAGCAATTTGAACAGTTAAATACACTACAAACTATGTGCGTAGCACTAAAAATCCTTTCTGGATGAGACACTTCAAATCTGGTGATAAAGTAAAAAAAAGAAAAAAAAGAAAAACTGAACATGTGCAAACAAGGAGCATATGTTGTAGGACGTATCAATAAATTAGATAAGAACCCTAGCTTTCGTTTGCAATCGTGGATTCTGTTTGGGAGTTAAAAAGGGAACGTAGATATCTCATCTTTGGAGAAGTCATTCAATAAAAGGCCAACTCCGTTCACACCTCTAGGGTTTCAAGAAAGATGCTTCTACTCATTGTATGAAGCTCTCTGTGGTCCAACAAGCGATGGACAATCAGGCTCAGTTGCTGCGAAACTGCACATTGGTCAGAGTGTCATCATGAGACCACAGGGGTCATATCCCATAGCTACAAGATAGAACAAGAAAAAAAAAAAAAAAACTACATCAATCAATAAACTGACACAATATGTAAATACATTCACTCTCTTTTATAATTAATCAGAAAGAACATGATAAGGCTGATATTTTAATTAGTCGTCTCTCATCGACTGCTCAACTGAAAACCACTGCAGAACTGAGTGGATTAACATATGCTCAAAATGCTTAGCAAGGGTTTGGGTGAAGTGTATAGTGACTGTAGATGGACTCAGGCGAGACATATGAATGGTGGTAAGATATACTTGTTTCTCATACTGAACTTTAAGAATAAATGTATTGTTATATCGGGGGTCCTATTGGTTTATATGTGTTGCAAACATCCACAAATTTAAAAATTGTCTGAATACGTGTGTCAGCGGAAGCTTTTATCTCCCACTGCCAACATTACATTGACATTTGTCTCTCCCCTTTTTAAAAATCTTATATAGGAATTGGTGACACAAGAAAGTTGTGATTTTTTTTAAAATTAAATAACTATATGCTGACATATTGGCTAGTGTGCAGTAGTTGCTTCTTGACCAAGCAAGATAATGAAAGGCACTACCTTGTGTCCAGCCCAATTCGTGATTGATGATGTGGATTATATGAAATGTGTCAATGAGCCCCCATAATCACTAAAGGGCAAGGTCACAGTGACATGTATTCCTGGCTACAAACATGACATGTAACGTCTCCCAAACCACATGTTGAAAATAAATTTGTGCTTGCACATGTTTAACTCAAACAACAAACCTTTAGGATCTTGTCAGTTCCTGATGTCAATAACCACACTCTTGTTGCATCAAAGTGTACATTGGCAATATTGTGTTTGCTGTCATGGAAAGAAGCAGTCGGCGCACGTCTGAAACACAAAAAATTAAGACAGTTTCTCTCATTGCTCAAAGTCAGGGGATCACAGCTTTCTGAGTCTATGCTTGGAGGTGGTGGTGGTGGTAGAGGGTGGGGAAACTATAACAAAAACAGCGACATGAATGTAAGAGTGAGAGTAAATTATATTATCACCAACATACAAATTATATCATTTCATACATCTGATTTTTTTTCAGTTCCACACATCTACTCCTTCATCCATGTCTGCCTTGAAAGGTATCCACATGATATGCAACCACTAAGTCAATATAAAGAGCAGTTGGCATGCTCACTGCATATGTTGTACTGGCAAAATACCTCCTTTTGCAGCAAGTGCAGAGAACTGGGGTCAAAATGATATATGAGGCCAATGCCTGCAAGTAAAGATCATAAAATGTGTAAAATGTGTGGAGTCTCCTTCTCTGACTAGGGATAAAGTATGGTGGATCCACCTTCTCTCACTAGGGATAAAAGCATGGTGGATCCTCCTTCTCTCACTAGGGATAAAAGCATGGTGGATCCTCCTTCTCTCACTAGAGATAAAAGCATGGTGGATCCTCCTTCTCTCACTAGGGATAAAAGCATGGTGGATCCTCCTTCTCTCACTAGGGATAAAAGCATGGTGGATCCTCCTTCTCTCACTAGGGATAAAAGCATGGTGGATCCTCCTTCTCTCACTAGGGATAAAAGCATGGTGGATCCTCCTTCTCTCACTAGGGATAAAAGCATGGTGGATCCTCCTTCTCTCACTAGGGATAAAGCATGGTGGATCATCCTTCTCTCACTAGGGATAAAAGCATGGTGGATCCTCCTTCTCTCACTAGGGATAAAAGCATGGTGGATCCTCCTTCTCTCACTAGGGATAAAAGCATGGTGGATCCTCCTCTCACTAGGGATAAAAGCACGGTGGACCCTCCTTCTCTCACTAGGGATAAGAGCATGGTAGACCCTCCTTCTCTCACTAGGGATAAAGCATGGTGGATCCGCCTTCTCTCACTAGGGATAAAAGCATGGTGGATCCTCCTTCTCTCACTGGGGATAAAGCATGGTGGATCCTCCTTCTCCCACTAGGGATAAAGCATGGTGGATCCTCCTTCTCCCACTAGGGATAAAGCATGGTGGATCCTCCTTCTCCCACTAGGGATAAAGCATGGTGGATCCTCCTTCTCCCACTAGGGATAAAGCATGGTGGATCCTCCTTCTCCCACTAGGGATAAAGCATGGTAGATCCTCCTTCTCCCAATAGGGATAAAGCATGGTGGATCCTCCTTCTCTCACTGGGGATAAAGCATGGTGGATCCTCCTTCTCCCAATAGGGATAAAGCATGGTGGATCCTCCTTCTCCCAATAGGGATAAAGCATGGTGGATCCTCCTTCTCTCACTGGGGATAAAGCATGGTGGATCCTCCTTCTCCCACTAGGGATAAAGCATGGTGGATCCTCCTTCTCCCACTAGGGATAAAAGCATGGTGGATCCTCCTTCTCCCACTAGGGATAAAGCATGGTGGATCCTCCTTCTCCCACTAGGGATAAAGCATGGTGGATCCTCCTTCTCCCACTAGGGATAAAGCATGGTGGATCCTCCTTCTCCCAATAGGGATAAAGCATGGTGGATCCTCCTTCTCCCACTAGGGATAAAAGCATGGTGGATCCTCCTTCTCCCACTAGGGATAAAAGCACGGTGGACCCTCCTTCTCTCACTAGGGATAAAGCATGGTGGATCCTCCTTCTCCCACTAGGGATAAAAGCACAGTGGACCCTCCTTCTCTCACTAGGGATAAAGCATGGTGGATCCTCCTTCTCTCACAAGGGATAAAGCATGGTGGATCCTCCTTCTCTCACTAGGGATAAAAGCATGGTGGATTCTCCTTCTCTCACTAGGGATAAAAGCATGGTGGATCCTCCTTCTCTCACTAGGGATAAAAGCATGGTGGATCCTCCTTCTCTCACTAGGGATAAAAGCATGGTGGACCCTCCTTCTCTCACTAGGGATAAAGCATGGTGGATCCTTCTTCTCTCACTAGGGATAAAGCATGGTGGATCCTCCTTCTCCCACTAGGGATAAAGCATGGTGGATCCTCCTTCTCCCACTAAGGATAAAGCATGGCGGATCCTCCTTCTCCCACTATGGATAAAGCATGGCGGATCCTCCTTCTCCCACTATGGATCATCCTCTCAGTAGTTTTAAAGCATAGTGAATGCTCCTCCTCTCAATAGGAATGAAGCACAATGGATCCTCCTTCTCTCACTAAGGCTAGAGCACATTGAATCATTCTCTCACTAAGGTTAAGACACAGCGGATGCTCCTGCTGTAACTAGGGATAAAGCACAATGGATCCTCATTCTCACTATGAGTAAAGCATGATGGATCCCCCTTCTCTCACTAAGCATAAAGCTCAATTGTTCCTTCTCCTCTCAACAGGTACAAAGTATTACGGATCCTCTGTCTCCAACCAGGGATAAAGCATTATGCGATCTTCCTTCTCCATATAGGACTATAGGTGACACTACGTGTTCACTGTAACAAGTATCGGCTGCCCAGCATAAGTAGAAAAACATTTGAAATGGGTTGAAATAGTTCACATGTAAAAAAAATAGTTCTGTAGAGTGGAATAAGAAATGGCGCAGAGGGCAAAAAGACTTGGGATTGGAGAAAAGGTGTTGTGGGAGGCACTGGGCCAATGAAATCCCCAAACAGAAATGCCTATGACTAAGCTTTATTAGTAAAACACGTTTATCATTTGTATCACCCTCATGTACTCTGCTTTCCCCGGTTTTATGTTCCTATGGATATTTTACATTCCTATGTCATTTCTACAAATAAGTGAATAAAGGTGAAAAAAAACAAAAACACAATATTAAATTTGAAATAACAATTCTTAAAGAATTTTTTTTTATTGATGGCTAAAGTGTGGACCAAGGACAAAACATCACAAAAGTCTGGCTATTAATAGAGGAGTGGGATTTGGCTTCGAATATCCATTAAAACATGCCGGCACATTGTGACTTACTCTTCATCTGTTATAGACTGGTGACAGCTGTCACACACCCGTACTTCAAATTCAAAACCCATGAGTGGAATGGAGGACCTTTGAGAGCTGCATTTCCCACACACTGCCTTCCCACATTTCCTGCAATGATGCTAAAAAGACAGAAATATTATGTCATACATCGATGTCACTAAATAGATAATGTTCTTCTTTGTGCATAAGCAAAGTAATTCTCTCTATTCAGATAAACACAGCTTAACCAGTATGTCATGATGACCTGGGCATTGCATCAGATGGTCAATAGGCATGTGCTCGGGTCGTCTTAAAAAAGGTATTATTCAATATTACTTCGCTAAATAGTTCAAAGTGAATATATATTCATCATAATAAGTGAGACCAAAGGTTTACGATGACAATATTTTATATAATGCATTCTCTATAAATGTACAAACTATTGCGTGCATTTTTTTTTTTTTTTTTTAAACCCACCTACTAGCCCAACCTGCATCACAGTCAATCATCTCCTCATTCCCTTCACCTGTTACCAGTTACTGGAATTATACTACTAATTCTCTCTGCCATCACCTCTAAATTCCTCTGCTACCTCATGTCTCATTTCTCCATTTTAATCTTTAGATTGTAAGCTCATGGGCTAGCGAGAAAAAGTAATCTGTATAGAATACCTTCTCGCAGGCAGGACCCTCTTTACATTTTGTATTGGTCGGTTTATATTGCACGGTTTGGTTCCCAAGTGTAAAGCGCTGCGTAACATCTTGGCGCTTTACAAATGCCAGTAATAAATAAATAAAATGTGTTCATGTACAGCTCGATGTAGCTTAGTGATCTTCATTTAGGCAAGGAAGTACTATTGAGGGAAGGTCAATTGAATGACAGCAAAGTATTTTGGGAAAAATGTAATCAGACTATAAACACTAGAACCATTAACCCAGATACCTGTCTGAGTCCAATCTTTTTGCTGTCCCACATCTGCTTGAAATTCCAGAAGAAAGGCTGGTCACACTTCTGACAGGAGTCACTGTCCAACCATTCTGGTGTCTGAAAAAAAATAAAATTAAGAAAGCTCATGCAAATGCACTTCCTGTTATTAAAGGAACAATTGAAGGGACTGTTATTTGGCCTAAATAATTCCGTGCATTCTTTTGCATGCTCAAATTTTGTAAAAAGTTTTTGAAAGAATATTAAAAGGTAAATGCTTTGTAGCATTCTGCATCTTACCCTGCCCCCTCTGCCCAACCTCCTCCAATTCATTCTTGCTAATGTATATACATACAGCTTTTCTGTCCTTCCCTCCCAATATGTGCTGTCCAATAGTGCACTTGAACAAGTCATCAGGAACTAAAGTAAACCTTTTTGAGTCTTAGTTCAATTGATGGTTTTCATAAAGTGCAATTAGTACAACATGAACACAAGGTGAAACAAGGAACACAAGGTGAAACAAGGAACACAAGGTGAAACAAGGAACACAAGGTGAAACAAGGAACACAAGGTGAAACAAGGAACACAAGGTGAAACAAGGAACACAAGGTGAAACAAGGAACACAAGGTGAAACAAGGAACACAAGGTGAAACAAGGAACACAAGGTGAAACAAGGAACACAAGGTGAAACAAGGAACACAAGGTGAAACAAGGAACACAAGGTGAAACAAGGAACACAAGGTGAAACAAGGAACACAAGGTGAAACAAGGAACACAAGGTGAAACAAGGAACACAAGGTGAAACAAGGAACACAAAGTGAAACAAGGAACACAACACATTCAATTTAAAACAAGAAACACAGCATGAATGAATGAAACAAGAAACACAGCATGAATGAATGAAACCAGAAACACAGCATGAATGAATGAAACCAGAAACACAGCATGAATGAATGAAACCAGAAACACAGCATGAATGAATGAAACCAGAAACACAGCATGAATGAATGAAACCAGAAACACAGCATGAATGAATGAAACCAGAAACACAGCATGAATGAATGAAACCAGAAACACAGCATGAATGAATGAAACCAGAAACACAACATGAATACAACACAAATACAATTTAAAACAAGGAACACAACATGAATGAAACCAGAAACACAACATGAATGAAACAAGGAACACAACATGAATGAAACAAGGAACACAACATGAAAACAATGTAAAACAAGAAACACAACATGAATACAATCTGAAACAAAAATGAAATGCTGCTGTTTACCTCTTGCCTTTCTATATCCATGTTCCAGACTACAATCTTGCCATCGGCACTGCAGGAAATGAGCTGCCGTGAGTGGTGAGCATAAGAGATTGACTGGATTTTATCTCTGTGAAATAGATAAAAGAATTGTTTTGATCAAAATATTTTGAAATAGATAAATGAAGTAAAGGTGGTAGATACCTTTAAATTGTGAAACTGCAGTCTATTCAAGTTTTTGGGACACTGGGACCCTTTCTCTATGCCCAAGCACAAACTGAATACCACAAAACCAGATGGAAACAATTGGGAGATTCTGCAGTTCTAATGCAGTTCTAGTTTCCGGTTCACTGCAATTTAGTACTGTATTTATATCTCAACGCAGCATGCAAATGAATTAAAAGATTATCAGTAAATTGTATGGGAAGGGAGACATCTGGTGGAATTTTATCACACTGCAAAGATGTAGGGCCAGTATTATTTGTATTTATATATTTTCCACAGCGTTTTACGAGAATAGCACGAGGATATTTCATAATAAGTAATTGACATACTAATATTAATAGAGACAAGATGTAAAGAAGGGCTGGCTCAAATAAGCTTACAATCTATGGGGAAGACACACAAGAGAAAAAACAGCAAGTCAGAGTGGGAGGAGGGATTGATACATAAGATGCCTATGTCAAGATAAGCCAGTAAAATTGGAGTATTACACATCCTGGAATTAGGATTGCTTCAGCCCACTCAGAACTTTACAAATGAAACTACTCGCCACTTTTGACAATTGAAAAAAGATTTACGAACATTGGATCCCTTGGGGGTTTCCTGGCTGGGGCGTGAGGCGATTGTTAAAATGAACCTCCTCCCTACAGTTCTCTACCTATTTCAAGAATTACCTAACCCCTAAAATGATCTGATTTTAAAAGCACTGCAGTCGGCCATAGACACTTTTACTTGGAAGGGTAGGAAATCTAGGGTCCAGAGAACCACTATGTATGTTCCTAAAACCCATGGTGGGATGCAGTGTTAATTTTGTAGATTAACAATTTTAGTCAACTAAAAGTTTTGAGATTTAGTCGACTAAAACTAAAACAATTCAGATGACTAAAATATAACTAAAACGGCATATTAGTCAAAAGACTATGACTAAAACTAAATTTAAATTTGCCGCCAAAAGGAAGGGGCAAAAGAAACAGACCAGGACTTGGGAGAGAAACACCTAGAGGGGCTGGAAGGATGCAAAGAGACACAGAGGGGCTGAGGAAGGGGCAAACGAGACAGATAGAGGCTATAGCTAAACCCAGTTTAAGTCGTGTTGACTAAAATCTACTGGAGATATAGTTGGCTAAAACTAGACTAAAACTAAAACAATTAAAGTGACTACAATATGACAAACTAAAATGTTTTTTTAGTCAAAAGACTAGGACTAAAATAAAATTTAAGTATGCCACCAAAATGAACACTGGTGGGTTGGGCTTACCCAAATTTTTGCATTAGTATAATGCAGCACAACTCACTTACAAAGTAAATATGTAGAGCTGGAAATCTTATTTTTGAATGGGAATATCCCTTGTTCTACATATGGATCCCTACACAGCATCACCCATTTCCACCTCCAACATCTTCAAATATTACACACGCACTCTCCCTGTGGGACAAACTTAAAGTATAACTATAGGGTCAGGAACACAAACATGTGTTCCTGACCGTGTTAAAACCACCATCTAGCCCCCCTGGGCCCCTCATGCCTCCATAAATGTAGCAACATCTTACTGTATTCAAGCCAGAAGCTGTAGATCTGCATGCTGTTTACCTAAAAAAAAAAAACAAGTAGTCTGCTGACATTAGAAGTGGTAGCCTGATCCAATCACAGTGCTTCCCCATAGGATTGGCAAGGAGGCAGATCAGGGGCAGAGCCAGCATGATTTAAACACAGCCCTTGCCAATCAGCACCTCCTCATAGAGATGAATTGAATCAATGAATCTCTATGAGGAAAGTTCAGTGTCTCGATGCAGAGGGTGGAGACACTGAATGTTTGGATGCATTTTAGGCAGCCATGTCCCAGGAAGGATCTAACAGCCATCTGAGGAGTGACCAGTGAATTTATCACTAAGCTGTAATGTAAACACTGCATTTTCTCTGAAAAGACTGTGTTTACAGCAAAAAGCCTGAAGGTAATGATTCTACTCACCAGAACAAATCGAATAAGCTGTAGTTGTTCTGGTAACTATAGTGTCCCTTTAAAGACAAATATGACCTTTCCTCATACCAATTCTATGGAATAAACGGTTCTCCCCAAGGTTAAACCCACCACGCACATTTTCTAAGTTTGAGGAAATCGATATTAATAGAATGGCACACTTCAGGACCAAATAATTACATATACTGATATTCCTAACAATACAAGCTAAGTACAGCTGATTCCCTCCCCCCACTACATTCAGTTGCACAGTTTCATCTTAATACCAAGAGTCAGACAGGCGGGCACAGCCCCTCCCACTCCTTTTGAGATAGCTTGTGTGGCAACGTTCATACAAAAAGGAGAACTCAGGAGACACAACCCTAGCAACACACATCTCGTATCACATAGATCTTATTCTCATAATTTAATATATGTCTAAATCCACCAGAATAATTCAGTGATTGGTCCGAAAGTTGAGGAGCAATATCATCTCTAACCATTTGTGTAACCCAGAAAGAGCAAGCTTATAAAATGCTCCATAGATCGTATTTGACCCCTGTTAGATTCTTGAGAATTCATAAACTCCTCACTAACCAGTGCTGGGAATGTTGCAGGGGAACTGGCAATTTTCTATATTGCTGATGGTCGTGCCCTAAATTAAAACCATTCTGCACAGTCCATCATTTCCCAAATGCTGGGGAAACCACTCACAGACCCATGGTCGCTCTTACTGTCCAAACCACTAGACTCTTTAACGAGAGCTAAAAATAAGCTAACAGACGAAATTACACTCTCAACTCGAAGAGCAATAGAGGAACTTTGGGCAGTTAATTTAGAACCATCCCTCACTGCAGTTGTTCGCAAAACTAATGAAGCTCTTGACATGGCCAGATTGGCATCTCAATAACAAAAAGCTCCAAAAACATTACATAAAGTTTTGAAACCACGGTTGGACCGTACTAAACCTAGATTTAACATCGCTCACCTAATGCCGCCACATCCAATATGTTGTCCTGACAATTGAGAAATCGTCTTTTCATAAGAGTCAACTATGCCAACCTGCATCTTCCTTTATATCCCATTCCCTGTCTCTAAAGCGAAGCCCGGGCATACTCTCCCAATATCCTCATTCTCCAACTACAAAACCCTATCCTTTTAATTACCCCCCCTTTTTGTTTCTTTTTCATTTTACTTGTTTTATTTAGTTATCTTAACCTAATCTCTCTCACCTGGAGGTTATAACCATGTACAGTTGTCACCTAACATTGGAAAGGTGAAAGAACTTCGTATCAGCATCAGCCCCATCCTCAGATAAGACTGGGCTGAATCCCCTCAATAGCTTGTATCAAGCAGCTTACTAAACCCCCACATGCTCTGTTACCCCGTTATACGGTTATATGCAGGTTATAAAGTTTGCTTTATAAATGAGCTCAAGGAACTTACAACTCAACGCACAATGCTAGGCATTGACACCTACAGGTGGTGGTCATAACAACGATGCATACAGAATAATCTTGAAGGATCATGTGGTTGAAGTGCCATTTTGGATGTTAGGTCTTCCTTGATTAGCATGAAACATTAAAATAAATAAATGATTGCAGAAACACCTCTCTGGCTGTCACTCAGACAGCCAGGGAGGTTACCATTACAATTCCATTAGATCTACAGAGCCAACGGAAGTGGATGGCGTACTCTAGCTTTCTCAAGTCACAGTGAACGTCCATGTCCACAGAACTCATTGTATCTCTGTGTCCCCAAAATCAGTGAAAATCTGTGCTAGGGAAAAAGGGGAGGATCTGCAAAGGCTGCAGACAGAAGATCTCAGGTGATTTTAGGTATACCCCCAATAAAAAATGCAGAATTAAATGCAAACATGTTTTCATTGGGGGTAGATGTACTAATGATTTTATAATGTTTGTTTTTTGGCAGTGTGGTGTCCCTTAAACTGTAGAAATCCACAATGTCGAGCTTATGTTTTCCTTTAGTCAGTCAGTTTTTATTATTAAATGATGGAAAGATCACGGTGTTAGAATAAAACAACAGAGAATGAGTTCCTTAAAAAGGACGTTCCCTTAAAAGAAAGCCCAAATCATATAAACTATTGCAGTAACTTCTTGTTGCCATGTAGAAAATTCAGTTGTTCGCTTGCATAGAAGCCTCACTGTATGAGAAAGATACTGTCAGATTTGTTTCTAAGCAACCTTTATTACAGGACCACCCTGGGTGCAATACAGATTCCTAGGGGAAAAGTATTCAGATAAAGAGCAGAAGATAAGGTACAGGTGACACCTGTATTAAAAAAACAACGGCCTACTTTAATTAGTGACGCAAACTGTTGGACGCATTCTAGACAAACACGTGCGACTGGATTGCCACTTGGGCGTGCAGAGTGATTTAGGAATAAAGAAAAACAATAAATATGAAAGAATAAGCATTTAGCTTTCCAATGTGATTTCTGACAACACCACTGGCAGTATAGTTTTCTTCTAATATTCCTGCAAAGCACTGGGTTCTTCCAGGTTTAATTAGTCTTTTTACATGACCTAGATTTTCATGTAGGAAATTGGTGCAGTTGAAAGGACACTTCATCGCGTGTTGTCCCTCTTCCCCTTTAATGCAATATGGAGACTGACAAAGCAAGATAAATACGGGGGAAAAAAGTAAACAGGCTATGATTAAAGAGTCAGTTTAAGCACCATAAGTACATTGTCTAATTGCAAAGTGTACAGTGCTTAGAGCACCCCGAACCTACACTGATGTTTGAAAGTGGCTTTTTGCGGCAGTAATTTGTAAATAAAAAAATAAATAAAAAATTGCTCCTGCTATACGATAACTCACCAGGGCCTAATACAAAAGGGAAAGCTCGTTTCCTCCTCATTGGTTCACCCATGGTATTGCTGATATCCGTTTATTCAGCAGTACTTCTCATCCTGCCGTGTGGTGATAGGATCTGCTTATCCAATAATACTCTCCTGGACAGGGGAGTATAGGGTAAGATCATCCCCATAAGAATGACATACCTGTGACTGCCAGACCCACTAAAAAGTGACAAACTGTAATGTTTAAGTTTTTTTTTTTTCTCCATTTTTTTGTCAATATGTTTAACCCTTTATATAGCGATAAACTAAAGATAGGGTGAACAGGAAATAATATTCCATTCACATGTGTAGCCGCAACACAAAAAAATATTAGATTGTACTTGTGAGTCATTCCATCGTTAAATTAACAGGATGCTTGCTGAGGTGCTGGGCTTTTTCCAATTATGGACAATGTGTCACAATAGGTGCATGTGGGTCCACACACATTGATAATCCCAAATAATCCATACGAAAAGAGTGCACAGTTATTGATAAGTATGCATATCAAAAAGTCATGGTATCATGCTGTCACTGTAGCACTCATAGAAGCTAAAGGTAGTACAGCATATCACACCAAAACATTGTAGTACACTGAGATGACACAGATTTCCCAGCAAGAGAGAAAACAAAAAAATGTTCGGAAAATATCACTTTGCCGTACCACCTGCAACTGCCACACATGGGAGAGACCATCCAGAAGACTACCCTGAAAAAGAGTGAGAAAGCCATGGACGCGTTTCACACTTTCCTTGGTGCTCTCAACATGGCTGAGAAAGCACCAAGCAAGGTGTGAAACGCATCCAGGTGGTCTTCTGGGTGGTCTCTCCCATGTCCGGCAGTTGCAGGTGGTACGGCAAAGTGATACTTTCCAAACATTTTTTTTGTTTGTTTGTTTTTTTCTCTTTTGCTGGGAAATTTGTGTCATCTCAGTGTACTACAATGTTTAGGTGTGATATGCCTGTACTACCTTTAGCATCTATGAGGGCTGCAGTGACAGCATGATACTATGACTTTTTGATACGCATACTTATCAATAAATGTATAATTTTTCTGTGGATTATTTGGGATTATCTATGTGTGCAGACCCACATGCACCCTTTATATTGTACATTAAAAATATGATCCTTTTTGCCTAGACAATTATAACATTGATGACTGCATCAGGAGCATTACATCTACTTACTGGTGTCCTTGAAGCTCTAGAGCTGTTCCTTTGCGTCCACCAATATCCCACACGATAATGGAATGGTCAGAACTTCCGGAAAACAAAAGTCTCTGTACTGGGTCCCAACACAGTGCTGTCACCCCAGCTAGGAAAGAAGAGGCAATGGCGTATTATTAAGGTCACAGAAAACCCCCAATATATATATAAACAGACAGTATACCATACCATGGAATGAATATGAATATATATATATATACATACACAAAAAAACAATATGTGCTGGCACTCAATTATGTGAGGTGCCGGTATTCGAGGTATAACCCCACAACAAACCTCCTAATCTATATCATAAACAAAATATGAATACCGCACTCAAACAATGGCAATAAACCTGGATTGTTAAACCTGTGTTAGATTTCATAGTATTTATTGTGATGTTTTTAGAATAATTCATAAAGATAGTGGTATTTCATCAAAGTAACACATAATTCATCCTATATACACAAGCTATTTACATTTATCTACACACAGAATCCTCCTTTGTTTGATGAAAAGTTCAAAGTCTGTATATCTGTACACACTAATTGGTGATCCTAAGCGCAGAGAAGATAGAAAAACAAATGAGGAAAAAATCATGTGAAAAAGTGAAAAATGAAAAAAATGAAAAAAAATTCAATCAAGGAAAATATTGCAAAGAGGAAAAGAAAAAAAAGGGGAAAAATAAAAATCAAAGATAAAATAAAACAATGAAAAAATGCAAAATACTACAGTCCTGATCAATTGCAGTCCAGTATATAGTGCACTATACATACCCCACTATCTGTGGGTTGATCTCACCAACGTAGTATATTTCTTTATGCTGTGTCATGTAGGAAGATCCTGCAGTCTGTGAGAGATGGTGTGATGGAGGGGATGAAAGTAGTTCCTGATGATTGTAGAGATGATCACCACACTGTATCAGCAGGTAGCTGGTCAATCTTTGTGTAGTAAGTGAAGTCAATCCTAAGGCTCTCCTATGATTGGGCTGCGCGCTCGGGACATGCGTGTCCCTTCGATGGCCCCAGTTTACTCCGTGCTACCTGCTGATACAGTGTGGTGATCATCTCTACAATCATCAGGAACTACTTTCATCCCCTCCCATCACACCATCTCTCACAGACTGCAGGATCTTCCTACATGACACAGCATAAAGAAATATAATACATTGGTGAGATCAACCCACAGATAGTGGGGTATATATAGTACACTATATACTGGACTGCAATTGATCAGGACTGTAGTATTTTGCATTTTTTTCATTGTTTTATTTTATCTTTGATTTTTATTTTTCCCTTTTTTCCTCTTTTTTTCTTTTCCTCTTTGCAATATTTTCCTTGATTGGATGTTTTTTCATTTTTTCAATTTTTTCACTTTTTCACATGATTTTTTCCTCATTTGTTTTTCTATCTTCTCTGCGCTTAGGATCACCAATTAGTGTGTACAGATATACAGACTTTGAACTTTTCATCAAACAAAGGAGGATTCTGTGTGTAGATAAATGTAAATAGCTTGTGTATATAGGATGAATTATATGTTACTTTGATGAAATACCACTATCTTTATGAATTATTCTAAAAACATCACAATAAATACTATGAAATCTAACACAGGTTTAACAATCAGGTTTATTGCCATTGTTTGAGTGCGGTATTCATATTTTGTTTAATATATATATATATATATATATATATATATATATATATATATATATATATATATATATATATATATATATATATATATATATATATATATATATATACACACACACACACACACACATATCATATTTTTAATAAATAAATAAATAAATATACACACACAGAATATATTCCGCAGACGTCCGGGTTATTTTGGAAAGGACTATAAAAAGAGTGACAATCTGCAGACCCATTTTTCCATAATAACAATAATACTGGATTTAAATATAGACTAGACGTTCAAGGACAATGCAGTGGAAATGCAGGCATAGCATAAATGCCAAGAATACAGCAAACAAGGCATACATTGATACCTGGTACTAAAAGGGATTAAAAGCATTACTGAAACATAAAAAAATTGATAAATAAAAAGTTTTTAATAAAACATTGTTTTTGGTCTGTCCCCAGTTAAATAAAACTATTAGGAAATAAAGGGAAACTTAGCTGTGTTCAAGATCAAAGGCCCAGTTATCCTAAGTCCTGACAGGGAAAAGATTTAGGAAGGGCAAGCTGAGCTACTTGGCCGGCACAGGGGGGGTCTGGGTCTCCCTTGGCTGCCTGTCACTAGCATGCTGATGACAGAGGCCAACAATGCACCGAATTTATATTAATCAGCCAAGAACTCTTTCCAAGTTGGCTACTGACGCCCGAATGACACTGCTGGAGGTATCTCTGTATGTGCAGAGTTTTTCCAACATTTTTTGCTGCACATACAGACTCCAAGCACCATGACCACTGCACCATGACCACTTCAAGTTGTTGCTTGGAGTAACCCTTTAATCACTGGGGAATCATTACTGTGAACCAATCCTGCTTCAAATGGCAATACTAAGAAAATTGTGAGATGAAGTAAGATTAACTCCGCTGTCTGTGGCAAGATTTTCTTTCTTGGAACTTACAAGTATGTGCATTTGATCAAATAGAGCTTCTTAAACTCTGGGTCAAGACACAATGATCTTTATACTAGAAAAATAGCATTCTATTCATTATGCTAGAGGAAAATGTCCACTAGGAGTTTCTTAATGTAGCAGCATTGTCTTCACCAATGTAACAGAGAACCCTCTGACATTGGGAAGAATCTAAACAAGGTGTTTTGCAGAGTTTATTTTTGCATTATAATCAATGAATGCATTGCAAAGCTAAGGTACTAACATGAGTTGCTACCAATTAAAGGGATCTGCATGCAGTACATTACATCGGAATCACTACAATATAATGTGTTTTTATCCATGCAAAAAGGCACTGAAATAGTCTATGGCAGCAGAGATGTGTATATATTCCAAAACATTAGCAGCTCATCAAAACCAGCCTTTCAGATTTTATAGGACTACAATTCCCATTATTCTCAGTTCCTAGACTATGCACTAATGAGGAGTTAGAGACCATAGCAGACAATTTAGATGCTTTACAAGAACATATCTTCATTAATCAGAGGTAGTTTGTATTTTGCGACCCAGCACTGCAAGATCAGTCATTTCTTTTGTATCCCATAAACACAAACTTGTATTGACAGAACTTATTTTAATGTAAAAAGCATGTCTATGTGCTGAGAAATACTCTACAAGAATGCAACAAACCAGAACATGAGTTTGGGTTAAATGATAGTCTAGTGGTAAATGCCATGTGAACTCACCTGTATGCCCCTTAAACGTAGTGATGAGGCTACAGTTGTCTTGTTCAAGTTTAAGGATTGTAACTTGTCCCGAGTGATCACCAACAAATACATGTCTGGTCTCCACGTCAAATCTATCAGGGTAACGTCAAGGGTAAGAACAAACTGATGCCGATCATAGGCTAACCTACTAACCAAGCAACTGGTCACTTGATAGGAGCTTTCCAGTGACTAGAAAATGAGGCTTACCTGTATATCTTAAATAAATGAGGCTTATCTGTAAATATTAAAGAACATTAACCCCTTAAGGACACATTACATGTGTGACATGTCATGATTCCCTTTTATTCCAGAAGTTTGGTCCTTAAGGGGTTAAAGAAATCTCCATGGAAACCGACAGAATCTTTTACATGTATCACTTAGCCTGGAAATGCTGCAATTTTACGTTTATAGGTGCATCTTACTACAACTCTGCGGTTATATAGAAAAGATACTGCAGACACGAAGCACAGGCCGACGTTCGATAGCTACCCAGGCGCTCCCCACTCTCCGAGCAGTGCCACGTGAAGAGCTTGTCCTGACCAGTGCTCAGAACCCACTCCATTTCCAAGATGAATAATACCATTGTGACTCTTCCCTGGTGAGCTGCAAGGAGAGAGACGGGGTTTAATCAATGCACAGATTGCCTGCTCTGCACAGGGTTATAAAGGAAAGGCTGAGTCCAAGGTTACATCTCTCCCCACTAATAAACCACATATAGGACATCAAAAACAAGCTGTGCAAAAAGATGTTTTAAAAAAATAAATAAAAATAAATTGTTTTTTCTTTATCCGTTTTTACAACAAACCTGGAACCAATGTTTATCTGGATAAATAGCAAGCCTGATGTTTTACATTAGACAGTTTTGAACAATGTTTCCTGTGATTCGCAGACAGCTGTGGGTCAGAAATATCTGGATGACTAAGGCTGGAAAATGCTTTAAAGGGAAACTGTCACTTACCAGGAGTATAAATGATGTTTACATATATGTAACTTGGTGCCCCAGCTTAGCTCCCTGTCCGTCATTGTTATAAGCTCAGCCCTTTGCACATGGCAGTCAGTATAGAGAAAGCATACAGATAAGAGGAGATATTAAACAATACGAGTTACGAACAAAAAGATTTGTGCTATATTTCCAATTTTGCTTTTCCGATTTGCTCCAAACATATTTATTGCTGAGCATCTTCCATCACTTTATTTCCTGTTTCCCAATGTCAAAACAACAACAACAAATGGAGGTGCAAGAGTTATTTTTCTTCCAACAAATCTGTCAGATTGGCAGAATTTCTTTTACACAAATCCCTATTTAGTAGATATACCTCCAGTGAAAACATGCCTGTGTTTAATTATTTATTTTTATGCATTTTTTTCACTGTGAAGGTTTAAAAAACGCTTACAAAAGCTGCATAACACTTGTCTGAAAAGTTTTGCATGCCCTCCCATTCTAACCAAGCCTAGATTTTCTGTGGCAGTCAATCACAGAATGCCCAATGCAGTAACAGAAGAAATCTTTGCAAGGCAGGTGGTCTGGGAAGTTGCTGCCTCTTGAGTTTAGCACCACTGAGCTAAACAACCAGGAAGTAACTCAACTGAGTAACAATTAATAGACTTTGAACTGACTGCATTGTCTGCCCCTGTAACACACAGCACTGAGGATTTTGTACTCTCAAAATCAAAGGTAATCTGGCAATTAAATAATTCAGATCATATTCATTATCCTGAACCTCCCCAACTGGTTTTAATATGTGATCATCATTCAAGGTCGTGAAAAACAAGTTCACTTGCCAAAACCAACAGGTTACTTCAGTTTTACTTAAAGTCATTTTTAGCAGTTGACATCACATATATAGAAGAGACTTTGCAGAGACATATTTTTTCCTGTGTAACAATTAAGTTTGTTATACTTTATTTCATTGCCAATATTTTTATGAATGTCAGTTAGTTACAGCTAACCAAACAAGTGAATTGTCTGTTCAACGTGTAATAAAGATTATATGTCGGTCTAGATGAAAATTTTGCTGTGCAATTTTTGACACCTGTTCTAAAGAAGGATATTATGGCACTAGAAAAAGTACAGAGGCGGAATACAAAATTAATAAAAGGAATGGAACATATCAGCTACGAAGAAAGGTTAACAAATGTAAACCTCTTTAGTTTAGAAAAACTTTGCCTCAGAGGGGATATGATAACATTATACAAATATATGCAGGGCCAATACAAACCATTGTGTGGAAATCTATTCACAAATCGGACTTTACATAGGACAAGAGGTCATGCGTTTAGACTGGTAGAAAAAAAAGATTTCATCTAAGGCAAAGAAAAGGTTTTGGTTTTTTTTTACACTAAGAGCAATGAGGATATGGAATTCTCTGCCTGAATAGGTGGTTTTATCAGAGTCCATACAGATGTTCAAACAGCACCTATGTGCATACTTGCAAAAACAGAATATTCAAGGATATAATCTTTCAATGTAGGGTAATGGCTTCTTGATCCAAGGATTAATCTGACTGCCATTCTGGGGTCAAGAAGGAATTTGTTTCCTAGTTTGTTGCAAAATTGGAAGTGCTTCAAACTGGGTTTTATTTTGTCTTCTTTTGGATCAACAGCAAAAAACAAATGTGAGAAAGGCTGAACGTGATGTAACTATGTAACTATGTTTAGCAGTAAGACGGATCCGGCAACATTTCATTTAAACTAGGTCTTTGTTCAAATTCCTTCAGGTCGAAGACTACGGCCTGAAATGCTGATCCACATTTACATGGGAATTTAGCGTGGTGGACTAAAAGGGAATTGAAACAGAAAACTTTTATGTTGAAAAAAAAGTGTATGAAAATACAGTCTGTAGGGTCACGGAATATATATGGTATATACTGAAAATTCATAATTAGCGGGGGGGGAAAAAAAAAAAAGCGATCCGACAAAGTTGACATAAAAATGTTGATGAGACTTTGTTCAATCCTTTCCCCGCACCGTTTTTTTTTTCCTCTATGTTCTCTCTATGCTGACTGCCAGTAATTATTTTTTCATACCTGACAAATACCTATTTTGCAATATAGAGAATAGGTAAGGAATGTGTTTTTTAAATTTTTTTTAACAAAAAAAAAATCCCAGACATTTTTGGACAGAAGAAGCAGTTGCTGTGGCCGCTATGGAACAGGTGTGCACTTCCTTTGCAGGAGGACATCTAATGTCTTGAAATTTTCCTTTCGAGAAACTCTAATGCGCATTAGGTTTCCCCATCGGCATGACGTCACGAAAGGAGGAGGCCAAGCCAGCGCCAAAGAAACCTCTGGGCTAGAAATACGTAAGTGGAAAACAAAGGTTTTTCTAAAGATCTAAAGTATTAGGGACAGGGACACTTTAGCGTTAGGAACACCGTTTTGTATTCATAACACTATAGTGTTCCTTTAACCCCTTAAGGACCAAACTTCTGGAATAAAAGGGAATCATGACATGTCACACATGTCATGTGTCCTTAAGGGGTTAAACAGTCAGTTCCTTTCACCATCTGTAAACCACACAGTCTTGTAAACTAGCCAAAGTAGATTGGGGTACATTACTACATTTAAAAAGAGAATATTTGCATCTTACCCAGATAGGTCTTTCCTGGATTCATTTTATTGTAATCTTCTGATAAAATAAATTCCTGAAAATAGAAATGCACTGTATTAATTTCTAAATGCAATATCATTACCTACTTATCTCCATTATGTATTGAGATAACAATTATGTGCCTACACCTACCTACTGTCCAAGAACCTCTGTAAGAAATGTTTTTGGAACAATAATTCTCGCACATAACTAGCCATTGAGAAGCCTCAGAAGCTCTGCCCCATGCACCTGAGAAGAAGGTGCGCGGTAGTGTGAGGCTCATGTTAGCCAACGGAAGCAGGAAGCAAACCTCCCTGGATTTTTGATTGACAGCCAGGGGATTGTTTCTCAGAAATCGGCACTATTAGAAAGTGCATTTTTAAGGGGATACTTTTCACTAAAGAGCTTTATGGGTGTAGAGTGATCCTTTAAAGATAATCAGGCATGTGCTCGAAAAATTGTTATAATCTGATGAGATGTTTAATACTGCTTACCTCAGTCAGTGCATAAATTATACTTATTACTCATTACAATTAAACAAATGTCAAATGGACTCATGACTGCCTACACATTCAAATCAATTTATACCCCAATTTCAAGGATTTACACAAATCAGAGCACTTCTATGAAGGTTTCCTAAAAATACACAATCTAAAAAAGCATATTATGCATGCTCATTGGGTTTTTAAAAAAAACATTGTTACAGATAAACTTTAAATACCATAACCACTATAGTTCATTGTAAAGGTTAAGGAACAAGCAGCCTTTGTCAAAAATGTTACAAGGAGTTTAACAAAAGCTGTATGTTTCTCCAGCGCCCCACGCCTAAACTCTCTGCTTCGGCCAAGAGGATGAGGTAGTTCTACTGCTGTACATACAGGACTACTGAAGCTTACATAAATATTGTGGAGATTTTGTTGAGATAACCTTTACGTTATGTTATTATTATTGCCATTTATATAGCGCCAACAGATTCTTTACAATATTATAAGAGGGGGATTTAGCTATAAATAGGACAAACAAGAAAACTTACTGATAGGTTGAAGAGTACCCAGTTTAAACGAGCTTACAGTCTATAGGAGGTGGGGTGTAAAACACAATAGGACAGGAAATAGCAATCAAAATAGGTTGGAGTGATGCAGAGCTAGAGGAGAGAGAGAGTGCTTCCCTTTAGGAGAGAGCAAGAGACAGGTATGTGAGGTAGAGGTTACTCTGGGCGGCAATAAGCTTTCCTAAAGAGATGGGTTTTAAGGCACTTCTTAAACAATTGGCGATTAGGGGAGAGAGTCTGATGGCGGTAGGCAGGTTATTCCATAGGAAGGGAGCCGCCCGTGGGAAGTCCTGCAAGCGTGAGTTGGCCATACGGGTGCGAGTAGCGGACAGGAGAAGGGGCAGAGTGGAGAGACAGAGAAGGGGCGTACCTATAGTTCTGTGAAGAGATATAAGAAGGGCTATAATTAGTCAAGGCTTTATAGGTATGGGTTAGCACTTTGAATTGACTCCTATAGGATACAAGAAGCCAATGTAAGGACTGACCGAGGGGTGAGGTGTAACAGGACCGACTAGAGAGGAAAAGAAGTCTGGCGGTTGCATTCATTACAGACTGTAGAGTGGCAATACGGTTTTTGGGAAGACCAATTAGTAGAGGGTTACAATAATCCATGTGGGAAATTACTAGAGCCTGGACAAGCTCCTTAGTAGCTTGCGTAAGAAAGGGGCAGATGTGGGCTATGTTTTTAAGATGGAATCTACAGGATTTAGTAACATGCTGGATGTAAGGCTCAAAGAGGAGGCCAGAGTCAAATATGACACAAAGACAGCGAACTTCCAAGGATGAGCGAAAGAGGAGGATCAGTATTAGGAGGAGAAAAGACAAGGAGTTCAGTTTTAGAGGGATTTAGTTTTAGAAAGCGGGAGGACATCCAGTCAGAGATGGAGGAAAGGCAAGCAGAGACACGTTGCAGGACGGCAGGGGAGAGGTATAACTGGGTGTCATCAGCGTACAGGTGGTAGTGGAATCCAAATGAGGCAATAAGTTTGCCAAGAGAGGCAGTATAAAGAGAAAATAGAAGGGGACCAAGGACAGAGCCTTGGGGGACTCCAACCGAGACAGGGCCAAGGGAGGAGGTATCATTAGAAAAGGAGACACTGAATGAGCATTGGGAGAGATAAGAGGAAAACCACGAGAGGACAAAGTTACAGAGACCGGGTGATTGAAGAATTTAAAGGAGAGCATTATCAACGGTGTCAAAGGCAGCAGAGAGGTCAAGAAAAATTAGTATGGAGTAGTGGCCTTTGGATTTAGCTGCAATTAGGTCGTTAGTAACTTTAATAAGAGCAGTCTCAGTACAGTGGAGGGGGCGGAAGCCAGATTGAAGAGGGTCAAGGAGAGAGTTGGAATTAAGGAAGTGAGACATATGGGTAAAGACAAGTCTTTCCAGAAGCTTTAAGGGAAAAAGTGAGCAGGGAAATGGGATGATAGTTAGAGGGGGTGGATGGGTCGAGAGAAGTTTTTTTCAGGATACGTATTACAGTAGCATGTTTAAGGTCAGCAGGGACAATGCCAGAAGAGAGAGAGCAGTTGAAGATGTGTGTGTAGTGGTACTTACCCTTTCCAGGGGCCGGCCGAGGTCCTCTGTTTGAGCCGCACGCGGTCCTGCTGCTGCACGAGCCGCGCACGGCTCGTCCGAAAGCAGGAACAGGAAGGCGGGCAGTGACCGCGAGAAGCGGTCACGTGTCCCGCCTGACTCTAAGAGCGCGCCGCGGGTCTCGTGCGCACTCTTAAAGGGACAGTGGGAGCCGAAATTGGAAAAGGCCTCCCATGCCACACTCCCCATACACTTACCTTTTGGGGGCGTGGAGATGACAGAGACCAATCAAAATAGATGTTTAGTTATTTATAATCACCTTTTTCCCTTGGTTCCTTGCCCTATCGTGGTTTCGGTTTCAGTTCCCTTTAGCGCTTGTTGTGTTCAGTTGTGTTCCTTCGTACTTGACCTTGGCTTTGTTTCTGACTGCGTTTTCTCTTTATCCTTATCTGTTTTGTTTGCCGGCTTGCTGTTTACGGTGTACCAGACCCGGCTAGCTCTAGTTTACGCTGTCTCTTTGTGCCTCGGATTGTTCCTGACTCTGTACTTCTCCTATATACGTCGAGTCCAGCCACTCTAAGGTCCGGTAGACGTATCTCCCCTCTGTGTTGTCTTCTGTTTAGCTGAATCCTGCGTGTTGGGGTAGATTTTCATTACATTACGCTAGGGCCATGGACCCCGCAGATTTAGCTCAGCAAATGGCATCCCATGAGGCTAGATTTGGAGAGCAGGATCACCGTATGGATCAGATAGCCCAGGCTCTCCAGACGCTCTTATCTAGAACTATTCCAGCAACCACACCTAACCCTCCTACACCTCTTCTTCCTGAAGTATCTACTTTGCCTAATATTTCGGCCCATTTAACACCTCCTCCTAGGTATGGAGGGGACTCTAAGACATGCAGAGGTTTCATTAATCAAATAGAATTCCATTTTGAGATGTATCCACGTTCATTTCCCACAGAAATGTCTAAGGTGGGATTCATTATGCACCAACTTACCGATAAAGCTCTTGAGTGGGCAAACCCTATTTTGGAGGCTAATGGACCTATGGTGCATGATTTCAACAGTTTTCTTACGGCTTTTCGTAGAACTTTTGACACAACGAAAAGGTCAAAAAATGCCGCAAGAGCATTAATGAGAATTAAACAGGGTTCTAGGTCTGTGGCCGACTATGCTATTCAGTTTCATACCCTTGCTTCACAGGTAGATTGGACCAATAATGGGTTAACTACTGCGTTCATGGAAGGCTTATCTGACAATATATTGGATGAGGTAGCAGCTAAGGAGCTTCCTATTGCATTAGAGGACCTTATTGACTACCTCATTGATATAGATAGTAGGATTTGTGACAGGCTCTATACTAAGAACAGGAATAGACGTTTTCTTACACCTATTAACCCACAGTTGATAAACCTGAGAGTGTTAAAGTATCTGAGGAAGAACCCATGCAATTAGGGGTTGCCACACTCTCTGATACTGAAAAGTTACATAGGAGAAGGGACGGACTCTGCCTATACTGTGGTAGGAGAGACCATATGGTAAAGGAATGTCCTTTGCTTCCGGAAAACTCTTGCACCTAAGACCTTATAGAGGACTGGCCTTGGGTGTGATATCTAAGTCTCTTAAATTGCCTCCTAACCGTTTGCTTCTTCCTGTTTCTTTACATATGGGAGAGAGTTGTATAGCTAAGCACATATACGCTCTGGTTGACTCCGGGGCAGCTGAAAATGTAATAGACTCTGGTTTTGTTAAGAAAAACAACATTCCCATCAGAGAGAAGGAGACACCCTTGGCCGTTGAGTTCTCCAGTTGTTACTCATGAAACTGTACCGTTACACATGTATACAGGGGTTTTACACTTTGAAACCATTCGGTTCCAGGTCATAACCTCTCCCTCTTCTCACGTCGTGTTAGGGTACCCATGGTTACGTGGCCCCAATCCCATTTTTGACTGGGAGTCAGGGCAAATATCATGGAGCGAAGCCTGCCACGAATCTTGTACTATTGAAGTCACCCCTTTGAATTCTATTAATGTTCCTACTACTCCTCCTTTGTCTACGGTTATACCCCCTCAGTACTTATTTCTCAAGACTGTCTTCGATAAAAGGGAGGCTGACAAATTACCGCCTCACAGACCCGACGATTGTGCTATCGATTTATTGCCTGGCACTATACCTCCAAAGGGCAGGGTGTACCCTTTATCTGTTCAAGAAAACCGTGTCATGGAAGAGTATATTAAGGAATCACTAGAAAAGGGGTTTATTAGGAGATCCTCTTCTCCGGCTGGAGCGGGGTTCTTTTTTGTATCAAAGAAAGAAGGTGATTTAAGACAGTGTATCGATTATAGAGGTCTAAAAAAAATCCCTATAAAAAATGCATATCCTATACCTTTAATCACGGAATTGTTCGACAGGCTCAAACATGTGACTGTATTTACTAAATTGGATCTTAGAGGTGCATACAATTTAATACGTATTAAGAAAGACCAAGAATGGAAGACGGCATTCAACACTAGATCTGACCATTACGAGTAATGCCCCAGTAGTATTTCAAGAATTTATTAATGACGTCTTAAGAGACTTTATTCACACATTTGTAATTGTGTACTTGGATGACATATTAATATATTCTACAGATTTACACACTCATCACAGACATGTTACTACAGTTCTGAAGACCCTTCTTGCTAATGGTCTTTATTGTAAACTGGGAAAATGTCTATTCGACCAATCCGAAGTTCAGTTTTTGGGATATTTGATTTCCGCTAAAAGTTTTCGTATGGATCCCCAGAAGCTTTCTGCTGTCATAGAATCGCCTTTACCACAAGGTTTGAAAGCCATTCGGCGTTTTCTTGGTTTCTCTAATTATTATAGACGTTTCATTAAAGGTTTTTCCTCTATTGTAGCACCTATCACCCGTATGACAAAAAAGGATGGCAATGCTCGTGTCTGGTCTCCCGAGGCACTTCAGGCTTTCGAATTTCTTAAAACTACGTTCGCCTCTGCACCTATTTTACAGCATCCTGTCCCCTCATTGCCCTATATTCTTGAAGTTGATGCTTCCGATATCGGGGTAGGTGCGGTCTTATCCCAAAGAGAGTCACCTGAAAAACCATTGCATCCTTGTGGCTTCTTTTCCAAACGGATGTCCAAAGCAGAGAAGAATTATGATGTGGGTAATCGCGAACTCCTTGCTATTATTTTAGCACTTAAAGAACGGAGACATTTGTTAGAAGGAACTAAGGATTCTATCCTCATATTTACGGATCACAAGAAGTGAGGCTAAAAGATTGTCTTCTAGGCAGGCTAGGTGATCACGTTTTTTGTCTCATTTCAATTATATTATCACCTATAGGCCAGGTGATCGCAATACTTAAGCAGACGCTCTGTCCAGACAGTTCGAAACTGCAGACAAACCGGAAATTCATGTTACTCCCGTCATCCCCCCACACAGGATAATAGCTACCACTATTTTGTCTATTTCCTCATCCCTCTTGCAGACCATACAAGCGAAACAAAGCATGGCTCCTAGCGAGAGGCCTACTGATAAACTATTCGTTGATGTTCCCGAGAGAAGGGATATTCTGTTGTTGTATCATGACACTAAGACTGCTGGACATCCTGGTATTTCCAAAACGGTGTCAGCTGTTTCTCGGTATTTCTGGTGGGATTTCTTACGCAGGGATGTCAACGACTATATAGGTGCTTGTACTACTTGTGCCTGTATGAAATCTTCTCGCAGAGTTCATTGTGGGCTGTTGCATCCGTTACCCGTTCCTGAGAGACCTTGGTCTAAACCTGTCCATGGATTTTATTGTTGAACTACCCCCTTCGAATGGTAACACAGTTATCCTAATGATAGTAGATCGGTTTTCCAAGATGGCCCATTTTGTGTCTCTTAGCAAGCTGCCCACGTCTAGGGAACTGGCACTCATATTTGCTAGAGAGGTGTTTAGGTTGCATGGCATTCCCGTATCTATTGTGTCCGATAGGGGTAGCCAATTTATTTCCAGGTTCTGGAAAGCCTTTTGTTCGGAAATGGGTATTACTCTCATTTTCTTCCGCATACCACCCCCAGTCTAATGGAGCTGCTGAATGTGCCAATCAACCTCTGGAGCAGTACCTTCGTTGTTTCGTATCCCACCATCAGAACAATTGGTCTGACCTTCTTCCTTGGGCTGAATTTGCTCGGAATAACGCTACTCATGATTCTTCCGGCAAAAGTCCTTTTTATGTTGTCTATGGCCAGCATCCCGTTGTTCTTCAGGCTGCTTTCTCCTTACAGGGCATGCCAGTTCTGGATGAGCATTTGGCTGGTTTACGTAACACTTGGGAGCAGGTTCAGCGTTCTTTGGTGGATTCCGCTGCTCGCCAGAAGGTGCAGGCTGACAAGCATCGCAGGGCGGCTCCTTCTTATGTCGTGGGGGACAGGGTTTTGCTTTCCGCGCGGAATATTCGCCTCCGGGTGCCTTCTATGAAATTGGCTCCCCGCTTTATTGGTCCTTATCGTATCTTGCATAAGGTTAATCCTGTTTCGTATGCCTTAGGTCTTCCTAAGAATCTGCGTATTCCTAATGTCTTTCACACCTCATTGTTGAAACCTTACGTACGCAACCGCTATACCCGGCATACTCCTCCTCCCCCTCCTGTCTCTGTGGAGGGTCATGAGGAGTTTAAAGTTTCTGCTGTTCTTGACTCTCGTTTCCTTAGAGGTCGACTTCAGTACCTGGTGCATTGGAAGGGCTATGGGCCTGAGGAACACAGTTGGATTTCCGCTGACGCTGTTCACGCTCCTCGCCTTGTGCGTTCTTTCCATTCTCTTTTTCCTGCCAGGCCTGGCCCTCCCCGCCCAGAGGGCGTCTCCTCAGGGGGGGACAGGGGGGGGGGGGTACTGTAGCGGTACTTACCCTTTCCAGGGGCCGGCCGGGGACCTCTGTTCGAGCCGCACGCGGTCCTGCTGCTGCACGAGCCGCACGCGGCTCATCCGAAGGCAGGAACAGGAAGGCGGGCAGTGACGGCGAGAAGCTGTCACGTGTCCCGCCTGACTCTAAGAGCGCGCCGCGGGTCTCGGGCGCGCTCTTAAAGGGACAGTGGGAGCCTAAATTGGAAAAGACCTCCTATTGGTCCCTGTCATGCCACACTCCCCATACACTTACCTTTTGGGGGCGTGGAGATGACAGGGACCAATCAAAATAGATGTTTAGTTATTTATACTCACCTTTTTTCCTTGGTTCCTTGCCCTATCGTGGTTTCTGTTTCAGTTCCCTTTAGCGCTTGTTGTGTTCAGTTGTGTTCCTTCGTACTTGACCTTGGCTTTGTTTCTGACTACGTTTTCTCTTTATCCTTATCTGTTTTGTTTGCCGGCTTGCTGTTTACTGTGTACCAGACACCGGCTAGTCCTAGTTTACGCTGTCTCTTTGTGCCCTTGACCTCGGATTGTTACTGACTCTGTACTTCTCCTATATACGTCGAGTCCGGCCACTCTAAGGTCCGGTAGAGGTATCTGCCCTCTGTGTTGTCTTCTGTTTAGCTGAATCCTGCGTGTTGGGGTATATTTTCATTACATTAAGGAAGGCACAAGACAAGGAGAGAGTTATCTGATAAGGTGAGACGGGACAGGATCAAGCGGGCAAGTGGTGGGGCGAGAGTAAAGGAAAAGAGCAGCACACTGGTGAGACCTCACTTGGAGTATTGTACACAGTACTGGAGACCGTATCTTGTTCAGTAGCAGGGGAGAAAGTCTAAAGGGTAGGAAATGCATGATCTACGTGTGGTTGAGAAAGAGAATTGTTACATTGTTATTACTGTACCTAAACTATTTATGTATCTCTTAAAGTTATTTAAGTAAAAAAAAAAAAACAGCCATGCCTACCAAGGCAGTGTCAGCACAAGTGTATGGGTGTGTGTACTGGGAAGACTTTTGTTTTCACTAAACTTCTTGAAAATGATTAGACAAAATAAAAAAAAATAAAAAATTGATTACGGTACTTGGACTTCCCCTCATTACAAAGATACCCAAAATTGAGACTCCTTTTAAACATTAAGACTGGCAAAGCATCATGGGAGTTGTTCTGTAACATCCAGATACTGGATACCCCAGCTTTAACCCCTTAAGGACACATGACACGTGTGACATGTCATGATTCCCTTTTATTCCAGAAGTTTGGTCTTAAAGGGGTTAAAATACTTGCTTTTTTAACCATGCTCGACTTATTTCTTCCTTTGTTTTTTTTTTTTTTATTTACTCACGTCTGACTTTACAGTCAGTCACAATGTTAGAAAATGTTAGTGAATGATGGTGCTTCATTCGCCACATCCTTTGAGACCATAGGCCATGGTTTAGCACTTGTTTCAGATGAGTCTTAGCAGCTCTGATCCTACACTAAGCTCCCAGGAGCAGATTACATAAACATAGCTACATATAAAGCATTTGCCTGAGGCCACCATAACATGTTTACAAGGGAGAACCGTAGAAATCACACAGAGAAAATCTGAGGAGGGAAACATGGCAGAGGTTGTTTACAGGAGAGAACGTACAACTGGTAAAAACCACCTTAATGCTCACAATCCTCTGCCTTCTTTAGGATGCTTTCCCCGTGGAACAATATTTTAGGCAGCTGCTAGGATATGACAGTTCTCTATCTATACCATGCTCAAATAAAACAGAATTGTGTGGAGGAGGGGAGGGATTATCAATTGTCTTCTTAAAGGACCTGAACCATTTAATGCCATTCCGTTACATGCCCATCTCCCTTTTCTAGGTACGTTGCATGCGTAAAGAGAGTGTGCCATGTGTGTACAGACAAACCCTAAAGCATGAACAAAATGTCCTGCGCCCCCCCCAGTTTTGGTGTATGGGTACATTTCTATGAGTCTGGGCTAGTATGTTATGGGCATGAAGAAAACTAAAATTATGACTATGTATCTCTGTATAAACCTGGGTTATTCATAGAGTAAAATAATATTTTCCCCTAATTATAAATTAGTATTTTTAAGTAAAGATCACATGGGTGCACAGCATGTCCATGCTATTACAAAAGCAATTAATTGCATATAGTTGCAGCTATAATACCATTGCCCACCCCTCCCCCAAAAAACATTAAACAGGGAAACGAAAGCATTAACTTGGCTATAAATCTATAATTTTTAATGTGTGCCTACAGGGCACAGTATGGAACAACATAACCGTTTTCCTTGGTTGTCCTTCCATGCTAATAGGCAGTTTTAACAATTTTTTTTCTGAGTCAAATATAACCAGAGCCATGCACTGCATTACAGTCAGGTCCCCATGATGACTCTACCGCCATTTCATTCTGGTCTCATACCACCTGGCATTTGAATATATGATGGAAATTGTCAGTAAAGGAACACTAAGCTTTTTATAAAAAGCATTCATTTGGTCAGGAGGTCATCAGTACAGAAGTGTCAAAACTGCGTCAACCAATTGTTTCGCCACTGGACTAGAGGCAAGGTATGCCTTTATTTTACTGGTATAATTTGATAGGGAGAGTGGGCCAAGATAGGGGCAGCACTACCGCTAGGCAAACCAGGCAGCCAGTGGCGGAACTACTGGGATTTTTTAGGTCACGAGTCCGAACAAGCCACTTTGTTCCACCTGTCAGAGAGGCCCATGAGCTGGCTGGACACCTTAGCCCCCCCAGGAGATGGCCGGAAGTTCACAAAGGCAGAGAAAGCGCCTGCTTACCATAACGACAGGTGCCTACTCTCCAGAAATACAGTGTGTCTGGGAAAGGGGTGAGCATGGGCTGCAAAGGAGCATTCACACGCCTTCCTCACTCGTGCGCACTCTTTGGTGATGCCGGGAGCCAGAATGAGACATCATTTCAGCCCCGGCATCACTAAACAAAATGTGAGGGAGCCTTGAGAAAGAACAAGAAGATTAAGCATTCCTACACTAGACCCCAGGGGGAGAACCCACACCCACTCTCTCAAAATATAGAGAGGCTGGGTGAGCCTCAAAAAAGGTAAACTTACGGGGCGGGGTCTGACTGCCGACTGTGATGGCCGCCTAAAGTCGGAGCGCCCAAACTCGACCCCAGCAAACCCCAGGCTACCCGCCTTCACCTACCATGGATGTCCAGCCGCAAACCCACCAAAAAGGGCCCAAAAGACGCTCCATCAGTGGCGGAGATGCTCACGACCCAGAAGCCGACGCCTCGTGGTAACATGGCCGACAAGGGCCTCAACGAGACGGGCTCGCTAGATACAGCGACCGCAAATACAGCCCCTGAAGCCTCTTCCCTCGCCATCCTTCAATCCCTTGCTGAGGTGAAGGGATATTTGGTGGCAGAAATCAAGCGCACAGCGGCGGTGAAGGCCGAAATTGCCGCCATTGGGGCCCGCACAACCGAAACGGAGTGCAGAGTGGCACATATGGTTACGGCACAAAACGATACCGCAAAGCTCACCAACACCCTCCAGCAAAAAATTACTGACCTGGAGATTGAACTGGAGGACATTTCTAACAGGTCGTGACGCAACAACCTGCGTATCCAAGGCCTCCCGGAGACGATAAAGGAAGAAGACATAGAACAAGGGCTCATGCAAAATTTCCGCCAACAATTGCCGAACATACCAGACCACCAGGTGGATAGAGCACACAGAGTCCTCAGGGCCAAAGGCCCGAAGACCAGCCCGCCAAGGGATGTCATTATGAAATGGCACTATTTCACGACGAAAGAAGCCATCCTTAAACACAGCAGAACAAAACCATTTCAACACGAAGGGGCAGAGTTACAAATGTACCAGGACATCGCTCCAGCAACCCTCCTTCGTAGATGGGCATGGAAACCAGTCACGGATCTACTACGACAGAAAGGGATCCGATTTGCATGGGGGCTACCACTTCAAGATTATAGTATTCAATGGACCGTCACCGGCAATATTGCTGCCCTCTACCAACGTCCGAGACTTTCTGAAGAATCTGGATATACTGGTACCGGAGGACTTGCAAGTACCGGCAACTGGCATCACAGACCTACCACCCTTGCCTGATAGCTGGGAGGACCACGACTCCCGGTCGAGCTGAACCGTGGTCATATAGTAATGTATCTTACAACTCTGAACTTGCACACGTTAACTAGCATCTTCTATGTTACTTTATAAATTGTTGCTCTAAGTTAGGGCCTATTGGCGTTATGTATTACCGCTGGGATCAGGGCCGCCATCAGGGCATGACAACCATAACAGTTGTCATGGGCCCGGCGGCCCTGGGGGGCCCGGCCGCCCGGGCCCCACGTGTGGGGCCCATCGGGTGGCCCACACACTTAGGGCCACCCGATGAGCCCCCTCCTTCAGGGGCCCGGTCAGCGCTATGGCCGTTGTATAGCGTGACCGGGCCCCTTTAAAAAAAAAAAAAAAAAAGCAGCCGCAAGTGCTGCTGGGAGGAAGTGCTCACTTCCTCCCAGCTCACTCCGCGCGGGAGGAGCGCGCCCGCCCGCCCAGCCGTAAAGAGGGAGAGCCCGGCAATGAAGAGGGAGAGCCCGGCAATGAAGAGGGAGCAGCGCCGACTCCCATCATCCCCAGCCACCCTTCTGCAAAGAAAAGGTAAGAGACAGAAGGGTGGCTGGAAAATGAGCTGTGTGTGTGCATGTATGTATGTCTGTGTCTGTCTGTATGTCTGTCTGTCTGTATGCATGTATGTGTATGTCTGTCTGTCTGTCTGTGAGATGGCTTTTATGGTGCCATCTCCTAAACAACTTTGGGGCAGTTTGACAAAAACTTAGACCTTGACCATTACCTGGGGGTGCTGGTGGTAGTGCTGGTAATTATAGAGCTGTTATGGGGTGAGGTGTGTCACCAGCATAAACTGTGCTCCTTGATAAAAGTTGGGTAATGTAAAACATGTCCCATAAGATGTGCAAGCAGCAATGTATGTATCTGTATGTATGCATGTATGTGTATGTATGTGTGTGTGTGTGTGTGTGTGTGTGTGTATGTATGTCTGTGTGTCTGTATGCATGTATGTGTATGTGTGTCTGTCTGTATGTATGTCTGTATGCATGTTTGTGTATGTCTGTCTGTCTGTATGCATGTCTGTGTCTGTATGCATGTATGTGTATGTCTGTATGCATGTATGTGTATGTCTGTGTGTCTGTATGCATGTCTGTGTGTCTGTATGCATGTCTGTGTGTCTGTATGCATGTCTGTGTGTCTGTATGCATGTCTGTGTGTCTGTATGCATGTCTGTGTGTCTGTATGCATGTCTGTGTGTCTGTATGCATGTCTGTGTGTCTGTATGCATGTCTGTGTGTCTGTATGCATGTCTGTGTGTCTGTATGCATGTACGTGTATGTCTGTATGTATGTATGTGTGTCTGTATGCATGTCTGTGTATGTATGTCTGTCTGTCTGAATGTATGTCTGTCTGTATGCATGTATGTCTGTCTGTATGCATGTATGTCTGTCTGTATGCATGTATGTCTGTCTGTATGTGTATGTCTGTATGCATGTATGTCTATGTATGTAGGTCTGTCTGGATGCATGTCTGTCTGTCTGTCTATGTCTGTCTGTATGCGTGTGTGTCTGTGTGTCTGTATGCATGTATGTGTATGTATGTCTGTCTGCATGTCTGTATGCATGTATGTCTATGTATGTATGTCTGTCTGGATGCATGCCTGTCTGTCTGTATGTCTCTGTCTGTCTGTCTGTATGCGTGTATGTCTGTATGCATGTATGTATGTCTGTATGCGTATCTGTCTGTCTGTATGTCTATGTGTGTATGTATGTATGTCTGTGTGTATGTCTGTCTGTATGTATGTATATGTCTGTATGCATGTATGTATGTCTATGTATGTGTATATGTATGTCTGTATGTCATTATATATGTATATATGTATGTCTGTATGTCAGTATGAATGTATGTCTGCATATTATTATGAACGTAGGTCTGTGTGTATGTATGTCTGGATGCATGTCTGTGTGTATGTCTATGTCTGTCTGACTGCATGCACGTATGTCTACGTATGTATGTCTGTCTATGTATGTTTGTGTATGTCTGTATGCATACATGTATGTCTGTATGCATGTATGTCTGTATGTATGTCTATGTATGTGTATATGTATTTCTGTATGTCATTATATATGTATATATGTATGTCAGTATGAATGTATGTCTGCATATTATTATGAACGTAGGTCTGTGTGTATGTGTGTATGGATGTCTGTATGCATGTATGTCAGTCTGTATGCCATTATGAATGTATGTGTGTATGGATGTCAGTGTCTGTATGTATGAATGTGTGTGTGTGTGTGTGTGTGTGTGTATGTATGTATGTATGTCGGTGTCTGTATGTATGTGTGTCTGTCTGTCACTATGTATGCCTGTGTGTATGTCTCAGTATGTGTGTGTCAGTATGTATGCCTGTATGCGTGTATGTCTGTTTCAGTATGTGTGTCTGTTAGTATGTATCAGTGTGTCTGTTAGTATGTATCAGTGTGTGCGTTTGTGTCTGTGTGTGGACCCAGTGAGCGGTATTTGGAGGCGGGCCTCAGGGGGCCCAGACCCTGAGCTGAGTTAGGGGCCCCAAAATTTCTGGTGGCGGCCCTGGCTGGGATATGGGGGAAAGGAGAGGGAGACACCTGAGGCCTATAGAACACAAACCTGGGAGGACAAGGGCCACATGGGAGCTCCTACACCTACCCACACATGCACACACGAGTGCACCGCACACTGATCCACCTGAACACCAAGTCTGTACTACGTTATGGCACAAAGTTGGGGAGGGGGGGGGGAAGAAACCGAAAAAAAAGGGGAGGACAAAAAAAAAAAAAAGGTGGGAGAAACAATTATAATAGACAATTAGCTATGATTAAACACATTGGGCTACATGTTATATGCAGAGGAAAATGTGGGACTGAGATGCATGTAATATTAAGGACATACGACAGAGGCCATTAATTGCCATAGACCTAACATAATGCCACTGTCAAAAGAGCGGCAGTCGGTCTTTAAACCAGGGCTTGGGGGGGCGGAGCCTGCAAGCCTGACAAGCGGACGCCATCTCTGAGAGCTCCTAAACTACAGACTGAATCCGACCAAATATCAAAGCAACTAAAGCCCATCCGACCCTCTTATCGCCACAGCTGGGTCCCCAGAGCCATAACGCATCGATAGATGCCTTTCTTTATCGCGACAATGCACTCCAAACCACGGCGCAAATCTGCGGCCTACAACACACCCCTGAGCCTGGGACTGGAAGCACTCCTCCGCGGCAGCACCATACAACCCCCGCAGGGAACGGCGCCCATCACCTACCTGCCGCAACCGGAACACCGGACCGCAATGGGGAGACGCTCCCAAAAGCCAAACACAGTGGCTGACGGCAGAGACATTGGGGACATGCTGAGACAGCCCATGCAGCCTAAGCTGACCCCTGCTGGAGACCGGAATGAGGAGAATCGGGCGCAGGACAGACAAGAGGCTACACCGACCACCCAGGCAAGTCTCCCACACATACTTGACAACCCGGACGGGTCTGCACCCTCAACAAAGCAGGACTTGAAACTCCTGCTTAATGACATCCAACAAGTGTGGGCTGCTGACCTCAGGGCTTTGAGAACTGACATACAGGCCATAACTGACAGAGTACAAACCTCTGAAAAGGACATATGTACTGCCAGAACTGACATTGTTGCCCTTAAAGAGACAGTACAACAATTGCAAACCACTCAAGTCACACTGTCACACCAAATCTCAGCCCTGGAGGACAAACAGCGCAGGAACCACATAAAAATCCGTGGCATCCCTGCTGCGGTGACCGCAGAGGAACTCCCTCATTACGTACGTAGATTAATCACGTCCATACTGCCCCACACAACAGCCAAAAAGATGGCTCTGGACGGAGTATATCGCATATCGGGCACACCTAAAGCACCAACTGGAACAGCACGAGACGTTATCCTCCGCTGCTTATCCTCACAAGATAGGAACCAGATCATGATGGCACTGAAGAATAAAGCACCTCTGCCCTTTGAAGGCTCCTCGTTAACATTTTATCAAGATCTCACCAAAAATACCCTAGTCTGGAGGAAGTCAATGGGTACAGTTACCTCTCAACTACGATCTGCAGCCATACCCTACCGCTGGGGAGCCCCAGGAACGCTTGTAGTAACCCACAATGGACATACTCACACACTCACGTCACTAGAAGGGGCACCGGCCTTCTTCCAAGCACTGGGACTAACGGACAACCATCAGGACCCACTGGCGACCACCCCTGGGGGCACGTGGGACCCTGCCCACATCACCCCCTTCGTCCCAAGAGCCGGAAGCTCACAGGAAACCGACGGCTGACAGCTAATGGGGACTGGGCCAATGATTATGGCTATGGCACCTGCCCAAAAAACAGCTGGGGCAAAACCGGCACAAGCCGTTATACCTGTTTGATCTAAGTTGCATATGTATATTTGTTTTTTGATTACTGTTTATCTCTCAAACATACGCTCCAGTCCACTGCTCTACCAGAGCTGTAGAACCCGCAGAGACAAACACCTTGAGGCACACTGACGCCACAACCCCTCCCCCCCGCCACCCCCATGGTTAGGGGCAACACATAAAGAGGAGGTCCCACATCTCACCTCAGGCACCTTGGCAGTGCGCCTAGCGACACACGGCCACATACCTAAATACGACAGACACTAGGCAAAAGACACCCCACACCTGGGGACCTCCCGCAGAATACCACGGACATACGCATGGGAGGCCACTAAGAGCCTCCACATAGAATCCCATAAAATCTCACACATCACAAGGGCACACCTAAGAGCCCCCTTCTTTCCCGAGATACCCAACACCCATCACACCTCTCAGATGCGCCCACAAAAAAACATCTCCTGTTATAACGCATACAAGAGAAAATGTTGACAAGCATGTTTCATATCTTGTTATTAATCCTGTTTTAAAAAAAAAAAAAAAGTGCAGCACAACATGACTATGCTATACGGAACAGTTAATATCTCTCTAAAACCCTGTACTATTGATGAATCGTATATTTACCTCTGCACTCAAAAATAATAATAATAAAGAAAAAAAAAAAAAGAGCGGCAGTCTCGGGTCACGAGAACTGGCGCGTCCGCTTCAACCCGGGAAAGCGTCATTGAGATAGAGAAAATGGAAGGCCCACCCAGACGGCAATGCACCCCCCTGGGAACCACCCCTCCCAAGTCGCAAGGATGTATCAATGACTGCAGGGATGGGGAGGACACATAATGGGTCGGGCAGCCTACACAGGCACTAACAGGGGGCACGAGTTCCACATAATACCACTGAGCCTAAAATGAGCAGCACAATCCTGAGACTAATACCCATGGGACCAGATGTCACAGAACCCCTACTATATGGCCCAAAGCTCAACAGAGGAACCTGAATTAATGGACTTACAAAAAACAATTACGCAGAACTGAGCTGCAACATAAACAAATAGCCACACAAACCACAGCAAGGGACTTACAAGAAATTAGGCGAATGATCAGAGAACTGATGGTGGACAAAGTACGCCACACAAAAAGACTCTTCTACGAGAAGTCCAATAAAATGGACATCCTTCTCGCAAGAGCCTTACGGCTCAAACCAAACAAGATCACAACAATAATCGTCAGAAACAAACAAGGAACGATCCTTACAAACCCCACAGACGTCAATGACGAATTCACACAGTTCTTTAAAAAGCTCTATGATCACTCCCCCGCCCTGACAGAGTCCAACACTGAGTACATGGCAGAACTCAAGACCATCCTCACCAAGGCCCAACTCCCGAAACTCGCCACAAACCTGACAGAGCCCTTGGGAGCGCCCATAGACGTGGACGAAGTAGTAACAGCTATTGCAGGGCTCAAGGGGAACCCAGCTCCAGGTCCTGATGGTTTTGATGGCACATGCTATAAAACCTTCAAAGACGAGCCAACACCACACCTAACTAAAATGTACAAACAATGGATGGAGGGAGAAAAGCCGCACCAAGACCTTTCGACAGCAGACATAACCCGTATCCCTAAACCAGATAAGGATACCACACACATCGCCAATTACCGGCCCATATCCCTCATACATTTTGACCTTAAAGCATATGTTAAACTACTAGCCAACCGACTGAATCCACTCCTCACCAGATGCATACATGCTGACCAAGTGGGCTGTCCCCACAACGCAGTTATACGAGAACACACGAAGGGCTGCAGATCTCATGTGGCGGGCTGGGAAGAAACAAACGCCTACTCTGATCCTCTCCTTGGATGCGGAGAAGGCGTTTGATAGGGTCTTATGGCCCTTTCTTTTCATGCTACTGCGCGACATGCATCTACCGGACACATTCGTCACCGCATTCCACGCCCTATACATGAACCCCAGAGCGCAGACACTAGTGCCTGGAACAACGCAACGCCCTTTTGCCCTCAAAAATGGTACACGACAGGGATGCCCCCTGTCCCCCCTCCAATTTATTTTGGCCCTCCAACCTCTACTGCGGCTCATAAGGGAACATCCAGGGATCAAGGGCATCAGGATAACAATGGAGGAGTTTAAAGTCTCGGCCTATGCCGATGATATATTGCTGACCCTAACCGACCCAAAAGACTGTGCCAAACCTCCTCGAACTACTAGAAACGTATAAACGCATCTCGGGGTACAAGATAAACGTTGATAAAGTCGGTGGGCATGCCCATCGGACTCTCCGATTCAGACGCCAACTGGCCGGCTCACACCTATAACCTGAACATTAGCCGACGGCCAATTAAATACTTGGGGGTTGCACTCCCACCCGACCCCAACGACTTATACATGGAAAATCACAAACGCCTGTTGACCACCCTAATAAAAGACCTTACCAAGTGGCAAGACAAACCCATATCGTGGATAGGACGACTGCATAGCGTCAAGATGAACATTCTGCCGCGCCTCCTGTTCCTCTTCCAGGCACTACCGGTACAGGTCACCAAAGGAGACCTCAAACCGATCCAAACTGCCATAGATGACTTTATATGGGCAGGGAAGAGGCACAGGATTGCGAGACAAACCCTCTATACACCCAAAAGTAGAGGAGGGCTGGGACTGCCCAGCCTCCACGCCTACTATTTATCGGCACAATTAGCACAAATAATAGAATGGCACTCACCGCCAGACAGCCACAGATGGGTTGATCTAGAAACACTGCTTATGAACACAGATCTCCCACAATATTGGATATGGGTCCCCAAATCTGACAGACCGGAGATTTCCATGACCTGCCCAGCAATCCTGAACTCGATCAGGATATGGGACTCTACAGCCCACAAATACTCCTTAACACACCCAATCTCACCACTCACACCGTACCTACGCAACAATGCCTTCCCACCCGGCCTGACAGCTAGGGATTTTAAGGGCATCGAAAACACGGGAATCCAAAGATATCACCAACTATACCATGCAGGTGCTATCAGAACATTCGAAGACCTCAATACCTTAGCTCCACTAACCACTAAGGATCACTTAAGATTTATTCAACTCCGGGACTTTGCTGGACGGGCACAATTGAGGAAATCAGCCAGTGCCAAACTAACCTTCTTTGAAACGCTGTGCATGTCCAATGGACCACGTACCGGCCTCATCACCCTCCTTTATACCCAACTAAGCGCACCATCGGATAAGACATACACCCCCACATATATGTCAAACAATGGGAAACCGACCTACAACAAACACTAGAGGGGGGAGAATGGCAAGACAAATGGGAAGCAGCAACAAACGCATCCATATGCGTACTACACCAAGAACAATGTTACAAAACACTTATGAGGTGGTACACCACCCTGGTCAAACTGTACCGCATGGGCAAAACAACCATTGACACATGCTGGAGTGGGTGTGGAGAGAAAGGCACATATATACACATGTGGTGGACATGCCCCAAAGTAGTGACATTTTGGGAGGAAATAGCCCGACTTTTGACGGAAGTGCTTCACAAAACACTTACATCGGACCCTTGGTCATTATTGATAGCTAGGCCAGTAGGCAGTCTGATCAACAAAGAACAAAAACTGTTCAACAAACTAACCCTAGCAGCTAGAAGAGCCATAGTACAAACCTGGCTACACACCGATATGCCACAAATGGAAAAAGTCATCCGTAATATCAAAGAGGACCATCTCATGGATAAACTAACAGCACAAATAAGAGACACATACCCCCTGTTCCTCAAAACATGGGAGCCATGGGAAGACTATACTAACCGCTGATGACTGAATGGACATAGGGTTGAAATGCCTTTCGTAAATACCTGGACGCGGCCCCGGGTGCCGGCCACCCCATTCTGGCAAACACCAAACCTGCCCTGTCCCTCCCCCCACCCCCCACGACATGACATGCATGAAATTATAAATAAAGATTTAAAAAAAAAAAAGTAAACTTAATTTGTGATTATGTGAGAGAGAATGTGTATTCGTGAGTGTGTGTCAGTGAGTGTGTGTCTGTCAGTGTGAACGTGTGTACGCCAATGACTTTCTGACAAACATACACTCACTGACACTTGTTTTTTTCCCTTCTTGTAAAATGAGTTTCCGAGAAATACAATTTTCTATTTCCTCCTTAAGATATATAAATCTACCACTAGCCCAATAGGTAGGCCTATAATAAGTGGAATGCCAGAGTTTATAGAGATTCTTTTTTTTTTTGCAAAATATGCACAATCAGCGAGATCAAATTTAAGAGACACTAAGCACCTTGTACAGGAACTAGAGTCTTTTGAGTGGGAAAAAAGATTTCATGTGGGTTTCTTTTAAAGTATTGTCACTGTATTAGGTTATTGATCATTAAATGGGACTGCAAGCCTTAAAGGAAGAATTTAGAAAAAGATGTCGACGTGGAACCTCAGTTTGGCCATTTTCTTTTTGAATACATTTCCTTCATTTTAACACAATTATTTTTTTTAATACAGAATTTTTTCTACAAATAAAGGGGACGCCTATAGGCAGATTAGTTGATGGCGATAGTCCAACCTTCACTATGCTTCAGCGCCGGTCTTCACTCAGCAGAGAAAGGGTCAATCCTCACAATGTATATACATTTTTCAGACTACAAAACTTGAATTTGAAGAACTGTATATAGTTTGTGTTAATGAACAACAACTTTAATATGAAACTGCTTTGTCCACTCTTAGCATGCTAGCAAAGCACCTCGTGTTACAAATCTATATTAAGCTTTTTTATTCTTAAAAATTAATTTGGGTATGAAGTGATTATTCTGTACACTGCTAAATCATACAAAAAGACTGACGTTGATAAATATCTCAATGAAAGGAGACAAAATGGCATTGAAAGAAAAAAACAGTACTGTCTGATTGAAAACCAGAAATTTAAATATTGAAGAAAAAGAAAAAAAAAAAAAGGTAATATAAAGGTAAAAAAATATGACATAGGCATAATAAAGGGTCAGAAGGCGACACTGTTCTAGAATACTGGTGAAAGTACAGCAGTAGCTGGTATCAGTACTAGTATTCTGCTGATAACACGTATCTGGTTACAGATGGTAGGTATTAGATTAGATGGAAACTTGCAAGATACTGTGAAAGGGATCTTGATATTTAATACAGAATGCTGAAAGCAGAAACTTGATAGAGTAAACTGTAATTTATAGATTAATTCCAAACATGGCAATAATCCATTAAAGAGTATCTATAGTGTCCAAAACAACTTTGTCTCTTTAAAAAGAAGCATTCAATTCCATGCACACATTGTACTAGCACTTTTGAAGAGTTTTTTTTCCTCCCACCTGTCAACCTCCCACAAAACATTCTTCTAATCTCCTTCTAATCTCCACCCATAGCAACCACCATGCATGTGCAGTGGTTATTATGGAAACTCCCAATCTGGTGCAAGCAAGCACTGGCTAGGCAGTATAAGAACTGAGTGACTGACGTATCTCTGCTCAGACGCCAGCAAGCTGGCAATAAAGCAGGGCAAATCAGTGAACAGCAAAGTAGAAGCATGGGCGGACCAGAGGTGGGTTCAAGGACAATGGGCAGGTGAGCTGACTATCTATACGATTACATTGTTTAACATGCAGTTTGAAGTGCAAATTAGCAATCACAGGTTGTATGGTGTAGTTTCAGCTAACAGGACTTGAATACAAGGGGGAAGTGGGCAGAACCCTGACACAACACAACAAGGTAGACCCAGTAGAGTCTTATAGAGATAGATTGTGGGCTTATTTACTAAAACAGCATGTTGGAATGTTCAGTTTAACACAGTAAAGGAGTTTAAGCATGAGTGGGATAGGCATAAGGCTAATCCTAACTATAAGATAAGGCCAGGGACTAATGAGAGTATTTAGAAAATTGGGCAGACTAGATGGGCCGAATGGTTCTTATCTGCCGTCACATTCTATGTTTCTATGTATACCTCTCTAATGAGATTGTGGTGGGAGAGCAAAGACCAAGGAAAGCAGTTCCATGATCCTTTAAGCAGCACATTATAAAACAACATCAAGAAAATCTTCACTGCTATTTTTTTTTTTTTTACTTGGAAATAGCTCAGTGGTGAACGAAAGCCTCAGAGGCATTAACTCTGAGTCACATGCTTGGGTTTTGCAAGATGAACTCAGACTTTCAACTTTTCTATGAATACCATTAAATTGGGCAACAACAAAAAGATCAAGGGATGCACTACAACACATTACAAGAGTACTTTTCCTGGTTTTATACTTTGATATCACTATTATTTTCCTATACAAAATTATACACTCTTTATTATGTATGTGTGCAATACATGAAGCTTACTCCATGCCTCACAAAAGAGCTATATTTATATTCACACAATGTCATATTTAATTACTATAGCGAAACACCAGCATTTAGCAAGTTCTTAGGAAATTAACTACAGTATATTTCATAAAGTGCATGTAATATCTCACAAAACATACACACAGATATGCTCTTTGAGTAAAAAAATTAATTAAATAATTTTTAAAAGGGAGAAGCGGCATAAAACCATTTGTTTCCCCAAAGTTTCCTTTGAACAACCTGTGTAAAGTACAGCGTACAGGATAATGTGCTAGTTATAAATGCTCATTTAAGGTACATGTCTATTCTCTCGGCCACTCCAGGCTTTTAAGAGGCACTCGAAGCACTAAAGCTTTTTGTGGTGGCTATGGTGTAAGGAGTATTTGGATGCAGTTTTTGTCAAATGTTTTTTTTTTTTTTTTTTATTATTCCGACAAAAACTAACAATAAAGAGGCTTTCCCAACACCCAAAGCTGGAGCTGTGGTCATTGCAAATTCCGCTCTCATTATCTATCCAAAGACATCAATAATAAGATGTGAGCAGTGCGCCAAGCCAGCTTCAATGCTCACAATCCAACGATGCCCATTCAAGGTTCTACATAGGATGTGGATGTTCACTTCCAAATTATTCAAGCAGCGGAGTGGGTTTCAATATAAGGTGCCAGGAAAAGCCCGATTTGTGTTTTTCACAAATCGCACAAAAAATGGTTTGGAAAAGTACAGGTGATGGCACATAAATATTATCTGTACCATAACCACTACAATGAACTGTAGGGGATATGGTGCTTAGAGTGCTGATTTATGCGACAAAAATATGGACAGGAAGTGACAATTACGTATCGTGCATGGCATTATGGGAGTGTTGTGGAACACCATTTTTTAGAGGTACTGTATATGGGGCAGTTTTTAAAACTGCCTTAAATTAATAAATACGCAGTTATAGTGCTTAGAGAGTGTTTTAATAACAGTGAGCTTGAAAATCAAGAAACATTGAGGATATATTCTGTCAGTGTTGTTGTCCAATAAGTAGACTATAAGATATAGATATACATGGATATACACTGTTAAGTGGACTGGGCTATGCTAAACTCTCAGAAGAGCCAGGACCAGTGGCTTTGTTTGTTCTCCTTGAAAGCCTGAGGTGTAACACCATGGTAACAAATTTAAAATATTTTCATGCTGAAACAACGCACACAGAGGGTCTTTGCACCACAACAACTCAGCAAGCTAAAGAGTTTATGGAGCTTAGAGAAACCCAGCAAGCACATTAAACCAATAATATGTAAAATTCTAAATGTCAAAACAGTAAAATGTTTCATGTTGTACTACTGCACAGATAGGGCCTTGCACCATAACCACTCAGCAAGCTAAAGTGGTTTTGGTGCTTTAAGTAAACCTTTAATAAATTAAAGCAATAAGATGTTAAACTTGAAGCAGTAAATGGGGAAAAGGTAGGTAGTTGTGTTCATTGTTCCATGAATGCATGTAAGTAATTATCTGCCGTTTGTGAGATTTCTTTGTATTTTGAGTGTCCTTGTTTTTTTATTACCAACAACAGCAATGAAATGCACTATTACTCCAACTAGGTCAGTCATCAGTGGAAGGCTTTCAGTATTTTCCTTTGACAACGTGTCTGTTTGTATCTGCGTATCCCTGGGTATCACTCTGTACAAAATCCATTCTCAGGGATGTGCATTGACCCTGGGCAACAGACAATCGCTCACGTGGACCAGGCATATCGGCTGAGAACAAAACCACAAATGTACTCCCACTACATTCTTATTGTGCTCAATTAAATCAAGAGTGACTGCAGGTACAGTAAAACAACACAGTTTCATCATGTCCCAAGGTAGAAAAATGCCAACTTATGACAGTAACGCTATAATATGTATTCATCAACCTGCACAATAATCTTAAATAAAAAGTGCATTAACAGTAAGAATATAGTGAGATTTCACTGGCGTGATGAAAAATAACGGCCTCCCTAAAGTCAAACCCATCTGCTTCTTTTGTGATTAATAAGTAAGCTTAGGTTCTCATTATCTGTATAAGTTAGGATGGCATTGATAGATTGAAAGCATGACAGATTCTTATCCCAGTGCTATAGCAATAGAATATTTTTTACATAAATACTTGTTCTTGAGCTACTTATGAGAGGAGCAAAAAGGTTCTAGTAAAGGGATAACAATGTAACACAGCAGAATATATGAAAAGATTAAATCTCAACAAAATGAACAAAAAGATCCGTACTCATGTCTGTCTGTCTGTACACTGCTATTAAACATCCTCGTTATCACAGTGAAAGCAGAGAGGAGAAGCTTTTGATGCCGGAGAAACACTATGTTTTCGTTAAGGCATTTGCAAGTATTTTACATAAATCTGAATGATAGTGCCCAACCTACACAATGAATTAATTAAAAAGAGCTTTGTTAGGGAGAATGTAGCAAGATTCATTTAGTTTGCAATTATGTCCTTAAAAATAGTGTCAACTTTTGACCCTGTAGATTGTTATATTTAATTGATTTCCTAATTAATTCTGTGATCTGAATGACTGGATTACAGAGGGTTTCTTTCCCCTATGGTATGCCTGAACCATATGGCTCTAACTCTCGGCCTCATATCACACAATTGCAAAACACCATCAACTACAGGCGATACCTTACACTAAAACAGATTATGGGAGTGACACAGTAATTAGATATCTGGCTCCTGTGTCCAATCATCTGCTACACATTCTAACTGTCAGAACACAATTTAAACATCTGCAAGTCAGGTTTTTGCATGTAAATTGCAATGTATTTACTCATTTGGCGTAGAGGTCTCTCGTATTATTAATAGGATATGTTGCCCACTATCTAAAAGGTTCGCAAATACCTAGAAAATAAGCAATGCATCTCTATATTCTGATAGCACACATTTGGTGCAGATGTACTGCAGTGTCAATGCCATAAAGGTACCTTTGCATTTGGTGCAGTCTCCCGTCAAAAGCGCATTGTGCATACTGGGATGACAGGAGCATCATTTGGGAGAAGGGAGTTGTTTACTCAGATACTTGTATCAAATTCTGGTGCCCAGGTTACAGGAAGCATATGTAACTTTTAGGTAAGTATGTTTTAAAGGGACAGTATAGTCACCAGAGCCACTACAGTTTAATGTAGTGGTTCTGATGGATATAGCATTTGTCTGCACGCTTTTCAATGTAAACGCTGCCTTTCAATGTTTACACTGCTGACTAGTAACACCTCTACTGACAGTCACTCAGACGGCCACTAGAGGTGCTTCCTATGTCAGTGCTGCACTAAAGTCACAGTTTTACAGATGGTGAGTAAGAAAGTATATTATCCAACAGTACTTCCGGCAAAATGTACAAATCATTATGAATTTTCGAGGTAGAATCTCATCTGATGGTATAGGACACCTCATAGATCTTATATATTCCAGGGAGCATCCTCTGACTATTGGATGGATTGTTCTCAGTCCGGTAAATTTTTTACAAATTTGGTGGAATTGCCAGAAACTAGTTCCAATATGGGAAAAGGTTTTTAACACGATTTCTAAATTAACCGGAAAAACTTTAGAATTCAACCCTGAAGTAGTTTTTCTTTGTCTATACCCACACAAGCTTCCCAAACAGTTATCAAAATTAACTTATATAGCTTTCCTATGTCTGAAAACACTCACAGCCATGCAATGGAAATAATTAATAAATTGGAAACGCTGGCATCGAATACTTTGGCCTCCTTTGATAAGACATGGAAACCAAACACCAATTCTTTCATACAACTTACTTGGTTTGGCCTGCAGAGGTTGTGTTTCTAATTGATTCATCCACAGGGATGCTAGACTGGGTTGAGCTACACATTGTTTGTTGATTTTTTACCTCTTTTCTTCCATTATAATAATCCATATGTACAATATTACATGATGACACTTATTAGTTAGCATATTCAAATATGTTGATACTTAAGTCAGGACTGGAAGCCTTTGTATTACGCATGTTACTACAATATCTCATGTATGTGTCATTATTATGCTGGACTTTATGTATGCTGTACCTTAACCCATCAACATATTGATAGGGGAAAAAAATTACATTATATTTTACATTGGGGACAGTTATTTATAAAACATTTTTCCATTATACTTACTGAAATGGAACCATTGTCTAGCCCTATGTTCAGCCTTCTGGTTTCCGGGTTAAAAGACATACATGAACATGGAGCTGAAAGAAATGAACATGGGGTGATGTTAACAAGGCAATGCTTTCACAAATCTGTTTAGATAGCCATTCTATATACACCAGCGATGGCTGACCTTGGCATCCAAGATGTCCCTAAACTACATTTTGTCTGAAGATCCTTCACTGGGCATCAAGTAGCTCATAAACATCCAGTTTGCCATGTTTTGCTCTCACAGCATGGCCCTATATACTAAATAAGGTAAAATTGATCTTTCCAAACCAACACATAGCAGACACTGAACAGAACATGAAGAGCCCTTAAACATCTTTCTGGTACAGAAGATCTTTGAAGCCATGGCCTAACTTATCCTGGTGGGATTTAGGACCTCAGAAGTTGGAGACTCTCAGCTAAGTCACCCTGTTTACCTGGTAACCTATAGGCTTTATTCCATTCCAGAAGATATCTTAAGAAGGGCACCAGTGTTCATGACAATTCAAATTAATCCAGGTTGGGCTTAGCAACAGTTTGTTATGACAAGCTACACACAAGGAGCAAGAAGAAACTGCCTACCTTTAGCCCTCCGCCCAAGCAGGCCATTTTCCTGTAATCTTCCCTTCAGTACGCAGCCAGGTGGCTCATGGAGTACACACTTCCAGTACCCTTACATATTAAGTCAGTCCCAATTCGTCTGGATTGTTTATGAAACCAGGCTGCATTCACCTAATCATTCATGCATTACGAAGGTGCTGCTGGGATTCATTGAAAAGGTACAGAATCAGGCGCACTCCAGTTTCACTATAAACCATCTTCAAAGTTTACAAAAATTATAAGTTAAAAAAAAAAACACCTGACACCTGAGAGCCCATCTAAAAAGCCACTGCAACTGAACAGTTGAGTACATGGAATGTTGTGGTACTGCGAATTTGCTGCGGACCATTTCAACTCGTGAGTAGAGGAGGGCAAGGAATGAATTGTTAAACAGAATAGTTACAGGCAGTAATGAGGTTGGATGCCTGGAATAATTCAAGACTTGAATAAATTGGATCCAGGAGAGGACAGCTATAGCTAGAGGCAGGATAGACTTAACTAACTTAGACAAGGAGAGGTGACAACAAACTTGGCTTGAATGTACTTTGCAAGTACTGTCAATCAAGAATTTTTTTTTTTTCCAGAGACAGGACTGATTTGATTTGACAAGAAGTACGAGCAGAGAGTTAGATATGGCTGGAATGGGCTGGACGCTGAATGAATAATGCGATTGAACGTTCCAAGGTCATACAGTTATACTTGGAACAGTAACAGGCAAAATGCCAGTAATATCACATGATAGGGATATAAAATGATCAAAACAGACTATTATAGATGTATGTTAACATTATAAAGAGAGTTTCTTTTATCAAGATCCTGCACCTAAAAAGTAATAGGGAAAGATAAAAAGTTTAGATGTAAGGGAAACAATGTGTCGGTTTTTTTTCTCTTGGGAAAATCTTTATTTTACTCCAATCCGATACGGATGATATAGGGAAACAAAGACAATGATAATCAGCAAAATAACAGAGAGAAGCAATGATATGTTAAATTTGCGAATGTTTTCATGCAGTAAGGCAACAAATCCTACATGTTCGTTGCAAATCCACTGCATTTGGGAATTCTGTCATATACATAGCTGTAAACTGGCTGACTTTCCAAGGCATCTCAAACTCTGCAGGGAGCAATGCCCAAACCAGGAAGTAGTCAGCCAATCAGAATGCCCAGTAATCTCTTTTTTTTTTATGGTGAATTCTGACCTGATCTCATAAGGAAAAACTTTATAGAATGTATGAGAAACGAGAAATAAAAGAAAAATAAAGTGTGATACAGAGAGGTACGTAAAAAATTAAGTAAATAATAAAACAAAAGTGTAACACAAAGAGTGGTAAATACTTTTTTTTTTTTTTTTTTTTTTAAAGTGAAGTGTAAGACTCAGGAATGGACCATGCAGCACGTAAGCACATATTACAAAGTGAAAAACAAAAAACTTAAACATAACAAAACAGAATGAGGCATCTACAATAACAGAAAGTAATAATATCCAATTACACTAGAATTGCTTTGGTAAGTGGTACTTAAAGAAATTATTTATATATACATACATATATATATATATATACATATATATATATATATATACACACACACACACACACACACATTTTTATTTTATTTTTTTTAACTGGAGTCTTTAGTTTACAGCACTTTTCCTGACCATTTAGACACTGAACGTATTAGAAATCAGCGAAACTCTCCTTTATCCAACATTACTGATGCTGAAGCATTGGGACAGACCAACAGATAAGGAAAGAGGAGAATGGCTAAATTAACTGTTACTTATACGCGTGTGTGTGTGTGCATATATGTGTCAGTGTGTATATGTACATGTGTGTAAGTGCCTCAGCATTCAAATGCTAACACTACAAACAAACACACCCTGCATTCAAACGCCAACACTGGCCCCAACTACACCACTGCATTCAAAAGCCAACACTGCACACAGCTCTGCATACAAACTCAAACAAATACAACCCTGCATTTAAACGTCAACAGTACACACAACTACACCACTGCATTCAAAAGGCAACAGTACATACAAGCACACAACTGCATTCAAATGCTAGCACTGCACATAAATACACTTGTTGTTAATGTTAGAAAGTGATAACTTACTTTTATGACATTATGTGAAGTTTTTCCTTTCTGTCTGCTTTTTTGTATGTATATTTTGTGCAGCTGGCCCTCAATACATATTTTAGTAAACAATTTGACCCTCCAGAACAAACGAGTTTGACACCCCTAGTTTAAAGTAAACCTGTCACTCCAGGTTCAATATTAGCAATAAACAGATCCAAAAGGCAGTAAATGTATCATTTAACATAGATATAATTATATATTTATGTGTTTTGGACAACTCAACTCTAAATTCAGGGATGCTATTTCATTGGAACAGAAATCCTATTCCGTGGGTGGGTCTGGATAATAACAGGGACGATCTCTAAATTAAATTGTAGCTACGCAGCATGCATCAACCTATTCATACTCGCAACAAAAGTCAAGAATGCTCTGTTATAAGGCAGGCATGATAAAATTGGTAGTCAAAGGCATACCTGTAACACACCAGGAACGATGTTAATATTCATGTCAGCTATACAATGTACAATGTATAATGTCAGCGAATGATGTAACAAGACTTTCACACAAAAATAAAATAAATAAAATGGAACATGAATGTTACAAATAAAAGATACATTTCGAGTAAAAAAAAAATAAAAAAAGTCGAGAATGCCTGGAAACAAACTTACAATATTTCAGTTCCGGATATAAACCTATCACATTGTTTTGTGTTTCACATACCTGTCTGACATTAACTAGACAATTTACAACAGCGCATTCTAGGTGTAACATGCAGGAGACTGCCAAAGTGGGGGGGGGGGGGGGGGGTAGAGGTTTCTGAAAGCCTTTCCGCAGGCTTACACTCTAAACTCTTTGATTCCTAGGTTTCCATATTTATCCTGAATTACAGGCAAAATAATAAATCTAACACAGTTTAGTTTGTTGCAAATAGGATAGGGGAAAATCTGCTAAACACAAGCAAAATAAAGAAACATAGCGTATAACTGTGTGGGGACTGGTGTTAATGTGTAATCACAATTGGACACTCACAAATTAGTGGAGTTAAAACAGCCTTGAAAGGTATCTCTTCAGTATCCAATGTGTTGTCCCTCTTCACATATTCATCAGCAGATGGATGTATATATCTCAGAAGACAAAATATATACAGAAATTGTAGTGCACTTCCAGAGTTTAAGTAAAAAAAGTTTTAATAACTTACATTCAGGTAAAAAATAAACAGCATGTCACCATAAGACGTCCATTGAAGTGCACTACAATTTCTGTATATATTTTGTCTTCTGAGATATATACATCCATCTGCTGATGAATATGTGAAGAGGGACAACACATTGGATACTGAAGAAAGAGATACCTTTCAAGGCTGTTTTAACTCCACTAATTTGTGAGTGTCCAATTGTGATTACACATTAACACCAGTCCCCACACAGTTATACGCTATGTTTCTTTATTTTGCTTGTGTTTAGCAGATTTTCCCCTATCCTATTTGCAATATATCTATTGAAGACAGGAGGAAGTCTTCGGGGATTCATCCAGGACACCTCACCCAAAATTCAGGGGAAGTCCCGGTTTGCTCTAAAATTTATACATTTCTCACTGGGGTTGTGTTTCACATATATTGTTGTTTTTGTTTGTACAGTTTAGTTTGTTAACAGGTTGTATCACAGAAACAAAACAGAGTAAAAACCTACAAAAAGAAAAAAAATATATAATATTCTTTAAAACCCCTTAAGGACACATGACATGTGTGACATGTCATGATTCCCTTTTATTCCAGAAGTTTGGTCCTTAAGGGGTTAAAGGATCACTATAGTGTCAGGAAAACAAATACATTTTCCTGACACTGTCACCCTTAGGACCCCCCTTCCCCCCCCACCCTCAGGGTCCCCCTCCCGTGGCGCTGAAGGGGATAAAACCCCTTTAGCAGCTTACCTTAATCCAGTGCCGGGCTCTCTCAGCGCTGGTGATCTCTCCTCCCCCGCTGACGTCAGCTCCCGAATGGAGCGGTATGCGCAGCAAGTGCCGCACGCACATTCAAACAGTCCATAGGAAAGCATTTCTCAATGCTTTCCTATAGACGTTCTGCATGCTGGATGCGAATTTCGCATCCAACGTCGCAGATGCGCCTTTAGCGGCTGTCAGGAAGACAGCCACTAGAGGTTGGCTTAACCCCTAATGTAAACATAGCAGTCCACTAATCGGGAGGTCTCCCCGGTTCACTCTCTCCCCCCCCCCCCTGCCGGTGAGGGATATCCCGGTAACCGAAGCCTGCAACAAAGAGCAAAGCGACAACAGTGCCTGTCCCACACTGCCAGCACAGCACTGACTGCCATGGAAGTCACCACGTGTAACCCGCTGCCGCCCCTTGAAGAAAGGCTGGATCGCCTATTTGCCGCCTTTTGGGCAAAAATATATCACCAGGGAAGCACTAACGAGGAGAACGCACCAGCAGTGACCCAAAGAGAGGACGTGCTGAGACCTGCGGCTCCCGACCGGGGCTCTGGTGAAGCTAAGAGGGAGGGAAGGAGGAAGCGGTCGACCCGACGCAAACATGTCAACCACAGACCTAGACCAGCGGTGAGTCGTCCTGCCCCCGTGCAGAGCATACCCCTTCGCAGCCCTGCATCCCTCAAGAAGGTCAACGCTCCCCGGGCGGGGAAAACACACAAGAGACTCAAAGCGGAACCCCACCGACCGCCCACTGCGCCCCTGAGAGCTCATGCCCAAGAGACCGAACCGCCACACAAAACGACGCCCAAAGTGGATCCCAGTCAGGCGCTTTCTCCGGCCATTACACTCCCTTGCAAGCAGGGAATTGGCTGACACTGCCCCACCAGCGATGCACTGGCCCTCAACCATGAGGCACAGGCAGGTCGGAGGACTAGCACATAAGTTTCACAAATTTACATGTTGGGACTCTTACTTATCATTTATCGCATAATTAATATAAGCTAATTTGTTTCACAGTCAAGCTTAGCACTAACTACAACCATACTTGTATAACTCAAAGTAGAAAAGCCTGTAACCTATCTAGCTGTGAATCTAGTATAATGTAATTTATGCCTACACTCATTAGGCGTGTGTTTAGACTACCTGCTCCCATTTCATCTTACTTAGCTTGATGCATTGGCCTAGCACATTCCGCGTTCTTTGACTCATATGTTCCCTTACATTGTTAGCTTGCTATTTACCCATGTATCACTTGATATCTGTCTATCCTAACTTAGCGAGTTTAAATCGATGCCTTAACTAACATTTCAACCACTAAAGCGATTACAGCAACGAGCCAACTGGAGTGTACCTACGTGTTTAGATTTATCTACCTTTCATGACCAGTCTAGCAACAACAAGCGCAGATGGGTTTTTCATTAGTTTTACTTTTGTTTACTTCATTTAACTCCTGATGATTCAATTGCTTAGTGTAAAATACCTTTATAATTGTTACTTCATGCATGCTATTAATCTACTGCAAAGCTTGTTTAATATAAAACATAAAATGAGGCTGTTATTCGTAGGAGATGTACTATTGTGTTAGAGCGATCCCATCCTGTACAAACACTGTATATCCCCTACTCTTTATTCTGTACCCTATTTAACTCCTGCCTCAATAAAAGAAAAATTGACAAAAAAAAAACCTGAAGGACGTGGTCTGGGTGACTATAGTGTCCCTTTAAAAAAAAAAAAAAAAAAAAAAAAGTGTCAACAAGTCCCCCTGGAATTATAGTCAGTTGCGCATATTTTCTATCTTTAAAAGGAGCATAGAATAGGCGTTAAACCCTTTAATTGTTATGATAGATTCCTGTAATTGCCATGGATACCCACACACTGCAGCATCTGCATTGAGATTTGCCTACACCAGAAAGTGAGTCAGCCAGTCATGATGCGATGCTGAGATTATCCCATCAAATTCTACATAGCAGTGATTAACGATCAGCAGGAGTTTTTATATGTTCAGATAGCAAACAGTAGAACTACAACTCTGAAATCTTTGCAGAGTTTTACAAACCAAAAAGGATTGGTATTTGGACAAAAAAAAAAAAATCTAAAATTAAATATTAAACAAAATAGACTACAGGATATTTGTAATATAGAAGAATAACAATGCTAAAAGCAATATAATCTATATATTTACTTAACATGTGTGGGTGCCTAGAGACTCAGAGCATGACTGATAGACCTACCTGCTCGATCCTACACATGTCAATGTAAAGCCCATAAAATATTTAGTCTGGGGGGCGGGGCCTGACAGCCGAGATGGCCGGCCGCATGTCCTAGGAGCTCCTGCAACAATTGGCAAACGTGAGCTGAGCGACATTATTATGCTGGAGGCACAATGTGACCGGGAACAGACACAGAGCAACATGACAAACGGTGATACCAGTCCGGTACCGGTGCACCACGGAAAAACCTCTGTCAGCCATGCGGCCTAAACCAGAGCAAAGCCTGAGGCCTGGGGGAGGCAGACAATCTCACGGCGCAGGACGAGCGCAAAAACGAGTGTCTACCACAGCCCTGCTACCAAACAGCCCCAAGCATAGCATACAAGGACACAACGCCCATACCTAATCCATGCTGAACTGTAAAGCTGCCGTAAAATGCTGAGACTTGGGAGAATGCTAGCTGACGTTATTCCATCAGACCCAGTGGTTTCTGTAAACCTTGCAATCTCACCACCAGTTCCAAGTTCCTGCGGACTCCCTCTTTCTTCCCTACAGAGAACCGAGTACCTGAGGTTTTTCCTACCACAAAACATATATAGAGCACATTTAAGCTATGTTTATATATTATTTGTATTTACTTTTGCTCATCACTCCCACCAATAACAAGAAAGGAGGTAACCCTTTGACAAGCGACATTAACCCATAATCTGTGCGCTCGTTTGTCTCCTTTCGCAAAATCCAGCCTATAACCTATGGCACACACTAATATAGTATACCACTGAATAGTACTCACTGTCAGTTAATCGGTTAAATAAGCTGGTTAATATTCTCGAAACGAGCAAATACTTATGCTAATACCAAACGTGTGAGAATCTTGCATTAAGCGTAGCTAGATCATAACTAAATTGCAGACCTAATCTCCAGTTACTTCATGCTATTCCATGTGTGTATGTATTACTTGCTCAGTTGACGACAATATGCCGTCGGTTTAATACCATACTTACGAGCAACCGCGATAATACTCTCCGCCAGTTAGGCAAAGTTAAAATGGCTCTAATTGCTACTGTACAGGTTGGAATCATAGCTTGTAGTATGAATAAAGCACTGTGACCGGCCTCAATAGACAGGATTAGCTAGCCAGCACACAGAATGTTCATAAACCTAAATGTGTTAATAGCCTGTGTTTTTCTATCCTTAAAAACAAAAAAATGTGCGGTTAAGTTATGCCATGACTATGTATGCCAATGAAACGCCTGTAAACGCTGTCGTGGCGCTACAGGTATCTCTGTTATAAAATCTAATGCACAAGAAAAATAAAGAATAAAAAGAAAATAGATTTAGTCTGATTATCCATCTTTTTATTTCTTACTAATTTTCTTCAATTTCTTGCGTATAAATTATTGACATGACAACCTTTGTTTTTCCCCTTGTATAAACACTGACTTTTCAGAGTGTTTACCACCGGGATACAGGGACAGGCCCACCGGGATACAGGGAAATTTCCTGGTGGGCCACAGCACTTGGGGCTAGGGAGAGACTGGAGAGCCCTATTACCTATAACTAAATACCATTTGGTAAGTTTTCCCTCAGACTGCGAGAGTCCGAGGGATTTATAGCGAGATGAGCTTGGCGCTGGTGCGGTCGCATTGAGGATGGGGCGGCCGGAGGGAGCACGTCTGTAGTAAGCATGTGTGTGTGTCAGTGAGCACGTCTGTAGTAAGCATATTTGTGTATACCAGTGAGTTGTTCTGTAGTAAGCTTGTGTGTGTCAGAGTTTGTGTGTACCTGTACGCTTGTATGTGTTTGTCAATGATCTTGTGTGTATCAGTGAGATTGCCTGTCCGTGAGCCTGTGTACCAGTACCTATGGGAAAGAATTGGATTGGCTGAAATCATAAATTCTGATGTCAGCAAGGAGGCAGATCAGGGGCAGGGCCAGTAAAGATAAGTTTTGGTTATTGTTTTAAAGAGGGGCTAAGGGGGAGGGAGGAGCATGTTTGTGTTTCTGACACTATAGTGTTAAACAAAAATAACTAACTTACCTGGCATTGCATGATAAATGCTCGGCCAGAATTGTCCACTGTCCCTCTTCATCCAAACACGCACAGTTCTGAAACAAATTACAAACATTGTACTTTTAAGAATTTCAAAATCACTATATAAAAATACATGTCATGAGGAAATGCTAATTATTATGTATATTATACACATACATACAAAAACTTAGATGTATATATTTTGTATTAATAAATATATGTAAATCAGTCTGTTATATGTTACCTATAACTATACATTTCATTTCGCTCATATACTGGTAAAGGTATGTACTGAGTATACTAACATAATAAAATAAATGGGACTGCAACCATAAACTCCTTGTACTATAACCACTAAAACAAGCTGAGGTGCTTAGAGTGTCTCTTTAATGCTATATGTTTATATGACACAGGGGGAAGGCACTTACAGATTGAAACACATTGGTGCTTTAACTGAAGAAACAGCTATTTAAAAAGTTTGACAAGTATTCACAAAGCTTCAGAGAAAGAGGGAGAGCAAGAACCAAAATCATGCTTAAAGTGACACTTCCCTCTCCATAGATTTTACAATGTATAGTGGTGATTAAGGTGCATCCTTAACCCTGGCTGGTAGTTGCGTGTGCCAATTCCAGTGGTTATGGTACTCTAATGCCTATTTAATTTTCTTTGCTAGCTAGCTGAAGTGCTTTATCAATATGCAGTATCACATTTTGATGGCAGGTTATAAACGTGGGAATTGACATTTCTATAAATTAATTAAGAAAACACCTTACTGGCGGTCAGTCAGACAGGTTTTCTTCCTCCTTCCGTTAGCTCCACTGAGTGACAGAAAGTTGCAGGGTGCTCTACTAGAACAAGCCTGTCTTCTCTACAGGTGCCAGTGAGTTTTTTTAAAATTAATTTCTAGTGTGGTTTACATCTGTGTGCTTAATGCATGAATTCCATGTCTAGAATTCTAAGAAAGAATGCAGAGATTTCCTAGCCCCTGCAGAAAGCCCAAATTTGCAGAAAATAATGCCATTTCAGCTCTCTGACTGGTCTGTATATGTTTTAATGCAATACTCCCATAATGCACTACAAAACTGATCAGGTTTAGCCTGGAGTGTCCCTTTAAATCACAGAGAAAACTACAGTTAAATCCTCTTAACAGCACACTGTATTATTAAATGTCACAGGGTGGAGTCCCCTTGTGGGACACTTGCATCATCTCTCACAACATAAGTAAACAGACTGCAGGCTACCAAGAACACACACACCAGGTGCAATGTAACATATGGATCAGCTGTACAAAGTGCAACAATGTACAATGCAATGTGGTAATGTGTCTGCATACACAGATTCTTAAATAAAAAGTTGACTCATGCAGAATTCTAAAACTGCAATCACTGGTATCTTATTTAAAAGGACACTGTAGCTCATTGGAGTGGTCTGGGTGCGGTGTCCCTGTCCCCATCCCTGTAGCCATGCAATGTAAAATATTGCAGGTTTAGAGAAACTGCAGTGTTTACATTGCAGTGCTGAAACTGCAGCTAGAGGCTGAAAGGTTTTTTTTTTTTTTTTTTAAATGTTGTTACAGTTTTACCAAGGGAAGGGGGGCACCTGCTGGCAAGGTTTGATCAAAAACCAGAGGACCTTTGTTATGGTACCTAGACTGTCCATTTAAGAAAACAAGGATAATTATGTTGTGCAATAAAAGCATCATGTCCCAGGAACTACTTAAAAGAGACACTACAGGCACCCAGACCACTTTATCTCATTGAAGTGGTCTGAGTGAAGTGCCCAACCCCCTTAACACTACAGTTATAGAAAAGCTGCAATGTTTATACTGCAGGGTTAAGACAACCTCTTCCAGACTGCCACTAGAGGCACTTTCTGCATTCTCAAGAAGCTTTGCATGAGGACGCCCAGGCGTCTTCAAAACCCCCCTAGGAAAGTACTGATTTATTGCTTTCCTATGGGAAAGGTCTAATGCAGACCAGGCACTTGCCGCATGGCCATTATTTCCCCTCCTTCGCAGGAGCAGAGGACCTCTGCATTGGAAAGAGGAAAGTGAAAAAATATATATTTTTTAATCCTTTACGCAACAGGTTGGGGAGGGGGTGGGCTGCATGAGACCGACAAACAATATGGCCTTAGGAATACAGTTTAATATTTCTAACGCTATAGTGTTCCTTTATGGCTTGTTCAATGTGAATTGTCAGAATTCAGCCAGAGTTTGAATTTTACAGTTCTATTGTGTTTAAAATGTTCAGTTCATTTTAAATTGCATAAATTGTGAATTCCCATACCCTTTGATTTTTAGAAGAGGAATCAGACCTGTAGACTATTTGCGTGTGTGCTAAAAGCAGGTTTTCTTTGGGTACGCACCCTGTACAATACGGCTAAGTATCCTGGGTTCTCTAAACCTCCAGCAGAATTCTACAGTCAATGTAACGCTCATAAAAGATTTAGTCTGACAGCAATGTATTACGCTTCATGTTACAAGTTTACTTTCTTTATTCCCACAGAGTGCCAACACGGATGGAGTTTACTTCAGTTAACAAAACAGTATGTATAACAGGAAAACTCCCATTTATCTTTACTTTTAACATAACGTTAGCCTTGTGTGATGAACTATGTGAATGAAACCATAAAAAAATGTCAACATATTTCAAGCTTGTCGAAAGCTTATTCAATCGACTTACTACAGCTTAGTGTAAAGTATCTAAATAGGTGGCTCAAGATTTTAAAAGTAAACTGAAGTACTCAGAGTTATTCCGTAAAGTGTGAATTGTCAGGGATTTAAAATGTAGGCCACAATAACTGAATAATAAACATACATAAATCTCAAGCTATGTTTTAGTTCAGCTATTTTGACTGAAAATTTGAGATTGACTTTGGCTTCTTGACAATAGAAACTCACTCTTAAATGAATAATTGTGATTGCAACTTTAAATATGTTCTTTATTGAACACAATCCCAAAGCACCATACCCACTTACCTACTGTTCGCCCGGTGCCAGTTACTGCCTCTATTACCATCTCCGGAGAGCCAGAAGTTCCTTACTTAGGTCTTAGCTTACTGGCTGGACAAGTGGACTTCTTACCTGGGATTTACAGTCTGCTGCTCTTCACCTCCACTACCATCTCCAGAGATGGAGAGGGGGTGGGGAGAGACTCATAAAAGAACACAGGTAAGAAGTAAAATGGTTCCTTACAACAGGGGGAACCAGTGCACTGCTGGCACTAAAACTACTATAGCTAGCTGTAGTAGCTGAGGTTCTTGGAGTGTTTCTTTAACAATATATAAAAAACAGTATTTTTAAATCTAAAGAACTGATGTCTAATCTTAGGCAATGCAGATGTCCGGGTCCTAGGTCCTTCTTTATTCTCAGACAAAAAGAAAATGTAGCCAAAGCCAACAAGTAGCCCACGATGCTTCATCGGTGTTCTATAAGCCCTGTGTGTGTTTGCCATTAGGCAGTGGAAGTATGGAAAGTCCTGCATTCAAGTTAACATATAACTCATGTTGACAAGCGCAGGTACGGACACGACAAAGAACTCTGCATATATAAAATCAATATGCATCCAAGGCCGTGATAGCCAGAAGCAAACAATACCAGCAAGAAAGCACTACATGGTATGTCGACTGAGGAATAAAGGTTCATTATCAGGTTCCTCAATTCTTTTATGATGCGCAACATTTGGCAGACCAAAAGTGTTCTAAAGTAATGCGTACACAGATTTCTGCACAGGTTCAGTTTTAACCCTATGTTATGGGGCTCCACTGGAATCCACGGTGTGCTCCCTGTGCATGAACCAATGTACACAAAGTCAGCCTCCCTAACTGAATGGGTTCATTCTGTGTCCATGTGTCAAAAGGACGGGGTGAGGAAAGTTTTCTGGTCGTGTTTCCATGAGACCCTACACGGAACACTTGCAAAACGAACAGTGACTCAAACTACTTTTTTTTTCCTCCGACACCAGAAATATAAAAATACCTTCTGTAGTCCCTTTAAAAAAAAAAAAAAATGTAAGTCCACTTTAAATGCCAGAAAAGCGGCAAATTTCTGTGTTGAAGTCTATAAAATATCAGATAGCTAGCACTAACGATAATAGCCAAAAATCAGATACAGGCATCAGCAGTTCATTCCAGCACCAGTCCATAAATTTCAAGGCCTTTAGAAGTGGATCACAAATGTCTTTATTGACAGCTTGCGGATGTACCAACAAGGAAATGCTTAGTAACTGCTTCTACATTAACCAGCAGCTAAACAATTCAAATAGATACTGCATGCACAGACATTTTCTGTTGACCTTTTGCTGAATTCCAACATCCTGTTTCACAAATGCAGACAAAGTTACACTGACCCTTTGCAAGTTTCATCTGGCATGAAGAAGTTAAAATGCAGATTCTAATTTAGCACTGGGATCTGCCTTGAGATCTATCTTGAGAGAAATGTTTCAGTGTGGTTTCTAAACTTGACCATGTCTTCAAGGGAAGGGTGACCCAGCTTGCATTCATTTTACTGGTTTGACGAATAATACGCAGTATATATGTTGATCTGGATTGAGCACTGTAACGGTGTTAAAACATACAATATGTTTAAAGTGAATATCAAAATAAGAGGAATGTTCTTCTAAAACATCAATTTATCATGTGAAATGTTTAGTTTTTTTGTTTTCAGCTAAGCAGTTAGAAATATTGAAAATAAGAATAATTCATTTATATATTGACTAACTACCATATATACTCGAGTATAAGTCTAGTTTTTCCGCACATTTTTTGTGCTGAAAAACCCCCACTCGACTTATACTTGAGTCAATGTCTGTATTATGGCAACTTACATTGCCATAATACAGACCAGGGCCGCCGGGCTCACTACAAGCCCGGCGGTCCTGTTGGGGGCTGGCAGGAAGCGTTTACTTACCTTTCCTGCAGCTCCCTTCTCCTGCGTTCTGGTCAGCTCCCCTGTAAATCTCGCAAGAGCCGCGGCGTCAGAGCATTGCCACGGGTTACCGTGGCAACGCTCCGCGCGGCACGCAGACCGCGAGACTTACAGGGGAGCTGACCGGAACGCAGGAGAAGGGAGCTGACAGGAGCTGCAGGAAAGATAAGTAAACGCTTCCTGCCAGCCCCCCTCCTGCACAGTACACACCACTGGACCACCAGGGACAAAAAAAAATGTAAATAATAAAAAAATAATATTAAAATAAAAAATTAGAATATTTAAATAAAAAAAATTTTAATAATAAAAATGCCCTCCCCCCACACACTACACACACTACACACACACACACACTCTGCATTATATACACACACACTCATACAAACACACACTCTGCATTCACACAAACAGACAGTGTGTTTATATAATGCAGAGTGTGTGTTTGTATGAGTGTGTGTGTATATAATGCAGAGTGTGTGTTTGTATGAGTGTGTGTGTATATAATTATAAAAATCACAGAATTTCATAGCCCCAAGTTTTACCTTCGACTTATCCACGAGGTATAGCATATTTCACAATTGTTGGTCACAAAACTGCACTCGACTTATACATGAGATCGACTTATACACGAGTATATACGGTATATAATACACTAAATTGGAGCATTTTAAGAGAGTGACTTAAAATGCTTACCTAGCATAGGTTATGGAGTGATCAGTTTACCGCTGCAGCTGATATACGATAACCTCCCTCCCACACTATGTGTATACTTACTCTTGGACTTACGAGTCTAACAGGCTCTTCTTTTGGTGAGATGGCAGGTACAGCAGCTGTAGCCATGATAGAGTCATTCACGAAAAAGATGAATGAAGTGATCGTGCAAGCCACAGCAATCCCCATTGATGCTGGCTGAGTAACTTAATAAAACTACTTGTGAATTCTGAGCCATATATCCTATACTACTGCAATAAGGGTTTTAGGAAAAGCAAAATACATTAGCTAAAACAATAGCAGGACCACAATTGTGCAGTTCTTACAGATTTGAACCCAAGGAGGAAAATGTGAAGATTTTTTAAAAATTAAATGTATTCCTCGTTTTTTTGTATATCATTTTAATTGTATTTTGTTGTGCAATACAGATTCACATTTCAAAAGAAATGGGAACAATCCAGGACAGATGACACGTAAACATGTTTTTACAACGTTGTTAAAATAAGTGCATATATCATCAAAGGAACACTCCAAGACAAAATAACTACTACAGTGCACTGTAGTAGTTATGGTGTCATTGATGCCATTGTGCACCCGCCGTGTTGCAAGTAGTCAAACCATTGTAGAACGTTTTGAACTCCTACCAAAGGTCTGCCAGGCTGGAGCTTTCTCTCTGAAGGCTGTAGTGGAGGTGAGGAGTTGCACCCAGCGGAGCACAGATAATAATTCAAACCATTGTAAAACAGTTTAACTGCTTACAGTGGTGGAGTGCCAGGGAACTCCTAGCACCATAACCTTTACAGTGCCGTGGTTAGAGTGCTAAGCGTGTTCCTTAAAGATGTTGTTAATCCAACAAAGTATGCATTGTGTATGAAAAATATTTTCACATAAAAACTGAAACAGGAACAGTTTGTGTGTAAGAGTCTCGTTAATGCATACATTTACGGTAATGCATACATTTCCCATACTGTGTTACTTCTCTCTCTCTGTCTTTTTCTCTTCTCTCCTTTCAACTCTTACCCCACCTTCCCTGACCCAGTTCCTTTTGCCAGGAGCCGCTTGGATGGACATGCTCCACCTGGACCGAGAAGCCTATAGATGGGGATGGGAGAGGGGGGCCTTAAGGGATAACATTATACTCCATATTGGCAAAAAGGTTCTCATTTGACGGACCACAAAGATGAAGGTTACACTAGATTCGGCCAAATCTTTAGGGGCTAATATGTTATAATTGTCTAGTGTTACTGAACTTCTGACAATATGAGAAGTAGGAGTAAGTATAGAGACGGTAGATCATGTTTACATTTGTACCAAAAGAAAAGTATGGGTTGAGGGGCCAGATATACAAGTTGTATGGTTGGTCTGCAAAGGTTTCTGCACATCTATGATTTATGAATTCTTCAGCCTTCTTAAGCCACGGCTTACTTTCCAGCAATTCCAATTCCTTTGGGGATATCTTATGTTGTGCCTCATCTGGGGTTATCATTTTATGCCGTGCCATTGTAAAGTTAATATTTCTCGCTATACAATCTGTGTATATATTTCCCTGACTTTTGTGCTAGGTATTTACAAAGTATTATCCTGTAGGAATCATAACAACCTACCAGACCCATCAAAAACAGTTTCTAAGTGGAGAAACATGCATGGTATGTCATTTTAATGACATCTGTTGATAAGACGCTGGAGATAAAAAAAAAAAAAGTTTAGATAAAGTCACATCTGCTTTGAAGATTGCTTATGTATCAAGAGTGTAACATGAGGTGTCCACTTTTAGTGGGTATTATTTAAGTTTATAAAAACTATGCATTTGCAAAACACACAAAAGACCAGCACTGCTCGTTTTGTGCTACAAAAAGGATGTGCTTTTTCATCAATCTCTTTGCAGTTATTTTTGCACTGTCATCAACCAAGATAAAATCTTTTTTTTTAAATTATTTAGATATACATTTTTAACCTTTGCATGCTCATTTAAAGCATCATGATCATGTAAATGGAGTAAAGCCTCACTTAAGTGCTATTAGAGCATAATTTCAGCAGGTTTATAGATTACATATAATGTGACGGCAGATAAGAACAGTTCAGCCCATCTAGTCTACCCAATTTTCTATTCATTAGTCCCTGGCCTTATCTTATAGCTAGGACAGCCTTATACCTATCCCACTCATGCTTAATCTCCCTAACTCTGTTAACCTCTACCACTTCAGCTGGAAGGCTATTCCATGCATCCACTACCCTCTCAGTAAAGTAATACTTCCCGATATTATTTTTAAACCTTTGCCCCTCTAATTTAAGACTATGTCCTCTTGTTGTGGTGGTTTTTCTTCTTTTAAATATATAGTCTCCTCCTTTACTAGATTGATTTAAGCATCATTGAGCCATGTTCCAGAATATATACTCGTCACCTTGCACCTACTTTAACATCTACTATGAACCAGCTAAAGCATTGCTTAAAACCTCCAACACGTAAAATTACAGGATATTGTGATGCAGCAAATCTGTTATGCTGCAATGACGTGCAGAGCCTGGATAACATGGGAAACATGAGTAATCAATGCATGCTATTTTTACACTCAGCTGTAGTAGTATTCAGTGTTTTGATGTTTAACATTAGGCATACTCATTCATTTAAAGAGACGTTTCAGGCACCAAAACAACTTCATTAAAATAAAGTTGTTATGGTGTCAGGGGGCTCATGGAGACACTCTTACCTCAAGGGTTTAAACCGTTCTTTAACGATTTAACCCCTAAGTTGCCGCCAGCAGCAATGTCCACCTCTCCTAGACAGCATCCCGTGTTTGAAATTTCCCTTTCAGGAAGCAAGGGTGCCACTGATTGGCTGAGAAAAAAAAAAAAAAAATCTTTTCCAAGTCATTTTAGTAAATGAGGAGTCACTGCCCAGAGATCCTCAGCGCTTCCATAAAGTGACATTTAGAGGCGGATGCGGCCTGTGTGGAAATGGATGTTGCCACTTGAGGCAACTTAAGGGTTAACCGTTCAAGAATTGTTTAATCCCTTAAAGGTAAGGGTGGCCACGGGGGCCTCCTTGCACCACCACAATTTTATTTAGACAAAGTTGCTTTGGTGCCTGGAGTGTCTCTTTAAGAAATAAGATTAGTTATGCTCGCTATGGTGACATTCTTAAAAAAGAACACCATTTGGACATTAAATACGATTATGTTTTATGTTATGTGTGCGATTGTAAATAAATACTACAGCGTTCGGAATACAAACATGTTTTTCCAACGATAAAGTGTTCCCCTAATTATGTAAGTATTCTCTCACTTCCCCCTGAGCGTTTGAAAGGCGAGTATTATTTACCTTTCTACCCTAACCGCACTAGTCTCACCACAGCGGCTTTGTCTCTTTGGCTAAGATCATCAAATTTGATGATGGAGGCCAGTGGTCATGTGCGGCAAATTACCACGCTACGCCAATCAAATGACTCACTTCTCACAGGGAATCTCCTAAAGAACATCAGGAAATTCCTCCTGCATGGAACTGCCGAACATCAGGCGATGTAAATTACACTTCACACCATAACCACTTAACTGATTTTAAGTGATCATGGAGTCTGTATGTACAGCATTATGCTATGAAACGTTGATCATACAGAATTTAACCCCTCAGCTGCCAGAGGTGTCACCTTTAACAAGAGTTCTGGGCTGGTTAATGTCAGTTCTGTGCATATTTAGTGTCTGTCTTCAGGACTCACAGCATACTAGCAACAGACAGCCAACTGTATCCAGCAGATACTGTTAGAAGTGTATTTTCACAGGGGTTCATTAATAACCTTCTGTTGCCAATAGAAATAGTTTCCCCTTACAAAATGTAATATATTTACATGACACATTACATTTAGTTTAGATATATTTTATACATGTATGCATATTTTAAAAGAACACTTGATTTATCTTTAATTTTGTTTAGCTTCTATGGAAAATAAAAATACAGATAAAAAGAAAAAAAAAAATATCTGATCAATTTGCATCTTGCTTACTGAACATCCAAAGAACAGTGCATTGTGGGCTGACCACTGGCACACTATAGCAATATAACCCACTCGCTACAGGCATTTACACCTCTCTGGTGACATAGCTGAATAAAACTAAAACAACCTACAAAGAAAAAAAAAAGGATAAAAAAATCCTCTGACAAAATATCTCAACATTATACAGCCTGTATAATTACCAACATTCCTTGATACATCACAGAGCATTTTCAAAACTGTTATGATGACCAAACTTCAACCTGTTAAATTTTGATTTTTTTTTTTAAGAGGTCATGAGAGACAAGCAGTAGTACAACTATGGAAATGGAAGGTTCTGAATGGCTAATGTCATTAAGTGCTCTCATAAGCCTGGTTATTAGTAACAGGAAAATATTTCAAGGTGACCTTGCCCCATGAGCAAATTGTACAATGTTCAAGAGATGAGCAACATATTCATACAAACTTGGTTAGTTTATATAAAACGTGTAGGGAATACGGTTTAGAGTTGACTTACATAAAGATAATTTCAAGTGACAGTACTGCGTTAAAAAAACACTAGGTTTACGAGATTATATAAATGCCCTCTTCATCATAAAGTCAGTGGCAAACACTTTCCGAGCCAAGTTGACCGACAACCTAGTTATTTTATTTACTTCCACTGCAATGAGACTTCAATAACTTTGTTATGGTTTCAAAGTACAACTTGAGCGAATCTTTCCTCTCGTTCTACATGTGATCCTGGAAAAATGCTCCCTACACTAAACTGCTACAGCAGTATAAAAGGGACTGTCATGCATAACAAAAGAGCCTATTAAACTCTGCCTACAATGGAAATAGGTAAACATTATCTGATCCAACAAGGTGTGCGCTTGAAGATATTATTAAACGAAATGCCACAAGTACCATTGTTGATATCTGAGCCTAAGTTGGCTACACCGAAGTAGCAGGTGCCTCAATTGATGTTTGCAAAGCACTCTGGGTCAGATAACCCAAGGTGTCTCACAACATCATATTAAAAACAAGATGATTTTATTTGAAAATTATCAGCTCTTTTACACATTTACTAGCAATGTATAAAGAGAGCAATTATCACAGTAACATGTTCCCTTTAAAGCAGGGGTGGAAAATCCCAGGTGTCAGGACCCCATGGCCACTAGGAATTTTGTCTTGGCGTCTGGTTGTTTGTCAGCCCGTTCAACACTGCATCGATGCCTGCCGGTGCAGTGGCGGAACTACAGGGGTCGCTGAGGTCACAAGTGTGGCCTTGAGGATTGAGGATTGCACACCATGCAGCACTGGTCTAGGAAGCACTTCTAGTGGCCAGCTGAGTGACTGTCACTAGAGGTGTAACTAGGCACCAATGTCTTTTCTCTAAAAAGCCTGGTACAGGTTTTTGTCATCGAAAATAACGCTTTGTAGTTATTTTAAAAAAACTTTTTTTTTTTTAAACTGGCTCCTAAATTTAAAACAAATGTTTCAAGACCTACTTTAAAAGTATACTTGATATGGACGAGCTGCACGGCCTTCATAAGGGGGGGGAGGAATGCAAAATTACAGAAAAGTAGTGTGTTTTTTCATGATTTTAAAAACGATTCACCAGAAACCCCAAATTAAATAATTGCTTTTTCAAGCTAAATTTCCATCCTTACAATAATTTCCAGGTATTCAGGTAAAGAGAATCACTGCTCGAGACACACAAACAAAATAGTAGAAAGGTCTAATCGGTTATGAAGTTGTGCCTTTATTTAGGACATTTCTTTAACAAAATTACTTAGGAGTGTGGTCCAATTGACCTATAAACACAAGCTAACCACAACCTTCCATCAAGAATGCTAGACGTCTGGGGCCAGGATCTTTATACGAACAGATTAAAATTGTACCTTACAATACAAAATAATTACCAATAAAAAACAAATTTTCCCGATATAGACTATCCCATGTTATTTAAAGGGACACTATAGTCATCATAACCACTACAGCTTAATGTAGTGGTGCAGGTGTCTACAGTCTGTCCCTGCAGGCTATTTAATGTAAACACTGGCTTTTCACAGAAAAATAAGTTTTTAGATTGCTCCTTAGAGACACCCCCAGTGGTCGTCACTCAGACTGCCACTGGAGGTGCTTCCTGGGTCAGTGCTGCATAGGGTGCAGCACTGGCATTCAGCGTCTCCAAGCACTGCATGGATGAATGTTCTCCAAAGAGATAAATTTATTAAATGCATCTCTATGAGGAAATGCTGGTAGCTTCTTAGGTCACGGAGACGGAGCCAACTGCGGCAAGATCGACATGGAAAAAAGGTGGAGAAAAATGCCTCTCATGAGATGCAAGGGGAGCTGGTTATCTAAATAGTGAATTTAACACTATAGTGCCAGGAATACATGTTTGTGGACGGCATAGAACGCCCAAGCCGTCCTTTCTACTTACCCGGTCGCCGGTGATCCCACGCCGGTGATGGCGGTATGCGGACTTACCGGGGAACCCAGGGAGTCCCCCTCCGTTCTTTTTCGGCCTGCCTTGGCCATGTGATCGCAAGGTCCTTGCGAGGAGGCGGTCATTCGTTAGAGCCCAAAAGGTTTAACAATGATTCTGAGCAGCTGAATACCACTTACCTCTACAAATATTAACACTGGCAAAGGATCATTGGAATTGATGGGTGTTTCCTTTTTACCCACCACTGAAATACATCTAAAATGTACTAAAAGAGACTCCATGTGGGCCTATAACTTTTCAATTCTGTAGGTAAGGTAAATTGAGAAAGGTTTTGATAAAACTCTGCTATTTTGTATGGCTTTCAAAACCATTTATCTGCAATTTAGAATACACCTGTTTCCTCCAAAACCTTATTTATTTGTATGGCGCTTCTATGGGCGCGTAGTTAAATTTTACATAGTTTGCATGCCATTCTTGAATCCAGTTCAACAACACTGAAACAAGAAGATGCGTTTATTTAACTAAATTATTTGTATTTGCATGCAAACATTCAGTGGAGTAAACAAGGTATAGCATTTTAATTAAAAACCTAAAAAGCAATTTCAGTTCCTGATTACAACTAGTACTTTAATGTCTAATTATATGACCTAGTTAGTTAAAGCAGTGGTGCACTCAAATGACACATTTAAATAAATGCAATGTTAACATTTGCTTCAGTTTGCCTTATACTATATTTACTCTTTGAATGCTCTCATCCTGGTCCCATGACAACATATAAATTCAACTAAACCACTAACAATGTTAATAGTCTTGTACAGATTACTTATATAAAGTAATTTGTGGCATACAAACATTAAACCGGGCTGTATTTTTAAAAAAAATATTGCTTAGTTTAACAAATTCATCAATTCCAGTATTATCTAAAATAGTTGTTTAAAAAGAAGCACACACTGAATTTTCAGATTCTATGGTTCTCTCTCTACATTCTCATTCCATTTAGTAATCTAGTTTTACATAGTTTGCAAGATAGAGAATTAAAACTATTACACTATACACATACACTAAAAAAACAATAATGGCAACCAAATGAGCACCCCTGTTCTCACCTACCTAATTTTTATGAGTACAAGCCTAAAATTATCATGGGCACCCAACTGTGATCATGCAACAAAAAGTAAATAAATGCCAGCACACAGGGCACCTGGGCAAGCAAGCTTTTACACCAACCCTGGCATAGCATAATGCAAAGTGCAACCCAATCAGGGTGTTTATTAATTTACAGCAAGCCAAGGGAGGGAGAGAGAGGGAGAGAGAGAGGGGGGGGGACTGTCACCTAAGAGAGAGAGACAGCACGTGTCCAGGGGGGCCAGGAGAGTGCTGCATCCTCTATAGAGAGCTATGGCTTTACCTGTCCTCTGATACACTGATCACCCCGTCCTCCTTGGGTACAATCACTGCCGTGTTCACCACGTCCTGGGAGCCCTCCAGCTTGCTGAGTAAGATGGGTTTGCGGGTCAGGGGTTTGGGATGGATCTGTGCTGCCATGGTTCCCGGGGCGGACTGTGTGTCTCTAATGGTACAGCCAAGTGTCAGACCTGGCAGCACCAGGACTCACTGTGTACGCATCACCAAGCAGCCTACAGGCATCCGCCTGTCACATGACCCTACACGTCACTGCTGAAAACACACCCTCTCATACAATTCCTTTTTTTATTTTTTTATACAAATTGGAACTTTATTAGCTGTATGTGTTACAACAACAACAACAACAACAACAACACAGTAATATGCCTAAAATATATTCATTGGTTTTTTTTTTCTTCCCCTATCTCTCTTTTCCTTTTTCTCACTCTCTGTTATTATTAGTTTTATTTCAGAGTTAAGAGGTACAATGCTCAATAAACAGTGACAGAATGGGAAAAGATAAGGGTAATCAAATATAGTTACATCAATATCAGAGGGATTTATTGTAATAGCAGTCATAGCACATGAGTAATGGTGAAAAAAGGCAAACAGCATCTATCAAACATATATATATATATATATATATATATATATATATAGATGTAGATGTAAAAAACAGATAACATTCGTATCTTGTAATACCTTTTTTACGCTACAAATTTTATCTATTTTTTACATCTACATCAGTGGACTCATACGGCTACAATCTCTACTTGAACCCTATGGTATTTATTATATGTGTGTATATATATATATATATATATATATATATATATATATATTCATTTATTTTAACAGTGCTCTCACTACTGCACTGTTTTCCCCACCACAACTCTGTTGGTATATATATATATATATATATATATATATATATATATATATATATATATAGCAACATTTGTTAAAATTACCTCAAATATATGAATAACAAAATATAACATCCTCAGGTAAATGCATTAATATTGGTGGATGGGGGTTGTGCTTAGTGAGAGCTTTGCAGAATCGAGGAATATTTTAGTTTAACAATTTGAACTATTCACCTGTCATGCAGTTAACACATATTACTGGCAATAACATTTAATCTATGTGGTTTAAAGGGGCACCACACTATATAGGCACCCAGACCACTTCATCTCAATGAAGTGATTTGGATGTCACTTACCTCTTGTTTTAACACTACAACTAAAATGATTGCCTTCCTGGAGAAACAATGTTTACATTGCAGCATCAACATGCCTCTAGTGGCTGTGCCCATGACAGCTATTAGAGACAGTATACGGTCAATTGACCGTGTACACATATGCGCTCTGGGGTTCGCAGTGGGAGGGTTATTGATAGTGGGTCGCAAGGGCATCGGCAATGGTCTGTGCGATGCCCTCATGGACATATAGTGCAGAGGTCCGCGCAGACTAGTGCTCCAATCAGAGGGCACTGTAAGGCGGGAAACCACAATATATAAGGCACCCTGAGGTAACAGCTGGCGCCAAAACAGCTGAAGAAAATCTGTATGCCAAAATAGCTCTGGAAGATTTGGATTATAGCTGTTTCCTGCCCTCCCTCCCTCCCTATGATTTTATTTTATTCCATGTTGTGGTTTTTTATTGGGGTTAAGGTCACCTGCCTATTTTAAAGGCAGGGGTACTAGCTGAATTTGGTGATTTATTTGTTTAGGTTCTGGCTAATAGGGTGATTAAGTTACGGTTGTTATGTTTTGTAAACTAAATAAAAGACCACAGCGTTTTGCACCACATACCGGTCTGTGTGTTGTTATTATTATTTCACTCTGTATTTATTATGTATATCCATGAAATGTTGATATGTTTGTGTATATTAGAGTTAACCCCTGCAATGCACAAGGTACTTCCTGCCAAATAGCCAATTTAAATTCAGCTGTTTCTATCAGATGGTCTCATCTGATAGAATTTTGGTGTGCATGCGCACTTGCCTCCCAATGATTTCCTATTGGAAATCATTGGATTGGCTGAGTTCATCAAGGTTGATGATCTCAGCCACGGATGGGTGGCTGGCCATGGAGATAGCATCTCAACAAGGGAGAAAATGTAAGTAATCTACAATGTCATTTTTTCCCCTAATGCTATAGTGTTCCTTTAAAACCAGGTTGACTGCTGATGTATACATAAAAGCAAATCATTTTGAGAAAAAAACTTACTGGAATTTTTAATTCCTGGCTAATATCCATGTCAAGTATCATGGGTTTAGCTTCTTCCTCTCAGCTGCTAGGACAGGAATATTCCAATTAAATTAAATTAATGCTATAAAAGTTCCCACCTCCCTAATATCCTCAGTCGTGCATACAAGTTAATACAAATGGGGAGATAAAGTTGATGCTGACATGGATATTAGACAGGAAAGAAAAATTAACGTACGTATTTTCAAAATGTTCTGTTTTCCTGGCTAATCCATGTCAGTATCACAAATGGGATTTCCAGAGTTCAAAAAGCAGTGGGGGGATAAATAGAATACAAATTAATTGCTGCAATAACAATAGACTTTATTAATGGGAAGCTGCAGAATAAAGAACACTTTCTCCAACTAAAGAGGTAGAAGGTCCTAAAACATCTAGGCCATAGTGTCTAACAAATGTGTTGAAGACCCCAAAGCTGCAGTTTTAAAAGAAATCTCTTCAGTAGAGGTATTCACCAGTGATGCCCAGGATGCTAAAACAGCCCTTGTGGAATTAGCCTTAAAGGGACACTATAGTCACCTGAACAACTTTAGCTTAATGAAGCAGTTTTGTTGTATAAAATATGCCCATGCAGCCTCACTGCTCAATCCTCTGCCATTTAGGAGTTAAATCCCTTTGTTTATGAACCCTAGTCACACCTCCCTGCATGTGACTTGCACAGCCTTCCATAAACACTTCCTGTAAAGAGAGCCCTATTTAGGCTTTCTTTATTGCAAGTTCTGTTTAATTGAGATTTTCTTATCCCCTGCTATGTTAATAGCTTGCTAGACCCTGTAAGAGCCTCCTGTATGTAATTAAAGTTCAATTTAGAGATTGAGATACAATTATTTAAGGTAAATTACATCTGTTTGAAAGTGAAACCAGTTTTTTTTCATGCAGGCTCTGTCAATCATAGCCAGGGGAGGTGTGGCTAGGGCTGCATAAACAGAAACAAAGTGATTTAACTCCTAAATTACAGTGAATTGAGCAGTGAAATTGCAGGGGAATGATCTATACACTAAAACTGCTTTATTTAGCTAAAGTAATTTAGGTGACTATAGTGTTGCTTTAACTCCTTTAGGTGAAGCTTTTCCTGCCACTTTGTATGTTTTTGTCTGCGTATTTTGGAGACTGAAGCAGACATGCCTTTATGGTATCCAAAATGAATTATGAATAGTCTGGTAGATACCCTCATTTGCTTGGTTCTTTCAAGATAGATTTGTAATGCTCTAACCACAGTTTATGTCACTGTGACTCTGTAGCTTTTGTAGGTATTCTGTATTAGAAGTTTGTTTTCTTTCTGAAACTGTAGATCTTACCATGCTTTTTCTTGGATATTCGTTTTCAAATTTTTAGATAGAATCCTTTTCTTATAGCTGAAAGAACCTATTGATCTTTTATGTTCAAGGTCCAGACATGTTGGAAATTTCCAAAGGCAGGCTTTTACCTTGGATATCTGAACCCTGTCCCCTTCAATTGGATTTTTCTTCTACCTCTACCTTTTTGTGATTTTGAGGATTGGCATTGTTGTCCCTTCCAGAATAATGGTCTGCTGTACTCTCTTCCTGGTTTGTATGCCCTGGAGTCACGAATGGTCAGGACTGGTTTCTATATCCTCTGCCCTATCCACTAGAATATCTGTTTGTTCTTCTGTCTTGTGGTAGATGTGCATTCTTTCCCTCAGCTGCTTTAGAGATTGCATCAACTAAAGCTTTCCCAAAGAGGATATTCACTGGAACAAGAGAGAGCATAAACTTGTTTTTGATTGATTGCCTGCTCCCCAGGAGGGAGGTTAATGCCACTGAAGGATACATAGCTGCTCTTAAGGAAGTATGCCTTGAGATTTGCATCCATGCGTTTCTCTATAGGGTCACTTAGAGATGCCACTCTATCAATGGGCAGAACACTTTTCTTTGACACCTTTATTATTGTTGCATTTACCTTGGGTACTGCATTCCAATTCTTGATTTTTTGGTGTATGAAGTGAGGAATGTGTATAATCTGTTAAATTTGGGTGTTTTTCTAGTTTTGAACCAGGAAAGTTAGTCCTTTTCTGTCCAAATCCTCAAAATATATGTCTGATTCTTTAGTTTGTTCCCGATCTTCAGGAATGTGTTATCAGGGCCTGTGCGTAAAGCAGGTGTTGCAAAAATCCAAATCCCGAGCCATTGGCCAGGGTCTCTGATTTTTTTTTTTACCTTTAGCTTTCTATGCTCTCCTGGCTCCCTGACTGCCCAGTACGGAGGTGGAGTCCACAACGCACTCTCCTTATGATATCAAGATGAGGGCACGACTTCCACCTCCCCCAGATTCCCCTGTGGTACTGCCCTGGGTCCATACGGTCCTCTTCAAGACAGCCCTTGACATCCTACCTCAGTTTGAGCCACTAGACCTGGTACCACTTGCAGCAAGGGGGTAAGTTTTTAAAACATTTACATATACTCTGTAACCCCCTTTACCCTGTGCCTGTCAGGGGGTTACAGGCGTCTACTCCCTGTCACTCTGTCTTCCTAGACATGTGTCACTATGTGAACATATGTTTTTGTATGCTTTGTTCTGGATGTATCTTTGTGACTATATGTCTGTGTATGTGTCCCTGCATGCCTATATCTAGCTTTATGCCTGTATTTGCATGTCTCTGTATATCTTGTTCTGTATGCCTGTGTCTTTGTCTCGGTATGCCTGTCTCTGTATGTCTGTATCCATATGTCTCTATATGCCTGCATCTTTGTCTCTGTATGACAGTGTCTGTATGACTGTATGCCTTTGTTTGTATTACAGTGCACCTGTATGTTTAGATTGCCTGACTGTGTGCCTGTATGTCTATGCCTGTATGATGTGTTTGATTGTGTGAATGTATATATTTGTGACTGTGTGCCTGAATAACTGTGAGCCTGTATGATTGTGTGATGTTAAACTATATAGAAGGCCCTTAAAGGAACTTATGTGTTGATATGTCACAAAACTTTTAGCTGCTCACCACTCTCATGTGTAAAGCTCAAAAACCCTCTAAAAAGCTTTAAAAGTATGGAATTATAGTCTAGCGCTTAAAAATACAAATAAATAAGTGAAAAATATCCACTCTTCTAAGGTGTCACAATACTTGTGAACAATAAATTCACAGCAAATATGCAGTATATTTGTCAAAAGTGCTCATGTGATAAAACATTAATTATATGTGTAAAACCATAATGATATCGATCTTTACATTCGTGTTTAAAACTTTTAATAAGTTGCTTGATGAACAAATTGTTGTGCAAAAGTTGTAAATGCAATATTCCAGCCAGGATAAAAGCATAAGTAATACACAAACATGTATTCCTGACCCTATAGTGTTTAACCCACCATTTAGCTGGCTTGTCCTCCCTCAGCCACCCTATAGAAGTTTAAAACTCACCTTATTTCCAGCGCAGCGCGGGTCCACCGGCACTGGCTCCGCCCCCTTTGTGACATCAGCAAAATGGCCGATTTATAGCCAATTTAATGGATTGGCTAAAATCGTCTCGGGGCGGGGTCAAATGACATTTTGGCCAATCAGGACCTCCTTATAGAGATGCATTGAATTAGGATATGGCTGGGTGGGCAGCCTCGTCCAATGATGGCGCTATATAGACGACGTCATTATAATTTGGAAGGGGTCTAATGAGGAATTTTTTTGTTTTGTTTACTATCTCAATAACAATGAGTACAATTTAAAGTTTTCTCCTGTATGGAACCAAAGAGAAATTACTTTTCTTGATGTCACTTTATTCATTGAAGAAGATCAGATCAAGACCAGGTGTTATTTTAAGCCGACTAATGGGACCAGTTACGTACATAAAAACAGCTGCCATGGGGGGCGGAGCCTGACCGGGGAGCCGACTAGACGCAAAATCTGTGAGCTCCCGAGCCCGGTCCTGATTTAAAGCGGAAAACGGGGGGGAAATCCCAGACCCCGAACCCCAACTTACCTCACTCGACGACACCAAAGCTGGGGAGCAGAATGATATCCCACACACCCGGAAAGACCGCTGGATCGGTAGATCAGAGGCTTGGGGCCTACACGACGCAGTGCAGGGGAGAGGCGGCCGCTCTCCCAGCTCATCAAAGCGTGCGGCACCTGAAGTATCGGGCCTCCCCTCCCCCCTCAGGACCGGTGGGGGTTAACCCGGTCCAATCACCCGCAACCTGTGAACCCACACAGCTAACTGGCGACCTGGAAACCCGCTTGAACAGGCTGATGGCAAACTTCTGGGCAAAGGTGGAAGCTAGACACACAGCCACACAGCAGCAGCCGCGGACGGGCAAGAATACGCTAAGGTCCCAAGTAAGCAACAGCCGGAGGGGCACGAGGCAGATCCCAGGCATAAACCCGACGGCACAACCCACGACCCGCCACAAGAGCCAACTCGGGGTGAGGGCCCCAAGGGGCAAAGCCCAGACGCATCCCCCACGCAAGCAGAGGCGGAGGCCTGCGCATGGCACGCGGATACACACCACCACAGGCCTGAGTCCTACCTCAACAGGTATATACCCGGCCTCTTCAATCCCCCGAGTTAATGGGGAAACAAAGCTGGCCCTGCCACAAGACCGGAGCAGGAGGGTGACACCAGCATGCCCCTGGCTGACAGCCGACACCAAGGACTCCTACCTGCCACAGCAGATGCGAGCCCACGCTCACACACCCCACCCACGCACTGCCCGACCGGGTGAAACACAGACCGTGACACAGCTACAGCGGACAGCGCAGGGGGAGCCCATACAAGGCATCGGATGAATCACACAGCATGGGGACTTAAGGTCTAGCAAGGGACTCTTCACCCGTCCTATTTTCCCCATTTCTTTACTGTTATTTTTCAACGTAAAATTTATGTGACAGTTTAGTTATTCTGATATGCTCCTGTCTGTCTAATAGGATGACTAGAAAGCCCCTATGTGAGAATACTTCACCTTTACCTTAGTTAAACAATAGCCAACTCCCAACAGGCACATTGCTGGAACGCTAGCCTAAAGGCTGACTTAACCTTGAGTTAACTGCACCAACCACTCAGTAATGCCTGCCTATTCGCTTACCTACCTAATCATCTATTGCATTTATGATCTATGTAGCCAGCTTACTGTCATACTTAATGTTTAACCATGGTTCAAATGCTAATCACCATAGCTTATAACCTAAGCATGTAACTGTATATTGTGGTCCTTAATACTTACCCTTTATGCCAGTTTGTATGCCGGCTATCTAGGATTCATGTAGCCAGCTTACTGTCATAAGTGACGTTTAACCACGAATCAACGTTACTCACCATAGCCTGTAACTTCAGCATGTAGATGTATACTGTGGTTCTTCACACTTAACCAACTGTATAGTAACCTTCAGCGACTGCCATCACTCACTTAAGCAATTTATTATGATAGCTGTAACTATAGCGTGTACCTAGCTTGTAAAGTTAATGTAACTTTCCCCAGGGGCCTACTGTGTGATACCCAGCGTGTACTTAAGCAGAATTGACACGAATACTCGCAGTCGAACCCTGCCAAGCATGTAACCTAACTTTCACACTAACTTAAGCAACCACACCGTTAGCGATGTTTATCCTCATTAACGTGATTCACATAATCGTTGTTTTAGTTTGATTCTTAACATAACTTGTTTAGTATACGCTTCTGTTCAAAGCCATATAAAAACATAAAATGAGGCATGTTTATCTCGGAAATGTAGATAGCATTGTTACAGCTGTATTGACCCTTATCTTTCGTGGAATATTTTTGCATTTCCCTTTCTTTATTCTGTACCCTTCATATATGCCTTAATAAAACAAAGATTGACAAAAAAAACAAAAAAAAAACAGCTGCCATCACCTTCCCTGGTTAAAAGGGATTACAAAGAGCCAATTAACAAGAGTCAGACGTAACTGTTCCCACCTCCCAGGATTTTTAACTCCAAGCACAGCATATAAAAAAGAAACTTGTGCAGAAAGCCTACTCACAAAAAAACATAGACAAGGAGATCAGAGCTATGTCTAAAAGAGATAGAAATTGATTTTTGATGGATCATCCAACAGGGGGGGAGAAAAAATAATAAACTAGGAGACAGTTTGAGACAATCTTTTATCACCCAATACAACACAGATCATCATACGATAAAAAGATCCCTTCAGAAAAATTACCTAGACAACCATCACTGATTTTTAGAAAAAATAAAAACTTGAAAAATGTTTTGGCACCAAGCAATGCCATTAAGAGAACGTGTGGATCAACTGTGGAAACTAAAGGATTTAGAGGATGTAATCGATGTAAGGCATGTTCCTCTGCTAACATTGCTAAAACTACTAATTTTGTGAGCGTTACAACTGGACAAAGCTTTCCCATTAAGTCACAAGTAGACTGCCGCACTGTGCGGAGTACAATACATTTGAAGGTATTTGAAGGTCCGCTTGTTGGAACATATTAACAATATTAAAAAAGATCTGAAAACACACTCTGTTCCACTATACTGCAATAACTGTCCCAAGTTCCAATTGAAAGGTCTCAGCTGTGTCGGCATAGAAAGAGTTTTGCCTCATTGGAGAGGGGGAGATAGAGTTAAAAAGCTGGCACAGCGGGAGACATACTGGATTCATAAAATGCAGACATTAACACCAAAAGGACTCAATGTTGATATAGACTTAGTGTGTTTTCTAAACTAATTGTCTCAAAAAGAGGCATAAACCTATTCTTTCTATTTTAATTATTGTTACTGGATCAACGATTGGAACTTAAGAAATGGAACAAGTATGTCGATATATTACATTTTCAAAACAAATAAATAGAAATAAAAATCGGTTTAGTAGATGTTCCAAGTGGGTATACTGTGTAGGATATCACAGAGTTGTCTATATGAGCTGTCATCTTTTGTATATAATGATATCTAATTTGTTTTATGTAGATGGAAGAGGAAGCAGCAAGCCTATGTCCATCAATATAGTATTATAAATGGATATATGAGTATATGATATAAGCAGTTTTTAACCGCAAGAATTAGGATTTAATAAACCTATTAATCCACCTAATAGGGGAAATAGGATCTTTCCACCTTCATGAATATATTTGTATTATGATTACTTCATGATATGTAAAATTGTAAATAGATTACTATGTTTTCACTTCATTCACTACCTAAAATGTGAGTGTATATATATTTCTATACTATGTTCATATTGAATTTATTGTATTGGATTTAATAATTGAGTTAAGCTTCTAGTTCTACTAGTGATATTGTCAATTATGGCACATATTTAATTTTTTTATATCACATAGAGATCAAACATTAACGCTAGTTTACTTTTAGATAAAGAAATCATTTTTTCCTCAGGATGAACATCAGGGGGGATCTCGCGCCTAGATACATATTGGTTTATAACGAGTCTGGAACGCACAGCCATCTTAATAGACGTCCAGACGTGGAATGCACGGAAGAGAAATTAACAGTAAGCAAAGACAGCTGCTACAAGCAACACACCAACGAATCCGGAGTTCAGAAGAGAGGACACCCACCACTCCACCAATGATAATTTAGGGGATAGCCCTATATAAGGAACATTGGGGGGTATTTAGGATGTAATTTATTTTGTATTACATTGTTACTGATTTTACTTATGTGGGTCCGTGAGGAAGTTCTCACTTGAGAAAGAAACGCGTAGGACGACCATATTTTACATGTTTTTTGTATACTATTTTAGTTTTGTACAATAAATCCTCTTTTTGGAAGAATACTCTGGTTATCGTTGTTGGTGTTTCAAATAGACCGGTCCGGAGAGGAGTCCAAAGGAGGTATTTTAGCCCTTTATATAATCGAGGGTGGCACCCAAAGGCGCTGTTATCATCTTTATCTGTGAGTGCAACTGAGAATTTGTGTTTTCTGTTTATCAGATATTATTGCACTGTGTTATTTTTTTTTAATTATTTATAGGTTCACCAGCAAGATCCCTAAATTCTGTATATATACATATCAAAGAAGAATGTAACTGGGATACATTGACATGAGTGAGAATATTATTATTATGTTATCATCTTTATCTGTGAGTGCAACTGAGAATTTGTGTTTTCTGTTTATCAGATATTATTGCACTGTGTTATTTTTTAAAAATTATTTATAGGTTCACCAGCAAGATCCCTAAATTCTGTATATATACATATCAAAGAAGAATGTAACTGGGATACATTGACATGAGTGAGAATATTATTATTTTTACCATTTATATAGCACCAATATATTCCGCAGGGCTTTACAATATTATAAACAATGTGACATTTAACAATAAATGAGACAAATACAAAATGTTACAGGTTTAATAGGTTGATGTGGACCCTGCTCAAACGAGCTTACACTGGAGTGTCACCATGTAAATTGGTTATGGAGTTAATGTGTTGTAGTATTCTTCGGCGTAGTTGTTGGTACGTTTTACTAATATATTGTAAACCGCACTCACAAGTTATAAGGTAAATGACATTCGTGGAGCTGCAGTTGCCAAATGCATTGATAGCGATCTCCTTGGATGTTCTTTTGTTTAGAACTGATATAGTAGGTAGAATGAACTCTAGAGAAGCTAACGAACTAGTGCTTTGAACCTTTCCTCAGTCGTGTTTGTCCACTATATGTGCACAATACTACAAACTATCACATAAGAACTCACATTTCTTTTCCTGTAGATGTTGTAAAACAGCTTCAATGTTCACTTTATGAGTGGCATAATTTTTTTTTTTGTAAATTTGATTTTTATTAACGTGTTTGCATTGTCATTTCAACAGGAGATAGGCACAGTATAAAAGGACTCGCAGGTCCCTAGCAATAAAGACAAGTGTTAGATGCAGCCGGGCTCGCAGGCCCCAAGAAAATCAAGTGGACTCGCAGGTCCAGTTTTCCTCATTGACAATTTGGTTCTCTATTATGCATAGTTAGTGTTAGTCGTTCAATTGAGACTCGCAGGTCTCATCGCTTCTTAAGGGGTTGTGGATGCGCAGATCCAATAGTTGTCTGTTTCGACTCCACATATGTACCATGGTCTTGAGCCGTTTGGCTCTCTGCTATTGTCGTATGGGTTTACATTTAGATTTCAATTTCAATTATAGGTCTGTGTATCATGGATTTCTAACATTGTGCTCCCTCTGTCCTCGGCAGTAGGACAGTGGGTTAAGTTGGTCCCGTTCCCCTTGGTCGGTTTGGGTGGGTTCCACCTTGTGTCCTAATTTTAACAATCTATAGGCTTTGCCTCTAATTGGCCATGGCTTTCGAGTGGCCACTAGGATGTCTTCGTTTACGGGTAGCTTTGACCCACTGTAAGTTTCTACAGTCAAGTGGGGTCCGTCAGTGTGTTCTCCTCGGGAATTGGGGAAGGGTAAACAGGAGGGGGGTGGGGCGGTCGGGTTGGTCGTCTGTCAGTGGTCCTCTGTCGACTTGAGTGTTCGGTTTCCAAGTTCTATCGAGTGGTCGGGGGGAGGGCGTCTGTGGTTGTCCTAAGGTCTAGTTGGAATTGTGGTTTTGCTGTCTCTAAGATCCAGTATGTCCATAGTTCTGTATATGTCGTCAGGGTAGCGTTTGTCGTCATTGTTAGTTCTTCTATTGTCCTTAGTTCCTCCATCTGGTTGAACCAAGCCAGCATTGATGGTGTGACTGGTTTCTTCCAGAATTGAGGAAGTACTCGTTTGGCTACGTTCAATATTCTGATTGTCATAGATTTTTTATATTTTGAGTGGGGGGCTGGTGTGTGGTGTAAGAGCATTGCGGCCGGTTCCAGGGGGGGTGGGTATTCTGTAAACTTCCTTAACATTTTGTGTATCCCCCTCCAGTACGGGGTGACCAGTGTGCAGTCCCACCAGATATGTTTCAGTGTGCCTTCCTCCTGTCCGCATCTCCAGCACAGGCTAGACGTGTTTGGGTTCATTTGGTGTAGGAGGTGTGGTGTCTTGTACCAGTGCGTCAGGAGTTTGTAGGCCGTTTCCTGCGTTTTACTGTGTGTGGAGCAATGGTGTGTGAGGTAGCATATTGATTCCCATTCCCTTTCCGTGAGTGTGACACCTAGGGTTGCTTCCCATTTTCCCATGAAACGGGGCGGTTCAGTCGGGAGTTCCGACTGTAGCATGGAATACAAGAAGGATATCCCGTGGGGTAGTGGGTCTGGTTGCGCGCTGATTTTTTCCATTGTGGTATACTCCCTTGCGAGCGCTGGACCATGTGGTAGGGTGTGTATGAAGTTAGTAAGTTGGGCATAGCGAAAACGGTGCATGAATGTGGGGGGTGTCTCCCCTAGCAGATCTGTTAGCCGTCTACAGGCCCCTCCCTGGAGAATGTGGTGCAAGCGTGGGGATGCGTTCGGGACGATGTCCCTGAGGGCTCGTGGGTCTAGTCCTGGGGGAAAGTCCTCATTCTGTGTTAGTGGCATGAGGGGGGAGGGGTAGGGTGACATGTTTCCCTGTCGTTGGGCCTTCTGCCATACTTCCAGTGTGTTTTTCGTGTATATGGACATGTCATGTCCTTCCTTCGAGCCGCGACTCCATGGGAGTCCTGCGATCGGTCTACCTGCCTCCATTTCTTCTACCGTTTTCCACAGTTTGTGTACCCCGTTCTTAGACCATTCTACAACCCTCTGTAGGTGTGTGGCCACATAGTATAGCTGGAAGTCCGGGAGGGCTAGTCCCCCCTTGTCCTTGGGTCTGGTCAGTGTGGAGAATTTTATTCTGGGCTTCCCTCCTCCCCATATGTATCTGGTCATCTCTTTCCTGAGTGTTACGAAGAAGGGTCTTGGAATTACAATGGGGATGGCCTGTAGAAGGTACAGGAGGCGCGGGAGGAAATTCATTTTTATGACCTGTACTCTCCCTAGCCACGAGATATGGGGATACGACCATTCCCTCATGTCCCTCTGGAACGTCTGTAGGATGGCCGTGAAGTTGTCCCTGTACAAGTCTCCCGTGTGTTTGGTCAGCCAGATTCCCAGATATTTAATTTTGTTTTCGGCCCATTGGAAGGGGAAGCTATGTCTCAGGGATTCCGCCCTTGCTTGGGGTACGCTGACGTTTAGGATGTGTGATTTCCCGTAATTAATTTTCATATTAGATATGTCCCCAAATGTTTGTAGTTCTTTCATTATATTCGGTAGGGTAATTACTGGGTTGGTCACCATAAACAGCAGGTCGTCGGCGTATGCCGCCACCTTATGATGTACTGGGCCTGTCGTGAGGCCTGTGATGTCTGCGTTGTGTCTGATATGTGTGAGGAACGGCTCCAAGGCCAGAGCGAATAGGAGCGGCGACAGGGGACACCCCTGTCTGGTGCCATTGTGGATGGTGAAGGCGCTCGTCAGCGCCCCGTTAACCAGTACCTGGGCCGTAGGTTCTCGGTAAAGTGCCTCTATCCATTGTCTGAGGTGGGGGCCCAGACCCATGTGGGCTAGTGTTTCAAAGAGGTACTCCCATCCCACCCTGTCGAAGGCCTTCTCCGCGTCCGTGGATAGCAGGAGAAGGCCTCCGGCGGTCCTCCCGGTGCCGTGCATGAGGGTAAGTGCCCTGATGGTGTTGTCGCGGGCCTCGCGCCCCGTCACGAACCCCACCTGATCAGGGTGGATCAGAGAAGGGATGTGCCTCGTGAGGCGCGTGGCCAGGACCTTAGCTAGGAGTTTGACGTCGCAGTTTATCAGCGAGATTGGCCTGTAGTTCCCACAAAATTCTCTGTCTTTGCCATCTTTGGGTATGACAGTTATGTGGGCCGTCAGGGCTTGCTTGGGGATACATTCCCCTTCCTTTACTGCGTTGAACGCTTCCACCATTGGAGGAAGTAGCTCCTCCGCGTATGTCTTGTAATATTTCACCGGCAGGCCGTCCGGCCCTGGGCTTTTACCGGGTTTGGTGCTCTTGATAGCCGCAGCTAGCTCTTCTATTGTAATGGGTTCATCGAGCACTTCGGCTGTTTCAGCGTCTAGGGTCGGCATTGGGTACTTAGCTAGGTATGTTTGGATCGAATGGTGAAGGCGGGCCTTCGCTGGTTCTGTCTGGGGCTGCGGGAGTGTGTAGAGATCCGTGTAGTATGCGCGGATCGCTGTCATGATGTCCGATGGGATGCGGTGTATGGACCCTCCTTTGTCCCTGATCTTGTCAATATATGTATGTTGCCGTCGTTTCTTTAGCATAGCCGCCAGGAGCTTGCCGCTCTTGTTCCCGTGTAGGGTGAAGAAGGCTTTATGTCTGGCTGCGTCCCTGTGATGTTTAGAGTGGATTAATGTGGCCAATTCCCTCCTCAGTTGTAGGAGGCGGGACTGGAGCTTGTGGTTCGGGTCGAGTTTGTTTTGGTCGTCTGTTTGGTGTATTTCCTCTAGGAGGCCTGCTAGTCTTAGTGCTGTTTGTTTCTTTATGAGCGCTCCTTGTTGAATGTAGTGTCCCCTTATTACTGATTTGTGTGCTTCCCATCGTACTGTCGGGGACGTGTGTTCGGCTGTGTTGAGGGACAGGTAGTCTCTAATTTTGTCGCCTATCAGGGTTACGACCTCTGGGTTAGTTAGAAGATATTCGTTTAATCTCCATTTCGGGGTGGTGGGGCGAAAGAGTGGTGATTTTAGTTTGATGGTGACTGGCGCGTGGTCTGACCACGTCGCCGTACCGATCGTGGCTTGAGTGACCAGTGGGAGGTCGTAGTGTGTGGTGTATATGTGGTCTATGCGAGAGTACGAGTTGTGCGGGTGGGAAAAGAAGGTGTAGTCTCTTGTGTCTGGGTGGTGGGCTCTCCAGCAGTCGACCAGGCGGTGGCTGCGGAGTAGTGATTTAACGGTTTGCCGTTGTTGCGTGGATATGTGGGAGGTGCCTGACGATGTGTCCCATGTTGGGTCCATTGTCATGTTAAAGTCCCCCCCTAGTATGAGGGTTCCCTCCTTAAATTCCATGAGTCTGCGGAGTGTTTGTTTGAGGAAGCTGTAGTGCCGTGTGTTGGGGGCATATACTGTTGCGAACGTGTATGGGCGCTCTGCTATTTTCCCTTTGAGGAATAGGTATCTGCCTTCGTCATCTGTCATGCATTCTCCCCCCTGGAACGGCACGCTCTTGTGGAGTAGTATCGCTGTTCCCCTGGCCTTTCCCCCGTGATAGTCACTGTAGTAGCCTTGCGTGTAGCGGTGGTCAGTCAGTTTGGGTCTGGCCCCTTTCTTGAAATGCGTTTCTTGTATCATAACTACTGAGGCCCTCCGCTCGTGAAAGTCCCTCAGTGCCCCGGATCTTTTCTCCGGTTTGTTAAGTCCCTTTGCGTTAATAGTAATTACTTGTAGGGGAGCGGGCGTCAGGGCCATGTCTGTCTTCTCGTGTCTTGGGTGGGTGTCCCTTCCAGTTCCCAGTCCCCGTTATGTGAGCAGTTCTAAAGTAGGTCTAGGGTCGCAGTCAGGGGGGGGCCGTCCGTTGTCCAGTAGGGGTGGTAGTGGGGTATGCAGGGGGGGGGAGGGGTAGGGTTACGTGTAGTCTGTGTCTCGGTCTCTCGGCCGTTAGGTGTAGACGTCGGGGAGTCACAGTCCTCGGCACCACCAGTGGTGCACGTGGGTTGCTCACCGTTTGGTCGGCGTCTCTCCTGTCAGGCGGTGGTCGGGTGTCCGGGCGTCTGTGTCGGCGTCTTAGTGACATGTCTCCAGGTGTCCCTGTACGGCTCTTAAGTGGTGGTATAAAGGGCTTGTTCGTCTTCCCCGTCTCTTTGTGTTTCTCTTCCTGGGTTTGTGAGTGTTGATGGTCTCGCGTGTGTATTATGTCCGGTCACTATTGTGAGGTGTAGCATAAACAACAGCATTAACAGTGAGTTAATCCTCTCAACAAATATATGCAATTAACTGGCAGTTCAAACATTATTAAAGAAAAACATTAAGCGTATCACTATCCCCCTCCCCCTGGTCCCTCCGGCTAAGCTAGCTGGGGTGCAGTGACTAGGTCCCCTTTCCATTGGGCTGCGTGGGTGTATCTGGTTTTAGTGCTGGCGCCTACGAGGCCAGGGCCCGGTCTGGGTCATTCCTATTACCTTTGAAGCTGTTAGGCCTCACTGCTGGTGTTTTGGGCGCAGCCGGTACAGCGGGCCCCCTAGGGCCCAGGCTCCGCCTCCCCTGAGCCCCGTGGTGTCCACCGCGCCGTCGGCCCCGGGCTGGGCAGCCTCTACCTGACTACTGTCTCCCAGGCACCCCTGTCGGTTGCGCCCCCCGCCCCAGGTGGGCCCCGCCGGCGCCACCGCCCGCCTGCTCCCCGAAGTTCGTCACAGGGCAGGTGGGTGACAGCAGCCGGGCCCAGCCAGCGCGAAGGGCCCCCCCTAGTTCACATTGCACAGCATATACGATATAGTGATAATTAACAATGGTCAGGTTCCCGTCCCGCTACCCCCTCCCTCCAAGCGAGAACCTCATCAGTGTGGGGGACCCCCTCAGGTTATAATAAACAGCTTATTTGGTATAATAAAAGTGAATAGCTTTAAGTACGTTCCCATCCCATTACCTCCCTCCCCTCGGGTGGGAACCCCTTCAATGCCCTTTCAGTCTGATAGGTTACCCTACTCCACTGAGTTGTGGAGTTCTCGTTGTGCACTCTGTCTCCTTCATGCGTTTGTCATCGTAGGGGGTCTCGACTCACGATGGCTTGGTGTGTAGCATCACAGCAGAGTCCATTTAGTGTGTCCATAGTCTCTGGTTTCTCGGGGCTGAGATGGGGTCGGCTGTTTAGTTCGTCGGTGGGGGACCACGGGTTGGGGGGGTTCTAGGAGCTCGGTTGCTTACATGTTGGCGCCTGAGGGGCGCGTGGTTTGTTGTCTCGGTCTCCGAGGCCTCGGTGGTTGTTGCAGTCTGTTCTGAGTCTCAGGTGAAAAGGTGTAGAAGGCCATCGGGTCAGGCCAGGGTAGATGTATCTGAGGCAGTTGGAGTTCTCTTGTGATGTCTCTAAAGTCTTCTTCGCTCCTCACCATAAAGGGGCCTGTGTTTGTGGTGATTTGTAATCCATTAGGGAAGCTCCAGCGGTACCTAATTTTGTTGGTCTGTAGCACTCTCGTGAGGGGGCGCATGGCCCTGCGGTATGCCAGGGTTGCCGGGGATAAATCTGGGTAGAGTTGTAGTTCTGCCCCTTTATGTAGGATTTGGCGTCGGTCTCTGGCACTTCTCAAAATGTCTTCCTTAACCTGGAAGTGTGTTAGGCAACAGATGACGTCCCGTGGTGGGGACTCCGGCGGGCCCCTGGGTCTGAGTGCCCTGTGTGCCCTGACAAACTCAACGGGCGAGTCGGACGGTTTCTGCAGTAGGGCATTAAATATTTCCGTGAGTGTGTCACGGATCGGTGTGGTTTGGTCTAGATCTTCCGGTATACCTCGGATCCTGAGGTTCTGTCGTCGCCCCCTGTTATCTAGGTCTTCCATGTGGAGGGCCATTTGGCGTAACTGTGTTTCTTGTCGATTTATAATGCTTGCTGTTGCGTTCTGCGCCGTCGTGACATGGTCGCAGTCAGCTTCTAGTTGAGCCAGTTTGGTATGGATCCCCTGCATATCCTCCCTCAGGGCATGTAATTCCCCAGTTATAGACTTGTGGAGGGCATCGTTGGCCTCTTTGAGGTCGGATTTCGTGGGCAGGTTGCTCAGTATAGTCGCCCAGTCCAGCTGGGAAGGGGGCATGTCGGGTGGAGTCAGTACTGTCAGGGTACCTGAAGTCTCTACCTCCGAGAGAGGTAGAGACTTAGACGTTCATCCGTCCGGACGCCATGTTTCCTCTGTTCCTCGCGGTCGACCCGGTCACACAAACGCCGGCCGCGAGGGAGTCTCTTCCTTTTGTAGCATGGTGCCCGGAGGCCGACGTCATCACGCCAATCCGGAACGACCTGTCACTCAGTCCGAGACAGACTAATCAGGTTTCGTCGGAGGCGTGTCTATCCTCTCTAGCCAGGGTATTTAAACATACTTCGCCCTGTTGCTCATTGCCCTGTCGTGGTTCTAGCCTGTCTAGTCACACAGTGCTCTGGTGTTTCTCAGTTATCCTTTTGGTTTTGACCCGGCTTGTTTCCTTACTCTGTTTACTTCCGTTATCCTTGACCCGGCTTGTTCCTCGCTTACCTGTCTTCTCGTTCCCTCGACCTCGGCTTGTCTCTGACCATTCTCTCTACTCTCTGTACGTTAGCCCGGCCATTCTAAGGACCGGTATACGTACCCTGTACCTGTTTGTACTTTGCGTGTTGGATCCCTGTCCCGATCCTGACATTACGACAGGGCCTATGGATCCTGCAGGTACAAACAGTCAGGTTGGTTCCTCTGATTCCAGGTTTGACGCCATGGAACACAGAATGGACCAAATGGCCTTAGCACTACAGGCATTGTTGTCTCGTGCTAATAATCCTCCAGAGGAGACGCGTCCTACTCCTATTTCCTCTGTAGGTTCAGGCCTAGAGGTAGCTACTGTAGGTGCCTCTTCCCGTGTTACTCCACCTGTACGTTATGGTGGGTCACCTGAGAAGTGTCGTGGTTTTTTAAACCAGATCAGCATTCACTTTGAATTGCAACCTCGCTCCTATCCTACCGATAGGGCAAAGGTTGGGTTTATTATCACCTTACTCATTGAGAAAGCTCTGAGATGGGCTAACCCATTATGGGAGAACGATAACCCGTTGGTATACAATTATACTGCCTTTGTAGCTGCTTTTAGAAGAACTTTTGACCCCCCTGGTAGAAAGGTCAATGCAGCCAGATTACTGTTGCGCCTGAGACAGGAGAACCGAACATTAGTGGATTATGCACTAGAGTTCAGGTCTCTGGCGTCAGAAGTTAAGTGGAATGAACAGGCTTATATGGATGTATTCTTGAACGGGTTATCAGATGTTATCCTTGACGAAATTGCTACTAGGGAGCTACCAGAGAATTTAGAGGACTTAATTTCGTTCATTTCTCGTATTGATGAACGTATAAGAGAAAGACAGAACACTCGAGAGAGGAACCTAAGACCTGCCTTTAAATTAGCACCCGCATTTCTAAGTCCTGAGTCCAATACCTCACCGATTCCTGAACCTATGCAGATAGGCAATACTCATCTCTCAGAAGAGGAGAGACTGTACAGGAGAAGGGAGGGATTGTGTATGTATTGTGGAGTCAGAGGTCATTTACGCCTGAATTGTCCTGTTCGCTCGGGAAACGCCCGCACCTAAGTTTCTCTAGAGGACAGGCCTTGGGTGTTTCTATTTTGTCCTCTACGCATAATTACAAAAATCACAGGCTTTTACTACCAGTTTCTTTAACATGGAAGAAGGAAGTACTTAAGACCGTGGCATTGATAGATTCCGGCGCTGCTGAGAATTTTATCGATCAAGCCTTTGCCACTAAGCACACTATTCCTTCCCAGTTAAGAGAGACCCCCTTGGCCGTTGAGGCCATTGATGGTAGACCACTACTCGAGCCTGTTATTACTCGTGAGACTATATCCATGAGCCTGTCTGTTGGTATCTTACACGAGGAGAGTATATCTCTTATGCTTATTTCGTCCCCTTCCGTTCCCATAGTCCTGGGGTATCCATGGTTAAAGAGACATAACCCTACTATCGATTGGGAGTTAGGGGAGATACTCTCGTGGGGTCAGGGTTGTCAGGAGAGGTGTTTACAGAAGGTATCCCCTTTGGCTGTAATTTACACACCTGACACTACTACCCAACCTAAAGAGAGACAGATACCTCCTTTGTACATGGACTTAAAGGCAGTATTCGATAAAAAGAACGCTGATACTCTACCTCCACACAGGTCCTTTGATTGTAAAATTAACCTATTACCTGGTACCATGCCTCCTAGGGGCAATGTATACCCTCTATCCACTAAAGAGAATGCTGTTTTAGAGGAGTATATTCAGGAGAATTTAGAGAAGGGATTTATCAGGAGATCCTCATCTCCTGCCGGGGCTGGGTTCTTTTTTGTTAAGAAGAAGGATGGGTCACTCAGACCTTGTATCGATTATCGAGGGTTGAATAAAATAACCATCAGGAATGCCTATCCTATCCCCCTGATTACAGAACTCTTTGATCGGTTAAAGGGCTCTAAGATTTTCACCAAGTTGGACCTCAGAGGGGCGTACAACTTGGTGAGAATTCAGCAAGGCCATGAGTGGAAGACAGCGTTTAATACCCGCTATGGTCATTATGAGTATACGGTCATGCCTTTTGGTCTCTGTAACGCACCTGCAGTTTTCCAAGATTTGATTAACGAAGTTCTTAGGGAATTTCAACATGATTGTGTTATTGTCTACCTGGATGACATACTCATACACTCTAAAGAGATTGAGACCCACCATCGACAAGTCAGACAGGTATTACACAAACTTTTACAACATGGTTTGTACTGTAAACTTGAGAAATGCAGTTTTGACCAGACCCAGATAGACTTTCTTGGTTACGTGATTTCTGGGGAGGGCTTTAAGATGGATCCTGACAAACTCCAGTCTATTTTAGATTGGCCATTGCCTCAGGGACTCAAAGCTATTCAGAGATTTATTGGCTTCTCTAATTATTATAGACGCTTCATTAAGGGCTACTCGTCTATTATTGCGCCCATCACCAATATGACCAAACAAGGGGCGGATACTAAGACATGGTCTACTGAGGCTCTAGCTGCTTTCAAGAGTCTCAAAGAACTTTTTGCTTCTGCTCCAATACTAGTCCATCCGGATACGACCTTACCGTTCCTGCTCGAGGTCGATGCCTCTGAGACAGGAGTTGGGGCGGTTCTGTCACAAAGATTGGGGGTAGATAAACCATTGCACCCATGTGGTTTTTTTTCTAGGAAACTTTCGGGTCCTGAGAGCAGATATGACATCGGCGACAGAGAACTCTTAGCAGTCATTAAAGCCTTAAAGGAATGGAGACATTTATTAGAGGGAACCTTACACCCTATTACTATCCTGACGGACCACAAGAACTTGTCCTACATTGGGGAGGCTAAACGTCTGTCCTCTAGGCAGGCTCGTTGGTCCTTATTCCTGACTCACTTCAACTATGTGCTGACTTATAGACCTGGTTCAAAAAATTCTAAAGCCGATGCCTTATCTCGCCAGTATGAACCTTCTACTGTACCTGAGCCGGTTCTTTCCTCTATAGTTCCGAAATGCAATATTGTTGCTAATACGAATCTCAGGATTGATTCTCCGTTACTGGCCGAGATCGTTAAGCTACAACATTTAGCACCTAGTCACACTCCTGTGGGTCGACATTTCGTTCCTCCTGCTCTTCAACTGGAACTGTTGCAGTGTTTCCATAACAGCAAGATGGCGGGACATCCTGGTATTCGCAAGACGTTTGCGTTGATCTCTAAGGATTTCTGGTGGCCTGCTTTACGTAGGGATACTAAGGATTTCATCGCTGCATGTGAGGTTTGTACTAAGACCAAACAACCTCATACGCTTCCTTGTGGATTCCTGCACCCCTTAGAAGTTCCAGAGAAGCCATGGTCCTGCTTGGCCATGGACTTTATTGTCGATCTACCTATCTCTAAAAAACAGACTGTTATCCTCACCGTGGTTGACAGATTCACTAAGATGGCACACTTCATTCCTCTGCCTAAACTTCCATCTTCTTCCGAATTGGCCGAGATATTCGCTAGGGAGATTTTTCGCCTACATGGGATACCCTCTCAAATTGTGTCTGACAGAGGTTCCCAATTTATTTCCCGTTTTTGGAGGTCCTTCTGTTCGCAACTTGGTATCAAATTGAACTTTTCTTCTGCCTATCACCCCCAGTCTAATGGAGCTGCTGAACGTACCAACCAGAAAATTGAACAATATTTGCGATGTTTTGTTTCCGAACACCAGGATGATTGGGTCGGTTTGATTCCTTGGGCTGAGTTTGCACACAACAATCTCGTTTGCGATTCTACTCATTCAAGCCCCTTCTTCATGAATTATGGCTTTCACCCGTCTATTCTTCCTTCGGCTTCTCCTTCCCAGGGGGTGCCGTCGGTTGATGTTCATGTTGCTAATCTGAGGAAGTTGTGGGATCAAACTCGGCAAATCCTTACGCACAATTCTATGCTGGTTAAGAAACATGCTGATAAACGTAGAAGGGCGGCTCCGCTCTTTGTTCCGGGTGATAGGGTATGGTTGAGCACGAGGAACATCCGTTTAAAGGTGCCTTCCATGAAGTTCGCTCCCCGTTATATTGGACCTTACAGGGTGTTGTCTCGTATCAATCCAGTTGCGTATCGTCTAGCTCTTCCTGATACCTTACGCATCCCTAACTCGTTTCATGTGTCGTTGCTGAAACCTCTTATTTGTAACAGGTTCTCCTCCACAACAGCCCCTCCTTGTCCTGTTCAGGTGGAGGGTCAAGAGGAGTATGAGGTTAACTCTATTATTGATTCTCGTATCTCCCGGGGGAAAGTACAATATCTGGTCGATTGGAAGGGATACGGTCCTGAGGAGAGGAGTTGGGTACCTCAGGAGGATGTTCATGCTCCTCGTCTCCGCAGGGCGTATCACTCTCGCTTTCCATCTCGTCCCGGTTCCTTCCGCCCGGTGGGCGTATCTGAGGGGGGGGGTACTGTCAGGGTACCTGAAGTCTCTACCTCCGAGAGAGGTAGAGACTTAGACGTTCATCCGTCCGGACGCCATGTTTCCTCTGTTCCTCGCGGTCGACCCGGTCACACAAACGCCGGCCGCGAGGGAGTCTCTTCCTTTTGTAGCATGGTGCCCGGAGGCCGACGTCATCACGCCAATCCGGAACGACCTGTCACTCAGTCCGAGACAGACTAATCAGGTTTCGTCGGAGGCGTGTCTATCCTCTCTAGCCAGGGTATTTAAACATACTTCGCCCTGTTGCTCATTGCCCTGTCGTGGTTCTAGCCTGTCTAGTCACACAGTGCTCTGGTGTTTCTCAGTTATCCTTTTGGTTTTGACCCGGCTTGTTTCCTTACTCTGTTTACTTCCGTTATCCTTGACCCGGCTTGTTCCTCGCTTACCTGTCTTCTCGTTCCCTCGACCTCGGCTTGTCTCTGACCATTCTCTCTACTCTCTGTACGTTAGCCCGGCCATTCTAAGGACCGGTATACGTACCCTGTACCTGTTTGTACTTTGCGTGTTGGATCCCTGTCCCGATCCTGACAAGTACCTGCTCGTTGTGTCCGCCGCATGGCAAGGCCGCGTGGGTAGTGCCTGAGGCTTCCGTTTCCCCGGAGGCCTGATCTGCCTGATCTGCTTGGGTTGTGAGGAATTTGCGCATGTTAGTCGCCTGTGACCCCCTCGGGGTGTCGGTGGTCGTAGTGGCTTGTTGGGACCGGTTATTTCTCCCCATTGTCGACGGGCTAAGGCTAGTGAGACGGGTTTTTTATTTCAGCCTGCAGGGAGCTCCTGGTTCACGCCGCCATTCCGCTCGGCGCTCAAGCCACGCCCGAGTGGCATAATTTTTACCAGTGATAAGAATGTCATCTGACATGCAATGTGTGTGGAATATCTCCCAGGATCCTATTCATTATCCGTTGACACACTGCAGGTGCTTGCAATTGGATTTCCCACACATGCTGCTGACGAGCTCCTTCATAAAAGGTCTGCAAAGAAACACGGTGAACTATTCAGTAGACTCACAGCCCTCCTTCACCTCCTTGGATTCTAGAATACAAACATGAGATCTGACAGGCACCATTTGCTATAGAGTTTGGGAGAATGTATGGGATTTCATTTACAGTCTCTCTGCAGAAATGGACAGAACGGAGCCTATGCAGAGAAATATATTTCTCAAGGTAAAAAGCAGAACAGGAGCAAGTGGTACGGTAAATTACGTTTTATGGGTTGAAAGGAGCTTTTCTTTGTTCAGAAATGCAAAACTAAAGTTAGCTCATGTTTATATATTGTTGGGATGGAAGGAGTTAATGATATTGGAACATCACAACAAAAGGCCCTCAGTATTCTAAAAACGGGCTGCTTGTTACAGCCAGGCTTAAATACCATTCATATTAAGATGTTATAAATATTTTTTAGAGATACGACAATAAAAAATAATAAAAATTACCGGTACATTCATACATTCATTAGATGCAATCCTGTAAAGGAACAAAATCTACCAAGTTATGTATAAAAACACTTTAGGAATAAACCGATAATTGTGTGGGTGGAATAGGAGCAAATGTTTTTCGACATTTTATGAGTGTAAATGTACACATTTGAACTCTTGGTCATTTGCTTATTACACAAAAATAGACTTTGGTCTTTTTCCATGGAGACACCAATAAAACAGAAAAAATAGACAATTGGAAAAAATATGAGCATTATGCATATCGACTATGTAAGGTTTCTAAATGGTCAAAGAGTTCCAATTCACAGTTCTTGTCATCCTGTACAGGGAACAATTTTTAGTCTACCTAGCTTTTTCACTGTCCTGCCATGTGTTGAATCTCCCTATTAGCATGCATAGGTGTGCTGAGGCAGATGACACTGCTTGTCCTTTCGATGGGTCTTACTAACGTATCTAGCTAGTTTCAGCTCACTATTACACAGAGAGCCTAAACCATTTATATATCATATTGATAGCACCAAAAAGACAGTCCAAATCTGATATACTGGCACACATACTCACACTGTCATATATTCTTTGACATACTCTGATACACAAGCACAAACCCATACGCACAATGACTAAGACCCATATACATAGACTGACACACAAATACTGACCCATACAAACACCCCTCATTGACACATGCACAGACATTGACCCCCACACAATGAAGTGGTCTGGGTGCCAGGTCCCTCAGGTTTTAACCCTTCAGATGTAAACATACCAGTTTCAGAGAAACTGCTATGTTTACATAGCAGGGTTAATCCAACCTCTAGTGGCTGTCTTCCTGACAGCCACTAGAGGCGCATCTGCGACGCTGGATGCGAAATTCACATTCCAACGTGCGGAACGTCCATAGGAAAGCATTGAGAAATGCTTTCCTATGAACTGTTTAAATGCGCGCGTGGCACTTGGCGCGCATGGGCATTCCGCTCCACTCGGGAGCTGATGTCGGCGGAGGAGAAGAGGTCACCAGCACCGAGGGAGCCCGGCGCTGGATTAAGGTAAGCTGCTGAAGGGGTTTTTCTCTTTCACTAAGCACTAAATAGGCTGGCACACAGAAATTATCTCTTTGAACTCTGACTTGGGCAGGTAGGCCAAAAGTAACATTCCATATTATAACTTTACACAAAGAAAGTAATATGGCCCAGACTGTAAGAACTAAAACACTGTTACATTTTTAATTTTTGAGACTACGTTTTGAAATTCACTTTGACTTCCTGGAACTGTTCACTTTAGTGATAAAAACTCATAGACATATATACATAGACCCGCATTGACCGCTACTGTCTACTGGCGCTGATGAGCCGCGGGGCCGCCATCTTGGATCGGTCACCCGCTCTACTTAGTGTAATCTGTTTGGCAGAGGACGATGAGCAAGTAATCTTTAAGACAGGTAAGTAGCTGTACACAGTGGCATGGGGTGGCATGCATGTTGAATATATATATGTCTATAGGGAGCACCATCACGTGGGAGGGTAGAACACATGGTACCCACAGACTTATACCCAGTGTGGCCAGAGTGAGAGATCTCCAGCAAGAAAGACAACTCCCATCATGCTTCAGCAAGCCATTAGCTGGCTGAGTATTGTGGGGGTTGTAGTTAAGTGACAGCTAGAGATCTACCCGTTGTCCACCCTGGCTTCTAGTCCCTAATCAGTCTTGGCTGGATCCTTGGTACTTCAGTTGTTTTATACTACAGATCCCATTATGCTCAGCCAGACGTTGCTGAAGTTCCTTGGGGGAGGCATAAATGCATATATATCTGTCATGAGTGGGACAGCAATGCATAGAAATATTTATTTTCACTGTGTCAGAACCAAGCACAGGGAAATATATGCTTTTATTTGGGTTATTTCCCTAACTTTATAGACTTTCTGTGTAATAAAGTTGCATTTCAACTATTTGATGAAAATATAGGTTGGAAGAGAGGTTAAACTTTTGTTGTTGCTTGGAATGAAAGCTGAACTGTAGAAACAATTGTCATTGTGGAATGTGAATACATTTTTCCTAGTAGTATTGAGCTTCTTAGTTTATATGTTTATAGTTATGTGTATAATGTTTTGTGAGCACATTTGTTTCAAAGTATATTACATCAGCAAGTCTGTCTATCCGTACACGTACACACATATTTCTGCTTTTTTTTTCTTTCTACCAACTATGTGTTTTGTCTAATAAGGAGCTATTAATTCATTTTACTCCTCCTGAATGACTCCTGCTGATTGTCCCAAAACACATACCACTGTACACCATGAGATGTCCCGCATGCTGTTTCCTTGGATTTCAGTACAGTAAAGTGAAGTACGACCGGCCCAAAATGGTGCCCGCATTTCTCGCCCACCAGAAGTCAATGCGGCGTCTATGTATATATATGTCTATGATAAAACCTGATAGATAAATGTGTTGAGTCTCTTCTTTGTATGAGGTGCAAGCAGTAAGCACATGAAAACTATTTTAAGAATTTCAAGATGTAAGAGAGGAATATCCTACAAAAGAGGAACAAATTAATTTGTATGATTTTTAAAATTCTGCTTCTTAGAGTAAGATTCCATTTAATTTTAGAGCACATCACTAAAACAGTGAAGTCTATCCATACCATCCAAGTGTCTCTATGAAGCAGACCCAGTCTTTATTTTGGGCTCAGATCCCTCTGTCCCTGTTTTCTGGGATCTCCATATTGTTTGTATGCCTGAATTTATACTTGGCCTCCACAGTAATAATACCCTGTTTCCCCGAAAATAAGACATCCTCCAAAAATAAGCCCTAGCTTATTTTCGGGAGATGCTCGTAATATAAGCCTAATCCAGAAAAGAAGCCCTAGTTCGCTAATCTATGTTCGGGGAAGTTTCGCCAAACATAGATTTGCGGGATTCCATTCGTGAGTAAGCTAATCTATGGCCGGGGAGGTTTCCCCAAACATAGATTCATGGGATTCCATGCCCTAGTAAACTGGTCTATGTTTGGGGGAATTCCCCTGAATGTAGACCTGCTTTCTAGCATATGCTAGCTACCGGTTTTCCTTGAAATAAGATATCCCCCGAAGATAAGCCCTAGTGCGTTTTTTGGGAGAAAAATTCATATAAGACCCGGTATTATTTTCGGGGAAAGACTGTACTCAAAGTAACGTGTCTTTAAACTAGAATTTTAGACAGTGCTCCACCTGGATGTAATACTGCTAATGTGGAATTTAAAGCACCCTATAGGTTGAGGAACACAAACATGTATTCCTGACCCTATAGTGTTAAGAACACTATCTGGTCCCCTAAATATAGTAAAAACTTACATTTATTCCACTCATCTGGTGCTGGCTCAGTCCTTAATCTGCCTCCTTGGCTGACATCATCAGAAGTGATTATCTCAGCTAATCACAATACTTTTCCATAGGAAAGCATTGGATTGGCTGAGGTTGTCAATTCCGATGATCTCAGCCAAGGAGGCAGGCCGGGAGGCTGAGCCAAATGCCACCATGGCCAATCAGCATCTCCTCATAGAGATGCATTGACTCAATACATCTCTATGAGGAAAATTCAGTGTCTACATGCAGAGGGTGGAGACACTGACTGTCCCAGGAAGCACCTCCAGTAGCCATCTGAGCAGTGGCTACTGGAGGTGTCCTTAGGCTGTAATGTAAACACTACCTTTTCTCTGAAAAGACAGTGTTTACAGCAACAAGCCAGCAGGGAATGATTATACTAACCAGAACAAATATATTAAGCTTTAGTTGTTCTGGTGACTATAGTGTCTCTTTAAGTTGAGCTAATCAACCCAACGATGTGGTGACTGAGAAAGAGTTAATCTGCACAGTATGGTAACCTTACTTTGAAGACTACAGCTAGTTATTAACCACAAATTACTTTGCTACTGGTTGTGTATAAATCAGTTAAGATCATGTCTAATGGTCATCGAATTACTTGACTCTTCGAGAATAATGACTTTTTACAATGGAATCTTGTAGCATTTACAGCCTGTGCAATAATCACCTAAATAACTAACCTGACAAGACTGATTTTGCTTAGCATTCTTCTACATTTACAGAATCAGTCAGCAGTATTTGTTTTTCAATCAATTTTATGGTTAATTAAGCGATAGTGTTACAAGTGATTAAAATGTGTGTGGTCAAAAAAAAGAGATACTTTTTGTGCAATTTTGCATACCTAGTTTTTCTTGTATAAAATAGCTGCTACTATACTGAATGTGCAATTCTCCCCAAAACACACAATGTGACAAATTTTCAATAAAACAGTGGAGCGCTATATATAAAGTGCCAAATCATTCAATGTATATACATATACTTAAAAAAATTTAGCTTGGTTATTTTGAGAATAACTTCACTCAGGTACGTATTCCCTTGAACATAAAGATAATGCAATAGTGTAAAAACTTTAAAACATATTCTAGTATGTAAAATTGGCAATTAAACACTCATAATTTCCCGAGCTATATGACCTAGCTCTGGTATGTATCGCAGATTGGTCCGTTTTGGGTGACCACTCCCCTCTTTGGTGTTGTGGTTATGGTGGTGACCTTTTCTTTCTTATAATATCTCAGGATAAAGGAAGATATAAAATGATAGCAAAGTTCTACTAACACCTCTGTATCATTAATAGTAGATACTCCATTGGTGCTGTACACAGTGGTGTATTTCCCATGAGGCTAACAAGGTATTTGCCTTGGGCGGCACTTTTTTCAGGCGGCGGCTAAGATCGCCGCCTCCCCCAAGTGCCCTAGCAGATGCCCTGTTAGCCTCTTTCATGGGAGGCCCTAGAGCTGGCCGGCTGGCCACCTCAAGGCTTTCAAATGCTCACTTTGCAGGCGGGGGGCTGTGAGGGAGCACTGTCCTCTGAGCTCTTCCTGCTCAGCTCCCTCGCACCCCGCAGTGATGCTGAAAGCCGGATATGACATCACTCCGGCTCCCAGCATCACTGAGCGGCGTGCAAGGGAGCTGAGCATGAGAATTACAGCTCCCTCGCTGTCACAACTGTGCGCCTTACAGCTGGAAATTAAGCCCACTATTGGATGATGAGATTTAAAAACAAGAACCTGGAAACAAGAACATTACTAATCGAAAAAGTCTATTCCACAGGCGAAACGCGTCCCGGAGGACATCAGGACAAGGAAAAAGTTGTATTTTACCATTTTGTCAAGTTTTTATCTGATTTTTGTTTTAACATATATATATATATATATATATATATATATATATATATATATGTCATTGGTAAATAAAGGGTATACTCTTTACTTTATCATCTTGATCCTGAGTCTTCTACTGGGTTCCAATCAAAGAGGAAGTGTCACCCTATAGATAGACACTAAAACGAAACAACTTGGAGCCAGTTCTTAAAGGTTCCACACATGGGCGTAGGAACCGGGGGGGATGGGGGGACGCATCCCCCCCAGCAAATCATGCGGGGGGGACAGGTAATGGGGAAATCCCCCCCAGCTCCGCCGGCCCCCCTTTTGCTGCAGCCGCCCGAGCGCTCTGCAGAGAGCCTCAGGCGGCTGCAGCTCTGCCCGGGCTGGTGCGTCCATGAGGGCGCACCGCCCAGGCGCAGCCAGAGGAGAGGGGCTGACAGGAGGGAAGCGCTCAGCGCTCCCTCCTGTCACTCCCTCAATGTAGCGTGGCCGAGCCCTGTATAGTCCGCCGGTACAGGGAGAATCTGTCTCCTGTACCCGTCCGGACTAACAGGAAGTGAACACTGAGTGTGCACTTCCTGTTAGTCCGCCGGATACAGGAAACAAAAGCTCCCTGTACCCGCGGACAGTACAGAGCTCGGCCACGCTACAACACAGGTAGGGGAGGGGGGAAGAAAGAAACAGGGAGGGGGGGGTAAAGAAACAGGGAGGGAGGGGAATAAAGAAACAGGGAGGGAGGGGGGGATAAAGAAACAGGGAGAGAGGGGGGATAAAGAAACAGGGAGGGGGGGATAAAGAAACAGGGAGGGAGGGGGGATAAATAAACAGGGAGGGGGGATAAAGAAACAGGGAAGGAGGGGGGGATAAAGAAACAGGGAGGGGGATAAAGAAACAGGGAAGGAGGGGGGATAAAGAAAGAGGGAGGGGGGGATAAAGAAAGAGGGAGGGGGGGATAAAGAAACAGGGAGGGAGGGGGGGATAAAGAAACAGGGAGGGAGGGGGGGATAAAGAAACAGGGAGGGGGGGATAAAGAAACAGGGAGGGAGGGGGGATAAAGAAACAGGGAGGGAGGTGGGGATAAAGAAACAGGGAGGGAGGGGGGGAGAAAGAAACAGGGAGGGAGAGGGGGGAGAAAGAAACAGGGAGGGAGGGTGGAGAAAGAAACAGGGAGGGAGGGGGGAGAAAGAAACAGGGAGGGAGTGGGGAGAAAGAAACAGGGAGGGAGTAGGGGGGAGAAAGAAACAGGGAGGGAGTAGGGGGGAGAAAGAAACAGGGAGGGAGGGGGGAGAAAGAAACAGGGAGGGGGGAAAGAAACAGGGAGGGAGGGGGGAGAAAGAAACAGGGAGGGAGGGGGGGAGAAAGAAACAGGGAGGGGGGCAGGGAGGGAGGGGGGAAACAGGGAGGGAGGGGGGGAAACAGGGAGGGAGGGTGGGGAAACAGGGGGGGAGAAAGTGAGTGACAAGGGGGGGACGGAGGGAGAGAGGGGGAGAAAGAGTGACAAGGGAGGGGGAGAGAGAGTGACAAGGGAGGGGGAGAGTGAGTGACAAGGGAGGGGGAGAAAGAGAGTGACAAGGGACGGAGGGAGGGGAAGAAAGAGAGTGACGAGGGAGAGAGATTGACATCCATCACACACACACACAATCACACAATCATGCAATCCTTACACACACAGAAACACACAATGCATTCCTTACACACACTCAATGCACCCCGTACACACACTCAATGCACCCCTTACAGACGCACACACTGCATCCCGTACATACACAGAATCACACCTTGCAGCCCTTACACATACAAACACAGATTCACACAATGCATTCCTTACACACATATCAGGACATCACCTACACACTCCTGTGAACAAACTCATTGGTGGAACGTGAAGGTGGACCCTGGGACCGAGACCTTGAGCTGTGTAAAGGGCCCCCAAAAAATGGAGCTGATTCCCGTTCTCACAGAACATTGATTTTTGTGACCACAGTTACAAACAGCCTCCAGAGAGCCTGTTCTACACCAGACCAGTGGAGCCAGACTGCAGCTAGAGCCCATCATCATCCTCATCTGGTTGTAAGTAGGCAATCTAGCATATTATTCGTGGCACTAATCTCTAATTTACCTCACATTAAAGAAACACTATAGTCCCCAGAAGCACTGCAGCTTAATGTAGTGGTTCTGGTGTCTATAGCCTGTCCCTGCAGACCTTTTAATGTAAACACGGCGGCACTCCAGCACTGGCGTTAGTTAACATGGCAGAAAAATAATTGGAAAGGGTTAGGGGGGCTACTAATAAGGATAGGGGGAGAGGGGTAGGTAGAAAAATAATTGGAAGGGTTTAGGGGGGGCTACTAATATGTATGGGAGGAGGGGGGAGGTAGAAAAATTATTGGAAGGGGTTAGGGGAGTACTACTATGAATGGAAGAGGTAGGGTGGGTTATAATATGCATGGAAGGGGTTAGGGGGTACTAATATGCATGGAAGTGGTAAGGGGGGTACTAATATGCATGGAAGGGGTAGGGGGTTCAAATGCGTGGAAGGGTTAGGTGGGGTTCTTTTGTGCATGGAAGGGGTATGGGTGGTTCTAATATTCATGGGAAGGGTAGGGGTGGTTCTAATCAGGAGGATCCCGGCGCTGTATACGGGTAAGTAAAACCCCTTCCTTGTAGTGACCCTTTAATGTTATTATTTAATCATTTATATAGCGACTGCAAATTCCGTAGCGCTGTACAATGGGATAAACAACTCCTAGTTTACGGAATAAGAATATACCCGGCGAGTAAAAATGCTATCCCCCCCAGATTTTTTTGGGTTCCTACGCCCATGGTTCCACACCAGGTGAGCAATTTTCATACCTGTGTGTCTCACTTAACATTACGGCGGTGGCGGGGTATTTTTTGTCTCCAGCCCTAGGTCAGTATATAGTTTCTGAAGGTAACCTTGTTGCACTTTATTTATGTGGATTAAGGTGTGGACACTTTGCACTTTATCTTTATTGCACTTTTGAATATATACTTATGTCATGATACATTGTATCTAGTTGAATAAATGTTTTTGCATGAAATGGTGTGTTGTGGGTTTCCTCTATTTGTATGTGTAATCTTGATATGGTAACAAGGTTGTTAACCCATTCTAGCACCCTGCTTTAAATAGTGCATGTTTATAACACAGGGGTTTACCTACTGGAGTTGAGTACTTACTATATTGCATATATGTTTATCAGTTATCACTGCACAAGTTTATATTGCACTTAGGAGATATTTTTTGTTTCCTTTTATTTCATGAAATGTGGCATATTGGGAGTTGCTGATCCAAATATCCAGTGGGAAAATGGGTGTGTACGCCACTTTAACCCCTTAAGGACCAAACTTCTGGAATAAAAGGGAATCATGACATGTCACACATGTCATGTGTCCTTAAGGGGTTAAAGGCACATAAGCGACAGAGTTTAGAGCCTATACTTCTATAAAAGGCTCTAGATCAAGTGAGATTATTTTCACTGACCATCACAAATATACCTATATTTCCTTTACAATATTACACTACACCCTGTTCCAAATTATTATGCAAATTCTATTTAATTGTCACAAAGATTAAATATTTAGTTTTTCAGTTTAACTCATGGATGGCATTGTGTCACAGAGCTCTTTTGATCACTGAAAACAATCTCGGACACCTGTGATAATTAGATTGCCAGGTGAGCCCAATTTAAGGAAAAACTACTAAAGGAGGGTGTTCCACATTATTAAGCAGAGCACCATTTTCATGCAACATGGGGAAGAAAAAAGATCTCTCTGCTGCCGAAAAGAGTGAAATAGTTCAATGCCTTGGACAAGGTATGAAAACATTAGATATTTCACGAAAACTTAAGCGTGATCATCGCACTATTAAGAGATTTGTGGCTGATTCAGAGCACAGAAGGGTTAGTGCAGATAAAGGCACATTGAGGAAAATTTCTGCCAGATCCATGCATCGGATCAAGAGAGCAGCTGCTAAAATACCATTACATAGCAGCAAACAGATATTTGAAGCTGCTGGTGCCTCTGGAGTCCCACGGACATCAATGTGTAGAGTCCTCCAGAGTCTTGCAACTGTGCATAAACCTTCTATTCGGCCACCACTAACCAATGCTCACAAGCAGAAACGGCTGCATTGGGTAGAAAAATACATGAAGACTAATTTTCAAACAGTCCTGTTCACTGATGAGTTCCGTGCAACCCTGGATGGTCCAGATGGATGGAGTAGTGGATGGTTGGTGGAAAACCACCCAATATCACCAAAGGATAAGAAAAAGAAAAAGGAAAGAAACTATCCAAATCAAGATCCCACCAAACAAAGGAGAAGAAAAACATCATATAAGGGGTATGTCGAAAACTCCCCAAGAGAGGACAAGAATTCAGTGATAGACAAAAAACGGAAACTGGAGCAACTAGATGTCCACCAAGAAGGAGAAATATGGAACATACAAGGGATATTTCCCTGAGAATCTCCAATAGATTTAATTAGACATGTGCAATTCGTTTTGGTCCGAATATGTATTCGGACGAATTTCAGGCAATTCGGACATTCGGGTACTTCCGAATGTCCGAATGTCCGAATTGCCAAATTGCCGAGGTCCCGAAGTTCCGAAATTACCGAATTTCCGAAGTGTCGAAGTGCCGAAGTTGCGAAGTGCTGAAGTGCCGAACGTTCCGAAGTGACAAAGTGCCGAAGTTCCGAAGCACAGTATTACATCAGAACTTCGGCAACTTCGACACTTCGGAACTTCGAAACTTCGGCACTTCTATTTCAGCCGCTTAGTAGATAACTCCCTAATTCCCACGGTATTAGGGAGCTATCTACTAAAAGGCTGAAAGACCTAAATTGGGATTTCAAACAAATGTACTAATACTAAGTAAAGATGCTATAGCGCGAGTAGGGGCTTGCCTATTAAACAGTGAGCAGCCTGGGGGCTTTTTTTTTTTTTTAAACAGTGAGCAGCCACAGGCTGTATAGCGAGTAGGGGCAAAATTTACTAATACTAAGTCATTTTTACTTAGTATTAGTAAATTTGTCTGAAAGACCAATTTAGGTCTTTCAGCCTTTTGGTAGATAACTCCCTAATACCGTGGGAATTAGGGAGTTATCTACTAAGCGGCTGAAATAGAAGTGCCGAAGTCCCGAAATTCCGAAGTTCCGAAATTCTGAAGTGCCGAAGTTCTGCAGTGCCGAAGTTCCGAAGTGCTGAAATGCCGAAGTTCCGAAGTTGCCGAATTTCCGAAGTGTCGAAGTGCCGAAGTTCCGAAGTGCTGAAGTGCCGAAGTTCCGAAGTTGCTGAAGTTTTGAAGTGCCGAATTCCCGAATTGCGAAAATTCCGAATTTCGGAATGCCGAACCGAACTGAAAATGTTACCCATTCACATGCCTAGATTTAATGTTCTTTCAGATTACCATATAGAGAATAGACATGTGCAATTCGTTTTGGTCCGAATTCGAATTCATACAAATTTCGGGTAATTCGGACATTCGGGTACTTCCGAATGTCCGAATAGCTGAATTGCTGAAATGCCCAATTCCTGAAGTCCCGAAGACGTCTCATCACCATGCATGCCCACACACTACAAAAGTGTCAGGGTACCTGAAGTCTCTACCTCCGAGAGAGGTAGAGACTTAGATGTTCATCCGTCCGGACGGGCTGTTTCCTCTGTTCCTCGCGGTCCATCCGGTCACGTAAACGCCGGCCGCGAGGGACTCACTTCCTTTTCTAGCATGACGTCCGGAAACCGACGTCATGACGCCAACTCGGAACGACCTGTCACTCAATCCATCAGAGACTAATCAGGACTCGTCGGAGGCGTGTCTACCCTTCCGAGCCAGGGTATTTAGACCTGCTTCTCCCATTTGCTCATTGCCCTGTCGTGGTTCTAGTCTGCCTAGTCACACAGTGCTCTTGTATTTCTGTTATCCCTTTGGTTCTGACCCGGCTTGTTTGACTTACTCTGTTTATCTCTGTTACCCTTGACCCGGCTTGTTCCTCGCTTACCTGTCTTCTCGTTCCCTCGACCTCGGCTTGTCTTTGACTATTCTCTATATTCTCCGTACGTTAGTCCGGCCATTCTAAGGTCCGGTATACGTATCCTGTACCTGTTTGTACTCTGCGTGTTGGATCCCTGTCCCGATCCTGACAAAAAGGACGCAGCCCGGCTTATTTGAACTGCCGGTCCCGGAAAGAAGACAAGCTCCTGATAAAGTCTAAGAACCCAGACGAATTGCATTGAGCATACTTTTTACCCTGAAAGGATTACTGCAGCTGGAAGTCAGACACCTCGCTATTGCTGCCTTCTGATCGACGGTCAGTGAAGAGGGACTGTTCCTGATACTTCAACCATTCAAGACTGCTGTATCCAGAGGATTAGCCTAATTGAGGCACATATGCTTTTGCACATATTGATGTTTTCAATTATGCCACTACTTTTGTGAGTGTTCCATTTTTTTGTGTTTATCCCATTGTTTATTAAAGCATTTGCACTATGTGATTTCTATTTTTCATGTGAGTTCTACATGCTCAGCTACAAGTTGGTAAATATATACACCACTCTGTTTGTGAAGTGGCGCCCTACACTGTATTTTCACTTTGCTGTTATACAGTTTTTCTTTGCACTGACTTTTAAAGGGATGTAGGGAGTATGTCCCAGTAGTGGCTTGCCTGAACTTTTCTTTGTCTGGTCTTCTCACTATTTGTGTTTTTTGAAATGTAGAGACTTACCTGTCAGTCTCTTCATTTACCTGTCAGTGCACTCTGATTGGATGGCTTAAACCCACCAATCAGAGTGCTCTGAGCCTAATTGCACTGCGGGGCAAGGCTTTATAAGCAGGACAACTGTGGGTGTGTAGCCAACTCACAGCTCTAGGGATACCCCTGGGACTCGTGCCCCTCTCCGGGGGCTACCTCCACTGAGCCAGCAACGAAGAGAGCGCTCGCTTGGGCAGCTACGAGCCCAGCCTCTTAGCTCCCGGGCAGGGGGGGTGGACTTTAGCTCCGTTGACTTTAGCTCCGTTAGAAGCAGATATGGCGATCCCTAACACGGGGACCTAACACAGCACAAGCACGCTGGTTCGGGATACAAATGCGTGGCCACCAAGGGGAAGCACCCGCCTCTCGTTTACCTTGCGGTTTGTGGTTTTCACACCTTGTTATGAGGTGTGAACGTTCTATACCAGAATTCCCCAAACTCCGGCCCTCCAGATGTTGCTGAACTACAACTCCCATGATTCTCAGCCCATTTTATTCATAGACTCATGGGAGTTGTAGTTCAGCAACATCTGAAGGGCCGGAGTTTGGGGAAGCATGTAATATAGTAACATTCTAAATGCGGTGTTGGGGTGGTCCCCGTTCGGCAGCCGAACAGGTTCCGTTCGTATGTGCTCTCCCAAATGGGGAGCAGGTAAAACACACAATGATATCACAATTACCAGGAGAAACACAGAATACAAGGGAAACTGTGGGAATAAGCATTGGGAACACAAAATACAAGGGCAAAACATATGAATATTCAGTGGGTATGGTACTTAGTGGCGGTGGCCCGCCATACACCCTAAATATTATACAAGTCTTACAAACAATAACATGGCAACCAGACTTTTTATTAGTGATAGCGGATGTAAGTTTGTTGTACACTGTTATATCCCATACTAGAGGTAAAGAAGCTGTTGAATTCTTCCTAGAAGAATCCCAGGTATACACCCAAGAACAAATAGAATTCATTATACAAGCCATAGATTTAATTTTAAATAAAAAATAATTTTTGTTTCAGAATTATATTTTTCTGCAGATCTGTGGTAACGCGACGGGAAAAAAGTTTGCACCCAGTTACGCTAACTTTTTCATGGCATTCTGGGAGAGAATTTTTGTTCTACAGAATGATAACAGGAGTGCAAATCTTGTTTCCTATTGACGGTACATAGATGACAGCTTTTTTTTTGTATGGAGTGGGTCTGAAGATAGCTTTAGACAATTTTTAGGTTTTTTACATTTTAATAATCGGGGCATCATTTTAACTACTGATTTTACCAATAACAGTGTTAATTTCTTGGATCTCAACATCTACATTGAGGACAACATAATTAAAACCAAAACATACTTCAAGTCAAATGATGTTAACAACTATATCCAGTTACACAGTTGCCATTTTTCTTCTTGGTTACTCAACATGGTAATTTTAAAGTATACGTTTTCAGGCAGGACAATAAATGTCAGAAATACTGCACATTTTATAGATAAGACAAGAAATAAACAAGTGTAGAATCAATTCACAAGCTGTATAAACCAACTACAAAGAAGTAGAACCACCAAAAGCATTTCAACTGGACTCAGGGTGACAGCTGAGGCAGATAGAGTAAGTGACAGAGCATTTTGAAGGGAGAGGAGGAAAGCATAATAAAGCAATGGGTAGAGCAAAGCCTAATCCTCTGAAGCAGTGGTCGAGGCAAGGGAGTGCACGGCAAGACCAGGCAAACCCAGAACGGCAACCTATGACCGACCTGCCCAAAACAGTTCCATAGATTTGGGCTGTGCGGTCGGTCTATTTCACATAGAAAAATTACGGGGCTGTTCATGCATTTAGCTTAGTATAACAGTGAGTTCAAACTGCCGAACGGGACTTAGTCTCTGTAGCTGAAAACTGAGTGTAGGAGAAGGTAAGAGTCAGCGGTGTTCATTGAAATGTGTAGCCGATTTCAGTTCCATGGATTTGGCTACACATACCACTGACCTCGTTCGAATGAACAAAGATGGCCGCTGTCACGTGTTCATTTGCACGAACTGCGGCCACCCAGCGGTCGGCAATTTACCTACAGCTGGCTCCCAGCCTGGGAGGTAAATTGCCTGCACACTTCCACTTCTGTGTGGTCCGCCTGTGTGGTACTTGGTTTAGTAAAAACCAAAGAAAAGAAAATGTTACTTGCGCTTTTTCCTTAATCCCTATGTATATTTAGACAAATGGAGGTCATTTAGTTGCTCCAATGGCCATTGGAGGGATGCCCGCCTGCCAACGTCAAGGCAGACCCCCCCTAAGCGGGTCCTAACACTGACCCTTCAGCCTGCTTCCTTGAGCTTCTGGCAAAGATATCTCTAATGAGACAGAAAGGGGTATTTTTTATATACACCCCTTTACTTATTAACCCTTAATAGGGAACACATGGGATGGGTAGCAGCATTGTAACCAGGCTGTGTGATACAAAGTAAATACAAATACAAAAAGAGAAGTCCTGCGCTAAAGCAGCAAGGACTACAACACACATCAGCCCCAATATATAGTAAAAACCAAAGAAAAGAAAATGTTACTTGCGCTTTTTCCTTAATCCCTATGTATATTTAGACAAATGGAGGTCATTTAGTTGCTCCAATGGCCATTGGAGGGATGCCCGCCTGCCAACGTCAAGGCAGACCCCCCCTAAGCGGGTCCTAACACTGACCCTTCAGCCTGCTTCCTTGAGCTTCTGGCAAAGATATCTCTAATGAGACAGAAAGGGGTATTTTTTATATACACCCCTTTACTTATTAACCCTTAATTCTTTTCTTTGGTTTTTACTATATATTGGGGCTGATGTGTGTTGTAGTCCTTGCTGCTTTAGCGCAGGACTTCTCTTTTTGTATTTGTATTTACTTTGTATCACACAGCCTGGTTACAATGCTGCTACCCATCCCATGTGTTCCCTATTAAGGGTTAATAAGTAAAGGGGTGTATATAAAAAATACCCCTTTCTGTCTCATTAGAGATATCTTTGCCAGAAGCTCAAGGAAGCAGGCTGAAGGGTCAGTGTTAGGACCCGCTTAGGGGGGGTCTGCCTTGACGTTGGCAGGCGGGCATCCCTCCAATGGCCATTGGAGCAACCAAATGACCTCCATTTGTCTAAATATACATAGGGATTAAGGAAAAAGCGCAAGTAACATTTTCTTTTCTTTGGTTTTTACTATATATTGGGGCTGATGTGTGTTGTAGTCCTTGCTGCTTTAGCGCAGGACTTCTCTTTTTGTATTTGTATTTACTTGGTTTAGTAAGCCCCATTTACTGAACCAAGTGGGAGAAAGCCATAAGAAAAGTATTTTAAAGGTCTCGGGAAATAGTCTTAAAGGGGCATTGTTCCCAAAAGTCACAATATGTCCCCAGATGGTTCTTAAAGGGCCAGCACGGTCCAATAAAAATCCATAAGCCCCAATGCTGTTCTTAAAGGGCCATACCCAGCAGGGCCATAATCTTGAGGAAGGAGGCTGGCAATTAGGCTTCTCCATAAACCAAGGACACAGGGCAATTTGTCACATAAAATCCCAGTTACAAATGGCAGTTTGTAACAATGATTAATACTGTAAGGGTAAGGCCTTTTCAGTGGGCTCACAAAGCACCATCATTCACACTGCAAATTTAACTGTGAGGAAAGCAACTATACTCTAGCACTTTTCCAGAATAATAAATTAAGTGCATTACACTATATAAATAATGATAGTCTAATTTATTATGTCTCATTGTGATCACATTAAACCACTTCTTTGTTTAATTGAACTTCAGAATATTGTTAAAAAAATTACACACTCGAGCTACCTACCTAATTGTATTCATATTGTACTATTTACCGTGCATTGCCATGCATTTAATACCTATTCAAAATGTTCATGCTGCATATTGACTATTTATCGTGCATTGCCATGTGTATGAAACTGACGCTTAAATATCTAATGTTTGAATGTCGATCCTGACACCTGTGCAGCGTGACAAAAAAATAAAGAATTAAAAATAAATTACAGAATACATGTGAATTAAAGTGGCACTCAAAATGGGTTGCATAGTCAAATTGTGTGATTTACTCATCATATTTTCTCAAGTTGATCAGATTTAGCACTATTTAGGTATGAGCTCGGTTTTCAGGTGAATATAATTTGCTTTTTCTTTTTCTTTTTTCTAAATGTAGGTGCAATTTTTAAGTGCCTTAAAGCATTTTTTTCAAATGTAAGAACAGGGAAAGATTTAGACCCCAAGTGATGGTGGTAGGCATTATTTGACTAATTTGCTAAATACAAATAAATTGCAAGAAAGTTGGAGCACTCCACTGAGTTTGGTGACATAATAGGATGTTAACATATCTGCTAAATCGCTTGTGAGATAACCGACTGAAATGTAACTAGTGTAAGAATAATCACTTCTTGTTATGGTAGAAACAATACATTGTAATGCATTTTAACACAGGATTGTTGGGGAAACTCTGATTTCCATTGATGGTGTATGCTGTCTTTTGCCTAAAAATAGTTGTGTATTTATTTTACCTGTTGGTGATACTTTTAATTGCCACAAATTGTGCCACTTTCCACATCTTACCTTTAAATTGTTTATTTAATAGGAAGATGGGCATTAATCAGTTAATAAATACCAAATTTCTTCTAAGAATAGTTAGATTGTTTCAAAAATAACTTTAAACGCAAATTTGTATTATGCAGAAAGCAATCAATGAGAGATGTATTTTTTTCCTTAATGCATTGCCTCGTTTTTATTATTATTATTTCAGTTTTTCTTTTTCCCCCCCTTTTTTCCTTTTTATTCGTATATATTGCTTTGTATATATATGTATATATATATAGCTGGTTTTGAGATATATATACATACTTTTTGTGTATATTGTCCATATATACATTTTTGTCTCATTATTATTATGCCCATTATGTATATTTCTTTAAATTTGAGGGCTCTTGTGTATCCGCGTATATATTGCTCTTTTTCGTAATCCTAAGATATGTGGCTATAGTTATGGATATATGTGTTCGAGATGGCAGTGGGTTTGTTTGCTTCTCCACCCACTGCCATCTCGGTTTGTCTCTTTGTTTTGATTGCCTTTTTGCGATATGCGCTCCACTATGGAACGCTGTAGTAAGGGTTATGATGTGCGTTCCATTGTGGAAGTTGAAAAAACGGCCATACGACATATGACGCTTTTCCGGATTGGTCCAATGAGGAACGATGTACGTCAGACCCCGGAAGTACCCGATACCGCGGGAATTTTCGAAATCAGATTGATGAGAAACACCTACATCTATGGATATATAAAGGAACGTGTTTGGACCGTACTCATATCCCTGAAGAAGTCTATATTGACGAAACGCGTTGGATTGAGTATTTATAAGGACTATTTTGTTTTATTATTGTATTTGTATTTTTTATTTATATATATCTTTAGCACTTTATATGGTGCGATCAGCCAGTGTTCCATCTTCAGCATAGATCCATCCTGTCATCTTGGTCCACTTGGTAGTGGAGATATGCTTGCTGATTGCGACCTGAATGTAAGTGCAATCAGTGCAATAAATTTATAACATTTTAAACAGTACTATTGTATGTATATTTCTCTTTTTATCCATTTGAGGATTTCATATTTGAAGAGAGTTTCCGTTCTCTACCTCCTGGATATTAGTCTTTTCTCACATACTTCACCATATATTATTTATTATCCTTTAGATCTGTTCAAGATCACGTCCTGTTATAAAGGTTGTATCCTCTATTTTGTACAGTGCTATTATATGTGCTATCCCATCTTTTTAGCTTATGTTGCTTGTTAAGCCATATTAGCTAATTCACTTCAAGAACGGTACCACACACAATCTCTCCTCACTACAGGAGGCAGAACAGTTCCTGCGCACACTGGGAATTCCCACCAGACCCTCAGAACAAGACACTCCAACGACATCGCACACCTGGGTGTCAGGGTACCTGAAGCCTCTACCTCTAAGAGAGGTAGAGACTTAGAAGTTTATCCGTCCGGACGGCATGTCTCCTCGGTTCCTCGCGGTTCACCCGGTCTTGCTAACGCCGGCCGCGAGGGAGCCACTTCCTTTTATGGCAGGAGGCTCAGAGGCCGACGTCATGACGCCAACCCGGAACACCCTGTCACTCAAATCTGTGGAGACGAATCAGGACTCGCCGGAGGCGTGTCTTCTCTCCCTAACCAGCATACTTAACAGTGGCTATCTCATTTACTCATTGCCCTGTCGTGGTTCTAGTCCGCCTAGTCACACAGTGCTTTGTTATTCTCTTGTCTTTTGGTTCCGACCCGGCTTTGGTATTTACTCTCCTGTCTTTCTGTTATCCTTGACCCGGCTTGTCTCTCGCTTACCTGTCTTCTCGTTCCCTCGACCTCGGTTTGTCTCTGACCATTCTATCGTAGTTATACGTTAAGTCCGGCCATTCTAAGGACCGGTATACGTATCTGCTACTCTTTGTACTCTGCGTGTTGGATCCCTGACCCGATCCTGACATTACGACAGGGCCATGGATCCTGCAGGTACAAATTGTCAGCTTGGTTCTCCTGATCCTAGGTTTGACGCCATGGATCATAGGATGGATCAGATGGCTCTAGCACTACAGGCGCTGCTGTCTCGTCCTATTAATCCACCTGAAGAGATGCGTAATATGTCTGCTTCTTCTGTGGGTTCAGGGCTAGAGGTAGTTACTGTAGGTGCTTCTTCCCGAGTTACCCCACCTGTACGTTATGCTGGTTCTCCTGAAAGGTGTCGTGGCTTTTTGAACCAGATTAGTATTCATTTCGAACTACAGCCTCGTTCATACCCTACTGATAGGGCAAAAGTGGGATTTATTATTACCTTACTCATTGAGAAAGCTCTGAGATGGGCTAATCCGTTGTGGGAGAATGATAATCCATTAGTCTATAACTATAATGCCTTTGTAGCTGCTTTTAAAAGAACTTTTGATCCCCCTGGCAGGAGGGTCAATGCAGCCAGATTACTGTTGCGCCTTAGACAAGACAACCAAACACTTGTGGATTACGCACTAGAGTTCAGGTCTTTGGCGGCAGAGGTAAAATGGAATGAACAGGCCTATATAGACGTATTCTTAAATTGATTATCTGATGTAATACTTGATGAGGTAGCGACAAGAGAGCTTCCCGAGAATCTGGAGGACTTAATTTCCTTTATCTCTCGTATTGACGAACGTCTAAGGGAGAGACAAAATACTCGAGATAGAACCGGTAAATCTTCCTTTACACTAGCACCATCATTTCAAATTTCTGAAACCAAAAATCCACAGGTTTCAGAACCTATGCAGTTAGGCCTTACTCGTCTATCAGAGGAGGAGAGACAGTACAGGAGAAGGGAGGGACTGTGTATGTATTGTGGGGCCAGAGGTCATGTACGTTTGAGCTGTCCCAGTCGTCCGGGAAACGCTCGCACCTAAGTTTCTCTAGAGGACAGACCTTGGGTGTTTCGATTTTGTCCTCTACTCATAACTACAAAGAACATAGACTCCTATTACCGGTCTCTTTAACTTGGGAGAAGGGAACTTTAGAGACTATGGCATTGATAGACTCCGGCGCTGCTGAGAGTTTTATCGACCAAGAGTTTCTCACCAAACACACTATCCCATCCCAGTTAAGGAGTACACCCTTGGCTGTTGAAGCCATTGATGGTAGACCTTTAGTTGAGCCTGTGATTTTCCGGGAGACCACACCTCTTTACTTAACTACTGGTATTCTACACAAGGAGGAAATATCCCTACTACTCATTTCATCTCCTTCTGTTCCCATAGTCCTGGGATACTCCTGGCTTAAGAGACATAACCCCGTTATAGATTGGAGATCAGGGGAAATAGTTTCATGGGGTCAGGATTGTCAAGAGAATTGTTTAAAGAAAGTGTCACCTCTTTGTAGTGTCAACTCACTTAATAACGCTACCGACTCTACCAAAGTACAGATATCGTCCCTGTATCAAGATTTAAAGGCAGTATTTGACAAAGGAAAGGCTGATACCTTACCACCACATAGGCCTTTTGATTGCAAAATTAATTTACTTTCTGGTACCATGCCCCCCAGGGGTCATGTATACCCTTTGTCTACGAATGAAAACTTAGTTCTAGAGGAGTATATTCGTGAGAACCTAGACAAGGGGTTCATTAGAAGATCCTCCTCTCCTGCTGGGGCTGGATTTTTTTTTGTTAAAAAGAAGGATGGTTCTTTAAGACCCTGCATTGACTACCGAGGTCTTAACAAGATAACCATCAGAAATGTATATCCGATTCCCTTGATCACCGAGCTTTTTGATCGATTAAAAAGTTCTAAAATTTTCACTAAGTTAGACCTTAGAGGTGCTTATAATTTGGTGAGAATTCACGACGGTGACGAGTGGAAAACGGCATTCAATACTCGATATGGGCACTATGAGTATACTGTAATGCCTTTTGGTCTCTGCAATGCCCCGGCGGTATTTCAGGACCTTATTAATGAGGTTCTTAGGGAGTTTCAAGATGACTGTGTGATTGTATACCTTGATGATATACTTATACATTCCAGGGATATTGAGACTCACCACGGTCAAGTCAGAAGGGTTTTACACAAACTCCTTCAGCATGGCTTATACTGCAAACTAGAGAAATGCAGCTTTGACCAATCCCAAACTACCTTTCTTGGTTATGTGATTTCTGGGGAGGGGTTTGAAATGGACCCGGAGAAGCTCCAATCCATATTAGATTGGCCTTTACCTAAGGGTCTCAAGGCTATCCAGAGATTTATTGGTTTCTCCAATTACTACAGACGTTTCATTAAGGGATACTCCTCTATCATTGCTCCCATCACCAATATGACCAAACAAGGGGCTGACACTAAGAATTGGTCTACTGAAGCACTTCTGGCTTTTAAGACACTCAAGGAGCTGTTTGCTTCCGCACCAATTTTAGTTCATCCTGATACTACTCTACCTTTCCTACTCGAAGTTGACGCTTCTGAGACAGGTATAGGTGCTGTTCTGTCCCAAAGGTTGGGTGTAGATAAACCATTACATCCTTGTGGATACTTTTCCAAAAAATTGTCAGGTACTGAAAGCAGATATGACATTGGTGACAGGGAACTACTAGCGGTTATAATGGCCTTGAAGGAGTGGAGACATTTATTGGAGGGTACTTTGCATCCTGTTACTATTTTGACAGATCATAAAAACTTATCCTATATTGGAGAGGCTAAACGACTATCATCTAGACAGGCTCGCTGGTCCATATTTCTCACTCACTTCAACTACGTACTCACATATAGGCCAGGTTCTAAGAATTCTAAAGCCGACGCCTTATCTCGCCAGTATGAACCTGCTGCCGTATCTGAGCCGGTTTTGTCCTCTATAGTACCCAAGTGTAACATTATTGCTAACACTACTCTCAAAGTCCATTCTCCGCTACTTGATCAGATAAGGAGCTTGCAGCATCTGGCACCTAGACTGACTCCGGCTTCCAGACTTTTCGTTCCTCCTGAACTCCAATTGGAGCTCTTACAGTGTCTTCACGAGAGTAAGGTGGCTGGTCATCCGGGTGTTCGCAAGACGTATTCTTTGATCTCCAAGGATTTCTGGTGGCCTTCGCTACGGAAGGATATTAAGGATTTTATCGGAGTTTGTGTGGTCTGTACTAAAACTAAACTACCGCATTCGCTTCCTTGTGGCCTTCTGCAGCCTCTGGAAATTCCTGGCAAACCTTGGTCCTGTGTGGCAATGGACTTTATTGTGGATTTGCCTGTTTCTAAAAAGCACACTGTTATCCTCACCGTAGTCGATAGGTTTACCAAGATGGCACATTTCGTACCGTTGCCTAAACTCCCGACTTCTCCTGAATTGGCGGAAATCTTTGCTAAAGAGATTTTTCGCTTGCATGGGATTCCCTCGGAGATCACTTCTGATAGGGGCTCCCAATTTGTTTCACGCTTTTGGAGATCATTCTGTTCTCAATTAGGCATCAAATTGAATTTTTCGTCCGCCTATCATCCTCAGTCTAACGGAGCTGCCGAGCGTACCAACCAGAAGATTGAGCAATACCTACGTTGTTTTGTTTCCGAACACCAGGACGATTGGGTCGGTTTGATTCCTTGGGCGGAGTTTGCGCACAACAATCTCGTTTGTGACTCTACGCATTCAAGCCCCTTCTTCATGAACTATGGCTTTCATCCATCTATTCTTCCCTCGGTTTCTCCTTCCCAGGGAGTGCCGTCGGTTGATGTCCATGTGGCCAATTTGAGGAAGTTGTGGGATCAGACTCGACAGATTCTTCTACACAATTCTATGCTGGTTAAAAAACATGCTGACAAACGTAGAAGGGCGGCTCCGAATTTTGTTCCAGGCGATAGAGTTTGGTTGAGTACTAGGAATATTCGCCTTAAAGTTCCTTCCATGAAATTCGCTCCTCGTTATATTGGCCCCTACAGGATCTTGACTCGAATTAATCCAGTGGTGTATCGTCTAGCTCTCCCAGCCGCTTTACGCATCCCAAACTCCTTTCACGTGTCATTGCTGAAACCTCTAATCTGTAACAGATTCTCCTCCACAATCGCCCCTCCGCGCCCTGTTCAGGTGGAGGGTCAGGAGGAGTATGAGGTTAACTCCATTATTGATTCTCGTGTCTCCCGGGGGAGAGTACAATATTTGGTTAACTGGAAGGGTTATGGTCCTGAGGAGAGGAGTTGGGTACCACAAGAGGATTTTCATGCTCCTCACCTTCGCAGGGCATTTCACTCCCGCTTTCCATCTCGCCCCGGCTCCTTCCGCCCGGTGGGCGTATCTGAGAGGGGGGGTACTGTCAGGGTACCTGAAGCCTCTACCTCTAAGAGAGGTAGAGACTTAGAAGTTTATCCGTCCGGACGGCATGTCTCCTCGGTTCCTCGCGGTTCACCCGGTCTTGCTAACGCCGGCCGCGAGGGAGCCACTTCCTTTTATGGCAGGAGGCTCAGAGGCCGACGTCATGACGCCAACCCGGAACACCCTGTCACTCAAATCTGTGGAGACGAATCAGGACTCGCCGGAGGCGTGTCTTCTCTCCCTAACCAGCATACTTAACAGTGGCTATCTCATTTACTCATTGCCCTGTCGTGGTTCTAGTCCGCCTAGTCACACAGTGCTTTGTTATTCTCTTGTCTTTTGGTTCCGACCCGGCTTTGGTATTTACTCTCCTGTCTTTCTGTTATCCTTGACCCGGCTTGTCTCTCGCTTACCTGTCTTCTCGTTCCCTCGACCTCGGCTTGTCTCTGACCATTCTATCGTAGTTATACGTTAAGTCCGGCCATTCTAAGGACCGGTATACGTATCTGCTACTCTTTGTACTCTGCGTGTTGGATCCCTGACCCGATCCTGACACTGGGACCCTGAGAGGACGACCCCATTCATCCCCAGGAACAGAGACAACCGGGGAGAATTGACCTGAACTGTAAAATTATAGCCAGCAAGCATACAATGCATTAACCTGCTACTGCATTATTTAATTTTATGTTGTTATCCCTTTATACCGTTTGTTTTTCATATAATATTTGTGCACACGCACCCTACAAGGCGAAGTCACGCTACACCAACACCGCTGCAAGACTCACTCTGACACATAGAATATCATTAGCTCCAGGGAGAGTACACCTACTCCCACCCCCCCCCGCGACTCCCTCGGTAAGGAGTCATATCCCATCCCACTGGACAACCGTAGAGGTACAAACGAGTTCAATAAGCGACAACCACCTACCCACACGCGAATGAACACATACTGACACACGCAGACTTCTCAGTACCCACTCGAAGACATAAACTGCACTAAGGACAGGCATTTACGCACGACATTAACCCCAACATTGGACACATAAAGGGGTACAAACTCGCACACAGCTATCTCTAGACCGACAAGCCCTGGGTTATTCACCCCCACACTAATACAATCCCATCACTCGAAGGGGAAAGACACACACCTCAAATTCACTCTAATGTTGCCTTAGTCTGATACCAGTTGACCTGTAAAAAATGTGCAGAACACCAAGCGACAGGATCAAACAACTGACAAAAATCTCAAAATGGCGGAGACTCCTGACACGAAACAAATCACAATGTCACTCCAAAATACGTTTGAGCGTCTACTTTACAATGTAGACAGGCTCTTTGCTAACTTCTGGGCAAAGCTAGAGGCCCGTGAAATGGAGACACAGCGCCAAAACCAAGAGGAAGAGTGCAACAGAGAGCAGCAGGACGTGAGCGGGCCCCCTCAGAGCGAACTCCCACGCCACACACCTGATACAGTGCAACCGGGCCAGACTGGGCTTAAAGCCACCAGGGGCATACTACCCCGACATCTGCCACAGAGGCTGAGGACCCACCGCCGCTGGCGGCGACGATACAACAAGAGCACCAGCCGTCCCTTACATCAGAGAGACCTGGCCTGGAGACAGAAGACCCAAGCCTGTGGCCCCTCAACGGCTCTCACCATGACCCAGGGCTGGAGGGTCTCCACGCTCAGCTCCAGCATGGCACAACCCACGAACAGCCTTAATTTCCACCCAAGCCGGGGCATAGGCTAACGCTGGACTTTCTGACCATGCCATACCACCCCTATTCAGACACCAACATATCTGAGAATAAGGCCCAAAGTATTTTATTTTATGCTTCCTTCCTTTTGTTACAACTCACCTTTCATTCTTTACTCCATCTCTAATATCTCTCATACTGATTCATATTGATTCTCATGCAATTTTAACACTACTGTCGCTAGGAACTTGTGATAATATGCATAATGTAGCTTTGATTAAGGAAGTAAAGCCTAGGGGGTTAACTGTACTAACCATTCAGCATGGCTTGTATATTTACTTGCCTAACTATTTTATTAATACTCACATGTCTGAAGTATCCTATTATTGATTAATCAGTCTTGCTTTCCTCCAGACCTGTATGTTCAAGCTTTTACTATACTGCGGTAGTATACAGCAACACAAACCTAACTCACTTGCACGCTACACTACAGTGCAGTAACTGTTAACCAATGTTAAGCTTGTTATAGCAACTTTGTTTATACTTTAAAAAATGTGCACACACTAATGCCACGCAAACGTCTGTATGTGTATCTATATGAACGCTGTTGTGGCGTATGGAAATCTCATGTACCTACCTGCACAATAAAAATATAAAATTAAAAAAAAAAAAAAAAAATGTGCAGAACTAACTGACGTCACGAATTGGAATTGACAGTCTGAAGTATGCCTAAATGATGTTGTGATGTCACGAAATACCCAAAACCCGGAGGGCTGTTGTGGCCATACGGGCTGTATTGTAATTAACCTTGCACGAAAAAATAAAGAATTATAAATAAAAAAAAAATTTTTTAAAGTTGCTATAGGAAATTTGAAGGAAATGGACAGGGTTACACAATTAGAGATGGTATGACTTGTAGCTCCCAAAATGTTGTATATATGCTCACATGCCCGTGTGTCTCAGGTATATAGGGCGCACCACTCGACCTTTGAGAACCAGGGTGTGTGAGCATGTGTACAACATTAAAAGGAGGTTCGCACTTTACCAGGTCTCGCTGTATTTTAGAGACCATCACAATGCAGACCCAATGGGGTTGGAATTCATAGGGATTGGTCAAAAGGTCAAAAATGACTGGAGAGGGGGAGATTTTATCCAAAAAATAGGCCAAAGAGAAATGAAGTGGATATATGAACTGAGAACGATGGTACCAGAAGGTCTTAAAAACGATTTTGAAATCTGCCATTTATTAAAATAAGTCATAAGTTCATGTCCATTTCTCTCTTAATCAATTTTTTATTGCCAAATTTGTATTGCCTCTTTTATCAATGTTCTATTGTTTTTAGATCTTTTAAGAAGATGAAGAATGGATCTTTATTTTGGGTTCTAAACTATACCTACTTAGAACTGTGAGTTCTGACCCCATTAATATTATAATATTGTATGTAATGCACATTGTCGTTATATATAAGCATATTGTCACTTTGAAATCTGCATACCGTCACTTTAAATATTGTGGGATTTTGAGGACACTGCCACTTTAAAAATCTGTAATGCTGTCACTTTAAGAGCACTAGCACATTGTAGCATGTTGATGCTATCTCTGCATATATTAAACCACTATGTAAGTGCCATGTCATAATAATAACTTGAATTCTATGTATTCTCTCTCTTTTTTGTGTATATGAAAATTTTAGCCATCTCTTCAAGGATGAAAATACTTTTGAAAACTGTATGCACATAATGATAGAAATTATGTTTTTATTAATTGTTTATTTTTACCAATTGTTCTGTTTTAACTTGTGTGTTTTCAAGCTGATTTTTTACTGTGGAATTACCTATGAATACTATCTTAAAGGACCACTATAGGCACCCAGACCACTTCAGCTTAATGAAGTGGTCTGGGTGCCAGGTCCACCTAGGATTAATCCTTTCTGCTGTAAACATAGCAGTTTCAGAGAAACTGCTATGTTTACCTATGGGTTAATCCAGCCTCTAGTGGCTGTCTCATTGACAGCAGCTAGAGGCGCTTCCGCGCTTCTCACTGTGATTTTCACAGTGAGAAGATGCCAGCGTCCATAGGAAAGCATTGAGAATGCATTCCTATGGACTGGCTGAATGCACGCGCGGTTCTTCCGCGCAGAGGGAGCCCGGCGGGGGAAAACAGGTAAGATTTAACCCCTTTCAACCCCTAGAGCCCGGCGGGAGGGGGGCCCTGAGGTTGGGGGGTACTAGAGACCCTATACTGCCAGGAAAACGAGTATGTTTTCCTGGCACTATAGTGGACCTTTAATATAATTAGTATGGCACCTGTTATGAGAGACTAATAATGGACTGTGGGTATAAAAGCCCTCACACAAGATGGCTACCACAGCTTCAAACGTCCTGAGGAAGCCGGGCATCCGATGAAACTAGTAGACGACAGCACCAAAGCGGACGAAGACAGCTGCAGCAAGAACGAGCAAGCTTATATTCAGCCGTGGGAAGGAGCAATTTAGCCTACACCCCCGTGACTGCGACCTGTATCTCTGGCTTCATTTTGTGAAAACCAGGAAGTGAGTAGCGGCGGATGCCGTGCCGAACTCGCTACAAGCTCTTGTAAGAGTAAGTTTGTTTATAGCACTGTTTCAGGAATTTTTTATGCTTTTAAATGTTAATAGAATCAACTGTCTTTACACTTTCTGCGCTTAAAGGGACACTATAGTCAACATATAAAAGCAAGAAAGACAGGTCCCCCAGCCTCCTTTCTTGCTTTTATATGAACTTGCCATAAATAAAAAAATAAAAAAAATCTGAGTAAGTTTTAATAATAAAACTTAACTCCGTTCCAGCACCGAGCTCCCCACTAGGCCACTCCCCCTGTTTCGTCAAAATGACGAAATCGCAGGGCCCAATAGGACGCTTCTCCTTGAGAAGCGTCATAGCGATGCACCCATAGGCGTGCGCAGCCTATCGCATTAGGGTGTGCACCCTAAAGCACAAGCACACGCGGCGTATATATATATATACATATACACACACAGACACAAAGCTGTGTGTGTGCTGTGTGAGGGTCCTGTTAGTGTGATGTGTGTGTGAGGGTGCTGGTAGTGTACTATGTGGGTGAGGGTGTTTGTGTGTGCGTGCTTGTGAGGGTGCTGTGAATGTACTGTGTGTCAGGGTGCTGTTTGTGTGTGTGTGTGCACTTGTGAGGGTGCTGTAAATGTACTGTGTGTGAGGGTGATGTTTGTGTGTGAGGGTACTGGTAGTGTGCTGTGTGTGTTTGTTAGGGTCCTGTTTGTGTTTGTGAGGGTACTGTTAGTGTGCTGTGTGAGTGTGAGAGTGCTGTTTGTGTAATGTGTGTGAGAGTGCTGTGTGTGTGGGTGCTGTATGTGTGTTGGTGCTGTGTATGTGTGTGGGTGCTGTGTATGTGTGTGGGTGCTGTATGTGTGTGGGTGCTGTGTATGTGTGTGGGTGCTGCGTATGTGTGTGGGTGCTGTGTATGTGTGTGGGTGCTGTGTGGGTGCTGTGTATGTGTGTGGGTGCTGTGTATGTCTGTGGGTGCTGTGTATGTCTGGGTGCTGTGTATGTCTGGGTGCTGTGTATGTCTGTGGGTGCTGTGTATGTCTGGGTGCTGTGTATGTCTGTGGGTGCTGTGTATGTCTGTGGGTGCTGTGTATGTCTGTGGGTGCTGTATGTCTGTGGGTGCTGTGTATGTCTATGGGTGCTGTGTATGTCTATGGGTGCTGTGTATGTCTGTGGGTGCTGTGTATGTCTGTGGGTGCTGTGTATGTCTGTGGGTGCTGTGTATGTCTGTGGGTGCTGTGTATGTCTATGGGTGCTGTGTATGTGTGTTGGTGCTGTGTATGTGTGTTGGTGCTGTGTATGTGTGTTGGTGCTGTGTATGTGTGTTGGTGCTGTGTATGTGTGTTGGTGCTGTGTATATGTGTGGGGGGTGGAGGTGGGGGTACATTACTCAATATCCCCCCTCCCTTCTTACTTTATGTAGGGAGGGGGGATCTTTCCTTGCTGCTTTCCCTGGTGGTCCAGTGGAGGTGGGGGCAGATCAGTTATCCCCCCTCCCTTCTTACCTTATGCCTGGGAGGGGGGATCCTGCTGCTGCCATCCATCCCTGGTGGTCCAGTGGAGAGTGAACTCTAGCCCCGCAGGGCTAGAGTTCACTCACGCGAGATCTGAGCGTTGCCGCGGCAACGCTCAGATCTCGCGAGAGGAACCAGGCGGAGCTGCTGGCAAGAGCTCCGCCGGTCCTCTCCTACCTCCCTCACTGCCTGTGAGCCGGTGAGGGGAGGCTGAGAGCAGAGCCGGCGCTCGGATAGCGCCGGCTCTGCATGGACCGACAGGGGAGATCCTGAGATCTCCCCTGCCGGTCTCAATGCATAGGCGTGCCGCGGGGATTAGGGTGTGCCCAGGCACACCCGGCACACCCCGTGCGCACGCCTATGGATGCACCAATCGCATTCTTCATAGAGCAGCATTGAATGCCGCCCTATGAAAAAACTCAGAGCTCAACCATGCATGTGCGCGGAATGCGCATTCGCAAGCTGAGCTGTCTGACAGCTAAGCTTGCTTTCTATACCCGCCCCCCTCCTCAGCCAAACTGTGTTTGCATAGAAACACTATATATAGAGATCTCTCTATATATAGTATTTCTATGCAAACACACAAGTAGTAAAAAATTAGACATACACAGACTCTTTCTCAATCCATATCCATCCATCCCCAACTCGGAAGTCCCTCTGGTGGCCGTCTGATTGACTGCAACAAGAGGTGTTCTAAGCTTCCAATGCAAACACTGTATTTTCTATGCAAATACAGTGCTTACAAGAAACAACCTCATTAAGCTGAAGTTGTTCAGGTGACTATAGTGTCCCTTTAATGTGTAGGTGTACTTCCTGAGCCCTTATACAAGGGTATATTTTATGGGAACACCTTTGCTCATTTTTTTTTTTTTTTTTATTCTTTATTTTGGTTGTGCAATAAAAATTAACATACAGTCCCGCAGAGCCACGACAGCAGCTGCAGGTGTGTCACAGTATACATTATCACGACATTTAGTTGCACAGTTTTTGTGTAGTGAGTAATAAGTTAATACTATTCTTGTCCCATTATGGGTATGTTTGTGGTCCGTCTTTGTGTCAAGTAGATTTAGTCAACTCGGCATTTCCGGTGGAGAGATGCTAGTGTGGGAAGACTTGGGGGGAAACACATCAATGAATGTATTGCAAGGTATATCCCTTGTATGTGTCCATCCTGTGGTTTATGGGATATCTGTCCTGGGTCCCTGATGGGCCTCGGGTAGTGTGGTCTGATTGTGCCCTTACAGCTCACGGACGGAGAGTTTGGCTGGTGGGTAGGTTGTCTGTGTGCGTCTTTGTTGAGTCTCTGTTCGGGCAACGGTCTAACGGGTGGTTATACCAGGCCGACATCCCCTTCTATCTGGTTAGGCAGGAAAGTCTGTTAGTTAAGGAGCGTGTGAGCATATGTCGCCTATGAGGTGCCTCGGTCTGAGATCTCTTTGCGCGTTGTGTGCGCGCTGCAGTGTGGCCAGAGCCCTCACTGTCGCCCACCCAATTAAGTCGTAGTGCCCTACGTCTCTTAGTTGCGTGTCTATATGGGGGGGGGGGGGGGGGGGTTGACTGATAGGTGTTCACTGTCTATGTGTCCCCTTGTGGCCGCCTATGTCCCTATTAATGTTGGCCTAAAGAACAGCACAAATAACATAAAGTCTTAATAACGAGAAAACAAAAAAAGGAAAAGATTATTAAGTAATGAGTACAGTAATACTGGACCCATGTTCAGTGTCAGTGTCTCTGGCCTTGTCTGGTTCCGTAGCAATGATGACAGGGCAGTCTCGATGCGTGGTGTGGGGTGAGTATATATGTTGGGCCTGTGTGGTCCTGGGTACGCCTCAGAGTTTGCTCATTTTTTGCTCCAGATTAAGTCTAACAATCTGCACTATCATATATTCTCTTTGTATTTTTTTCTCTCATGTAAACTGAGGAACTGGTGCATGAAGACTTCTCCCTAAATACTAAGTATTATTTTCTACTATTGCCTTCACCTGTATATAGTGTATATATTTGTTTTGGGGACATATCATCTAAACAGCCACTTGGAAAAATACTGCTCCACTCTTAACCCCTTAAGGACTGAGCCAAATGTACACGTTGTAAACAAAAGAAAACGTAAACAAAACCTGGCATTTGCGCTATATGTCTGTCCAACCGTAATTCACCTCTTTCATATTAAATGCACCCACCTTTATTATATATTTTATTCAGGGGAAACAGGGCTTTCATTTAATATCAAATATTTAGCTATGAAACATAATTTAAAATGAAAAAATGGGAGAAAATAAGATTTATTTTTTCATTTTCTACATGACATTTTAACTGGGTTTTATGGTGTTTTGTGAAGTTACAGGGTCAAATATAGCAAGTTACATGTGAAATTGAAATTTTACCACATGACAGAGGCTTCATATTTGCATATATTTCTTTACTGAAAACTCCAGCAGCATAGAAACAGTAACAACCAATCAGAGAAAAGATATGGTGCCCATAAAAGGCCCTGTCTATGACATCACTTCCTCTTTCTTTGCTGCTCCAGCCAACAGGTCAGAGTATTTTGCCTCTCTGGCAGTTTCTTAATGTACTCTGTTCTTTTGACTGTCAATCCACTGTATTTTGCTTTATTTTTTATTTTTTTGTTGATATTTCCACCTTGGCCCCCTTGTCCCTGTCCCTTCTCTGCAGCCCTCTGTTTTTTCCCCTTTTAGTTTACACCTTTCTGCCTGGTACCCGCGAGCACAATGGCTATCCGTGCCGCGCGCGCCTCGCGGGGGCGGCCACTTCTATTTTCACGGGGGACTGTATGGGGACGGGTGGAGGGAGGCTGGGGCTATCGGGTTTTTTGTGTGTTAAATCCACCTTGTTCGCGCCTCGCGATCGCGGAACGCGGCGCACCTTCACACGCGGGCGGCGGCCATCTTGGATCTCGCGGCTCGCAAGATACCGGACGGCCGCCTTCCCCGCTCGCTCGGCGGATCGGAAACTCACCCGACCGCCGGGCTCCACATATGTATGCCCTCCCAGGTGTGCAATGGGAGAGGACAAGCAGGACATGACATATTGTATGGTAACTCAGGGGTTACAGGCTTGCACTGGGATTTTTTCCTCCATGAGTTCAACTCCCCTGTACAGCAAGAGTTCAATCTGCTGTGTAATTACACACTGGCTAGAGGATCGTGTGCTGATATTCTTTAACGTTTCCCTGTTGCGATTTTTTTTTTTTTTTTTGCCACAGTGCCTGCCAACAGTGTCTGCCAAACAAATACTTACATGCAGGCATTAAAGGAGACACAATGTTTTTCCTATACCCCAGGATCTTTATGTTTTGGTACCTTACTCAGGGTCATTCTATATTACTATACCCTACAGGAATCACCCGATCACTGCGCCCTGCATCTGGATTAACCCCTTCAGGGGTTCCCCTCTCTGGGCACATTCATTTATTGATACAATTATAATTTTTTTATTCTCATGGATATATCTCTCATGGTGCCTTACACTGGATGATTATATGTTGAGCACGCACACAATCTATGTATTGTGAAGCCATACAATATCACAGTTGTTATACAAAACATATACTGTACCTATAACAAGATCTACTATATCACTGTACCCCACAAAGGGCATTTTGTATTACTGTACCCTACAAAGGGCATATTATATTATATTATATTATCGTACCCTACAGAGGGTCATATTATATTACTGTACCTGACGGTGCAAATTTATGTGGGTGTCCTCTGGGTATTTTTTCATGGCACACCACCTGGGGTGACCCCCCAGATAGGCATGCAAGGTCATTCATAGACCATTACATTGATGTGGGTGCCCTCTGGGTATTTTTCATGGCACACCACCTGGGGTGACCCCCCAGATATGCATGCAAGGTCATTCATAGACCATTACGTTGATGTGGGTGTCCTCTGGATTACCACGGCACGCCACCCGGGGTGAACCCCGATGGAATGCACGAAGTCCTACGCCTCAACTTTATCACTGATTACTGCATACATATATAGATGTTTAAACACTGCCTGGCAGTTTTACATTAAAGCAACAGTACCACCTTGCTGGATACGATTTGCAGGCAGGATCATGAGTGAACTGAGTGTATTGCGGAGTACCCTTCACAGGGATACATATCTGTACATTTACTGTACCTGGCGTACATATTGAACGTGGGTGTCCTCTGAGTAAATTTTAATGGCACACCACCTGGGGTGACCCCCAGACATGCATGCAATACTTGTAAGGTGCCAACAACTATAATGTGGGTGTCCTCTGGGTTACCATGGCACACCACCTGGGATGACCCCAGTCGAATACACGTGGGCCCTGCGGCTGCAGACCTTATGGAGACAGGTCCCAAGCGCTTCTATAATAAGCCTGTATAGTTACATCCGTGCATACAGCTCTGGCGTGCATTTATGATGAACCCGGCTAACCGGACCAGCACTACCGGTCAATCGCGCCTACGCCACAGCTCCCAATAGCCGGATTAAACTAATGGAGGTGACCCCTCTACACTTGACACGAGTATTTCATACACTCAGACAATCTGATGCAGGCAATTCAAGCCGCTTTACCTGGCTGACCCCCAGTGCTACCAGGAGTCTAGCACCCCTACGTGCTGACCCTCGAACACTACTCCCACTGACTACCACTATCTTCCAACATGGCGAGAACGGGTCATGGTGAACACTCTCAACCCCCTAGGACTTCTAGGCATTAATAAACGACGCAGTAGCGGCCTCAGTGGAGAAGGTTTTCTTGTTATGAGCTCTGCCCCAAACTGCTTGCTGGAGACCTTAGCAGCAAGGTAGCGTGGCCGAGCGGTCTAAGGCGCTGGATTTAGACTCCCAGCCCCACGAACCTTCATGTCAAAACGGCAAGGGAAGGGCTCCAACCCCCCCGCGCCTCCTGCCACTAAGGTCTAAGGCAAGCCGCCCATCGAACAGACCAAGTAGACGGAACACCGGGAATCCGCGACCCTGTCCACCACAATCTTCCAACACAGAAGACTACTATCCACCACGCACGTTGGACATAATAGATCACTCACACGAAGACAACTCGCCATCTGAGAAAGTGGAACGTAAGAACGACTAGTATTCGGCCCAGAAGCACAAGACCTACTATTTGACGGCTGGAACTTACCCACCACACTAACTTTAGCCCACACCTCGCTGAAGCAAATCCTAGAAAGGTGTTTTTTGGGAGGACTGGTCGGTAGCGGAACCGAACCACCAACCGCTTCATCTACTAGTGAGTCAACCTATCATCAAGGGAACTCCTACGTGGTATGCAAACGCTTCAGGATAGAGAAAATCAACCTTCTACTAGACCTCCTGAATGATAGCGACTGGTTTACACATCGGGACCCCGAGGACACATACTTGTCAATATCCGCTACCCTAAACTACCTAGTTTTCTTCCGATCCCAGTGATGAGGACTAACACAGCAGTTTACGACGTTGTGGTACCCACAAAGCTACTGAAGCCGGTGAGGGCTCACATCCGCAAATTTGGACATGCGATGTCTCGTGTACCTGGAAGACTTGCTGACCCTTTGCGAATCCAGGCTACGTTTGCGGTCAAATTTGACGTTCACGTTCTGGACTCCACGGGTTTTTTGGTAGTACGCAGACAAATCGCTCCCCCATCTGTGTCGGGTAAGTTCCTCGGTTTCGACATCGGCTTGGTGAACTACGTTCCGCGTCGGTCCCCGACAAGATCACCCCTATACGGATGGATGTCGGACACGCTCTAAGGTTGGATACGATTCCTCTCAGAATACTCACCGGATTGTGGGATTCCTCTCTTCCTCCCCTCCTCCATACAATCGATATTCCCTGGCCCACTACACTACGGGGCCATGCAACGACTGCTGGCTAGATACGTACACGCCGGTCACTCATGCGACCACTGGATCCCACTGTCGGCAGAAGTGAGGACGGAATTTCGATGGTGACTACTTCACTTGCAAACTTGGATCGGCAAATTGATCTTTGACTCTTCCTCCGGATGCGTAGTGGTGGATGAACCCATACAAACGGACCCAACCGCTCTCCACAATGGCAAGGGTGCTTCGATACACACGCACACACAGGATATCGCTCCTGCTCATGACACCCCTCAGACAATGCCAACCGTGGTCCCGGATCGCCTGGGGACGTCTCGCGAAGACCCTCTACCACTCCCTACCTTCCCTCTACTTTTGACGGGACCTCAAGGGGAAGCCCACTCCTTTGTCATGGAAGGACGACCGGCACTAGTGGACTGGACGATTTCAGGGCCTCCTGAAATGTCCACGACCCATTGCATCAACTAAGACCTCCGATGGGACTCAGGCCCCTGGCACCAGGAAATGCTATATTTCTGCCTGTCCGGCCTGGAGTGTTTGTTGGGTGGAAAGGGATTCCGATCCCTTTACCGCACCTGCCCCACCGATCCTTAACTATCTGTCACACCTGGTCTCGTTGGGGCGGTCATATTGATCCCTCAACGAGATCGGATCCGCCATATCGGTGGCTCACTTTCCGGTACAGGGCGGACCAGTAGGTCAAGATCCACTGGTTTGTCGACTACTACGGGGTGCCGAATTATCGAGACCCGGCACCCAAGTATTCACACCTCTGGCAGGTGGATGTGGTGCTGTGATTCCTTGGGGGAATAGCAGGACAATCCTTGTTTGTCACGGAAACAACTTTCAGCCAAACTAGCCCTCTTGTTATGCCTCGTCTTATTTAGACGGGTGACGGACGTTAGGGCTTTCGATATGGATGGTTTTCTCTCACACAAGACGGGATTACCTTTACCATATCGAGACGAACTAAGTCCAGTTCATCTTCGGTGTCATACCCATACTTTGTGTCAGACACCAAACTAGGTGTGGTCGGAACGCTAATGGGGTATACCGAAATCATTCCCCTTCGTATTCATGCGACGGGTCTACTCCTGACTTCCTACGTGGAACCTCAGGGAGAGGTGCCTACCGCTACACTGGCCAGATGGAGACGCTGGCTATTGCATCTAGCGGGCGTCGAACCTTGTTTCGGAGCCCACTCGGTCAAGGGAGCGGTGGCCCCACAAGTCCTTTTCGGCCGACGCTTCCCTAACCGACATTATACGATGCGCGGTTTGAGCGCGAGAGGGTATGTTTAGAACGCTCTATTTCGGCAAACATCTCATACTTCGTTCACACTGGTCAATTCTAAGCTTTAAAAATGCAAATATGAAGCCTCCTGTCATGTGGTAAAATTGAAGATTATACTAGCTTTAGTGTACTAATAATCTCAATTTTAGTAATGACAGGAGGCGAATATTTCCCACCCTATAGGCAGGGCCGGCGCTACCATTAAGGCGAATAAGGCATTGGCCTGGGGCGCCGGCCTCTAGGGGGCGCAAACCGAGAGGTTTCCCGGTGGGCTGCCATGCTGTAGCTGTTTGGGAATGCTGTGCTGGGTGAGCGGCTCCTTAGCCACCCCCCAGCGCAGCCACTCACCTGCTGGGCCCCCTCTGCAGCCGATTACCTTCTCAGGCAGTGGGGTTTGCTGTAACCCCATCCCCCGAGCAGAGCACTGTGCTTCCTGGAGGCAGGGGGAGCCTGTGAACACCGGAAGCATGGTGAAGGGAGCAGGAAGCAGGCTGTGCTCACAGTGCACGTCTCTCCTGCTCCCCCAGGATAAAGAGCAACATCCTGGATCCTGCAGCCTGGACCTCTTCTCTTCACAGTACCCAGGTATGTCATGGTTAAGGTGGATTTATTATTGTGTGCATGTTTGTAAATGGGGGAGTGTGTAAATTGGTTTGTTTGTGTGTGTAAATAAAGTGTGACTTTATGTAAAGTTTGTGTTTGAGTGACAGTATGTGTGTTAATGAGTGTGTAAGTGACATTGTGTGTTAGTGTGTGCAAGTGACTGTGTGTGTGTGTTAGGGAGAGTGTGCAAGTTACTCTGTGTGTGTGTGTGTTAGGGAGAGTGTGCAAGTGACTGTGTGTGTGTGTTAAGGAGAGTGTGCAAGTTAATCTGTGTGTGTGTGTATGTGTTAAGGAGAGTGTGCAAGTTACTCTGTGTGTGTGTGTGTGTTAAGGAGAGTGTGCAAGTGACTGCGTGTGTGTTAAGGAGAGTGTGCAAGTGACTGTGTGTGTTAAGGAGAGTGTGCAAGTGACTGTGTGTGTGTGTTAAGGAGAGTGTGCAAGTGACTGTGTGTGTGTTAAGGAGAGTGTGCAAGTGACTCTGTGTGTGTGTGTTATGGAGAGTGTGCAAGTGACTCTGTGTGTGTGTGTTACGGAGAGTGTGCAAGTGACTCTGTGTGTGTGTGTTATGGAGAGTGTGCAAGTGACTCTGTGTGTGTGTGTTATGGAGAGTGTGCAAGTGACTCTGTGTGTGTGTGTGTTAAGGAGAGTGTGCAAGTGACTGTGTGTGTGTGTGTGTTAAGGAGAGTGTGCAAGTGACTGTGTGGGATAGGATCCCTCCCATGTTTTCTCGTGTTGAACAGAATATGCCCTTTATGTTCAGGAAGGTAAGTACGTTATGGTTGTATGTTTGCTACTTAGATATGTGGCTTTAGAGACTTGTATCGGTTGAATAATTAGACATGTACCTTGAATTATGTTGTGTTTATAGATTCTTAAATATCATTGCTTTAGAATTAATATATTTTGATATGTTACCACGCCAGAGTCCTTTCACCTTTTTCTTTTTCTTGCAGCGTAAACGTCTTCTCATCAAGACAAAGACTCATCTTCCATAACTCTACATCACGGAACTACTGGAGTTGATTATTCTAATATGTTGTGGAACTGTTGACGTAATATGATTATGTTTATTTTTGCTATTTATTGTTTCGCTTCAAAGAAAGAGGAAGTGATGTCATAGACAGGACCTTTTATGGGCACCATATATTTTCTCCGATTGGTTGTTACTGTTTCTATGCTGCTGGAGTTTTCAGTAAAGAAAGATTTGCAAATATTCGCCTCCTGTCATTACTAAAATTATGATTATTAGTACACTAAAGCTAGTATAATCTTCAATTCGCCAGATTGGTTACGTTGCCTTTGAGACTGTATAGTAGCCCAGGAATTAAATTTACACCCATAATGGCATACCATTTGCAATAGTAGACAACCCAAGGTATTGCAAATGGGGTATGTCCAGTCTTTTTTAGTAGCCATTTGGTCACAAACACTGGCCAAAGTTAGCGTTAGTATTTGTTTGTGTGTGAAAAATGCAAAAAAGGCCAATTTTGGCCAGTGTTTGTGACTAAGCGGCTACTAAAAAAGACTGGACATACCCTATTTGCAATACCTTGGGTTGTCTACTATTGCAAATGGTATTCCATCATAGGAGTAATTTTCATTCTTGGGCTACCATAGGGTCTCAAAGGCAACGTAACTAATCTGGTGAATTTTAATGTAAAAAAAATGAAACACAAGCCTTTATTTGACGCTGTAACTTTTGAAAACACCATAAAACCTGTACATGAGGGGTACTGTTGTACTCGGGAGACTTCGCTGAACACAAATATTTGTGTTTCAAAACAGTAAAAAATATCACAGCAATAATATCGTCCGTGTAAGTGCTGTTTGTGTGTGAAAAATGCAAAAAACGTCACTTTTACTGGCGATATCATCGTTGTAATACATTTTACTGTTTTGAAGCACTAATATTTGTATTCAGCACCATGTACAGGTTTTATGGTGTCTTGGAAAGTTATAGGGTTAAACATAGTGCTAGCAAATTAAATTCCCTATACTTTTGGCATGGGTTGTCAGGCAGGTCCCGCTAATTGTAATTAATTAAGATACCTAATTATGTAAAAATATTAAATAAATATATATGTAGAATTAATATATGTATATGTGTGTGTGTATATATATATATAATTTTTCAAAAATATTTTTATATATATAGGTATAGTGATATATACGTATATATTTATGTTCCGTATATACTCGAGTATAAGTCGACCCGAATATAAGTCAAGACCCCTAATTTTACCCCAAAAAACTGGGAAAACTTATTGACTCTAGTATAAGACTAGGGTGGAAAATGCAGCAGCTACTGGTAAATTTCTAAATAAAATTATATCCCCCCAAAATTATATTAATTGAATATTTATTTACAGTGTGTGTGTGTGTGTGTATGAATATGAGTGCAGTGTGTGTCTATGAATGCTGTGTGTGTGTGTGTGTGTGTGTATGAATGCAGTGTGTGTGTGTATGAGTGCAGTGTGTGTGTGTGTATGAGTGCAGTGTGTATGAATGCAGTGTGTGTATGAGTGCAGTGTGTGTGATGCAGTGTGTATGAATGCAGTGTGTGTGTGTATGAATGTAATGTGTGTGTGTGTGTATGAGTGCAGTGTGTGTGTATGAGTGCAGTGTGTGTGTATGAGTGCAGTGTGTGTGTGTGTATGGATGCAGTGTGTGTGTGTATGGATGCAGTGTGTGTGTGTGTGGATGCAGTGTGTGTGTGTGTATGGATGCAGTGTGTGTGTGTATGGATGCAGTGTGTGTGTGTATGGATGCAGTGTGTGTGTGTATGGATGCAGTGTGTGTGTGTGTATGGATGCAGTGTGTGTGTGTGTATGGATGCAGTGTGTGTGTGTGTGTGTATGGATGCAGTGTGTGTGTGTGTGTGTATGGATGCAGTGTGTGTGTGTGTGTGTATGGATGCAGTGTGTGTGTGTGTGTATGGATGCAGTGTGTGTGTGTATGGATGCAGTGTGTGTGTGTATGGATGCAGTGTGTGTGTGTATGGATGCAGTGTGTGTGTGTGTGTATGGATGCAGTGTGTGTGTGTATGGATGCAGTGTGTGTGTGTGTGTGTATGGATGCAGTGTGTGTGTGTGTGTGTGTATGGATGCAGTGTGTGTGTGTGTGTGTGGATGGATGCAGTGTTTGTGTGTGTGTGTGTGTGTGTGTGTGGATGCAGTGTGTGTGTATGGATGCAGTGTGTGTGTATTGATGCAGTGTGTGTATGGATGCAGTGTGTGTGTGTGTATGGATGCAGTGTGTGTGTGTGTGTGTGTATGGATGCAGTGTGTGTGTGTGGATGCAGTGTGTGTGTGTGTGTGTATGGATGCAGTGTGTGTGTGTGGATGCAGTGTGTGTGTGTGGATGCAGTGTGTGTGTGTGTGTGTATGGATGCAGTGTGTGTGTGTGTGTGTATGGATGCAGTGTGTGTGTGTGTGTGTGTATGGATGCAGTGTGTGTGTGTGTATGGATGCAGTGTGTGTGTGTATGGATGCAGTGTGTGTGTGTGTGTGTATGGATGCAGTGTGTGTGTGTGTGTGTGTGTATGGATGCAGTGTGTGTGTGTGTGTGTGTGTATGGATGCAGTGTGTGTGTGTGTGTGTGTGTATGGATGCAGTGTGTGTGTGTGTGTGTGTGTATGGATGCAGTGTGTGTGTGTGTGTGTGTGTGTGTGTGTATGGATGCAGTGTGTGTGTGTGTGTGTATGGATGCAGTGTGTGTGTGTGTGTGTATGGATGCAGTGTGTGTGTGTGTGTGTGTATGGATGCAGTGTGTGTGTATGGATGCAGTGTGTGTGTGTATGGATGCAGTGTGTGTGTATGGATGCAGTGTGTGTGTGTATGGATGCAGTGTGTGTATGGATGCAGTGTGTGTGTGTGTATGGATGCAGTGTGTGTGTGTATGGATGCAGTGTGTATGGATGCAGTGTGTGTGTGTGTGTGTGTATGGATGCAGTGTGTGTGTGTGTATGGATGCAGTGTGTGTGTGTGTGTATGGATGCAGTGTGTGTGTGTGTATGGATGCAGTGTGTGTGTGTATGGATGCAGTGTGTGTGTGTATGGATGCAGTGTGTGTGTGTGTGTATGGATGCAGTGTGTGTGTGTGTGTGTATGGATGCAGTGTGTGTGTGTGTGTGTGTATGGATGCAGTGTGTGTGTGTGTGTGTATGGATGCAGTGTTTGTGTGTGTGTGTGTGTGTGTGTGTATGGATGCAGTGTGTGTGTGTGTATGGATGCAGTGTGTGTGTGTGTATGGATGCAGTGTGTGTGTATGGATGCAGTGTGTGTATTGATGCAGTGTGTGTATGGATGCAGTGTGTGTGTGTGTGTATGGATGCTGTGTGTGTGTGTGTGTGTATGGATGCAGTGTGTGTGTGTGTGTATGGATGCAGTGTGTGTGTGTGTGTGTGTATGGATGCAGTGTGTGTGTGTGTGTGTGTGGATGCAGTGTGTGTGTGTGTGGATGCAGTGTGTGTGTGTGTGTGTGTGTATGGATGCAGTGTGTGTGTGTGTGTGTGTGGATGCAGTGTGTGTGTGTGTATGGATGCAGTGTGTGTGGATGCAGTGTGTGTGTGTGTGTATGGATGCAGTGTGTGTGTGTGTGTGTGTGTATGGATGCAGTGTGTGTGTGTGTATGTGTATGGATGCAGTGTGTGTGTGTGTGTGTGTATGGATGCAGTGTGTGTACAATACTGTAATTTGACTAGGAGGTAGGAACATGTGACAGCCAAACTGCAATTTAGCCTTTCAGGGTCTAGATTGAATAATGGACTAATGGTCATATATATATATATGCATCCATTTGCTCTGTCTAGCCTCTGTCACTGTGGCTGTTGTGGACTACACCCACTATTCCTGCATTGCCTCAGTGTAATCCATATTTATGTTTATTATATGATAACTACCCCCACAGGCCCACTAACAGTCACACAGAGGACATGTTTAGGCATTCAATATCTGTATACTGTCATTTAAATTAAGCTATTTTGAGGGGGTACCTCATTCCTTTATAAAACAACAACCTCAGATATTAACTCTACCAAGGGTGGGCAGAAAAGAACCCCCCACCCCCCGCTACAGCTGGAAGGCTGGTAAAATAAAATAAAAAGTTGGTCAAGAATTAAAGGGCTAAATCAATGAACACATTTTACAACACAGAAACAGAATTGCAGGGTTTGGAGAAGATGTAGTATATAAAACTTAGTATTCCCCTCCCCACCCCCAAATAGGCCAGTTTAGTTTGTTCTTTTTATTCTTAACTCACTACAATTCAGTGTTTAGTGAATAAAGCCCATTCTAGAGATTCACCTGTCAGCCCTATTTTATCCATATTCATAGATTTCCATTATAAAGTATTCCCAATCCCTGGGCTGCCTGCTTCTATCTACCCTCACAGAGACTTTATATAAATATCAGAGCAGGCAATCAAATGAATATTGGGGAAACATTAAGTTTGAGGGGGGGCGGGGAACATTTTTAATAATAATGCTTTAGGAAAAAAAAATTGAGACAGAACGCACTGATTTGGAAAAACTGCTTGGTCGTTGTAGCCTGAATTTTACAATTCGAGGTTTGCTGATCATAAAACGACCTTAATCTATATTAAAAAAAATAAGACGACGCAGACATCCGTTAAAAGGGGTTAAAAGCGCGCTCCTTCCTGCTCGACCTCGCGCGCGCGCCCCCCTCACACAATAACCCCTCCTATCTAACGCCACAAAAAAAAAAGTGCACGAGACCAACTGCCGCACGCAGAATTCTCCCCACCCTCCACCCTCCTTATTAAGCACACGCCCACCGATGCAAATATGCTAATAAAGATGGAGGAAACGGAGGACCAATGGCGTGGAGGAGTCACGTGGCCGGGTGACGTTGCCACACCAGGATTCCATCAAGCCCCTCCCACCCGCTTTAAAAACTGCGAAGGCAAGCGCAAGCTTTCAGTGGAGAGGGACAGAGCCTGCCAGAGAGAGTGAAGAGCGGGGAACTAGTGCTGAACTCAGTCACACTTCTGTTACATCAACTGGGGGGGGGTTTATAAACAACCCACTACCTCTTTAACCCTGAAACCATATACTCTTCTTAAAATATATATTTATATATAACAAGGCAAGGGGCAACTAGAGAGGGGGTCAGCATTGATTAACCCCTCACACACCATCAGCCTCTGAATAAGCCGTATTTTTTTATTATTAATTAGACTCACTTTGAGGGGTCTGGAGGCCACAGTCTGTCATAACAGAAAGGGAGGGAGCATGGGGCTGTGGGAACCCAGTGCTTAGCCCCTCCAGACCCCCATACAGCAGCAGCCTGCCCTCCTGTTCTGAGCTGGGTGAATGTGACTGCCCATAGAGGAGCAGCACTATGCCCATTTTACTCTTCCTGCTAGATACCTCCGCTTCAATGAACCAGCGCACCCACCTGGGCACTACCTACCTGGACATAGCTAAAGGCGCTGTAGAGACTTTCATGAAGGTATAGTACCCCTAGCAGCATGGGGGGGGGGGGAGGAGGAGAGGGTGGCAAGACTCCCCCACACTCTCTTGTAATGAGGTTCTGCCTATTGATGTGTAATGTCTGCTAATTGCATCTTTTATTTATTATTTTATTGCTGACCCCCATGTGCCCCTCTGTCTGTCTCCCCAGCTCAGATCCCGGGACCCTGCTAGCAGAGGAGACAGGTACATGCTGGTCACCCTGGAGGAGCCTCCTTATGGTATCAAGGTAATCATGCCCTATGCTGCACTCACACCCTGCACCCATGTGTGCCCCCCCCTCTCTCCCCCATGCTGTGCCATGTGTGTGCCAGAGCTGGCAGCATGCAGCCTCTCTCCCAGCATACACACAGCAAGGAGCTGACAGAAACATGGCCGACATCCCCCCCCCCCCCCCACCAAACCAGCAGCAGCAGTGCACTATGGGAGATGTGGATTCCAGTTAAAAGTGACATCCCCACTGGGAGTATGCATTGCACGGCACAGGCCCTGGAGTGTTAGGGCTGCTAGGGAGAGACTCTGCAAGTCCCCAGCTCTCCTAATCAACACATCTCAGTATTATTACTGTCATTTTCATTACAAGGCAGTGTTGCTGCCTTTCAGAGTTGCAGTGTCTTCTAGGTGGAATCCAAAAAAAGGCCATCAAGTTTGATTTTATTTGGTGGGGGAAAAAAAATTCCAATTTAATTATATTTGTGTGTGTGTGTGTGTGTGTGTATATGTATATATGTGTATATGTGTGTGTGTGTGTATATATATATATATATATATAAATTTTTTTTTTTTTTTCTTTCAATCTCTGATTTGGAACGTAGCAGGGAAGAAGGATGTTAAGATATTTAGTTTCTAAAGGTTTATAACAAGCCTCTGATAATGTTTAGGTTGACTGAATGTGAATTTATATAATTCTACCATTTTTAAAAATAAGAATTTTTTTTGGGGGGGGGGGGCACTATGCGGTTAGAAATATATATATATATATATATATATATATATTTTTTTATACATAAAAAATATTTGCTTTTATGCGATAGGACCACAAAATCATAGAAGGAAAAAAAAATGCCTTTAAACCTACCTGTAATTCAGCACCAGCACTTGTGGTTTTGGTCCAATGAAATTTGTAATGACCTTGGTCCAATACAATATTTTCTATACAGAAGCATTGGGGGCCTATGGTATATGTGTAGCAATTGCTTTACCTATCTGATGATTCTAATGGAAAACACTATATCCAATGCTTCTTTGTCGGAGGCATTAGTCAAGTCGTAATGCTGGGCATGAGGACGCCAAAAGTAAAGACCTTTGACTTTTGTAGAACTTCATGAGGACGCGCTTCTAACGTTGTGTGAAAACAATTAGAGGTGGTCTGTGATAAATGTAAACATTGCCAAAGGATCGGAGCAAGGTCTATGCATCAAAACCTCTACGTTAAGATTATGCTTTTTAGATTGTCCTTTTAAATGCTTTTGTATCACTCAGTGCTCTAAATCATCTTCATAATGCAATATAAAGGACTAAAGCATTTTCAATATCTAAACTGTAAGTACATTTTTGCCTTTAGGTGTTTTTAGTTCTCATGGCATTGGTACAACAAAATGGCAAGTGTCTACTTGCAGTCATTTGAAGCCTGTGTGGCCTGTTGTCTTTTTGGATAGTCAGGGGTCCTCACTGAACAATTTGGACCAAAATTCTTGTTCCAGGACAGTGCAAACTTATGGAAAAAATGGCAGTCAAAATAAGCTTATGTTTCTTTCTTCTGTTTAACTCCTTCAGGAGGTTATACAAATTCTAAAGCATAAAAGGTTAGAATAACTTTTAAAACTTAAAAAAACAAAAGTTTTTTAAAAAAAATCTAGAAGCATTGTTTATGAAATCTGATGCAGCTGCTGCCTTTGCACGGTTCAATCAAATGCTTCTCAAAGAAAAGCATTTGAACGGACTGTTTACACCGGCTTAGAGTGCTTGCACCCATCGAGTCGAGGGCTTGGGGTGGGGACAGGGAAGGTAGAGGGGGGGAAAAGATGGGCTATTAGAAATATAGGGATATGGAGACAAGTGCAAGGGCTTAAAGAACCACTATAGGCACCCAGACCACTTCAGATCAATGAAGTGGTCTGGGTGCCAGGTCCCTCTAGGGTTAACCCTGCCTGCTGTAAACATAGCCGTTTCAGAGAAACTGCTATGTTTACATATGGGTTAATCCAGCCTCTAGTGGCTGTCTCATTCTCAGCCGCTAGAGGCGCATCAGCGCTTCTCACTTTGATTTTCAGTGAGAAAACGCCAACGTCCATAGGAAAGCATTGAGAATGCTTTCCTATGGACTGACTGCGCGCGTGGCTCTTGCCGCGCATTCAGCCGATGACGTCCAAAGGAGGAGAGTTCCCAGCGCCAAGGGAGCCTGGCGCTGGAGAAAAGTAAGTGTTTAACCCCTTCCTCCAACTTCAGCCCGACGTGAGGGGGGGGGGGGCATGAGGGTGGGGGCACCCTCAGGGCACTATAGTGCCAGGAAAACAAGTTTGTTTGTTTTTTCTGGCACTATAGTGGTCCTTTAATTTAGAGAGGGAAGACACGGGTATCGCCAAACTAACCAGCCAACATTAGGCAGATAGGAACATGAGATTGCTTAAGTTACATGTGCTGGGTGTGTAACTATCTTCTGGCACAAGATAATATATCTTTGTATGTGCAGCAGATTTACTGTACAAAATAACTGAACATGGCAAAAAGTGCACGCTACATACACTGCTCAGCCATAACATTAAAACCACTGATGGGTGAAGTGAATAGCATTGATCATATTATACAGTGGCACCGATCAATGAATAGGATATATTGGGCAGCAAGTGAACAGTCACTTCTTGAATATCATGTGTTGGAAGCAGGAAAAATGGGCAAGTGACTTTGACAAGAACCAAATAGTGATGGCTAGACAACTGGGTCAGAGCATCTCCACAACAGCAAGTCTTGTGGAGTGTTCCTGGTATGCAGTGGTAAGTATTTACCAAAAGTGGAAGGGCAACTGGTGAGCTCGCTTCAGGGTCACAGATGCCCAAGGCTCAACTCTGTGTACATTTTTCTACACAGAATTGCATTCATTAGCTGAGTGGTCAGCTAATGCCCTGAGCAAATGGATGGTTAGCAGGACTGATTTATGCAGAAGTTGGATTCTATCACTGGCCATTGGGGACCCTGGTAAGAGGCAGAATGTTGCAAAATGGTTTACCACGTTACTGAGAACCGTGCCAGGTACTCCTGGCATCATAACCACTACAACGGGCTTTAAGCAACATCGCAACTTTGCATTATGGGAAAGTTGATGGTGTTGAGTTCCTTGCTCACAGTAATTTAGAAAAGAAGCAGTTTGTGAAAAAAAAAATAAAAATAGATGCCGCTCTAAGACAGCCCGACAGACCTTTCAGGCAGCTGGTATGCTCATTACAGCAGTGCTGAATTTGCTTTGTCAAAGTTGTATGTGCTTGGCCTAACTGACCTGTCTCCGAAGACCTGCGGCACTGCTAAATGGTGAATGGGGATTTGAGTAAACTGATAGCTGCTGCATTATGGCTGGTATCCATGTGTAGAGCAGTTCCACTTGTCCTATATGCCCTTTTAGGGAAAAAAAACTAATTGTGCCACAAACTTCTGCTGAACAGAAGTTTGTGGCAGAAGAATAGATACCAATACCAAAATGATATGCTCACGTTTGGAGGTATCTGCTTTGGCAGCTGCAGGCACATCCAATCACCGTGTATCTGCTGCGATCTTTAAAGGTAGGTATCTCCTATTTTCTTAACGCATTATATAGTGCACTACAAATAGGGAATCCTGCCCCCCTATACTCTCCCTTTAAGATTAAATGTTTTCTATGGAACTTTTAACAATGTGGCTGCATTTGATTTAAATGTTTTGAATTGAGTGACATTAGAACTATGACTATCTGAAACTTAAAAAAAAAAAAATCAAGCTTATCAGCTGGATAGTAGAGTAGGTTAGCTTTGGGAATCTGAAGGACACGTTTCTTACCTTTCTCTTTACAGGCCGGATGGAAAGAAAATCATGCAACATTTATGAATGAACTGAAACATCTTCAAGCAGTAGGACTCACCACCCTTGGCCAGTCACTAAGGACAGCCTTTGATTTGTTAAATTTAAATAGATTAGTAACTGGCATAGACAACTATGGGCAGGTAGGTTGCATATTATGGTGAACAACCATGTTACTCACGGATACTACACAGTGATTTATGTTTTAGACCCATTGTGATCAAAGCTGTTAGATGGAAAACACCATTTCAGTGCCTTTACACTGATCACAGCCAAGTATATTTTTGTTGACTTATTTTGCAGAGAAAGTGATTTAGATAAAAATGGTTTACTAGACCCATTTTAGCATCTATCATAAACCATAGCACAGTTTACAGTGGTTCTGAACCAGGCTTTTGTGTAAAAGGATGGCTGCAACTGTGAAACTTGGCATTAAATTGACAACCCCATTCCCCCGGACATTCATCTAGCATGCTTGCTAGTGCGGTAAGATAGTTTGGTTTTTTCCAAAAGGCAACATTTTTTTTGCTATTTAATATTTCATTACAAGCATGTTTGTTTTTTCAAATATTGACCCCCCAACCCACCCTCCAAAATATATTTTCTGAAAGACAGTGGTATTGTATCTAAGTCATACTGTGGTGGCTGACTGTTCATGTGGTGCAGTATTCCCTTTTATATGTGGAGTTTCTATGTAAATGTGCATAATAAATCTGAAAGTATCATCTGCATTATTTTTAATGTCGCACTGTTTTGTATTTGCAAGGAAAACCTCATCGGTTCAGTATAGCTTGTCGTACATTGCTTATTCATAGTGTAAATGTCATGAAACAGAAGTAGACTTACACATCATCCTCTTTTATATTGCTAGTAAAGCTGTTGAACCTGGGTTTTTCTAGAAATGATACTTGCATCTGGATGAGTAACCTTGCTTTCTTTGTTTCAGCATTTAAAACATGCATTTAGTGAAATCTGTTCATGGATTTAAAATTAACACTAGGCAGGTAAATGCCGTGTCTTAGCTGTAGTCTGAGCTGTTTAAACAAAATAAAACACTTTTTTGAAAATGCATTGTTTGTAGATGATGAATTAGAAAGAAGTTGCTTGGCTTTAAAGTTTCCCTCTTTAACGGTAAAGTGCACTTAAGGAGTTTGTCTGCAGTTGTTGTCAGGCCCTTCCTACTCAAGGATTAGATTCCCTAATAAGGTGCCACATGTGGTCTACGGGGACAAATCTTCTTCCATAGACCACTTATCCCCACAGAGCTTTTCCACCTATCACATTATCACAGAGGTAGAATTATTCTGTAAATGAACAATGGGGACCAAATTGATATAAAACTACCCCATACTAGATGCTCTGGGTAACTGACAGCTCAAGTGGACTGTCTTATAACAGCAGCACTTTTCTACAATTGACAGAAAAATTGCTGCTTCTATAGGCCTCCCTTTGAAATGATTTAATCCATCTCTACGGACTATGCAATAATGTCTTTATACTGTTTAGCAATGGTTTGCCTCCTTACCTGTGTCCCTGCTGGACTCTGATGCTCATTCCAGATTCTACTGAGCTCTGGACGAATATGTAGTCACCATTCATTGGCTGACTGTGTTGGCTCACCACTCTGCACAGATTTGACAGCCAGGCTGGCTGATGCCCCAATAATACTGCTCGAGGTGGAATTAGAGCGCCTGCAACAGAGGCCTAAAAGAAAACTGGTCACCTTTTAACTACTGTATTCTTTAAATTGAATAATCCTAACTTTAAGTTTTGAATGGACATATACATTTAAATTTTTTTTTTTAAATGAATTTTATGTAAAAAAAAAAAAGGGAATTTTGTCCCTACTTTTAGTGTAAGAGTTGATCCTTCAGCCACATACATGAATCTCTGGTCAGAAAGTGTTTTGAAAACCGTCTGTTCAGTCTCAGATTTTTTTTTTCTGCTTTTCTCTGCACAGAAACAGACCGCAGAGACTAACTGTAGATGTAAAACACTGTGTGACCCAAAGTGCTTCTATATGGCTGAAAGATCCTCTCATACACTAAAGGCACAGTGTGCAGCACTGCCCCATGAAGCACCACTAGTAGCCACTTGAGTGGTTACTGGAGGTGTCCATAGGATGTAATGTAAACACTGCCTTTTCTCTGAAAAGACCGTTTACAACAAAAAGCCTGCATGGACAGACTACTCACCAGAACTACATTAAACTGTAATTGTTCTGGTGACTATAGTCATTTTAATTCAAATGAATTGCAAATATGCAAGCTCATGTTACTGATTCATTACGTATGTACTTGTTTGCTTAGCACTGTCACATAGCAATCATAAGGTGGAGTCCTTCTAGGAACAAGTCCTGTCATTTCTCCAGAAATAACTCGCCAATGCTGCACACCCATCGCAATCAAAACAGAAACATTTTATTTTCTTTACTTTTCACTAGTGTGTGTAATTTTTTTTTTCTTGACACATTATTCTACATGAGCATATCTACTAAACTGGATTTGCTATTCTGATAAGCTTTAACCTGCCTTGTTGGCATCTGAGAAAATGCCATGCAATGTCTGAACTGCTGTCAGTGCTGCTAAGCTGAGTTAGGTGGAGAAGTGCATGCTGCTTGATTTGTTCTTGTTGTAGTAGGGCATTGCCTGTCCAGTCTCCCCAAGTTATCACAATCTCCTCTAAAAGTAACTTGCAATGTGTGTATTAAACTAGATTTGTGGGGGGGGAGGGGGGGGGGGGCTCTCTGGATCAAAATTAATGATTTGTATTTATACACTATATGTGGAACCTCCTGAATATATATTTCCTTGCACAGTTTTGGACCAATATATCTATATTCGGAATGCATGCATGCTCATGTGCAGTGTGATTCTAATTTACAGATCTTTTAATCTAAATTCAAGTTCCTAGGGTTTGGTTTGTTTTTTGTTTGCTCTGTGAAAGTCCTTTTCCTGGAATATTTCGGTATGCGATACAATGCTCCTGTTACTGAAATTTCTCCTCCATTATGTAATATTTGAATTTTTCTAAGGATTATAAAATTGTCACGCCTATACATTAAACAGTAAAAGGGATGATGTGAATGGCCGTCACTTCGCTTAGCCCAATGTTGTGCATCCTTCATGGTTTGCAAAAAACAAATAGTAGACCATTGTAAATAAATTCTTATAGTGCATTTTACAAGTCCATGAACAATCTCTTTTGAGGGTTCCCATACTGCTTGTTGCCATGCTCCAATTGCACTAATTTACACAATAAATCTGAAGCATAAGTGTGGCAATGCAATCTTCTAGAGTGAAGTATAATTATTCCATTCAATTATATATTTTCACACCAGTATTTAAAACGTGTTTGTTTTTAAAGCACAGAATTGGTGCCTAACAGCATAAAATCAGTCTAGCCACTGTTAAACACATACGCCTCCTGCATATATGTTTCACAGTGGTTAGACCTTGATTTTGTGCTGGCAGTTTGGGAAGTCTTTAATACCAGTGTGTTTTTAACTGTGTATGGAATAAATATATTACTCTATGGATTATTCCATTGTTTTAGATTAAATGTATAAGTATATATTGTTATGCCCTGTATTAGTGCTGGGTAGAGCCCAAGCAAAAACTTTCAGGTACATTAATTTGTGAAAAGTGTGTACATCTGTATGTATTGCCTTAGTACTGTAGACTCTTTACAAAAACAAGGCCTAGGCCTGCCCTATGGTAATGCATTTGAGGTAGGTTAAGATTTATACTTTGTTAAAATCAAACCAAATTTAAATAGATAACAATATGTTGGAGCAAAATGTCATCTGACAAAAATAGCTTAATTTAGCATGAGGTTTATTGTATCAAAACATTCTTATGTATGTTTTCTGTGCTTTATACCATTCTGTTAAGTTAAAGAGGCTCCTAGATTCATCGTGTTGTGTGCTGTGGTTTGCATGTCTGTACTTAGGTGTGAGATTTGTCATGCTATCACCAGGGGGCAGACTAATGCATTCCATTTGCATAGCGTACTAGCTTGTCTGTCTGAAGAATTATGCATTTCTGCAATATATGCAGACAGGATGGCTTTCCCCCACCTCTCAACATTTAATGCCAAATGTATATTAGATTCGAAGATGCGTGATTTTTTTTGTTTAATATCTTGGACAACATAGTTAATTTTAATACTGAAGTAGAACATTGGTTTTACTAATTATGCAGTGGCAGTTAAAGGGACACTATAGTCACCCAGACCACTTCAGCTCAATGAAGTGGTCTGGGTGCCAGGTCCCTCTAGGGTAAACCCTGCCGGCTGTAAACATAGCCGTTTCAGAGAAACTGCTATGTTTACATTTGGGGTTAAGCCAGTCTCTAGTGGCTGTCTTCCGGACAGCTACTAGAGGCGCATCTGCAACGCTGGAGGCATATTATGCCTCCATCATGCAGAGTGTCCATAGGAAAGCATTGAAAAATGCTTTCCTATGGACACATTGAATGCGCGTGCGGCACTGCTCCGCTGACATCAGACGGGGGAGCTGACGTCGGCGGGGGAGAAGAGGTAAGGGAGCCCGGCGGTGGAAGGTGAGTAACTGAAGGGGTTTTAACCCCTTCAGCACCACGTGAGGGGGCACCCTCAGGGTACTATAGTGTCACGAAAACCGATTTTTGTTTTCCTGACACTATAGTGATCCTTTAATCTTACTAAGCAATTGTAGTATTTGTGAACCTCTATCAATGTTTATGGATAGAATATGAATATATTAAGATGTTGGGAAATGGTCAAATAGGGTATTGCGAATTTAAGTTTTACACTAGGAATAATGCCTGGGTTATCTCACTATGCAGTGTCTTTATATACAGTTCTGGTATTTTGGTTTGAAGTATTTGTTGGCCTTCGCCTGATTGAAATTACATTTATGACTTTACGTCAACACTGATATTTGCGGCTTGTCACGGTCTTGCAATGTTTTGGTGTAGAACCATTTGTTGGTTGATATAGGAGAAGACTCTCTACTTTTTACCCTTGGAGCGACTGTCCAATTTGTGACCAAACAAGACCATATCACTAGACTACAACATAGTGAGGCCTCAGGGAGGACCCATTTACATCCAGTGACGGCATATTTTTTCCCATTATGCCAGGGCTCATGAATGCACACTAGCTCTCTATTAACTCTATGATCCTAGGTCGGATAAGCAGTGCTTCTGTCCAGAGGACTTAAAGATGACCGTCCCCTATGAAGCAATTCTATCCCAAGGAGATATTTACTTATCTTAATGCATTACAAACAAATATACAGATAATGGTTCATTTCATCTGATAATGAAACGCATGAGCTGCATCTGGCTACGCAATTTGCTTTGATTGTGCACTTTTATTTGAACATTGCACACATTGATACTTTTGTGAGATCTATCTATCACACTCATCCCCCTCCCCCAAATTCCAGTCTTGGACACAAATCTGAAATGCTTTACAGATACAGGTTTTATATAATCTAAGAAATGAATAAATTTTCTCACGCAGGGAAGGAACCCTTTCTTCTTGGAGCCAGCAATAATTATTGCAATAACTGATGGAAGCAAACTGACCTCAACCAGCGGAATTCAAGATGAAGTAAGCTTTTCTGCAATACAATATTACTCTGTCAATTTATAAAAATTGCTTTATCTTTTTGATGCGGGCCATGTGAAATGCCATCAAGTCATTACATTTATCTTGTAGGCTGAACAGGCCACAGGTCGACCCTTCAAGGGCCGCAGGTTTCCCATCACTGCTGTGAAGAAACCACTTTATTTGGCTTCAGTGGATTAATGTAAATATCGATTTGTTTATTTGAACACAATAGTAACTTGGTATGTACCTCATGGCGTGCTTATATCCATTTTTAAATAAAACCAGACATAACTGTATGATGTAAAATGTGTGAATTGCTAATTTTATACAGCAAAGTAAAATGCATACAGGGTTGAACTACCAGTGACACAACTGGGCCATAGGGCTATCCCATTAAGTTTGTCCTGCAGCCTGACTACATTTATGTGAGATTAGCACTGTGTGGGAGCAGCATTGGCCCAGTGACTGACTTACTAGTCCATTGCCATGGTAAGAATGGTTAAAATGATGAGACCTGGGACCAAGGTAAAAAACAAATGCAGGGATGGTAGGAAGGAGCAACCAAATAGAGGTTTTTAAAATGGTAGAAAACAGAAATGGAGGTATATGTATTGTAAAGAATGCAAAATAGGGGACTGTCCTTGCTACAGGACTGGTGCTTGTCCTATAGAGAGAGATGCCCCACTGGGGATATAATATAAGCAAGTGAAAGAGGGAGAAACAATTTTTAATGTGCAATATTGGAAATTACAGAAGTTGGGGTGGAAAAATAACTGGAGATCTGGCTAGTCCAGGAACTCCAAAATATAAAACAAGTTGTATATCCAGCATTTATGAACCCCTACATCCATGCAAATGTTCTTACATCATTCAGTTGTCCCACTTAGCCTTGTGATGTAAATTATTGCAATTATAGAGGACACTGCCTCTAGTGAATGTCAGGCACTAGAGGCACTTCCTGCTTGCTAGATGACAAAAAAGTTGCCTATCTACTGGCCATACTCTTGCTCTGCATGAGAACATCCAGTCCTTTAAATCCCCACAAAGCACAGCATTCAATCAACCTCCCTCTGTCGGAGGAGGGAGCGCGCCATTCCAGCGCAGAGGAACATTGGGGTTTTTTTTGTTTTTTTTTTTAAAACCCTTCCAGTGCTCGAGGGATTTGTATTCCTTACACTAGAGAATACCTTGACTGTTCATACAATTCACAAAATAATGCATAAAGGTGATTATGAAAGTTACCAGTCTACACTTCTACATTGTGCATTTTGTTCTTTTTTGCACATTGTGAGAAATGGTATATACTAACTTTCAGTGTGTGGTAAGTGATAGGGGGAAGCAGTGTGCACTTCATTGATAAGGCTAGGGTTTCTTTAACCCCTTAAGGACACATGACGTGTGTGACATGTCATGATTCCCTTTTATTCCAGAAGTTTGGTCCTTAAGGGGTTAAAGCACTGTAAGGATTTAAAAAAACCTTTTAACTTACCAGATTCCAGCACAGACATGCCTCAGTGCTGGGTCGGTTCTCTGCCTCATCAGACGTCTGACGCATTTGCGACGTGTTAATAAGGCCCTATGGAGGTTTACTAACATCAGGCGACCAGAAGTCTCTTGGCAAGCAGTTAGTGCCTTTAGTGTCTGTCTGGCAGTATTTAGAGTTTCTCTAAAACTGCAATGATTTACACTGCAGGAACATTGCGTCCAGATCACTTCAAAGAGCTGAAGTGGTTGGTGTACCTATAGTGTCCCTTTAATCTTGGGACAGGACACAGTCCAGCCTGCATAAGATTTGTGGAGCTGCACTCAGACAGCAACTATTTTCACAGCTACTGTACTTAAAGGACCACGCTAGTGCCAGGAAAGCATACTCGTTTTCCTGGCACTAGAGTGCCCTGAGGGTGCCCCCACCCTCAGGGACCCTCTCCCGCCCGGCTCTGGAAAGGGGAAAGGGGTAAAAACTTACCATTTTCCAGCGCTGGGCGGGGAGCTCTCCTCCTCCTCTCCGCCTCCGTTCCTCCCCGTCGGCTGAATGCGCACGCGCGGCAAGAGCTGCGCGCGCATTCAGCCGGTCACATAGGAAAGCATTCATAATGCTTTCCTATGGACGCTTGCGTGCTCTCACTGTGATTTTCACAGTGAGAATCACGCAAGCGCCTCTAGCGGCTGTCAGTGAGACAGCCACTAGAGGATTAGGGGGAAGGCTTAACTAATTGATAAACATAGCAGTTTCTCTGAAACTGCTATGTTTATAAAACAATTAGTTAACCCTAGATGGACCTGACACCCAGACCACTTCATTAAGCTGAAGTGGTCTGGGTGCCTAGAGTGGTCCTTTAATTCAGCCATCTCCATTTCAGATATGCAGAGAGTAGCTGGGAAGGCAGAAACTGTGGAATTCTGCTACCTTGGACCACACCTAGTACATTATTAACCAACATGGAGGTGATCTAATAGAGGCAGCTGCTGCCTGGTAGTGTAACTTACCAATGTCAGGCTGATGGTACATCTATGCTGTTATTTAAAATCAGACTATTTTCTTTGCACGATTGGTTAAATGATTTGAAACAGATGATTTAATACAGTAAAATCTCAATCATTGCTCCATTTTATAATCTTCCCAAGTCTGATTTTACAGGTCATTTGATAGCCCACAATATATAGCGACTAAAGCATCGATATTACCAAATGAACATTATTTTGAATAATAAGTCCAGCAGCAGAGTTTCTACTTGGGGCTGGACTGGTGACAGTTGTAGCAGACAAACTAAAAGTTGCACATAGGGAAACAATAAAGGTGCTGCCGGTGCTGTCTCCGCTCCCTTTGTGACATCAAAATGGCTGATTTTTAGCCAATCCAATGCTTTCCCATTTGGCACAGGCACAATGCCGTTTTGGCCAATCAGGACCTCATAGAGATGCATTGAATCAATGTGTCTCCATGCAGAGCGTGGGCACGCTGAATGGCAGGGCTGCTTACTATGCAGCCCTGAGCCAGGAAGCCCCTCCAGTGGCAATCTAAGGAGTGGTCACTTGGAGGTGTCCCTAGGGGCAATGTAAACACTGCATTTTCTTTGAAAAGGCAGTGTTTGCATGAAAATGCGTGAAGGGAGCTTATTATACTTACCAGAACTGCATTGAGCTGTAGTTGTTCTAGTGACTATAGTGTCCCTTTACATTTTTAAAATGTATATAATGCATTTAAATAGGGATATGTTTGGTTAAGGAACTATTTTACTGAATTTAAGACTACACCACTGTTTTAGAAAGATTGCTAGTGGATCATTTTTGCCTTGTGTGTATATGGCCAACTATACTATTTATATGCTGGATAGCGGTCTCTTCTTTGCAGCAGTACTTTTTAATTGGCCTCATTTATCTAATCTTATAACTGTAATGTAATATATAATCTAGTTATGTGAAAGTATGTGGTCTTTGTTGAACTGAAGTGCTTACTTTTATGTTTTGCTATAAATTGATGTAAAGGAAAATAAATCCCATTTTAAGTTACAGGGAGGATGTAAAATACCTCTACAAAACAAATGTGCGCTTATTTTGAATTGTGAATCACAGATGTTTTTGGAGACTTTAAAGGGATACTATAGTCACCAGGGCCAGTGCATATTAATGTGGGGTTTCTGGTGTCGACAGCATGTTCCTACAGTCTTTTTTTTTTTTTTTTTCAATGTAAACCCTGCCTTTTCAGGCAGCATCTCTATTGGCCATTACTCACTGCCATTAGAGGTGCTTCTTGGGTACATTCAGTGTCTCACGTACTGCAAGAAGACCTTAAACGCTCCTCATAGAGCTGCTTTGATTCAATGCATCCCTGAGGAGATGCTGATTGGCGCAGCGTGGCATTTTTTTCTGAGCATGCGCAATTGCCTCCCAATGCATTCCTAATTGAAAGCATTGGATTGGCTGAGACCATAAAGAGTGATCTCAGCCATGGAGGAGGGGCCAGCCACGGCGATACCGGAAAGGGATAAAAGGTAAGTAACTTACCTTTTAACTCCACAGAGGGACTGGGCACCTAAACATTTAATCCAGCACTACACTTCCTTTAATTCCGTATTTTAGATATTTGTCCAATCCAGAAGCTATTTGTCTCGGCTCACTAAAGTTTAAGTAGCAGCTTTTAGCTAAAGCTCTTCATTTGTTTACATTGTATGTCACAACCAGTACTACCCATGTATGGAGTTACAATTTCTAAAATCAAAAGAATGTTGCACAGACAAAGCATAATCCTAAGCACTTGCGTGGCATTTAACTGAAGTTGCCAGCATCCTGCCAAATACTAAATAGTTTAAAGCAATGCTAAAATTGAGGCATGATTAAGGCTTTCCAGCCTTGCATAACTTGTTTTGGTGTACTAAAAGCATTTCCTTATAGCAGCTGTACCAAACTGCTTTCTTTTGTGTTTTTTCCTTCATTCCACTATCCTCCAATTAAATCCTCCTTTTATTTCTTCATGTTTTCATTCTTGCTTTGTTTTCCCTTTCTGTCATTGAGTTTGAATGTCTCCCAGGTCAACTGTTTGGTCTTTAACACTCTACTACTTCCATTAACTCTTATTTTGTACTGTCATTGTTAAACTTCTTTATTACATGCTGTCACTCACCAGCAGACTACTTCCTGACTGATTTTGCTGAAATTGGAATTGAGGCAGCTATTAATGTTACAAAATCACACTAGGCCAGGGGTAGGCAACCTTCGGCTCTACAGATGTTTTGGACTACATCTCCCATAATGCTTTTACAGCCATATTGCTGGCAAAGCATCAAGGGAGATGTAGTCCACAACATCTGTAGAGCCGAAGGTTGCCTACCCCTGCACTAGGCCATTGTTATTCAAGTCACCCACATGTGTCAAACAAGTTGTTAAATTATTTTTTTGTTATTTTTTTACTCAAATGTCATGTAATGCAAATATGTAACTGTGCCTAACTAAATGCAATTATAATTCCAGCTTCACTTGCCACTAAATTCTCCATTACCTGGGAGTGAATTAACAAAGGAACCATTTCGTTGGGATCAGAGACTTTTTGCTTTAGTCCTTCGTTTGCCTGGTGCCACCTCTGTAGAGCAAGAACAGATTACTGTCCAGTTAGATGAATCCTCCATTGCTCCAATGTGTGATGTTACAGGGGGTGAGTAAAATGGGGGCTTTTTAAATCCATGCAACAATTCTATAACCATTTACAGATGTGAATATTATTGACCTTTTAAAACTAAATACAATGAATTAAAAACAAAGTAAATTCTCATTATAGCACGTTTAACGATTTGTGGATGGTCATTTCTGTATCTGTTTTTAGAACCGGTTATGGTCATTTCTGTAATGCTGTATTTCAAGCCTGACATCTGCTTTAAATGTACCTGTCAAGATACACTTTTCTGGGGCTTTAAATTAAACATCAGTATATTTCATCTATACATTGTGCCAGCAGAAATACTTACAAATAATATAGAATTTCATTTTATACTCTTTTAAGGTTTGGTCCCTCCTACGTCTGCCCCGCTAAAGTCTGTAATGAATGCTGCTGCAAGACTGATTTTCCTCTCTAATCGGTCCCCTCACACCTCACCCATCTCAGTCTTTGCATTGACTTCCTGTATCCTATAGGAGTCAATTCAAAGTGCTAACCCATACCAATAAAGCACTGAACAATTCTTGCCCCTATTATATCTCTTCACAGATCCACAGGTATGCCCCTTCTCGGTCTCTCTGCTATGCCCGTGACCTTATCCTGTCCGCTGCTCGCACCTGTACAGCCAACTCACGCTTGCAGGACTTCTCGCAGGCGGCTCCCTTCCAGTGGAAAAGCCTGCCTTTCGCCATCAGACTCTCCCCTAGTCTTCAAGCGTTAAGAAGTGCCTTAAAACCCATCTCTTTAGGAAAGCTTATGGCCTCCCAGAGTAACCTCTACCTTACATACCTGTCTCTTGCTCTCTCCCAAAGGGCAGCACTGTGCTCTCTCCTCCAGCTATGCTTCACTCCCACCTTATTTGATTGCTATTTCCTGTCCTATTGTGTGTTACACCTCACCTCCTATAGACTGTAAGCTTGTTTGAGCGGGGTCCTCTTCAACCTATTGTTCCTGTAAGTTTTCTTGAAATTGTCCTATTTATAGTTAAATCCACCCTCTCATAATATTTTAAAGCGCTACGGAATCTGTTGGCATTATATAAATGGAGATGATGATAATAATAATCAATCCTCTGCGTTATGCCTGTATGCTAAGCACAGATTTAATCAGAGGATTCAGTGACTGGGAAAAGCAAGAGAACTCTCTCCCTCAGGCGACCCTCTGCTCCCTGTCATTGTATGTGTATAGGACTCTAATTGAAGCCAGCATGTCTGTGTTATCAGTGAGAATAGTGCCTTGCTTTGGAAAGTGTCTTGAAGCAGAGGGGAGTGTAATCATGTAACACCCACAAAGTATCAGAACGACCGCGCTTGAAAGAAGTTTGCAAAAAAGTAAAATGCACACTAAAAAAAGAAGGGAATGGCGGAGCCAGCGCCTGAGCGAGAGAGTCGCAGCTTTCAACAGCTCTGACACCGAGACCCGTTAAACTTGGTGTTTTAACCCTAAAAGCGAATTCTGGGACCAATTATTTGGACCTCCGGACTCCTTAAGACATGGGGAAAAAGACAAAAAAAAGCCGGGCTGATCCTACCTCCGGATCACAAGATATCGGCAACTTTCTACGCCCGACTCAAAGAAAAGAGCCCGCCAAGAAGGCGCCGCATGAGGCCTACACCACGCAATCCTCAGATGAGGAGAGCCTGTCCGACTCTGCCCGCGTTCCCGGCAGGACACTACACAAAGCCCCACAGTCGCACGATCTCTGAGACGCAGCTCCAGCCACAAAAGCTGATATAAAGACCCTGATGCTGAACATAAAAGCAATGTTTGACGCCGACATGGCGCTCGTCCACAGTGAGATCTCCGCGTTGTCTGGCCGCATGACAACGGCTGAGGAGTCCCTCAAGAGCACCAGGGTGGCACAATCAGCCACGGATGCATCGCTGGGGTCTCTCCAAAAACAATGCGCGACGCTGACGGCCCAGATGGCCGGCATGGAGGACAAGGCAAAGGCCAGAAACCTGAGAATCAGAGGGGTGCCCGAATCGGTCACTAACTTAGAGTTGCCGCACTACTGCAGGAGGCTTGTGGCTACGCTGCTGATCCCAAAGCAGGCCAAGCAAGTGGGGCTAGACTCCTGCTTCCGACTGCCTAAAGCTGCTAAAGCGCCAGAGGAAGCACCCAGGGACGTGCTAATCAAATTTAACCGGGACTCAGACAGAGGGACTCTGATGGGCGCCGCTAAAGGCTCCCCAACGGTGACCTTTGAGGGGGACACCCTGATGTTCTATAGGGACCTCTCCAGGCAGACTCTCACATGGCGCAGATCCCTCCGACAGGTTACTACACTGCTGCGAGAGAATTCAATCACGTATAAATGGGGGCTACACCGCCTCATTATAGAGCAGGCCGGCAAGACCTCTTACCTCTCCCATATCTCCGAGGCACCCAGCTTCCTCAGACCGCTAGGACTTACTCTCCCTACAGCACCTGCAAGTACCCGGCCGACGTGGAACGTTGAGGACATAACCCCGTTTGCGCCCAGAGACTTGGTCCCGAAGGCGGCAGGCCGTTGACCTGAGCTCATGGCCCAGCGGACTTACTACCCACTTTGACCCACACGGGTCGATAATACAGGACGTTGACCTGGACTCTCTGTTAAAGCCTAAGTACTTGTGTAACCACAGCAGTTTTATTTTACATTACTTTATGTTTAATTTTTGAGCGCATGTTTAGCCTTAGTTCATACCATACTCTCAATGTGGCACTACGATTCTAGCATTAAGCGTCAATGGTAGTCACTAACACATGCTCACTGGCTCCGTAAGCAAACAAGGTGAGATGATATTTAAGCCGTTTCCTCCCCACCATCAATTGGTTGTTCAGGCGGCCTAAGGCCACATACCCACGAGTTGTTAACTCTAAACCTGAGAGCCCTTTTAAATACTAAACCCCGACATCCTTGAGCAGGGCCCATCCAGCCGGCTCCACGCACCCTCATACCAAACGGCATTCTGGCTAACACTCAGGCAAGAGGTGTACTAGCTTAGATAACATAAATAAAAAAGGGTAGCCTAGCAAATGTGTAATAGATACCGTAAGACTTTTCTTGTTAATCTCATATGTGTTGTACAATGTGAATATATTACACTTGATGTATAGCTGATTTATACTCTGCATACCCACAAAAATAAAGAATTTAAAAAAAAAAAAGAAGGGAATACTACTTGCAGGGTGCTCCAGAAAGGGAGGGCCAATCCATGAAGACAATAAATGATAGAAAAGAAATATCTAGGCACACCTGAGTTTGCTTCTAAAAGGCACTCTTTTTATTTGAAAGGAAGTTGATAAAGGTTCTGAGGAGCCGAAACGTTGTCTCCACTTCATTGTTTCAACTAAAGACTGCCTTTTAGAAGAAACCTCAGGTGTGCCTGAATATTTATTTTCTTTGAAGTGCTGAAAAGAGGGGCAGCAGTGGCAGATCTTCATGTCCAAGGTTTTATATATATTTTTATATATTCGTTATGGTTAGTATAGTCCGTCCCTGCAGGTTTTCATCTAAACACTGCCTTTTCAGAGAAAAAAAAGCCATGTTTATATGAAAGCCTAGGGACACCTCCTGTGGCCGCTCCTCAAATGTTCTGCATGGAGATTTAATGCATCTCTGAGGAGATGTTGGTGTTTGGCCCCACCTACTTGACAATCTCAATTCTGATTATGTACGCTATTGTGTTGGAGCCACATGGCAATAATCACTATTCATATTTGGGTTTTATTATTGCAATAATTTTAAATTAACATTTTGTTGTGTTAAGAAAAAGGAATTCTTATACTGTCTAATGTAGATTAGATTTTACTTTAGTTAACTAGAAGACAGTGGACTGCTTACCCTTTTATGATTTTGACTGTACATTCAAAATAAGAACAAATTTAAAACTGAGAAGTTTTCTTATTTCAAAACGCAATTGAAACCCATGTTTTGTGTGGCTATTTATGATCAATTCTATGCACGTAAGGTTTTATTGCTCTTTATGTTCAATATTTTGTTTTATTTCTAGGGCGTTCATACTCTGTTTCCTCACAGCGAATGCTTAACCAATGTCTGGAATCATTGGTCCAAAAAGTCCAAAGTGGAGTAGTAATAAACTTTGAAAAATCTGGACCAGATCCTCCACCTCTTGATGGTAACTTAGAATGTAATTTTTATTTTTTTTAATCGCATATTACAGAATATGCATTTTATTTAAAGTAGTTCCATCACCTGAAACTTGCATTTCACCTATTAACTCTTCTCTTCCTCTTTCAGAATCTGTTCTTCTTTCTGATGTATTTCCCTTTAAAACAGAAGACAAAGCATGTGAAGTCTGCCTTCAGCTCCACCCATTGTTGAGATTACCAAGTGTAGGAAAAGTAGTTTTTATTATGTTTTAAAGAGACATACATCAGAAATGAGAGGAAGAGGAAGCAATAGGAGAGAAGTTTGAGCGCTACTTTAACAAACATTGTGGTGAATGCCCCATTGTAAAGTACTAAAATTGCTGATCAGATTTAGGGATATAGCCAATAATTGTCTCTCTAGCATTGCGCTTTGAAACTATAACCATGCTAGCAAAGTGTTTTCTGATAGTTTTACCATTGGCCCTGAACGAAGACCATTCTGTCCAATGAGAACTGTGTATGGACAAGGAGAGGGAATACATTTTTTCCATTGATGTTCTTGAAAAATGGTTGGCAACAATCAGCACTCCAGATGTTGTAGACAGCATCAGCCCTAATGCTGGCAAAGCATTAGGGGAGATATATCCCACATCTGAAGTGCCGGAGGTTGCTTAACCCTGGTCTACAAGATAGTGTTAGAGGGATCAGAGCCGATTCATCTCATTGAGAGTGCATAGTTGATTGATTTTTATTAAAATATTTTACCAAGGATACATTGAGATTTCTCTTGTTTTCAAGTATGTCCTGTATAGTTGTTAATGTAACAGACCAAACCTGTATTTCTAACACTATAGGTTTAAAATAACTGTTTAGATGTCCATTAAGTAGGTGTTAAACTCACCATTATGTCACGCGGGTGTCCTTGTGGTTGGACCTGCTCTTAAGCCACCTTTTTGGCTGAGATCCCATAGGACAAAAGCAATTTGGAGGCTTACACATGCAACGCTGCTCCAATCAGCATCTCCTCATATTTGGGGCCAGTACAAACCATTATCTGGAAATCTATTCATAAACAGGGCTATACATATGACACAAGGTCATGCATTTAGGCTGGAAGAAAGGAGATTTAATCTAAGGCAAACAAACTGTTTTTTTTTTTTTTACAGTAAGAAATAGAAGGATATGGAATTCTTCACCTGAAGAGGTGGTTTTATTAGAGTCCATAAAGATGTTTAAACAGCAATTGGATAAATACTTCCTGAAAAATAACACACAGGGATATCATTTCTAACATTAACCTTTAAGACTAAGATTAACCTTTATGTGCATGTATATTGGTGTTAATAGATGGCCTTCCAGACATGGTAAAACCAGTTGGAGTTCAACCTTGGCACAGCTGTCGAAAACTGATTTATGTCCGACCTAATCCCAAAACAGGAGTCCCATTAGGTCACTGGCCCATACCAGAATCTTTCTGGCCAGATCAGAATTCCCCAACACTGGTGAGTGTGGATTATTTATTTATGTGATTTTATTTTGAAATTGGTGAATGAGATTTTCCAACCTTTTTTGATTCAGTCCCCTTACTGACCATTACACAATGTATTGGGTCCCCCCATTCTAGTATTTAGCATCTTATGCTGCTGCTCCCTCCGTCACAATCTATTTAGTTTATGGTTTATATTTTGAGCCCGTTACGCTGTTTTAGGCATTATCTTGAGGTCTTGTTCTTAGTCAATCACTCATCCAAATGATATGTACTACCCTCAAAAATTCCTATTTTTGCTACACTTGTGAGGCTCTTGCTCATACCCTATTGCGCTTTAGTAATTGCCATTACTCGTCCGACTTCTATGTTCTCTTCCTTTTATGCATCTATTTCTTTGACCTTTATCCCTGTCCCTACACACTCTCTCCTATTAATTGTCTTCCTCTGCATTTCAATTATCCCATTGTTACTTCCTTCTCATTATCCACTACTGACCACCTCCACCTATTGTTACATTTTGTATACTACCATCCCCTGTCACAGAAGATGGAACCATGTACAGAGAAAGGATTGGGGGCACACCCGAGACCTGCATTTTGCATGAAAGGTGCTGCCACAGTGACCAAACTACATACATGAAAAAAATAATTGCGGAGCACTCAGAATGCAAAAAATACAACACAGAGAAGGTTTCTAAATTGCCTATCGAAGAATAAATATGGGGATTTAGTTCCACCATTTATTCTTTTTCAAGAAGATGGAACCATGACCGATTTATTGATTGAAAAACAAAACTTGTACTGTGGAGATCAGAGGCCATCTTATACACTTTCATAATATGCATTGTATTGGTGTAACAGGCATCGTCCCTGGTTCATCATCTACAGAAATATTCATGTCCATTCCAGTGTTAATTAACCGTATTTTTAAAATGTTGGTATCTTTCAGTTTTACAGTAACCTCAATGTTCCTGCCATGTAAAATCCCTTGGTCAGTTTGCCACAATTCTCAGTTTAGTGAATCAACTCTATGGCATCCTGCTTAGCAGAACTTGTAGATATTGATAAGTGTCATTTATTGGTGACATTACTTGTGCAATGTAGCAATGTTTATTTTATCTGGTGTGAAATTTTCCATCCTAAAATATGCAGAGCACCTTTGTTTATATTCAAATTCTTCAGTGTTGCATTTTTCATAATTTTAAAGCTGTGGTTTTACAACACCTAACTTTGATTCCAAGGATCGGTATAATCTCTTTTCAGTCCATGCTTGCAATTCATATTTTCCCTTCGTATAGTGGCAGTACTTACAAGTGGGATGTTCCTTAGGATTCTGGACAAGAAGCTCCCCCTTCTTTAGAATTTAAATGCTGTGCTCCGCCTGCTGCCTCCATATAAGCTGTAACTCAAAGACACTCACCAGTTCTTCTTGTCCCGGCAACGGGACGGACAGGTTCCCCCACAGTGCAGGTGGAGATTTGGTGCGTTCAGCACAGGTTGCTGACCGGGAGGTGAGTGCCCGATAGTTTCCCGGGCGGGAACTGAGCGGCAACAGTACTTCCGGGTTCGCGTTACGGAACGTGACCGGATACTGTCTTTTGTGTTTTTTTCTGACTGAGTTCCCAGGCGGTTCTCCTTCATTGCTCATTACGCATGCGCACAGTGGTGGAACGCACGCCCGGGAGGCTTTGCGTTCCACCAAACACAGAATCACGCTACTGAGCATGCGCGAAACGGTGTTTGGCGCCAAATTTAAAATTTGGATACATGGCTGTGCAGGACCTTCCTGACCCCAAGGGTGGGTGTACAATTCTGGTTCTCCGTGTCACCTGCCCTCCTACACGGATCTTAGGTGATTTAAGGTGAGGTTTAACTATTGAACTCTCCTTTTTTTTCCACCTTTTGTTTTTATGCATGCTTCTAGAATAAGTCCTATGTCTCCAGATAAGACAGATATAGACAAGATGTCAACTTCTGTTCCAAACACCACAAGTAAATCTAAGCACTTATGTTGTCTGGAATGTGCATTACCTCTACCTGACGGATGTCGCAAAAATACATGCAATCAGTGCGCAACGGATCGGCTAGTAAAAGCCGAGCAGACTGATATGGCATCCTTCCTGGGCTGGTTTCAGGAATATTTGTCCCAGACATTTGAAGCTATTCGGGAGAAACTGCCCACACAGCGTAGGAGGAATAGATCTCCTTCTGTGTCTGACGTCTCTTCGCCTTCGGATATTTCCAGCCTGGCTTCAAGTGTGGAGGAGGGGTTTCCACCAGAAGAGCTGAAGAAATTTATTAAAGAAGTGACGACGGCGGTACAAGAAACTGAACCTACCAAGGGTAAGGTTAAAGGTTTCCCAATGTCTCCTTAAATCTTGGATCTCCATCATAGAGGATGAAAGAATCTTGAAAGACGTACGTTCAAGTCAAGCTACAGTCTGGAGAAAAATGGGAAGATCTTCCTAAGTGGATGTTCAGATTGACCAGCTATCAAAGAAAACCACTATACCCATTGGCGAAGTCTCAGGGCTTAAAGACCCAATGGACGAACGGGCCGAAACTTCGTGTAGTAGAATATTCCAGGCCGCAGGATATCAGTGCAGAGCTGAATTTGCAGGTTCAGCGGTTCTCAGAGCTCAGAGCGTTTGGCTACAAGCCCTGGAAGATTACATTATGGGAAATCTGATACAGATCCTTCCCATCTCTTGTTCCTACTGAAAGATGAGTTTTCTTTGTTTATCAGCGAGGATTATGGGTTTGTCGTCAGTAGCCAGAAGAGCTCTTTGGCTACGAACATGGACAGCTGACTCTGCGTCTAAAGCACCCTTATGTGCATTACCCTTTGAAAGGAACTAAAATTTTTTTTTGGCACTCCTTTGGAAGACATTGTTAGACAGATGTCTGATACGAAGAAAGCCCTGCCTCTGGATTAAAGAACCCAGGGATATTAAAGTTTTCAGTACAAGGGTCAGAGGTCCTTTCGTTACCAGGGCGGTTTTGCAGGTTTCAAAAGCATGATGGCCTATGGCCATACCAGCCTGAAAATCCCTGATCTCGTCAGATCTCAGAAGCCATCCAGACTCGGGCCTGGTTAGTACTTGTATGGGAGACCAACTATGTACCTCAATTAAACAGCCAGTGGTCTTGACAGGAATCAACAGGCATGACAAAAGGGGAAGTTTTGACGCCTTCGGTTCTTCACCCAAGACTAGGAAAGAGTGCTTCATAGGTGAATTACAAGAACCATTTCAGAAGGTTACAGAATAAAGTTTCATCGAAACCACGTCCATCCTTCCTACGGTCAAGCTATCCATCAAGAGTAAACAAATTCTCTTCTTCTTTAAGAAATGTGGTAGAGAGGTACCCAAACGTTGAGTATTTCAGGGAGTTTACTCACGCCTTTTTTTCTGGTTCAAATACCAGATGGAATCTAGTAAACACCTGCTTACCATGACAGAAGTTCCGTATGGAACGTATTTTGTCTTTTGACACACATTTTTACAAAGGGAGATTACATGGCGGAGTTGGTTTAAATATGCTTATCTCCATGTACCGGTTTCAGAATCTAACCGGAAGTTCTCAGGTTTGCGGTTCTAGCAACACTGGCTTGTTGGTCTAGTGGTATGATTCTCGCTTCAGGTGCGAGAGGTCCCGGGTTCAAATCCGGAAGTGCCCAAGCATTCTTGTTTCAAGAAAGCAAAGGATTCTCCATTTACATTTAAACTCTTCCCTTTGGCCTGTCCTCAGCTCTTCGAGCTTTTACGGAAATCCTGGCATCCATAGCAGTGGTTTTACGTCTGAAAGGTATCTCGATTGTTCCATACCTGGACGTTTGGTTCCTGAAGGCCCAATAAAGACAACTGCTAAATCTTCATCTCACGATTACAATGAAGGTTTTAAGAGATCACGGTTGGATCCTGAACCTGGAAAAATCCAAGCTGACTGCGTCACGAAGTCTAGAGTTCTTGGGTCTTAGAGGAAATTCAGTCCCTCTCTCTTTTTCTACCATTAGTGAAACAAATGAGGATTTTTAAAGCCGTATCAAAGCTGCATAAAACCTAAGTTCAATCAGAGATGCTATGAGGTTCTAGGCCTCCTCGCTTCTGCAATCCCAGCAGTGGCCTGGGCAAAGGCAGAAGCAAAACCATTGCAATGGGACATCCTTTCCCAATGGACACGAAAACAGGAAGATCTAGACTCTCCTTCCACCTATCCAAAAGGGTGAAAGGACTCCTGAACTGGTGGAAACACAGAAGCAAAATCTCAAAGGGCCTATCGTTTGCTCAGAAACAATGGTTTATGATATCCACATATGCCTCCCAGATGGGTTGGGGCGCCCATCTAGCTTCTCAGTTCCGTCAGGGTCTTGGAACGGAGTGGAGTCAGGCGCTTCCTGAAGTTTCAGGGTTTAATGCTGTTTGGAAGGCACTGGTTTCCTTCCGTTCAGCCATCACAAATCAGGCTATGAGGATTCAGTCGGACGACGCCACTACAGTGGTTTTTTTCACCGGGGTGGCACGAAGGTAAAAGCTCTTCAAGAGCTCTGCTATCTCATATGTCTTGGGCTCAAGCGAATCTTCTCGCTATATCAGCTATCCATGTCAGAGGGTCTCTAAAGTTAGTTCAGACGGCCTCAGCCGTAGACTTTGGTCTCAGGCAGACTGGGCACTGTCAAGCTAAATTTTTTGGGCGCTGGGTTCACGCTTCGGCAGGCCGGAGATAGACCTGTTTGCCACAAGGAGATACAGGAAAGTTCAATGTTTTGCTTCTCTCCATTCAGGAGAGTACCCAGTTGTCCTAGACGGTCTATCGATACCTTGGACCTTCGACATGGCTTATGTTTTCCCTCCTGTCGCTCTTATACCACGGATTGTTCATAAGTAAGATGAAGAAGGCAAGTAATTGGCAGTCCTGCCCTTCTGGCCGAACAGGAGTTGGTTTTCGGAAGTGGAAAACTTGACAATCTCACGTTAGCATCTCCAGTCTCTTCTCAAATATTGGAGAATGTGACTCTCCCCGTGGAAACTCTGGATATTTTTCACCTGACTGCATGGTTGCTGCAAGGGTGATCCTTCAAGGCCATGGTCTCTCTGACCTTTATGTGATGTGTTGCTGTCTTCTGTCCGCTGGTCCACTTCGTAAATCTATTTCAGAGTTTGGATGAAGTTCAGAACCTGGTGTTCACTTCGAGGTTGGATCCGGCCAAAGCCTCTATCCCGGAAAGTCTTTCTTTTTTGCAAGATGGGTTTGAAGCCGGCCTGGGAGTTTTCGCTCAAAGGCCAGATTTCAGCTCTAAATCACTTCCTGGTTCGTGGCTTTGCCTCAAACCTGCTTTTTCTAAGATTTCTTAAGTCCATAAGGCTTAAGAGGCCTCCTAAGTAGTACCTTTCCCTACTTGGGATCTGTCTGGTGCTTCGAGCCCTTTGTGAACCACCATTTGAACATTTACTGGAGGTTCATATCAAAGTTCTTACCTTCAAGACGGTTTTCCGGGTGCCTATCGCCTCTGCTAGTTGAGTAGGTGTGATCCGAGCTCTCTCTTTCTCTCCGGAATTCACCTTTTTCATCGCGACTAGGTGGTCCTGCACACCAAGCCTTCTTTTTTGCCTAAGGTTTTTTCTGGTGCTGCAATTACCAACCTATTGTCCTACCGGGGTTTTATCATTTTCCTACGTCGGATCTGGAAAGAATGTGACATCTCCTAGATGTTGGAAGATCCCTGAAAATCTGTCTTCAGATGACTCAGGGATTAGATCCTTAGATCTATGTGTATTCTTTCATGGCGCTAACAGGGGTTGTGCTGTCTCAGGACCCTCTTTGGCCTGATGGCTAACGTATACAATCAGGTTGGCTTATCAATCCAAAGGGATTCCCCTTAGTTTCCCTTTCAAGGCTCGTGCCTCTAGAGCTATGACGACCTCCTGGGCTGAAAGAGCAGCCGCCTCACCTGAAGACATCTGCAAAACTGCTGCTTGGTCTTCCTTACATACTTTTATCAAGCATTGTAGGCTGGACGTATTCTCATCATCTGAAGCTGCTTTGGGCGTAAGGTGCTACAAGCTGTGGCCTGCTGAGTTCCCACCCTTTGTTGTTTGCAGGGGTCTTGCTATATCCCACTTGTAAGTACTGCCACTATACGAAGGGAAAAACAGTAATTTTACTTACCGTAAATTCCTTTTTTCTTAGTATAGTGGCAGTACTGGCTTTCCCTCCGCTTTCAAATAGATAAAATTCTATGCATCATTCGGTCTCCGTTTTGGTTCTTTTGTAGTACTGGTGAGTGTCTTTGAGTTACAGCTTATATGGAGGCAGCAGGCGGAGCACAGCATTTAAATTCTAAAGAAGGGGGAGCTTCTTGTCCAGAATCCTAAGGAACATCCCACTTGTAAGTACTGCCACTATACTAAGAAAAAAGGAATTTACGGTAAGTAAAATTACTGTTTTTCTTTACACCTCCAACACCTTTATTGCCAAATATCTGTTCCATTAAAGCCAAACTGGCCAGCATTGGCACTGCAGATGTTTAGTCAGGCAAATGTTTTTAGTACTATGGTTAGCCATTCCTGGAATCTCTGCTTCAAATAAAATTTGTTTTTGTTTTTTCTGGAATGGTCTGAAGTGACACTGACTGTGTTCAGTAGGTGTATGTTGACTTAATTTACACTCTTTGTCCATCTACAGCCACCTCGAACTTGTCACCCTGTCGTTAAGTTCTCATGCACAAATTCTGAGCCAATGGTTATTGATAAGTTGCCGTTTGATAAATATGAACTGGAGCCCTCACCACTGACACAGTATATTCTGGAGAGAAAGTCCCCCCATACCTGCTGGCCTGTAAGTCTTAACTCCTGTAATCTGCCTTTCTGTTAAAGTTACCATGTGCTGTACAAGTAAAGTAGTTATCTGTGACACACAGCAATTGTTTCTCATTTTGTAAAGAATGCTGTTAAAGCCACCCAGACCACTTTGGCTCATTGAAGTGGTCTGGGTGCAATGCCCTTTAACCCTGCAATTGTAATTATTGCAGTTTGTGAGAAACTGCAATAACATTGCAGGATTTAGACTGCCTCTAGTGGACTCCATAGCAAAGGGATGGCTTAATGCGCACCCGGCGTTCACTGCAGGGGAGCGAACAGGAGAAAGCTGCAAAGCTCTCTGGCTGTTTGACAGCCAGGGGTGTTCCTTTTTATTTGATTTACAATTTATCATAAATCTGCACTTTTATAAACTGGTGTTAAACTGATGCTCCTCACCTTAACGCTGGAATGTGGAGTAGTCCTTTAAGAACAAGCAGTTGAATTTTAGCAAAATTGCAGTTGGTACGAGTTTATGCAGCAGCTTTATTGTGATCAATGGACCTGAGTGCTGCCAAGTGCTGAACTAAATATCTCAAAGTTCTGATGTTCAGGAATTTATGGAAAAATGTTAAACGCTCATTGAAAATAATGGGAGCATTAGTGTGCCAATTCCTTGAGTCACCTCCAGCCCAAAGAGTCCCTTGAATGTGATGTAAGAGGCAGTTCATCCATACAAAATTGTAGGAGTTTGCTTTGGAAATGAGGTCCTGGAATATACAGATGTTTCAGTTTAGAAAACTTTTCACGCAATGTGTTTGACCAGATCAGTGTTGGTTATGAAATGTCTCCTTTACATTGTTACCAGTAAATGTCAGCACAGATTGAATGATATACTAGCCTGAAGTCTTTTTGCTAGGGGCTATAGTCTGTGCAACAGTTTCTGCATTCACTCACATGACATTCTGTGCTAACTTTTATTTAAATGCCTAGTGTTTTATTTTGTAATATTCAATATATTTCTGCGCATATTTTTTTTTATTTTTTCTATCCCAAGGTGTTTGTGACCAACAGTGCAAAATATAGTGAACTCGGTCATCCTTTTGGCTATTTGAAGGCCAGTACAGCCCTAAACTGCGTGAACCTGTTTGTGATGCCTTATAACTATCCTGTCCTCCTCCCTTTACTAGGTAATTGGCTGTATTGTTATGAAGAATGTGTGTGGGATTATGCCATAACAATGGCTGAATATCCCTTGTATAGCTTTTAAAGAGAACCGTCTCCAAACTTTTAATTCTTGGTGCCCACGCACAATGTTGTTAATAAAAAATAGTGCTTTTATAAACAGCTTCACTTTTTTTTATATTATATTAGATTTAACAAAACTTAATATTTGTATTTTTTTTCTCATTGTATTTTACATTTTTTTTTAAAGTAAAATTTCACTATAAAATCTGACCCAACATGCTGCTCAACCAGATAATCTAGCAAACTGCTGTCCATTTCATTAATTAAAATAAACCTTAAATTAATTTGAGTTGTCCTTTAAGTGTGGTTTTCATTTTGGTGTCTGTCATGGTTATTGCAAAATTACCAACTGGTGTGCTTACTACAGTCCTAATCCATAAATTAATTCTACCACTTTGTTTCAGATGAGTTGTTTAAAGTGCACAAGGCTAAACCCTCGCTAAAATGGAGGCAAGTGTTTGAAAATTATTTGAAAACCATGCCACCTTACTATATTGGGGTAAGTCAAACCAGGGTTCAGTTTTGTTCAGGCCTTTGTATTAGAAGCCCTTTTCTTCTAACAAAATATTCATGAATATAACTTGTATTTCTTTTTACTTCAGCCTCTGAAGAAAGCTTTAAGGGTAATGGGTGCACCAAACCTTATCTCTGAAAACATGGAGTATGGCTTGAGTTATGCTGTTGTCTCCTACCTCAAGAAACTTAGCCAACAGGTATAGTAACAGGACCTTCACAGCCCTGTGCAATGTGACTTTCAGCTTGGAAACTGGCATTTGGGTTGTTTTTTTGTTTTGTTTTTTTAATACGGAATGGTGAAAACCTTCCCTTGGTGAAATTCTAAATGCTAGAACAGGACACTGTATTTTGTTTTTGCTCATAAATGTATTACCTGCTATAATAAAAGTAGTCAACTTTTTTCTTTTAATTTATTTTGTGAGTTTTATATACCCTTGAACACTAAATCCAGGGTTGTTTGAAATGGCAAGTCTTATTTATAGATTTCACTCTTCAGTGTTATGTCAAACATATTTATTTTCACCTTGGTAGTATAAAGTAATTTGGCTTGTACCAGCTAATTCTCTTTTACAGCTGTTCTTGCGTTGAATATTCTTTTACCTACCTCTTCCTTTGCCATCTGCACTAATCTGTACAGCTTTGGGTAAATTTAGGGGTGGGGGGAAATCGGCCTATAGCTTTGATGTTTTTGTAGAGCTGAGGATTTTCTAAAATAAATAAATATATCATTTCACCTCTTTGCAACTTTCCTTTATAGGCCAAAGCAGAGTGTGATAGAGTAATAAGCTTAATTGGTAGAAAATTCCCTCAAGAGACTGGTATCAAAGTAAAAAGTGGCTCACATGCTCTTTCATTGGCTGATCGTAAAGATTTCAAACAACTTCTACAAGAAATCACGGGAGAAATACCCCAAAGACAGTTTGATCTCACTGTGAAGGAGTTTGCTGGATTCCAGATAGCCCTGTTGAATAAGGTGAGTGTGATTATCAATGCAGAAGTGTGTTTAAACTCTACTTTTTCTATGGAAAAAAATATTTTTTTCCCATTACTGTGCAGGATTTGAAACCACAAACATTTCGGAACGCATTTGACATCCCGAGAACAAATCTCCTAGATCATCTAACCAGGATGAGGGCAAATCTGATAAAGTCTACGCGCAGATTTTTCAGAGGACAAGATGAGGGTGAGGGTACCAAAATTTTTAGAAGTATGAGGAAAATTGTTTGAAAAGGTCCCTCTAATGCTTGGCAGGCATGCTTCTGCTTCTGGAGGCCCACATGTCATTCACGCTGCATACAAGAAGTCTAGCCACTACCAGTTGTTAACTACTTGGTTTGGCCAATTTTTGTTCTTCAGATCAATTGCACAGTATTCCTATTGTTCAGATGGGAAACTACCAGGAATATCTACGAGCCGTCCCTTCACCTCTCCGTGAGCTAGATTCAGATCAGCCAAGAAGACTGCACACATTTGGAAATCCATTTAAATTGGACAAAAAGGTAAAATCCTTTCCTAATCTTTAAAAAGCTGTTTATAGAATACTTTTAAAAACTGTTAAATATATGAGTATCTGTGATTCATTTTTGTTTTTTTCTTTAAAAAAAAAAAAAAAAAAAAATTGCCTTTAGGTCAAAACAGCTTCTGTTGCTTCTTTAATACAAACATTAGATTTTGGATCGGCCCTATTACCTACTTTTCTGTTTTTATTCCCAATTTGCTCTTAAGATGCTTAGTTTTCCCGAAGGGATTGGTGTAGTTTGTGTGTATTCTTTTTGACTGCGGGAAAAAGTTACAAAATATCAGGAAGTATTACTTTACTGAGAGGGTAGTGGATGCATGGAATAAACTTCCAGCTGAAGCGGTAGAGGTTAACAAAGTAAAGGAGTTTAAGCATGCAGGGAATAGGCATAAGGGTAGCCCAACTACAAGATAAGGCCAGGGACCAATGAAAGTAATTAGAAAATTGGGCAGACTAGATGGGCCAAATGGTTCTTATCTGCCGTCACATTCTATGTTGCTATGACACTTGTACAATGCTTCAACGTGCTAAAGGGGCAAACGTTCCCTGCATCAGCAAATGTTTCACATGATTGCTTTCAGATTAATTTCTGAATTGCATCTTTGCAGACACTCACTGTATTGACTGGTCCCCACTGTTGATTACATGTGAAAACAAGGTGTGTCACTGCAGATTACTGTTGCCAATGAAAGCAACCTGCATGCTTCATGTTTAAAGGACCACTTCAGCTCAATTAAGTGGTCTGGGTGCAAGGTCCCTCTAGTTTTAACCCTGCAGCTGAAAATATAGCAGTTTCATAGAAACTGTTATGTTTCACTGAGGGTTAATCCAGCCTCTAGTGGCGGTCTCACTGACAGCCGCTAGAGGCACTTCTGCAATTCTCACTGTGAAAATCAGTGAGAAGACACTGGATGTCCATAGGAAAGCATTGAGTAATGCTTTCCTATGGGCAGTTTGAATGCGGCGCATGCGCATTCGGAGCTGATGTCGGCAGAGGGTGGAGAGTTCCCTGGCGCTGGAGAAAGGTAATTTGCTGAAGGGGATTTTAACACCTTCAGCCCAGCTGGAGGGGGGGGGGGGGCTAATGACTCTATAGTGCCAGGAAAACAAGTTTGTTTTCCTGGCACTATAGTAGTCCTTTAAGTATTTGGCTGCTGATTTCATGGCAATTTATGTTTAGTAGCTTGGAGGCACAAATTGAATATTTATACCAGGGCACGTGAATGGATGTTTAGTCCTGGCAAATAGAAATTCACCCTTGGTGAGCCTTGTATGACTTGCAGTGGCAAGAAACTTTAATGGCCAGGCTAGTAGTATAAAACTTTAAATATTAAGCCCTGTTTATACTACATAAATAGCAAATGTGCTATGGAGTATCACATTATTTGTGCAGCTTATTTATGTTGAGGATTTTTTACATTCTTATTAACCCCCTTTTATACAAGCATTGTGCATGTTATTAATGTTTGACTCCTTGCTGTTTGTCCTTAGCTTGATCTAGATATACATACAGACGAACACACTTTTTTTGTCCTTATTGTTTTTATTCTGCATCTGTTGCCATTTACTTTTGTTTACATATTATTTTTATTAATGCTATCTTATTCTAAGAGAAGCAAACATTTTAAAATCTTTAATACTTTTTAAAGTGTTTTTTTTCAGCATTGGTAGTCAGGATAATGTTAACAGGTTGCATATTTCTTCCAGGGGATGATGATTGATGAAGCAGATGAATTTGTCTCAGGACATCAGAATAAGTATAAGCGCCCCGGGGAGCCATACCAGCATGGAGTGCCAAAAAGGAAGCGCAGCATGTCGCCCTTGTTGCAAGGTCGACCACAGACTCCACCTGTAATAAATAACCACATAGGGGGAAAGGGGCCTCCTCCTACAGTAACACTACCAGTCCAAACAAAACCTGTGCCAGTACACAAATGTATGTATTTCTAAAGTTCACATATTTACTGTATTAACTACTCTCATACTCTGTTCATTGTGTGGTGCTTTTTTATTTCTATTTTGTTTAAGCAACATCCCATCTGGACTAACTTAAATCAGTGGTTTTAACCTCTTTTTGGCAAGGATTGAAATTACAGTGGCATCAAATTCCTCACATACAGTATTATGTATACTAGGCAAACCTCTGTAGAACACTTTCAGTTGTAAATCCGTTCTTGAACGTGTACCTGTTAACAAGAATACATTGGCTTGGTCACCCAAAGTTTGAGAATCAATGCTTTCAATGGAAAATTTTAAAGCAAAAGAGAAAAGTGCACCAACCTATAGTATTTAAGGGCATAATGTTTTACAGACAGTGTCTGTACCATGGAGTATAAATTATTTGTTGTAATTAGAATCCTGTAATGTTCATGTTGTAATCATTTGGAAAAAGAAATGCAATGCTTGATAAGGATGTGTCTCTTCTCTTGATTGCAGATGATGATCAGCGCACTGATCTAGCAAATGATGCTAAAGTAAATCATGTTGAGGAACAAAGTCCTATAGACTCATTGCCTGACAAATGTGAGCCATTTGAAAACTTTTCACCAATTTCTGTGAGCAGTTTGGGTGCAAATGCTGATAGTGCCGAAGATCGAGATGTAGGGTTTGGACTCATTGGGACGGATCATGGCTTCCTTGCAAATACTACAGATTCTGAAGATGTTGAGAACAATTTGGAGAATAATTTGTCCCTATTTACAAACCATACGGAGCAGCTGGATCCATTCCAGAGTTGGGAGGAGGTCAACACAGAGTTAAAAACACAAATTCTAAAAGAAATCAGAAAACCAGGACGAAGTATGTATACAATGTACTAGGAAAATCCTTGACTTATTAAACTGTTTATTAAATAAATCACATTATGTAACTTTTGTTTCTTAGAATATGAAACGATCTTCTCTTTGCTAAAAGGAGTTCAAGGCAATTTACAAACCAGACTACTGTTCCTACAGAAAGTCATCAAAGAGGCTTCAAGGTATGTGTGGATTTCTAATAATATAAGAGGTTATGCCACAACTATCATGGCGCCCAACTTGACGAGCAATTAAGCATGTAGACCTAGCGTTTCAGACATCAAACTGCATTTCTGCTGATGCTTTTGGCAATGGACACGGTCTTAAAGATTGCTTATGCAGATGAAATTATGACAAATTAAATAACACTGTTGACAGGTAAAGAGATGATGGGGAAGGGGGAGCTGCTCAAATGACCTTAAAAGGTAGGAGATGTAGTCTACACTGACTGTCCCACCCAGAAATCCTATAAATGTGAAACCAATTTTGCTAGCAAAATGTAAAGTTAAAATGTGGGCTCTCATGTTAAAGTATTTTGTACATTGTCCTTTACTTTTTCTTTTTCTTTTCATTTTTTATGTGTGTGTGTGTGTGTGTGTGTGTGTGTGTATATATATATATATATATATATATATATATATATATATATATTATATTTTTTTAGTAATCTAGGTTAAGAGTCCATTGAGTTTAACTTTTAAACACATCTTTTCTAATTTGGAACAAGTAAAGTATTACTGATGTTTTCACAGGTTTAAAAAGCGAATGTTGATGGATCAGTTACAAGAGTTTTTGGAAGAAATTAACAGAAGATCGAATCATTTGAACCATTTGAGCTGTTGAACTATTCAGAGAACCACTACAATTGAGTGGGGTGGCCTGTTCACCTCACATTCATTCTGAAATCATTTGGAACTGAAGGATATGAGGCATCACCAGGGCAGAGAATCATGCTCGTCCTCTTAATGTGCTTCCAGATTTTTTTTTTTTTTATTTAAATTTTTTTTTTTTACACCAGAAAGTGACAAATGATGCCATTAAAAAGAGTGCCAAGGGAGCAATACATTTCTTGCCCCTCTAGCACCCAACGAATTTGTAGAATGATGGAAAGTAAAAAAAAAAATACTCAGTGGTCATTGGCAAATGTGTCTATCTCAGGTTCTACAGTGTATTTTATTAGCCTCCCAAACGCATCTACAATAAGAGTTGCCAAAAAAGAAACTTAAGAACTCTTTTAGAGATACTTATATGATGCAGCATGAAGTTATATGAACAAGAAACATTTTCGTTACATATGAGCTGCAGTTACATATCTTGACATGTAGGTAGTTCTATTTATGTAATTACAACTTGACTAGGAAGAAGCACATGTCATACGGTAATATTTTGTACATAGTTATTTTGAATATACTATTGTAAATTGTACAGACGTATTTTGAAAACTATTTAAACAGAAGCACTTTTGTTATTTGAACAATAAAAAAAGCTATTTTAGGTTTTGTCAAGATGTATTATTTGCCATTTTGATAGGTGTCAAAATATATGCACTTTGCCTATGTGGGTTCTCAATAACTTGTGGTTGTTTATCGACAAGCGATCCAATTTTGAGCTCTATTGGATAATCAAACGCCTTATCATTTTAAAAGGGCATTCTAATACACAATTTACTATCTTACTATCACTGGTTTGTATATATACCTCCAATTAAAAACATGTGCACATTTAGTTATGCAGGTTTTTTTTCATTGGAGATATATGTAAAAACGGCTTACAAAAGCTGCAGATCTGTTGCCTGCAGTTTTATCAAGCCCCTCCCCTTTACAAAAGTACAAAATGTATTGAAATATCTGCTTTATGTGAAATGATGAATAAAAAGGATACAATTTATCCTTTAGTACTTTAGATGCTTGGAGCATTCCATTAATGTAGTAATTTTGGTGTGTAGATGCTCCATTTTTTTTTTTTTAAATAAATTCTTTATTTTTTTCACTCAGCAGGTGATATAGAGAAAACATTACAATACAGTACAATATGTGGGCTATTGCCCATAGTGTGTGTGTGTGTGTGTGTCTCTGTCCTACTTAAGGGACACCCCTTACCTGGCTACATATCGTTCGAGGTCAGCGCTGCATCATTTCCACTTCCGGGTCATCCAGACGCCATTTTACCTGATTACTCCATGAGGTTTTTTAAGCAGAGCTGTGTCAGGAATCCAGCCACAGGCTTTTCCGGCCTACCACCTTCTTTCTTCAATCCATCGCCGTGGATGGTGTCCAAGTGACTCACAAACTGTAAGTCAACCTACCCGTTATGCCAGGCATCAGTCCCACGGCACCATGCACGGGTCAGGTCCTCACTTTACGGCTGCATTTTGTCTAAGTCTGTTCTAAAACCATTGCATGTTCATGCATATCATTCGTTTAAACCCCCTACCGGTCTTTGGGTGTACTACAGGCTTCTTAGACATGATCGCATTTCATGTACAAACCAACGAACCACTGCTTTTTCGCCTACACACTCAGGGCCGGATTAACATAGGGGCTGATGGAGCTGCAGCTCCAGGCCCAGGCCCATGGAATAGGCCCATTTAAAAAAAAAAAAAAAAAAATTTTTTTTTTTTTACAATTTTTTTTTTTTTTTTTTACACACTACTCTTAGGTTTGCCACCTGACTGGTATTTTACTGGCACAGCCGGTATTTTAGGCTGCCTGGCCGTGCTGGTATTGCAGTAATACCGGCAATATAAATGCAGGTATTTTTCTCAGAATAAATGGAGATTACTCTGCAATACCAGCACCAGCCAGTAGGGGTCACTGTGTGTGGAGAGATGCAGGGATAGGAAGTTACAGCATATCCCTGCCTCTCTCTACTACTCACTGATCCGTGGGGGAGCAGCAACACAGCACAGAGTCCAGACAGCAGCTCTACAGCTCAGATAAGTGAGGGATGGGGGGGGGGGGGGGGCAGCAGGGACACATGGGGACACTGAGACACTAGGGGACACATGGGGACACTGAGACACTAGGGGACACAGACACTAGGGGACACTGAGACACTAGGACACATGGGGACACAGACACTGGGAGACCTGGGAACTCTGAGACACTAGGGGACACTGAGACACTAGGACACATGGGGACACTGAGACACTAGAGGACACAGACACTAGGGGACACATGGGGACACAGACACTAGGGGACACTGAGACACTAGGACACATGGGGACACAGACACTGGGAGACCTGGGAACACTGAGACACTTGGGGACACTGGAAAACATGGGGACACTGGGACACATGGGGATGCTGAGACACATGGGGATGCTGTGAGACATAGGAACATTGGGAGACACTGAGACATTGGGACACGGAGACACTATGTCCCCATGTCTCCCAGTGTCCCCATCTCCCCCAGCCAGTGTCCCTAGTGTCCACAAGTCTCCCAGTGTCTGTGTCCCATGTCTCTCAGTGTGCCTAGTGTCCCCATGTGTCCCAGTGTCCCTATATGTCCCAGTGTCTCCATGTCTATGTCCACAACTGCCCCCATGTCTCCCAGTGTCCCCAAGTGTTGGTCTCCCAGCCAGTGTCCCCTAGTCTTCCAGTGTCTCTGTGTTCCCATATCTCTGTGTCCCCAGTGTCCCCAAATGTTTCAGTGTCCCCATGCCTCCCAGTGTCTGTGTTCCTAGTGTCTCAATGTGCCTAGTGTCCCCATGTCTCCCAGTGTCCCCATGTCTATGTCCTCAACTTTCCCCATGTCTCTCAGTGTCCCCAAGTGTCTGTCTCCCAGCCAGTGTCCCCTAGTCTCCCAGTGTCTGTGTTCCCATGTCTCTGTATCCCTAGTGTCTTAGTGTCCTCAAATGTTTCCGTGTCCCTATGTCTCCCAGTGTCTGTGTCCCTAGTGTCTCAGTGTCCCCATTTCTCCCAGTTTCCCTAAATGTCTCCGTGTCCCCATGTCTCTCAGTGTCCCCATGTCTCACTGTGTCCCCAGTATCCTAGTGACATGGGGACACACTGAGACATTAGGACACTGGGAGAAATGGGGAAACTGAGACACTGGGAGACTAGGGGACTGGGCGATATGGGGACACTGACACTGTGATACATAGGGACACTGAGACACTGGGTGACTTGCGAGACTGAGACACTGGGAGACACTGGGAGAAATCCATCTATACAGCAGAATAAAACTGTGAGTAGTTTGTTGGTGATTTTACAGAATTTTCTCTGATGTCACTCCTTGTGATTTACATCATGTGATGTCATGCATAACTAATTAATTATACAAATGATTAAGGCTGGTATTTTTTTCCAAGAAAGGTGGCAACCTTAACTACTCTTTACATACTCTTGCTTAAAGGAGCACTATAGGGTCAGGAACACAATCATGCATTTCTGACCCTATTATGTTAAAACCACCACCCTGGCCCCTCCTTGCCTCCCTAAATATAGTAAAATCTTACTTGTATTCAAGTCTGCAGCTGCTTGCTCTGCCTCTGAACTGACTGTCTGCTGACATCATCAGAAGTGGATTGGCTGAGACTGTCAACTAGGCAGATCAGGGGCAGAGCCAGCACAAGTCCAACATAGCCCTGGTCAATCAGCATCTCCTCATAAAGATAAATTGAATCAATGCATCTCTGTGAGGAAAGTTCAGTGTCTGCATGCAGAGGGTGGAGACACTGAATGGCAGTGCTGCACACTAGGCGGTACTGCCCCAGGAAGCACCTCTAGCAGCCATCTAAGGACCAGCCAAAGGAGTTATTTTCTCTGAAAAGACAGTGTTTACTGCAAAAAGCCTGAATGGAATGATTCTACTTACCAGAACAAATACAATAAGCTGTAGTTGTTCTGGTGACTATAGTGTCCCTTTAAGTTTGGAAGCTTAAGAGGTATGTATGGCAACACACTTGTGTGGACTGGCTGACAATAAAATTAGTTTAGGTAATGCAGACGTTGGTCTCTCTAACACTGTGGCATGTTCGCTTTCTTCTATACTCACTACATACACCTTTTCTCTGTCTCAGCCTATATACCAGGAACTTCTGCCTGCTAGTAAGAAGGTAAGGAGACGAGTGGACCAGCGAGTGCTAGGGTACAGTCCTCAGAAAGCATGGAGTGAGTGCATCATTAGACGCATTTATGTCAAGCTCAGGGTGCTGCCTGCATAGTATGCCCTTAGTTGGCAGCCTGCAGGATTGGCAGGCAGCCTGACATGCATTCATGCCAGGCTGACATTCCAATTCTTTGGACAAACATGCCCCGTTTTTGGGCATGTTCACCCCCTTTTGGCAGGTCTGGTCACGTGATTTGCGCCAGTGACACACCCTTTTACCCTGTCCATTGACTTCCTGCTTCACTGGACACTGCTGTTAGGGGGTATGGATTTACTTGAAAGATGAAAGCATAAATTAGAGAGAGATTAGCACTCTAATGTATGTGTTTTCGTATAGCTGTATCCTTTGAGTTTCCCTCCAACAACATCTCCATCAGATACATGACACTTGGGAGGTATGACTGTTTTAGTGTTTTTGGTCGATAAGATTCCGTAATTAGGCCCATCATAATTGTCAGCACCAGGCCCACTGTGCTCTTAATCCGGCCCTGTACACACTGACCCCTACCGGTCATTCGGTGTGCTACAGGCTTCTCAGACATTATTGCATTTCATGTACAAACCATCGAACCACTGCATTTTCGCCTACACACTGACCCCTACCGGTCATTCAGTGTACTACAGGCTTCTCAGACATTATTGCATTTCATGTAAAAACCAACCTTGCTTCATTTAAACGATTGTCATTTCGGTTTGTGTTTTCTGGTCGGCACTTATTCATAGTATATTCTATGCACGATTGCTGTTCGCATTAAAATGCATACGGTTAAGCTATTCATGCTAACTTCTGTTTCCCTTCATACTAAGATTCGGTTATTCTGCTATGTATTCACATAGATCTTTTTCGTGAGTTACATTTCATCATTTCATGTATTTACATTTGGTTAAAAAGTTGCTTAGTTAAATAGACAGACCATTTTCATGCTATTTTTAAGGTATCACTTATTACATCAGGGTATGAAACCAGCTAACATTTCTGTATAGACATTGGACTCCCACGCTTACTGGAGTTTTTTTTTTTTTTATAATTATCCATTTCATTACAATTAAATCAGCCTACGTTACAGGCCTCATTTCTTTGTTGTTAACCATGACACAAGGATTTAATTCCTTTTCATGCATACTCGGGTTGAATCACACGTACTGATCCAACCAATCATACGTTTCCTGCACAGTAATCGGTTAAACTTTCAAATACTTATTTTACACGATCTTGGGTTGTCTATTTTGTTTCAGTTTGCTTATTATATATATATATGGTTTTAATAATTATTATTTTATTTTACAATGCAGATATTGCATGTATATTACTGTTATGGTTAGCCTACATTACGGCTCCTTTTTTCTGTCATGCTCGTACGACATACCACGAGTTCAAGGACACGGTCCTATTTTCAAAGAGTATAATGGAGATATGATGTTATTACAACCATGTACATTACGATTACATGGCACTAACTATTCAGGCCATTTCTTATCATACGATATACCACGAGTATATAAGAACACGGTCCTACCTTCCACAGAGGGTTTCGGGCTGAATCACACGCATTGGTTCAACCACTCATACGTCACGTTACAACATTTTCTGCATAGATTGTCATTTCACATAATTTCACATGGCATTTACAAACTCAGGCCTTTTCTTGACACACTCAGACGACGTAACACGAGTATTCAAGAACACGGCATATACGTCTCACAAGACTTTCGGTTTTTGAATCACACGTTCTGGTTCATACATTCATACGTCACTTTACAACAACATTTATGATTCTGCATATTGTCACTTCACATTAAAAAGTCCCTTGCATTCCCAGATCAGTTTAGTGACATGCATATCATCTGATCACCTTCCATATATACACATTACACGGCCAATCCCCTGCTGCCAGGTATCGTACTCAGCGTAACGCTTGTCACTAAGCATGGGCAGTCATGTCACTATCATACTCATAGATTTTACACCTCCCACACATACTGCTAGAAGTCCTAATCACAGCCTATACAGATTACACAGGTCTCACAGGATCCATTCTCACTCTATCCCTTTTTAGGTTTATCCAGGTTTTCATACCTGTCGAATCTCAAAACTTCATACATACTACCAGGTACGTAAGCCTGCTCACGTTGTAGTTCACATACGTTTCATTCTTCTAGGCCAGGGGTAGGCAACCTTCGGCTCTACAGATGTTGTGGACTACATCTCCCTTGATGCTTTGCCAGCAATATGGCTGTAAAAGCATTATGGGAGATGTAGTCCAAAACATCTGTAGAGCCGAAGGTTGCCTACCCCTGTTCTAGGCCATAGAGTACTGGCAAGTTAGGGGTATAGGCCCAAATAGGTACCTCCCTTCTTGGCATTTCTGCCTATCGTTTAGTGGTCCGCGAGGCCAACACCCCGCCTCAACGTTTCGGAGGCAAATGCCATCGGGCCACACGTGAGTTAGCCGCCTCGCAATATTATAGAGAGGGCCTCACCTGTCACTCCCTCCCCCTGTTTTCTTTTACTATCACCGAGAGGCCTACGATTCCTGCCACTACGACGGGTGGCCTCAATAACCCCTCGCGCCAACTCATAGACAGAGCCTCTCATAGCCACTTGGCAACTAGCAGGGCCTCACCTGTCACAAAACAAGATTAATTTTTCGCCTTTCAGGCCTAGTTAGCCTGCCAGTATCACCCCTGGGGAATCTGTCACTACACCCCTTACCATGGCTGGGTCGGCCGCTGCGACCCCTCCAGCACTGGTTGAGTTGCAATCACTTTCTCCAGCCATCTGTTTCAGGGCACATGCTAAATCTGTGTCCAAATAAAATTTATCCCAAAACTATACTTAACATCAATAAACATTTCTGTACTTACGACATTACTGCCACATCATCCATCTAGACATTTGGTGGAATTCATTATCTCGGGTCTATCAGAAGGATTCACACAGGCCTCATACACATGCCTTCCGGAATCCTGGAATGTCCTAATTTACAATCCGCTCAACAGAGTGGCAGAGGACTTCCTATGGGGGCCCTTCCAGTCCCCTCCATTCACCACATGGCAGACAAACCCCATCGGTATTGTCATGGGGAAATCTTCTCACAAACAGAGACTTATCATTGATCTATCAACACCTCACACCTCTGCCACTCCTAGTCTGAACTCCCTCATACCCTCTGAGGAATTTTCACTGCAATATTCCACCATAGATCACGCCATTACGGCTATCATGCAGACAGGGGCAGGAGCATGGCTCAGCAAGACTGATATCACAATGCTTTCAAGTTACTGCCTATCCACCCTACACTGTGTCACCTGCATGGTATCAAGTGGGCAGGGAACTACTATTTTGCTCACGTTTAACATTTAGGTTCCAAAGTAGTCCGGCCATTTTTGACGTATTCGCCAAAACCCTATGCTGGTTTTATTAAATATAGCCAGATGCCCTACAGTTATACATTATCTGGATGATTTCTTACTGGTCGAGGAGAATATTTCCCCTCCCAGTAGCCTAAAAGAAACCATCAGTCTATTCGAACAGGTGGGTGTCCCAGTCTCCTCCACCAAGACTGATGGACCAGATACCTTCATCACATTCCTGGGTATCATACTAGACTCAGCCACCATGCAAGCTAGCCTGCCACGCCCAAGGTAGAAAACATTCTGATTAACATAATCTCTACATACAACTCTGTACTCGCAACCGCAAGAATTACAGTCTCTGCTTGGGTCACTGAATTTTGCCATTCGCATCATACCTCAAGGCCGGGATTTCATCTCACAACTCCTTTACATGTTTCCCACATTTAGACATGATGGACACAGGTCACCCCTGGATACCCAAGCCACGGCAGGCGTAATTATGTGGAGAAAATTTTTAACCACCTTGAATGGTAAAAGCATGTTCCTTCCAAAATTGTCTGACTCCTCACCTACCATTTGGTCAGACGCGGCGTCTACCACAGGTTTTGCAGCAATTTTTCAGCTCTGTTTGAGATATATCCCATCGTGACGGTTGCCGTGGCATGGGTGCATTTATGGGCAGGTTCGTCTGTACGTTGCTACTCAGACAACCAAGTAACTTGTCACATTATAAACAAGGCCGATCCAAATCACTGACTATTATGAGATTCTTGAGGAAACTCACTTGGCTGGCTGCATGTCATAATTTTCTCTTGTTTTGTATTCATGTTCCAGGTGTATGTAACACTGCTGCTGACAATTTGTCTCGCTTTAATTTCCAGGCTTTTTGTCAAATACTCCCGTCAGCCGCACTCACAGCCACGAACACCCCACTATTCCACCATCTAGTAATGGACTAGATGCTATTATGCAACATAGCAGAACATTGTCCCAATTAGCACTGTCTACTAATACCCGGGAAACTTACGATAGAGCTTTCATTTGATTTAAAGATTCCTTTCTGAACACAACATCTTACAACCTTTCATCGTGACATCCTGGTTGGGTTTTGCTTCTTTTTGCCACCTCAAACTATCATACAACACAATCAAACCATATCTGACAGGCATCCAACATCACATGCTAACTTTACAACCAGACAAATCAAGTGTCCTCCTACCAATTAAGAACATCCTTAGGGGTATTCAGAGATCCGAACCCCCACGTACGGCCCAGAGGCTACCCATAGATTTCCATATTTTTAAAGACTTATACAATTCACTAGATTTAAACCCTTTGCCAACAACACAAACCTCATCGTTAAAACCGCCATATACGTAGCCTTGTTTATGGTTTCTTGAGCCCAAGAGAATTTACTGCCATCAGCACAACACAGTCCACTCACATCCTACTTCATTCACACTTAACAAAACACATGGACTATTATATCTTGACTCTGCCTCACTCCAAAACCAGTCAACATGCACTTTCAGTAGAGGTGTTAAGTACTATCCTACTCACAACAGGTGGAGCCCCGTCAAACTACTGGACTCATATACCCAGCATAACAACGAACCACCATCTCAACCACTTTCAGTCTACAAGGTTCGGTACTCACTACCACCACCTTTATGACACACGTCAGGTCTTTACTTACACAGCTGGGCCTCAAATCAGCTAACTATTCGGGCCACTCCTTCCGCATAGGAGCGGCCTCCACAGCATCAAGTGCAAACATTCCAGTTCATTTTATCAAGTCACTAGGGCGCTGGAAATCATCGGCTTACTCTAGATACATACCTAACCCGGTACAAGAAGTAAGAAATGCCTTTCAAGACATGTCTGGTTAAAGTATGTATATTGCTGGTATGTAATAATTTGATTTTCTACTTTTGCCCTCTTTATTTACAGGCCTACCTCATCGTCGGTTCCGGCACACCACAACCGACTTGCTCTTTTAATACCATCCTACACTTATCAGTGTTTGTATCTTCTGTACTATCATGAGCCCTTAACACAAGTATTAAGGCCTTTTGGCCTGTAATTGTGGGAGGGGCATATGACACACCTCTTCCCTACTTAAGGGACACCCCTTACCTGGCTACATATCGTTCGAGGTCAGCGCTGCATCACCCTCCCACCCACTCCTCATTATTAACTCCTTTTCTCTTTACATTTCTTCTTGGTGGGCCCTCTTTATTTACAGGCCTACCTCATCGTCGGTTCCGGCACACCACAACCGACTTGCTCTTTTAATACCATCCTACACTTATCAGTGTTTGTTTGTATCTTCTGTACTATCATGAGCCCTTAACACAAATATATATATATGAACAAGAGCATTATCACTGGGTTAGACGCATTGTCCTGCTGAGTAGGTTTGTTTTTAAAAGGTAGCATGTCGGTTAACAAAATATTTAAACAATATAAGTAAGACCCCCTTGGCACCTATGTGTGGTTTAGTTAAGAAATGGTCCGCGGGTTGAGGTGCCCCAGGGATCATGGGAGGCCCCCCTCTGAGGTTTCACGGGAGCCGATTCACTGATCTATCTTGGTGAGGGGCGGGGGGGTTCTTGCGCCAATGTTATCGTGGACGCATTTAGCTCACGGTAGCATTCTTTGCCGGCCTTTCTGCAACTGTTTCTAATGGTTACTTAAATGGGGTGGTACTTTGGCCCTCTCTAGCTTGGTTGGGAACTGGTGATCACTCCGTAAAGGGCTATAAACCAACGTCAACAAAGGAAAATAAGAGATAATTATGAGAGCAATTATTAAACATTGACATAGTGTCCAGCAAGCAAAATAACGAGTTTAGACATGGTATGCATAGTCACTGAGTGTGTCGGCGGGGTCTGTGGCATTCTGTAGATCAGAGTCTCTTCCTGCCTATGTTTCTCCCTCAAGTTGTGCCGCCCGTTGGGTTGGCACGCCGGGATGTTCTGGGCACAAACTCCTTAACTGTTCTGGGGTCCAATCTGGCCAGAGCGGTCGCAGTGTCCGCTTGCGGTGATGTCAGGCCCAGCTGTGTTAGGCGAGAGTCCAGTTCCTGTAGGCTTCTTGCCCGGTATGTGGTCCCTTGAAAGGTGAATGTCACTAGCCTTGGTGTACCCCAGCGGGGTACTGGATGTCTTGCAATCTGAGGTGTTGCATGCTCGGTTGTAGCCCTTTGCGCCAGCTGAGTGTGCTCCTAGTTAGATCCGGGAACAGCTGTAAATGGGAGTCCTCAAACAGTATTGGGGTTTTCCCCCTGCAGGCTGCCAGGACAGTGGCTTTATCTCGGTGGGTTTGAAATCTCACTATGAGATCAGCTGGAGCATTAGAGGGTGCTTTGGCTGTCTTGGGCAGCCGGAACGAACCGTCCAGTTTCACCTGCTTGGGTTGTAGCAGCGTAGCCATGAGGAGCCGCACATAGTGTGGGAGGTCGTCAGTCCCGATGGTGTCAGGAACCCCTCTGATTTTCAGGTTTTTCCTTTGCCTGTTGTCTTCGAAGGCTTCTACTTTGTCTGCTGTGTCTTGTTGCAGTTTGTAGAGGTCTGCTATTCTCTGTTCCAGAGTGGTGAGTCGGCCGCCATGGGCAGTGGCGCTTGTCTCCAAGGTGGTAAGCCGCGTGTTGGCCCTTTCCATAGCCTCTTTGAAGGCAGCTAGATCTTGTCTGAGGTCTGTAAACATTTTTGTTAGGAGGGCTGCAGTGAATGGTTCCCCTGCTGGGGGATGCTTTGTTCGTGTGCACCTTAGATTGGGTTGCCGTTGCATCTTCACCCAGGTCTGGGTAAAAGTCTCCTGAAGAGTCAGAGTACTCGGCTTCCCCCAACGCCATTTTCTCCCATGCGGCCTGTGAATTCCGCAGGAGTTCGCCGATATCGTGGCTGAAAGGGGGCTTGTCGGGCCTCGGTTTTTTGTTCTTCTTGCCCATTATTGTTTCCCCTGCCAAATGGTCGGGTGTGGAGTAGGTAGGTGCCCAATCTCTGCCGGTAGATATGTTAATTTGCTCGATTTAGCCCAGAGCTGTTCACGATGCGTCCGTGCTGGTCAATGGCTAGCTCCGCCTCCTGCATTTTTCTTTTTCAATGTAAAACATTGCTATTTCTAAGAAAATAAGTTTTAAAATTGGCAGATAATTTGCCCCTAGTGGCTGTTGGTCAGCGACAAAAGACACTTTAATAAAATCAGTCTTCTTATTCAACTTCATCGCACACACCATGATCATGCCAAACGTGCAGCGCATCTCATGGAGAAGATTGCCACAGATGCACTGTAGTTTTAGAGAAGCATTTGATTGGAGCAATATGAGTGCTGATAATCTAGAAGCAGAGGAAGAGGAGATTGTCTCAGTATTTGATTGTATATTTCTAACCTTATAATGTTCATTTGCGCTTTAATTGCCACAGTGGAATCAACAGGATTTTCAAAGGTTTTACTTGCCAAACATTACTAAAATCAGGGTTTTTTTTTGTTTTGTTTTTGAGAATTTGACGAAGGATTAAAGTTTACAGTGTTTGTAGTAACCGCTTAGAGGAGGGTGTTCTATAACATATTTAAATCGGAGATTCAATGGGTTATGCATGTGGATAGATTTTCAGCTCTAGTTAACGACACTTCTCCATCCTTAAGCTCTAGGGACCATTGGTTATCTTACTAAAGGTACTCATTGGTGAACTCATCAGCACTCCGATCTGTTACATCTCACCCATTGTTACTGTTTACAGGTTTTATGTAATCACTTTATTATGAATAGTACTGCAGTTCGTGAACGCTTCTTGTAGATGGAATCTAATATATAAGATGTGCAGACGTGTTCACGAAGTGTTGCTTATTGTTAAAACACTGGAACAAGGAAATGTGGTCTTAAACTGATTAGTAGAATTGGGATCACAGCCACAGTTGACCTCCTGGTATTAGCTCTCACTAATCTATCTAGAGCAGTGATTTACAACTATGTACAAAGAGGTTGACTTGGCAGTTTCCTCACTCATGACACATTAGAACCAACACAGGCATTGTATAGTTTGTGCACACCCTCCATCTCCCTGGCCTTTGTTCACTCCTTACACCATCACTTATTGTGCTCCAAACTTTATATAACAATTTCCATCCTTACTTCATTGTCCACTCCCCTAGTCTGCCCATTTTCCAGCATGTTATGGAGCCTTGTTAAATGGCATTACATCCTCCTCAAGCTGATTTCATGAGGTTGGGATCGGAACTTCACGGCAAGAATATTTTGCGGGGATTTTACCAAACTCCCTAAAGTGAAAAATGTATTCATGAAAAGTTTTATTTTATTTCCCATATCACTTATGAGTTAGTCTCGCCTCAGATGTCAGGATAGGAAGTTGATGTGACAAATTTAGAAGAGGAGGTCCAGAAGCCTTTTAAGTAAATCCATAAACAGACCAAGATTTCAATTTAATGCTGCAATGGAAAATGGCCAAGAAAAACCAATTACAGGAATACATGGTTTACTGACTAACCAGGGCAGGATCACATGTAGGAAATGCCCAAGCTATAGAAAAGTGGAATGACAGAGACCAGCAAAAGACTTAAAGGGACACTTGTCACCAGAACTACAGTTTAATTGAGTTTTTCTGGTGCATATAGAATGTCCCTGCAGGCTTTCTAATGTAAACACTGCCTTAAAAAAAAGTGCTGTTTAAATTGCTGCCTAGGGGCACTTCCATCCACAGTCACTCAGACTGCCATTAGTGGTGCTTCTTTAGTGTGCAGCACCCCCCTACATGGAGGTGCTGAATTTTAACCATTTAATGCATCTCACTGAGCAGGTGCTGATTGGCCAGTGCTGCGTTTAACCAGCGCTTTTCTATGAGAAGGCATTGGACTGGCTGAGAGTTAATTCTGATGATCTCAGCCAAGGAGGTGGGCCCAGCAAAAATCTAAGTTTTAACACTATTTAAGGGGGGTGGCCACCTAAATAGTGTTTTAATTCTATAAGGTCAGGAATACACATTTGTATTCTTGACCCTGTAGGCACATAGACCATTTCAGCTCATTAAAATTGGGTGCAGTGGCCCTATTGCCCTTAGTCCTGCAACGAAAAACATTTAAGTTTTTGAGAAACTGCAATGTTGTCATTGCAGCACTAAGACAGACTCCAGGTCGCTTAACTGATGCTAGATGTCCTCATGTTCTGCATGCAATGGGCCTAATGATGGATATAGGCACTGGAATAGAGCAAGACTTTTTTAAATTTATTTTTTTTACCTATATCTATTGGTTTTTGGGAGGTGGGGGTCAGAGGGCCCTATAGTGTTAGGAATACAATTTTGTATTCCGAACACTATAGAATCCATTTAAGAATGTGTTTGTGTTTTTTTTTTTTTTCTTTTTTCCCTAATATTCAAAACCAACTCTCCTTTCAAGGTTTAAATTTGTCATCCTCTGCAGTCGCCTTTGTCAATTATGGTCACATGAGAGAATCAAATAATTGCTTTAAAGTTGATTCCTCAATGGTACTTCAGCCAGAGATGCCCAAGAGGTCACTGCTGTTCTGGTAAAATTACCGTTAATTGAAGTTGGCTATTGGTATGTTTCTAAAAGTCTATCTAAAGGCTGTAGCATTGTTTTCCCTATTGGGATAAAATGGTAATATAAACAACCTAGAAGATTTTCAGAATGTCTGATCAGTTAATCTTTTGAAGAAAACCTGTCTTAACATCCATTTTATGCCATCTTTTCTAGTCCCCTACGGCGGGATTAAGAGTATGGTTAAACAGTTACATGATGAATATTGAAATGGAATGATACTTTTAGAAATTCCAAAATCGCATGGATGACCGCTCTGCTGTGAGGAAAAAGGTGGTATGAGGTTCGTCACATGAAAGCCTGAATTTCAGAAGTATTTTAAACACTGAAGACTACATTCTTAGTGGTTATCACCTCAAAGAGCTGCGTATCTGAAATAGATTTTGAGGCTAGACTTGGTAAAGAGGGAACTCTCATTTTCTATTAATCTAACCCATATATAATGCTCCCACGGTTAACCGAAAAAAGTTCCAACCTATTGTAAAATCCCGATTACTGCGTTTTCACATGCTTAAAAGTGGGTCAGGCGTTTTCTTGTTCACCATCATTAGCCCTTTTAGGTAGCACTATCCACTTTTGTTTGAGGGACCTTGGTGCAGGTAGGCACTAGCCTTGTGCGGTGCCAAGGTAAATGGGGACAGCAAGTGTGTTTACTGAGGGCTTAGGTCACTCCTATACACTTACCTTTAGTCCCTATCAGTATGGATTCTCTTTGTTGGGTTATGGGTTATATGGATTAGGTTTGCAGTACTCTTGCCCCTTTTATCCCTATTTCCTTCGAAGGTGCACTACAAGGGGGGGGGGGGGGAGATTTTTCTCTATAGAAGTATCTATTCTCTCTAGCTCAATTTGGAAGGTTTTTTTTTGATAGAGGACGCTTCTTAGTTTCTAGGACCCATCTCGTTTCTGTTGACACTTGGAGCTTTTGCTCTTTTTACTCCCTACCTTGGCTCTATGGTAGGAGTTGTTTATCCCCTTATACCACATTTGTATCTGCCTGTCTAGAAGAGGATAATTACTTATCTGGTTCTCAGACGTACTTACCTCTTTTAATAAAGCATTTTTTTTTTTCATTGGAGTGATCTCTTTTGTGATCTTGGACTGATTTTTATTTATTTTGTATTTGGCCAGTGGAGTGTCCCTTTAATTCAAGGCCTTTGTGGGAAAGAGTCAGCTGACAAGGACAACATTGAGCATCTGTAGTTATGATTAATTTTGTTTAACCAGAAGTGTTATACACAAATGTGAAGCTGTCTGGAGTGACTGTTAGGTAAGAAAATACCTGTTATACTGCATTTAGAATTCATGTAAAACATGGTTATAGTGTGACATTGCGTTTCCTTATGGGCTTCAATTATTTACAATGGAGCATTATTTAATAAAATTATTTAATTTTTAATAATAAGTAAACAGTTTTTTTAATGCCAGGGTGATTAGGAAGACCTGTTTGCCTTCCTTCTTATGATACACAAATGTAATAATAAATATGCAGATGCACAGATTGCATTTCCAAATCTATCCACATCAGAAGAATCGCTTGTGAAGGCTATTTAATGTAACGGATTAGTTACTCTTCCAATGAAAAGTATTGCTCCTGAAAAGAATAAGAAAATCCAATTAGCTGAGGAAGGAAATATTCACAAAGTGTTGGGGCATGTAGCTCTCCCTACCACCTTTCTGACTATTTTAACCCTCTATTGCTGTTCAATCTCCACCACCCTAATTATGTATACCTATTATGATACAGCATACACAAGAGTTTATTTAAAATAAATAAATATAAGGAGCGGGGCGAAGTGTCAAGTGACCAGCATAATTTAGGCTAATCCCTCAGAGCCATTATTTCTTTCCTCGGACGAATGTAATGAGCAAACAAATGAACAGATCATTTAAACCAAAATATTAAATTTGGAAGAATTCTCACATAGCATTTTCTATCTATCTATTCCCCCCCCCCCCCCCCTTCCTGTGCCTTTCACAGTTTAATGGTACCCAAGGGGAGTCAGATGGTGGACCCACCAATATTTCTAGATTGGCATGGAATTAAATTACTTAAAAATTAAGTGTAGAACATATTATTATTGAAACTATATGTAATTGGATACAGTACCTGAACTGGATTGTCTTAAGAAAAATAAAAATGGTCTATCTGCTTTAAACACAGGCATTCTGGACCTTTTCAGTAACACCATAGCTGGAAGAATGGAATTTTATACCGTTACTTCTAATTTATATTGCATTGCACTTATATCTCAAGATGTTTCAGACAATATAGCATGGAGATTAGGTTCTCATAGTAGGATAGTTACATGACTTTGTACTAAACTTACCTGTAACACCTGATGCTCTAGTACCTCCTTCTGACACTTCAATTTCTGCTTTATGGGTCGCGTGAGAAATGTACAGGTGGTCTTGCTCTAAAAAAAGATTGAAGGTAGATAATTACAACACTGTTATTTAAATGTCATCTGACCCCAGATCACAGGGTTAAATGCCACCACTTCTATCCAGACCCTTCCAACACCTACCTCAAAAGGGATAGGAGGGATATAGCAACTCAAGAATCGGTCTATTTATTATTTTTTTTTACTCTTCCCCTGCTCTTTCATACAAACTGATCTCTGCTTGACTGCCCACACAGTGATGATATCCCAAATTCACATTTGTAGGGCAAGGACCTATTTTTCAGTATTCAAGTATAATGAAGCACTATTATAAGTTTTATATAAGTAGTGTACTTATGCTACTTTATGTAATACTGGTCAACTGTTTGTTACATCTGTCATGGACATGAAATGTAGATAAATACACTGCCACCGAAATAACTTAAAACATGGATGGAAAGAGATCTAAGCTATTAAAGACCATGTTTTCCTACTTCAACCTACTAGACATCAGGTGTGGGATAAACCATGTGGGCATGGTGGGCATGGAACCTGGCAGCTTGAGACATATATCCACCAAAATTGCATCTTATGAAAATGCTAGTTCGACTACTCCCAAGAATAGTTATTCTGGAACTGGGACAGCATGCTCAGAGCTCTTGCAATTAAAGTATATGATTTTAGAGATACCTGATATTCCCTTAAAATCTGCCTTTCTTGGGTCAAACAGATCAGACACACCCAGAGCTGGCAAAACCATCTTTAAATCACTGTAGCTTTGTAGCTTGAATCTGAAAGTAAGGGTCAGAGATTGAAATTGTGATTTTGTCAAAAAACATTCATACATTTTCAAACCATATTGAACAGTCTGTATTCATAAATAAAGATCATCTGTTCCTCCAGATACTGTAACCCACCATTTGCAGGTATGTGGACTTTCAATAAGTTGTGATTTGTCAAGCAAATGGCACCCAGGCAGGCCACAAATAACATCCACAGATAAAATACAGGACATCTAAACCGTGGCAGAACTAATACAGAGAGAGACTGTGGTGTTGCAATTTAATTGTTATGGTATATTTGTTTGTAGTGTTGGTGTTTAGAAAGTAGGGATGTTTGTCCATAGTTTTGTTGTTGGAATGCTCCGATGTATGCACATACCCACACAAACATACTTACACATACAGTTGCACACTGACACGCACATGTAAAAGTTATAATTTTCCATATTTTTCACCACCCTCCTTTTTTCCATACCTTTTGGGTGCTTCCCTGGGACCCAGTGCATCTGGCTGTTTGGTGTTACCGGAGTCTGGGCCAAGCATTTCCCCCTTCCCTTTCTGCATCTTTTGCCTCCCCTTGTGGCACTCTGTTTACTGGGATCAAGTGACCTGAATTCACTTCCTCAACACTGTCCTCTTTATTCTCCATCTACACTGCCTCTCTAATCTTATCAACTCTTATCAACTCTGAATTTCAGTATTATCTATATGCTGACCCAGGGCCGGATTAAGAGCACAGTGGGCCTGGTGCTGACAATTATGATGGGCCTAATTACGGAATCTTATCGACCAAAAACACTAAAACAGTCATACCTCCCAAGTGTCATGTATCTGATGGAGATGTTGTTGGAGGGAAACTCAAAGGATACAGCTATACGAAAACACATACATTAGAGTGCTAATCTCTCTCTAATTTATGCTTTCATCTTTCAAGTAAATCCATACCCCCTAACAGCAGTGTCCAGTGAAGCAGGAAGTCAATGGACAGGGTAAAAGGGTGTGTCACTGGCGCAAATCACGTGACCAGACCTGCCAAAAGGGGGTGAACATGCCCAAAAACGGGGCATGTTTGTCCAAAGAATTGGAATGTCAGCCTGGCATGAATGCATGTCAGGCTGCCTGCCAATCCTGCAGGCTGCCAACTAAGGGCATACTATGCAGGCAGCACCCTGAGCTTGACATAAATGCGTCTAATGATGCACTCACTCCATGCTTTCTGAGGACTGTACCCTAGCACTCGCTGGTCCACTCGTCTCCTTACCTTCTTACTAGCAGGCAGAAGTTCCTGGTATATAGGCTGAGACAGAGAAAAGGTGTATGTAGTGAGTATAGAAGAAAGCGAACATGCCACAGTGTTAGAGAGACCAACGTCTGCATTACCTAAACTAATTTTATTGTCAGCCAGTCCACACAAGTGTGTTGCCATACATACCTCTTAAGCTTCCAAACTTAAAGGGACACTATAGTCACCAGAACAACTACAGCTTATTGTATTTGTTCTGGTAAGTAGAATCATTCCATTCAGGCTTTTTGCAGTAAACACTGTCTTTTCAGAGAAAATAACTCCTTTGGCTGGTCCTTAGATGGCTGCTAGAGGTGCTTCCTGGGGCAGTACCGCCTAGTGTGCAGCACTGCCATTCAGTGTCTCCACCCTCTGCATGCAGACACTGAACTTTCCTCACAGAGATGCATTGATTCAATTTATCTTTATGAGGAGATGCTGATTGACCAGGGCTATGTTGGACTTGTGCTGGCTCTGCCCCTGATCTGCCTAGTTGACAGTCTCAGCCAATCCACTTCTGATGATGTCAGCAGACAGTCAGTTCAGAGGCAGAGCAAGCAGCTGCAGACTTGAATACAAGTAAGATTTTACTATATTTAGGGAGGCAAGGAGGGGCCAGGGTGGTGGTTTTAACATAATAGGGTCAGAAATGCATGATTGTGTTCCTGACCCTATAGTGCTCCTTTAAGCAAGAGTATGTAAAGAGTAGTTAAGGTTGCCACCTTTCTTGGAAAAAAATACCAGCCTTAATCATTTGTATAATTAATTAGTTATGCATGACATCACATGATGTAAATCACAAGGAGTGACATCAGAGAAAATTCTGTAAAATCACCAACAAACTACTCACAGTTTTATTCTGCTGTATAGATGGATTTCTCCCAGTGTCTCCCAGTGTCTCAGTCTCGCAAGTCACCCAGTGTCTCAGTGTCCCTATGTATCACAGTGTCAGTGTCCCCATATCGCCCAGTCCCCTAGTCTCCCAGTGTCTCAGTTTCCCCATTTCTCCCAGTGTCCTAATGTCTCAGTGTGTCCCCATGTCACTAGGATACTGGGGACACAGTGAGACATGGGGACACTGAGAGACATGGGGACACGGAGACATTTAGGGAAACTGGGAGAAATGGGGACACTGAGACACTAGGGACACAGACACTGGGAGACATAGGGACACGGAAACATTTGAGGACACTAAGACACTAGGGATACAGAGACATGGGAACACAGACACTGGGAGACTAGGGGACACTGGCTGGGAGACAGACACTTGGGGACACTGAGAGACATGGGGAAAGTTGAGGACATAGACATGGGGACACTGGGAGACATGGGGACACTAGGCACATTGAGACACTAGGAACACAGACACTGGGAGGCATGGGGACACTGAAACATTTGGGGACACTGGGGACACAGAGATATGGGAACACAGAGGCACTGGAAGACTAGGGGACACTGGCTGGGAGACCAACACTTGGGGACACTGGGAGACATGGGGGCAGTTGTGGACATAGACATGGAGACACTGGGACATATAGGGACACTGGGACACATGGGGACACTAGGCACACTGAGAGACATGGGACACAGACACTGGGAGACTTGTGGACACTAGGGACACTGGCTGGGGGAGATGGGGACACTGGGAGACATGGGGACATAGTGTCTCCGTGTCCCAATGTCTCAGTGTCTCCCAATGTTCCTATGTCTCACAGCATCCCCATGTGTCCCAGTGTCCCCATGTTTTCCAGTGTCCCCAAGTGTCTCAGTGTTCCCAGGTCTCCCAGTGTCTGTGTCCCCATGTGTCCTAGTGTCTCAGTGTCCCCTAGTGTCTGTGTCCCCATGTGTCCCCTAGTGTCTGTGTCCTCTAGTGTCTCAGTGTCCCCATGTGTCCTAGTGTCTCAGTGTCCCCTAGTGTCTCAGAGTTCCCAGGTCTCCCAGTGTCTGTGTCCCCATGTGTCCTAGTGTCTCAGTGTCCCCTAGTGTCTGTGTCCCCTAGTGTCTCAGTGTCCCCATGTGTCCCCTAGTGTCTCAGTGTCCCCATGTGTCCCTGCTGCCCCCCCCCCCCATCCCTCACTTATCTGAGCTGTAGAGCTGCTGTCTGGACTCTGTGCTGTGTTGCTGCTCCCCCACGGATCAGTGAGTAGTAGAGAGAGGCAGGGATATGCTGTAACTTCCTATCCCTGCATCTCTCCACACACAGTGACCCCTACTGGCTGGTGCTGGTATTGCAGAGTAATCTCCATTTATTCTGAGAAAAATACCTGCATTTATATTGCCGGTATAACTGCAATACCAGCACGGCCAGGCAGCCTAAAATACCGGCTGTGCCAGTAAAATACCAGTCAGGTGGCAAACCTAAGAGTAGTGTGTAAAAAAAAAAAAAAAAAATTGTAAAAAAAAAAAAATTTTTTTTTTTTTTTTTTAAATGGGCCTATTCCATGGGCCTGGGCCTGGAGCTGCAGCTCCATCAGCCCCTATGTTAATCCGGCCCTGTGCTGACCACACACAGATTTATCTTTCTCCTCCTCTCCTGGAATGCTTTAAAATCTGCCTTCCATCTTTAATTGGATGTCTTCCCATTTTCTGAAATTTAATCTTTCTAAAACGTAACTCCTCATCCCCCCCCCTCAGATATTCCTCCTCCATAAATTTCCCTGCAGGTCAATGGGACATCTGTTACCACAACCCCTCAATCTCGTTACATTGGTGTTACTTTTGACTCGTGCCTTTTCTTCTCACATCCAGACTTTCTCCAAATCCTGTAACTTTCATCTTAAAAATGTTGCTCGCATTCATCCTTTTCTAACTCAAGATACAATTGAGGCATATGTTCATGCATTCATCGTCCTTGCAAACACCTGCATTGCCCCTCTTCAGTTTGTATTGAATGCTGCAGACAGGCTCATTTTTCTGACTGACCGCTATTTTACACCTCACGCCTTTACCAATCATTACATTGGCTTCCTGTACCTTTCAAGATCCAATTCAAACTGCTAACACAAACCTACAAAGCCATCAATAACTCCACTCCTCACTACATTTCCTCTTTACTCAACAAATATACCCTTCTTCGTTCCATTTGCTCTGCTAATGACCTTCCCTTGATATCTGCTCACTTCCTAATTGCCTCCTCTCATCTGCAAGACCTATTAGGCGCTGTCCTGTTCCTTAGGAATTTGCTACCCATGCCGTCAGACTCTCCTCTAGCCTCCAGTCCTTTAAGAAGTTACTGATAACACAAAGAAAAGCTTGCAGTCTTCCTGGGTAACGTTTCTCTCATTTCACTTCCCTCGCCTCCATAGCCCGGCTCACTCTCTCTCCTGTCACTGTTCGGTTATTCCATGCACCACTTTTACTAGTTTATTTCAACACAGGTATTTAATCCATCAATCCCTATACCCCTTGCTTATAGACTGTAAGCTTGTTTGAGCAGGGCCTTCTTCACCTCTTGTCTCTGATATATTCCGTATGTAAAACACTTGTCAGCTATATCCCCATTTTATAATTGTGAAGTGCTGCGTAATATATTGGCGCTATATAAATAATGATGATAATAATAGTATGTTGCAGTTTCAGCAATATACTAAATATCTATTAAATTATCTGCAGTTGCAATTTGAGAAGCTGGGGGTGGTGGTACCCAGAGCACTGAATTTCTGTGTTGTTTGCTCCCCTGCCCAGTCTCCTTGATCAGGCTTAGAGCTGAATTGGAAGCAGCACATGGATACAAGGAGCCATTTCCATCCGCACTGGTTACTCACCTGGGCAGGAAAACATCCATTTTGATCCTCTTCATACTGCTGGTCCATAATGCAATGCTCTTTGAAGTCAGGTTTGACTCAATGCAGGATAGCGGTGTGTTTCTGTTGGTGGGCCGCACCACAAACATGCTGACAGTATTCCCAAGGTAAGGCAGTTCAACCACTGTAAACCTTTCTGTAGATTTGGTTTCAAATTGACCTAAAAATATATTAATTATTAAACTTATTCTTAGATTAAAAAAAAATAAAACATTTTTTTTTAATATAATTCTTAGTTAAATATTATTTTCACTGTTGCTCAAAATATCCACTCGACAACTAGCAATTTGCGAATAAAAATTAAGCCCTGAGACATTTACCCCTGGTAAACGTGCCATGGACCCTCCTAGTGCGCAGTGGTAAGTAGCGTTTCGATCTCGCTAACAGCGTAGGAGTATTTTTTTGTTCCTATTTCTTTTGACCAGCTGATTCGGACAATATATAAAACCAGTTTCACCATCAAATTATGTTTCTAATTTTAAATGAATTAAAGATATTGGTGTAGTTGATATATAAGGTTATTTTCAATTTCTCAACCATGTTGTTTAAGGAAGATTCTCTAATAGTAGAAGTAGAATTGAATTTTATGAACTTCATCTCTGGTAACTGAATAATAACTGGCCGATAGTGATGATTGGGGTGTAGCAAAGTGGTGAAACACCAGGGTCTTCTTTCCAAATGTAAAATGTATGGTCCTGTATTTCCATTTCAACACTATTCAATAATATGCTGCTTTAATATACAAGAGGCAATTACATAATGAGAGGACCAGTAGAGCAGGTTATTAAATCAGTATTACAAATTGTAATATTGAAAGAGAAATAACACCTCCAATTGTAATTTTTCAAAAGGCTAACAACAAAATGGTGCCAAAATCAGACCCATGGGCGTTTTGAGCCCACTTGGAGTTCCAGCCCAGCAATGCCCTTTGTTATGATTGAATGACTGTCTCTAAATTATCATGTCAAGGGTTTTCTAAACCATCACCTGCAACTCAGGAGCTAAACAATACAAAAAAAATAAAGAAGGGAAATCGTCATATGAACATAGGTACATTAATAGTGCATGGATCAAAAGACCAAGTTATTAAAAGTATGTAGGGGAATAGCCATCCAATCACAGTGCTCTGTGTCATTTTACACAGCGTGGGAAAATTTCGAAGAACTTTCCCACGCTGTGTAAAATGACAAAGAGCACTCTGATTGGCTTAAACCCACCAATCAGAGTGTTCTTAGCCTAATTGCAGGACGGGGCAAGGCTTTATAAGCCTACCCCCGCGCTGCATAGCTCAGTCTGCGCGGAGCCCTCCATGGGTGAAGATGGATTATTTTTTGCGCTCGGGTTTTTTATTTTATTTTAAGTTCGTCGGGTATGATGGCTTTGTATTTGGCCTTTTTTTGGGCAGAAAAATGAAGATTTTAGAAAAAAGAAGATGTCAAATGGTAAGTTTAATTTTTTTTAACAGGTTAGTTATTTTATTCCCCCTCACTATTTTTAGGGTGAGGGGGGTAGGTAGGGGATAGCTTGATTGGGTGGTGGGGGGGGGAAACGAGGGGCTTGGGACCCCTAGTCACCTTGATTGGGGGGGGATTTTCATTTAGGGCCCCCACCCGCCGCTCAGGGGTGGGGGCCGTGGGGGGACAGTAGGTCCCCCCACCATAATTATCTAGGGCCCCCACCCACTACTCAGGGGTGGGGGCCGGGGGGAGGACAGTAGGTCCCCCCCTCTCTTTATTTAGGGCCCCCACACACCGCTCAGGGGTGGGGGCCGGGGGGAACAGTAGGTCCCCCTTATTGTTTTTTTAGGGCCCCCACCCACCCACCCACCCACTGCTCAGGGGTGGGGGCCGGGGGGAGGACGGTAGGTCCCCCCACCATAATTATCTAGGGCCCCCACCCACTACTCAGGGGTGGGGGCCGGGGGGAGGACAGTAGGTCCCCCCCTCTCTTTATTTAGGGCCCCCACACACCGCTCAGGGGTGGGGGCCGGGGGGAACAGTAGGTCCCCCTTATTGTTTTTTTAGGGCCCCCACCCACCCACCCACTGCTCAGGGGTGGGGGCCGGGGGGAGGACGGTAGGTCCCCCCACCATAATTATCTAGGGCCCCCACCCACTACTCAGGGGTGGGGGCCGGGGGGAGGACAGTAGGTCCCCCCCTCTCTTTATTTAGGGCCCCCACCCACCGCTCAGGGGTGGGGGCCGGGGGGAACAGTAGGTCCCCCCTTATTGTTTTTTTTAGGGCTCCCACCCACCCACCCACTGCTCAGGGGTGGGGGCCGGGGGGAGGACGGTAGGTCCCCCCCTCTCTTTATTTAGGGCCCCCACCCACTACTCAGGGGTGGGGGCCGGGGGGAGGACAGTAGGTCCCCCCCTCTCTTTATTTAGGGCCCCCACCCACCGCTCAGGGGTGGGGGCCGGTGGGAACTGTAGGTCCCCCCTTATTGTTTTTTTTAGGGCCCCCACCCACCGCTCAGGGGTGCGGGCTGGGGGGGAGGACGGTAGGTCCCCACCCACCATTATTATCTAGGGCCCCCACCCACTGCTCAGGGGATGGGGGCCGGGGGGAGGATAGTAAGTCCCCCCCCTTATTGTTTTTTTAGGGCCCCCACCCACTGCTCAGGGGTGGGGGCCGGGGGGAGGACAGTAGGTCCCCCCTCTCTTTATTTAGGGCCCCCACCCGCCGCTCAGGGGTGGGGGCCGGGGGGGACAGTAGGTCCCCCCACCCACTGCTCAGGGGTGGGGACCGCAGGGGAGGACGGTAGGTCCCCCCACCATTATTATCTAGGGACCCACCCACTGCTCAGGGGTGGGGGCCGGGGAGAGGACAGTAGGTCCCCCCCTCTCTTTATTTAGGGCCACCACCCACCGCTCAGGGGTGGGGGCTGGGGGGACAGTAGGTCCCCCCCTTGTTTTTTTAGGGCCCCCACCCACTGCTCAGGGGTGGGGGCCGGGGGGAGGACAGTAGGTTCCCCCCCTCTCTTTATTTAGGGCCCCACACACCGCTCAGGGGTGGGGGCCGGGGGGGACAGTAGGTCCCCCTTATTGTTTTTTTTTAGGGCCCCCACCCACCGCTCAGGGGTGGGGGCCGGGGGGAGGACAGTAGGTCCCCCCCCTCCCTTTTTTAGGGCCACCACCCACCACTCAGGGGTGGGGGCCGGGGGGGAGGACGGTAGGTCCCCCCCCACCATTATTATCTAGGGCCCCCACCCACCGCTCAGGGGTGGGGGCCGGGGGGAGGACAGTAGGTCCCCCCCCTATCTTTATTTAGGGCCCCCACCCACTGCTCAGGGGTGGGGGACGGGGGGAGGACATTAGGTCCCCCCCCAAACACAGGTTACTGGCTATGGCGGGATAATGTATAATAAACACAGGTTACTGGCTATGGGGGGATTATGTATAATAAACACAGGTTCCTGGCTATGGGGGATAATGTATAATCAACACAGGTTACTGGCTATGGAGGGTAATGTATAATAAACACAGGTTACTGGCTATGGGGGATAATGTATAATAAACACAGGTTACTGGCTATGGGGGATAATGTATAATAAACACAGGTTACTGGCTATGGGGGCTAATATATAATAAACACAGGTTACTGGCTATGGGGGATAATGTATAATAAACACAGGTTACTGGCTATGGGGGATAATGTATAATAAACACAGGTTACTGGCTATGGAGGATAATGTATAATAAACAAAAACAAAAACAAAAAAAATGAATGCAGCTTCAGAATTAATTTAAATTGTATGCTGTTTAGTAGGTGGGAGGGTCTGGGAGGGAGGGTCTGCTGCTGATTGGCTGGAATGTGTCTGCTGACTGTGAGGTACAGGGTCAAAGTTTACTCAATGAATAGGGGGTGGACCGAACATCGCATATGTTCGCATATGTTATATACTATTCGCCAGCGAACCGTTCGGGACATCACTACATGTAATGCTTTGGCTTCCACAAACCATCCTGATATTGGCATTTAGCCTAAGAACGCTAGTAGGAGAAGAGTAATTGTACATTCTACATTCTCCTGTACTTCTTTTGTTGCCATCCATGTAGCCATATTATCAAAGTTAGCCATTTCTGTCATATACGAAAAGTTATTTGCTTTACCATAATTCACATCCGCCGTCTGGTGCATCATGGGAACCTTTACTACTGAACCATCTGAACTTATGAAGGGCAGGGTTTGCGTGTCCGTGAATGAAAATTTTGTTTTCCAAGTGCTTTTGAAGTACATTGTGCTCACAATGGCTATTTGCGTAAATCCAGGATCAAAGGTTTCAGATGGCTCCAATGTTTGTGTTCCACCTGTGTATTAAAATCAAGAAAATAATTTCATTAGGTTGACCTATATACAAAAACCTTTCTTGCTGACAACATTCTATAATATATAATCCCTTGAGTCTTTCGCCATTCTACTGTGGCAGCTCCAACCACAGATTATTGAATTGGTGGTAAATCTAAGTATCGCTGTTCTTTATGAATCCTTCTTGGCATTTTGACAATTTTTAACACTGTGTAGTATGTAATACTCAGTTCTTCTTCTTGCTCATTTGTAAACTGTCTTTGTGACACTGTTTTTTGGGGATTTCCACCACTTTTACTACTTCTACTTTTGATACACATCCTCCGGAGTGCTACCTCTTTCAGTTGGAGTGCTACAATGTTTGGATTTATGTTATCTTCTTATTGTACTGTATACGGCCTTCTTTGGCAATATTAGAGCTTTCCTTTTCTCTCACTTTAATATTGTACTGATAACCGCATCATTCCATAAATTGCCACTCCACAATCTCTGACGGGAAGACTGGATCTTTCTCACCTTAATGGCAACTCTCAAAAAACAGAATGATCTCTCTTTCCTCCTTCTAGCACAAAACCCATTATTTGGCCCCCTTTTTGGTCAATGGTCATCAATGCATGTTTTTATTTAGTGAAATAGATGAAAATGTAAATCTTTATTATCTTCATTGTACCCGCTTTTAGGACAAGCGAAGGGAAGGAGAATTTACATTGAATATAACAAGTTTAAAACACAACTTTTTTAACAGAGAATGTTTTGAGAATACAGAAGACCTGACATAGGCTATTTGTTCTTGCTATTCTATACAATTTCAGATTGATCAGTAGTGTCTGTCTTATAAAGAATCCTTTGTAACCTGTGATTTGATCCAATTTGTTTAAACTAGACGGTAGATTGTATTTTCATCATCCTAACATATTTGTTTTTCTCTTGTGTAAGTGGGTCATCCTGGCTCTGCGGGGAATAATTTGTACTCTGTTCTTGCCTATATTATATATTATTTGGCAAATGGGAAAATATCTATGTTCCATGTGGTGGAAATAACTAAATCCTACCAGTGGTTCAGGTACACTGCGGATGCTGTGTTTTATATATTTATATTTAAGGCAAAGCAACAATGTAGGCTAGTAGCTGCACCATTTCTTAACCTTTTTGGATTTCTCAATATAGGAAAGTATCAAAAAGAATAATAAGAACAAAAGGGAAAGAAGGAGAGGAAAATGGCACCTTATGCATGTTAGATAACGTGCAGTCAGTGGCGGATCCAGTGGGGAAGAGGAGGGGCAACTGTTCCTCCCGAGAAACCAAGGCTCTACCTTGCTGTCCACTGCTATGTGCCTTTGCAGACCGAAGGGGAGATCAGAGATCTCCCTCACCAGTCCGCAGGCACTTTGCTGGCAGGGGAGGAAGAGATGACTCGGGAGCTCAGCTTGCAGCTCCTCCGGGTTCTCCTCTTGCGAGCATGGAGCATTGCTGCGGTTACTGAGTAAAGGTAAGAAGGCAGGGGGTACATAAAGTATGTGATAGTTTTTTGTTTTTTTTTTAAACATACATTTGCTTAATACACACACACACACCACACACCCCCCTCTCCTCTACTACAGGCCCTATCCTGGCAGAACCCAGGTAAGGTGTCAAACTGTTCTTAAACGGTTTGACTACTTACTCTGGGAGGGCGGCCCAACACTCCTTGAACCATAACCACTATAGTGATCTGTAGTAGTTATTGTGCATGGATTGTCAATGTAATAATCTCCAAGTGCCCTTGCTGAGATTCGGTTCTGGATCCGCCCTTGCATGCAGTTTGGTATTATCAAGCCATGATTGGCATCAAGTTTTATAAAAAGAAGAGATGTTTTATTGTGAACAGTTGCAGTTTATTTATCTATTCATTGGTTTGGATTTTAGCAATATCTTCGCTTTTTGGAGTTGTAGAATCCTCTTACCAGGTGGCGGCCAGGAACTTTGTATTTACCATGTTTCCCCGAAAATGAAATCCACCGAAAATATGCCCTAGTTTATGTTCGGGAGATGCTCCTAATATAAGCCCTACCCTGAAAATAAACCCTAGTCATTCGCTAATCTATGTTCGGGGAATTTCCCCGAACATAGATTTGCAGGATTCCATTCCCTAGTGAATAGGTCTATGTTCGGGGGAATTCCCCTGGACATAGACCTGCTTTCTAGCACACGTTTTCCCCGAAATAAGACCTCCCCCATAAATAAGCCCTAGTAGTGCGTATTTAGGGGGGAAATTAATATAATACCCGGTCTTAATTTCTAGTAAACACAGTATTTCTAGTGGCAGATTATCCTTTCTGTCTAAGTCTACAAATTGCTGATATAATCTCTTTATTAGTCTCAGAACCATATTACCCATTAGGCACCAGCTTAGGGCCCGGACCTAGAGAGTGGTGTAAAGATGTAAAAGGAATGTGCCTGCATCTGGTTTCAATGGTAATTGGCCCATTTTCTGTACTTAGGACCACTTTTTTCAACAGAGCACTTTGAAAAATCTCCACCTTTTGATTCTGTGAAAAAGACGAGAGTAAGAGTACTGAAGAGTACGTAGTTTGAAAGGGACATATGTTTATGTAAAAAAATAATATACAAGGCTGGCCCTATCCTTTCAATATACAAGATGTCAGACAGACAGACAATGTGAAGTTTGGGTTACATACCACCGGTGTTACTCGTCACCCACTCATTTATCTGCATTGCTGTCCTGTTATGTTCACTGAAGTTTGTTCGCTGCAGGCCACTGTTTGCCCATAGAGCTGCATGCTCCGTAAAAGAGGGTGTTAGCGGGATTCCTGTCTGTACAAACAAGGCGCAGGCCAAATGGATCATTGTGCCTTGGCTTGAATTCGCCAATTCTGTGTGGATGTTTTGCATGAAATCCTGAACGGTTTTATCTGTGTAAGGAGATAAGCAAAACAGATCATCTAGACTAGAGAGTAAGAAACATAAATTGTAAGATTTATTTTACTTTTTCTTTATTTGCTTATTTCTAATAAGCTTCTTAACAAGGAAACAATCAGTCCATGGGTTTGACTTCTGCTATCTCTGTACCATCTGAATCTCCTACCTTATCTACTGAGCTGATACTGTCTTCCAGAATTCCTTGTCTCAGTTTACAACGAGTTTAGCTTTAAACATAATTTAAAAACCCCTCTCCCAAGACTTACCTACTAATCTTCATCAAATTTTCCTAAAAGCGATCAGTTCCTTCACTCCTCTGCCCTTATGGTCTCCTAGACTATATTGTTAGCTTGTCTGAGTAGGTCCCTCTTCTCTTTTTGTACTTGTCTGCCCAATTATTTTAAGTTATATATCCCACTATATGTTTAATAATTGTGAATGACTGCAGATTCGTGTGGAATGTTGAAACTATAAAAACACTACAATTACTAATAAATATTTGGCCAACTAATTTCTCCATTGGATTTCCACACATTCTGAACTTCCTGTCCATGAACTTTCTGTGTCTTCTCTCTTTACAAACCTAATGTCACAACATACGTATGCTATAACCTCTCTTGTAACTGTGTACTATCACATGTAAGGTTTTGCTGTACATTAACATTTTTGCAATGAATTTCTACAGTAATATAAAGATAAAATGCATTGTTATAAAATAAAAGAATAACATAAGGCCACCAAACACTAGCTGAACTAACAATGCATTTGGTAAATGCTCTGACATTTAAAGTGTTAAATTATTGATGTAACCTGCAGTAGAATAAATCAATCTAACGAAGCAGTTGTTAAATAACTCTTAGAAAGCATTTAGCACTGGGCAGGGTTGCAGCATTTACTCAATAAAATCAATTAATCTCTAGGAAATGAGAAGCAGTACAGGCCATTAACAGCACCTTCTAAAAGCTGGAGATATTTATTTCTTAACAGTTTAGCCTGCTCTGCTCAAAGCGCTCTTTATAGATGAGTTCTGACCTCAACAATAACAAAGTATCAGTCATTGGGTTTAGTCTTCAAAAATCAATACAATGACGCACAGGAAGGTTTTGTTGTTATCTCAAACAAATTTCTATTATGAATGGAAATGCTATAATGCTGGAATGAAATATGGTCAACATTCTGTGAAGCATAGAAAAATGTATGTGACCTTACATTAAACACAGGGAGTCTATATGGAATAGGCATGACTAAATCAACCAATGCCCAGTGGTTATAGCCGAGTCGTGTGTGGGAAGTGCTTTTCGAACAAACATTTAAACCAACTGAGTTTACCTTGTTAAAACTACTCTAGACTGTAAGCTTATTTAAGCATTGTCCTCTTCAAACCATTGTCCCTGTAAGTTTTTCTAATTGTCTCATTTATTATTAAATCTCCCCCTCTGATAATATTGTAAAGCTCTACGGAATGGGACAAAATGGCGACGGCAGACGACTTATACTCCTACTCCTCGGATGACTTTACTGCCGACCTGGATATAGGAGTCACTACTAACAAAGCACCGGTCCCCGCCAAGGCCACATCAAAGCCGGGAGAACCGGTAACGGCAGACCTGCTCCAACACATGCTGAGCGAGTTAAGAAAGAATATCGCGGCCGACATGGCCCACTACAAAACGGCCATAGACGCGGTAGCCACTAAGGCCACCAGGCTGGAGGAAATCTCCTGCGCCCAAGATACACGGCTGACAGCGGTAGAACAACAAGTGGCCGACCTCCAGCGCAATCAGAAAGCCTCCACAGACTGATTGGATGCCATGGAGGACCAACGCAGGAGATACAACTAAAAGATCAGGGGCATACCTGACTCAGTAGGGACCACAGAGGCGCCACATTTTATTAGACGCCTTCTGAACACCATATTGCTGCCCAAACAGGCAAAGGCTGTACAGCTAGCCGGTATTCCGGCTGCCAAAACCTCCCAGAGCTCCTGCGACTGCATCCATGGATCTTATAGTAAGATTCCAATCGCTCCAACACAAGGCACTGACCATTATGGCGCTCTGGGGAAAAAACCCTCTACCCTTTGAAGGATCGACGCTGTCCATCTTTTCGGACTTAACCAGGAACACCCTTGCATGGAGAAAGGAGATGCAACCGAGCCTACAGCACCTAAGGAATAAAGATATACCTTACAAGTGGGGAACCCCAAGAGCGGTCATCTTCTCCCACGGTGGGACCACACACAGAGTACACAGCGCCCAGGAGATCGGATCACTGCTTACCACCCTGGGCATCCTGACACCACCACACCAGAGAGGTCTGGTCCTGTCGCAACTGAATCCAGCCGATGTACCAGAGTTTGCACCCAGACAAGCACGGAAAGCGCAGGGACCCGCTGTACCACCTTGAGGGACATACCCAGAGGGTGATATACCATCTTCCCCCGCCTGGGGAATGACTTTCCACCACTACACTCTATTGGCATACCTGGTAGTTAGACACATCACACAAAAACCCGACCTACACCCTAGCACTCGCACTATGCACACGGCTCCCAAGCTGCGACTAGTCACTCACCCAACCTCACCGGACACTACACATAGATGGAACACGTAGGGCCCAACCTGTGAGAACAGGCTAGCAAAGGAGCAACGGGCTCAATCTTGTAATCCCCTCCCCCTGCCCCCATCCCACTACCGACCCGAGACACATCACTAGGCGACTGCAGCAACGGGGATGACCCCCTCTCAGTGGAACACACACATACCACCACTAGACAGCCGACCACTGTGACACAACTGAGGCTACTCGTGTTATTTTCCTGTCTGTACCTTACTTTAAAAAAAAAAAAGCTCACACTGCATAATATTCTCCTAATAGTGATTTGCAAAGCATGCAAAGCTGATGTTTATACAACATATGTTTGCATTCTAAATGTGTTAAATGTGCATTGTGACACAAAAATAAAGAATTAAAAAAAAAAAAAAATTATAGTCTTCAATCAGTAAAAAATACTGACAATGGGGGCGGAGCTTGACTGACAAACTGACCAGAAGTGTGCCGAGCGGGCTCCTGCATTTTCGGTTTATAACTCGGCAAAAAACCCCAGTCCACAAGCCCGGAACCACGGCGCCATGCATTACTAGCACCGGGTAAGAACTGACAGCTCGGGGGATACCAGACACACTTAGCTACTTGGAACCGTCAGAGACGCATTGCGGCCTATGGGTAAAGGAGCTGGGGAGAGACTATTGCTCTCCTCGCTCTTAAATCTGCAAAGCAGACTTATAGTTCTCCTATCCATATTTTTTGCAGGTAAATCATTTGGAATGCTTAATAAATTGAGGACTAAATCAGATGTCTCGTAAAGATGCCTAGGCCAAAGTGTTGCAAATCCATTGCCAATTCATGGTTTATTGATTCATTTCCCCCCCTTTGTTACATAACTCTAAACATGTATTTTTAATAACACATTACATTACCGTGAATGCTGTATCCGAGGGTGTTTTCCATCTGGGTGAAAGTGTTTCCTCTGGCCCCAAACTGCAGTAGCCCAAGAGAACTGCCCACACTACTTGGTGAGACAACTATATTGGTCCTGTTTTCAATCTCCACCAGTTTTTGGTACAATCTGACGGCAAACTCTGTGTTCAGTTCCCTTAGTTTATCATAGGTTTGGCAGCATCCTTTGCTGAGCCAGCAAGAACCCACAAGAACCAGGATTAAACATACAGAAGGCATGGAGAATGTGTGGGCAGCTGATCTAACCTGAAATAGAAAACAAGTTACAAAAGTCTACTTATCTTATCTACGTTCTTATCTATTTATCTTATCTACATTCTATATCACTTTATTTGGTGCCATTATTAATATATAATAATCTATTAAATGGAATTAACCATCTATCTTTTTGTATTACATTTTCATTTGACCTCTCTATATCTAAATTTTTTTTAAATCATTTTATTATGTCCTATTTATATTGCAATGTGAATTATATTTATTTCCTATCTATTGTTTACTGAAATCAGTACGGAATTATACAATACAATATGTTATATTTAATTAAAGGCCCACTATAGCACCCAGACCACTTTAGCTCAATGAAGTGGTCTGGGTGCCAGGTCCCTCTAGTTTTAAAGGACCACTCTAGGCACCCAGACGACTTCAGCTTAATGAAGTGGTCTGGGTGCCAGGTACCTCTAGGATTAACCCTTTTTTTTATAAACATAGCAGTTTCAGAGAAACTGCTATGTTTATAATGAGGGTTAATCCAGCCTCCAAATCCTCTAGTGGCTGTCTCACTGACAGCCGCTAGAGGCGCTTGCGTGCTTCTCACTGTGAAAATCACAGTGAGAGCACGCAAGCGTCCATAGGAAAGCATTGTAAATGCTTTCGTATGCGACCGGCTGAATGCGAGCGCGGCTCCTGCCGCGCATGCGCATTCAGCCGATGACGTCGCGATCAAGATGGAGAGGAGGAGGAAAGCTCCCCGCCCGGCGCTGGAAAAAGAGGTAAGTTTAACCCCTTCCTCTCTCCAGTGCCCGGCGGGAGGGGGTCCCTGAGGGTGGGGGCACCCTCAGGGTACTCTAGTGCCAGGAAAACGAGTATGTTTTCCTGGCACTAGAGTGGTCCTTTAACCCTGCAGCTAAAAACATAGCCGTTTCAGAGAAACGGCTATGTTTCACTGAGGGTTAATCCAGCCTCTAGTGGCCGTCTCACTGACAGCCGCTAGAGGCGCTTCCGAGATTCTCACTGTGTAAGTCACAGTGAGAAGACGCTAGACATCCATAGGAAAGCATTGAGTAATGCTTTCCTATGGGCGGTTTGAATGCGCCCGCTGCTCTTCCCACACATGCGCATACGGATCTCACATCGGCAGGGGGAGGAGAGGTCACCAGCGCCAAGGGAGCTCAGCGCTGGAGCAAGGCAAGTGGCTGAAGGGGTTTTTAACACCTTCAGCCCAGCGGGAGGGGGGGCCCTGAGGGTGGGGGGGACCTAATGACCCTATAGTGCCAGGAAAACAAGTTTGTTTTCCTGGCACTATAGTGCTCCTTTAACTGATGACACCTAATGAAATCTCTCTGAAAAATACTTCCCAGAAATGTTAAGATAATGTTTACTTATCCCCTCTATTCAACTAAATTGTGGCATAAGGCATGAAAAGTGTCATGTAATATGTGTTTGGTAGGTATGAAAAGTGAGATCAAATGCAGAAATCCAAATCTCCTTAACCTGCAACACGGTGCCTTCATCTTGGCCCCTGTCAATTGTTATTATAGGCTCTATCCTTTGCAACTGACAGTCATTCTATTTTTACTCTTCATTTGCAATGTTTTCCATAGCTTTGCCCTGATTGCACTTGGTAGTGATATCATTTACTAAATCTTTAATTATCCAGTGTGAATTCAAAGTGAATTGTACATTTTAATGCCATATTCAAGTTTTTGGAAATTACCCCAAGGTGAGAAGCTTGCTCATCACTGGACTCAACCCTTTAACCCCTTAAGGACACATGACATATGTGACATGTCATGATTCCCTTTTATTCCAGAAGTTTGGTCCTTAAGGGGTTAACTCATATATTTGGCTCATTATCAGACTGTCCAGTAAACATCAAATCAATGCTGGTCGTAATTTATTTAGCTCTGAATTAATAATTACTTTTATAGCATTTTTACATTTTCCAGGTTCATTGTTTTAGCAGGCACTAATATACACAAAAAGCTAATTCGCAAATTTAAGACCCATCTTTATCACATACCTTAATAGAACTGCTAGATTTATATCGGGGATTTTCCACAAATTATGTAATTTGAAGCACATTCTGAGTTTAAAAAGTACTTACTGTCTCTTTTCTGCTTTTTATTTCTTATTACTCTGCTGCTAATCCTATTATTTGCTCCTTAGATTAATTCTAAAAGAGAATTGAGATAAACTAAAGGATTAAAAATAAAAAATAAATCACCGATACTTATGTACAAATTTTATAAATCAGTCTTTCTTAAATGCCATTCAGGCAATCAAAGTTATTCCTGAAAAACATTGCGCCATTGCTACATGTCATTAGAAAAGAGCATAACGTTGAATTTTTGCAGTAGATTGAATGAATCGAGAGAGATCTTGAGCTACTCACAGTTTCTATTTGTCCGATATGACAATTGGATGTGTCTCCTGCGTCCCTCTATCTCCTTCGGTCAAGCACAGTGATATGTCGTTGTTTAAATCTAAGTCATGAGACTTCATTGAGAGGCATAATTGCAGTCTCTATTGGTGATGTCTGTACCACTCTGGACACATTCCTGTACCGTTCACCTCTATATAGTGCCAAGCAGAAAGGCATGTCAGTAGCCAGCAAATCCATTGCCAGAAGATACAAGCGGCTAACTTCTGTGCAGTCATTAGAATACTGTGTGACCCGATTGCACGTGCAAAGATTCCAGAGTAATTTTAGGCTTTGCTTCTATAAATAGAAACCCTTTTACCAAATCCCTAAAGTTTCTTAATAACTCATTATTCATAAGATAGCTTTTTATTTATTATTATTGCAATTATTTTTATTTTTTTTTGCTATTTGATATTGTTAGATCGTTTACCATCAAGCTTTTTCTTTATCTAAATCAACACATTTAAAGGTTTAATCACTAAACAGTGAGTTGTGCTTAATGGAAACATAAATATAGAATATAAGGTATATAAATGAAATATGGTAAAGTAAGAATGCTTCCAAAAATGGAAATGTAAAAAAAACACTCTAGCGTTAGTACAAACCCGTATTCCTAACGCCATAGTTTTCTCCTTACAATTTAGATTCAGAACCCCCTAAATCCAAATAAAAACGTAGGAGAGGGTGTTGTTCCCTTTTTTCTATTCCACCAGTCTCTACAGATGCCCTACCAGATGCCCTACTTCTGTGACGTCACATTGACTCTTCTTCTTGTCCAACCCAATGCTCCTCTAACATTGGGGACTTTTTGTCCGCATGTGCGGCCAGAGCTGTGATACTTCGATCAAATGGTGGTTCCTGGTGAGAACTGAGTTTTGCTCGGTTCTCGCAGCAGAAGCCTCTCTAGTGGCTATCAGGAAAACAGCCAATAGAGGAGTATTTAATCCTGTAATATAAGCATTGCTGTATCTAAACCAAATGTTTTACAACTGCAGGGTTAAAACTAAAAAGATGTAGTCTGAGTGTCTTTATTGGTCATTTAATTTAAAACCTTAATTTTTTTTTTTGCAATTAACAAAATCCAAAGTGATTGAATAGAAGACAAAATCTGGGTTAAATCAGTATTTTTTTTTTTTTGACTTTTAGGTTCACTTGCACAAAATTAGTCAGGTGCACATTTAAAGAATAATACCAAACAGGTGCTAATGATCATAAATTTAATACGTACGTTGAAACGAAATCCTTAAGTGAAACACAAGCAACTGTGTAGTAGAATAAATCTGGATTAGGAACAGCCAAACTCTGCTAACATGGTGAGTTTTCTAAGACAATTTAATGCCAAAAGTCACGACACAAGCGGAAAGTATGTCCCAGGTTTAATTTTCAAAGCAGAGAGGGGTTTACAGAAGTGCTATCCAAACTCTTTTATATAAGCACAATGAAACCGGCAATGTTGAGGACTGCAGAGACAGTGGTTGGCCAAGGAAACTAAGGGCAGAAGATGAATGACGCATCATGCTTTTTTTCCTTTGCAAGATGTCCAGCAGTGCCATTCTGTCAGAATTGGAAGAAACCAGTGATACACCCATCTATGATTGAAGAAGTCTAGTCAGAAGTCGTCTTCATGGACAACTTGCCTCCAAAAAGCAAGCCATGCTTACAACATGTAAGCAAGGCCAAATGACCCAACTATGCATGAAAACTCTGGACCTGGGTTGCAGAAAAATGGCAGTAGGTGCTCTGGAATGATGAGTTACAGTTTGAAACATTTGGCTGTGTCAGAAAGCAGTTTGTTCACCAAACGGCTGGAGAACAGTACAAGAATGCGTGTCTGCAGGCAACAATGAAGCATGGTGGAAGTGAAGTTTGGGGATGAATTTGTGCAAATTGACTTGGGCATTTTATTAGAATTAATGGTCCCCTCAATAATAATAACAAAATTCAGCTTGCTCTGGTTTCCAAGTACGTCCTAAGAAGTTGTAGTGTTGCCAGAACTCCCGAACGCCATTCGTATAGGTGAACTGGAACTGGAACGAGTCATGGGTCCATGGTGACCGGTGTTCATGGGAGTGCCTGATCAAAATTAGTTCCACGCCCTCGACAACCAAGTCCCGCTGCCAGCGTTTGGGAGACAAGATGGCGGACCATCCATTGTTTCAGCCACGTGCGTTCGTATGTATAAAATGGCGGCCACAAATGCGGCGGAGCATTCTATTAATAATTTCCTTCGCGGTTTTCATACACATACATAACATTCCATGTTCTAATTAGTTCCCGAGGTGGTCTCGGTTTGGTAACCGAACTAAATAAACAAAATGGTTATAGATACGAACAAAATAAACGGAAGGAGCCGGAAGTGATGGGGATATTCCTTCACACTACTCTTAAGCTGTCTCTGCATCCAGAGTGAGCAGAGACAGCCTACTCCCTCCCAGACTACAGAGGAAATTTAGGGAAGACTGTCTGACTTAACCTGACAGACAAAAACACAAATGTTCATAGTAATTTCTGTGTTTCCATAAAAAAAAGGTGATTCGAATTTGCTGTGTTGTGCATCAGTTTGAAATATATTTAAAAAAAAATTAATAAATAAAAATATTTTTAAAATGATAGATAGATAGACTGTAATCCTGGCGGCCTAGTCTACCCTACCGGTACTATTGTTACTCTGCAAAATGTTATCCAAGCATACTCATCGTCATTTAACCGAAGTTGTTCATTTATAAATATAAAATATGTGCATGTATTACTGTTAACCCCACTGTTATGTACTCTTTGACATTGCAAGAGGATTGCCGACGGGGTACCTCGCGCATATATGTTACCTCTAATGCACTACAAAAATAAAGAATATATAAAAAAAAAAAAATAGATAGACTGTAAGCTCGTTTGAGCAGGGTCCTCTTCAACTTTTGGTTCTGTAAGTTCTTTGTAATTGTCCTATTTATAGTTACATCCCCCTCTCTTATAATATGGAATCTGTTGGCGCTATATAAATGGCAATAATAATAATAATAGATAGATGTGTATTTATTGTTGACTAGAATGTAAATTGCAACTTAAATTATTATTTCTAAATAAAAATACAATAGAACATAATTTCATGCAAATTGAGCTGTATATAAATGTAACAAAACCTCACTAATTGAAGACCTTATTTTTAGGTAAATATAATTATATGATGCTACATTCCTTTTAATTATGTTTCTTTTTCATTTATTGAACATTCTTCTTGTGCAAAACACAAGATGTACCCGAGTGAAACATAGGTTATTGTTGTTGCTCGTTATGCTGTAAATCAGTTTATGGTATTTGCTAGATTTCACATTCCAGGGAACATCTCGCATACTGAAGTATGTGACACTCTATTCAGAACTTCTATTTAGCAGCAATTAATATATTTGTGGCATCCAGCTAAATATCTGCCATTGTGTTCTGGGAAAGATTGGATGGGAAAAAGATTGACTTTTTTTCTTAATTTAAATTCTTTACATGAAAATCAACCCACATGTATTCTCAGATGTACAACTAATATACAACTAACAGAGTCACCACTAAAACCAAATTATAGAGTTCTGGAGTAGACTGCCATTTATAACAGTAATTCAGGGAGATTAAAAAAAATCATATATTCTACACTTTGGGGATTTTTTACATATTATTTTTGGATATAGGAATGGCTGATGACTGCCTGACATACCTGAATCCATATAGACACTGGTAAGACACTGATTATCTCCCAAAAATTTCAAAAACTGATGAACGCTGTTGGAGAAAGTCTCACTCGGCAACTGACTTCCTCCACTATAAATGTATGCTGTGCTCCTACACTCTGGATAGCCGGATGTAATAATAGCTCCACTGGATTGCCACGATAATGTTCACCAGCCAGGGAAATATCGTGGCAATCCAGTGGAGCTGATTTTACATCTGGCTATCCAGTTATCCCCTTGTGTGAATGAAATGTTTTTACAGTTCAGAGCCAACTTCTAAAGGGCTCTGTAAAGTGTGAGTTCTCCAATTTACCTCACGTTTTCTCTATTATATATAAAGAATTCACTATGATATTTTGCATGTTTACTTTATACAGGATTTTCTCATGAATTTATCCTGTTAAAGATATACCGAAAAGGTAAAGGTAATCTAAGAGTGCGTTACCACCTTTTTATTCATTTTGTGGTGTTTCTTTAAGTGTATTAGGTGACAATACGCTTGGGTATGTTTCTAGCTGCACGAGACTGCACCTTATTAGTGCCAATTAGGCCTCGTTCATTACGTTTCTCGTAAGAAATGCTGAACCTTTTTTCAAAATATCCCAGGAATGTATGAGTTCATATAGTTGGATTGAGTTGTAGCTATTAGCAATGGTGGTTGCTGTTCCCTGCCTTTTCCCAGCCATATCTCCTGTTGAGAAGCTTCTGTTAGCTCTCCTGAGCTTAGCCTTGTCTCGCAGCGCAAGACAAGTCCACTCTCAGCCAATGAGTCTTGCACTGCTTGGCTTAGCCCAGGGAAGAAAGATTCTATCTGTGACGAAGGCTGAGATCTGCTCCCAGCAGACCCCAGTAAGAAGTCAAATATTATATTGATCCATACAGTTTTACCCTGTGAGATTTTCTGGTCTCTATGCTGCTTCTCCATCTGAAATCACACTTTAGGCACCAGAACTACTACAGTGCACAGCAGTGGCTATGGTGGTCTTAGTGTTCCTTTAACATGAAATCCACTTTTCTTTAGCCCTACTGTATCCACCAGGTCATCTATATATTTCTGTACATGAAGAGATTCCTCTGATTCTGGCTTAGAGAAGAACAGGTTAAGTACAAACTCTGTTGAGTTGACAGAAATCACTGAATAGTTCCCTTTGAAGTCCAATATCCACTATAGGCAGGGCCGGATTAAGAGCCCAGTGGGCCTGGTGCTGACAATTATGATGGGGTCTAATTACAGAATCTTATCAATGAAAAACACTAAAACAGTCATACCTCCCAAGCATCATGTATCTGATGGAGTTGGTGTTGGAGGGAAACTCAAAGGATGCAGCTATAAGAAAACACATACTCTATGCTAATATCTGTATCTAATTTATGCTTTCATCTTTCAAGTAAATCCATACCAACAGCAGTGTCCAGTGAAGCAGGAAGCCAATGGGCGGGGTAAAAGAGTAGGCCACTGATGCGAATCACATGACCAGAACTGCCAGAAGGGGTGAACATGCCCAAAAAGAGGGTATGTCTGTCCAAAGAATTGGAAGGCCAGCCTGGCGTCAGTGTCCCTATGCATCACAGTGTCAGTGTCCCCATGTCGCCCAGTCCCCTAGTCTCCCAGTGTCTGTGTCCCCATTTCTCCCAGTGTCCCCATGTCTCAGTGTGTCCAGTGTCACTAGGATACATGGGGACACAGAGACACGGGGACACTGAGACACTTGGGGACATTGGGAGACACGGGGGGCCCTTGTGGATACAGACATGGGGACACTGAGAGACATGGGGACACTGGGAGAAATGGGGTCACAGACACTAGGGACACAGAGACATGGGGACGCAGACACTGGGAGACATGGGGACACATAGATATGGGGACACTGAGACACTAGGGACACTGGCTGGGAGACATAGGCACACTGGGAGACATAGGGACACTAGGAGACATGGAAGCACAGACACTGGCTGGGAGACATGGGGACACAGACATATGGGGACAATGGGAGCCATGGGGACACTGGCTGGGAGGCATGGGGACACTGGCTGGGAGGCATGGGGATACTGGGAGCCATGGGGACACTGAGACACTAGGGACACTGACTGGGAGGCATGGGGACACTGGGAGACATGTGTCCCAATGTGTGTTTCCCTATGTCTTAAAGTGTCCCCATGTGTCTGTGTCCCCATGTCTCACAGTGTCCCCATGTGTCTGTGTCCCCATGTCTCACAGTGTCCCCATGTGTCTTAGTGTCCCCTAGTGTCTCAGTGTTCCCATGTGAGGGGTGAGGGGAATGCCTTTCCCCTCACTTCCCTGAGCTGTAGTCTGTCTCTGCAGGCTGGGAGCTGCTGTCTGAACTCTCTGTACTGTGTAGCTGCTCTCCTGTGTATCAGTGAGTAGAGAGAGGCAGGGAGGGATATGCTGTAACTTCCTATCCCTGCCTCTCTCCATACACAGTGACCCCTACTGGCCGGTGCTGGTATTGCAGAGTAATCTTCGTTTATACTATGAAAAATATTTGCATTTGTATTGCCGGTAATACTGCAATACCAGCACGGCCAGGCAGCCTCAAATACAGGCTGTGCCTTAAAATACCAGTCAGGAGGAAAACCTAAGAGTAGTGTGTAAAAAAAAAAAAAAAAAAAAAAAATATATATATATATTTTTAAATGGGCCTATTCCATGGGCCTGGGCCTGGGCCTGGAGCTGCAGCTCCATCAGCCCTTATGTTAATCCGGCCCTGACTATAGGACGTGGCATGGGCTGGGAGAAGAACTTGCAAAAAGAATTCCATTCCAATTTTCTCCCATTAAAGGGAAATCACAAAAACAAAACACAGGTTTATCCTGTATGAAGGAGCGTTTCGAAACATTCCCACATATTACTTAACTTTCTGTTATGGCTTTACTGCAGATCACATCATACAGCTCAGGAAGGGAGCAACGAATAAGTAGTTAGCTTTCTCCAGTCATAAAAAACAAAACAAAAAAAGCCAGTCCTGTCCATTTGAGTTCAGAAAGGGTTTGTGTCTACGACACTCTGAGATCTATTTCTAGGGCTCAACTTTTTCAACCAACGCTGAAATAACATTGGGATGAAGTAAATAACTCTGATAGAAACATAGAATGTGATGGCAGATAAGAACCATTCGGCCCATCTAGTCTGCCCAATTTTCTAAATACTTTCGTTCGTCCCTGGCCTTATCTTATAGCTAGGATAGCCTTATGCCTATCCCATGCATGCTTAAACTCCTTTACTGTGTTAACCTCTACCACGTCAGCTGGAAGGCTATTCCATGCATCCACCACCCTCTCAGTAAAGTAATAATCTCTCTCTTATTTTAAGAGATCTGTGATATCCGAGAGTTTTTAATATTATGTGTACATATTTATATGTGTTCTGAGGCCTGAAAGATAAAATGAGATGTATAAATCCACATCCTTGTATTTGTCTCTTTAGCCTGAACCTGAGAATCTCCATCTTAGCTCCATGTCAGTGAGAGCTATAAGCACCGGTCTTTTGTATCTTAAAAACCACAATCAGCAACATTTGTATCAGTTAGAATAGAGAATAGAAACTTACTTTAAATATGTTTATAGGGACAAAGAAAGGAACATGGCAAATGGAGGGGAGAAAACAATGTTTCTGCTCCTCGTCATTCTACAACACAAAGTATGCCCTGGCTATGCCAGGACTGCACTGGATTGTAATGTCAGTTGCTAAATCTTTCATTGTAAAAGAAAATGAAGCATACATTGAGAACAGGTTACATAGTTACATAGTTACATAGTTGCATAGCTGAAAAGAGACTTGCGTCCATCAAGTTCAGCCTTCCTTACATATGTTTTTTGCTGTTGATCCAAAAGAAGGCAAAAAACCCAGTTTGTAGCACAATTTTGCAACAAGCTAGGAAAAAAATTCCTTCTTGACCCCCAGAATGGCAGTCAGATTTATCCTTGGATCAAGCAGTTATTACCCTACATTGAAAGATTATATCCTTGAATATTCTGTTTTTGCAAGTATGCATCCAGTAGCTGTTTGAACATCTGTATGGACTCTGATAAAACCACCTCTTCAGGCAGAGAATTCCGCATCCTGACTGAGGCAAGTTCTGAGCCAAAAAAAAATCTAGAATTTGCACTGTGTTTACTCAACCATAATTTAAGTTTTAGTTTTTTTTAATGCCTCCATTATATATTACATACTGTATATTAAAGGACGGAAAGGGCATTTGTAAATATCCTATTTGCAAACCGAACACAACATTAAGTGTAAATGCAATGTTAAAAATTAAAAAAGAAAACATTTTTTTTTTCATTTTTTCTTATAATAATTCAGTGCAAATATATAAAATGTGCTCAAAATAGATTCAAGTAACAGTCCTGATTGTTAAATGCCTCATGTGTTTAGGCTCAAATTTTTTTGGGCAGTTAATGCTAACCCTATGGTACCCCCCTAACCAACCCTACCATTAACACTGTGCTTGAATTAACCCTAATCCTACTCCTAGCCTTAACCCTACACAGTCCCTAACACTAAAACAGCATTAATTTGGACCCATTCTCTTTAATATTTTTATTAGTGATATTGCAGAAGGTCTTGATGGTAAGGTGTGTCTTTTTGCGGATGATACTAAGATATGTAACAGGGTTGATGTTCCAGGAGGGATAAGCCAAATGGCTAATGATTTAGGTAAACTAGAAAAATGGTCAGAGTTGTGGCAACTGACATTTAATGTGGATAAGTGCAAGATAATGCATCTTGGACGTAAAAACCCAAGGGCAGAGTACATAATATTTGATAGAGTCCTAACCTCAACATCTGAGGAAAGGAATTTAGGGGTGATTATTTCTGATGACTAGCCCAGTATAGTTAGGGGGTACTGAAACGTACTATCGTAAAGTGGTTAACACAAGTCATATATGATTTTCAGTTTTATTCAATAGTGCAATTCCCAGAGAAGTGAAAGTACATGAATTGCGGTGCAACTGTGTATCTTTGGTTATTGTAACTGCGTGTTTTCCGTAATTTGTAGCTGTTAACATTACACAAGTGAAGCTGTAAGGTACTTAACACTTTGTGATCTCCAGAGCCTTATTTACACGGAAAGGGATTAACCTGATCCTAATTAAGAAACTCGCTCATATTTTGAGGTTGTGTATTAATGAGCTGCCAGGTACACAGGGTAACCGGATCCGGATTATCTGTCAATATGAATTCGGCCATTTCTGCACAAGACCAATGCACAATTAATAATAAATTACTTGTTGAGGGTTTATGGCTAATTCAATATCCATTTGTAATTTTGTGCTTTTTTTAAGAATTATCTTTGAGCAGTAATCTGTTACAAAGTGTTTTTTCATAAGTTGGGGGGGGGGTGGAGAAAACAACAAATGCATAATCAGTTTTTGTCTATTTTGGGGAAAAAAGTGTACAAATCATGAGATACATGCCTATTGAAATTATATCAATAATTTTGCCGTTCAAGGAAAGAGGGTCTTCCCGATCCTTTTAACAAGTTCAGAAAAGAAGCGTGCATTCCAGGCATGGAATCTGTGTGGTTTTGCCTCCATGCTGCTCTTCCTCCTGGTCTTCTGGTTGAGTCTCGGCCTGGAGTGGAGGTAGAACAGTGTTAGAGACGCGGTAACATTGTAAGAGTGCCATTTATCCCACGTCTCTGGAAACATATACAAACGCCCAGGTACACACAATGGTTTCTTCAAGAGGCAGTCTTTATTTTGGAACAAAATATAGTGACAACGTTTGGGCTCCTACAACAGTCTATGTCAAGTCTAATGCACCAAGTGAGGTGACCCCAATATAAAGTAATCCCAATAATAATTGCAAAACAAATAATTTAGTTATTACGTAAACACACCTAATTTTTTGTAGTGGAGGCAGGGCATTATCTTTACACCATACTAAGAGCAGCGTCAGGAGTGTCTTATGTCACATTCAAAACGTAGTGATGTCATATTTCCCAGCAGTGCAATTAAAAAGAAGAAACAAAACCAATCCAGACAAGTCCAATCGGTGGTGCAAAAACACAGCAGTTATTGGAGCATGTAGTAAAAACCACATAAAAAGTTACCTGCACTTTTTCCACATCCCTATGTATTTTTAAACAAATTGAGGTTTTTAGTTACCTCAAAATGGCCATGAGAGGGTATGCCCACCTGCCACATCAAGGCAGACCTCTTAGGTGGGTCCTAACTCTAACCATTCACCTTGCTTCATTGAGCGTCTGGCAAAGATATCACTAATGAGACAGAAAGGGGTATTTTTTTATATACCACCCTACATGCTTATTAACCCTTAATAGGGAACACATGGGATGGGCAGCAGCATTGCAACCTAGTTGTGTGATACAAAAGTAAATACACATACAAAAAAACAAGTCCTGCGCTCAAACTCCCATTTCTCCTGGGCGGCAGCAACGACCATAGTAGACATCAGCCAAAATACAAATAGTAAAAACCAAAGAAAAAAAGTTACCTGCGCTCTTTCCACATCCCTATGTATTTTTAAACAAATTGAGGTTTTTAGTTACCTCCAATGGCCATGAGAGGGTATTGGAGCATGTGTTAACAGCACAGCAACAGATAAATGGCGATAATAATAATAATAATGTGGGAAGTGGAGGCTTGTCCGTGGGGGCACTTGGGGCAACACCCCACCAGTTTTTTTTTGGGAGGGATTATATTAAATGCAACTCCACCAGGACTCTAGAGAAGGTTTGCTCAGTGCACGTGCACTGTGATTGTCTAGTAAGTTGTCCATAGGACCTTTTTCACTGTGAATTGAAAACCCAGGAGCAAAATAATTTAGGCAACATCTGTGGGCAGAGTACAGCAGGAGTCAAGCAGCAGGCGGGATTTCTGCAGACTCTTTGTTAGTTCCACAAAGTATGGGTTTATGAATGAGCTGGGAGCCCACAATCTCAATGTTTTCCAGGCCTGGCGCATTGGGATATTTCTCAGTGGACTGTAGTGTCTGAGCTCGATTAAACTTCCAGACTGTGGTAAATATGTATGATGTCCCGAGATGTATTTCAAGTGGCAAGATAGTGCTCATGACATTCATAACTCCCACCGATTGCCACTGGTAGATGTGGAATCGAAACAATAATCTGTGTCTTTCAGGCAAGCGCAGCTCTCTATGAATACAAAGTCTCACTGTATACAGGGCCGTCTTTAATATTGATTGGACCCTGGGCAAGAATTTACTTGGGCCCCCGGGATCCCGCCTTCCCACACCCTAGCATGCAATCACGCCCTCCACCACAACACACACAAAAATGTGCAGTATGTGAGTATACATCAGCCAACCCACTGCTTTCACCTACGAAAGCATTGTGAGGCTATTGGGCATGCGTGGCAAAACACTGCCCTGCACCAATCAGCATCTCCTCATAGAGATGCGTTGAATCAATGCATTTCTATGAGGAGTGTTCAGCATGAATGCCAGTGCTGCACGTTGTGCAACACTGGACTAGGAAGCATCTCTAGTCGCCGTCTGATGAGTGGCCACTAAAGGTGTTCCTAGGCAGTTATGTAAATACTGCCTTTTTTCTGAAAGGGAAGTGTTTACCTCAAAAAGCTTGCAAAGACATGCTATAGACACCAGAACTACTACGTTTAGCTGTTGTGCTATAGTGTCCCTTGAATATAGAGAAAAAAATAATCAGTACAAATGTATGAAATGAAATTTATGTATCATTATTCTAAAAATTATTTTTAAAAAAACAAAAAAAACTATGCACATTCCTAGCTTTTAGCACAACTTCTGACACAAACATTTTGTACTTTGCCGATTACTTTGTATATGTATAAAAAAGATATAATAAGTAATCTGTGAAATACAAAATATTTGTGTCAGAAGTTGTGCTTTTTTTTAATTTTTAGAATACTGATACAGCCATTTTATTTCATATATTTGTGCTAATTTCAGTGCTGGTTGGAGGGGGTGACGGGCGGTATTACACAATCTTTTTTATATATATATACATATATATATATATATATTTTTTTTTTATACATATACAGATTGTGTAATACTGCCCCTCACCCCCTCCAACCAGCACTGAAATTAGCACAAATATATGAAATAAATTGGCTGTATCAGTATTCTAAAAATGAAAAAAAGCACAACTTCTCACACAAATATTTTGTATTTCACAGATTACTTATTTTTTTAAACAATGTGTAGATAGAGATAGTACAATACTAACCCCTCATCCCCACCCCCCTTCTCCAACCACCGCTCCCTAATCCTTCCCCCTCCAACCACCCAGCCCCGTTACCCCCATAGAACATCCAAGTAATATATCTTCAGTGAATTACTGTAATTTAAATATTTACAGTTCTGAAGACAGCAGGCAGCAGGCTCAGGGATCAGTGCTCTGGGGCCTGGGCTCAGGATTCATGGTATGCGGTGCAGCTCTGCAGTTGGGGGAGACCGGGCTCACCCTAGTGTTGCCGTGACTCCGCCTCCGCGTGACTTCATGGCAACACGCGCAAGTAAAAGGCAGGGGAGGTCGGGAGTGACGGGAGGAGATCGGGAGGAGGAGCGAGTAAGTCCTTCAATTCCTTCACTATGCGGCAATGTCGCTCGCATAGTGAAGCACTCGGGAGGCAAATAAAATATGTAGCATATAATTGTGGACAGCGGGACTCAAGAGGTAGCTGCCATGGGCCCCCAGGAGCAACTGGGCCCGGGGCAGCTGCACCTTTTGCCCCGTGTTAAAGACGGCCCTGACTGTATAGGTCAGGCTGATTGAGGTTGCAGAGATACATTATGTCTCAGTCTCACACCTCTAGTAGCCTCCATCTGTCAAATCCATCTATCACATGCTCTGCGTGAGCAGGACCAGACACACAGAGATCTGTGAGTATTGTAGTGGCTTTCCAGGTCGAAATGCGTCTGCCCTCCATTGGGAACAAGTCATGATTAACGTTTGTAGGTTATATTTTACTCTCTGTATGTGGAGTTGTTGTTTGAGGGGGAGGGTTGGGAGAGAGGGAAAGAGAGAGAAGGGGATTAGTGTGGTTGATTTAAGTTTGGGTTTCTTCGCCCCCCTTTTTTTTTTGTAGAAAAAAATAAAAAGGAAATATAAAGTTTGAATAAAATAATACAAAATAAAATAAAAACTAAGACCTTACTGGGCAGCGATCCACACGATCACCACCAAATTTTCCGATACTCCCCCCCACTTAGACCCAGCAGCCTTCCTCCTACACCACACCCCCACCCGTAGCTCAGCTTACAAAAAATCCCTAACGATCAGGATTTTAAACACAGCCAAGAGCCTCATTCCACTATATTGGAAACAAAAGACCCCACCACCTGTGTCGGCCTGGTTTAAGCGCATGGAAGAGCTCAGGGCGCTAGAGGAACTCACCTCACACGCAGAGGGGAGGGAACAATCGTATATGACGACCTGGTCACACTGGATACTGACCACGACGAAACCCGACTTCCAGACACTTATCACAGACTGAGTAGACACCAATGGGAACATGACCCGAGACAATGGATAGGGGTGACAAGGAATGACCGAAAAGACAGCGCACGTCACACATGAAGCTACCACTGACAGAAGTTCACACGACAATTCTAGCCCTGACAGAGACGAAGGACCACACAAACCTATAGGGCAGGGAGGACGCTCTCTCAAACGCTGAGGAATCCCCCCCCTTAATTTTTTCTCCCATCCCTCCCCCCCCCCCCCCCCCCACCCCCCCTTCCCGGGTGGACCTGCGGGCCACGCAGCCGGACCAGGTTACAGCAGACTCCAGGTATGCCATTGAAAGCTTAACTACACACGTTTTGACCTGGAAACCTGCGCGTTTCCCTGCTTTATTATACCGACACCTCAGATTTGCTAACAATGTGCTCCATAACCTGTATCTGCCATTTGTTGGAAACCTGCGTGTTTCACCGAACCACACTTGAGACGTTTACTTTTATTGTTGTTTGCGAATTTATTCTTGAAAATCTGAATAAAACTTAATTCACAAAAAAATAAAAATAAAAACTGTAGTCCTATGCTACAAGTCAGTCCTTAAAAGTTATTTGCCACTGCAAGCCATAATATACCTTCAAGAGATTAAATTCCTAATTGCCAGGGCTACAATTTCACTTGCCAATGGCTAGTGTCAAGTGGAAACGTAAAGCATTATATTAGATTAAAATATTTCCTATTGCAGTGTTCAAAGTACAACATAAAGTCTCTGCTGCAAAGCCCTCATTATATCTTTATTGGTTAAGGCAATACTATTTATCTTTATGATATTTGTTGCCTGACTGAATAAAAACGAAGCAGGTATTTGGGATACGATTATAACACACGGCTACTTAATAATACTAAAAGCAATTTAAGTTTGTTCTGCTTTCAAGAACAATTATTTTCTTGTGCCCAGGAACTGCTTGGTGTAATATCTCCCCCCAGCTTAGATGCATATTCCACGTCAAGCTTTTAATCTTGTGTTTGGTGGCTGGCACCAAAGTGTTAAGATGTTCCAATTTTTTCCCTTTTATGTTTTTTCCCTTCTCTGCTCCCAATGGAAATCTTTGCCTAATAAGTTAAGATCTCGCTGCGTGTTTCCATTTGCTGTGAATGAACATGCCAAAGGCTCAGCAGCGGTGTCTGGAAATGCCGTGGGATTGCTACATGAGAATTGACAATTTGAGCCTTACGGCTTTTATTGTTCATGTCAGATGTAATATTAAATAATACCTATTAGAACAGATCTTTATACAAAGCATGCTTGCTTTTTTTTTTGCATGTAAATGACAACCACATTGAATGCACATCCAAATCTTATTTAAATATTACCAACGGGGGTATTAGATATCAACTTTCAAAAACAACCAAATACTCTTGGGTTTTAACATATTACCCTTAAACCACATGTAACTGCTTTGCACTTGATATTATCCTCTTCTTGTTAGCATGGAAGCACTAAATAAACGTAAAGGAAAAGTATAAATAAAATAGATTATTTATCAGTTTAGATGTGTTTTAATAAATATGTTAATCAAGGTTATTCACTTAACACCAGATTTTTTCTGAATGCACGTTCGCAAATTATCATTCATTTGCAAAAAGTATTGATAATTTGAAGAACTAGTTATCTGCTGGCTGCGTCCGTGTTCTTTCAAGACTTGGCTGTCAGAGCGTTCTGATTGATTGGTTGACTAACCAACCAAAAAGAAGGCTCCTGGTCATATTGCAAAGCGAGGAACATTTTCCCATGCTTTGTGATGGATGTCATAGTGTGGAAAAGCCTATAAAAGGGCTTTCCCCTGTAGAAGCACTCATTCTGCGACTAGCCCTCCAGTCGGTGAAGATGGATTATTTTTTTGTTTCAGTGCTGTTTTTATTTTTCCGGATGTTTTTTAGTTTTTACTGGCTTTTTTTTTTTTTATTCTTTATTTTTCCGTCTTGGCAGACGAGGTGGTACAACGTTAGCTTGGAGGCTTGTGCAGAAGCCACATATTGAATCATGTACATGTACATCATTACAATAATAAAAAGGAGATGAGAGAGGCATTCTGTGACTAAGCGTGTCATACATTAGTGTCATTTTTATCTCCGTCCGTCAAGGGATTTTTCAAATTTCGTTTACTAAACGAGAGTTAACTTAAAATAACAGACAAGTTTGACAGTCTAGTTCACACCATAGCTTTATGCCTGTGTGTCTGTTCCATAGTATAGTTCGCGAACTGCTCGTAACTTATATAGTCCTTATATCCTATGTGTGTGTTCATACCGTGTTTGTTGTGCTTTTTTTTTTTACTGATTCTTACTTTTGAAGATTTTCTTTTTTTCTTTTTTAATTTTTTATTTTTGTTGTGCAGAGTTTAAACATGTGGGTTTGCACTGCCACAACAGCTGGTGCAACCAGGTTTGTATTCACAGTTAATCACATGGCATTATAGGAAACATTGCACTGTTTTTTCTTTTAAAGCAGGGAAATTAACAGGATTATATCTTAAGTTTCAGAGAAAGCAAAGGAAAACAAGAGCTTGGCTCATAGATGGGCTTCACCTAGTAATCACAATGAGAGTAACTGTCAGGCTAGGACTATACATTACAGAGTTGGGCTAATCATTCCTATCCCAGAGTCTGACTACACAAGGTTATGTCAATATAGTTGTAGACGTGTTACGTTAGGTGAAGGCAAAATAACTGAGTATTAATATAATAGGTTAGTTCCACATTTCTAGGCAGGAAAGCACAATTACCATGAACTACAGAGGCTAGCTAGGCATGTGGGTAAAGTCACAGTAAAATGTCGCTAGACTTAGTAATGTTGCATGAGTGGGGAGCCACTGATCTGGGTCACTGTCATAGTTCTGCAGTACGAAGGAGATTAACTAAACGTTAAACACATAAATGAATGAAAAATAAAATCATCGCTTATATTGGGGAGAAGATGCTTAACTTTGAACAAGTTTCACCTCTCAGCTCAGTCCCAGTGTCCCGTTCAACCTATACCCTCCAAGGGCAGTGTACAGTCCCGTAATAAAGAAGCAAGCTGTATGCCATGTCGCCAATTGGACTGGTACTGGGCTTGAGCTCCTGCCCGGCTTGGGGTTCCCCTTGAGAGCACCAACTTGCGAGGTCTGCCTCTGCTCCGCTTGAATGTGTGTGTCTGTGTTCTCTTGTGCAGGAGGGTCGTGTGGTTTTTGATTCTCCGCCAAGGTGAAGCTATGGCTGCTAGTAGAGTCAAGGACCGTGGTGGGCGACTCCGAGGCATGTATTTACCCTTTTGCAAAGGAGCAGTTGTGCATCTCAGCGAGGCCCGTTTCCCGCCCGGCCGCCATGTTGAGGCTCGTTGCATTGCCGCAGCTGTGGACTGCAGCTGAATAGTTGGAGTCGGCTTGTGCGGTGGGTGGTCGTCCGGGTAGTTCAGCGCTGGTTGGCACATTCTGTTTTCTAGCTTGCGCCAGAAATTGTCGAAGATACGGTCTAAGCAAAAAATGTATACACCTTATACACAATATACCAGTGGATAAAACACAAGTGGGTATATATACAATAAAATAAATTACCCAAATATTATTGTGATGTAATTCCAGTAAAATACAAGTTTAGCAGGCTAAGATTGCCACAAGGCATATGTATGTATATGTGTTTGTAGTATCAGTTAGTTAATAACACGTAGCTAAGATACTGTCATCACTGTACTGACCAGGTGCAGGAATGTAAGAACTGGAATTACGCGTCCCTCTCCTTTGTATCAGATGAGCCACGTGGTTAGACCGGATGGATGAGTTTAGACTCTATTCATTAAATAGGTTAAGGGTATGTGTGGGTGTAGTTAATTGTGGGAGGAGCTACAGTGCTATATAAGGAATGTACTCTATGTATTCAGTACTCAGACTTTGCTGTATTTTGGTGACGCTAGTCCCTCTGAGTCCCGATCGGTGATCCAATAAAGAATCTCTTCCTTCCTGAAGAAACCTGTGTCCATCTCTCTGTGCTTGGCTTCCGTCAGTTTCTCCGGTATCATTTGGTGCATTGGCCGGGAAGCTCATCGTTCAACGGTAGCTGAGAGGCAGAGGCGTGAGACGGTCTATCTTTGCCCACGTTCTCTACGGCTGCACCCCTGAACTTCTGCGTGGACCTCCCTTCGTCTCGGCGCCACTGGTCTGTTGTCCAGGAGATCATCGGCCTCTACGTGAGAAGTGCTGGGGTGTCCCCGTCGATGAGTGTGAACTCAGGTTCAGGAACGAGGAGGTAAGATAACTGCTGTTTTAGACGGCAGGACCCGCTAGGGGTATACCGATTGTGCGGTAGGCCCAAAGGGGTTTTTGAATCTGTATCTGCCCCCTCTGTCGGAGGGAAGGAGCGAAGGCGCACCGCTCGATCGAACGCTCTTTAGTCAGACCGTTTGATTTGGTTAGTCAGGCGGGGTCCTGGTGTAAGATAGCCCTAGCCGGACACCGGTGTCTTGTCTAGACTAGCGTTCTAGGGTGTATATTACGTTCGCTAGGTCGGAGGGACCGGGAGACTAAGCGGCGCCTGTGTAAATTCGGTTCGCTAGTTCTCATCCTATCTGGGCTAAGTGGGAAGGCGTGTAAATTTGGAACCCACTAGACTTTTGATAGTACGACTAAGAGGCGCCTGTGTAAATTCGGATCTCTAGCTCGTTGTATAGTGCGACTAAGAGGCGCCTGTGTAAATTCGGATCTCTAGCTCGCTATGTATATGTGGTGATTGGGCAGTGTGGCTAACCAAAACGGGTGTATATAGTTTTAGGTAGTCCATTCAAGGTACTGGCCAATAGTTTAGTTGGGAATTGTAAATGTGTTAACGATTGTTTAGTAAAGTGTATATCTTGTTAGATAGCGCGAGCTCAGCCGTCTAGCGAGAGTGTTAATAGTGTGTTGCTGTATTATAGTGCACGGTACCATAACCCTGTATATTTACTGACATTATATAATAAGTACTAATCATTGTCGTCCATTGCATGTTTAACACCATAACCACTAATAATTGTATTGTGACCTTAACTTGTGCTTTGACCTATGCTAACCGTACTGTAACCGCTATTTGTAAAAGACGATGTTACTGGGGTGTGTTATAGACGGGTAATTCGTATATAGAGAATTATAGCGTGGGTGACTGTGTAGTTACGCCAAAGGGCATAATATTGATTATATAGTGACTGGTGTAGCAGCTGTGTGTGTACGGGAATTCCCTGAGTGTTTATTGTTATTGTGTACGTTTCACTTGATAACCGTACCACGTGGTGCTGTTGCCAGAGGAAACGGGTGTGACTGTTGAATAGTACGCGTGTATAGTAATCGTTGTCGACAACGTTCCACTGTTAAATATGGGTGCGTCGCAGTCAACGATTCCGGATCCCTTAGGATGTATGGTTAAGAATTTTAAAAAGGGATTCAAAGTTTGTGATTTTGGGGTTAAGATGTCCCCTGTACGTTTGGTCACTTTGTGCACTAGGGAGTGGCCTACTTTGGTTGCGGCATGGCCGCCACGTGGCAGTTTGGATCCAACTCTGGTACAGCGCTTACACGTGGCTGTATCAGGTAGGCCTGAACTTTACGGCCAGTTTCCTTATATTGATTGTTGGAGACAGGCCGTAAATGACTCGCCAAAATGGCTCCGGACATGCCACGAGGAACAGTGTCGCCTCATGGTAGCTAGGACTTGTTCGTCCACTAGGGCTGGTGTTAGGCCCATTTTGGACACGCCCCCTGAGTCCGAGATCCCTTTGCCGCCCCCTTACTTTCCGTTAAGAAGAAGTGACGCAAACGCAGGAAGTCCTGTAACCCTTCCCTCACTACCCCCATCCACTTCCGCTTCCTCCTCCAGTGCAGGATCCACCCCCCCTCGTACTAAATCCCCCCTTCCGGAACCAGATAGACCAACCTCCATTAAAAATGAATATCCTGATTTGGCGCCACTTCAGACTTCCGGTCAAGCTTCATCTAGCTCGGCCCGAAGTGTTCTATTCACTACCTTTTCCCAAAACCAACCTCCCACATCCCCATACCCTATCTCTCCCCGACCGGAACCCATGACTGACGCTTCCCTACGTAGCCCCATCCAAACCCGACAGTTGACTGGTGCCCAACAATTAAAGCACTATCAGATGCCTCTTCGCTTAAATCCCGGGTCAGCTTATATCGATGCCGCAGGTCAAATGGCACACGCTGACCCTGTCTTCGTATATGTCCCTTTCACCACTACCGACCTTTTAAACTGGAAGACCCATAATTCCTCGTATACTGAGAAACCACAAGCCATGACTGATCTGTTCACCTCAATAGTACAGACGCATAATCCGACATGGGCTGATTGCCAGCAGTTACTAATGACTTTATTTAACAATGAGGAAAGGACAAGAATAAATCAAGCAGCCATTAAAGCATTAGAAGATAGAGCCCGTGCTTTGAACCAAGCTAATCCAGCAGCATGGGCCGCAACACATTATCCCAACACTGATCCCGATTGGAACGTAAATGGTGCTGATATGGTTCAACTCAGAGCCTATAGAGACGCTATAATTGCTGGCATGAAAGCCGGAGGAAAGAAAGCCATTAACATGTCGAAGACAGTTGAGGTGATCCAGAAAAGCGATGAAGCGCCCAGTGTCTTTTATGACCGATTATTGGAGGCGTACCGCTTGTACACCCCCTTTAATCCGGAAGACGCAGACAATTCCCGAATGGTGAACTCCGCCTTTGTCAGCCAAGCTTACGGAGATATTAAGCGCAAGCTACAAAAGCTAGAAGGGTTTGCAGGTATGTCAATCACCCAACTAATGGAGGTAGCTAATAAGGTGTATATGAATAGGGAAACAGAAAGCAAGAAAGAGGAGGAGCGCAAGATGCGTAAAAAGGCTGATATGCTAGCGGTAGCGATCGCAGGCGTAGATAAACGGGGCCCAGATAGAGGCAATAATAGATGGAGTAGGGAGCCTTTGAGTAGGGATCAGTGTGCGTATTGCAAGGAAGAAGGGCATTGGAGGAACGAATGTCCGCAAAGAGAGCAGTACGAGAGGGTCCTACCCAGGGCAGGCTACGGAAACTTTAGAGGCAGAGCGAGAGGTAGAGGAGGCCCCGGAGGGAGTAATGGTTATAGAGGGAGTAATGGGAACAGAGGAAGTGTTAGGGAAGACAGATATATTCCAGCAGCGCAAAGGTCCCGCGATAGAGAAGGTAGGGACTTCGTAGGATTGGCTGACACGGTCATGGAGGACTATTGATACCGACCGGGCTCCATCCCCCTTGGTCGAGCGGAGCCTATGGTCGATGTATCAATAGGGGGGAAAAGGAGTGCGTTCATGATCGACACTGGTGCTGAACATTCAGTGGTGACTAATCTAGTTGCTCCTCCATCTGGAAGGACTATTACTGTGATAGGAGCAACTGGAAGAAGTGCTGAAAGACCGGTTCTTAAAAGTCGACTCTGTACATTGGGAGGCCACGTAGTAAAACACCAATTCCTTTATATGCCTGAATGTCCAGTCCAATTGCTGGGACGTGATATGCTATCCAAATTACAAGCGCAGATTACGTTCCTACCAGATGGAACAACATCTTTAAAGTTTAATGGACCTTCAGGTATTATGACTTTATCCGTACCAAAGGAAGAAGAGTGGCGACTTTATACAGTGTTGACTAGCCAAAACCCTAGGAGTGATGAGACATTGTTTAACATACCAGGAGTTTGGGCAGAGAACAACCCACCAGGACTGGCCCGCAATATTCCACCAATAAAAATTGAACTGAAACATGGGGTTTATCCAGTGAGCCTAAGACAATATCACATTCCGCAGAAGGCTAAGAAGAACATCCAATCCTATCTGGATAAGTTCATACGGTATGGTATCCTAAAATTCTGTACTTCCCCCTGGAACACCCCATTGCTGCCTGTTCAAAAGCCCGGCACAGATGAGTATCGACCTGTGCAGGACTTAAGAGCAGTCAATGATGCGGTTGTTAGCATACATCCAGTTGTACCCAATCCATATAACCTGCTTGCTTTAATTCCGGGCGGGGCTACTTACTTCACAGTCTTAGATCTCAAAGATGCCTTCTTTTGCCTCCGAATTGCCGCAGAAAGTCAATGTATTTTCGCTTTCCAGTGGGAGAACGCTGTAACGGGCTCAAAACGCCAAATGACTTGGACAAGACTGCCCCAAGGGTTTAAAAATTCACCTACCCTATTTGGTTCAGCCCTAAGTCAAGATCTATTGGATTTCGAGTCCATCCCAGGAGAGTGTGTATTGTTACAATATGTAGATGACTTGTTGATAGCAGCAGTTACAAAAGAAATCTGTCAGCAAGCAACGCACGATCTACTACACATTCTCTGGAAGGCAGGATACAAGGTGTCTAGAAAGAAGGCTCAGTTGTGTTTGCCAACTGTCAAGTATCTAGGATTCCATATCTCTGAAGGTCAAAGAATTATGGGGCCAGAGAGAAAAGAAGCTGTCTGCCAAATACCAATACCCAAGAATAGAAGACAAGTGCGAGAATTCTTGGGGGCAGCAGGCTTCTGTAGGATATGGATTCCCAGCTATGCGATACTAGCAAAACCTCTGTACGCAGCTATCAAAGGTACAGAGCACGACCCCTTCTTATGGACCCAAGAACAGCAAACGGCATTTGAAGATGTGAAGAAGGCTTTGATGAGTGCCCCAGCATTAGGTCTACCTGATCACACACGACCATTCTACTTATATGTACACGAGCAAAGAAGAATGGCTGTGGGAGTATTGACACAGTACTTGGGATCATGGCAAAGACCTGTTGCCTACATGTCTAAGCAACTGGATGCAGTGGCCAGCGGACTTCCACCTTGTCTAAGAGCCGTAGCTGCAGCCGCCCTGCTAGTAGCTGAAGCCGATAAACTCACTCTGGGTCAAGAACTTTATGTACGAGTCCCACATGCAGTACAGACGTTGTTGGATTACAAAGGAAATCATTGGTTTAGTAATAGCCGTATGACCAAGTATCAAGCAATGTTGTGTGAAAACCCAAGAGTGCATTTAGAGACTGTAAACACCTTAAATCCAGCTACCCTTTTGCCACAACCTACTGAAAGTCAACATGATTGTTTGGAAGTAATGGATGAAGTATTCTCAAGTAGACCAGATCTTCGTGATTTTCCCATCCAGAACCCCGATGTTCAATATTACACCGACGGCAGTAGTTATGTGAAAGAAGGGATCCGCTATGCAGGATATGCAGTAACAACCATAGACAAGGTGATAGAAGCTCGGCCACTGGCGAAAGGAACATCAGCACAAAAGGCAGAATTAATAGCACTAACACGAGCGTTACAATTGGCTGAAGGTTTAAGAGTAAATATCTATACGGACTCTAAGTATGCGTTTTTAACCACTCATGCCCACGGAGCTTTGTATAAAGAAAGAGGACTACTGAATTCAGAGGGCAAAGAAATCAAGTACGCAGCTGAAATCCTACAACTATTGGAAGCAGTGTGGGAGCCGAAAGAAGTCGGTATTATTCATTGTCGAGCACATCTGAGAGGTGATGGTGATGTAACCAAGGGAAATCGGATGGCAGATAGTGCAGCTAAGCGTGCTGCTGAATCAGGAAGACAGGAGTATGTGGGGCATATAGCTGCTCTTATACCAACTCCACTGTCCCAATGGACTCCAGTTTATACAGCTCAAGAAGAGGAGTGGTTAAAGACTGAACCGGGAAAGTATCTGGAGAACAAGTGGTATCAGCTAGAAGATGGAAGAATAGTTATACCAGCATCGCTAGCGGTAGAAATTGTCCAAAATTATCACAACGGGACACATTCTGGGAGAGACAGTACTGAAGAATCTCTTAGAAAACATTTCTACATACCAAGATTGTCCAACTTGACTCAGGCCATTGTACGCAGATGTGTAACGTGTGCTAAGAATAATGCAAGACAAGGACCAGTAAAGCCACCAGGAGTTCAGTTTATGGGGGGACTCCCCATGTCCGATCTACAAATAGACTTTACAGTGATGCCTAAATCGGGTGGACATCGTTACCTGCTGGTAATTGTGTGCACCTATTCAGGCTGGGTAGAAGCATGTCCTACTCGTACAGAGAAAGCAGGAGAAGTTGTGAGATTCCTGCTACGAGAAATAATACCCCGATATGGACTACCCTGTTCTATAGGATCGGACAATGGTCCAGCTTTTGTTCATCAGTGCCTACAACAACTGACTCATATGCTTGGTATAAAGTGGAGGCTTCATACTGCATATAGACCCCAGAGTTCTGGTAAGGTAGAGAGAATGAATAGAACTATAAAGAACCAGTTGGCTAAAATGTGTCAGGAAACCCAACTTAAGTGGAACGTTCTCTTACCCATAGCTTTATTGCGAATCCGCAGTACCCCTACCAGAAGGATGGGCCTCTCTCCTTTTGAAATCATGTATGGGCGACCACCTCCCGTACTTGGTAACTTAAGGGGGGACTTGAGTCAGTTGGGAGAAGGAATTACCCGGCAGCAGGTTGTAGAGTTGGGTAAGACTATGGAGGAGGTAAAGAAATGGGTACAAGATAGATTACCTGTGAATATTTATCCCCCTGTTCATAGTTATCATCCAGGAGATCAAGTGTGGATTAAAGAGTGGAATAATGTACCGTTAGGGCCCAAGTGGAGAGGTCCTTATGTTGTTCTTTTGTCTACCCCTACAGCAATAAAAGTAGCAGAAGTGACTCCGTGGATACATCACTCCAGGGTTAAACCAGCAGCAGTCGATTCTTGGCAAGTTACAGTAGATCCAGAGAATCCCTGCAAGATCCGGTTAAAACGCACTACTCAGTCGGAGTAACGAGGAATTATTGTGGATTACAAATTTTATTGTTACAGGTGTGAGTGAGAAGGCCATAATAAAGCCTGTCCGCTTACCATCACATAGTGTATAAGCCAGGAAAGTCTCGAAGGGACACCTGTGAAGACGAGCAGAACTCCATTCCCTGCAGCCCTCACATCCTGGAAGCTGAGGTTCCATCGCACGGACGAAGACTGAGGATGACGGCGAAAGATGTGCTTTTGATTGTGTTTATTTACATGTGTTTTTATATTCAGGAAGGTAGAGGTACCGACACTCCTAGCTGTGAGGTATGCATTAAGACTACGAGAACAGGTAACCATATTTCCCAAACCCTAATTTGGCATTCACAATACGAGTGTAAAGGAGATGTATCGAGATGTAGATACTTAAATATAGATTATAGTGTGTGCCATTTAGGAGTAGGAGAACCTAAGTGCTTCAGTCCGGAGTATCAACCTCGTACAATCTGGTTGACTCTCAGGAATGGAGATCCTCAGGGGACCCTAATTAATAAAACGGTGTTAGAATCCGTACATTCTTCGGGTGTTCTGCTATTTGATGCGTGTAAAGCGATATCGAGTGGTAGAAAGCCGTGGAATGTATGTGGGGATCTTAGATGGGAGAGGACGTATGGGTCTAACGATAAATATATTTGTCCCAGTAGCAAAAATAAATATGTAAGTCCTAGATGCCCAAATAGAGATTATAACTTTTGCCCATATTGGTCTTGTGTGGGGTGGGCAACTTGGGGACAGACAGTAGACAAAGACATGATAGTGACTAAGTTGCCGACTAGCCCTTATTGTAAGTCTATGGAATGCAACCCAGTCCATATACTCATTAATAACCCCGACAAGTTCTTAGATAAGTATGGAAATTTATTTGGGTTTCAAATATACGGGACGGGTTTAGATCCTGGGACATTATTGTTTATAGGAATAGAGACTGATACGGTATCCTCCCAGACTCATCAAGTATACCATTCCTTTTACGAAGAGATGAGTATAGATAATAAGATCCCCCATAATGCTAAAAACCTGTTCATCGATTTAGCTGAAAGTATTGCCGGTAGTCTTAATGTTACCAACTGCTATGTGTGTGGAGGTACTAACATGGGAGACCAATGGCCTTGGGAAGCAAAGGAGGTAATGTCCGGTTCTGAGGCAGTTGACCAATTAATATCTACACAAGCCGATTATCATATGAGTGTTAGAGGTAAATCTGAGTGGAGATTAAAGACCTCCATCATAGGTTATGTTTGCATAGCAAGGAAAGGAATGATGTATAATACTTCTGTAGGAGAATTAACTTGTCTAGGGCAAAAAGCTTATGATGATGATACAAAGAATACAACTTGGTGGTCGGCTTCAAATGTCTCAGAACCATCTAACCCGTTTGCTAGATATGCCAATTTAAAGGATGTGTGGTTTGATCTATCCATCACATCTACCTGGAGAGCCCCAGCAAATTTGTACTGGATCTGTGGTAAGAAAGCCTATTCGGAGTTGCCACAGGACTGGGAAGGGGCATGTGTGTTGGGTATGCTCAAACCATCCTTCTTCTTGTTACCGATTGAAACAGGTGAGACTTTAGGTGTTAAAGTGTATGATGTGAATCATAGGAAGAAAAGGGGACCCATAGAGATAGGCGCCTGGGAAGATAATGAATGGCCTCCCCAGCGTATTATAGATTATTATGGGCCAGCCACGTGGGCTGAGGATGGTACCTTTGGTTATAGAACCCCTATTTATATGCTCAACCGTATTATAAGATTACAGGCGGTGGTTGAGATTATCACAAATGAGACATCACAAGCGCTCAATCTTCTAGCGAAGCATAACACCAGGATGAGGACAGCAGTCTACCAAAATAGATTAGCCTTGGATTACCTTTTGGCAGTAGAGGGAGGTGTATGTGGGAAGTTTAACCTAAGTAATTGCTGTCTTCAAATAGATGACGAAGGGCAAGCAATAGCTGAGCTTACTAGCCATATGGTTAAACTAGCGCATGTGCCTACTCAGGTATGGAAAGGGTACAATCCAAGTAGTTGGTTTGGTAGCTGGTATGAGTGGTTTGGAGGGCTTAAGGCAGTGGTAGGTGGAGTCCTACTGATTTTACTGTTGTGTCTACTCCTACCGTGTCTTATACCCTTAGTAGTTAGGTCTGTGCAAAGCCTGATAGGAAGTATAGCAGAGAGGAAGGCTGCTGCACAGATAATGGCGATATATAAGTATAAGGCTCTAGATCAGGGAGAACCAATGCAAGAAGATGAATGTTGAAGATTCACATCATAAGATAAGTCTGGTCTGGTTCATGGTAACCTGAGGTATATGCAAACCAAGGTTAAGTGATGCCTCAAGTAATTGTGAAATATCAGAGGCATCAAAGGGGGGAATGTGATGTAATTCCAGTAAAATACAAGTTTAGCAGGCTAAGATTGCCACAAGGCATATGTATGTATATGTGTTTGTAGTATCAGTTAGTTAATAACACGTAGCTAAGATACTGTCATCACTGTACTGACCAGGTGCAGGAATGTAAGAACTGGAATTACGCGTCCCTCTCCTTTGTATCAGATGAGCCACGTGGTTAGACCGGATGGATGAGTTTAGACTCTATTCATTAAATAGGTTAAGGGTATGTGTGGGTGTAGTTAATTGTGGGAGGAGCTACAGTGCTATATAAGGAATGTACTCTATGTATTCAGTACTCAGACTTTGCTGTATTTTGGTGACGCTAGTCCCTCTGAGTCCCGATCGGTGATCCAATAAAGAATCTCTTCCTTCCTGAAGAAACCTGTGTCCATCTCTCTGTGCTTGGCTTCCGTCAGTTTCTCCGGTATCATTATAAGGGAGTATGAAGATTCCTCAATATCTTCAGAAGCAACACAAAATGTATAATAAAATATCTCCCAATATAATCTCATTGAATGTAGACAGGAGGATCAATAGAATCTTCTTTCTCCCAAGGATTTACTTAAAGGGAAAAATAAAAGAACATAGTGTACCACTTTAAGGATATAGGAAACACTTTATTGGACCACCAGACCTGTTAAAATACAATTTTTAGAACACAGGAATAATATTAGAAAGAAAATTACCACCCACTCAGTTCCTTTACATTGTAACAGGTGCCCTAGTTTTAGCTTCCACAATTTTAACTGTACTCCGATTGAAAAAGTTACTTTAGACCAAAGAGGTGGTGATTTATTACTTAAACTTAGGCAAAGAGAGGGGTTTTGGATCCATACCCTCAATACTATGCAACCTGAGGGTATGAACATAGATTTTGATATGGTCTGTTTTTTGTGATTTTTTTTGTGATTTTTTGTGATTTTTACGGTATTTTTCTGAGATATGTAGGAAGTTTTACTACGATGATATTATACACTAATTTGTTTTTATGGTTCTTTTTTATACATTATATACAGCATCTTTTATTTATTTATATATTTTGTACGGGTAATATGTTCCGATTGTATTAACTCTATGTTTTGTTCCATTTTTCCGAATGAACTTGTGTGTTATTCATTCCCTCCGCGAGGCCACTCCCACCCGAGCACTGGAACGCATTTGCGTTCCAGCAGAGTGTGAGGAGAGGAGTTTCTCGCGAGAGGCTGGATACACTATGGTTCTGAGCAGCCTATTGGCCATACAGATGCACCTTTTGATAGGTGGCCATGGAATACGAGACTGTCTCTCATTGGCTGACGGAAAGGACTTGTTTCTCGGCGGGACATTTAAAAGTGCGGAAGATCATGGAGTGTACCTCACAAGCCGGATGCCCCTGACGAAGTCTAAGGACGAAACGCGTAGGGCGGCAGGAATACTTTACATTACGGACTTTTGATTTTGTATTTTAAAAGTTTTATTTTGTTTGTGCTTCTTCCATCTGGGTTCCTGTATTTCCACCTTGGGATCCATCGAGAAGTTTGCAACAATATTTGATGGGCTTTTAACCTTCTGGCATTTTGTAAGTGCAGACAATAAAGTGTTTCCTATATCCTTAAAGTGGTACACTATGTTCTTTTATTTTTCCCTTTAAGTAAATCCTTGGGAGAAAGAAGATTCTATTGATCCTTCTGTCTACATTCAATGAGATTATATTGGGAGATATTTTATTATACATTTTGTGTTTCTTCTGAAGATACGGTCTAGCCTGAACAGGATGTTATATTTGTCTTCAGGGTTGCCGGGGACACTCGCAGCGTCCGCCATTTTGGGCATGTCGCCGTAGTTTACAGGATTTAGTATGGCTTTCCCTCCGTCTTCCACCATCTCAGGGCGTCCTCGAAGGGGTGGACCGGGATTACCCCCACCGGTCCCAAGGGGGGGGGGGTAACGGGGCTCCATTTCAGTGCTGGTTGCCATCGAGTGGCCCCGGCTCGGGAGATCGGCCGCCTCCCCCGTCCGGTGCCCGACAGGCCGCATGGTTAGAGCTGTACCGCAGCTTCGCCTCCCACACTCTATCATCCCACAGTGGGTCTCCGGTGAGTCAGGGATTGTGTGAGTCGCTTGTACCGCTCCCACTGAGGCTGAATGAGGGTCAAAATCGCAGTTTTGGCTCGTGGAGGAGAGGAGCTCAAGCAAAGCACGTCTCTCCTCCATGACAGTCAGGCCCCCCTTTTGAAGATTTTCTGAGGGGGTTCAAAAGAGAGAAGGAAATGGGTAGCGCAAGTGATGGTACATTTAGTCTCCAAAGCGCAGATTGGTCGTTTTGTCCTACCCTTATACAGTTTGTCTTCGTATATCATTTGGGTCGGTAGGGTTCAACTTTGGGGTGGGTGGGGTGCAAGTTTTCCGGTCAACGGCGGCCGTTTTGTAGACCTGTATGGTGTTGTTGTGGAGGGTAGTGGTTTGTGTTGGTTGGTGGTTGTTTCTCGGGCCTCTCCTGTTGGGTCTGAGTTGTTGTGCGTTCGTTGTCCTTTTGAGGTCTATGTCTGGTGTTTGCTTTCCTGTGGGAGCTTGGGTGCCCTCTCGAATCAGGAATGTGACTGTGGGGGGTGTTTTGTGGTGTTTGTCGGTTGTCGGTGTTGTGTAGGCTGTGCGGTCCCCTTTGTTCTCAGGGTCTGTTTTGTTGTTTATTGTTTTGTTTCCTAGTGGTCATGTCTGGTGGTGGTATTGTCCTGGTTGCGCTTGTGTTGTGTTTGTGGTGGCTTACTGGCTTTTTTAAATTTAGATTTGTGGTGTCGGGAATTATGGATTTTTATTTGCTCTTTTTGGAGCTGAATTTCAGAAGAATTTGAAGAAAGAAGACTTCTGGTGGCAAGTATAATGTTTTTTACAGGCTTGAGATTTTGTTTATGGTTCCCTCATAACTATTGTGGTGAGGGGCAGTGGTGTATCCTGGTTTTGTGCTGCCCTAGGCCCACTCACTAACAGACACACACACTCACTAACACACACACACTCACACACACTAACAGGCAAACACACTCACACTCACTAACAGACACACACACACACACACACTCACTCACTCACTCACAGACACACACACTCACTAACAGACACACACACACACACACACACTAACAGACACACACTAACAGACACACACACACTAACCGACACACACAGATACACACTAACAGACATACTCACATTAACACACTCACACACTCACACCTGGGGTCTAGTGGGGCTGCTGGTTGGTCGGCGCTGGCGAGGGAACACTTTCCCCATAGCGCTCTGCTCAGTTCCCTTGCGCGCCGCAGAGTGATGCCGGTCACAAGGAGCCGGAATATGACATCATATTCCAGCTCCCAGCATCACTCTGCGGCGCGAAGGAGCTGAGCAGAGCGCTCAGGGGAAAGTGCTCCCTCGCCAGCGGCGCCCGACCGACCGCCGGCTTGTCAGTTAGCCGCAAGGCATTTGGTGGCGGCTTTTTTTGCTGCCCCCTGGAAAATGCCGCCCAAGGCAAATGCCTTGTTTGCCTCGCGGCTAAAACGTCCCTGGTGAGGGGTGGTAGACAGGGACTTAATTTACAGGGAATGGTTAAGGGATTGGGGACCCCGAGCCACCACGGGTGTTACTATTATTCAGAGAGCTGGACAATGGCATTTTCACCCCCATTTTATAATTAATTAGTGCCCCACCCGCCATCATGTGTGGGCACCAGATGAGTGGACAATAGGTCCCCCCCTATAATTAATATTAGGGCCCAAACACACAAGCACAGGGGGATAACACCCCGTTTGTTATAAATATTAGGGCCTCTTCTAGCGGCTGCCCAATTGCTAGTTTTTAATGTTTAGCAGACATGGCGGCACATGGAGGTACATTACCTCCATTATAGTATTATGGGGACCTTAGTGACTCCCATAGGATTATCTATTTCTCTTTTTAATATGGTGGCTGGCTAGCAAGTGCTCGCCAGCCTTCTCATAATTAACCCTTGCACTGCCAGAGGTTTTTAATTATTTGCTCGCTGACTGCTAGCCCTACCAGACCGCAAAATCATTATTATTTTTATTCAGTCCAGGCCCAGAGTTTAACTCTCCAAGCCTGGAGACTCAGAGTCCAGCCGTGAGAGTCCCAGTGTCGGGCCCAGCAGCCAACTCATATGGAGACATGCAGTGCAGTGACAACAGTAGAGCAGACCTAGTGAGGTCCGCAGGGTTCTCCCTGGTGGTAGCAGGATCCAGCATGGTGTGGAACCTGGCCACGTCAGAAGCCATGGCTGGAAGCTGTACTTAGGTGGAGTTGGTAGTTTCAGCAGCTATGTAGTTTGCGATGGGGCCTAGCTGCATCTGGATTAAATCGTGAAGGTTTGCATGCAGGCGGGAGATGTTGCCTTCTCAGTCTCCATTTTCAAGCTCCCTTCATTGGTAGAATTGATTGTGTGTGACGGGAGAGTGTAGGCAGTGCCATGGGTGAGTACTCATCTGCATCATGGCGCGGGCTATAAATGCGGGAAGCATTGGAGGAAAACAGCTGGGAGAGATGAACAGGATGAATACATCTGGGAACTGTACCAAAAATGCATGGGGGCGAGTGACACAATTCCATATATTCTACTGTGATTCAGTAGCAGGTATATTATTTGGGAGATTTGGAAATGACCTTGGGAAAGACTAAAAGGAGCATAACATCTGAGTACCATAAGAAGTAAAATATGATTTGGACACATAGGAAAACATATTTTATTTTAACAAATGTATAATATTTATGTATACATATGTGAGCATGTGTACCGTGCTACCACCATCAGCCCCTAAACTAGTCCAGACATGCTGGAACGATAATACATATTATCATTTAATGTAGCGATGTGTCAGGTGAAACTTGAGTCCAGGTTTGCACGTTGCTCTGCATTTTCTCATTATACTAAGTACTGTTCATTCATCCTGTACATTATGATCATCATCAATCAGGTTTACTGTGAGGTACCAACCACCAAAGGTTGTGCCCAATGTATCTCTCTTATTACGATTCTCTTTATGTACCTCTGTCGTGGTCTATGTTAAGCTGCCTGATTTACCTTCATATGATGATGTTATGCTTGTCCTGGATGTGACTGACATATTTATGCTGAAGGTTTAACATAGTTTATTATTATTATTCATATTTCAAGCTCCCTGCTCTATGCACACGATTTGACGTGCCTCATATTTTTAGATAAATAATTCTGTTGTGGCGCCCTTTAGGCACTATATAGACCAAAGGCAGAACCGCATTTGGAATTGCAGTTGAACAGTTCTCTGTACAGATAAAGGTACTGCAGCTTGAACCCTCCAGAAAGACACATTCGCACACCATTTTTTGTCTCATCTAGGTAACATTAACCTTCATGTAATATTTTTGGATACGCTTTGGAAATAATTTAATATTTATTTAATAAATGAATAAAATGACTTATCTACAATACTTCCCATTTTAATTGTGACTTCTACAGATAAATGATTTGAAAGGCAGGGCCGGATTAAGAGCACACTGGGCCTGGTGCTGACAATTATGATGGGCCTAATTACGGAATCTTATCGACCAAAAACACTAAAACAGTCATACCTCCCAAGCGTCATGTATCTGATGGAGATGGTGTTGGAGGGAAACTCATAGGATGCAGCTATAAGAAAACACATACTCTATGCTAATCTCTCTCTAATTTATGCTTTCATCTTTCAAGTAAATCCATACCCCCTAACAGCAGTGTCCAGTGAAGCAGGAAGTCAATGGGCTGGGTAAAAGGGTGGGCCACTGGTGCGAATCACGTAACCAGAACTGCCAAAAGGGGAGAACATGCCCAAAAAGGGGGCATGTCTGTCCAAAGAATTTGAAGGACAGCCTGGCATGAATAATGCAGGCTGTCCAACTAAGGGCATACTATGCAGGCAGCACCCTGAGCTTGACATAAATGTGTCTAATGATGCGCTCACTCCATGCATTCTAAGGACTGTCCCCTAGCACTCGCTGGTCCACTTGTCTCCTTACCTTCTTACTAGCAGGCAGAAGTTCCTGGTATATAGTCTGGGACAGAGAAAAGGTGTATGTAGTAAGTGTAAAAGAAAGGGGACATGTCACAGTGTTAGAGAGACCAACGTCTGCATTACCTAAACTAATTTTATTGTCAGCCAGTCCACACAAGTTTTGTTCCCATACATCCCTCTTAAGCTTTCAAACTTAAAGGGACACTATAGTCACCAGAACAACTACCACTTATTGTATTTGTTCTGGTAAGTAGAATCATTCCATTCAGGCCCTTTGCAATAAACACTGTCTTTTCAGAGAAAATAACTCCACTGGCCACTCCTTAGATGGCTGCTAGAGGTGCTTCCTGTGGCAGTACTGCCTAGTGTACAGCACTGCCATTCAGTGTCTCCACCCTCTGCATGCAGACACTGAACTTCCCTCATAGAGATGCATTGATTCAATGCATCTCTATGAGGAGATGCTGATTGGCCAGGGCTATGTTGGACTTGTGCTGGCTCTGCCCCTGATCTGCCTAGTTGACAGTATCAGCCAATCCTATGGGGAAGTATTGTAATTTGCTCAGACCACCACTTCTGATGATGTCAGCAGACAGTCAGTTCAGAGGCAGATCCAGCAGCATATTTTACTATATTTAGGAAGTCAAGAAGGGGCCAGGGTGGTTGTTTTAACATAATAGGGTCAGAAATATGATTGTGTTCCTGACCCTATAGTGCTCCTTTAAGCAAGAGTATGTGAAGAGTAGTTAGGGTTGCCACCTTTTTTGAAAATAAATACCAGCCTTAATCATTTGTATAATCACGAGGAGTGACATCAGAGAAAATTCTGTAAAATCACCAACAAACTACTCACAGTTTGATTCTGCTGTATAGATGGATTGCTCCCAGTGTCTCAGTCTCGCAAGTCACCAAGTGTCTCAGTGTCCCTATGTATCACAGTGTCAGTGTCCCCATGTCACCCAGACCCCTAGTCTCCCAGTGTCCCCATGTCTCAGTGTGTCCCCATGCCACTAGGATACTGGGGACACAGTGAGACATGGGGACACAGTGAGACATGGGGACACTGAGAGACCCAGGGACACTGAGACATTTAGGGAAACTGGGAGAAATGGGGACACTGAGACACTAGGGACACAGACACTAGGGACACAGAGACATGGGAACACAGACACTGGGAGACTAGGGGACACTGGGAGATTAGGGGACACTGGCTGGGAGACAGACACTTGGGGATACTGGGAGACATGGGGACAGTTGTGGACATAGACATGGGGACACTGGGACATATAGGGACACTGGGAGACATGGGACACTAGGCACACTGAGACACTAAGAACACAGACACTGGGAGACATGGGGACACTGAAACATTTGGGGACACTAAGACACTAGGGACACAGACATGGGAACACAAACACTGGGAGACTAGGGGACACTGGCTGGGAGACAGACACTTGGGGACACTGGGAGACATGGGGACACCAAGACACTAGCGACACTGGATGGGGGACATGGGAACACTGGGATAAATGGGGACATAGTGTCTCCGTGTCCCAATGTCTCAGTGCCTCCCAATGTCCCTATGTCTCACAGCATCCCCATGTTTCTGTGTCCCCATGTTTTCCAGTGTCCTCAAGTGTCTCAGTGTTTCCAGGTCTCCCAGTGTCTGTGTCCCCATGTGTCCTAGTGTCTCAGTGTCCCCTAGTGTCTGTGTCCCCTAGTGTCTCAGTGTCCCCATATGTCCCCTAGTGTCTCAGTGTCCCCTAGTGTCTCAGTGTCCCCATGTGTCCCTGCTGCCTTTCCCCCCATCCCTCACTTACCTGAGCTGTAGAGATGCTGTCTGGACTCTGTGCTGTGTAGATGCTCCCCCACGGATCAGTAAGTAGTAGAGAGAGGCAGGGATATGCTGTAACTTCCTATCCCTGCCTCTCTCCACACACAGTGACCCCTACTCGCCGGTGCTGTTATTGCAGAGTAATCTCCATTTATTCTGAGAAAAATACCTGCATTTGTATTGTAGGTATTACTGCAATATTGGCACGGCCAGGCAGCCTCAAATACCGGCTGTGCCAGTAAAATACCAGTGAGCTGGTAAACCTAAGAGTAATGTGTAAAAAAAAGCTCCATCAGCCCTTATGTTAATCCGGCCCTGTTGAAAGGTTTATCCTAGAACATTAAATAATTTGAACCTATTATTATTAAATGGAGGCCATGGTTTGAATCTTACTTTGCAATGTCTGCCCTGCTGAGCTGAGTAAAGTGTCTGAGAAGGGTTCAGGAAAATAAGGTGTGGAAATCACAAATCTTTTATGACGTGTTTTCATGTTTATTCATGTTTTAGTGTTAAAAGCAGTGTGTGCATTTTATATCTCATAGGTGCTCGTACACAAAAATACAAGAGATGCCTTATGCACAAATTGTCTCCAGAAAAGGGCTCTGTGTACCTTTTGGGAAATATAGCTATCTCTATGGCCAACAGTTGTGTGGTTTAAATATCTAAAAAGAATACTCAAAGCACCGTAGCCACTATGACTCCCCAGCTTAGTTGTGAAGCATGTTGTATAAATGAATTAATTAAATTCCCACACTTCTTTTTTTTATGGATTACTGAATTATTACAGCCAATTTATCTTCTCAGTTTTTTTCCATTATGAAAGTGGCTTATACAACCAAACCAAACTGCACCATTAATGGGTCCCCTTCAGATGTAGGTCCATAGGAAATGGTACGGTACGGTTAGGGCGGAGCTACTGGCGTCACGCTATACAATCCATTGATTGGCGGACAGGAAAACGTCAACCATCACGACAAATGACACGCTAGGCATTTGGTCTAAACCCCGCATGCCCCCTGGCAGTCTGACTTGTAGTAGAAACGCTCACCTGAATAGGCTGGACCATTCTAACCCTTCCGAACCGTACCGACCCGAACCATACCACTCAGTGGAAATGAGGCAAAAGTAAAATGTTAGGAAGGGAAATACAAAAACATACCAAAAGAGGAGCAATAATGAGATGAATGGGGGAAAGACTTGGGAAGGGAAAATGACATAGAGAAGAGCAGTAACAGGTGATGGAGGAAGTAAAAAAGGTGAAAGTTTAGAGAGGGGGAAAAAGATTTAGAAAGAGGAGAGAGAGGGGAGACATGTGGTGGCCATGGTGAAATGAAAGTAACTTGAAAAGAAGTGGCACGGAGAAGGGTAGTGACCAGGGAAAGTGACTAGTTGAAATGTTTAGGGAGGGGATAAATTATTTGAGAGGAAAAGGGTGCAGATAGCACCTGAATTCTAACACAGACATGCACTGACCATTAATACACAAACAAAGCTATGCATTCACACACACATGTACAAACAAATGCAAACATACTGACAAACTATACAATGATACATCTGAATTAACACACATCGTTGCATGCAGATGAAGATGACACCACAACAATACATTACTGCATTCCTACACATGATAACTCCACACAGACACTCACAAACACTCCTTGTGTGCATCCCTGCATTCAAAGACACAAATACAACCATGACTTGATACACATTGACAAACAAACATATCTTAGTTAAAAAAATAAAAAAAATGGTGTAGTGTCCACATTGAGGAGGTGAGTACATTTTAGGCCATCTCATAAATTTGGAACTTATCACTGAACAAAAGAGATAAATACGTTTGAATAACCCACTAATTTACCTGAATAAAAATTCAGATGCAAGAAACATTTTTATTTTTATTAGTAAATAGTTTTGGTTGCTCCACTTTTGAGTGAGATGACAGCAGATCTGTAATTATTCACATCATCCTATTTAGGATATGTCACTCCATGATACAATGATTTTAGCCATTCTACAATAAATTCTAAATTTTCTAGCTGCGGAACAGACTTGCAGTGTTATGATGCCTTCTAGCTTAATATTAAAATTCCACAAGTTATATTGTGTTAGAACCTTCATGACAAAGAGACAAATCCTTGTAGATCATGACAGCCATGGCAAGTCATTTGTCGAAAGTGGTAGACCAAGGAGTGGAAGAGGGGTGTGCCGTGCAGCAATGCAAAGTAACACTACACTATGTACCATGTACTATGTATGGCACTCAACGGGTGAAATATCACCAGATTAATGTTAGGAAATCTTTACAGTGCTGGTAAAAGCACATGTCTCAGTTCAATCAAGTAATGGGAATATAGTCTAGCTTCTTCTGCAAAGTCTTTGAAACTGAGCTACATCAGTCGTTTGTGACATTGCAGTAGTACTTCCCATAAGCCTCAGCCACTGCTCACTTGAGTAACTACTTGCCGTTGAAGAACAGCTGTCCAAACGTACTCTTAAATATTAAAGGGGATATATCATAATAGCAAACCTGGTGTGATCATTAATTTTAGAGAATAAAGTCCTTGGTATTGGCCATAACACTGAACAGTGAATTTAAAACCAAATTGTGAAAAAGAGGCCAATTCGGTTTTCAGGTCACCACAATTCTCTGTTTAGACTCTTAAAGCCCCACTGTAACCTTTCCCTTTTTTTTCATAAAGATAGCTTGTTTATGTAAATTCCTTATTGACTTCATCAGAATAATTTTGATATTCCAATGCAACAAAAGATATACATGAGACAAACTAGGCCTAGGGGCTACTTTGTCTCGTGTCAATGGGCAGGACTTCCACCACCTCCTACCATTCCTCAATAGCTGTTAGTGGTGTTGATTGATGAAAACAGGCATTATCTTGCATAATGTGCAATAGATGCCTATGCAATAAAATGGCAGAGGCATCTATTGCACAAGTGCAAGATTATCTATGGGAGTTCCAGCGGACTAGAAGGATCTTCAGTAGACATTTTGTATTCTTGTGCATTTGTAATAATACAATAGCATATAAGGTAAATACACACAAACGTATAAAAGCACATGTCTCAAATATATATATATATATATATATATATATATATATATATATATATATATATATATATATATATATATATATATATATAGGTGTATATATATATATATATATATATATACCATTTACCTTATTTGCTAATGGGATGGGCTGTGTATGACTTATGTACTAACGGACTCATTAGGACTTTCTGGATCATCACCTGCTGGTACATATTAAAGGAACTTTATAAGTTGAATTCTTACAAATAACTGGAAATATCAGAATTCCTAACGCCACCATGGACAAAATAATAACATATAAACAATGTCAAACATTGTAGAATTAGATTTTTTTTTAAATTGGCAACTGAACAAAATTATGGTATATACCTATATAATATATGGTGTTTAATGTTACCTATAATAAAACAAAATGTACATGATAATCCCCTTTAATTTTAAAGGTAGGGTCATATAATTAACATGACTATACTGATAAGGCACTAAATGTAACAATTACTTTCTGAGAATCCCTTATCAACTTTCTTGTGCTCAGTCATGGGTTAAGAGGTAAGAAAATTCCAAATAAAATAAATGATTAAAGTTATTCTGAAAGCTGTATCATGTGCTTTTTCTTAACTGCCAATTAATGTAATTCTCTATATATTACACTTCTATTTCACCTATGTTATCTTTACATGAAAAGTGTGGAGCTTGTAATAAATGTTATCACTTAGAACGTTCGATGTATCATGTAGTTCGAAATGTATATAAACATAGCAGATACAATGGCAATCATCTGAACAATCAGATATAAAATTCTTCCTCTTCTGTATTCTGAGTTTCTGTCAAATGCTCAGTGATGTCCGTAGTATTTTGACAAAGGCTGGAAATATCCTTTTGAGACTCGGTTAGAGAACATGAGCCTGATGTACTTGGAAGTAATAATGAAATAAAAGATCCAGAAGACAGTTCAGAAATTGAATTTAAGGATTGGCAGGACAGCTCATGGAGCTTTTTACTTGCAGATAATGTTCTGTTTTGTGAAGTAGTTTCTCTATCGAAAGAAAGGGAAGACTCTAAATCACTACACAACCCATGGAGGGTTGAATAGGCTGATACAACAGACAAGTCCGAGGTGGAAAGTTTCAAGCCTGTGTCAACATCAGTCTCCTGAGCTCCCTCGAGGTCATCAATGTTGATCTTGGAATTGCCCTTCCACCCTCTTGATTGAAAGACCTCTGTATCTTCTCGATATGTTGGAGAGGGCTCACTGAACGGAAATGATGCACAAGACGGAAACGATTTTAAAGACGGTAAACATATTAAAGACTTACTTCGTTGAAATAATTGTGCCATGCTATTAGTGTCCTTTGCACTTCGGGTTATGTCCCCTTGCCTCTTTGCGAAGATGTTTTCAGAAACGCCAAAACATGGGACTTGCCCATTGTTGATCTTGTGCTTATAAGATCTGGATTTATGACTTTGAGGAATAAAGCTGATTAGTGGCATTGCGGTTACATTCCCTAATAAGCAGTTCTGATGCCTCAAGATTGATTTTCTGGTCAATCTGTGAACCTGCTGGAAATAAAAGAGTAAATATTCTACATTAACATGAAACAGTAAACAGAATACACACAACATTCTAATATTGAGTACACAATTTTTCAAGTCCAATAACATTCTGAGATAAAACACAGGTACGATTATTCTAGCTTTTACATATTGGTTTCTGCAGTCACCGGCTGCCGGATTACACAAACAGGCCCTCAAACCTCAATGGTGTATCTGCTCTCTATCACGGTCTAATGAAGTTACAGTGATCCTGAAAAAGTGATATACATGACAAACCAAAATCAACAATCTTATATACACAGTACATAGATGATCTTGACTGTTTCATCTAAGGTGGCAATATGTCCAGTAGGTGGCGCTGTTATTGTGCAAAGAAAGAACACAAGGAGAACATAATGCTTTGAGCAGAATACGAGAATCCGAGACTTACTGACGAATAAGCTAAACTGTATGATGTACATTCTACACATGTCCCAAATGCCTAAACTGGACCTATAAAAGACCTCACTCTTCTCTTCAAGTAGTGATAAGAGAAAACCCACCAAAGCAGAAGGATCAATAAGTTCGTGTAATAACTGATTTCCTTATATTTCTAGAATGTTGCATTATATAAAAAGGCACTGGAGACTAGGCATCTCCTTGGATATTATTGGCCCATATTAATACTGAGAGCAGGAAACTATGCATCTTCTGGGTCCTTTTATTTTACCCTCTATCCCTCAGCTCATGTGGGGAGAAAAAGGATTGGCCACTCTTTCTTATTTTTTAAATTTTTTGTTTATTATTTTGGAGAGACCCGTTCGTGTCTCTCTTATTACTCGCCAAGTATTTAAATGACATGAGTGTAATATTTATTTTACTTACAGTTTCTGTGCCACAGGGGAGAAGCCCCGCATTATCTTGCTCCTGACTGTGGCACTGAAAAGGTTAATTGTTACTGGTGTAGCTTTCCTAGTGAGACCTTACACTTGTACTCACTAGGCGCAGCGTTGAGACAATAAAAGGTTTTGTGCTCCTTTAATAAGTGGTCTATTCACAATAAAGGTACATCAGTTACTAAATAACAATTTGGATGAAAAAAAAAGCCTGTTAGACTCCAGTAAATTAAGGTGTATATTTATTAGGATTCTCCCCTGTATTTCCTTCTTTCACCCTCCATTATGACCTTACTTTTCTCCTCTTTCCTCTCTTAATCCTTACCTCTGGTCCTTGGTCTGATCACGGCCGTATTCCTAATAACTGTGTGATGTGATTTATTTTATTTTTCACACTGATATGGTTTGCTTCTCAAGACATTCCCCATGTTTATTTGATTCTACTGAAACTGCAATCAATCTCTTTGTGAAGTTTAATACAGTAACAGCTAGCTATTTCTTATATACCGTAGCTCCATACTATTCAACCATTCCCGTTATCGCACTGATACAAATGATAAAGTCTATGTTTTAGCTTAACTTACACAGTATTAACCATTAACACTATTTCCATTTACGATAAACGTTTAGTGTTGGAAAACTCCCATTCTTTCTTTTCATTTTACTTTCTGTGTAAATGATCACATGACCATTGAGCGCTTGCCTGGGGCCACAAACTAGTTGGATATTTTGATCAACCTACACAGATGCTCAGAGAGCAGGGGCACAATGCATATTAACAGTATTTATCTAAGAGATGAGGATTTGTGACATGGAAACTACAATTTATTGTGTAATGAGTTCACCATCTCTAACTCCTGTTGTTTATCTAAGTTATATATCGTACCTGCCTGTAAATTATTCATGTCTGCTTAACAGGTGTTGTAAATGAAAGGACCCTTCCATTGTGGAAGCAGATAATGCATGCAGAATATTGTTTGGGAAGAAAAAAAAACCAACAACAACAAAAAAACACCTATCCCTAATTGGGGAACAGCATGTTCTAAAAGAAAAAAAAAGTACTCTATAGTGTAAAACCTTTTATCAAAATATTTTTTATAAAACAGTATTAGTTCAACTCACATAGAGCTGAGCCCAGGGTGACAGGCTCAGATCGTACTTGTGGTAATGTAACAAACCCCCTTTCCAGGTTCTTGAAGTATAGGCTCAAAAGAGATAAAGGAGGTAAAGCTCATAGTGTAATGTAGCTAAAATTCATATGCAAAAAGCTCACCTTTGCTAGAGCCTAAGGCTCTAGGTAAAACCGCCTATGTGCCTGATTAGGGAGCACAAGCCCTTCTTTATGGAAGCAGACAGTGGAGGAGCTTTTAGGACCTCAGCAACAATTTATTACAATTGAAACATAAAAAAACATTTAAAATAATATAACTATTAAATAAGCCAGTAAAGTGCTGTAGTGTCCACAGACTCTCCTCCTCCGAGACGCGTTTCACCCTCCCTCTGGACTTTATCGACCGATAAAGCCCAGAGGGAGGGCGAAATGGTTCTACACTATAGAGTATTTTTTTCTTTTAGAACATGTGGAAACTCGCTTTTCCCAAATTAGGGGTAGGTGTTCTAAATATATTTGCCACCAGTTGTGTGTGCTCCACTCTGTAGGTTGGCGGTGTTTTTTTTTTCTCTAACCCAATATATGGCCTTCTGAGCAAATGTACTTGTTTATACAACACAACCAAACCATGGCATTTTACTTTGGCGGAAACTTTTGATATAATTTCATAAGTCACAAAAAAGAGAGAGGGATATTGTCATTTTACAATGACTCAACATCAAAATATCTACATGTCAAACTCATAGGAAATATCGACATTTCCAGCTGCCAGAACCAGCTCTGATGGTTTCCTGGTATATGCTACATTTAAATAGTCCACTATTTCCAGCTGGTTAACAGTCAGAGGTGGATGTAGTAACTCCCTTTTAGTGTCAGAGTATACAAGGTGTGGAGGAGCAAACTTGGCAGAGAATCAGATCGAGGACACTGTGAAGTTGATCACAGTATATTGTAAGATAAATAACAAAATGTTAATTACTTCCAAATTGCTGTTAAGTCAACACAATGAAACTCACACTGTACCGATACTTTTAAACAATAAATTTGCCTTTATCTGATTGGCAAAATATACCTTATGTCCAGTCAAGCTTAAAGGGAATTTAACAATGTTAGTTTAATGAATCAGTTTTGGTGTAAAGATCATGCCCCTGCACTCTCACTGCTCCATTCTCTGCCATTTAGGAGTTAAATCACTGTTTTTACAGCCCTAGTTACACCTCCCTGCATGTGACTTGCACAGCCCTCCTAAACACTTCCTATAAAGAGTCAGCTAATGTTTACACTTCCTTTATTGCAAATTCTGTTTAATTTAGAATTTCTTAATTCCTGCACTGTCAATAGCTAGCTAGACCCTGCAGGAGGCTCCTGTGTGTGATTAAAGTTCAATTTACAGATCAGGAGTTAAGAACTTTTAAAGTAAGTTACATCTAATTAAAATGAGAGCATTTTGTTTTCATGCAGGTTGTGTGAGTCACAGCCAGGGGAGGTGTGGCTAGGGCTGCATAAACAGAAACAAACGTGATTTAACTCCTAAATGGCAGAGAATTGAGCAGTGAGACTTCAGAGGCATGAACTATGCACAGAAACTGTTTATTAAGATAGAGTTGTTTTGGTGACTATAGTGTCCCTTTAAGCAATCACAATGATTCTAAAGATTTGCTTAAACATTCATTGAGCCCTTGTACCCTTATGAAATTTCAATAAAAAAACGAGTAGTGCAAAAATTAGCAAACGATTTTGCGCATGACGGAAACGAACATCACAAATACCTCTTTTGAGTTGATGACATTTGCAAGCAACATCACCAAACTTATACAAAAGATATTATTAGTTATAAGAAACTTACTAATTAAAATTTACGTGACTAATATGTAATCAATAAAAAGAACAATGTATGTTTATTTGCATGGACTGATTTTGAAACATGATACAACAAATACAGGGTGCGCTAAGTAGGACAATGAGAGATAATAAACAAAAATAATATAAAGAGTCTCTTAAAGTACAGCGAAGACCTGGAGTGTATATTCTTCAGTTCTTGCTTTGAATCCTCAGTGGTAAATATGAAATACAAAAGCAAAAATAGAGACCAATAGTGCAAAACCGTTTTAGGAAAGCTGGATCACGAACAACATAGAAGTTGTATCTTGTTCTCTCCATTCTTTGAAGGGTTTGAGGGTTACCCTTCCCCTCAGGTGTGCAGCTCTATTCTCCCCTGTGATCAGTACTGTAGCGCTGTTCCTCTCCTATTTTTTTTGATTTTGAAAAATATTGATTATAGTGTAACGACACATTACTGTGAGTATTATTGCTGTGAAGCTCTGTTATACGCTCAGACACATGAACAGTATGGAGCTCCTAGAAAAGAGGGACATTAGAAGAGAAAAGAGGGACAGAGGGACTTAGACCCAAAATAAGGACTGTCCATCCTAAATAGGGACACTTGTGATATATGCATTAATATCTCAATCTTGTGTAATTAGCGATGATCAAAAATTTTCGGACAGAAAACAGGTCCATTGTGGCGGAACCCACCTCACAAGTGGACATTGGAGGGGCCTGGCTGCCTGCCTCTTACCTGCTGACTATGGCCCCTGGAAAATTGGTACACTTAAAGATTTATATTTGGGCATATTGTACTGTATATTGCTGCTACTGGCCCTTTTAACAGCATCTATGGACACATTGGGACTTTTGGGACTACTGTCCCTTTAAGACTGTGAAGCATGTTCTAGTGTGCTGCCTGTAATATTGTATATGTATTCATGTGTTAAGTTTAGCCTGGGTGATATGTATGCAGCATTCACTGATTGTTCGGTAGAATCACTCCATTCATTATATTGAGTGAAACTACCGAACAACCAGACCACCCAGGAATAAGTGTGCCTCCAATTACAGTTTGCAACAATGTTGCAAACGGGTAATTGGCAATCAGTGTAATGTAGTCTTTGTCCTCTGGGTGGCCGCCATTCGGGAAACAAACACGTGGCGGCGGCCATCTTAAACTACCGAACAGCGGTGTTTTGCCGTCGAGTGTCTGGAACTAAAATCGGACACTTGACTAGGCAAACACTGCTGAGACCTCCATACTTCCAGAAATTCGTATGGAAACTACCGAATGACCCGCCGTTCGGTAGAAAGAACCCCACAAACAAGGGAATTCATTCAAACCCTCTCCATGCTCTATAACACAGGCAATTCGCCTGTTTTCATTCCCTTGTTTGTGACCGACCGCAGGGCCAAAATGCATGGAACTGTTTTCGGATACTTTACCCATGCGGTCGGTCAAATCTTTGGAACCCCATATCTCACGAACCATTCATCCGAATTACTTGAATTTTGGATATGTTGTCCCCCTGAATAAGGGCTATCCAGCGATGCTGGATTTAAAGGTGTACCCCCGGGTTTTGGGGTACATCCAGAACTTGGCTGAAAAAGTGTACCGGATAATTGAGTTTAATGTTATCTGAGGGGAGGGGATGTGTGGGCTGAACCATGTATGTGATTGGTTATTTTATGCCTCCCCCTGGGTGTGGCCTGTATGTGGATTAGTGTAATAAAAGCCAGGCTGGATGAGCCAGTCCAGAGTTCCTGTTTTAACCTCAAAGTGATGTGTCGTCTCATTATTGGGGGAAGGATTTATTGTATGCTGTTCCAGTTGACTGCTAGGGGTACAAGCCTATTCGTATGGTTCCTATTCAATGGTCTACAGCATTCATACGCTTGGGAGAATTTAAAGGTTTCTTGGATTCGGTGATTATGGTGTCTGCCAGAGTGCTTGGAGTCCTCAGGAAGCACTAGGAGCATCCATTAACGGAGGTACCAAGTCGGGGTGCCAGGTGATCCGTTACATTGGTGGCAAGCGGTGGGATGGCGTCCTAGTGTGAGGTAAAGCAGCTCAGAGACACTGTTTGGATTTACAAATTGAGGGCAACGCTAGCAGTCGTGCAGCGCCCCTGGGAGCAGACAAGTATGGAAGGTTCTGGCTCTGGAGATGATTGGCTGGCCGAGGTGAGGCAGCGAGTGGCCGAGTATGGGGATGATATACCCATGGAGACACGCCGGGTGATCTGGAACCAGGTCATGGCTGAGCGAAACACAAGGCTGGACCGAGAATTCCGGTTGGCGAAAGAGAGGAAGTATGCTCAGCAGCAGGAGCGTTACAGCAGCCGAGTAGAGGCTGCATCCGAGGAGGTTAGCCGTCTTTCCCTGAGGCGGCGGGAGGAACCCGAAGTGGGGGTCCTCATAGACTGGTCCTGTGAGGAACCACAACAGGCAGGTAGAGATGGGACCAAGGTCTCTCCACCGGGATGCTGGGCAACCGGCCCAGATCCCCAGCAGCAGCCAGAGTTGCCAGGTGGGGAAGCAGGTGGCCCTTACTCACAAATGTTGAGGGGCCTCACGGATTGGTCCTGGGAAGACCCACAGATGGCAGGTGGAGATGGGACTGCGGTCTCTCTACCGGCCCTACAGGGATGCTGGGCAGTCGGCCCAGATCCCCAGCGGCAGTGTGAAGTGCAGGGAGAGGAGAGCAGCGTCCTCCCTCCCCAGCGGCAGGCTGAGTTACAGGGGGCAGAGGTAGTTGGTCCTACCCCCCAGCAGCAGCGTGATTTTTTGGGAATAGAGAGCCCAGTCTCCGTTCCCCAGCAGCAGGACACTGAATTGGGAGGAGAGACAGTCGGTCTCCCTCCACAAAGACTGAAAGTAGGCATGGGAGAGGAGATTGTTACCTCCTCTCCCCAGCGGCAGATCATCAATGGGCAGAGTGTTCTAATGGGAGAGGAGATTGTTACCACCTCTCCCCAGCGGCGGATCATCAATGGGCAGAGTGTTCTAATGGGAGAGGAGCTGGTTACCACCTCTCCCCAGCGGCAGCTTAATGTACCAGGGGGAGACTGTAAGCCCCACACCAGCACAGATGGGACCGTGGTCTCTGTGCCCAAGTTACAGGGAGCTGAAGGGGCCGTCCTCCCTCCCCAGTGGCAGTGTGATTTGTTGGGAATTGGGAGCCCAGTCTCCATTCCCCGGCAGCAGAGTGTCCAGCAGGGAAGAGAGAGCCCAGTCTCCTTTCCCCAGCAGCAGGACACTGTATTGGGAGTAGAGACAGTCGGTCTCCCTCCACAGAGTATAGAAGTATGTAGGGGAGAGGAGCTTGCTACCACCTCTCCCCAGCGGCGGATCAGTAAAGTGCAGGGAGAGGAGAGCAGCGTCCTCCCTCCCCAGCGGCAGCCTAACACACCAAGGGGAGACAGTAAGCCCCACACCAGCACAGATGGGACCGTGGTCTCTGTGCCCAAGCTACAGGGAGCTGAAGGAGATGTCCTTGCTCCCCAGCGGCAGTCTACGGTTCAGGGAGAGGAAGTTGTTATTCCCTCTCCCCAGCGGCAGCACAGCTCACCAAGGGGAGACAGTAAGCCCCACAACAGCACAGATGGGACCGTGGTCTCTGTGCCCAAGTTACAGGGAGCTGAAGGAGCCGTCCTTGCTCCCCAGCGGCAGTCTACGGTTCAGGGAGAGGAGTTTGTCATCCCCTCTCCCCAGCGGCAGCTTAGCACACCAAGGGGAGACAGTAAACCCCACAACCGTGCAGATGGGACCGTAGTCTCTGCACCTACACCACTGGGGATAGGGACAGTCGGTCCTAGTCCACAACAGCCAGACAAAATATCGGAAGGGGAGACAGTCGTTTTTCCCCAACAACAGCTGTGTTCAACCAGGGGAGAGGACCCCCTGGTTACTTTTTCCCCAAGCCTTGGACTTACAACTGGACACGAGTGGCAGGGGGCCATCTGGACAACTACCCCCTGTAAGGACAGCCAGCCGACTATCAGAGCCCCAGACCGACTGGAGGTCTGGAGTCTGGATAGTCTAAATGGGAAAGGGGAGAAATGTGGCGGAACCCACCTCGCAACTGGACATTGGAGGGGCCTGGCTGCCTGCCTCTTACCTGCTGACTATGGCCCCTGGAAAATTGGTACACTTAAAGATTTATATTTGGGCATATTGTACTGTATATTGCTGCTACTGGCCCTTTTAACAGCATCTATGGACACATTGGGACTTTTGGGACTACTGTCCCTTTAAGACTGTGAAGCATGTTCTAGTGTGCTGCCTGTAATATTGTATATGTATTCATGTGTTAAGTTTAGCCTGGGTGATATGTATGCAGCATTCACTGATTGTTCGGTAGAATCACTCCATTCATTATATTGAGTGAAACTACCGAACAACCAGACCACCCAGGAATAAGTGTGCCTCCAATTACAGTTTGCAACAATGTTGCAAACGGGTAATTGGCAATCAGTGTAATGTAGTCTTTGTCCTCTGGGTGGCCGCCATTCGGGAAACAAACACGTGGCGGCGGCCATCTTAAACTACCGAACAGCGGTGTTTTGCCGTCGAGTGTCTGGAACTAAAATCGGACACTTGACTAGGCAAACACCGCTGAGACCTCCATACTTCCAGAAATTCGTATGGAAACTACCGAATGACCCGCCGTTCGGTAGAAAGAACCCCACAAACAAGGGAATTCATTCAAACCCTCTCCATGCTCTATAACACAGGCAATTCGCCTGTTTTCATTCCCTTGTTTGTGACCGACCGCAGGGCCAAAATGCATGGAACTGTTTTCGGATACTTTACCCATGCGGTCGGTCAAATCTTTGGAACCCCATATCTCACGAACCATTCATCCGAATTACTTGAATTTTGGATATGTTGTCCCCCTGAATAAGGGCTATCCAGCGATGCTGGATTTAAAGGTGTACCCCCGGGTTTTGGGGTACATCCAGAACTTGGCTGAAAAAGTGTACCGGATAATTGAGTTTAATGTTATCTGAGGGGAGGGGATGTGTGGGCTGAACCATGTATGTGATTGGTTATTTTATGCCTCCCCCTGGGTGTGGCCTGTATGTGGATTAGTGTAATAAAAGCCAGGCTGGATGAGCCAGTCCAGAGTTCCTGTTTTAACCTCAAAGTGATGTGTCGTCTCATTATTGGGGGAAGGATTTATTGTATGCTGTTCCAGTTGACTGCTAGGGGTACAAGCCTATTCGTATGGTTCCTATTCAATGGTCTACAGCATTCATACGCTTGGGAGAATTTAAAGGTTTCTTGGATTCGGTGATTATGGTGTCTGCCAGAGTGCTTGGAGTCCTCAGGAAGCACTAGGAGCATCCATTAACGGAGGTACCAAGTCGGGGTGCCAGGTGATCAGACACATGAACAGTATGGAGCTCCTAGAAAAGAGGGACATTAGAAGAGAAAAGAGGGACAGAGGGACTTAGACCCAAAATAAGGACTGTCCATCCTAAATAGGGACACTTGTGATATATGCATTAATATCTCAATCTTGTGTAATTAGCGATGATCAAAAATTTTCGGACAGAAAACAGGTCCATAAACTGTGAATTGTGATCATGTTGAATATACTCATGCAATACCATTCGAAAATCAGAACTTTTATTGACTGAATGCTAACTATGGAATGTGAGCAAGGCTTGTGTTAGCCTCTGATAACCTGGTCGGGGCAAGATTCCCTGGGATATATTACCTGTCACATCCAAAAAAGTGAAAATTGTTGGGAATTCAAAGTGAATTTTAAATTTGAGCCCAAAGTAGCTGAACTGGAAATATTCTCTCAGTCTATAATGCTTTCTGTTCAATTACCATAACCCCTCAGTGACCAGACCGTTTTTCAATTTTCCTACCGTTTGTGACCAGGGCTGTTTTTAAATTTTTTTTAGGGCTGTTTTTACATTTCTGCTGTGTTTGTTTAGCTGTAATTTTCCTCTTACTAATTTACTGTCCCCCCACACATATTATATACCGTTTTTCTCACCATTAAATGGCCTTTTAAAGATACTATTATTTTCCTTATATCATATCATTTACTCTAAAAAATTTTTTAAAAAACACACTTTTTCGAACTTTGACCCTTAAATTCTGTTTTGCATCTACAACCGCCCAAAAAAATTCCATGCTAAATAATTTCAAATTTTTGTCCTGAGTTTAGAAATGCCCAATGTTAGCATGTTCTTAGCTTTTTTTGGTAAAGTTATAGGACTATAAGTACAAGTAGCTATAAGTACAAGTAGCTATTTCCAAACCATTTTTTTTTTCTAAATTAACGCATTGTAACACTGATATCTGTCAGGAATCCCTGAATAACCCTTCAAATGTATATATTTTTTTAAAAGAAGACAACCTTAAGTTATTAAAATCTTTTTATGGAATCATTTTACCACCAATCTATGCCAGATTTTTTTTTTTTTTAATAAATTGGTGATTTTTTTGACACACATAGCATATTAAGAATACATGTACTGAGAACTTTAAGGGTTACTGCCAAAGAACACTGCCAACATCTCCTAAATACATGCATACATGTGTTGGGTTCTCTGGGAGCTAAAATACCTTATTTGGAGGGTGCCCATTCCAGTTTTCCAACTTGGAATTTTCACAGCTAGTCATCATGCATCCATGTTGTCAGGGTATTTATATCGGCAGACATTTTGTGCTATGATAGAAATTAAAGTGCATATTGCCTAAATCATTCTGAACAGAGCAGACTCCATTTTGTTATCTTCAAGCTAACAAAAGACACAAGATTTCTATCCCTTCTGTAAAACTAACCACTGTGCCAGAGATAAAGGAATGCTTAGTATATACAAACCTGTTGATAAGAAATGAGAACGGGGGATGGACAGACTGTCTAAATGCTAATGGAATATAATTAATTCTAAACCCAGACATTTGTGACAGAGAAGATTAAATAATTTAATTTTATTTTCGATATTGTATAAGATCCCATTGTAAGTTTAGGGGTCATATTTAGTTATAACTGTCATATTAGAAATTATAGCAGAATTTGCCAGACACATAGTCTGAAGAAAGCCCCCAAAAAACTCTTTGAACTGACAGAAAACTTAAGTTATAGACAACCATAAAGATAAGGTAAATTACGTCAAAATAGCCACCAGGAAAAGTTAACTCTTTCCTGGATAGGAATGTTTAGTGGGACGAGACTGCCCTCTATAGACCAAATACTTAAATTGCTATCTGGAAGGTAACCACACCTCCAGTTTTCTATTGGTCTATCACCTAGTGAATTTTCCCTTAAAAAGTTAAGACAAAGGGAAGAAAGAGGGAGGTATGCAAAGGAAGCAAAGAGGTGAGCAGTCGGGGGCAATGCAGAGAAATCCATGACAGATATCCACTCCAGGGCACTCAGAATTTCTTACACACCAATCACACATCCATTCAGTTCCTGAGACTACCTACTAATCTGATGAAAATATCTACTCAACTGGTAATTATACTGGTTTAATTTAATTAATCTCAATTAATTACAATTTTCTAATAGCATGATATATGACTGGATAAATCATGATCAGATTTTGATATTTATAAATCTTAGTTAACTAAGAAGTATATAGTTATAACCATCCCATTCTGCAGATGGGAAAATAATAATTACCGTATGTATTTATGTGATTTATCACATGTTAGCATATCGTGATATTTATCCAGGTGTATTGATTTGCTTTAAAATAAGATAAAATATCTGTTTAGGCAAGTTAAAATTCTGCTTATAGAACATGGTAGATTACTCTTATTGGATGGTTCCAGGAAATGACTAATGAGCTGGTTTAGATGTTATTTTATTTAAATTTACATAAGAATAGGTCTTAATTACCTAGGAGGTCTAGCCAGCATTGAAAGGGTTATTCTAACTGTCAGCTAAAGTTTTATGGCCTTAAGCTGCAAGCTCTGTGTGTGTGTGTGTAAGTTTCAACTTCGTTTCTCTGAGAAGTATAGTCATAAATCATTGTCTTGACAATTGGCTGTGTTAACCGAAATGTATTGCCATTGTATTGCATACTATGTTATACTAAATATTCATTGATTATTATCACGCATGTTACATATTATTATTTAAATTGTCACAATAAATTGTATCTATTTTTATAACGAATTGTGATTTTATTTATATGGAATACATTTCACTTACACGATAATGATCTTTGGGATCTGAGAATTGAAATAGTGGGCAATTCTCAACTGTTTACTATTATTATCCCATAAATATTCCCACAATGTCCTATTTGGGACATTTTTGAAGCTGGCCAATGTATTTTACCCCCATCAAATCATATGATTTGAAAAGTAGACAACCCAGGGTATTCAATATGTGGTATGTCCAGTCTTTTTTAGTAGCCACTTAGTCACAAACACTGACCAAAGTTAGCATTTATATTTGTTTGTGTGTTAAAAATGCAAAAAACAATTATGAACGCTAAATTTGGCCAGTGTTTGTGACTAAGTGGCTACTAAAAAAGACTGAACATACCCCATTTGTCATACCTATATGTCAGGAACACACGCTCTCCAAACAGGGTATACCCATATCTAACATTTGTAGCTGTTTACATATTTTATTGTTGTATATATCTGGTTGAGTGTTGAGCATTTTTTTTGTCCAATAAGCAGATTCTCTTCCCTAGATCCTGTTATTATTTAAGGAAACAGCCGCACCTATAGTTGTGCCAACAGATGTTAACTTCTAAAAAATAATTCTATAGCTTAGATGAGCAAGAATGTGGGAGAAAACGTTAAAAAATAAATCTAAATAAAAGGTGCCTAAAGATTTACAATTTTAATGACATTTTAAAGCTGTATAGTATAAGTGAGTAGGATATACACAGGATACGATTTGTGGGCTTAACAGGAATAATTATTTTCCATGAAGTGAGCTGTCAATATATTTAACACATTCTTGTTGTCAGTTAAGTAGGAGAATGATTCGTATACCAGCTCTCGTACTGACGTAATCATTTTTATGCTCAATCCATTTCCTGCCACTACATCTACCAGGTGGATTAATCATTAAGGTTGTGCGTACTATTTTAAAGGACTTTATTAACTGAGAAACCGATGTTTATGCTAACCTGTAGATTTTTAAGATAAACTTTTATTTTACATGTATTTTAACTCTCTCAGTTCCACAGTTAATGAACTTTCCAAAACTCTTCATTTTACAGTTTGGGGGACTTAATGTACCCAGATAATTGGTTCGCTGATTGAGGTAACACATTTTAATAGATCTAGCCAGTAACTACCTATTTTCCGTAGGAAACATTAAGCAAAATTAAAATGTAGACTCTGGACATACAGTGCATGGCACTGAGGGTACTATGACATCTCCCCATAGTAAGAAATGATTAATATTATTATTGGCATTTATATTGTGCTAATATATTCTGTAGTGCTTTACATTATTATAAAGGGGGTAGATTTAATCAATAAATGAGATAATTACAAAATGTTACAGGAAAAAGAGGCTGATGAGGACCCTGCTCAAAAGAGCGTACAATAAAGAAGTGAATAATAACATTGATTTCATATGAGTAAATAGCAGAAATGTATTGTTATGCTAAAATACATTATGGCAATGTTATAAATGGCACTTTCATGGGGATGTGCCTCTGAATGCAGTTTGCCCTGTCCAGATATAATGATCTGTGTAATATTTAAAATCAATTGGGGTTATTCACTTTACCAGATTAAAATTAAAAAACAGCTGTACTGCAAAAGCTCTCATTATGGCTATTCTGACTTAGAACTTAATTCCTTTCTTAATTTTTCATAAACTCCTTATTTACCAACATTTTTTCCACCATCTTGTCTTGAAGGAAGACTATAGTGTTAGAAGTACGAACATAATGCTGGCACTATAGTCCTGATGTGTCATTTTGGATGTCTATTTCCGCTCCAATCGCGCTGAAAAGGGTCACTTAAATGACCTATTACAATCACAGGTATTATTTATTCTGGGTTTAACATACTTGCCAATCTGATCCATTTGACATATACCTTGCTCGATTGATGTTTTAGTACAGTGCTCAATAATGAACACTTTTTCACTCCAGCTGCTTGGCCAACATATCCATCACGTTAATAAATAATAGTGTGGTTTTGGGTATTGCTGGCTTCAATCTGTGTCAACTCAAATAGCGTTTACAGACACCACATTTACCATCTTCCCCATGCACAATCTTTCCTGTTAAAGCTCATCACATTATTTTTAACCCCTTCATTTCTTGTGTCCTATTCCTTACAGAGCTTTGCATGGGACCTGTTTGACCGTAAACTGAATTTCACCCATATAACAAGAAACTGAAAAAATAATAATAGGAACTGTTCTGCATAAGTAATTAACTACACTGACAGTGATTCACACACTCCATTACAGACGGCTTACATCAGAGCTTCTCCCATCACCTGCCCCCTTTTAAATTCCAATCAATGCATATTAAAAGTACCATAAACAGTCATCGAGCCTCATAGCAGAAAGACAGAGTCAAAAGCTTTAAAAACGTTAAAAATGATATTGAAAAGTTATTGTGAAATCCCACTGCAACTAATGTTGTCTACATGATGTCAATGGAAAATAGATTACAGACCATAAAGAAAAATAGCTTGGAATCTGACTCACTACAAGAGCAAGTCATAACCAAGCTAGCGCCCCCAGGGACAAAGCAACAACGCATACATATATGTGTTTTAGTGACAGTTTAGAATTTAATAATGTTTTCTGTGATCATTAGACACCAACAATAACTGGATGTATATAAACAGGTAGTAAAAGAAAAAACATGAGTATGATTCTCAGACCTATATGTAAAGTTAATTTCCTAAAGATGCAGGTAGAATGACATATTTTTTTATTTTTTTTTTGTCAGTCTTTCTTTTTATTAGTTTTTTTTTAAGATGGAAACAATTTGGTTTGTGACATTCACGTCACAAACTCATAAATATGTGATTGCGTAGAAATGTCCAGCTTTATCAACTTTTAGAAGCAATTATTGGTTTTAAAGTTATATTAAGTCTTATTCCAAATCAACTTTTGTGAAATAAACAGCAGTTGCATTCAGATATTGTTGTTGTGTAACAGTGGGTTTAACTTTATTTTTGTTTTTTCAACATTAAACATTTTGACGTCTTTCGCACGTGGGAGTAGCATTTTCCTTCGAAGATTTATGTGAAATATCAGGTTATGTAGCGTGATAATGTGTGTTCAATACCCAGAGTGGCTTCCCCTATGTATGTCTGAGTGGTAAGGGTTTCTCGTCTTTTGGGACCCTATTACTTTCTGGTTTCTACTATGTAGTGATTTTGGGTTCTCTAGATTTTATCTTTCCCTGCAAGTGTTGTTCTTCCAGGTATGTACGGGCTCTCTTATTTTATGTCAAGCGTGGGGCTCTATAGTGTCTATGTTAACGTCGGGTAGTAGCAGTTTTTGTTCTAAAGAGCCTCTGCACCCTTATGCCACTCGTTTACTGCCCACCTTCTCTCGTTCTCGGGTTCGGGCCCGTCAAGAATTTTCTTGTCGCACTATGTTCGGGCTGGCATCCGTGCTGGTTACTCCGTCGTTCCGGGGGTGACCCGCTTTGTCTATTCAGCCCACTGCAAATACAAGAGAAGGGCAGAGCCTGCTAGATAGAGGAGTATATGTAGTGAGATCAGGGTTAGCAGTAGTTAGAGGAAAGAGATGTAGGGGTTAGTAGGGGGTAGTTGGTATTAGGGTTGGGGGTGGGGTAGAGGGGGGTGATATGGTCATTATGGGATACCCCCATCAGGGGTCACAGCGCCTCTCCACAGAGTCCCTCCAGGAGCGCACATGGTCCCCCGTCGCTCCCGAGGGTGGCCTGAGCACAGCCCCCCTGCCTCTTTTAGGGTGGCTGTGGTGCCGTTCTTGTCTTTTCAGTTCGGTCTCCCCGATACAAACATGAGCCACGGGGTCCAGGTCTGCATGTAGCGTTCGGTAGTGTTCTGGAGTGAGGCCGTGAGTTGTTCCATTCCGTGAATCTCTTCTACTTTGTCCATCCATTGTAGGAGGGTGGGCACTTGGGGGGACCGCCATCTCAGCGGGATGAGGAGTTTGGTCGCATTTAGTAGGTGTCTGGTCAGTGATTTTTTATAACTTGAGAGAGGTAGGGAGGTGTGATGAAGGAGCATCTGTAGTGGTTTGAAGGGGAGATCCACATCCAGAATTACTTTAATCTGTGTGTGGATTTGTCGCCAGTATGGGGCTATTTTCCTGCACGACCACCATATATGCAGGTCAGTGCCTATCTCATTTCCACATCTCTAGCAGGTCTCGGAGGTATCCGTCATCATCTTGTGCAGCCTCTCTGGCGTCCTGTACCATCCAGTCAGCAGTTTATAGTTAAGTTCTTGGTGTTTGGAGCTCATGGCGCTTTGGTGTGTCAGGATGTGGATTTTCGTCCATTGGGGGGCTGTAAGTGTGACATCAGTGGCCTCTTCCCAGCGTGTCATATGCCTCATAGGTTCCGTCTTCGTCGAGCCCAAAATCATTTTGTAGAGAGTAGATATACCACGGTTCATGTGGGAGCGTAGTATACATAGTTTTTCGAATTCTGTTACAGATCTAGGAACAGGTGTCGCCCATAGTGTGAATGATAGTAGTTTTTAACTTGGAAGTATCTAAATCTGTCGAGGCCCGATGGTGTTGTGTCCTGTATCAGGTCCGGGAGTTGCTTCAGTGAGTCCCCTGTACACCACTGTTGCATGTATGTCCACTCCGATTCTCCGAATGCCTTAATATCCTGGGGTGTGAGGTTAGAATTACATAATTTAATGACGCGCTATAGGTGCTTAAGCCAGAGACAGCTAATGATACAAACTGTGCGTCATGTCAATGTCAGGGGTAGGCAGTAGGGGAACTAATGTAGAGAAGGCCAAAGTGTGGCCAAAACGTAGATCCTTAACTATCTTACAACTCCCACAATGTATGGCCAGCTTGGGATCTACCATTTGCCCATCCTTGCAGAGTGTATCCGTAAGCACTGTTGCCATTTGAATGCAGATGTGTGTTTTTATGTAGTGTTGGTGTTCCAATGCAGGTGTACACTTGTGTGTAGTGTTGGCATTTCAATGCAGGGAGTGTTTTTTTGCAGTGTTTGCGGTTGAATGCACCAGTGTGTGTGTATGTAGTGTTGGTGTTTAAATCCAGTTTATGTATATTCATATTTGTGTATAGTGTTGCCACTGTAATGCAGGGGTGTATTTGTGTATAGAGTGTTGGAATGTACAGACATATAAACATACACAGTGACACACACATACAGACACTGACACACATTGATATTTCCTTAACGCTATACCAAAACGAAATCGCCCTTTGATGTCGAAAATTAACCCGCTTTTATTACACAATAAGTCCTTAGTATAAGACATCTCAAATGATGATAATTTTACCACCAATGCACCCTCAGTTTCCTCACCAATTACACTATGGGCGGCCCACAAACCAGTCATTAGAGGCAAATTAATCAGTGTAGCAAATAACATACTAAGCAACTTGCTGACACAATGACCAAATCCAATCATTCAGAATCACTACATAAACAAAACCCTACATCCCAACTCTTGATACAAATTACTGGAGCTAGATATCTCTTAAAACAACTCACATTTACAGACACCTCTAAAGCACTTATGTAGACCAAAAAACTATTTTATGAAAAAGGGACACAAGTAGAACCTGGTCGCCAGGAGGTCATAAGCCACACATGTCACTAATGAGTAATTAGCTCCAGCCCTAGACTCTTTTAAGCCCCCTAAATTTCCTGACCCAGGTGGATTTATGACCTTATATTACAAAGAAGCCCTTCTCACACAACTCTATGCATTTTTTTAATGCACTGCTCTGAGGACGCAAATTGCCCCCTGATATGTTGTCAACGTATGCCTTATCCCAAAACCAAACAAGAACCTAAGTCACCCTGGCCACTACCATCATATATCTCTTCTAAGTGTAGATATGAAAATAGATTAAATCCATATTTAGAAGACATCCCGATCAGGTGGGTTTTATTCCAAATAGACAAGCAAAACACTAAGATGTGTAGATCTTGAGAATGATATGAGAATTATAAGCACCTACAGATGGCCGGGATCTCTTTAGATAGTGAAAAGGTGTTTCATTTTGCCTCCTGCACCCCTCTCTGTTCGTGGTCCTTACATATTTGGAGCTTCTGGTAGCGGTTTTCTCTGAGCCATATTTCACTCACTCAAAGGATTTTTTCTTTTACCCAAAATTCTGCCTCATTCCTTTCTTATATCAATGGCAATAAGCAGGGCTTCCATCCTTATAGCATGGACTATCTTATATGGCACTGCCCACTATGCCCATTATCTCCCCTTTTATTTGCACCATCCCTTGAAACTTTGTTACAGATGGTACAGTCCAGCCAAACCATTGAGTGGAGAGCACAGGAATTTTAAGTAGCGACTTATGCTGATGATATCCTTCTTACCCTCACAAAACCTGAAACTTATATACCAGCTCCCAGTGGAGATAAATTACTGATGCCTATCTCGCTTACAGAAGGGGTCCTGTTCTGTATAAACTCATCCAACATTATCTGTTTGGACATCTACAATTCCTCTTTAATAAAAATCTAAGAAGAGATTGGTGGATCTAGAACACTTCTTTTTTGGTTCAGACTACCCTTCACTTTACATGTGGCTCCCTAAACAACATTTCCCATTTACTCCTCTGTCCTCTCCAGCAATAACCCACTCACTTAATTTATGGAACCACTTCAAAGACAAATTCAACTTTTCTTCTTCCTTTCCCCTCTCACACCAATTCTATGAAATAAACCATTCACACCTGGATTTGTACCTAGACACTTCACTCAGTCCGAAGATAGGGATATCAGTAGATTGATGAATCTTTATGTTAATGATAGAGTAAGAGACTATTCTGAAGTTCCCAACCACACCTCTCTCACAACTTTTGACTACTTTCAGTAAATTCAACTCTGTAGTTTTGCCTCTTTAGCACTCATAAAACAAGCAGGCAGTGTTCAATTGTCTCCCTTGGAGGACGCATGCTAACATTCCTCAGCTATAAAAATTCAGACATCTGATATTTTCATTTCTTGGTCACACACTCCACCCAAATATTACTACCATACGTAGCCACATGTAAAAGGGATCTGGGACCTCCTGGAGGAAACTTGTCAGAAACTTGTAAGGCGATTGCTTCCATTACTACTGGTATAACAAGGAACAGGCATCCTACACTGCTGGTGCTCATTTCCAAAACTTAAACTACTTTGGACTGCAGTTACATCTTTAATCAATACTGCTCAATTCTCTGCCATTTAGGAGTTAAATCACATTGTTTATGCCGCCCGAGTCACACCTCCCTGTATGATACTTACACAGCTTCCTAAACACTTCCTGTAAAGAGTCATCTGATGTTTACAAATCCTTAATTGCAAATTCTGTTTAATTTAGAATTTCTAATTTGCACTGTTAATAGCCTGTTAGACCTTCCAGGAGCCTCCTGTGTGTGATTAAAGTTTAATTTACAGAGCTGGGGATAAAAACTTCTAAAACAAGTTATCGTCTGATTGAAAATTAAACAATTTTTGTTCATGCAGGCTGTGTGAGTCACAACTAGAGGAGTGAGGCTAGGGATGTATAAACAGAAACAAAAGTGATTTAACTCCTAGATGGCAGATAATTGAATTTTGAGACTGCAAAGGCATGGTATATCGAATGAAACTGCTTAATTAAGCTAAACTTGTATTGGTGACTTTCGAGTCCCTTTTAGATGAACCTTTTGTGGCAGGTTCACTTTATGAAAACAAATCCATAATAGTGTGCTGATTTTAATTAATTTGTAATTAATTAATTTCAAACAAATAGCCAAGTTTAACTTACAAATTGTAGCTCAATAATAAACATACAGACAGATGATTAACAGTCTCACTCTCAGCAAAGGAGAAAATGGCAGAGGCACTCCACCATTACAACACCTTCTATAGATTATGACACAAGTAATTCCCTGACGCATGCCTCCTTTGATTCCATTAATTAATTCTGCTAAAAGTCCATCTGCACCAACAAGCTCTTATATGACATGCACATGTTACAGGAACACTATAAGCGCCCAGTCATTTCCCTGTCCCCTTAACCTTGCATCTAGATAAACTGCAATGTTTACATTGCAGTGTTAAGACTACCTCTTGTGGCTATCTACCAGACACCCACTAGAGGCACTTCCTGCTGCTTCACAGAGTTTAACTCTATGCAACGGCACTGGATGTACTCACGCTTTGCATGAGGACGTCTAGTGTCTAATAAATCCCCGTAGGAAAGCATTGATTCAATGCTTTCCTATTGAAAAGGCCTAATGTGCCCACAGCGCTTGCATTAGCGTCTCCCTCACGATGATGCCGGGCTAGCAGAATGCTTGGTTTTATAGGGAGAGGGAAGTGCTCATGCCATTGTACAGAACACTTGGAGTATTGTACGCAGTACTGGAGACCGTATCTTCAGAAGGATATTGATACCTTAGAGAGAGTTGAGAGAAGGGCTACTAAACTGGTTCATGGATTGCAGGATAAAACTTACCAGGAAAGGTTAAAGGATCTTAACATGTATAGCTTGGAGGAGACGAGACAGGGGGGATATGATAGAAACATTTAAATACATAAAGGGAATCAACACAGTAAAGGAGAAGATTATATTTAAAAGAAGAACAACTACCAAAACAAGAGGACATAGTCTTAAATTAGAGGAGCAAAGGTTTAAAAATAATATCAGGAAGTATTACTTTACTGAGAGGGTAGTGGATGCATGGAATAGCTTCCCAGCTGAAGTGGTAGAGGTTAACACAATGAAGGAGTATAAGCATGCATGGGACAGGCATTAGGCTATCCTAACTATAAGATAAAGCCAGGGACTAATGAAAGTATTTAGAAAATTGGGCAGAGTAGATGGGCCGAATGGTTCTTATCTGCCGTCACATTCTATGTTTCTATGTTTCTAAAGCGGAAATTGAGCCAGCGCCAAGGGACCTCTGCACTGGAATAAGGTTGATGGAAAAAAAACCTTTGAGAGTTGTGAAGTGGAGGTTACAGAGGCAGAGAGCTAATATAGTGCTAACTTAATTCTGACATCAACTCATATATGCTACGTCTGACCCCTATCATGCCTGTCTATTGATTCTCATCCCACTTAATGCTACTGACTGGCTCCTGCACAATGCATTAAAACACACCCCTTTACAGTGAAAAAACAACTGCAGAACTGCTGTACTGATCTGATTGATCACTCTAAAATATAGTGTTCCATGGGTTAAGATAAATACATTTAATAAAATTGGGCCTGGGGACAGTGTTTTAATTAACTTTGAACCTTCATCTCATTCACAATAATTGAGAGTGAGAACAAGGCTTGGAAATCTGTCAAAGTCTGAATTTGCCAACACAGTCTGCTTCAGGAAGGAGATCCTTCCATGCAATTCATTCTTAGAAGGTTCACATGCATTGCAATGCAAAGGAGGGGGAAAATAAATAGCCCCAGTCCTGCTATTACTCTCATTTTTAATGAGTGATTCTCTGAGCGTGGAAATTTGGGAATGTAAACGGTTATTCAGGTACTTTTTGCAGATGACGTGCCTGTCTCATCACATAGTGACATAATTATTGACACAATCACAATGGGTAACGTATCATTGTTCCATCGCATATATGTAAAACATTTAAAAGAAGAAAAACTACCACAACAAGAGGACATAGTCTTAAATTAGAGGGTCAAAGGTTTAAAAATAATATCAGGAAGTATTACTTTACTGAGAGGGTAGTGGATGCATGGAATAGCCTTCCTGCTGAAGTGGTAGAGGTTAACACAGTAAAGGAGTTTAAGCATGCGTGGGATAGGCATAAGGCTATCCTAACTATAAGATAAGCCCAGGGACTAATGAATGTATTTAGAAAACTGGGCAGACTAGATGGGCCGAATGGTTCTTATCTGCCGTCACATTCTATGTTTCTATGTTTCTATGTTTCTATGTTTACCTGTAACAGTATTTTATTTCCATCGTGATCTTCAGTCTGCCACCTTCCCTCGCTTATGGGACTACATTGGTTGGGCAAAAGTGGAATTAGCTGTCCAAAATCTTTAACTCTAAACTCCAGCAGTGAAGATTCTAAAGGGATTGGGCTTTGTCCCTTCAGAAGCCTTTTCAGGGAAAACTCAATGTCTATATCCATGTTTGAATAAATTGGAAAAACACAGAAATCGGCCTTCTTCTTCCACACCGATTTCTTTAATATCAGTTCATACATTTTCATCATATATGCAAAATTTTCGTAACTGCAGTAGATAGTAAACCGTATAATTTCCTTCCCGTAGTGTACCTGCCTGATGGCCCACAGTGGTGTTCCGTTGGCTAAAGTAAAGAAGTCCTGGTTGCATGGCATGTAAGGGAGGAACTTGCCATGTACGCGCTCCGTGTGATGGAACTTCCATGGTGGTTTCTGGAAACATTCGTGCAGATGTAATATCTGTTCTTCTCCGTATTCTTCTTGTACGAAGAGAATGACAGCAAACGCAGGTTGTGATGCAAAGCCCTTAGTGGGCTTTCTTTTCCTTGTAATTCTCCTTTCAGAAACACGAAACAACTGAAGATCTGGGTGGATCCATGCAAGTAGCTTGTCAATAGCATCTTGGAGACACCTGGATTCTCCAGGATCAGCGATTATATGGATGCTAACAAGGAATGGGTCCTGGACATCTTCTATAGAGAGTTCACCTATGGGAAGAAGTAGAATTTAGCTGATAAAATAACCATATCCAACAGGTTCAGCACTGATTTTGAATATGTTTATGCTGCTAATCAATGTCAAAGGGTTATCATAAAGACACAATAAACCCTGTTAGCCAAAATGTCTTCAAAGTAAATGAGTATAGGTCAATATATTAGTTGAAGAAGATTTACAAGCCAACAAATGAAAAATTCTAAAGTACCAAAAAGTATATAAATTATGTGACATTTTTCAAATGTATTCCAGAACATTTTTCTGATGCAGAAGGTTAAAGGAACACACCAAGCACTGTAACCACTACAGCCCTCTCACAGCCAATGAGCAGGGCTTAGCTTAGTAATGCTAACGGAAGCTCGTTTCAAAGCCTCCGGCTCCAGGGGAGGCGGCAACAGGTGGCAAACAATTCTTGCCTACTAACATTTGAGGGGCACCAGTGAATTCCTGGCACCATAACCACTACAGCAGGTTATGTTCTTTTTTGCATTAATATATGCCTCTTTACTAAAAGCACACGATGGGGTGGTTTTACTATTTTGAAACACATTTATGATTCTTTAAAGATATCTATGCTAATATACACTTAAACTTTTTAAAACACAATTTATTTATTTAAAGGATACATTAATGGAATGTATTAATGTTTCTTATTGTCTTGCCAAAATGAAAACGAAAAAATTATAATATTACAGGACGTTTTCTCCTAAAAACACATTTTAATTGTTTAACTCCATAGGTCTGTGATAAATTACTAGAGTTTCACAGTCTTTGTTTGGTGCTTCATCAAATTCTATTAATCTTGGCACCAATTGTGATAACCAAGTAAGGTTATTTTCTTTTTCTTTGACAATCCTGACATGTGAACCATCTTGGCGAATGCTAGACGGCGTATATTTGCCAAGAAGAAAAGTCTGATTTTGTGTGACAACATAAGAGAAAAGGTATATAAAGACAGTAAAAGATATTCTGATTGCTTTCTTAGAGCTTAGAATCTTTCTATGTGAAACCCAAGCTGTGATGTTTCCAGAAAACCGAAGGAGGATTGAGATGTGAAGCACAGAGGAATCTTTCATGGTGCAGCTCTGGACTTCTTTCGAAGGTATTCTCTCTCTGCCATTCAGCTCTCTTGTCTCTCAGCGTGATCTGTGCTCTAATGAATGAGCTGACGGATGATAAAATGAAAAGCTTTGAAAGATCCATCACCAACATTAGTATTCAGAAGGAAGCTCTGATTGTGGCATTGAGGCTAGATGGTAAAACAAATAGCTTCAGAGGACCACCAGAAAACTACACAAAGCCATCATTAGGAACTAGAGTTACATGCACAGCAGAGAAAATCTGCTTTTATTCAGCTTGTCAAAACTGGAGACCAAGCCAAAAATGAGGGCCATACCCAATCAGCTTTTTAAATAAAGTACTGTCCACTTCACAAAATCACAGTTACGTCTCTTGGTTTTGGTTTTACACCTGCCATTATTGATTTCTAAAATTCTTTTTTTTTTCATTATGTTGTTTAACATAAAAGTTGTCACTGATAAAGTTATGGCTAGATTGCTGTTCGTTCTTTAACCATGTCATGGAGAATGTTTGAAATAACTGCACCTGTCTAAAGGCTGTCTTACTAGAATATTGGCATACACAGGCTTACATCATTCCCTGTAAATCACTTAGAATATTCCAAATTTTCACTAATTATAGGAGTTACAAGCTAGAATGCAAGTAGTTGGTGTCCTGCTGCCTTGGAAATCAGAAGACATATTTGATGAAACTGTACATGTGTAAGGTTTTTTTTTTAATTGCTCAGATGGTGCCAAACCCACTATTTCTTATACAGGGCAGTGGTACCAAACCAAAGTACACTAACCAACAGCCAAGATTTTGTCAAAACCCCATTGGATTAGAATTGGGAAATGCATAATCCTGGACTATTGGTATGCCATGATGACTGGATTGGGAAATTGAAAGCCATTGATACAAAGGCTGGCAAACAATAGTTTGGCATGTTCAAATATTTTTAGATTGCTATGAGAATAGCAGTCCAAGGAAAGCAAGAGAGAGATTGAAAATAAAGAAAAGACTCACTATTGTTGTTTTTTTTTCTTTTTCTTTCTTAATTCCAAGTTCAAAACCCACCGTAGTTTTTAGTAGCTCCCAGCCCATGAAATCCCTAATCCTGACATAGGCCGCTATTGAATTATTTTGGATCAGCTTTTTAAATTATCCCAAACTTTTAGAAAGAAGTTTCTAATTTTTTATCTACAGAAGTCACCATCATTTAAAAAGTGACCGGGCTGAAGTGTCAGAAAAGAACACATTTTCTAAATCAAACCATTATTAAATGGATTAGCACAAACTGGTGGATGGTGCCCAACCTGGTGCGATAATAGCGAGTTGTATTTATTACGATATAGGTTTGTATAAATGCAAGACTTGAGTCAATAAGAGATCTGTCACTGATTCTATAATGAATGGCCCTACCCATAAAAGAGAAGATCCTGCTAAATAAAAAAGTGGCAACCTGACCGAAAATGGGGAGTGTCAGTCTGTCATGCATGTATACTAGGCTCCATGCTGAATGTCTTATGTACAGTTTATGGGTCACGATCCGTATGTCTCACTTCCTCAATTCCAACTCTCTCCTTGACCCTCTTTAATCTGGCTTCCGCCCGTTCCACTCTACTGAGACTGCTCTTATCAAAGTTACTAACGACCTAATCACAGCTAAATCCAAAGGCCACTACTCCATACTAATTCTTCTTGACCTCTCTGTTGCCTTTGACACTGTTGATCATGCTCTCCTTCTGCAACTCTTCAAACACTCGGTCTCTGTGACTCCGTCCTCTTGTGGTTTTCCTCCTATCTCTCCAACGCTCATTCAGTGTCTCCTTTTCTAATGATACATCCTCTCTTCGTCCTGTCCCGGTTGGAGTCCCCCAAGGCTCTGTCCTTGGTCCCCTTCTATTTTCTCTTTATACTGCCTCTCTTGGCAAACTTATTACCTCATTTGGATTCCACTATTCCACTACCACCTGTCCGCTGATGAGATCCAGATATATCTCTCCTACCTGGACCTCTCCCCTGCCGTCCTGCAATGTGTCACTGCTTGGCTTTCTTCCATCTCTGACTGGAGTCCTCCCGCTTTCTGAAACTAAATCTCTCGTAAACTGAGCTCCTTTGCTTTCCTCCTCCTAATACTAATCCTCCTCTTTCGCTCTCCCTTCAAGTTAGTGGTATCCACATCAGTCCATCCTTGCAAGGGCGGTGTCTTGGTGTCATACTTGATTCTGGCCTCACCTTTGAGTCTCACCTCCAGTTACCAAATCCTGTAGATTCCATCTTAAAAACATAGCCCGCATCCGCCCCTTTCTTACGCAAGATACTACCAAGGAGCTTGTCCATGCTCTAGTAATTTCCTGCATGGATTATTGTAACCCTCTCCTAAAAAATAATAAATAAATAAAATCAACTAATGCAATTGACCTGCAATTATTGGGAATATTTATGCTGTTAGTGGGACAGGAGACAAAAGAAAAACTGTGGTAGGTTATTGGGGGTAACACTTGCACATGCCATCTGGAAATACAGTAAATATTTCTAGAAGTTGTAGGTTAGCACAAACATGATAACAGGACTACAACTTCCAAAAATTCCTTCACTATGGTTAACTTAGGGCATTCGTACACTTGTTGTCCAACTTTGGTGGCCTATGGGGGTCAAGAGAGAGCAAAGGTTTTTGCAAAACTTTGCCGAAATAATTTGATAGAAAAACAGGGGATGCTGACTACAAATGTATAAAACCATAATCACTGCAATGAGCTGTAGTGGTTATGATGCCTACAGTATCCCATTATGACAATGTGTAGTGACGGCCTTTAGTGGTCATTTACGGCCAAATATTCGTAAAGCAGCAATTTCGCTATTTGTGTACTTTTTACAAACAGAGAATAGGTAGATACACCAGATGTAAGCTATAATTGTCTTAATATTCGTGAGTCAAAGTTCACTCTTCTCGAACGATCACCGCAGCAGAAATATTTTAGACTTTTGTTTAATCAACTTGAAGGTTTTTCACTACAGTGTATTGAAGTATTTACTGTGTGTCTTATAAACAAAATTCTCAATGAAAAATGTTTTACAAAAAAAAACAAGACAAAAAAAAAATCTGTCACAATAGCCGAGTTTGAGATTTTGTCCAAATCAGCTATTTTGGTCTATTTTTTTTCCAGTTCATTGCTTGGTGGATAAACCCTTTCATGTTTTATACAGAATGGCATTCTTAGTATTATGTTACGATTTGGACTTCTGCCCTCTGTTAAAGTAGGTTTCATTTTACAGATAAGCGAAGGTAGCTAAATATTGTGCCCAGTTGCAATTGTGTTTTTCCTCGGTTTTTAACCACCACTTTTCTAAATCCACACAACACGTTTGATTAGCACTAGCTATCTGAAACAGATTTCCTCTTCTTGGTTAAGACTTAGCAACTCTTCAAAAGGTTTCCTACATTTTTGTATTTTTTTTTAAATCACATTGAACTTCAAAGTGTCACCCCACCCAACAATCTTCAAGAAATATCAATCTATAGAAACAAGCTTTTAGGGACATTATGAGCTCAATGAAATGGTCTGGGTGTGGTTGCCCTGTTTTGTTAACCCTGTAAAACATTTCAGTTTTTTAAGTTGTAATTTTTTTTATAACAAATGGGGGTGAGGGGGCGGGTGTTAAACAGAACTAAGGACAGGGACACTATAGTGTTAGGAATAACAGTTTGTATTACAAACGTTAGAGTGTTCCTTTAACCCCTTAAGGACACATGACATGTGTGACATGTCATGATTCCCTTTTATTCCAGAAGTGTGGTCCTTAAGGGGTTAAATGTTTTTACAATAATCTAGATTTTTTTTATGTTTTACTAGAATATTGGGGCTAACTATGTGCATGTGTGCTAAAACGTTAACACTACATCATATATTCCGTTTTACCCAAACAGATGCCAAACATTGCATTGGGGAATAGGGATTGCATGATGTATACGGAAAAGGGATTTGTTTCTGACACTCTGGAATTTGTCTGTTGTGATTGAAAAGTCTCTAATGATAACTGTTGGCACGGACTAAAAGAGCGTTCTCATCTCTAGATGCAGGTGCATGGAGAGAATATTCAAAGTTTTTTTTTTTTTATGAAACTATACAACCAGGGCCAGATTAAGAGCCCAGTGGGCCCAGTGCTGACAATTATGAGAGGCCTTATTACAGAATCTTATCGAACAAAAACACTAAAACAATCATACCATCATAATTATGTATCTGGTGGAGATGGTGCCAGAGGGAAACTCATAGGTTGCAGCTATAAGAAAACGCAGATCTTTTTAAAATCTGCTAATCTCTCTCTAATTAATACTTTCATCTTTCAAGTAAATCCATTCCCCCTAACAGCAGTTTCCAGTGAAACAGGAAGTCAATGGGCGGTGTAAAAGGGTGGGCCACTGACACGAATCACGTGACCAGCACTGCCAAAAGGATCAAAAATGCCCAAAAAGGGGGCATGTCTGCCCAAAGAATTGGAAGGCCAGCCTGGCATCAGTGTCCCTACGTATCACAGTGTCAGTGTCCCCATGTCACCCAGTCCACTAGTCTCCCAGTGTCTGTGTCCTCATTGCTCCCAGTGTCACTAGGATACTAGGGGACACTGAGAGACATGGGGACACAGTGAGACATGGGGACACTGAGACACTTGGGGACACTGGGAGACATGGAGACACAGACACTAGGGACACAGAGACATGGGGACACAGACATTTGGGGACACTAAGACACTCGGGACACTGAGAAACATGGTAACACAGACACTGGGAGACTAGAGGACACTGGGAGACATGGGGACACTGTCTGGAAGGCATGGGGACACAGACACTTGGGGACACTGAAACATTTGGGGACACTGGGAGACATGGGGACAATAGGGATACTGAGAGACATAGGGACACTGAGACACTAGAGACACTGGCTGGGAGACATGGGGACACTGGGAGACATGGGGACACTGGGAGCTATGGGGGCACTGAGACACAGAGACATGGGAACACAGACACTGGGAGACTAGGGGACACTGGGAGCCATGGGGACACTGAGACACTAGGGACACTGGCTGGGAGACATGGGGACACTGGAAGACATGGAGACACTGTGTCTTTAGTGTCTCCGTGTCCCAATGTGTATCTCAATGTCCCTATGTCTCACAGCGTCCCCTAGTGTCTTAGTGTCCCCAGGTCTCCCAGTGTCCCCTAGTGTCTCAGTGTCGCCATGTGTCCCCTAGTGTCTCAGTGTCCCCATGTTTCCCAGTGTCTCCAAGTGTCTCAGTGTCCCCAGGTATCCCAGTGTCCTTTAGTGTCTCAGTGTCCCAATGTCTCCCTGCAGCTTTTCCCCTCATCCCTCACTTCCCTAAGCTGTAGGCTGTCTCTGCAGGTTGGGAGCTGCTGTCTGAACTCTCTGTGCTGTGTTGCTGCTCCACGGCAGATCAGTGAGTAGAGAAATGCAGGGAGGGATATGCTGTAACTCCCTGCCTCTCTCCACACACACAGTGACCCCTACTGGCCGGCCCTAGTTTTGCAAGGTAATCTCTGTTTATACTGAGAAAGATATCTGCATTTGTATTGCCGGTATTACTGCAATACAGGCACAGCCAGGCAGCCTCAAATACCATCTGTGCCAGTAAAATACCAGTCAGGTGGCAAACCTAAGAGTAGAGTGTAAATAAATGTAAAAAAAAATGTACACAATTTTTTTTACTCTTTTGTTTTTTTTTAATGGGCCTATTCCATGGGCCCGGGCCTGGAGCTGCAGCTCCATCAGCCCCTATGTTAATCTGGCCCTGTATACAACAAGGAAGACAGTAATATCTATGCATAACACCTCAGATATTTTTGAAATACAGTCTACATGTCCTATGCATGCATGCTGACAATGCACCATGGGAAATGGTTTTTTAAATATCTAGGGAGCCATTATTAACTATCACTGTGGTGACATCATACCTGATTTGGAAAACTGTCCAGATGGACAAAAAATCCCTTCCAACGTATTAAACTGTGCTAATGTGTTTTATACCCCACCTCTTATAGACTGTAAGCTCGTTTGAGCAGGGTCCTCTTCAACCTATCGTTCCTGTAAGTTTTCTTGTAATTGTCCAATTTATAGTTAAATCCCCCCTCTCATAATATTGTAAAGCCCTCCGGAATCTATTGGCGCTATATAAATGGCAATAATAATAATAATAATAAACATATTTTTATTCAGCGATACCAGTTTTATTCAGCTATTCTGGAAGTTTCCAAGTCTGTTGTTAATACATCACAATCCACTGTTATGTTTTGCTATATGTGTTCCTGCCCTATTATATGTAATGTGTATTCACCACACATGTAATATTGTATATTGTATTGCATCTTGCTCCAATAAAACAATAACAATTAAAGGGACACTATAGCCACCAGAATAACTACAGCTTAATGTAGTTGTTCTGTTGAGTATAGTCAGTTCCTGCAGGCTTTTTACTGGAAAAACTGTATTTTTTGAGAAAATAAGTAATGTTTACATTATAACCTAGAAACACCTCTAGTGGCCACTCCTCAGATGGCTACTAGAGGTGCTTCCTGGGTCAGTGCTGCAACTTTCCCCATATGGATGCATTGATTAAATGCATCTCTATGAGAAGATTCTGATGGGCTAGGACAGCATTTGGCCCTGCCCCCACCCCCTTGGCTGACGTCATCAGATATGACGATCTCAGACTACATATACTCATCTTCTGCCTAAATAAATACATTGTGTAAATTGTATATTTCATTGAAATCACTAGTAAAATTATGGAGGATAATTATTTAGGGTTCATGGAAAGGGACTACAACTCATATCATGCTCAGTAAGATTCTGGTTTTGGCTGGTGGGAGTTAAAATATACATCTGATATAATGGGATAGTGTGTAAATCACTTGCTAAACAGCATATGTGGAATATAACTCCAATCAACCTCATCCAGCGGTTAGATAAGAACCACTGATAAATCTTATAAGAATTTCGTCCTCAGGAAATCTATAATTCTATAATACAACTCACCATTTAAATGGACACAGTAAATCATTACATAAAAATGGCAATTCTGACATAATACAGCCCTATAAAGTATGATTTTTTTTCTTTATACAAATTTTTAATTTTTAATAAAACCATCGTTAACAGTGCCTAACAACTAAGAAGTTAGTAAGTGCTAGACAAAAAGGGTGTGGGACTTCATTAGCTGCAGAGGCCAGTGCTTAGGGCTCAAGAGATATTTCTTGAAATTGTAGTAAATATAAAATATAAAAATATATGTACTTTTTGGACATATAGTTTCCATAAAAATTAGATTTCACAAAAAAAATTACATGTGATCTAATAAAGATCTAAGTGATTTCATTTTTAAAATATTTAATTGGGCAGCTTGGGGGGGCGAGGGGGTTGCAGGGCTAACGAGATGGCATCATGAGTTTTTTGATGGTACATTTAACAAAGATAAACATCTCAAAGAAGGGTCAAGAATCGTTTCTGTAAGAAACTTCCTGAGGCAATGGAGCAGAGGTGACTATCTCTGAAAATACTACATAAGTGCTTGATTAGCAAGTTGGTACACCCACTGGCACTATACAAGCAAACCTCTCGGAAAACAAAAGATAGCAAAAATTTGGTGAATGTTTCTATTTAAACATTTAAAAGATAATACAAAAAACCTGTTCTTTCAGATTTCCTCTTATGCCTTTAAATTTGAAGACTCATGTACAACCTAAAATGAGGGCTCATTTAAAGGAACATAACAGCACTTGGAATACAAACCTACATTCCCAACAGTATGAGACAGTAGGTTTTGGTCTCCCTTCTGTATTTAGTAAAAACTTTTTTTTTTTACTTATCTCGAGCACAAAGTCCCCCTCCTGGGACATCATCCAGCTCTTAAGCCGATTGCCGTTGGCCAATGCTCATAGAGGAGCACTGGAAACTGATGCAGATGCAAGGCAAGTGTCAATAGGATATCCAAATACTTCTAATAAGAAACTGTTGAATTCAATGCGTTTCTATGAACCGCAACCTCAGAGTTTTACTTGATCATTGTAAAAGAAGCACTTTAACCTTGAAAGGTAAAAATTGGAGTTTCTATGAAGAAGCCAAGTATTACATTGCTGGGTAAAAAAAAAACAAGGCCACTGCACCTAGACCACTTCACTGAGATGAGGTGGTATGGGTGACTTTAGTGGTTCTTTAAGGCACAGGTGAGTTCTTTGAAGAGCTTTTAATTCTGGAACCTCCTTCTCTCTAACCCTAACCATTGACAGTGATATGGAAAATATAAAGAATTAAAATTGAATATAGGAGCGATACAAAGGAGACGCTTAAAGAGCGCCCTGGACAACTGCTCCATCAACCACTTGAGACACCATGCTATTTTCTCATTTATTTTAAAGGGACACTATAGTCACGAGAACAACTACAGCTTATTGTTTTTGTTCTGGTGAGTAGAATCATTACCTCCAGGCTTTTTGCTGTAAACACTGTCTTTTCAGAGAAAATGCAGTGTTTACATTACAGCCTAGTGATAACTTCACTGGCCACTCCTCAGATGGCTGTTAGAGATCCTTCCTGGGTAATGGCTGCCTAAAATGCATCCAAACATTCAGTGTCTCCTCCCTCTGCATGCAGACACTGAACTTTCCTCATAGAGATTCATTGATTCAATTAATCTCTTTGAGGAGATGCTGATTGGCCAGGGCTGTGTTTGAATCATGCTGGCTCTGCCCCTGATCTGCCTCTTTGTCAGTCTCAGCCAATCCTATGGGGAAACATTGTGATTGGCTCAGACCACCACTTCTGATGATGTCAGCAGACTGCTTGTTTTTTTTTAGTCTAACAGCATGCAGAGTTACAGCTTCAGGCTTGAATACAGTAGGATTTTGCTATATTTATGGAGGCATGAGGGGCCCAGAGGGCTAGATGGTGGTTTTAACACTATAGGGTTTAGGAATACATGTTTGTGTTCCTGACCCTATAGTAATCCTTTAATATATTGGCAAAATGTGAACTGACTGGCCACTTACTGTGTGGACATAAGGAGGTGTTCTTACATAGGGCAGGCCTGTTCTCAGTAGGTACTGACCATTTCCTGTCCAGTACAGATCTGTATCCATATTTTCTTGGCGACATTGATGTATTATTCATTAAAGCCCATGTTTAATTTTTATTTTTGTATTGAAATTCTTGACCTTTGTCTCTCATTATAGTCATTTGACTCTTTATCTTTAAAAACATGCGTTTTGCTTCATTTAGCTAATGTGGGATCAATTTGTAACCTGACTGTATCTAAGCTCTTTTGTCTCTCGCGGCAGGGTATTGTTTCAGCATTGAAACTCTTTAGTTCTGACAAATGACTCGGTGTGGAAGTATGAAGATAATTCCGACTGTATAAAATTCCGCAGTCAGCATAGCAGCAAGGTCACTGAATAGAAGCTGTCAGCTCCAAGCATCATGTCACTTAATCACTTCCATTCACATCTAAAGGGGCACGAACCAAAGCGAGATATTACATCACTGCCATTGTCTGCCGTACTTGCAAACTACACATTGCAGAACTACAGGACAGAAAAAACAAAAACCTTTACTCTTAGCCACAGCTACACCTGGGAAATATTAAATATATTCAGGGACGCAATAAGTAACATTTTTGGTAACAGGCTAGCAATTTGTTACTTTTGTAAAATTTGATTTGTATGCATTGGGTAGAATACACACTCTGCATCCTTGAGAGCAGTATTTTTCCCTTTTATATCTCAACATTTAGAGATGCTAAGGACTATAGCACTAGTACAAATTATTTATTTTCTATTCTTTTATATTTTGAAGGGACTATATATATATATATATATATATATATATATATATATATATATAAATATAGCTGTAGCGATTCATAAAATAGCTGAAGCTGTTTGTCCACGTAGGTACATGTCCTAAGCAAATAATAGAAAGCTAAGAGGCCTTTGCATTGGAAGGAAGCTACCTGGCAATATTATAAGAAGCTGCAGATTGGTTGCTACTAGGTTAATGAATACTTGCTTAAAGGAGCACTATAGGGTCATGAACACAAACATGTATTCCTGACCCTATAGGGTTAAAACCACCATCTAACCCCCCTGTCTTCCTCAATCCTCCCTAAAAATAGTAAAATCTTACTTGTTTTCAAGCCTGAAGCTGCAGACTTTGTCCCTGTTTCCTTTTGACCTGCCCACTGCCTGCTGACATCAGCAGAAGTGGTAGCCTGATCCAATCACAGTGCTTCCCCATAGGATTGGCTGAGACTGACAAAGAGGCAGATCAGGGACAGAGCCAGCACAATTCAAACACAGCCCTGGCCAATCAGCATCTCCTCATAGAGATGAACTGAATCAATGAATCTCTATGAGGAAAGTCCGGTGTCTGCATGCAGAGGGAGGAGATATTGAATGTTTGGATGCATTTTAAGCAGCCATGACCCAGGAAGGATCTCTAACCGCTATCTGAGGAGTGGCCAGTGAAGTTATCACTATGCTGTAATGTAAACACTGCATTTTCTCTGAAAAGACTGTGTGTACAGCAAAAAGCCTGGAGGTAATGATTCTATTCAATAAGCCGTAGTTGTTCTGGTGACTATAGTGTCCCTTTAATGCTGTTTTCTTGAAAAAGATTGACAGCAGAATTATATATATATATATATATATATATATATGTGATAAATAACTGTTAACTCAAAACAGCAAATGACCCGGCTTAGCTAAGAAACTCAACCGTTTAGTGTATCTTTTTTTTTCCTTTAAAATTATTTGGACTTTTTGGTGTTTTCAACACATTTTTTTTCAGATTCAGCTATTTTTACCTAAATTTTGAATTCCACTTTGAATTCTCAACAACTTAGCAAATAACCCTGTCTGTTTATTTAAGATTTTCTCTATATGCTTTTCCTGCCATGTTTAAATTAGATTAGCAATGAGGGAAATGACTGCTACCATAACCTTATACATTTCGTATAATTGCAATCTACATTCTAGAAAAGCAGGTAATAGTTGAGGGTGTTACATTTAAGTTTTTGTTGGAGGGGACAAGTTGTCCATGCATAATGCAAACTGTCAGTGTGAATGAGTGTTACCTTAACCCTTCGTGACCCCGCGAGACATTTTACTGTGACATTTAATCTTTTCCAAAGGGATTACCGTAATCGTTGATATTTTAAAACTAAATATGTAATAACTAATGTCCAATTCTGATTCTGTATACACTAATAAAAACACAAACATGTTCTTGGTCAAAAAAATATTTTACAATTATATACAACATAAACTATATTAAAGACGGTTTTTATGTTTGAAGAAAAAAACAAAACAAAAAAACAATTACCCAAGAATATACTTACTGCTTGTGGAGGACAGGCGGCTGTAATCTGACCTGCAGGGTAAAAAATAAAGTTAAATCAGATGGTCTTATATGCTTAGAAATGGTGATGACAGAATAATGGTCACATTTAATTTATATTTTTTCTTAGGAAACCCTCCAGGTTGGGATTGCCACTCATTTTTCTGCATTATATACCACAATACTGAGCTATTTGAGTCCAAGGATGAAATGCTGCCCGCAGTCCATGTTCCCCTTACTCACCAAAATCCCAAATCTTCAAACCATCAAACACAGAGAACTCCAGGGCCGGATTTAACCCCCTTGCTGCCCCAAGACAGTTTTCTTGATGAGGTTGCATGTGCCGGTTTGGCGGGGTGTTCAATGTGGTCTCTTGTGTTGTTCATTGTTTCTGGGGATGCATGTGGGGTTGTGTGAGTTCGGGAGGGCTGCTTGTGCGGTTGTATGTGGGGAGATGCTGCTTGTGCTGTTGCGAGGAGGCTGTTTGTGGCTGTATGTGTGTGCATGTGAATAGGGGCTGTACGTGAATAGAGACCCCAGTGTATTTAGAGGGCTAGGGGTTGTAGTTTGTGTACTTAGGGGCATGGGAGCTTTAGTGTGTGTTGTGTGATTTGTGGGGTTAATGGGGCTATGGTGTATGTCTTAGGGGAAGGGGAAATTGTGGCTGTAATGTATGTGCGCAGGGATGATATGGGCTGCAATGTGTGTTTGAGATTGAAAGGTGCTGTTGTGTGTGTTCGGTGGCTGTAGTGTGTGGTAAAGGAGAGATAAGGGCTGTTGTGTGTGTTGGGGGCGTAACAGGGTCTCTTTTATGTGCTGGTGTAAATAGGGGCTCTTCAATAAATTGGGTGGAGAGGTATAAAAAAATATATATATAAAAATAAAAAATGGGTTAAATGGGTAGCACCAACTAACAAACAAAGGTCCATGATGTTGTCCCCCTCCACCAGTACAGAGCTGGGGCATCGTCTGGGGTTCACCATGAAAGATGATGCCCTCTCTCCTATCGTCATACTATGAAGGAACCTCTCACAAGGAAATATGTGGTTGGATTCTTTAAAATACGCAGAATTGGGTGCATTTAAACTATGGCTCTCTCACCCTCGCAGAGCCCACACCCTGTCCTCATTTACCCCAAACGACACCTTACTGCCAGTGCTCTCACTTGCCTGACAAGGGCCAACACTCCTGGCCAGCATAGATCATGCGCAGAACTACCATAGCTCTCAGACATTCAGTTTGGCAAGCAGGGAGTGCAAGTATTGGTAGTGCCGTTATCTCAGATTGTCTGCCTTCCAAGGTAACCTTTTGGGAAATCTGGCACTATCTCCTTCAGCAATTGCAACACAAAATGAACATGTTTCTGCCCTATTGATATTTCAATACTATTGGTCAGAGGCGGCTCTCTAATTAGGCGGTTTAGGCGGCCGCCTAAGGCATCGCGCTGGCTGGGGCCTCGCGGCCGCCTAAACCGCCTGTTGGCAGAGTGTGTCAGGTCCTCGGTCAGTGACCGAAGACCTGACACCAGGAGGGGGCCCGGCGGCTTGCCCAGTATGCCGCCGGGTGCGAGGCCCCTCCTTGCTGCCAGGCCGGCAACCGCAGACACTGGTCTGCAGCTCCGCAGTGTGCAGAGCTGCAGACCATGTGACTCGCGAGAATTGGCCAATCAGAGCGTTGCCGCGGGTTACCACGGCAACGCTCTGAATCTCGCGAGATTACACGGTCTGCAGCTCTGTGGAGCTGCAGACCGGGAGCAGGGGCCACCGGACCACCAGGGAGCCCACTGGACCACCAGGGAAAGGTAGGCTCACCCACTACCATCACCCCCACCACCCTTAGCTTCACCCCCCACCACCATCACCCCCAACACCCTCAGCCTCACCCCCACCACCATCACCCCCACCACCCTCAGCTTCACCCCCCCACCACCACCATCACCCCCCACCACCCTCAGCTTCACCCCCCACCACCACCATCACCATCACCCCCCACCAACCTCAGCTTCAACCCCCACCACCATAACCCCCACCACCCTCAGCCTCACCCCCACCACCCCACCCTCAGCCTCACCACCACCATCACCCTCACCACCCTCAGCCTCACCCCCACCACCATCACCCCCACCACCCTCAGCTTCACCCCCCACCACCATCAGCCTCACCCCCACCCTCACCATCACCCCCCACCACCCTCAGCCTCACCCCCCACCACCATCACCCCCACCACCCTCAGCTTCACCCCCCACCACCATCAGCCTCACCCCCACCCTCACCATCACCCCCCACCACCCTCAGCCTCACCCCCCACCACCATCACCCCCCACCACCCTCAGCTTCACCCCCCACCACCATCAACCCCACCACCCTCAGCCTCACCCCCACCACCATCACCCCCACCACCCTCAGGTACACCCACCACCACCATCAGCTTCACCCCCCCACCACCATCACCCCACCCTCAGCCTCACCCCCACCACCATCTCCCCACCCTCAGCCTCACCCCCCACCACCCTCAGCCTCACCACCATCACCCCCACCACCCTCACCATCACCCCTCCCTACCATCACCCCCACCACCCTCAGCCTCACCCCCACCACCCTCAGCTACACCCACCACCACCATCAGCTTCACCCCCCACCACCGTCACCATCACCCCCCACCAACCTCAGCCTCATTCCCCACCACCATCATCCACCATCACCACCCTCAGCCTCACCCCCCACCACCCTCAGCTTAACCCCCACCACCATCACCCCCCACCACCATCACCCCTCACCACCCTCACCATCACCCCTCCCCACCATCACTCCCACCACCCTCAGCCTCACCCCCACCACCCTCAGCTACACCCACCACCACCGTCACCATCACCCCACCACCATCACCCCCCACCACCCTCAGCTTCACCCCCCACCACCCTCAGCTTCACCCCTGCCCACCCTCAGCTTCACCCCTGCCCAACCTCAGATTCACCCCTGCCCACCCTCAGCCTCACCCCCACCACCCTCACCATTACCCCTTCACCCTCAGCCTCACCCCCCACCACCCTCAGCCTCACCCCACCCTCAGCTTCACCACCCCTCAGCATCACTCCCCCCACCACCTTCAGCATCACCCCCCTCAGCATCACCCCCCACCACCCTCAGCATCACCACCCTCAGCATCACCCCTCACCACCCTCAGCATTACCCCCCACCACCCTCAGCATCACCACCCTCAGCATAACCCTCCGTCACCACCCTCAGCTTCCCCCCACTCACCATCACCCCCTCCTTCTCACATCACCCCCTTCTCACTCTCACATTACCCCCTCTCACTCTCACATTACCCCCCCACTCTCACATTACCCCCCCCCACTCTCACATTACGCGCCCCACTCTCACATTACCCCCCTCTCACTCTCACATTACCCCCCTCTCACTCTCACATTACCCCCTTCTCACTCTCACATTACCCCCTCTCACTCTCACATTACCCCCTCTCACTCTCACATTAACCCCCTCACTCTCACATTAACCCCCTCACTCTCACATTACCCCCTCTCACTCTCACATTACTATCACCCCCTGCTCCCTCTCACATTACCATCAACCCCCCGCTCCCTTTCACCATCACCGTACACTCCCTCTCACCATCACACCCCCCGCTCCCTCTCACCATCAGCTACCCCATACACATAGGGTCTCAGACAAAAACACAAACATGCTCACAGAGACATACATTCGCACACACAAGGATACTCTCTGTCAGACACACTCTCAGGCACATACACAGGTAGACAGTGCGTCAATGTGTATATGTGACACTTTTTTGTTAGTGGGGCCTCATGTTTGCTTTTCGCCTAAGGCCTCATAAAGTCTAGAGCCGCCTCTGCTATTGGTGCCCCTCCTTACAGATGGTATGCCCAAGTCCCAATTCTTTTACCTGGTACCAAGTTCCACATTCTCCCAATTCATCAACCTACAATGCAATATGGCCCAAATCATCTCCACCAAGCCATTGTTATGTTGGTATCTTGAACTTATAAAGTCCTTCCCACACTTAGAATTTTAGTCTGAAAAGCCAACCAATCAGAGTATTCTAACAGTCAAGTTTCCCCCTGTTACAAGATTTGTCCAATAACGTGTATATACACAAAACAAGGCAAGCCTTCCAAGCCAACCAGAGTGACTACTTCTCGTCTTGAATGTTCAGTCTGCACGAAGCCATTCACAAGTGAAGATTGCTTTCATACGTCAGTTTTAAAAAAATTCTTTGCTTCTCTCTTTGCACTCTATTCGAGATGTTCTGTATTTTTTTTTTAAGAAAGTAATTATTTTACAGGTTTTAAGTTGTCTAGCCCCCCACTTACTATTACTGTAATTTACCCCCCCCACCCCCGCCATGAATATTAAAACATACACTTGAAACTATTGTTGCCAGCAGGAAAATAGTGCAGAATTTTACAATTCGCTTGCCAAAAGGCACGTTGATTATAATGACCATATGTACATTCATCTTTTAAAAAATTCAGTATTTAGTAAAACCCAGAGGTGGTTGAAATAAATTAACTGCTTCAAAAGACTCTCACATTTTTACAAAATCATGCACTTGGCATCACGATAACACATGATTTATGCTCTATATGTTCCCATAATGCAATGTAAAAACGCAGGTGGTAAAATGCACCCGGGATTGTCCCTTTAAATACTATTTTGGGTCTGTAAACTGGTAGTTCTGGAAACACTACAGGTACCAAAAATACACCACCAATGCTTCATGCATTACTGTGAAAATTAGAAAAGGTTGAACTTGTTACGCCATTTTAACTCAACTTATAAACAGACATCGGAAACTCAGCAAATCCTTTGTTTAACCTTGATGGATCAGTGTCTGGGCCTGTTGCCTTTGCCCAGTTTTTCCCAAATGAATATATAACATACTTCAAAAACGGACGTCAGATGTACTCAACATTTTACCTAACAGATATAAAGCAGATCTGTTTAAGGCATGAAGAAATTACAACAGATTACATTAACAACCTATTTTGATTCAGAAGCAGAGGACTATGGGAATAGAACTGAATATGATATCTTCACAGGAAGCAGGATTTCACTGAACTCTACTGGTCTTGTAAACATTCACACAATGATTAAGGAAACTGACAGAGAGCATGTTTTATTACTGGAACATATACTGACTTTACAGTCCGGTACGAAGAGGAATGTGATAAGTTGGATCTCTGCCAATACCATACACCTAAATTGTATTGTCAGATTCAAGGCCAGTCCAAGGGTTCTTGGTGTGCATTTAGTGATTCTTTGACAGAAAACCTCTTTATTGTATGATCTTTAAAGAAACCATCTGAGCTGGTTAATGTGTGAGGATGCTATTGATGTCTGCTTTTTTTTTTTTTTTTTTTTTTTTTAATCAAACAGTTTTCGAGCCGTTTTACAAACCTGTGAGGTTCACCCAAAAATAACCCCTAATATTTGGGACATCATATGAAGAAGTTTCAATTTAATCTTCAACACTTATTGAGAAGTTATTGGACGATTCTGACTGGCTGATTACTCCCTGGTCTCAATACAGGACACTGCAGGATGGGGATTTTTTTGGGAAATGCAACAGTTACACATGTGCGTATCTTTTAAATTGTCGAGACCAGCTTGACAATAGAAAAAAGGTCAGTAAAATACCATTTTAGGGGGGTGCAGGGACCTAAACTGGTACTCCAGCACTATACTGTTAGTATATATTGTTCATTTTTTAAGGTCTTTTCAGTACAATATATTTTTTAACCGTCATCAACATCGGAGTTATTAACACACTGATTGCCAGATGGCTATGTCACAATGCACTCCACATCTTACCATTACTCAAAAGGTTAATAAAAAAAATATTTTGGGAAGACAGAAACCAGGAGGAAAATGCATGTTTGAATGGAGTGAGATCATTTCTCCTCTGATAATACATTTACCATGTGTTTTCTCTGAGTCTGCACTTGTGTCAACTAATTGGCTTATTTGCACTCCTTTGTGGGTTTTCCCTTATCGGATTCTCTCATTATTCTGACACTATTTTGGTCCAATAATCTGACTACCAGCTTCTCTAAGGACATGTGGGTAACAAGAGGGCATTTTATAATTAATACAGAAAGGAGGATTTCAGACCGAAATGAAGTGTTTCCCAGGAGTAATGGCTTTGCCTGAAATAAGTTTGGAAGGAATTAACTGAACACTGTTCCAGAACACAGCATACAACCAGCAATTTTCCAGATATATTTACAAAACAGTAACAACTCGTAACAAATAAAAATTAGCGGTAAGTTAAAGGAATATTCCAATCACCATAAGTTACAGTGGACTGTAGTGGTTATGGTGCCAGGAGAGTCTCAGAACTCTCCTAGAGTAAGAAGTCAAACCGTTTAAGAATGGTTTGGCACTTATCTGGGTCTGGTCTGCTGCCCACCACTAGCTCCACTGGTTCTGGAAGCTCTTGAAAAGAGCTTGAGTTATCTTTTTTTATTTTTTTTATTCCTTATTTATATTTTGCATTATTGTGGAAATGTGAGCCTTTTAAAACACTTTTAAAACACAAAACAAAAATACATATTGATACCGGAGAAACTGACGGAAGCCAAGCACAGAGAGATGGACACAGGTTTCTTCAGGAAGGAAGAGATTCTTTATTGGATCACCGATCGGGACTCAGAGGGACTAGCGTCACCAAAATACAGCAAAGTCTGAGTACTGAATACATAGAGTACATTCCTTATATAGCACTGTAGCTCCTCCCACAATTAACTACACCCACACATACCCTTAACCTATTTAATAAATAGAGTCTAAACTCATCCATCCGGTCTAACCACGTGGCTCATCTGATACAAAGGAGAGGGACGCGTAATTCCAGTTCTTACATTCCTGCACCTGGTCAGTACAGTGATAACAGTATCTTAGCTACGTGTAATTAACTAACTGATACTACAAACACATATACATACATATGCCTTGTGGCAATCTTAGCCTGCTAAACTTGTATTTTACTGGAATTACATCACATTCCCCCCTTTGATGCCTCTGATATTTCACAATTACTTGAGGCATCACTTAACCTTGGTTTGCATATACCTCAGGTTACCATGAACCAGACCAGACTTATCTTATGATGTGAATCTTTTAACACTCATCTTCCTGCATTGGTTCTCCTTGATCTAGAGCCTTATACTTATATATCGCCATTATCTGTGCAGCAGCCTTCCTCTCTGCTATACTTCCTATCAGGCTTTGCACAGACCTAACTACTAAGGGTATAAGACACGGTAGGAGTAGACACAACAGTAAAATCAGTAGGACTCCACCTACCACTGCCTTAAGCCCTCCAAACCACTCATACCAGCTACCAAACCAACTACTTGGATTGTACCCTTTCCATACCTGAGTAGGCACATGCACTAGTTTAACCATATGGCTAGTAAGCTCAGCTATTGCTTGCCCTTCGTCATCTATTTGAAGACAGCAATTGCTCAGGTTAAACTTCCCACATACACCTCCCTCTACTGCCAAAAGGTAATCCAAGGCTAATCTATTTTGGTACACTGCTGTCCTCATCCTGGTATTATGCTTCGCTAGAAGATTGAGTGCTTGTGAGGTCTCATTAGTAATAATCTCAACCACCGCCTGTAATCTTATAATACGGTTGAGCATATAAATTGGGGTTCTATAACCAAAGGTACCATCTTCTGCCCACGTGGCTGGCCCATAATAATCTATGATACGCTGGGGAGGCCATTCATTATCTTCCCAGGTGCCTATCTCTAAGGGTCCCCTTTTCTTCCTATGATTCACATCATACACTTTAACACCTAAAGTCTCACCTGTTTCAATCGGTAACAAGAAGAAGGATGGTTTGAGCATACCCAACACACATGCCCCTTCCCAGTCCTGTGGCAACTCCGAATAGGCTTTCTTACCACAGATCCAGTACAAATTTGCTGGGGCTCTCCAGGTAGATGTGATGGATAAATCAAACCACACATCCTTTAAACTGGCATATCTAGCAAACGGGTTAGATGGTTCTGAGACATTTGAAGCCGACCACCAAGTTGTATTTTTAGTATCATCATCATAAGCTTTTTGCCCTAGACAAGTTAATTCTCCTACAGAAGTATTATACATTATTCCTTTCCTTGCTATGCAAACATAACCTATGATGGAGGTCTTTAATCTCCACTCAGATTTACCTCTAACACTCAAATGATAATCGGCTTGTGTAGATATTAGTTGGTCAACTGCCTCAGAACCGGACATTACCTCCTTTGCTTCCCAAGGCCATTGGTCTCCCATGTTAGTACCTCCACACACATAGCAGTTGGTAACATTAAGACTACCGGCAATACTTTCAGCTAGGTCAATGAACAGGTTTTTAGCGTTATGGGGGATCTTATTATCTATACTCATCTCTTCATAAAAGGAATGGTATACTTGATGAGTCTGGGAGGATACCGTATCAGTCTCTATTCCTATAAACAATAATGTCCCAGGATCTAAACCCGTCCCGTATATCTGAAACCCAAATAAATTTCCATACTTATCTAGGAACTTGTCGGGGTTATTAATAAGTATATGGACTGGGTTGCATTCCATAGACTTACAATAAGGGCTAGTCGGCAACTTAGTCACTATCATGTCTTTATCTACTGTCTGTCCCCAAGTCGCCCACCCCACACAAGACCAATATGGACAAAAGTTATAGTCTTTATTTGGGCATCTAGGACTCACATATTTATTTTTACTACTGGGACAAATATATTTATCATTAGACCCATACGTCCTCTCCCATCTAAGATCCCCACATACATTCCACGGTTTTCTACCACTTGATATCGCCTTACATGCATCAAATAGCAGAACACCCGAAGAATGTACGGATTCTAACACCGTCTTATTAATTAGGGTCCCCTGAGGATCTCCATTCCTGAGAGTCAACCAAATTGTACGAGGTTGATACTCTGGACTGAAGCACTTAGGTTCTCCTACTCCTAAATGGCACACACTATAGTCTATATTTAGGTATCTACATCTTGATACCTCTCCTTTACATTCGTATTGTGAATGCCAAATTAGGGTTTGGGAAATATGGTTACCTGTTCTCGTAGTCTTAATGCATACCTCACAGCTAGGAGTGTCGGTACCTCTACCTTCCTGAATATAAAAACACATATAAATAAACACAATCAAAAGCACATCTTTCGCCGTCATCCTCAGTCTTCGTCCGTGCGATGGAACCTCAGCTTCCAGGATGTGAGGGCTGCAGGGAATGGAGTTCTGCTCGTCTTCACAGGTGTCCCTTCGAGACTTTCCTGGCTTATACACTATGTGTTGGTAAGCGGACAGGCTTTATTATGGCCTTCTCACTCACACCTGTAACAATAAAATTTGTAATCCACAATAATTCCTCGTTACTCCGACTGAGTAGTGCGTTTCAACCGGATCTTGCAGGGATTCTCTGGATCTGCTGTAATTTGCCAAGAATCGACTGCTGCTGGTTTAACCCTGGAGTGATGTATCCACGGAGTTACTTCGGCTACTTTTATCGCTGTAGGGGTAGACAAAAGAACAACATAAGGACCTCTCCACTTGGGCCCTAACGGTACATTATTCCACTCTTTAATCCACACTTGGTCTCCTGGATGATAACTATGAACAGGGGGATAAATATTCACAGGTAATCTATCTTGTACCCATTTCTGTACCTCCTCCATAGTCTTACCCAACTCTACAACCTGCTGCCGGGTAATTCCTTCTCCCAACTGACTCAAGTCCCCCCCTTAAGTTACCAAGTACGGGAGGTGGTCGCCCATACATGATTTCAAAAGGAGAGAGGCCCATCCTTCTGGTAGGGGTACTGCGGATTCGCAATAAAGCTATGGGTAAGAGAACGTTCCACTTAAGTTGGGTTTCCTGACACATTTTAGCCAACTGGTTCTTTATAGTTCTATTCATTCTCTCTACCTTACCAGAACTCTGGGGTCTATATGCAGTATGAAGCCTCCACTTTATACCAAGCATATGAGTCAGTTGTTGTAGGCACTGATGAACAAAAGCTGGACCATTGTCCGATCCTATAGAACAGGGTAGTCCATATGGGGGTATTATTTCTCGTAGCAGGAATCTTACAACTTCTCCTGCTTTCTCTGTACGAGTAGGACATGCTTCTACCCAGCCTGAATAGGTGCACACAATTACCAACAGGTAACGATGTCCACCCGATTTAGGCATTACTGTAAAGTCTATTTGTAGATCGGACATGGGGAGTCCCCCCATAAACTGGACTCCTGGTGGCTTTACTGGTCCTTGTCTTGCATTATTCTTAGCACACGTTACACATCTGCGTACAATGGCCTGAGTCAAGTTGGACAATCTTGGTATGTAGAAATGTTTCCTGAGAGATTCTTCAGTACTGTCTCTCCCAGAATGTGTCCCGTTGTGATAATTTTGGACAATTTCTACCGCTAGTGATGCTGGTATGACTATTCTTCCATCTTCTAGCTGATACCACTTGTTCTCCAAATACTTTCCCGGTTCAGTCTTTAACCACTCCTCTTCTTGAGCTGTATAAACTGGAGTCCATTGGGACAGTGGAGTTGGTATAAGAGCAGCTATATGCCCCACATACTCCTGTCTTCCTGATTCAGCAGCACGCTTAGCTGCACTATCTGCCATCCGATTTCCCTTGGTTACATCACCATCTCCTCTCAGATGCGCTCGACAATGTATGATACCGACTTCTTTCGGCTCCCACACTGCTTCCAATAGTTGTAGGATTTCAGCTGCGTACTTGATTTCTTTGCCTTCTGAATTCAGTAGTCCTCTTTCTTTATACAAAGCTCCGTGGGCATGAGTGGTTAAAAACGCATACTTAGAGTCCGTATAGATATTTACTCTTAAACCTTCAGCCAATTGTAACGCTCGTGTTAGTGCTATTAATTCTGCCTTTTGTGCTGATGTTCCTTTCGCCAGTGGCCGAGCTTCTATCACCTTGTCTATTGTTGTCACTGCATATCCTGCATAGCGGATCCCTTCTTTCACATAACTACTGCCGTCGGTGTAATATTGAACATCGGGGTTCTGGATGGGAAAATCACGAAGATCTGGTCTACTTGAAAATACTTCATCCATTACTTCCAAACAATCATGTTGACTTTCAGTAGGTTGCGGCAAAAGGGTAGCTGGATTTAAGGTGTTTACAGTCTCTAAATGCACTCTTGGGTTTTCACACAACATTGCTTGATACTTGGTCATACGGCTGTTACTAAACCAATGATTTCCTTTGTAATCCAACAACGTCTGTACTGCATGTGGGACTCGTACATAAAGTTCTTGACCCAGAGTGAGTTTATCGGCTTCAGCTACTAGCAGGGCGGCTGCAGCTACGGCTCTTAGACAAGGTGGAAGTCCGCTGGCCACTGCATCCAGTTGCTTAGACATGTAGGCAACAGGTCTTTGCCATGATCCCAAGTACTGTGTCAATACTCCCACAGCCATTCTTCTTTGCTCGTGTACATATAAGTAGAATGGTCGTGTGTGATCAGGTAGACCTAATGCTGGGGCACTCATCAAAGCCTTCTTCACATCTTCAAATGCCGTTTGCTGTTCTTGGGTCCATAAGAAGGGGTCGTGCTCTGTACCTTTGATGGCTGCGTACAGAGGTTTTGCCAGTATCGCATAGCTGGGAATCCATATCCTACAGAAGCCTGCTGCCCCCAAGAATTCTCGCACTTGTCTTCTATTCTTGGGTATTGGTATTTGGCAGACAGCTTCTTTTCTCTCTGGCCCCATAATCCTTTGACCTTCAGAGATATGGAATCCCAGATACTTGACAGTTGGCAAACACAACTGAGCCTTCTTCCTGGACACCTTGTATCCTGCCTTCCAGAGAATATGTAGTAGATCGTGCGTTGCTTGCTGACATTTTTCTTTTGTAACTGCTGCTATCAACAAGTCATCTACATATTGTAACAATACACATTCTCCTGGGATAGACTCGAAATCCAGTAGATCTTGACTTAGAGCTGAACCAAATAGGGTAGGTGAATTTTTAAACCCTTGGGGCAGTCTTGTCCAAGTCATTTGGCGTTTTGAGCCCGTTACAGCGTTCTCCCATTGGAAAGCGAAAATACATTGGCTTTCTGCGGCAATTCGGAGGCAAAAGAAGGCATCTTTGAGATCTAAGACTGTGAAGTAAGTAGCCCCGCCCGGAATTAAAGCAAGCAGGTTATATGGATTGGGTACAACTGGATGTATGCTAACAACCGCATCATTGACTGCTCTTAAGTCCTGTACAGGTCGATACTCATCTGTACCGGGCTTTTGAACAGGCAGCAATGGGGTGTTCCAGGGGGAAGTACAGAATTTTAGGATACCATACCGTATGAACTTATCCAGATAGGATTGGATGTTCTTCTTAGCCTTCTGCGGAATGTGATATTGTCTTAGGCTCACTGGATAAACCCCATGTTTCAGTTCAATTTTTATTGGTGGAATATTGCGGGCCAGTCCTGGTGGGTTGTTCTCTGCCCAAACTCCTGGTATGTTAAACAATGTCTCATCACTCCTAGGGTTTTGGCTAGTCAACACTGTATAAAGTCGCCACTCTTCTTCCTTTGGTACGGATAAAGTCATAATACCTGAAGGTCCATTAAACTTTAAGGATGTTGTTCCATTTGGTAGGAACGTAATCTGCGCTTGTAATTTTGATAGCATATCACGTCCCAGCAATTGGACTGGACATTCAGGCATATAAAGGAATTGGTGTTTTACTACGTGGCCTCCCAATGTACAGAGTCGACTTTTAAGAACCGGTTTTTCAGCACTTCTTCCAGTTGCTCCTATCACAGTAATAGTCCTTCCAGATGGAGGAGCAACTAGATTAGTCACCACTGAATGTTCAGCACCAGTGTCGATCATGAACGCACTCCTTTTCCCCCCTATTGATACATCGACCATAGGCTCCGCTCGACCAAGGGGGATGGAGCCCGGTCGGTATCAATAGTCCTCCATGACAGTGTCAGCCAATCCTACAAAGTCCCTACCTTCTCTATCGCGGGACCTTTGCGCTGCTGGAATATACCTGTCTTCCCTAACACTTCCTCTGTTCCCATTACTCCCTCTATAACCATTACTCCCTCCGGGGCCTCCTCTACCTCTCGCTCTACCTCTAAAGTTTCCGTAGCCTGCCCTGGGTTGGTCTCTTTCGTACTGCTCTCTTTGCGGACATTCGTTCCTCCAATGCCCTTCTTCCTTGCAATACGCGCATTGATCCCTACTCAAAGGCTCCCTACTCCATCTATTATTGCCTCTATCTGGGCCCCGTTTATCTACGCCTGCGATCGCTACCGCTAGCATATCAGCCTTTTTACGCATCTTGCGCTCTTCCTCTTTCTTACTTTCTGTATCCCTGTTCATATAGACCTTATTTGCTACCTCCATTAGTTGGGTGATGGACATACCTGCAAACCCTTCTAACTTTTGTAGCTTGCGCTTAATATCTCCGTATGCTTGGCTGACAAAGGCGGAGTTAACCATTCGGGAATTGTCTGCGTCTTCCGGATTAAAGGGGGTATACAAGCGGTATGCCTCCAATAATCGGTCATAAAAGACACTGGGCGCTTCATCGCTTTTCTGGATCACCTCAACTGTCTTCGACATGTTAATGGCTTTCTTTCCTCCGGCTTTCATGCCAGCAATTATAGCGTCTCTATAGGCTCTGAGTTGAACCATATCAGCACCATTTACGTTCCAATCGGGATCGGTGTTGGGATAGTGTGTCGCGGCCCATGCTGCTGGATTGGCTTGGTTCAAAGCACGGGCTCTATCCTCTAATGCTTTAATGGCTGCTTGATTTATTCTTGTCCTTTCCTCATTGTTAAATAAAGTCATTAGTAACTGCTGGCAATCAGCCCATGTCGGATTATGCGTCTGTACTATTGAGGTGAACAGATCAGTCATAGCTTGTGGTTTCTCAGTATACGAGGAATTATGGGTCTTCCAGTTTAAAAGATCGGTTGTGGTAAATGGGACATATACGAAGACTGGGTCAGCGTGTGCCATTTGACCTGCGGCATCGATATAAGCTGACCCGGGATTCAGACGAAGAGGCATCTGATAGTGCTTTAATTGTTGGGCACCAGTCAACTGTCGGGTTTGGATGGGGCTACGTAGAGAGGCGTCAGTCATGGGTTCCGGTCGGGGAGAGATAGGGTATGGGGATGTGGGAGGTCGGTTTTGGGAAAAGGTCGTAAATAAAACACTTCGAGCCGAGCTAGATGAAGCTTGACCGGAAGTCTGAAGTGGCGCCAAATCAGGATATTCGTTTCTAATGGGGGTGGATTCTGGTTCCGGAAGGGGAGATTAAGTACGAGGGGGGGTGGATCCTGTACTGGAGGAGGAAGCGGAAGTGGATGAGGGTAATGAGGGGAGGGGTGCAGGACTTCCTGCGTTTGCGTCACTTCTTCTTAACGGAAAGTAAGGGGGCGGCAAAGGGATCTCGGACTCAGGGGGCGTGTCCAAAATGGGCCTAACACCAGTCCTAGTGGACGAGCAAGTCCTAGCTACCATGAGGCGACACTGCTCCTCGTGGCATGTCTGGAGCCATTTTGGCGAGTCATTTACGGCCTGTCTCCAACAGTCAATATAAGGAAACTGGCCGTAAAGTTCAGGCCTACCCGATACAGCCACGTGTAAGCGCTGTACCAGAGTTGGATCCAAACTGCCACGTGGCGGCCATGCCGCAACCAAAGTAGGCCACTCCCTAGTACACAAAGTGACCAAACGTACAGGAGACATCTTTACCCCAAAATCACAAACTTTGAATCCCTTTTTAAAATTCTTAACCATACATCCTAAGGGATCCGGAATCGTTGACTGCGACGCACCCATACTTAACAATGGAACGTCGTCGACAACGAATACTATACACGCGTACTATTCAACAGTCACACCCGTTTCCTCTGGCAACAGCACCACGTGGTACGGTTACCAAGTGAAACGTACACAATAACAATAAACACTCAGGGAATTCCCGTACACACACAGCTGTTACACCAGTCACTATATAATCAATATTATGCCCTTTGGCGTAACTATACAGTCACCCACGCTATAATTCTCTATATACGAATTACCCGTCTATAACACACCCCAGTAACATCGTCTTTTACAAATAGCGGTTACAGTACGGTTAGCATAGGTCAAAGCACAAGTTAAGGTCACAATACAATTATTAGTGGTTATGGTGTTAAACATGCAATGGACGACAATGATTAGTACTTATTATATAATGTCAGTAAATATACAGGGTTATGGTACCGTGCACTATAATACAGCAACACACTATTAACACTCTCGCTAGACGGCTGAGCTCGCGCTATCTAACAAGATATACACTTTACTAAAACAATCGTTAACACATTTACAATTCCCAACTAAACTATTGGCCAGTACCTTGAATGGACTACCTAAAACTATATACACCCGTTTTGGTTAGCCACACTGCCCAATCACCACATATATAGCGAGCTAGAGAACCGAATTTACACAGGCACCTCTTAGTCGCACTATCAAAAGTCTAGTGGGTTCCAAATTTACACGCCTTCCCACTTAGCCCAGATAGGATGAGAACTAGCGAACCGAATTTACACAGGCGCCGCTTAGTCTCCCGGTCCCTCCGACCTAGCGAACGTAATATACACCCTAGAACGCTAGTCTAGACAAGACACCGGTGTCCGGCTAGGGCTATTTACACCAGGACCCCGCCTGACTAACCAAATCAAACGGTCTGACTAAAGAGCGTTCGATCGAGCGGTGCGCCTTCGCTCCTTCCCTCCGACAGAGGGGGCAGATACACAGATTCAAAACCCCTTTGGGCCTACCGCACAATCGGTATACCCCTAGTGGGTCCTGCCGTCTAAAACAGCAGTTGTCTTACCTCCTCGTTCCTGAACCTGAGTTCACACTCATCGACGGGGACACCCCAGCACTTCTCACGTAGAGGCCGATGATCTCCTGGACAACAGACCAGTGGCGCCGAGACGAAGGGAGGTCCACGCAGAAGTTCAGGGGTGCAGCCGTAGAGAACGTGGGCAAAGATAGACCGTCTCACGCCTCTGCCTCTCAGCTACCGTTGAACGATGAGCTTCCCGGCCAATGCACCAAATGATACCGGAGAAACTGACGGAAGCCAAGCACAGAGAGATGGACACAGGTTTCTTCAGGAAGGAAGAGATTCTTTATTGGATCACCGATCGGGACTCAGAGGGACTAGCGTCACCAAAATACAGCAAAGTCTGAGTACTGAATACATAGAGTACATTCCTTATATAGCACTGTAGCTCCTCCCACAATTAACTACACCCACACATACCCTTAACCTATTTAATAAATAGAGTCTAAACTCATCCATCCGGTCTAACCACGTGGCTCATCTGATACAAAGGAGAGGGACGCGTAATTCCAGTTCTTACATTCCTGCACCTGGTCAGTACAGTGATAACAGTATCTTAGCTACGTGTAATTAACTAACTGATACTACAAACACATATACATACATATGCCTTGTGGCAATCTTAGCCTGCTAAACTTGTATTTTACTGGAATTACATCACAATATAGTAAAACATGTAAGGGCTATGGAATCTGTTGGTGCTATATAAATGGCAATAATAATAATAATGTACAAATATAGCTCATCGTCAATATTCAGTAAGGTGGTGCTCGGGTGAGCTTATGCCATGTTCGGAGTCTAGTGCTTCTGATTGCAGACCCCATGTGGATAAATAAGGATGAGCTTCAGTTATCTTCAATGAGTTAAGTCTGCGTTGCAGGGCTGCAATCATTGGCTGAGAACAATAGTTGAGCATGGGCCTGCACAACCAGCTCGGTGGGAGAAATTCAGACAGCAAAGAGGTGTTGGTAGGCGTCAGGCAAGACCCAGGGAACTTATCCAACCATTCCTAAATTGTTTAATTGCTTACTCTGGAAGGATGCTAGGGCATCATTGACACCATAGCCACCACAGCAGATTTAAGTGGTTATGGTACCTGGAGTATTTATTTCATATTCATTAAAAAAAATAAAAAAACAATGTTAAATAAGCCGATGCCATGACACGCCAGTCCTACTTTTAAACCCCTGAAGATTTTTACAGACTGAATCTAAAAAAAATCTTAGAGTTAGAGGCATAGATCATTTAGTTAGTGAGTGAAGGAGAGGCTCTGATAGATTTTTTTCTGGACTGAATTCTGAACTGGTTGTCTGCTTTGGGAAATGTGATTGGGAAACACGAATTTATATAAAAAAAAAAAAATGCAACTGATGAGGAGGATAACTGGTACCAGAAAAGTTATCATGACATTCTAAGACACAGACATCCCAAAATTGATAACGGCAAATCTGGATATTGTCATACAATAACAGGACAATTGTAAAAATGAGGAAAAACTCATCATTACCTTCAAATGCGTAAGTAGAAAACACCGGACCGCGATGCGAAAATTGCCCCTACCCATGTGTCTAATTCCTTTCCCCCAGCTCCTCCAGGTGTCTCATACCCACCCCCAGGCCCCCCATGTGTCTCATTCACTTAACTTAAAAGCCCCTCCATGCGTTCTATTCCCTCTCCCCCCTCAACTCCTTCATATGTCCCATACCCTCCTCACCCCAGCCCCTCCATGTGTCCCATTCCCTCTCCCCCTCAGTGTGTCTCATAACCTCCCCCCAGCCGATATTCCATTCCCTCTACCCCCTCCCTGTGTCCTATTCCTCCATCTCTTCCCCCCTCCTGTACCTGCTTCTCGCCGTGGTTCCCGGTCTGACAGGAAGTGCATTCACAGTGAGCACTTCCTGTCAGACCACTCGGCCACGCTACACACAGGGAGGATGCTCTCCCCTCCTGCCAGACACCCGTGAACCGCAGACCTGGATCGGTGCAGCCGAGAAGGTATGCAGGCAGCCCACAGTTGCAGGGGTAGTGGCTGCGGCCGGGCCCCTGGGGTGAGGGGCCCAGTCACAGACGCGACCCCTGCGACCGTGGTAGGTACGCCACTGCCTACCTTTAGTATATGACAGGATATTTCAGCCATATATATACACCTTGGGTCAGACAGTGAAAACCGACAGTCTATATGGTCTTTCTTGCTTCACCACAGACACTGTGCCTATTTCTAAGTCAGATTTTATACAAAAATAAATATATAGCTGAACCCCATGTGAAAATTAATAAATTAAAACAGGGAACAGCTACTTTTTTGTGCTGGATACAAAACTGCTTTAAGCACCAATATGACAGGTGCACTTTATATTTTATTGCTTCATTGTCACTTTTTATCTCTAGGGGAAACTATAACTATAGAGATTTCGTTCCCTGGAGCATTTTCTCCAATGATGGAGATTCTGCTCTGGGGATTCCTATTTACATTGGTGACATTAATTGTATACTTTAGAATGGTTTTGAAAAAATAATCTTTGCAGAAGAGGAACCTCAAAACACCAATTCTTTCAAATGTAGTATTTAAACGGGATACTTCAGGAAAGAGATAGCCCTCTTTGTTACTGCATTACTGTGGTAATGCATTACAAACATGGCCAAAAAAATAAGTATATCAGTAATTTAGCAGCAATGAGAAACTCACTTCTGATTTTTTTTCTTGCTTCATGCTAATGTGTATCCTTTGTTAAGACAAGTATGGCGTCGGGAGCGTAACAATTTGAATGAGTTAGGTGATGGACACAGCTGTAAAGAGTCGGACTTGTTACGATGCCCATCAAGGCAGCTAACCAGGGTAAAAAGGTATTGGTATCACGTAGGTTGACAGGGAAACAAAATGGCAAGTGGGATAATGGTGCAAAATTGTGACTGTCTGCTGGATTTTGCACAGTTAGCAAACGTACATAAAATATGCAGATTTAAATATAAATGTAATTATTATTATTATTTTTTTTTTTGTCGTTGTTGTTGTAATTCTTAGAATGATTTACTATTTGTAAAGCACCAAACTATTCCGCAGCACTGTGCAGTGGGTGAATGAAATGAGTTTTGTCACATTTATTTTTAATTAACGCCAGATGGGCTGAAAGTTTTATTTAAAGGGACACTATAGTCACCTGAACAACTTTAGCTTAATGAAGCAGTTTTGGTGTATAGAACATGCCCCTGCAGCCACACTGCTCAATCCTCTGCCATTAAGGAGTTAAATCCCTTTAACTAGTCACTAGTCACACCTCCCTGCATGTGACTTGCACAGCCTTCCATAAACACTTCCTGTAAAGAGAGCCCTATTTAGGCTTTCTTTATTGCAAGTCCTGTTTAATTAAGATTTTCTTATCCCCTGCTATGTTAATAGCTTGCTAGACCCTGCAAGAGCCTCTTGTATGTGATTAAAGTTCCATTTAGTGATTGAGATACAATTATTTAAGGTAAATTACCATATATACTCGAGTATAAGTCGAGTTTTTCAGCACATTTTTTGTGCTGAAAAACCCCAACTCGACTTATACTCGAGTCAGTGTCTGTATTATGACGATTTACATTGCCATAATATAGACAAGGGGCTGTGTGCGTTTACTTACCACTCCTGCAGCTCCTGTCAGCTCTCTCCTCTTCTGCGCCGGTCCAGTCAGCACCTCTGTCAGCTCCCAATGTAAGTCTCGCGAGAGCCGCGGGGTCATAGTGCGGCTATCGCAAGACTTACACTGGGAGCTAACAGGGGAGCAGACCGGACCGACGCAGAGGAGGAGGGAGCTGACAGGAGCTGCAGGAGAGGTAAGTGCTCTCTGCCAGCCCCCCTCCACTGAACTGCCAATGCCACTGGACCACCAGGGAGTGAAAGCCCCCCTCCCTGCCATGTATCAAGCAGGGAGGGGGGATGAAAAAAAATAATAAAATAAATAAAATAATAATATTAAAAATAATAATAATATAATATAACAAAAAAATATATATTAAAATAATAATAATAATAATAATAAAAAAATAATAATAAATAATAATAAAAATGCCCACCCCCCACCAAGGCTCTGCAACACATACACAAACACACACTGCATCACACACACTCACACTGCATTCATACACACACTGCACTCATACACACACACTGCACTCATACACACACTGCATTCATACACACACTGCACTCATACACACACACTGCATTCATATACACTCACTGCACTCATATACACACACTGCACTCACACACACACACACACACTGCATTCATACACACACACACTGCATTCATACACACACTGCACTCATGCACACACTGCACTCATACACACACTGCATTCATTATGTACACACACTGTAAATAAATATTCGATTAATATATTTTTTTTAGGATCTAATTTTATTTAGAAATTTACCAGTAGCTGCTGCATTTCCCACCCTAGTCTTATCCTCGAGTCAATACGTTTTTCCAGTTTTTTGGGGTAAAATTAGGGGTCTCGGCTTATATTCGGGTCGGTTTATACTCGAGTATATACGGTACATCTGTTTGAAAGTGAAACCAGTTTTTTTTTCATGCATGCTCTGTCAATCATAGCCAGGGGAGGTGTGGCTAGGGCTGCATAAACAGAAACAAAGTGATTTAACTCCTAAATGACAGTGAATTGAGCAGTGAAATTGCAGGGGAATGATCTATATACTAAAACTGCATTATTTAGCTAAAGTAATTTAGGTGACTATAGTGTTCCTTTAATGAACTATTCCTTTAAGAAACAAGATTTCTCTTTTTGTTCTTTTTTGATTTGCAATGAAAGAACGATAATTATCAACACTCATTTTGAAATGCAGTGTAATATTTTGGCACTCGGTAAGAAAAACAAAAACAAAAATAGAATAATAATGAAATGAATAATACATTTTAAAAACCATGAACCATTTTTAAACCGGTGAAAAGACCAGGAAGAAATCTATACGTGTTTATTTTGATGAATATATCAAGAACCGATCACCTGTTTCATTTACATAACATCAACACACACAGCAAATTTTTCAATAGGGATATAAAATAAACAGAAACAAATTGGTATGAACAAAAGGAAGGTCCATTTTGTGAGTTGTTAATCTGATAATTGTATTACAGAGATATAAAGCAATTACTGCAACATTTCGTTTAGCACTGGAAGAGAATACCTATATAATTCTCCACAAACAGTTTGCTATGGCAATTGCACACAATAGTGGAACGTGAACTTCACAGTATCTTATTCCAAGTCCAGATGGAACCAGAGAGAGTGAATCCGTTTTCTAATAGAAGAAATAGTTTTGTCACCATGAAACTTTTAAATACATTCGTGGGGACATTAGGAGAGAAGGATGGGAGGGCACTATGTACTCATGAGGACGTAAGCGTAGGCCGAATGACCTTTATAATACAAATATCTGGATTCAGTCAGGTAACTGTATTCACTATATGAGGTGGCAAAGTCTCTAGAGTGGTCTTGTCTCATTAAATGAACTCAGTCAGTAAAATATATACTTCATGTATATAGTTCATAATACTTTCCCTTTAAATTGCAGATATATGTTACAAGGTTTCATCGCATTAAAAAATAACAAATTCTCATGTTAAACATGACATTATTGAATAAAGTTATATTGAAATTACTGATCAAACTTAACAGAAATATACAATGAAGCTTCCGGGCTATATATTCAAGAAAAAATAAATAACTAGAAAGAAAAGCAGTTTTTTTCCCCCCGTTTAACCCCATTGTGACAAGAGGTCAGGCATACCTGATGGTGGACTCCACAGACCACTGCATAGGTTAAATTACGCACCTACAGCTCCCACTACCTGCAGCCATCCAAGTTTGACTAGAGTGAAGGAGGTAGAATTTGAGCCAAGATTCAGCAATGGTCCAGTGCAACAGTGGGATGGGCAACTGAACTGATTTTGATGGGACTTGTAATCACATAATTCGTAATGTCCTCACTTCTACACTAATTGCCTAGCTCTATGCAAACTCAAATTGAAAGTGTCACTTTGACTTTTTAGCTTAGTTATCAATTCAAGTACTGACATTTATGGCTTGAATAGGGAAGCATGAATTGATGAAAATATGAAACGGAAGGATTCACTTACTAAACAAAGAAATAAAGTACTTAAAGACTGGACTAAGAAGGTGGCTAAAATAACCTAGCGTTGACTATAGCTGAACTGCAAATTATTTTCAGTTCTATACAATGTGCCCGTTTAGTGAATAAATTCCTTGTTGCTTAATGGATCAACATGTCTGCCTTCAGATTACAGTTAGTATATTCATTAACTTTGAATTGTACCCATAGTGACCAACAATCTAGTGTTATTCCATTTTGTAACTCTGAAACCAGATACCATATAATTATCTCATAGCCTAACTTTCCATTCCTACCTTAAAAAACCCAAAACAAAGCAAATTTTAAAATGCCTCTATATTTTTAAAATGCTCATTTTGAAAATAAGTAAAAATATAATTAGTTTTTTTTTTTTTTTTTAATAATTTAAACACAATGCAATGTTCCTTTAAAATGAGACAAGACATTTTTTTATCTTAAATAAACTTTCTGTATCAGACTGGACATCCCTGGGTCATGTAGCCCTCATTAAGATGACTGTTTATAGAAGCATCCCACTGTTTATATGGCAAATCAATGTCTTAGTTATCTCTCTCACTGACAGTGACAGATTCCTCAACAGCAAACAGTGATCCTGTTTATATTAATTAACCCTTTCTAGGACTGACTCAGAAATCAGTGGTTTACTCAACACCCTGGCACCTTAGGGGTTAAATAGCCCTTGGATAATATCTTCTCACATGATATTAATGGTAATAGTATTTCAAGCCAAAGAACATCATGCAATGCATGTTGCAAACTGTGGGCACCTGACAGCCTATACAGGTAAGTCTTGCTGTAAAGTAATGTAAGTGAATTGTGCTTTATAGATAGGGATATGAGAACATGCTCAACTGTAGAGGAGCTGAGATTACACAAAACACCTGAAATGTACATTTTCGTGTATCTCTATATAAAGGCAGAGTTGCAGGTAACTGAATGTTGATTTATATTTAGGTAGATATACTGAGAGGTATTGGTGCCATGCATTGTACTAAGAGATTAAAAGCTCTTACACAGTATCACTGCTTGCATTGCCCATCACACTGAGGCACACAGGGGCATCCATCCTCCTTGCTACATACATGGGTAATCAACTACATTAATTGTCCCTCACTGCCGTGTGTGTAGCATGGAGGATGCAGAGCTCTCACACTGTATCACTACAGGTACTGCCCATCACTGCCCAGTGTGTCTCAGAGAAGAGAATGCAGAGCAAACATTGTATCACTCCACGTATTGTCCATGTGTGTATCAGGGAGGATGCAGAGCTCTCACACTGTATAACTACATTAATTGCCCCAGTGTGTATCAGGGAGGATGCAGAGCTCTCACACTGTATAGCTACATTAATTGCCCCAGTGTGTATCAGGGAGGATGCTGAGCTCTCACACTGTATAACTACATTAATTGCCCCAGTGTGTATCAGGGAGGATGCTGAGCTCTCACACTGTATAACTACATTAATTGCCCCAGTGTGTATCGGGGAGGATGCTGGGCTCTCACACTGTATAACTACATTAATTGCCCCAGTGTGTATCGGGGAGGATGCTGAGCTCTCACACTGTATAACTACATTAATTGCCCCAGTGTGTATCAGGGAGGATGCAGAGCACTCACACTGTATAACTACATTAATTGCCCCAGTGTGTATCAGGGAGGATGCTGAGCTCTCACACTGTATAACTACATTAATTGCCCCAGTGTGTATCAGGGAGGATGCTGAGCTCTCACACTGTATAACTACATTAATTGCCCCAGTGTGTATCAGGGAGGATGCTGAGCTCTCACACTGTATAACTACATTAATTGCCCCAGTGTGTATCAGGGAGGATGCAGAGCTCTCACACTGTATAGCTACATTAATTGCCCCAGGTTGTATCAGGGAGGATGCAGAGCTCTCACACAGTATAACTACATTAATTGCCCCAGTGTGTATCGGGGAGGATGCAGAGCTCTCACACTGTATAACTACATTAATTGCCCCAGTGTGTATCAGGGAGGATGCAGAGCTCTCACACAGTATAACTACATTAATTGCCCCAGGTTGTATCAGGGAGGATGCAGAGCTCTCACACAGTATAACTACATTAATTGCCCCAGGTTGTATCAGGGAGGATGCAGAGCTCTCACACAGTATAACTACATTAATTGCCCCAGTGTGTATCAGGGAGGATGCAGAGCTCTCACACTATATAACTACATTAATTGCCCCAGTGTGTATCAGGGAGGATGCAGAGCTCTCACACAGTATAACTACATTAATTGCCCCAGGTTGTATCAGGGAGGATGCAGAGCTCTCACACTGTATAACTACATTAATTGCCCCAGTGTGTATCAGGGAGGATGCAGAGCTCTCACACAGTATAACTACATTAATTGCCCCAGGTTGTATCAGGGAGGATGCAGAGCTCTCACACTGTATAACTGCATTAATTGCCCCAGTGTGTATCGGGGAGGATGCAGAGCTCTCACACAGTATAACTACATTAATTGCCCCAGTGTGTATCGGGGAGGATGCTGAGCTCTCACACTGTATAACTACATTAATTGCCCCAGTGTGTATCAGGGAGGATGCAGAGCTCTCACACTGTATAACTACATTAATTGCCCCAGTGTGTATCAGGGAGGATGCAGAGCTCTCACACAGTATAACTACATTAATTGCCCCAGTGTGTATCAGGGAGGATGCAGAGCTCTCACACTGTATAACTACATTAATTGCCCCAGTGTGTATCAGGGAGGATGCTGAGCTCTCACACTGTATAACTACATTAATTGCCCCAGTGTGTATCAGGGAGGATGCAGAGCTCTCACACAGTATAACTACATTAATTGCCCCAGTGTGTATCAGGGAGGATGCAGAGCTCTCACACAGTATAACTACATTAATTGCCCCAGTGTGTATCAGGGAGGATGCAGAGCTCTCACACAGTATAACTACATTAATTGCCCCAGTGTGTATCAGGGAGGATGCTGAGCTCTCACACTGTATAACTACATTAATTGGCCCTGTGTCTATCAGGGAGGATACATAGCTCTCACACTGTATAACTACATTAATTGCCCCTGTGTCTATCAGGGAGGATGCTGAGCTCTCACACTGTATAACTACATTAATTGCCCCAGTGTGTATCAGGGAGGATGTATGTCACTCACACTGTATAACTACATTAATTGCCCCAGTGTGTATCAGGGAGGATGCAGAGCACTCACACTGTATAACTACATTAATTGCCCCAGTGTGTATCAGTGAGGATGTATGTCACTCACACAGTACCTACCCTCCTGTCTCTGCTCCAGAGTCCTCGCAGTCATCCTCTCCTACATGCTTCTCCATAGCGGGACTCAGGGGCCCATCACTCTCAGCTGCTCCTGGCTACTGGAAACCAATGGCCAATCAATCACCTCTCCCCCTCAGTGGAGCCTCTCCATGTCCCAGCGCTGCCCTCCTCCTCTCCGCCTTCTGACCTCCTATCATTGCTCCCTCTCTGTGTGTTCCTTCCTCCCCTCTCCTTCGCTCTCTCTCCCCCTGGCAGTCCTGGCCCCGCCCCTTCTCCTTTGTGTGGGGCAGAGAAAGGAATTGCCCCTCCCAGCAGCTACCTAATCCCAGGCTGCAGGAAGGGGGCTAGGGGGCACAGCACATAGTGCTCTGTGCTAGAGGTGCTCACATAAAGCATAATAGAATTTCCACACTGAACCTGGAGTATTGTTTATAACTTGCAACACTCTGTGGATTCATTGGGGCTGGTTCTGATATGATGTTATAAGATGTTACCCATTTGAAAAGAGGCATTACAATAGTGTGCTTAAAATTTAGGATTGAGGCAACTCACAGCATAATTACAGTGCCATTCATATTGGGCACATTCTTTTTTTGCCCAAAATTTTAAATTCATGTCAGATGTAGGACAGTTCAGAGTTTAATGAATAACTCTGTCATCACTTAGTGGTTTATTTATTAAATGCTTAATTGTAGTAACAAGCCAATGGCAGCTGTTTTGCAAAAATTTAGGCAAATATTTGGAAATAATCGCCCGCCAGCAATAGTCACGGGTTGACTATTTTAACCTGAACTTTATAATTCGTTTACAACAGGGGTGCCCAATAGGTTGATTCGCCAGATGTTTTCAAACTACAGCTTCCACAATGCATAGTCATTGAAAAGACATTCTAAAAGCAGGCAAAGCATCATGGGAGTTGTAGTTCTACAACATCTGGGGATCTACCTTTTGGGCACCCCTGGTTTACACGTTTTCTGTATCACTAGGTTAAGGTTTGTAGCGTATGAACCACTTTGAATTATTCTATCAACATTATAAAATGAAATAAAAGTTTCGAAACCTTTTCTATTTTTTGAGAAAATGGTTAGACCGAACCAAATGTTTTTTTCCCTGCATAGATAGATAGATATTTCATTAAAAATATTTAGCATCTCTGTTGAAATGTCGATATTTCAAAATATTTTCTTTTTTTATTGCGCCCCTAGGTGATGTCATCTAAAGCCAGATATGTTTTTACTACCCTACTAATGCAACCATAGATTATGTTGTCTATATTCACAATATATACATTGTTTACGTGATTGTTTTATGCCTTTCAATAACAGGGAAAGAAGTAGTCCATGTTCACTTATGTCTCCCCAGCAGTCAAAGAGTTAATTAGAGGAATGTGCCAAAGTGTTTTATTGGGGTCATACCACCCATACTTTTACCACCCACAGAGTACCAATATTCTGCAATGTTTGTAATCTGAAGTACAGGATGCTAGCATTAATTCACGCAGCAGGCTTTCGTCACGTTGTCAGCAAGGCAATTCTGCGTTTATCTGCTGTCCATTAACAAGGTACCACACTGCTCCTTTAAATTATAGAGTTTTCAGATTTTGCATCCTATACGGTAGAACAGAGTTTACTTTAACAATGCCATTTTTAAGCATTCCTTGCAAAATGTAAGGGTTAAATACCTTATGTAATATTAACAATGTGTTAATATTTAATATTTGTTATTTTTTTTGTTTTTCGCTGTGGGTAACACACAATATGCATTTTCAGGAGATGAATTGATGTAATTATTAATTGTATTATATGTAAATCAATGCATAATTGTATGTTTTTAATATATACATGTTGTTTTCAAATATTTTTTGTATACAAAAGAAAACTATAATAAAGAGATATTAAATAAAAAAAAAATATTTATTATACATAAGTGATTATGAAATCTGTATCACCTTTTGTAATCCACATACAAAAATATAGTTCTTTAAAACTGGCAATCGTCTTCACTGCGTTATGGTAAAAGTCCCCTATTCATAGGAGCAGGGTGTGACTACTGCAATATTCGTAATGATGTGCATAGGAGATTCTGTGTACGGTAACTCTCATCACCTTCAGCCAAGCAAATCCTTGTTGAAAATGATAAGGATTTAATTTTAACTTGCTCTTGTCACTAGGACTAATTTCAGCAGTGCCTTCTGCATGGTCTTCAATGTTGGTGGCCTGTTGATGCCAGACTGAAACGACCCTTTATAGGTTGGACTTGTCCCCTTTCCAGGTAGATTCACCCTTTATGAGCATCACCAATAACGAGATCCATCAGGGTTTGTCAACCTGCATTATACTGATAATATTATAAAATATTACAAAATAATAATACAGAGTCCTGGTTTTGGCCAGGCAACTGATTTTACTGTATGGATATTTTGGTCACCAATTATGTAAATTCTATCACTGCATAGGGCGTACCCCCACTCTGGCCTCGCATGCCCTCCACCACCTCAGTTTCATAACTCAATGTTTAGAGACATGTTTTATGTTAGGTATTGCTCATTCTTCTCACACTCTAACGACGACTGAAAATGTTCAATGATTATAACTTGAGAACCTAATTTATAAAGGAATATGGTGAAATCATAGAAACATGAAACACAAAGTCCATAGGAGTACTAGATAGCTAAATATACCGTACACGTGTACGGTTACTTAATCCAAATCCCAGTAATTAAGTTATGAGATAGACAGTATTTAAAAGGGATTAAAAGGAATCAGATGTAGATAGCCCTCTTTTAACAAAGTGGGTGGCAAAGCAGGTGGTTTAACGCGTGTGTGCGGTGATGTCATTTTCTCTTTCCTAAGATGACCGATTTCTGTAAAAGGGCCATTTGAGGACATGTCCTGTATCGTGTTTGAATTAAGCTGTAGAAAACAAACATTACAAATTCTTATAAATAGCACTGTTTTATTATAAAACCTGCGTACAATTTTGCTGAAATAGTTCATGTAAAAAGTCTTGTTCACTCACAAATTACGAAAATGTCACTCTTTTAGAGAGCACATGTTGGCTGACAGATTTTATTAAGGGCTGTACATGGGCTGTGTGAGTAGCAGAATAATGCGGGCATGCTTGGGGGTATCTGTGTCTCCCAAAACCTTAAAACAAATTAATGAGACTTAAAATCAAAGAGTACTGAGATTTAAAGTTTGCCTTCAAATTATTAATTTTACCTTCGTTCAGAAGTAAATTATACTGTATATTGTGCTAACCAGATTGTAGTGAATTTTAGATTTATTTTTATATGTTTTTTTTTCTCCCTCCGATAAGATGTCAATGCCATAATGTCAGAGGTCATTCCATAATACACTGGTTGAAACTCTGCAATGCATTATGGGATCATGTAGAATGTAGAATGCATTTAGACCGTACGTCTGTAAGAATTGGACAGACTAGATGGGCCGAATGGTTCTTACCTGCCGTCACATTCCATGTTTCTGTGTTTATATATTTTTTTTAGTTTGCCCCCCTTCTGCTTACTTTGTGGCAGCAGGAGGTGTAATCCCTGGTGGCCCAGTGTAGGCCATACTTGACAAGATCCCTGGTGGTCTATTGGGGGACATCCTGGGGAGCAAGATCACTGAAGGTATGGGCTGTGGAGGAGCATTGTGCACCTCTCTCAGGACCATGGGTGCAGATCACAAAGCTCCCTCGTGCAGGTGAGGGAGCACAGGATCGAGCAGGGAGATCTATTGATCTTCTTGCCGGTCCAAAGAGGCCCTCTCACAACCAGTGATGGTGCTTCAGGTCTAGACAGAGGCTCACTGGTCTGGCCCAGTCCCTAGGCAGCTGTCTGTGCTGCTTATCGGGGAGGATGTTTAACTATTTGCTCTAAGTGGAGAGTATCTGCTCTGTTTCAAGTGGGATTTGATCCCTATTGGTCAAGCACCACTCACATAAAAAACATTGCATTGCCGTCATCCCCGCCAAAAACTGAGCTTAACAACACCACCTACATAATTAAAGGGACACTCCAGGCACCCAGATCACTTCTGCTCATTGGAGTGGTCTGGGTGCCAACTCCCACTACCCTTAACCCTGCAAGTGTAATTATTGCAGTTTTTTTTAAACTGCAATAATTACCTTGCAGGGTTAAGTCCTCCCCTAGTGGCTGTCTATTCCTGCTTCATAGCACAGGTTTTCTGTGCTAGAGCATCGCTGGACGTCCTCACGCTGTGTGAGGACCTCCAGCGTCGCTCTATTCCCCATAGGGAAGCATTGAAATTCATTTTCAATGCTTTCCTATGGGGTGCGCTACTGCGCATGCGCAGCATTGCCGCGCATGCGCATTAGGTCTCCTCGGCCGGCGGGCGAGATCAGTCTCGCCCACCGGCCGACGTAAGCAGAAGGAGGAGCGGCGGGGGAGGAGGAAGCAGCGACGTGGGACCTGTCGCTGCCTCTGGTAAGTCACTGAAGGGGTTTTCACCCCTTCAGCAACTGGGGATTGGGAGGTGGGAGGGAGAGGGACCCTCCAGTGCCAGGAAAACGGATCGTTTTCCTGGCACTGGAGTTTCCCTTTAAATATCGTTAATAAGCATAATAAAAACGCATCTGCTGATGAAGGAATTGGGTCGCATGTGGGGCAATGCTACTAGTGGCCTTCTGTTGCCACCATACTACGCATGCTGATGAAAGATGCTGAAGAAGATTTCTGGACTAGCTGTGGAAGTGGAGTTGCAAACTCTTTATGTTTCAGTCTGAAACACTGCACATACAGACTCCAAGCACCATGACTCCTTCAAATCACTGGAGTGGTCAGTGTGCTGGGAGTAACACTATAATGTGGATGTAGGCGCAGACTTTGGGAAGTTTTCCCCTACCACTCACGCCCCAAAAAACATATACACACACATATTCTTACACACACACGCACACACACACACACTCATACATAGACATTCTAATACACAATAAACAAAGGACGTTTGCTCAGACCATTTTGGTAATTAATAAAACGTATGTTTAATAGTGTTATAATAAAATATCGAGACATAGTACATTTGAGAACATGTAATCATAACCAAATGATAACCAAAATGATAGACATTCTAATACACACATTCATACACATACTCTCTCAACTATCTTTCTCACACACATACTTAATTTTTGTTTATTTATTTTTATTTATAAGCAGTCCACCCGCTTTAAATGCAAATTAAAATGATAAATACTGCCATGATTATATCTTGACATAAACACGTTTCATTAGCTTTGAAGGATAAGACAAAGAGCTAATGTGAATGCATGTGTAGAAGCTGGCCGTACCATTCACAACTACAAACTATTGGAACACTCACAGTACACGCGTACATTACTGACAGTTGTGTTCAATGCCAAGCCAGCCAATTCCAGTACACTACATCATTGTACATTACATGACTGCTTATTTTAGTGTCCCCAGTTATAGAGGGCACTGTTGTTATCACATGCATCTGCCTTATAAAAAGCTTCAATGTTTAGCGATGGCTTCATCCACCCAGTAAGTTAAACTTAAGAGGAATTATTGTGTGATTTCAATTTCAGAACTGATGTTAAGGGAAAACTTCTCAAACAAGACAGTGATTATAAACTCTTGTGTGCATCTTGCTACTCAACACAAATCTGCCGTATTTAGAGAACACACTGTTTCGATTGCTGCACTAAACATTGCAAACCTTATATTAATTAATAGTTCAACTAACGCAATCAGAATGAAGTCTTTCTCATATACTAAAATATCTTGATTTAATAGTATGCATTTACAAAAGATTAAACTTGTGAAATTTGGGACCAATGCAAATACTAACACACAGGCACTGGGCAAAACAAAATAGTGGTGATATACTTAAAAAATCTCCAGATATTTAAATGTGCATAGGGATTTGGGACAGTGCACTGGGAACTTGGTTTTGGATTTTATTCTATGTATTGGGGCTAATGAGTGCTATAATCATTGCTGTCACCCAGGAGTAGTTGGTCGTTTGAGCACATTGCATTAGGGGGTGTACACACAGAGAAAAATACCATCTAAATTTTACTTTACAAATACTAATTTAAATTAATAGTGAAATAAGAATTAAAATTTTTTACCCTTGTGAAAACCTGGTGTATACAAAAGAAGTCAAATTTTTTTGTTTTTAAACAAACTTAAAAGATTACTCAAACTCAAGCAAAAGTGCTGATAGAAATCTAAACGGGGGACGGGAGGACTATTTGGCACTGCATTTGGATGTACCTGGGCACCACTTGCTCACCTCTTTAATTCACCTATGGAAAAGTTATTAGATTTTAGTCATACACATAATCGTGTGTGCATTCAGCATTGGAAGATAACATATGAAGCGAGATGATGTAATATGTTTGTGTGATTTTTCCTCAAGGTGAATAATCCACTGAGAAACAGCCATGAGTATCAAACCATCTGGGATTTCTGACTCTTAATGTTATAAAAATTTTATAAAGTAAATTACATGTTAACACAACATGCTGAAAGGTAACCTTGTATTTTCTAAAACTTTCTAAACTTTCTTTAAAACATGAGACAAAGTAGGTACAAACACAAAGATAAAGCACCGCGCTTACAGCAGCAGTAGCTTAGTATCCAACAGCTTAAAATACATAGTAAAAACAAAGAGAACGTTACCTGCACTCTGGCCTAAATCTCCAGGTGCTTTATCTTTGTGTTTGTATAAGAATTTTGTATCACACAACTATGTTACATTGCTGCCAGCCTCCCCACGTTTGTCTTATTAAGACTTTATAAGTGTGTAGGGGCAGCACCCCTTCCTGTCTCATCAGAGAAATTTGCCTTTTAGCTGATACCAGCAAGGTGATTTGTATGTGTTATAGCCCTATTCAGGGTAAAGTATGTAGGGGTTTATAAAACACCCCTTCGTGTCTCATTAGAGACGTTTAAACTTTGTCTGATTTGCAAAGTTTATTGAATGTGTAGAAGCCCTATAAAGGGTTAAATGTTAAAGGGTTTATAAAACACCCCTTTCTGTATCACTTTGTCTGATATCAGCAAAGTTTATTGTATGTGCAGAAGCCCTATAAAGGGTTAAATGTTAAAGGGTTTATAAAATACCCCTTCCAGTCTCACTGGAGATTCTTGGCTGATATCAGCATATCTAATGGCTAGTGTAGGAACTCACCTATTGAGGCTTGCCTTGACGTGGCTGGTGAGCTTATATATTCAAATGGCCATTGGAATAAAACTGTTGAGACAAAGTAGGGACTACTAAGTAACAAAAGGGGTGGAACGTATTGTCTCCCCACCCTATGGGTCCCACCCCCTTTGCTACTTAGGGTGGGAACCAGTGGGGGCGCTTTTGTCACTGAGGGTCCCCACCCGCAGCTCATGGAAAAACGCATGTCAAAAAAGTTATAAATTGATTTGCATTTCAGTAAGTGAAATAAGTATTTGACCCCTTCGACTTAGTACTTGGTGGCAAAACCCTTGTGGGCAATCACAGGGGTCAGATGTTTCTTGTAGTTGGCCACCAGGTTTGCACACAACTCAGGAGGCATTTTGTTCCACTTCTCTTTGCAGATCCTCTCCAAGCCATTAAGGTTTCGAGGCTGACGTTTGGCAACTCGAACCTTCAGCTCCCTCCACAGATTTTCTATGGGATAAAGGTCTGGAGACTGGCTAGGCCATTCCAGGACCCTATTGTGCTTCTTTTTGAGCCACTCCATTTTTGCCTTGGCTGTGTGTTTTGGGTCATTGTTATGCTGAAATACCCATCCATGACCCATTTTCTATGTCCTGGCTTTGGGAAGGAGGTTCTCACCCAAGATTTGACAGAACTTGGCCCCGTCCATCGTCCCTTTGATGCGGTGCTGTTGTCCTGTCCCCTTAGCAGAAAAACACCCTCAAAGCATAATGTTTCCACCTTCATGTTTGACGGTGGGGATGGTGTTCTTGGGGTAATAGGCAGTATTCCTCCTCCACACACGGTGAGTTGAGCTGATGCCAAAGAGCTCGATTTTGGTCTCATCTGACCACAAAACGTTAATCCAGTTCTCCTCTGAATCATTCAGATGTTCATTGGAAAACTTCAGACAGGCCTGTACATGTGCTTTCTTGAGCAGGGGTCCTTGCGGGTGCTGCAGGATTTCAGTCCTTCATGGCATAGTGTGTTACCAATTGTTTTCTTGGTGACTATGGTCCCAGCTGTCTCCTGTGTAGTTCTGGGCTGATTCCTCACAGTTCTCATGATCATTGAAACTCCACGAGGTGAGATCTTGCATGGAGCACCAGACCGAGGGAAACTGACAGTTTTTTTGTGTTTCTTCCATTTGCGAATAATCACACCAACTGTTGTCACCTTCTCACCAAGCTGCTTGGCGATGATCTTGTAGCCTATTCCAGCCTGGTGTAGGTCTTCAATCTTGTGCTTGACATCCTTGGACAGCTCTTTGGTCTTGGCCATGGTGGAGCGTTTGGAACCTGATTGATTGCTTCTGTGGACATGTGTCTTTTATACAGGTAACGAGGTGAGATTAGGAGCACTCCCTTTAACCTCTTAGTGACTAAGGACGTACAGGGTACGTCAGACACAAAATCGTTGTTAATCACCGCTGATTTACCCTGTACATCTGTGGCAAATATGAGCGCTGGAAGCGATAGTGATCCCTTCCAGCCGCTTTAAGGGTATAGCAGCGATGCTTCAATGTCAAGGCATCCTGCAATAACCCCCTCACTGCCGGGCCATCAGGTGATCGCTCCCCTGGAGCGATCACTTCCGGGTTGCTCCACATGGCGCCCGGCAGTGAGGCAGAGCATCGGAAGCCTTCAGGCAGGTTTCTGATGCTCTGCCTGTGTGCTGAGTGCCTCGAGGTGTCTGATAAAAGTCTTATGATGGAGTGAAATGTCGATTTGCTGTAACCCGTGTGTTATTAATAAAGACGAATATTTTTACTCAAAAAGCCGAGTGTGTGCATTTCTTCGTGGATATATACATATATACATACATATATAACTTACCCTCCAGGAAAAAAAAAATTAAATTTGTTTTATATATATATATATATATATATATATATAAATAGAACCCCCCACCCCCATCCTAATAATTTACCCGATCACCGCCATTCCCCTGCCGGCGATCGTTCTTCTTGTCCACTGGGGGGACTGTCTGACAGCCCAGACAGTCCCCCCTCAGTTAAATAGGACCCCATGGGCTATGTGATCGCTCTTAAAGATAGGCGTCCATAGAGTTGCCTGCATAGGGACTGCCTGAACTGACATATCCCCAAGGACTGGCACCCGGCAATTGAATTGTTGAAAAATTTAAAATCTAAAGCTTGAGTGCAAGGACTTCTCTATTTTTTGTACATATATATATATATATATATATATATATATATATATGATAATAGATAGAGAATAGCTAATATGTATATATATATATATAACGTTATACTAAGTATATTTTTATATTAATATAAAAATACAATTAGAGTAAAATTACACGTATATATAATCTATATAATATATATAATAACTATATATACTGTATATATATATTAGTATTAAAAAATAAATAATTATTAATTTAAAAATATATATATTTTTTAAATAATAGAAAAAATTTCAAAGAATTATATATATATGTAATTTTATTCTAAATGTATGTTGATATTTATATATATATATATATATATTTATATCAAAATACACTTAGAATGAAATTATATATATATATATATATATATATATATATGCATATATAAATAAAATAAATAAAAAAAATACAAAATATACTGTACATATGTCCATATAGATAATTACATAAATAATTTCATAAATATACACGTAGACTTCAAATATATAAATATGTATATATATTTAAATGCTACATGCATATTTATGTAATATTTTTACATAATTAAGTAATTTTATTGATTGCAATTTTGGGGACCTGCCTGACAACCCAGGCCAAAAGTCCAGAGAATTTAATTTGCTAGCACTATATTTAACCCTGTAACTTTCCAAGACATGCTAAAACCTATACATGGGGGTTACTGTTTTACTCGGTAGACTTCGCTGAACACAAATTTTAGTGTTTCAAAACAGTAAAACATATTACAGCAATGATATTCTCAGTGAAAGTGAAGTTTTTTGTATTTTTTCACACACAAACAGCACTTTCACTTTCACTAATGATTTTATTGTTGTGATACATTTTACTGTTTTGAAACACTAATATTTGTGTTTAGCAAAGTCACCCGAGTATAACAGTACCTCCATGTACAGGTTTTATAGTGTTTTTGAAAGTTACAGGGTCAAATATAAGGCTTGATTTTCACATTTCAAATTGAAATTTGCCAGATTGGTTATGTTGTCTTTGAGAGCGAATGGTAGCCCAGGAATGAGAATTACCCCCATGATGGCATACCATTTGCAAAAGAAGACAACCCAAGGTATTGCAAATGGGGTATGTTCAGTCTTTTTAGTAGCCACTTAGTCACAAAGAGTGGCCAAATATAGCATCCATAATTGTTTTTTGCATTTTTACCATACAAACAAATATAAATGCATACCCCATATTAACCCCTTAAGGACACATGACATGTGTGACATGTCATGATTCCCTTTTATTCCAGAAGTTTGGTCCTTAAGGGGTTAAATACCCTGGGTTGTCTACGTTAAAAAAATATGTACATGTGAGGTGCGATTCAGAGATTTATGACACATAACAGTGTTACAATGTCACTATTGATACATTTTGAAAATATATATTTTGAAACAATAATGTCCTACTTGTTGTTATAGCATGTATAGCATACCCATGTTAACATTGGGTATTTCTAAACTCAGGACAAGATTTAGAAACTATTTAGCATGAGTGTTTTTTGGCAGTTGTAGATGTGTAACAGAAGTCAAAGTTCGAAAAAGTGTTTTTACATTTTTTCATCATATTTTATAGTTTTTTTTTAATAGTAAATTATATAATATGGTGAAAATAATGTTATCTTTAGAAAGACCATTTAATGGCGAGTATATTTAAAAACGGTATATAATATATGTGGGGGTACACTAAATGAGTAAGAGGGAAATTACAGCTAAACACAAACACAGCAGAAATGTAAAAACAGCCCTGGACCCAAACGGTATGAAAATTGAAAAGCTGTCGGGTCACTAAGGGGTTAAGAGGGGTTAATCTCAGCTCGTTACCTGTATGAAAGATACCTGGGAGCCAGAAATCTTGCTGATTGATAGGGGATTAAATACTTGCAAATCAATTTATAACTTTTTTGACATGCGTTTTTATGGATTTTGTTTTTGCTATTCTGTCTCTCACTGTTAAAATACACATACCATTAAAACTATAGACTGATCATTTCTTTGTCAGTGGGCAAACATTCAAAATCAGCAGAGGATCAAATACTTTTTCATGGGTGGTGGCTGGGGGGAGGGGGAGACAGTAGATTCCTCCCCTTTTGTTACTTAGGGTCCCCTTAGTCATGGGTGAGGACCGGGAGGGGGAGGCAATAGTTCACCCCTTGCTTTTCCCCTTAGGCCCCCACCCGCAGTTTATGGGTGGGGGCAGGAGGGGGACAATAGGTCAACCATTTAGTTTAGTAGCCCCCAGTCGCAGGACACATAGTGTCCCCCTGTTAATTATTTAAATAGGAAATAGGAATGCTCTGTGACACATCAAGTGCCGGAGATCGTGAGATCTCTGCTCCATGGTCTGTAGCTTTGCACTGGCAGAGCTGCAGACTGGAAGCAGTGGCGGACTGTCTACCTACCCCACTGGACCACAAGGGAGGAGGAGGAGACCTCTGGACCACCAGGGAGAAGGAGAGGAAACCACTGGACCACCAGAGAGGAAGAGGAGGAGGAGACCACTGGACCACCAGGGAGGAGGAGGAGGAGACCACTGGAACACCAGGGAGGAGGAGGAGACCACTGGACCACCAGGGAGGAGGAGATCACTGGACCACCAGGGAATGGATTACACATAAAAAAAGGTATTTAACTAAGCCACAGCCTCCCCACATGTTACACCCCTCACTGCCACTATCCCCTCATACTACCACCATCCCAGCTGTCACCATCCCCTCACACTACCCCCTAGGGCCGGACTGGGAATTAAAAGCAGCCCTGGAAAAAAAATATTTACCAGCCCCATAATGCGTCGCGCCAGCATAGTGTTCAGATACAGTGTTAGAACAGATAACTTAAAATAAAAAAATTACTCTAATGTAAAAAGCGCACTCATAGGCTTCAAAATAAACAAAAGTGCAGATTGATTTTAAGCAGATGTGAATCCCTGGTGGTCGCAGTGGTGAGAGTGAACTCTAGCCTGTAGCTCCAGGGCTAGAGTTCACCCTCGTGAGAGCCAAAGCGTTGCCGTGGTAACTGCAGCAACGCTCTGTGCTCGCGCGAGAAGGACACAGGGGAGCTGCTAGAGTTCTCGGGTCCTCTCTTCCTCCCTCCCCTGCCAGCTGCCCGCACGGTGCCTGCGGAACGGGGAGTGAGATCGGCCAGCAGGGGAAAGCCTCGTGGGGTGGGAGGGGGGGAATTGCCTCGTTGCCCCCCCCATCCACCAGTGGTATATACAGCCCCTATGTGTGTCTCTTTTTATCTCCAGCCCCTCTGTGTGCCTTTTTATCTCCCCCCAGTCACTCTGTATGTTTCTTTCTCCCCCTCACTGCTCCTTTGTGTCAATGTCTCCCCTCTCCTTCCCAGTCTCTATCCCCCTCTGCCTTTTTCTCCCCCTCCCTTTTGTGTCTCTCTCATTTCTCCCTCTCTTCCTCCCCCCTTTCCCTGTGTCTCTCCCTCCTCCACACCTATCTTCCTCCCCCCTTTCCCTGTGTCTCTCCCTCCTCCACACCTCTCTTCCTCCCCCCTTTCCCTGTGTCTCTCCCTCCTCCACACCTCTCTTCCTCCCCCCTTTCCCTGTGTCTCTCCCTCCTCCACCCCTCTCTTCCTCCCCACTTTCCCTGTGTCTCTCCCTCCTCCACCCCTCTCTTCCTCCCCACTTTCCCTGTGTCTCTCCCTCCTCCACCCCTCTCTTCCTCCCCACTTTCCCTGTGTCTCTCCCTCCTCCCTCCACCATCTCTCTATTCCCCTCTCTGTTTCATTCCCCATCTCCATTTACCTAGAGAAGTCACGGGGGCCGGCCGCGTTCCAGACTGGAGCCGCCGGGCCGGGTGGCAGCCTCGCCGGTCCGGCGGCACTCCTGTCACTGATGATGCTGAGGGGGAGGAGCATGTCTACCATGCTCCCTCGCGGTTCCCACAATCCCCAGCACAGCATCATACTGATACAGAATAATGTGCTGGGGATTGTGTCACCCACACACTATCACTATCCCACACACTATCACCCACACACTGTCACCATTTACTCACTGTCACCCTCCCACACACACTGTAACCATCCCCTCACATCATAACTTCCCACACTGTCACCATCCCTCCACACTGCCACCATTCATACACACTACCACCTCCCCACTGTCACTATCCCCTCATGCTACCATCCCCCCACTGTCACCCCCCCACTGTCACCACCTCCCACACTGTCACCATCACCCCACACTCTCCACCTTTCGTATTGTCACTATTCCCACACTGTCGCCCTCTCACACACACTGTCGCCCTCCCACACATACTGTCGCCATCCAACACACAGTCACCATCCACACAAATTATCTTTCTCACACACTGTCCCCCTCACACTGTCTGTCACTTTCCCCACACACTGTCACCCTCCCCACAAATTATCTATCCCACACACTGTCCCCCTCACACTGTCACCCTCCCTCACACACTCTGTCGCTCTCACTGGAGGCAGAAAAATGGCACAGAGATGATGGTGGCATGAAAAATTGCACAGGGAAGCTAAGGGCAGAGAGATGGCACAGAGTGCCTGGGACAAGGAGATGGCACATAGAGGCTGGTGGCAAAGAGATGACAGAGTGAGGCTAAGGGCATAGAGATGGCACACAAAGGCTGGAAGCAAATAGATGTCACTGGCTGGTTGTTTGGGAGCACATGACACTAGCAGATGTTTTGGAGCCACACGTGGCTCATTGGCATGATATACAAAGTTCAAGAATTTACTGCTCTTTGGCATGATATTCATTGGCATAATATACCAAGTTTATGTATTTATTGCTTCATTGGTACGATATACATAGTTTATACATTTGTACCAAGTTTATATAGAATTACCCTGCCACCCATGTGTTTTTGCCAACCAGGGCATATATGTGTGACTGCGTCGATGTGCATGTGTGCGCGCGCATGACTTGGGGGAGAGGGAGAATGGAATCTTGTCTTGGGCTGACCCTGTGAAGTTGGAAACATATGAAAAGCCGGAACTGGTTACAACATTTTTTGAATCTCACTACTGCTTATTACCCCCGTCACCCACTACAGTCTGTAAACCCCCTCTGTGTATACTACAGCCCCTTTCCTCCTGCACCTATTACAGCCTCTTTTAACCCCTTACACCCATTAAAGCCCCTATGCCCCCATGTGCCCACTACAGCCCTTCTACCTTTACCTAGTAGAGCCCCTAAATCCATGCACCCACCATCACCCTGGTAACCCCTTGAACCCACTTTAAGTTTACAATCTGGAGGTTAAAACAGTTAAGACAAGAGGTAAAAAGAGGAATTTAAAGTTGGTGGGCAGAGAAATTGAAAGGATAATTGTAGCCACTGTACAGGGAATGAGGACGTAATTCACTGAGATGTCAATCAGCTGGGATTGGGAAGCATGTTATAAAATATATTTATATTGTATTATATTTAGCAATTATCTACTTGGAATCCCAGGTGCTAATTTAAAACGTATTACCTAAAATATCTCTAAGGAATGTTTTAAACATTCGTTGTCTCCTATGTCTGGTAAACTCGATGGTTGTGCTGTATTGATATCCAATGCTTTGTATTTTCCCAAGATAATAAAGGACAGTTTTTTATTTGAGTTTCTACATGTGTCTTTTGAAATCCAAAACGACTGGAGTGTCAGCATGGCAAACTGGATTCTGCTGAGCTCCACAAAGTTTAAGCTACCGAAGTGCTTTGTTTTGCATCTAGCTAGGGGCTTAGCCGAGTACCATGTAATATGCTTTACAGGAACGTCCTGTTACTTATTGTATCTGGATTATTTAAATTTTACAGGGGCCCAGACAGTGGGGGGATGCCTAGGTTGCTAAACAGCAAAGTTTTAGTTTTCTTTGAGTTGGTGGCTGCTTAGTTTACTAATGCATGACCCCCAACAGTCCTGATTTCAGTGGGACAGTCCTGGATTTTGGGTTCTTTCCTGCATCACAAATTTGTTCCCTGGCGTCCTGCTTTTGGGGACATCAGTGAAGTGTCACTAAAAAGTGTAGCGGGAGTGCTTGCGCTACAGTCAGGACTTTAGGACTCTGCAGAGAGAACAAAAACAGTGCTCCCTGCAAGTTCTGCCCTCAGTGGGCTGGTCTGTATTATTGGCAGTAACAAACGTCATGTACTTCGTATCGTACGTTCGTTCGCAATCTCCCGAAATCCCGCAAGGTTGTGCGAATTATAGCTCTTAGTCGTTTCCATACCCAAACATCAGTCGAAACTTGATGAAGGGTACAAATGGAATGTTTTATTGTGGCCCTATGGCCCAAATATAGGAACAACACGCCAAGGCGTCTCTGTGTCTGAGAGATAAATGAGATTACTTTGCTTCAACTAATTATCTCCCAGGCACTAGAGGTACAATGCATAACCCCCCCCCCCAAAAAAAAACATACATAATATTAATAGGAACCCCTACACCCTTGGATCCGAGCGCCCAAGTTCACCAAATAGCGTTTGGATCCGTTCCGTGGAACGAGATCGCCATCCGGGTAAAGTATGAACCAACCACACACGTGGCCTCTGCCCAAATTAGTTCCATAAGAAAAGTGGCTGCAGTCAGTCAGCATTCGGTAGTTCCTACACGAAAATAACCGAATGGTTCCCCTTGTTTGTGCGAACCTTTAACCTTTTCACTCTCCTAGCTTGTCGGGAACAGAAGCAGGTGGCGGCACAAAGTTACAGAGGTTTGCGAGGTATAGCATTCGTGTTGGAGTTCTAGACGCTTGACGACCAAGTACCACTGCCTGCGTTTGGGAGACAAGATGGCCACCATTTTTCAGAGCATGTGTCTTTCAGTCTTACGAATGGTGGCCACCCAGAGAGAGCACTTAAACTTGTGGTTACTTTGAAGATAATGAGCCAGGTGGGAGGTCTGCATTCGGTAGAAAGAAATACCGAACCAAAGGAAAAACAACTTGGGCTTAAGAAAGAGTTCCAGGGCAGTTTGTCACAGCAGGCAGCCTGGCATGCATTAGCATACCACCCTATGGGAGGAGCCAGAGACACATCTGGGGTCCTCCCATTTTGATGGCCCACCCCTTCCGCCAGTGTCCCGCTTCTCAGGATGACCATTTCGAGGGGTATGGTAATGCTCATTTTCATGGCCCAGCTTGCAAATGGCTGCCTAGGACACTAAACGATATGGAACGATGTTTCAAGCACAACAATGCTAAATGCAAGGGATTTTCATGAATGTGTTAGGGAAAGGGATACAAAAATAATCTGTGGGCCATGATTATGTAATACAAACTACTGTGCACACACTATAGCAGAACATGGACTGGACTATGCTCTCTAATTATGGACTATGCTCTCTAATTCTCTCTAAGTGAGAATTGTTGGGAATTCAATGTGAATTAAATGTTAATTTCAAATTTAAGGACAAAATAGCCAAACTGGAAGCATAGCGCTTGTGGAGAATTTTCCCAGTTCAACTATTTTAACCTTAAATTTAAAATTCACTTAGAATCCACTTTGCATTCTCCACGATGCTCAGTTTAGTGAATATCCCTGTTTTATATTTATTTTGTAAAAGGGACTTTTATCGCAACAATATTGGATATTTTTATATATAAAATGGCTGAGGGTTACTTGCTAAACAGGACCCTAAACTATTTAGATTGCCACAATGAAAGAAGTGAAAATCTCCAACTCGTTTGCTGGATACTTTTGCCATCTAGGCCAGGCATAGGCAACCTTCAGCACTCCAGATGTTTTGGACTGCACCTCCCATGATGCTTTGCCAGCATTACGGGTGTAAGAGCATTCTGGGGTATGTAGTCCAAACATCTGGAGTGCCGAAGGTTGCCTATCCCTGATCTAGGCTATTTTATCCTATATTATGCAAGATAAATATATTGAATAACTAAACTAATTTATTTGTTAGAGAAAATTAAAGTATTTCAGTTCAACAAACAAATGCAGTTTCTTGCTTATACAGGGAGTGCAGAATTATTAGGCAAATGAGTATTTTGACCACATCATCCTCTTTATGCATGTTGTCTTACTCCAAGCTGTATAGGCTCGAAAGCCTACTACCAATTAAGCATATTAGGTGATGTGCATCTCTGTAATGAGAAGGGGTGTGGTCTAATGACATCAACACCCTATATCAGGTGTGCATAATTATTAGGCAACTTCCTTTCCTTTGGCAAAATGGGTCAAAAGAAGGACTTGACAGGCTCAGAAAAGTCAAAAATAGTGAGATATCTTGCAGAGGGATGCAGCACTCTTAAAATTGCAAAGCTTCTGAAGCGTGATCATCGAACAATCAAGCGTTTCATTCAAAATAGTCAACAGGGTCGCAAGAAGCATGTGGAGAAACCAAGGCGCAAAATAACTGCCCATGAACTGAGAAAAGTCAAGCGTGCAGCTGCCAAGATGCCACTTGCCACCAGTTTGGCCATATTTCAGAGCTGCAACATCACTGGAGTGCCCAAAAGCACAAGGTGTGCAATACTCAGAGGCATGGCCAAGTTAAGAAAGGCTGAAAGACGACCACCACTGAACAAGACACACAAGCTGAAACGTCAAGACTGGGCCAATAAATATCTCAAGACTGATTTTTCTAAGGTTTTATGGACTGATGAAATGAGAGTGAGTCTTGATGGGCCAAATTAATGGATTGGTAAAGGGCAGAGAGCTCCAGTCCGACTCAGACGCCAGCAAGCTGGAGGTGGAGTACTGGTTTGGGCTGGTATCATCAAAGATGAGCTTGTGGGGCCTTTTCGGGTTGAGTAATGGAGTCAAGCTCAACTCCCAGTCCTACTGCCAGTTTCTGGAAGACACCTTCTTCAAGCAGTGGTACAGGAAGAAGTCTGCATCCTTCAATAAAAACATGATTTTCATGCAGGACAATGCTCCATCACACGCGTCCAAGTACTCCACAGCGTGGCTGGCAAGAAAGGGTATAAAAGAAGAAAATCTAATGACATGGCCTCCTTGTTCACCTGATCTGAACCCCATTGAGAACCTGTGGTCCATCATCAAATGTGAGATTTACAAGGAGGGAAAACAGTACACCTCTCTGAACAGTGTCTGGGAGGCTGTGGTTGCTGCTGCACGCAATGTTGATGGTGAACAGATCAAAACACTGACAGAATCCATGGATGGCAGGCTTTTGAGTGTCCTTGCAAAGAAAGGTGGCTATATTGGTCACTGATTTGTTTTTGTTATGTTTTTGAATGTCAGAAATGTATATTTGTGAAAGAAAAGAGACTCAGGTAGAGAGACAGTGTCAGGTTGCTAGTGATAATTGGGGGGTAACCCCTATGAAACGTAAATAAAGTAGAAAATAGATCTAGATACTCGTACCCCAAAGTTATACGAAGTGAGGTGTCTTGTAGGATAAACCTCTATCACTTCTCTGTGTGGAGCGAGTATATATTTAGCAACCCATTCACAGTAAACGTAGATTATCTAAAATATAACCTTTAATAAATCATTAAAATTAGTATTGAGAAATGTAGCTCTAGTAGAAAAAATATATATATATGCACAACAAAAACGAAAAAGGCTAAAAATAAGGCTGTAACGGCTAGCCTTTATTGCTGTAAGGGCTAAATAGCCTCAGTCTATTTGCAGCGGTGGTGGTAGAGGAAAACAATATATAATAGTAATAGTATAGAGGTAGTTAAATTGTCAAAGTTTTTAACCCCTTCCTCCTACCAAAATCTCGCCACCCTTGGGGTAAACAAACCCAAGTCAATCCAGATTTGTCCCCCCTCTTGTTTACTGCAAAAATAGTCACGGCAGCTGGAACACAAAATAGTGATCAGCGTAACCCACAGGGCTGAATAGTGACCAGAAGAAAAACCCTGGTCTCAACCTTCAAATTACTACTCTCTGGCAAAGAGAGTGGTTATGCTAAGTGTCCCTGCCGCCGGATACACAGAAACAACTGACTGTTTCAATTTCAGTTATTCAAAGGGTTCTCAGGAGGGTAAAGGAAACATTCTATCGGTCCCTAATTCCAAGCTCCATAAAGATTACAATCATAGGTAAACAGGTGTCCCTGCGCTAGAGAGTTAACTGGAAAATATTTATAAGAAAACTTCTATCTGTCCCTTGTTTTCAAGCTCCATCTTTAGCTAGTGTTTAGTCTAAAATAAACAGGCGTCCCGACGCGCGTTTCGCCAATACTTGGCTCGTCCAGGGGAACCGGGTTACTGCCTGAAGGTAGTTTAAATATCCCTCCCTGTACTTCCATTGGTCATTTGTTGGCCAATGCTGTGAGGGGAGGGGCTGGTAGTAAGTGAATGTAGATTTAACCCTTTATAGGCCGGGGAGACCTATTATTTCTGGCAACCACAGCCTGACTGAACGAGCTAGTAAATTCCTGGACAAGATACTAAAACCATTGGTACAGAAAAAAACTTTGACAATTTAACTACCTCTATACTATTACTATTATATATTGTTTTCCTCTACCACCACCGCTGCAAATAGACTGAGGCTATTTAGCCCTTACAGCAATAAAGGCTAGCCGTTACAGCCTTATTTTTAGCCTTTTTCGTTTTTGTTGTGCATATATATATATTTTTTCTACTAGAGCTACATTTCTCAATACTAATTTTAATGATTTATTAAAGGTTATATTTTAGATAATCTACGTTTACTGTGAATGGGTTGCTAAATATATACTCGCTCCACACAGAGAAGTGATAGAGGTTTATCCTACAAGACACCTCACTTCGTATAACTTTGGGGTACGAGTATCTAGATCTATTTTCTACTGTATATTTGTGAATGTTGAGATGTTATATTGGTTTCACTGGTAAAAATAAATAATTGAAATGGGTATATATTTGTTTTTTGTTAAGTTGCCTAATAATTATGCACAGTAATAGTCACCTGCACACGCAGATATCCCCCTAAAATAGCTATAACTAAAAACAAACTAAAAACTACTTCCAAAAATATTCAGCTTTGATATTAATGAGTTTTTTGGGTTCATTGAGAACATGGTTGTTGTTCAATAATAAAATTAATCCTCAAAAATACAACTTGCCTAATAATTCTGCACTCCCTGTAATAGTTGTTAGATTTCTGGCATAAACCCCTGAGCTTGCTATATATTCTAGATAAGCACATTCTGTCTACGTGATTGAACAGCACTTGTATCAGTCTAAAAGATTTAAAAAATGTCAGAGTATAAAGGAATCTGCTTGTCAACAGAAATTGCTGGGATAATGGAAAGTTGCCATAAAGGTAATGATGGTAATGTGCTTGGGTGATAGCACCATCTAGTGGGAGGATTGAAGTTTAGCATAAAATATTATTATATCATTCTGTGTTGAGTTCTTATGTGAGGACTAAATCTTCGTTTGGTCCTGTGGTTTGTTATGATGTCTCCAATTTTTTTTTTCAAAATACATGATTCAATGTTAGATAGGTAGACAGAGATAGATAGATAGATAGATACCTTTTGATTTGGTCCATAAAGAGGGTAAAGAGTATGAGTGGAAATGGAGGCAGACTGAATTAACTATTAGATAAATAAATTATTTAGTAAACCACCAGCATTCTCCTACTCAGTTAGGCCAGGGATAGGCAACCATTGGCACTCCCTTATTGTTGGGGACTACATCTCCCATGATGCTTTGCTAGCTTTATAGCAGTATGAGCATTATGGGGGATGTAGTACAAAACATTTGAATGTTGCCTACTCCTGATCTAGGCTATGCTTTGACTCTAGTACAGGAAGGATCATGTCAATAGCTAAAATGACCCATCATCTTGCCTTCATTATACCCTCTCCAGGAAGAGACTGTATTCATCCTAAAATCAGTGGTAACAATGTATCATGAAAAAATTCTTCTCATCCTCCTTCCTTGTGCTCCTTAAAGTGATTAGTTATTAGTGTGTGCTAATTACTCCACATGCAGTGACTGTCCGGTATTTAGTGTCTAGTATTTAGATTTGTTTCCCCATTTATTTTATTAAGTTTTTAGAAGAATAAAACATAGTCCCAAGCTTGTTCAAAGAGCAATCTATTATTTAGAGGGTCTGTAAAGCAGATGTTCCTGTAAGGAGGACACTAGCATTAAATATATTGCTGCCCTTAAACGAAGCTTGTAAGGGTAAAACAATGGGCTAGATTATTTTAGCATAGTAAGAGTTTACTCTTCATAAGAGGAAGTGTTATTCGGTAAGAGAACCGAGCTCATTATGTTTTGAATGCATTTTTAACCACATTTCACGTACTTGCTGAAACCCTAAGAGTTGCAAAGTGAGGCATTTCCTGATAGAACTCCTAACCAGTATGCATTCCATCTGGTTACATGACTCTTCTATTTACCTAATAATAAGCTGACATCAGATAGCCATGTACCTTCCCGGTTGCCATGGTACAGAAAACATGAAACCATCTCTGACAAACTGTATCAATGATCACTGAGTTTTGCCTCCAAACTCGCATTCTCACAGATGGCCTCATACGATGGTGTCCAGGAACTATTATTTTTTGCAACATTTACAAAACTCAATGGAAAGATATTTTCATCCTTCAGAATGTTATAGCTTATAGGATCACTGCTTCAAAACAAAGTGGCCAAAGGAATGAATAACTTTGGAGGCCACATTTGTAGACAAAACAAGAATCCCTCCAAAATATGCCCTTACTGTGTGGAATTTTTTCAGTTTTATTTTTCAGTTTTTGACAGGCATTGTGCAACTACTCAGAAAAATAGCGTATAAATACAAAACGTATAATAATATGCTACGAAAAATTCATTCGGTCTTTCATCCGAATTCCTGCAGTCGAGATCTTCTTGAAGCAAACTCTTCAAATAATGGTACAGTTTCCCCAGTCCGATTGGTTCGTAGTACATCTATGTACGTGGTGGGTCATGCTAGACCGGCCTTTAGTGAGTCATTAAAGAAATACAAAAGTACCACCAATATTGACACATCTCATGGTGATTGCCTATACAAGGATGATGACCGAGTGTGGATGTTTGCAAAGACTCAATATTTTTTGCAGTATCTTCAGGATCTGTTAGCTCTCAGAAAGAAATATCTAACTAGTCTGCATACTTTGAGATCTATGACCACAAACTCTGAATATTCTTCTTACTCTACTACATCTTCCGAAGAAGTTAAGAAACCGTCAGCGCGACAGCCTAGAGATTGTAAGGTATGAAAGAGCATGATGGGCTCTGGAGGTTCTTTGCTTGGAATGGATAGACTCTATTTTCATGTAGTCTCTATCGATCTGCATGGTATATTATCTCTGGCTGGAGCAGTTAATCAATAAAGTAATCCTGTATTATTATGTGTTTGATTAAATCTCTATCTGCAGGGGGAATCTGTGTAAAATACATTAATAGAAATTTATTGGTTTTCATTATTATGTACAAGCTACACATTGCCAAACACTAATATGCAAAATGATAACATGAGTAATGAGTTTTTTTTATAATATAAGCTGATTTCATTTTTCAATTTATATTAAACTTAATATATAGCAAATATGTTAGATAAGGGACTGGAAATATTTACTAGATCACCTGTAACAAGTAAGAAACTGTAGCAGAAGTCAAAATTTACTTTTTGCCGTATACATAACATTGAGTAAACTATTAACTTAACCATCTGGGCTACTTTTTTCTGATGGTCTAAGGACACTTTATTTGCATACTGTCAACACAGACTAGATAGCAATATCACATTGATGTTTTATCAGATATCTTTTTATAACATATCAGTTAGAAATAAATAAATAAATATATATATTCTGTAACGCATGTGTTTTTTTTAAAGCATCAAATAAACACGGGGATATAATTAATGGAATGCAAATGCTACTTTCTTTTCAAACTATTTTTATTGAACAGTATTTAAAAAAAACATATTTCACATTCATTTTGTATATAAAGAACAAATGCAAATGCTACTTTCCAAGTTGAAAAAACAAACAAACATAAAAAAAAAAAAAAAAACAACCATTGGTTTATGTTTTATTCAGATGTAGCCGCAAGATAAGTTATGTAGTAAATACATCTTAAAGTTAAATGTGCTGTTAGCACCTCATAAAAATTAATATTCTATGCCAGAAAATGTTAGCAAAGTAATTTTTGGTATGTAGTCCATCCAAAAGTAATATTCTGGCAGTTTATTGAATATTACTTGGCAATCCAGTTGTATTTCCCAGCCATGGGGTTAAAACTCATTAGACTAGAAACATAATATAATGTTGTTTACAATTGAAGCCTTTAGTGAGTCATTAAACAAATACAAAAGTACCACCAATATTGACACATCTCGTAGTGATTGCCTATACAAGGATGATGACCGAGTGTGGATGTTTGCAAAGACTCAATATTTGTAGTTAATAGATGTACCAAAATCTTAATAGAGATAAATCCATTGCCTGAAAAACCTAAACCTAAGGGTTTATATTGATGAAACTAATAGGAAAGATATCAACAAGCTTGGACTTGTCATACTTGGTTATTGGTGAGAAAAATGTTCTGACAAAAGGCAGGGCCAGATCAGCATAGGGGCTAAAGGAGCTACAACTCCAGGCCTATGTCCATGGAATTTTTTTTTTTTTTTACTACTCCCATGTGCCTGCTCTAAAATGTGGTGCCTAAGAAATGGAGAATGGGAACTTAAATCTATAAAATATTTAACTTAAAGCTTACTTTGTGCACTGTGCAACAATACCCTCTGCCTCTCCTCTTGTCATCATGTGGCAGTGTAGACAATAATAGAAGACATCCAGTCACTCAGTGTTCTTTTTTGTCAGACTTTATTGAAATATCTTACACTTGTGGCAATTTATTCTGGAACTCCTGAATCCTTTATCAAGCCATCTATAATTATCCACAAATGGCATTGAAGGTTTGGCCACTTTATAGTTTAGAGCACTGTGTCTTTGGAACTATCCTTAAGAACGATTATTTTTATAGAGTGCAGCCCTCTTTTCTTTTCTGTTATCGTGTTACAGTTTGGCATGTCTTTTTTCTGTTGGCTCATTACATGAGAGATTGACACCGGGAATGCTTAAATCCATCCTGCAAGTGTCCCACTAGACCACCTCCACCAGATACAAGACCAGTGGTGTATTTTGGATTTGTGCTGCCGTAGGCATGATGAAACTTGGGCACCCTCCCAACCCCCCTGGCAATCTAAACTTGCCCCATCCCTTCTTGCCTAGGCCATGCCTCTTCCTGTTTAAGACCACAAGCAGTTTGACTGACAGGCACCCACTGACACACACTCACTGACAGGCACACACTCTTAGATACACATACAGTGACATGAATAAAAAAGAGATAAGGGCTGCGCCAAAAAGACCTTTTAACATATTATAATCAAAATATGAGGGTAATCCGAATAAAAGAGTCTTAACTGAACTGATCTTCCTTAGATCAGATAGTCTATAAAGTGCTTGGTCAGGAACAATGTCCTCGCTGTCCTTGCCCAGGCAGATCCACTCATATGAAAAGATAAAACAAATAGAAAACCACATAGTGTAATATGTCCAGTCTAATATAACAAGTGATTAAAAGATGGTAATAAACTCACATATATTAGAGCTATAGCTAGCTCTAGTGTGAAGAGCGTACAGCGGTACAATTCCTGCTTATAGGATATGGGGTAAACTTCCTCCGTCAGGGGTATGTTCAACACTCAAAAAGAAGAGTAAAAGGAGACAACCAATAGTGCTCCCTGGATAAAACAGCAGTTTATTAATACGTTTTGGAATATTTTTTTTAATGTAATTAATTAATTATCTTGTTAATGATTAGATATGAGAATCATATGATATCAATTGAAAGTCATTAGTCAAAAAATAAAAAAACTAATTGTATAATTTGTATGGGACAAAACATATTGCCATGCTTAATGGTTTGGGGGAGTACTTTCACCACTCCGACATCGAGTTGGATGCCACATGCTGCTCATGCGCGTCTGTTTACACTTGTTCGCATCTACATCCGAATGGCGCGACTCAGAGCGCCGATTCGGCGGGAGTGAACGAAATCACAAAAGACCCAAATATGGCTATTCACTGGACCCGCATCTTCTGGCTCTCTGAGATGACGTGATCCTATCAAATCAAAGCTATGGATATTTAAACCCTGGCCAATCTCAACACAATCACCCTGTTGTGGTTCTTGTTTAGCCCAATAGTGTGTTTTAATAATACTTTGATCTCTTGTTACTGGACCCTGTTTTTTTGCTATTCTCAGTGTTCCTGATATTTGACTTGCCTACTCTGTTTTATCCTACCTTTGACATTTGACATTTTAAGGTCCAGTAATACTCTGTTGTAGATTAGGGTCTGTGTGTTTGGGTTCCCTTAAACATACCGTGACACATGCGCACACACACATATTTGGTCGTGCTGGTCCGTGAAAGTTATACATTATTTTGTCAATCGCCCATTCTCATGTTAATATTGCTTGATGGGCCTCCATAACCTTGCAGTGACTATGCATTCGTTTATTGTTGATTGTGTTTGAGTGTTGTGTTTTGTCAATGTGTTACATACAGAGTATTTTGATGCAAGCATCCTCATGAACTTTTCTGACCAGTCAACACAATTGTTAGGTTGCAATATTTACCAATAGATGAGCATCAATAACTCTGTGTTATTTGTTTGTGTAGGTGACCAAGGAAAATCCAAGACAAAATCAAAATTCGGAAATCTCAGATGCAATAGCATATTTTGATTCCGTTATTGCAGAATTGGACTCAGAAAGAGGAATAAGAGAACCAAGAAGTATATTCAGCAATGCAGATGTTGACTTTGATGGTTTGTGAAGTTACTTTTAATATAAAACCTTTAAATAAGTCCTAAATCTGTCTTTTCACCACAAAAGATAATTTGCCTTTCACCACAACAGGGTAGAGCAACCACTGCTGTAAGTGCTATCAATGCTTAAAGGACCAGTCAGGGCACCATAACAACTTCATCAAAATGAAATTGTTATGAAGCCAGCAGGTCCCTGGGACTTTCTTACCTTTTATGGGCAAAGCTGCCTCTCCGGCGCAGTTCCTCACTTTTCTATTTCCACACCCATTTTTGGAAAATCAGCTAGAGGAAGCCATGGACTGCCCCAGGGGGCTAATTGGCTTAGCAACACTAATTGACTTAGAGCAGTCAGCTGACATGCTAAGCTAATCATTAATTTCCCATTCATAAAAACTGCTTGAGAAAGTTACGTAAAGAAGCGCCAGGGACCTCCATGCACCATAACAACTTTATTTTGATTAAGTTGTTATGGTGCCCTGAGTGTTCCTTTAAGCAATCTGTGCAGTAGATTTACTATAAATACCATTTCGAATATACATTTTTACATGAAATCACTTGGACACAAACACTTTTTCAATTTATCTGCCTGCCTGTGGTATATGCGTGGGAAAGTGTCATGGCACATGTATGTCTATGAGTTAAATTATATTTATATTATAGATCTCCATGTAATGTGTAGAATGAAAGCTTTATATATGTGATAATTTATGCATATGCCTAAAAGTGGCTGAATAGGTGTAATGAGAGTTGTAAATGCATAATATGAATTATATATCTCATGGAGGCTATCTAATGTAAAGAGAGTTGTATCTGCGTGTTTAGTATGTTATGTGTCTGACAGAGACTACGGGCTACATGTTGCCCCCAAGCTCCTGGCCTGAGTACTTCACTGTCTGACCATTCTTCCTGATTGGTATTATCCATGTCTGGCCTCAGCCAATCACTGTACACAGAGGTTTTTATCATAGAGTCTAATATAATTATTACATGATGATAAATGCACGGAACATACTACTCAGAGTCTAATGTAATTATTACAATATTCATGAGGGAAGGAGAGACATCAGCGGATTAAAGATATATTTTTCATTGTCAATAAACATGTGATTAAAGTACCAGGTGGCAGTGACTTTTGAATTGTTGGTTACTTTGGCTTCAGGAAATAGCCCAGGAATAGTTTGAGAATTCATTCCTAAGTGATTCTTGAGCTATTTCAGGTATTTCTCGGGCCGGAAAGGCTAAATCAATGGGTTCTAATTCCAAAAGTATCCAGATCAATTCTAAGTTAGATTGGTTAATTTAATTGGATAGTAAATCTAGAGAGCATTTTGCCCTGTCATTATAAATAATTAAACTGTCTTTAAATGGTTTGCTGTCTTACCTGGGACCACCATGTGCTGCTCCCCGCCTTCAGAGAGCCAGAGGTTCCTAGGGAGTCAGCTGATCGCTCTCAGTCATTGTGCTCTCAGTGAGGCGTAGTGGTAATGATTCTTGGAGTGTTCCTGTAATCCTCCAAATTTCAACAATAGCTTCTGAATAGTTTTCTCTCAATTTGCTTTGACAATTCAATGAATAGAGAATACCGTATTTATCGGCGTATAACACGCACTTTTTTCCCCTGAAAATAGGGGAAAAATCGTGGGTGCGTGTTATACGCCGATATCCCATAATTACTTACCTGTCCTGAAGCGTGGGCCGGCTTCACAGCGCGCACCGCGGTACAGGAACTTTAATTTCAGGTTCCAGTTTCCGGCGGGACTGAAAGGAAGTGTGCACAATAGTGTGCACACTTCCTTTCAGTCCCGCCGGAAACCGGAACCTGAAATTAAAGTTCCTGTACCGCGGTGCGCGCTGAGAAGCCGGCCCACGCTTCAGGACAGGTAAGTAATTATAGTGTGCACACTTCCTTTCAGTCCCGCCGGAAACCGGAACCTGAAATTAAAGTTCCTGTACCGCGGTGCGCGCTGAGAAGCCGGCCCACGCTTCAGGACAGGTAAGTAATTATGGGACAAGGGAAAGTACACTATGGGAGGGGAGGGGGGGAAAGTACACTATGGGAGGGGAGGGGGGAAAGTACACTATGGGAGGGGAGGGGGGGAAAGTACACTATGGGAGGGGAGGGGGGAGAATACCATGGGAGGGGAAGGGAGGGGGGGAGAATACCATGGGAGGGGAAGGGAGGGGGGGAGAATACCATGGGAGGGGAGGGGAGGGGGGAGAATACCATGGGAGGGGAGGGGAGGGGGGAGAATACCATGGGAGGGGAGGGGAGGGGGGGAGAATACCATGGGAGGGGAGGGGAGGGGAGGGGGGGAGAATACCATGGGAGGGGAGGGGGAGAATACCATGGGAGGGGAGGGGGGGAGAATACCATGGGAGGGGAGGGGGAGAATACCATGGGAGGGGAGGGGGGGAGAATACCATGGGAGGGGGGGAGAATACCATGGGAGGGGAGGGGGGGAGAATACCATGGGAGGGGAGGGGGGAGAATACCATGGGAGGGGAAGGGGAGAATACCATGGGAGGGGAGGGGGGAGAATACCATGGGAGGGGAGGGGGGGAATACCATGGGATGCGAAGGGGGGAGAATACTATGGGAGGGGAGGGGGGAGAATACTATGGGAGGGTAGGGGGAGAATACTATGGGAGGGGAGGGGGGGAGAATACTATGGGAGGGGAGGGGGGAGAATACTATGGGAGGGGGGAATACTATGGAAAGGGGGGGAGAATACTATGGGATGAGGGGGGACACTATGGGATGAGGGGGGAACACTATGGGATGAGGGGGGAACACTATGGGATGAGGGGGGAATACTATGGGATGAGGGTGGGATAATATGGGATGAGGGGGGGAATACTATGGGAGGGGGGGAAATTTCCTGGAATTTCTTTCTAAAAATGAGGTGCGTGTTATACGCCGGTGCGTGTTATACGCCGATAAATACGGTAACTTAGATTGCAAAAAAGGGGTGGATGGTGAGAGCACTCTATATAGAACTTTACCATTTTATAATAGCATATAACTTTCTTGTTGACCTAAAAACACAAATAAAAAGTACATAGCGTAATAACGTAGCGATACAATAAATACAATGCTACTATTGGGAAAACTCACATGGTCATGAGCCACTTAAAAAGCTGTCTCAGACTAACAGCATATCAGCCCAACGTTAATCCACTCAGACTCCAAGTTTATTCCCTTCTGCGGTCCTTCCTCCTTAATACTTCAATTACTCCAGGATGCAGGGGGTAATGAATAAAGGAATTTATTGACACACTTAGGGTAGTTGGACATAAAAGTGTAAAAACATACAAGTATTAAAAGTCCTCTGGACATAAATAACTCTACGCGTTTCGGCCCGTGGCCTTTCTCAAGAGTTCTATTTTCTTCTTCGTAGTTATTCGTTTATATGCCGTCTTTTGGCGCTCTTTTCTCTAGTTACTTCCTGGTTCCGGTTGCCGGTTTCTATTTCCGGTCGCATCCTTCCATGTCCCATAATAATGACGTCACAACGTTCTCTTCATACTGACGTCGTGATGTACGTGTTAGGGGCGGGACCTACTATCGTCCGGATTTTGCCCAGTTTAAAAATTTAGTTTACAGGGTCAAAATGGGGCAACAGCTCTACATATAAATAAAATTCATAATATAGCCTTCTATAATCCCATACTTTAATGTAATACATTAAACTTCTCAAAACACTCAATTTGAGGATATATATTAATACAATGAGGAGAATGAAAAAAATAATAAAAAATACATACTATGGAGAGAAAATACATTTCTATATGCCGAGGAAGAAATGAAAACATACATTAATGTTTTACATTTAAGGAGGTAAAAAATGGTAAAAATGCATAAAGTGCAAACATTGAGATCAACCCAAAATTATGAGTTAGATAATTAATAATGACTTAAAAAATATATATATTATCGTTTAAAATTCTAACATTAATATAAAAACTTTTATAAATATTTTAATATATAATCAAAACATGAATGAGGTTATAAAATAATCATAAGTATGGGGTAATCTCAAAAGCTACATTCAGACCTTGTGGCATTAAAGTATCCATATTAAAAATCCACATCATTTCCGTTCTATCAAGTAGATTTTCTTTATCCCCCCCCTCTCCAATGAATATCAACTTTCTCAATGGCAATAAAATCTAGATCACTCTGATCACTATTGTGACACTCTTTAAAATGTTTGGAGACACTATGATTTAAAAATTGTCGATTAATATTATAAATGTGTTCTCTAATTCTGATTTTAAGGCTACGAGACGTTCTACCTATGTATTGCAATCCGCATGTGCAAGTAAGCATATAAATAACTTTGGAACTATTACATGTTATAAAAGATTTTATGGTGTATTCTTTTTTAGTAGTATTAGATATAAATTGGGAGATCTTTTTACTTCTACCGGTACTTTTCTTTATTTTACATCCTTTACACTCGACACAATAATAAAAAACTTTTTGTTGTTTTAAAAAGTTATTTTCTTTTTTATCAACTTCTAAAAAACTTATAGTTAAAACTTGTTTAAGATTCCTGGCCCCCCTAAAAATAATTCTTGGTTTATCTTTAATAAATTTTGTCAGCTTATCATCTGTTCTTAAAATATGCCAGTTGTTATTAATTATTTTCCTCAAGTCCCTATTCTGGGTATTAAAATTAAAAATCAAAGGTACCTCATCTTCTTTATTTTGAGTCAAATTTTTATTTTTGTATTGTAAAAGTGATTGTCTATCAATTTTTTCTATCTCCTTAACCCCTTAAGGACACATGACATGTGTGACATGTCATGATTCCCTTTTATTCCAGAAGTTTGGTCCTTAAGGGGTTAAAGGTTTTTTCTAGGGAAGTACTTTGGTACCCCTTTTCTTCAAATTGTTCCATTAATTTTTCTGCCTGCTGTGCGAACGCTTTATTGTCAGAGCAGTTCCTTCTAACTCTTAATATCTGCCCTTTTGGAATATTTTGCAGCCAAGGTCTAAAATGGCAACTTTCACAATTTATAAAACTGTTGACATCAACAGACTTAAAGTACGTTTTATTTTTGATCTTGATTTTCGATATTAATTGTTAAATCCAGAAAATTAACTCTTTGTCTGCTGATGTCATGTGTGAGAGTAATATTCCACTTATTTTCATTCAGGTTATTAAAGAGTGTTATAAGAGACTCCTCACTACCTTTCCATACCAAAAACACATCATCGATGTACCTTCTGTAGAGGAACAGATTTGCCCCAATTTCTCCATCCCCATATATGAAAGAATCTTCCCAATAGGACATGAAGAGATTTGCATAACTTGGGGCAAATCTGGTCCCCATTGTCGTGCCCTTGATCTGTAGATAGAATTTATTCTCGAACCAAAATAAATTATTGGTAAGTATCCAATCAATTCCTTCTATAACAAACTTCATTTGAGTGTCAGACAGATCACTAAACTTTTCAAGAAACTTTTCAAGAAAATATTTTACGGCTTCACAGCCCTTCCCATGATCAATATTGGTGTATAAACTACTGACATCTGCAATGGCCATAATATAGCTATCTTGCCACTGAAAATCTTCCAGAACATTTAGGAGACTTATGGTGTTCTTAAGATACGCTTTGCATTTCTTAACCGGATCCTGCAAAAACTGATCTATATATTTGGAAAGTGGGGCTAAAAGGGACCCTATCCCGGAGACTATAGGTCTTCCTGGTGGTTTCTCTGCGTCTTAATGTACCTTGGGAAGTATGTAAAAGACAGGAATTTGGGGAAATTTCACATTCAAGAATTCAAACTCTTTTTTGTTTAGAATTCCTTCATCAAACCCTTTCTTTAAAAAGGACTGGTATAATTCTGTGATATCTTTAAGGGGATTCTTTTTATGCTCTCGATATGTGCTTTCATCTTTCAATTGTCTATACATTTCTTCCTTATAGCGTTCTTTATCCCAAATAATTACACCACCTCCTTTGTCTTCGGGTTTAACCACAATACTTTTATCCTTCTGTAGATCTTTAAGTGCCTCTCTCTCCTCTCTTGTAAGATTATTCTGATATTTATTTAGAGGTTTAATTTTTTTAATTTCCTTTAGACATGATCTTTCAAATGGTTTAATAGAATCGGTTTTAAAATTAAACGGATAAAAGGATGATTTATTTTTCAAAAGACTATGCTTAAAATTATCATCCCCTTGATCAATATTCTTCTGGGGTACAGTGCTAAAAAAGTTTTTAAGACATAATTTCCTCGTAAATCTATTAAGATCAATAAAAGTTCCAAATTTGTCAACCGACCCTTCCACGTACCGCGACCTACTTCTCAAGCGCACCCAGCTCACCGAACACCTGAACCGAGCAATCCAACACTCCTTCCAACAATTCCAACATCTGGTATATGAACACGGAAACAAATGCAGCAGACTCCTAGCAAACCTACTGAAACAGCGCAGGAATCACCTATATATTCCCAAGATTAAAAACACTGACCAGCAAATGTGCCATCTCCCGGACCAGATCGCAGCGGCGTTCACCCAATACTACGAAGACCTCTACAATTTACAAGGTGACCCACAGGCCAACGGGGCACCCCGCAGGACCGAGGCCATCCGTGCATATCTCGATGCAGCCGGACTGAAACAATTAACCACCCCAAACCGGGACGAATTGGAGGCCCCCATAACAGTAGAAGAACTGGCATACGCAATCAGAAAAGCAAAGATGGGGAAAGCACCAGGGCCAGACGGACTACCGCTACAATACTATAAAACCTTCCTACCAGACCTCCTGCAGAAACTACATTCAGCTCTGAACTCAATTCTAGACGGCGCTACCCCCTCAACCCCATTCACGGCAAACATTACCCTCCTCCCGAAAGAGGTTAAAGACCCGACATCCTGCGAAAGCTACCCCCCGATATCGGTCCTGGATGTGGACGTCAAACTCTTCGCGAGCGTGCTGGCCAACCGTTTGGCACCACTACTCCCAGACCTGGTCCACCCAGATCAGACGGGGTTCATCCCTGGAAGAGAGGTCCGAGACAACACCATACAGGCACTGAACCTGATTTCCGTAGTGGCGCAATCTGACCAACAGACCCTGATCCTCTCCACGGACGCCAAAAAGGCTTTTGACAGGGTGGACTGGGAATTCCTCTTCGAAACCCTCCGGGGCCTGGGCATCGGCCCCAAATACATACAATGGGTAGAGGCGCTCTACAGTGCACCGACGGCTAGACTCCGCATCAACGGGGCCCTCACAGACCCGTTCCACATCCGCAACGGAACACGCCAAGGGTGCCCCTTATCCCCCCTGCTCTTTGCACTAACCCTGGAGCCATTCCTTAACAACATCAGAGGCAACGAGGCGATCCGTGGACTCAGTATAGGCCGATCACACCACAAAGTCCTGGCATATGCAGATGACCTGCTTTTCATTGTACAACAACCGGCTACAACGCTACACACGATCATGACTGAATTCGAAACATACGGCAACGTCTCCAACTTATGCATCAACTACAGCAAATCGGAAATCTTAAACCTTAATGTTAGACACACCCAAACGCAGACACTCAGACGCCGCTTTCCCTTCCGCTGGTGCGCCACCAAGATGAGATACCTAGGGGTATGGCTCACACCGAACCCAGCGGATCTCTACCACCACAACTACCTACCACTTCTCAAAACTGCGCAGGCCGAACTTCAGGCCTGGAACACCTACTACATATCGTGGCTAGGCCGCGTCAACGCGGTGAAGATGACCCTACTCCCTAAATTTTTCTTCGTCTTCCAGACGATACCAGTCGCAGTGCCGAAGAGCTTTTTCACATCCATCCAAGCGGCAGTCCGTCACTTCATCTGGAAGGGCAAGTCCCCCCAAATAGCCCACTCCCAGTTGACACTCCCTAAACTCAAAGGGGGACTGTCTCTTCCCGACTTCAGGAAGTATTACATTGCGACCCACCTCACCCGAATCATCGGCTGGTCCACAGTACCAAGAGACAAGCTATGGGTTAAACTTGAAGCGGATAGCTCCGGTTGTGACCTTCGAGCCCTACCGTGGATCACCCCAGAAGCGAGCCGACGCACCCCGCACACGAACCCATTTGTGAAAGCCACCCTCCGCATCTGGCACCAAAACGGCCCCAAATACTACCTCACTACAAACCCGAGCCCTCTACTACCACTCAGGAGAAACCCAGATTTCCCGGTGGGAGACATGGGACCCACCCTGAGATTGAGGACCGACACCACAATACCCCGAATGATAGACATACTCACACCCCCATGCTCTATAGAGCCAATTGCAGACCTGTTTCCGGACCAAAGGCACACCTTCCTCCACACCATAGCAAGGGAACAACTACAGAGATATGCCCGCTCGATCCCCCAACGACCGAGCCTTACGCGGGATTGTACAGAGTTTGAGTCCCTGTGCCTGTCAGAGGCACCCCCCCCCAAGAGCGATCTCCCAGATCTACACCACACTGATGACTGGACGATACCTTCTGGCACCACCATGCACTAGGCGCTGGGAAGACGACTTAGACGTAACACTCATGGACGCAGACTGGGATAAGATCATTACACTCACCCAGAAGACCCCAGGGTCGGCGAGGCTCCAAGAAAATTTGTATAAAGTATTTACGAGATGGTACATCACCCCAGCAAACCTACATGCTAGAGACAGCACGAAACCAAACACGTGCTGGCGATGCGGAAAGGAGCCAGGATCATTCCTCCACCTATGGTGGGACTTATCCCTCATCCGCCCGTTCTGGGAAGCGGTGGGCCGAGTGCTTAACGAAACCACAGACGAAAACATCCCAGTGGCGCCGGCACCTTTTCTACTACACCATACAACAACACCCACACCGGCATACAAACGATCAGTGATACCGAGGCTCCTCAATGCAGCGAAAGCAACAGTCCCAATCTTCTGGAGGCAACCATGCACCCCCTCACTCAAGCGCTGGGTGGAGGAGGTGGAAGACACCCGGAGATTTGAGGACCTGAAGGCAACGACTGCAAACGCCAAAGAGAAACATCTTAAGAGATGGTTCTACTGGCTAAGACACATCGCCTCGGATGACTTTGTGATGCTCTTGAATGCATCTGAATGCTGAGAGGAACACATGGGCAGCGTGCGGGGGGAGACCACCTGGGGCACCGGCGAAGTAGAGCTCCCCGGAAGAGGGATGGGAGACAAAGAGTGACCGGATGACTAAGATACCCACCTGCCGCCGAGCCGCCTCTCCTCTCTCCCCCCCCCTTTTTTTTCCCTCTTCTTCTTCTTCTTCTTCTTCTTCATCTTCTACCCCTCTTCCTCACCCTCTCTTCCGCCCCACACAAGTACCAGACTCACACCTTACATGACCACAACCCCTAGAGGGCGACACACATGCACACAGACATACGAACATAAACCATACCCCAACTAACAACATAACCTACAATTTCGACCAAAGCACAACTCCATACACTACCTACTAGCACACCAAGACTCAGAACAGATGCTACAGACTGAGCCACAAAAACGCTCTTACTATCCCAAGCAATTGTGAACAAGTGACACCGCCAACACCAGAACAAATATTGCCATTAACCACCTAGACGCAAGAAACTATACTAATGCAATGGTCGCACCCATTTATTAACCGGGTACAATTTCATGCCAGATGTACAATATGCAGTGCCTCTGCGCAGGCACCAAAAGGACTAAAAGTGATGTATATGCTGTGACTACATAGGTGAAAAGAAAACACAAACACAACAAACTAGCCAACACAAGACTACTACAAATACCAACTAGCACAAAGCTACTCCGCAAGCTAGCTACCACAAAGTACCTACACAAACCAGCTAACGTGAGGCGACCATACAAACCAGATAACAAAAAAATATCTACACAAACTAGTTAACACAAGGCAACTACACAAACCAAATAACACAAAACAACTACGCAAACCAATTAAAACAGGACAACCACACAGACCCATATCACACCAGGTTATACCCGCCTAGTCAATGTATCTTGAAGTACGCACCTGCTTAATTAAACTAACTACACATGTTCAATTTACCTGTTTCAATGTTAACGCCTCTGCGTAGGCGACCATATGCTTTTACAATACCATGTTTGAATTCCACAAATACAATGTGATGACAAAAAAAAACGATTTAAAACAAAATTTGTCAACCGCACAACTGGGTGCAAACTTGAATCCTTTATTTAAAATGTGAATGTGTGAGTGGGTTAAAACCTTCCTTCATTCTCTTTACATTCCACCTTCTCCAGATTCTCTCTTCCCTCTTTCTTTTTTCCTCCTTGCTGTTGTCTAATTCCCCCTCTTCTAATTCTCTGCTTCTTTTCCCAGGGGTATACAATCTCCCTTTTCTCTCCATTTCTCTCTGTGTACCTTGGCCTAAAAAAATCGTCATTATCCAAAGTCCTCAATCTGTTAGTCTGAGCCAGCTTTTTAAGTGGCTCATGACCATGTGAGTTTTCCCAATAGTAGCATTGTATTTATTGTATCGCTACGTTATTACCCTATGTACTTTTTATTTTTGTTTTTAGGTCAACAAGAAAGTTATATGCTATTATAAAAGGGTAAAGTTATATATAGAGTGCTCTCACCTTCCACCCCTTTTTTGCAATCTGTATTATCTTATGTGATAAGTGACTCACATTGGTGATTGGAGCACCTAAGTTTTAAACCTTTTAACCTTAATATATTTTTTTATTCACTTCTGTTTAACTTGTCACTTTTTAAGGTTGTTGGTTTAGAGATATCATGTCTATTTTTCAAATTAGAAACAAATGGCATAATAATCAAGAGTTGAAATTCGACATGGAGAATGAGATTAAAATCAAAGAGAATATCCTCATTAACAATGATCTAGATACAATATGTAAAGAGTTGGAAAAACTTATGATTAAAAAAATGAAGATCAAGTGGGAAATTTTCACTTTAGAGAAATATATTTCCCTCCAAATTACCCCTAGAGGTCTAAGATTTGAAAAACTACCCACGTTTGATCAGGAAAATTAGATTTTTATGGGAATCTGGGATGGGGCACTAGATTCCTTTTCATTTCATATGATGAGGATTATTATTGATCGTAGGACTTTGTTTTGAATATTTTTATTGTTTTCACAGTATAAACGCATATATCAAATTGATTTGTGGTAAAGCATGTAACTGCCCACGCAGGGGCGTAAGCATCAGTATAGAAAGGTGCAAGCATTTGGTCACCGATGCAGAAGCGGATTTGCCATAGCCTGTATAACATAACATAACATATATTCGTTCATAATGTCGACTGATCTATGCAATTTAATTGATTCATGGCTATATGTTTTGATAGCGCAGTCGTCTTTTCAGTATCTAGTGCCCATCTTGTATGTACTCTGCACGGAATTATGCTATACTTGTAAATGATTAAAGGCGCTGGAAGCAGTACGCGTGTGATTTAAGGTAGCCAAGCTCTGACAAGAATTGAGCGCACTTACAATTTGCAGAGTTAGATATATCAATTACGTTAAGCAAGTGTAGTAGTGCAGGATACGAAGCTCTTGCTGCCTGGTCTGAGTCTTATCCGTGTCTCTCGCACATTTGCAGCCAAATAAAAATAGATCAACATGTAAGCATGTAAACATGGAGATGCGCATTTAAATAACGTAATTAACTTAGCACACCATGTAATTCTGGTAAGAGGGTTGTGCATACTACCATGTTATTTAACATGCTGTACCCTGTATGTTTAACTGTGTAAGAACTGTAAAACTATTGTAGCAGAAGCGGTGCCTTTGTCTGGCATCGTGAGGCTATTAAAAAAAAAAAAAAATCTTAGCTATTAGTAATGCGACAATGACTTAGATGTACACATGTTAAAGAGTATATCTTATGTACATGGGCTTATGTAATAGGAAACATTTGCATGGTAAGCCCTAGCCAAGCAGGGCCTAAGTTTTAACATACAAGTCACTTCGCTGGGGGGGGCGTAATGGCGCCTGGCGCGATAAGGCCGTCTGATGAGCAATTGGCGGCCATCTCTGTGGCTTTTCTTCGGGCTTCCCTTTGGTGTGACCCTCTCATGGCTACCTCGGGGTGGTACTGCACATGGTGGGTCCGTTGTGATCGTAGGACTTTGAACCTACACGAATTAGATGAAAAGATTAAAAAAAATCCAGGATCAACTAGAACCTTTCTTTGGTCTAGATGAATTTGAAAATATTACCAAAATTATGATTAAAAAAATGAATGATATTGAAACATCAATAATCAAAATTAAGAAACGAAAACTTATAAGAGATCAGGAAGACTACAGAACAGGGAAATTTGGCCCCGTAAAAAGAGAAATCAGAAAAGAAAAAATAATAGTGATTATAGTACAAAGAGGAGGAATTATAATAATAGAAGAAAAGAACCCTTTATAAAAGAGAAAAGAAAAGATTATGGAGAAAATAGACCTGACTATCAATCACAATATAATAATCGAGAAATAATGAGTAAACCAGAGGAAAGACAGTGGACAGAAGTTAAATATATGAAGGGAAACAGAAGGGACAGGAGGAATGAGGAGTATGAACCTAGAACCCCAAAAGTCCACATCTCTAATAGGTTTAACAGATTGAGGAATTTGGATAATGACGATTTTTTAGGCCAAGGTACACAGAGAGAAATGGAGAGAAAAGGGAGATTGTATACCCCTGGGAAAAGAAGCAGAGAATTAGAAGAGGGGTAATTAGACAACAGCAAGGAGGAAAAAAGAAAGAGGGAAGAGAGAATCTGGAGAAGGTAGAATGTAAAGAGAATGAAGGAAGTTTTAGAATTTTTAATCTGGCAAAGAAGGTTTTAACCCACTCACACATTCAAATTTTAAATAAAGGATTCAAGTTTGCACCCAGTTGTGCGGTTGACAAATTTGGAACTTTTATTGATCTTAATAGATTTATGAGGAAATTATGTCTTAAAAATGTTTTTAGCACTGTACCGCAGAAGAATATTGATCAAGGGGATGATAATTTGAAGCATACTCTTTTGAAAAATAAATCATCCTTTTATCCGTTTAATTTTAAAACCAATTCTATTAAACCATTTCAAAGATCATGTCTAAAGGAAATTAAAAAAATTAAACCTCTAAATAAGTATCAGAATAATCTTACAAGAGAGGAGAGAGAGGCACTTAAAGATCTACAGAAGGATAAAAGTATTGTGGTTAAACCTGAAGACAAAGGAGGTGGTGTAATTGTTTGGGATAAAGAAGGCTATAAGGAAGAAATGTATAGACAATTGAAAGATGAAAGCACATATTGAGAGCTTAAAAAGAATCCCCTTAAAGATATCACAGAATTATACCAGTCCTTTTTAAAGAGAGGGTTTGATGAAGGAATTCTAAACAAAAAAGAGTTTGAATTCTTGAATGTGAAATTTCCCCAAATTCCTGTCTTTTACATACTTCCCAAGGTACATAAATACGCAGAGAAACCACCAGGAAGACCTATAGTCTCCGGGATAGGGTCCCTTTTAGCCCCACTTTCCAAATATATAGATCAGTTTTTGCAGGATCCGGTTAAGAAATGCAAAGCATATCTTAAGAACACCATAAGTCTCCTAAATGTTCTGGAAGATTTTCAGTGGCAAGATAGCTATATTATGGCCATTGCAGATGTCAGTAGTTTATACACCAATATTGATCATGGGAAGGGCTGTGAAGCCGTAAAATATTTTCTTGAAAAGTTTAGTGATCTGTCTGACACTCAAATGAAGTTTGTTATAGAAGGAATTGATATAATACTTACCAATAATTCTTTTGGTTCGAGAATAAATTCTATCTACAGATCAAGGGCACGGCAATGGGGACCAGATTTGCCCCAAGTTATGCAAATCTCTTCATGTCCTATTGGGAAGATTCTTTCATATATGGGGATGGAGAAATTGGGGCAAATCTGTTCCTCTACAGAAGGTACATCGATGATGTGTTTTTGGTATGGAAAGGTAGTGAGGAGTCTCTTATAACACTCTTTAATAACCTGAATGAAAATAAGTGGAATATTACTCTCACACATGACATCAGCAGACAAAGAGTTAATTTTATGGATTTAACAATTTATATAGAAAATCAGAAGATCAAAAGTAAAACGTACTTTAAGTCTGTTGATGTCAACAGTTTTATAGATTGTGAAAGTTGCCATTTTAGACCTTGGTTGCAAAATATTTCAAAAGGGCAGATATTAAGAGTTAGAAGGAACTGCTCTGACAATAAAGAGTTCGCACAGCAGGCAGAAAAATTTATGGAACAATTTGAAGAAAAGGGTTACCAAAATACTTCCCTAGAGAAAACCTTTAAGGAGATAGAAAAAATTGATAGACAATCACTTTTTTTTTTAATTCTTTATTTTAGTCATTCAGCAGGTGATATAGAGTAATCATTACAGTACAATATGTGGGCTAGTGCCCATGACGGTCACATGCATGATCAAAAGCATTAGCACTAGGTTAGACGCAGTGTCCTGCCGAGTGGGTTTTTTGTTTTTAAAAGGTAACATGTCAGGTAACACAATATGCAAACAACAATATAAAGAAGACCCCTTGGCACTTATATATGAAACATTGAAGAGATGGTCCGCAGGTTGAGGTGCCCCAGGGATCATGGGAGGCCCCCTCTGAGGTTTCATCGGAATCGATTTACTGAACTATCTTGGTGAGGGGGGGGTGTCTTGCGACAATGTTGTCGTGGGCGCATTTAGTTCACAGTAGCATGGCTACATATGTAAGGCTGTACTTTGGCCCTATATGGCTTGGTCGGGTACTGGTGTGTACTCCGCAAAGGGTTATAAACAAATATCAACAGCGGAAAATAAAATATAGAGAACTATGGGTGCAAGTATTAAACATTGAGTCCAACAAGCAAATTAACAAGTTTATACATGGTGTGTATAGTCACTGAGTGTATCGGCGGGGTCTGTGGCATTCAGTAGGTTTCCTGCCTATATTCCTCCTTCAGGTTGTGCCGCCCGTTGTGTTAGCACGCCGGGATGTTCTGGGCACAAACTCCTTGACTGTTGTGGGGTCCAATCTGGCCAGAGCGGTCGCAGTGTCCTTGTGCGGTGATATCAGGCCTAGCTGTGTCAGGTGAGAGTCCAGTTCCTGTAGGCTTCTTGCCCTGTATGTGGTCCCTTGAAAGGTGAATGTCACTAGCCTCGGTGTACCCCAGCAGTACTGGATGCCTTGTGATCTAAGGTGTTGCAGGCTCGGTTGTAGCCCTTTGCGCCAGCTGAGTGTGCTCCTGGTTAGATCTGGGAACATTTGTAAATTTGAGTCCTCAAACAGTATTGGGGTTTACCCCCTGCAGGCTGCCAGGACCGTGGCTTTATCTCGGTGAGTTTGAAATCTCACTATGAGGTCAGCTGGTGCATTAGAGGGTGCCTTGGCTGGTTTGGGCAGTCGGAACCAACCGTCCATTTTCACCTGTTTGGCTTGCAGTAGCGTAGCCATAAGGTGCCGCACATAGTGTGGGAGGTCGTCAGTCCCGATGGCGTCAGGAACTCCTCTGATTTTTAGGTTTGTCCGTCGCCTGTGATCTTCGAAGGCTTCAACTTTATCTGCAGTATCTTGTTGCAGTTTGTAGAGGTCTGCCATTCTCTGTTCCAGAGTAGTGAGTCGGCTGTCGGGGCATTGGCACCTGTCTCCAAGGTGGTAAGTCGTGCATTGGCCCTTTCCATAGCCTCTTTGAAGGCAGCTCTGTCTGCAGCTAGATCTTGTCTGAGGTCTGTAAACATTTTTGTTAGGAGGGCTGCAGTGGCTGGTTCCCCTGCTGGGGAGGTTTTGGTCGTGTGTACCTTAGGTTGGGTTGCCGTTGCACCTTCACCCAAGTCCGGGTAAAAGTCTTCTAAAGAGTCAGAATACTCGGCTTCCCCCAGCGCCATTTTCTCCCATGCGGCCTTCTGTGAGTTCCGCAGGAGTTCGCCTATATCGTGGCTGAAAGGGGGCTTGTCGGGCCTCGTTTTTTTGTTTTTCTTGCCCATTATTGCTTCCCCTGCCAAATGGTCGAGTGTGGGGTTGGTAAATGCCCAATCTCCGCCGGTAGATCGGTTAATTTGCTCAATTTGGCTCAGAGCTATTGCACGATGCGTCCGTGCCGTTCAACAGCTAGCTCCGCCCCCGACAATCACTTTTACAATACAAAAATAAAAATTTGACTCAAAATAAAGAAGATGAGGTACCTTTGATTTTTTTTTTTAATTCTTTATTTTTGGTGCAAATAGGATTAACAAACATTCCTGTGGTGCTACGACAGCAGGCACAGGTGGAATAATGCATACAAGGTCATGGCTATATACAGTTGCACATTTTTTGTTATGAAGTAGGATAATATGCTAGGAACACTTATTGTAATTCAAGAAACACTTACAGTGGAACCTCAGTTAACGAACGCCTCGGTTAACGGAAAATTCGGTTTACGAATGAAAATTCGTAAAAAAAATTGCCTCGGTTTACGAATTTTTTTCGCAATACGAAACAAGTGTCCCGGTTTATAGCTCCGCCCCCTGCATACTGAAGTGTGGGTAGCACGTGAGTGTGTAGTGTGGAGGTGTTGGAGAGGTTTTGGAGCCATTTGCAGCAAGTTGTTGAGCCTTTTGGAGCCATTTGCAGCAAGTTGTTGAGCCTTTTGGAGCCATTTGCAGCAAGTTGTGGAGCCTTTTGGAGCCATTTGCAGCAAGTTGTGGAGCCTTTTGGAGCCATTTGCAGCAAGTTGTGGAGCCTTTTGGAGCCATTTGCAGCAGGGTTTGGAGCCTTTTTGGTGCATCTCAAGAAGTGGAAAGGTAGGGAGCTGAGCTTGGTTGTTTGCATGCCTTTCACTGTGTGTTCTGCATTCTGGGGGTGATTTCCATGCCAGCTCATGTGCTGTGCATGCCTGTTACTGTGTGTTTTGCATTGTGGGGTTGCTTTTCATGCCAGCTCATGTGCTGTGCATGCCTGTTACAACTGTACTGTGTGTTTTGCAATGTGGGGTTGTTTTCCATGCCATCTCATGTGCTGTGCATGCCTGTTACAACTGTACTGTACTGTGTGTTTTGCAATGTGGGGTTGTTTTCCATGCCATCTCATGTGCTGTGCATGCCTGTTACAGCTCATGTGCTGTGCATGGCTTTTACTGTGGTTTCCATGCCAGCTCATGTGCTGTGCATGCCTTTTACTGTGTGTTTTGCATTGTGGGGTTGTTTTCCATGCCAGCTCATATGGGTGTAAAGCATCTTTCATTTTTTTTTTGCATACATAGGGACGGTGGTGTCATGGCACCCAAGAAAGCAGTGGAAGCTGGGAAGAGGAAGAAGGTGATGATTCTGCTTGAGGACAAGAAGGAAATCATCAGGAAGCATGAAGGAGGAATGCGATTGACCGACCTTGCCAAAGAGTATGGAAGGAGTGCATCCACAATCGGTACAATCCTAAAAATGAAAGAGAAGATTACTGGGAGAGATGCAGCCAAGGGAGTCACCAGGGTCTCCAAGCAACGCCCACCTGTTCTGGACGAGGTCGAGAAGTTGCTCCTGCTCTGGATTGAACAGAAGCAGCGTGCAGGGGACTCAGTGACCAAGGCGATCATCTGCGAAAAAGCCAAGGCCTTGCACGCTGACCTCCTCAAACAACAGCCAGGAACGTCAGCAGATGCAGAAGGCTTCAAGGCCAGCAGGGGGTGGTTCGAAAGGTTCAAGAACAGATCTGGCATCCACAGTGTGGTCAGGCATGGAGAGGCTGCAAGTTCCGATGTTGCTGCAGCTGAAGAATTTGCTACGGAGTTCCTGGAGGTCATAGTTTCAGAGGGCTACCTTCCTCAGCAGGTCTTCAACTGCGACGAGACTGGACTCTTCTGGAAGAGGATGCCAAAGCGTACCTTCATCACAGAAGAGGAGACCTCATTGCCTGGCCACAAGCCGATGAAGGACCGTCTTACCCTCCTGTTCTGCGCCAACGCCAGTGGGGACCTTAAGATCAAGCCTCTGCTTGTCTACCATTCAGAGAACCCACGGGCCTTCAAGAAACACAAGGTGAACAAGGAGCAGTTGAGCGTTTTGTGGCAGTCTAACGTAAAGGCTTGGGTCACACGCCTCTTGTTTGTGAAGTGGGTCAATGCGGTTTTTGGTCCTGCTGTGAAGAAGTACCTTCTGGACAATAACCTGCCACTCAAGGCCATGCTGCTCATGGACAATGCTCCTGCCCATCCTCCAGGCCTCGAGGAAGACTTGCTGGAGGACTTTAATTTCATCAAGGTCATGTTCCTTCCGCCTAACACCACCCCACTACTCCAGCCAATGGACCAGCAGGTCATCTCCAATTTTAAAAAACTCTACACAAGGGAGCTTTTCCGGCGATGCTTTGAGATGACAGATCGCTCAAGCCTCACCCTCCATGAATTTTGGAGAGAGCATTTTGACATTGTGAGCTGTCTGCAGATTATCACCATTGCCTGGGCCGGGGTCAGCCAGACAAACCTAAATTCTGCTTGGCGCAACCTTTGGCCAGACTGTGTTGTAAAACCTGCCTCCAGTGCTTCTGCACCTGCACCAGAGTCAACAGTCTTGGAGGAAATTGTTTCCTTGGGGAGGACCATGGGCCTGGAGGTGACTGAGGAGGATGTCTACGAGCTGGTGGAGGAACACAACCGTGACCTAACCACCGAGGAGCTGGTGGAATTGCAGAAGGAGTCGATGGAGGAGCAGATCGCATTTGAGGAGGAGGAGGAAATGAGTGAGGAACAGCTCTCTTCCACGGAACTCAAGGAGGCATGCCAAATGTGGGTAAACCTACAGACTTTTGTACAGCAGCACCACCCAGATAAGGCTCTAGCCCACAGACTTGTGAGCAGTTTTGACACAGACATCATGTCCCCTTTCCGAGGGATGCTTAAAAGGCGCCAGAGGCAGCAGACAATGGAAAGGTTCCTACAAAAACAGCCTAGACATGAAGAAGAACCGGCTTGTGTTAGTGCTGCCCAATTGCCCTAGTCCTCCTCATCTTCCAAACAGTGTTGAAATTGTTTTGCTATTTTCCATGTTTTCCCTGTTGACGTGTGATTTATGTACAGTTAAAGTGTACTGTACCATGTTATCAAAACTTTGCCATGTTTTAAAAGTTGATGTGTGATGTTTTAAAACATAAAGTTGGATGTTTGAAATGTTATTTCTTGATTAACCATGTCCCTGTACAGTATTTATGCCTTTAAAGTGCACTTTATAAAGAGTTTTGAACAGATAAAATACTTTATTTGACTTTTTTCTCACCTCCGGAACGCATTAATTGGTTTTCAATGCATTCCTATGGGAAACCGTGTTTCGGTTTACGAATTTTTCGCAATACGAAACGTCCCGGAGAACGAATTAAATTCGTAAACCGAGGTCCCACTGTATATGTAAAGTTAACGAGAGTCATTGCTAAGAATATCATGTCGTTCATAGTAAAAAGAATAAACATTGCCGTGTTATCTAGTCACGCTAGATCTATGCAGTGTGCGGTGTAGCAAGATTTGCGCAGAATAGAGATAAACATTGCTTTGTAATCGCGACATGCTAGGGTCATGCTTCACTAGGTTTTGCTAGATTTGCACATAAAAGAAATAAACATTGCTGTGTTATCTAGATATGCTAGATCTATGCAGTGTGCGGTGTAGCAAGATTTGCACAGAATAGAGATAAACATTGCTTTGTAATCGCGACATGCTAGGGTCATGCTTCACTAGGTTTTGCTAGATTTGCACATAAAAGAAATAAACATTGCTGTGTTATCTAGATATGCTAGGTTCATGCTTCGTAAGGTTTTGCTAGGTTTGCATATAATATAAATAAGCATTGCTGTGTTGTCTAGACAGGCTAGGGTCATGCTTCTTAAGGTTTTGCTAGGTTTGCACGTAATATAAATAAACATTGCTGTGTTATCTAGGCACGCTAGGGTCGCCTGTGAGGAGCTCAGTGTGGAGCATAGTGGAGCAAAAACTGGTACAATAAGTCAAACGGTTAAAGTAACTGATGGAACATAAAAAGTTAAAGAGTTATCTCTGCGATAGTTGGGTCTAGCAGTCCCGGCCAGAGTCTGAACGTAAGTTCCATGTCCCGTGGCTCTTCACGTCAGGTCATCAGCGGGGGTCTTTGTCTGGGCGCGGGACAAAGGTGTTCTGGGTTCCAGCTATGCCAAGACGTGGTGGTCCCGATGGGTGTTGTGGCTTGCATGGCGTCTTGAGGCAGACCTAATTTGATCAGCAGGTCTCGAGCTCCCTGGAGGTCGTAAACCTTGTGTGTGTTCTCACCTTGGGTTATCAAGAGGGAGCGGTTGAGGCGCCATCGGTATGCTGTGCCCTTTTGTTGGAGTAGCAAAGTGAACAGCCTGAGGGATCTCCTCCACGCCAGTGTGCTGCCGCTCAAGTCCGTGAAGAAGGTGAGTGTCATAGACTCAAAGGAGTACTGGGCATGATTTTTTGCCGCCGCCATAAGTGCCGCCCTGTCTTCCCTGCGTTGAAAGCATATTATAGTGTCTCTGGAGGCCGCTGTTGGGGCCTTGGTAGGTTTGGGGATCCTATAGATGCCGTCTAAGCTGATGGTTTTTGCTTGCCTTGTTGGCATTAACGCCGCTATGAGTCGACGTGCAAAGTGCAGCAATTCCTCCTCTGGCATGTTGTCAGGTATGCTCCGTATCTTTATGTTAGCTGCCCTGCGGGCGTCCTCCAGTGCGGCAAACCGCTGTTCGAATGCCTCCATTTTAGATTGCATGCCCCGTATCTCCAGTTGCATAGAGGTAATTTGGGTCGCTGTGGTAGTTGAGGCCTCTTCCAGGGTAGTCAGCCTCCCGGTTATTCCCTGGAGGTCCGTGCGGAGGCCCGCCATTTCCGCCTGGAGTGTAGTCTGAAGACTTGCCAGCAGGGCTTTAAGTACCGCCGTGGTGACAGGTGCATTGTCGGGATCTTGAGGTTTGGGTGTAGTCACTGGTAAGCTAGGAGGGATGAGTGTGTCCTCCTCCTGGGAGAAATCGTCTGACATGTCTGAGTATGTTTCTGGGTATCCGGCCATCTGGGGCCGGCAGCCCCATGAGCCTGTCTCCACATGGCTCCGATGTCGAGGCCCTGCCTTGGCTGGTCGGGTTTTTGTTTTTTGCTCTTCCGTCCCATAGTGGTTCCCCCTCTATGACCTGGGTTTTTTTGCTGTTTTGGTCGGTATGAACCAGAGGAATAGGCTTAATTCGTAGTTGGGTCGCAGGAGCTACTCCGCCATGCAACTTGTCCGCTCTGCTGCTTGGCTCCGCCCCCGGTACCTTTGATTTTTAATTTTAATACCCAGAATAGGGACTTGAGGAAAATAATTAATAAAAACTGGTATATTTTAAGAACAAATGATAAGCTGATAAAATGTATTAAAGATAAACCAAGAATTATTTTTAGGGGGCCAGGAATCTTAAACAAGTTTTAACTATAAGTTTTTTAGAAGTTGATAAAAAAGAAAATGATAACTTTTTAAAACAACAAAAAGGTTTTTATTATTGTGGCGAGTGTAGAGGATGTAAAATAAAGAAAAGTAAAAGTAAAAAGATCTCCCAATTTATATCTAATACTACTAAAAAAAGAATACCCCATAAAATCTTTTATAACATGTAATAGTTCCAAAGTTATTTATATGCTTACTTGCACATGCGGATTGCAATACATAGGTAGAACTTCTCGTAGCCTTAAAATCAGAATTAGAGAACACATTTATAATATTAATCGACAATTTTTAAATCACAGTGTCTCCAAACATTTTAAAGAGTGTCACAATAGTGATCCGAGTGATCTAGATTGTATTGCCATTGAGAAAGTTGATATTCATTGGAGAGGGGGGGGGGATAAAGAAAATCTACTTGATAGAACGGAAATGATGTGGATTTTTAATATGGATACTTTAATGCCACAAGGTCTGAACGTAGATTTTGAGATTACCCCATACTTATGATTATTTTATAACCTCATTCATGTTTTGATTATATATTAAAATATTTATAAAAGTTTTTATATTAATGTTAGAATTTTAAACGATAATATATATATATTTTTTAAGTCATTATTAATTATCTAACTCATAATTTTGGGTTGATCTCAATTTTTGCACTTTTTGCATTTTTACCATTTTTTACCTCCTTAAATGTAAAACATTAATGTATGTTTTCATTTCTTCCTCAGCATATAGAAATGTATTTTCTCTCCATAGTATGTATTTTTTATTATTTTTTCATTCTCCTCATTGTATTAATATATATCCTCAAATTGAGTGTTTTGAGAAGTTTAATGTATTACATTAAAGTATGGGATTATAGAAGGCTATATTATGAATTTTATTTATATGTAGAGCTGTCGCCCCATTTTGACCCTGTAAACTCCATTTTTAAACTGGGCAAAATCCGGACGATAGTAGGTCCCGCCCCTAACACGTACGTCACGACGTCAGTATGAAGAGAACGTTGTGACGTCGTAATAATGGAACATGGAAGGATGCGACCGGAAATAGAAACCGTCAACCGGAACCAGATAGTAACTAGAGAAAAGAGCGCCAAAAGACGGCATATAAACGAATAACAAAGAAGAAGAAATTAGAACTCTTGAGAAAGGCCACGGGCCGAAACGCGTAGAGTTATTTATGTCCAGAGGACTTTTAATACTTGTTTGTTTTTACACTTTTATGTCCAACTACCCTAAGTGTGTCAATACATTCCTTTATTCATTACCCCCTGCATCCTGGAGTAATTGAAGTATTAAGGAGGAAGGACCGCAGAAGGGAATAAAAGTCTGAGTGGATTAACGTTGGGCTGATATGCTGATATGCTGTTAGTCTGAGACAGCTTTTAACTGGCTCATGACCATGTGATTTTTCCCAATAGTAGCATTGTATTTATTGTATCGCTACGTTATTACCCTATGTACTTTTTATTTGTGTTTTTAGGTCAACAAGAAAGTTATATGCTATTATAAAAGGGTAAAGTTCTATATAGAGTGCTCTCACCATCCACCCCTATTTTGCAATCTGTATTATCTTATGTGATAAGTGACTCACATTGGTGATTGGAGCACCTAAGTTTTAAACCTTTTAACCTTAATATATTTTTTATTCACTTAAGAGAATAACTTAGATTGACTTGATTGATAGAACTTTATCATGACCACATTTGCATTTTGAGTTTTTTTCAATTAATATCTGATAATGGTATCTTCCTTTTAACATATGTTTATGTAGTGTTGTATGGCCAGCAGCAGAGAAGAGATCATCCTAGTTCTTACTAAGAACGTGATTCTGTTTCTTTCACTATTGTTGTTGGGATGTTGCTATTGAGCATTTCCATGCAGATGTTGGCAGCTACATGACACCTCCGTCCGGTCATGTAACAGTTGATGGATTTCTTCACCTTCCTCCTCTTCCCATGTGTGTACTACCTATGTACTGATATACTTGGAATCAAACCTTTTGTAGTTATTGCTAACATTTTGCTGCCTGACTCTGTGACTATATCCATAGAATATCTACTGCTGGTAGGTCCACCTTTCTATCACTTCTGGTTTATAAAAGGAAGGGACTGGTGAAATAGTGAAGACAACTGCGGGAACAGTGGCCTAGCCTGTACTATGGGTCATTAGCTGCAAATAAAACATTAAATAGAATTAGTGTGAGTTTTTTGAGATTCATGGCAGTTGTAGATCTCCTACACCCTAGGAGGAAAACTTGATTTCTATCTCTAAACTATTCATATCTATAACATCCATTGCCTATAGTAGATATTACACTATTACTGCCTCTGGGAAACCCTGACACTTGCAATGTCATCATGCTATGGTCCAGCATTTCCTCCCATTTATTGTAGGTGGTATAGACCACAATTGACTATTGGTTTAAAAGCCTTCTATTACCTATTTATATTTGAATGCTCCTTTGAATCACTGAATGCCACTTTGACTACTGTACTCCTGGCAAGGACCGCTTTTTCTTTAAAGGTAAAAAGCCAGCATTCTATATTTCTGATTAAATAGATATCCTGTGTTTACCCTTAAGATCCCTCTTGATGGTCATCTCAAACACCTCTGTTTGCTTCACTCTGCCACACATCACTCATGTTCTTTTTCTTTTCAGACCCAGGTGCTCCACAGACAATCTATTTTTTTCACACTGTGTGAAATGTAAAAAGCAAATGTGGGATTTGTACAGTATGAAAAAGTAATGTGATGGAATGATTTACAGTATACATGTGTCATCTGTGCAAACATTACTGCTATAGTAAATCCCCCCCTAATCCTGGGCCGTGCCATCCAATTATCAGCCCTGCTCCCACATACAGGGTTTAATAAGGTGAACTTTGCTGGCCTACTATTAGCTGAATTTTATATAGTTTTCTACATGATCAGTAGTGGCCACCACTAGTTGTTATGTAATGCTTTTATTCACAGCTGTTTCTTAGCAACTTCTACTTTGCATTTGTCAACCCAACTCATGTGTTCTTGCATGCAGGAACATCGAATCGAACAAGCAAAAAGACAAAACTATTGACTGGTGGATTAGAAGAGATAACTATTTGCTCAGCTTTAGGCCCCTTGGGTAGATTTTACATCATGACGCGCTACTGTCGCTAATTAGTGGTAGGGGCAGCCAGCTCAGAAACGCCACTAGGTGTCCAGAGTGCCTCCCTCTTATGTGGCTATAGCGGATGAACAAGCCCGGCATCCTGTGTACAATATTGAGAGTCATGTGAAAGTTAGGAATATGGTGGGCTTTGTGGCAGGTGTGAGGAGCACATGATGCAGTTCTCTACTGAGTATCAGGCCTTGGTGGCTGGGTGGGGTAGGGAAGAGAAGGGTGACTATTTTTTTTTCTTTCCTTCCCCTTTCTTCTTCTTCCCCCCTATCGCCCTGTATATTATTTGCTTTGTCTATATGATTCCCTTCTTTAGACTCTAACAAGGGATTTGGTGGTAGGGTTGGGGATAGGTTAGGGTCAGTTAGATGATTAGAAAAGGCTAAACAAGAGTGGAATATTATGGATATATATTTGTACCACAAAGTTGGCTATTCACTAATTTTCCTCTATTTATGGTTATGAGTACCTACAAGTTCTATGTCAATATGCATACTTAAGTTGTCTATTACCCGTTGGGCTATCTTTTCTAGTTAAAATAAAGATTGTAAAAAAAAAAAGAAAGAAAGAGAGAAATAATTACTACGCTATTAATTATATTGAATAATACATACTTCACATACTTGCATGCTCCTTGTTCACACAGATAGTTTATAACATATATATTATTTTTTTCTAGTGGCCACGAGTAGCAGAGAACATAGTCTACATTCAAACTGGATACTGCGGGTTCCAAGTAGGACCAACTATGAAGTCTCAAAAGTAGAGGCTGCACACTGTCAGAAATGGAGAAAAAGCAACGGGACAACAAGCTACAAGAGAATAGAGAGGCATCCGATCTACTTACCAAAAGCCGTAGAAGGAGCATTTAACACCTTGAGATTTAACCCTGCATGCAAACTCAAATAAATCACTATATGGCAGGTTAAGGGTACTCTGCAGAGAAATGTAGCAGAAAACAAGGATTACATTGATACCAATTTTTATTTTACTTATTTATTACTGTAAGATTGTTTGTTATATTTGTATGTCATTCTTGGGGGTATCTATTGTCCCACTTATCATCAAGTGTTACTACAAAGGCCTGCGACTCTAGGTGTCTTCAAGGATGTAACATTTTCTGGAGCCCCAGAAGTATCTATGTGTCAAGGGTCTCTTCAGTATAGATGATACAATGGTGTGCAAGACAGCTTGATATCTTGAGAAGGCCATTTTCCATCTTCATAGACAATCAGGAGTACTCGTTGTTCAAAAAAGGACCTCAGTTAGTTGGTTAAAGGAAAGTCGCATGCAATTCCGGAGCAGACACAAGGACATATGTATAGATGTGATTAGTAATAGTCATTTTGTAGCATCAATGTTGAATTTACTAATTATTGGTGCTTTTTATACAACACTATGTAAATGTGTCATAGCTCACATTTTTATGAAGCATGAAATGATGTGCCACTTAAGTACATAAAAATAATTTGCTAAAATACGAATGATTTGTATCATTAACTTTTTGGCTCTGGAAAATTAATGAAGAATGAGTTTGTGATTAACTCAAATGTAATACATTAATATGTTTTGTGAGAAATACATTTTAATTTCCTATGGTGAGTTGCAAGAAAAACAAAACCCCTAATTTATAACTAATCAGAATGCAGCTAAAATTTGAATCTTATTCAGTTACCAACTCCATACTGGTTAAAATAAAGTAATGGCAGCCCCTTTGTCTGTTATAAAAAAAGGCTTTGGTGGTGCACAACAAATAATTTTTAAAACCGACACAATGCTAGCGAGACCAAACAAGTCCATGGTTATACTTTGGTTTGAAAGGCTGAGTTGAACACAGTGTTCCATTGCTAACAGTGTGTACAGAAATGCAGGACGTGCACATACAAACATGTACGTATGTGTGTGTTTGTGTGTGTGTGTCAAAGGCATCAATGGCTAGCACAGGGGTAGGCAACCTACGGCACTAGTGCCATGCACGGCACTCGAGGTGCCTTTGCACGGCACTCAAGGCTGCTAGAGCCAAACAGGCTCTGGCCTATCAGGAGTCCCAGTAAAACTTCAGATATTTGCTAATACGAAGAGGTGGTGAAGGACAATCCTCAATTTATGCATTGCAGCACATAGAGGAAGTGATCTCAGAGCACTTTATTCCAGCACTTGTGAATAGGAAGCCACTCTGTAGTAGAGCAGCTCGTAGTTGTTGTTGCAGCTCCTGTCCTTGGCCTGTACCTGGCTGGCCTGGTCCCCACTGGAACACAGGGAAGCCACCCACACTGCTAGATATACACAGAAATGCAGAATAACCCTCCCCTCATACAAATAACACGGACAGCCCACACACAAACATAAACACAATCCGCACAAACGCAACACCACTAACAATCCACATACCGTATATACTCGAGTATAAGCCGACCCGAATATAAGCCGAGGCCCCTAATTTTACCCCAAAAAACTGGGAAAACTTATTGACTCGAGTATAAGACTAGGGTGAGAAATGCAGCAGCTACTGGTAAATCTCTAAATAAAATTAGATCCTAAAAAAAATATATTAATTGAATATTTATTTACAGTGTGTGTATAATGAATGCAGTGTGTGTGTGTGTATGAATGCAGTGTGAGTGTATGAGTGCAGCGTGTGTATGAGTGCAGCGTGAGTGTATGAGTGCAGCGTGAGTGTATGAGTGCAGCGTGTGTATGAGTGTGTATGAGTGTGTGAGTGTGTGAGAGTGTGAGAGTGTGAGAGTGTGAGAGTTGCAGAGCCTTGGTGGGGGTGGGTGTTTTTTTTTTTTATTATTTAAATTTGTATTATTTAAAAAAAATTGTTATTATTATTAATTATTATTTTTATTTATTTAATTATTATTATTATTGTATTATTTTTTTATTATTTAATTATTATTTTTTTTTATTATTCATTATTTTCTTTTCGTCCCCCCTCCCTGCTTGATATATGGCAGGGAGGGGGGCTCCTTCCCTGGTGGTCCAGCATTGGTAGTTCAGTGGGGGGAGAGGGGTGCTGGCAGAGCTGTACTTACCTCTCCTGCAGCTCCTGTCAGCTCTCTCCTCCTCCGCGCCATCCGTGCAGCTCCCTCTGTCAGCTCACAGTGTAAGTCTCGCGAGAGCCGCGGCTCTCGCGAGATTTACACTGGGAGCTGACCGAGGTGCTGAACGGACGGCGCAGAGGAGGAGAGAGCTGACAGGAGCTGCAGGAGAGGTAAGTACAGCTCTGTCAGCACCCCTCTCCCCCAGTCTGTATTATGGCAATGCAAATTGCCATAATACAGACAATTGACTCGAGTATAAGCCGAGTTGGGGTTTTTTAGCACAAAAAATGTGCTAAAAAACTCAGCTTATACTCGAGTATATACGGTACATGCACACAACCCCACATGCAGCCTCTCACATGCTATACCCCAAACAGCCCCCACACACACTACCAAACACACAATGTGACATATCCATCCACACACACACAATTCCACAAGCTGCCCCCATACACAGCCCATATTCATATGTATCATACACGATACCACAAACTACTCATGAACATATACAATATAATAGCTCATATACGCACAAATACAACGATGCAAAGCAATTACAGTATAAATAACACAAGCAGAATACAGCAGCATACACACCTTAATTAAAAAAAAAAAATAGGACCGGCACACTCTGGGACATCACAATCCTATATCGGCACAGTGCTGCTAAAAGGTTGCCTACCCCTGGGCTAGCACATGGGTATGACGAATATAAAGAAATGCTTATGATGACATTGATTGGAAGGAAAATTGAATGTGCAGTCAATGCTTGGAAAATGTGTAACAAAGGACTTTATGTGCTGTCAGGAACGTTGTGGTAGAGACTATTCTCGTAGAAGAAGTTTTTTTTTTCCACTAAACAAAAAAGTATGATGAATTAATAGACAAATTGCAATACTGATCTTTGTAACATTTTCCAAGACAACCTATAATCACAACGTGGCTATTCTAGTCACATTACAATTTTGTTATCAATTAGCTAAAGTTTGTGGTTTAGTGAATAAACCTCACAGTGATTCACTTAAAGGGACACTATAGGTACCCTAACAACTGTAGCTTAATGAAGCAGTTTGGTTGTATAGATTATGCCCCTGCAGTCTCACTGTTCAGTTCTCTGCCATATAGGAGTTAAATCACTTTGTTTATACAGCCCTAGTCACACCTCTATGCATGAGTTGCACAGCCTACCTAAACACTTCCTGTAAAGAGAGATCTAATGTTTAAACTTCCTTTATTGCTCAGTCTGTTTAATTTAGATTGTCTTATCTCCTGCTCTGGTAATTGCCTTTTGCAGGAGACCCTGCAGGAGCCCCTGCAGGAGCCTGCTGTGTGTGATTAAAGTTTAATTTACAGAGCAGGAGATAAAAACTTCTACGGCAAGTTAACATTTGATTGAAAATAAAAATGTATTTCATGCAGGCTGTGTCAGTCATAAATAGAAACAAGTGGGATTTAACTCTTAAATGGCAGAGAATTGAGCAGTGAAACTTTAGGAGCATAATCTTTATACCAAAACTGCTTCATTAAGCTAAAGTTGTTTTAGTGTGTGAGTTGTCGGGAATTCAAAGTGATTTACAAATGCCATGCCATAAAAGGTGAAAACTCTCCAATCAGCTTTTTTTTCCTTGTCCGCCATTTTGGCCTAAAATAAAAATTTAGTTTGAATTCACTTGAATTCCTAGCAATTTACACTTTACCGAATAACCTTAACAAAAATCATCTCATTATTATTATTATTATTATTTTATTATTTATATATCGCCAACAAATTCCGTAGCGCTGTACAATGGGTGGACTAACAGACACATTATTGAGATCAGACCACTGGACATACAGGAACAGAGGGGGTTGAGGGCCCTGCTCGATGAGCTTACATGCTAGAGGGAGTGGGGTATAGTGACACAAAGGGTTAAAGTAGGGGAATTAAATAGTTTGTTAGAGAAGGTTTTATTGAGTGCTTGGTAGGTCATTTTTGACAGTTGCAGGAAAGGAGTCATGGGGTGGGGGATGAGAAACCTGCTGACAGTTTAATTGGTACGCTTTAATGAAGAAGTGAGTTTTCAAAGATTTTTTGAAGGAGTGGAGGCTAGGTGGAAGTCTGATTGAGGAGGGAAGGGAGTTCCACAGAATAGGTGCAGCCCTGGAGAAGTCTTGAAGGCGAGCGTCAGAGGTGGGGATCCGGGCAGAGGATAGGCGTAGGTCTTGGGCTGAGCGCAGGGGTCTCGACGGGACATACTTGTGTATGAGGGAGGATAGGTATGTTGGAGCAGCATTATGTAGGGATTTGTAAGCAAGCGCCAGAATTTTGAATTGGACCCTGTATCTAACTGGAAGCCAATGCAGGGACTGACAGAGCGTGGAGGCGTGAGAGGTGCGACCGGACAGGAAAATAAGCCTCGCAGCCGCATTCATTATAGATTGCAGCGGTGCAATCTGGGAACACGTAAGACCGGTGAGAAGGGGATTGCAGTAGTCGAGGCGAGAGAGAACAACAGCATGAACCAATATCTTAGCCGCGTCCGGCGTTAGATATGGGCGGATGCGCGCTATGTTCTTGAGTTGGAAGCAACAGGATTTGACTATCGATTGGACATGGGGAGTAAAAGAGAGGTTAGAATCAAAAAGAACCCCTAGGCAGCGACCCTGCGAGGTAGAGGTTATAGTAGCGCCGTTGACTTGGATGCTATAGTAGCAGCACTTGAGGGAGGAAAAACTAGAAGTTCTGTTTTGGACAGGTTGAGTTTAAGGAAGTGAGCAGCCATCCAGTTGGAAATAGCAGAGAGGCAGTCAGAAACACGAGTCAAGGTGGGCGGAGAGAGATCAGGGGAGGACAGGTAGATTTGCGTGTCATCTGCATATAAATGATATTGGAAGCCAAAGGAGCTGATGAGTTTACCAAGGGAGGCAGTATAGATAGAGAACAGTAGAGGGCCGAGGACAGAACCTTGGGGGACGCCGTCAGAGAGGGGTTGGGGAGAAGAGGCAGAACCAGAGAAAGAAACACTGAAAGAGCGCTGGGAGAGGTAGTGGGAGCACCAGGAGAGAGCAGTATCCCGAAGACCAAAGTTACGAAGAATGTGAAGAAGTTGTTGATGATCAACAGTGTCAAAGGCGGCAGAAAGATCAAGGAGAATTAGGATAGAGTATTGGCCGTGAGATTTAGCAGCAATTAAATCGTTGTATACTTTGGTCACAGCAGTTTCGACAGAGTGACCAGCGCGGAATCCAGACTGAAGGGGGTCAAGCAGAGAGTTGGATTCAAGAAAGTCTGTCAATCTGGCGTATACAACTCTCTCGAGGATCTTGGAGGCAAATGGCAGTAGCGAGATAGGGCGGTAGTTGGGATCAAGGTTGGGCTTTTTCAGAATCGGGGTTATGGTTGCATGTTTGAAGGGTGAGGGAAATGTGCCAGAGGAAAGGGAGAGATTGAAAATGCTAGCGAGAGGAAGAGCAAGAGAGGGAGACAAAGTGCGGATGAGATGCGAGGGAATAGGATCGAGGGAGCAGGTGGTGGGGTGGGAGGACAGGAGCAGAGCAGAAACCAATTGTGCGGTAGCAGGTGCAAATGAGCATAGGATGGCAGGGGGAGTGGGGTTGGGTGATGTATTGATAGGGGTAGGAGAAAGATTAGAGATCTCTTTCCTGATTGTAGAAATCTTCTCAGTGAAATGAGATGCAAAGTTTGTGGCGGACAAGGTGGTGGAAGGAGGGGGAGTCACAGGGCGAAGAAGAGCATCAAAAGTGTGAAACAGGTGTTTGGGTTGATGGGACAGTGTGCTTATGAGGGTTTTGAAGTAGTTTACTTTTGCAGAGGAAAGAGCCATGCTGTAGGAGCGCAGCATACATTTATAGTGGACAAAGTCAGATGCAAAGTGAGACTTTCTCCAGCAGCGTTCAGCTGTTCTGGAACATTTTTGGAGGTAATGGGTCAGCTTGGTGTGCCAGGGTTGTAGTTGGGGGCGCTTGCTGAGTTTAACTGTAGGAGGTGCCATGATGTCAAGTTGAGAGGAGAGAGTGGAGTTGTAGAGTGAGGTTGCAGAGTTAGGGCAGTTGAGATTTGAGATGGGTAAAAGGAGTGTTTGGAGTTTGGTGGAGAAGTGCTGGAGATCGAGGGAGTTGAGGTTTCTGCGAGGTTGGAGAGTTGATGTTGGTGAAATTTTTGTATGGGGTATGCAGATGTTAAATGTTAGCAGATGGTGGTCAGGCAAAGGAAATGGAACAGTGGAGAGATCAGAGGTGGTACAGAGATTGGTAAAGATGGGGTCAAGAGTGTTTCCTGCAGTGTGAGTTGCTGAGGAAGAAATCTGTGTTAGTCCAAAGGAGGAGGTTACAGAGAGCAGACGAGAGGCATTAGGGCAGTTGAGCTTGTTGATAGGGATATTGAAGTCCCCAAGTATGAGAGTGGGAGTGCTAGAGGAAAGAAAGTGGGGTAACCAGGAGGAAAAGTGTTCAATAAATAGTTTAGGGTGACCGGGGGGTTGATAGATGATGGCAATTCTTAAAGGAGTGGGCTTAAAAAGGCGTACAGTGTGAACTTCAAAGGAAGTAAAGGATAGGGCAGGGGCAGGGAGGATAGGTTGAAAGGTACATTGAGGGGAGAAAAGGATGCCTACACCACCTCCTTTACAGTCGAGTCTAGGAGTATGGGAGAACTGTAGACCACCGAAACATAAAGAAGCAGGAGTAGCGGTATTGGATGGGGACAGCCAGGTCTCAGTGAGTGCCAGTATTGTGAGTGAGTTAGAGATGATTAGGTCATGTATAGCTGTAGATTTGATGTTACTACAAATGGAGCGAGCGTTCCAGAGTGCACACTGAATTTTGCTAGAGGAGGATAAACTGCAGGGTATTTGGAGGAGGTTTGCATGGTTTCTGGTTATTTTAGTGTGAGCAGATAAGGTGAGGGGCCCTGGGTTGGGAGAGACATCACCAGCTGCCAGAAATAGGAGGAGAGATAGTGACAGGAGGTGTGAATGGGTTTTATATGGGCGGTGACTAGGGTGAGATTGGGTTAGAGCAGGAGAGAGAGAATAGAGAAATGAGTGCAGGGCTTGAGATGAGAGAAGGGGGAGTGTAGCAAAGAGGGATTAATGTAAATGTGAGTGTGTTGTTGAGGGAAGTGGGTGGAATGGGATATTTTGATCCTGAGGGAGATGGGAGAGAAGGAGAGGAGGAGAATAGAGAGCATTGCTCTGATGGGTAGGTAATTAGAGGAAAGGAGAATGAGCAGAAGTAAGGAGAAGGACTGAGTGTTAGGGGTTAAGAAGGTGGATTGTGCTCATTATTGGTAGTGTTTGCAGCTGCTATTTGGAATTATCTAAAGTTGGGTGTGGGATTCTATCTATAAATGTAGTAAGGAACTTGGGGTAGGCGGGAATCTGAGCACTGTTTAGGTTTGCTAGAAGTGGTCTTTTAAAACTCAGACTGTGGAAGACAGAGATGATAGGGTCAAAACAGGACTGCAATAAACGCTATGGAATGGAGATGCACAGCGGAGGTGAGGATTGGTCAAGCAAGACATTCGGGTTGGTATCAATAAAATAAGGGGGGGGGAAGCAGAAATAACAGAGAAAGTCTTTAGAGATAAGCAGAATATTGAATAGCATTTAAGTTAACAAACCAATGATGAGCAGGGCAGGGAGCAACTAGCTTTAGCATGCAGGACAAGACAAACTGCAGAATATATGTATGTATGAGCAAACACACACACACACACACACATATATATATATATACACACACATACACACACACATACATATATATATATACACACACACACATATATTAAAGAACAAGCACACCCAGTTAAGATACAATGACAAATAAATGGTGGTTAGAGATACATTAGTTTAAAAATATGCAAGTGGTTAAAATTCTATACAATTATAGTGTCCAGTATTAAGGGTAGATAGTTTCCTCCATAGTCTACCTTGCAGAAACTCAGACATGCATAAGGCCTTTTCCTTCCAGCTGTAGGTGATCTGAGCACTGCTCAGGTTTGCTAGAAGTGATCTCATGTCATAAAAAAAATTGATGTTTTGTTACAAACAAGTATTGTCGTCCATATATTCATGTAAAATAAAATGAATCTTCTTCAAAAAAAGTGTACTGTTAAAATGTGCATTTTTAAAATCTCCATCTCCATTTTTTATTAGAGTATATAGAGCATCGTGTACTGTATCAGTATATATCAGTATACACATTTGCTTTAATAAATGTTGTGATGACGTCGTAAACCGAGTTATTGAGCATTTACAAAAACAATAAAAAACTTTTTGAGACATGAGATGCAAATGTGTATTTCTATCATCTGAATGTGAATTTCCGTTATCCTGTTCTGCTTCTCTATGAGAAGCATTTGATTAGACGATGGAGAGGAAGGAATTGACGTGTTGAGATGTTAGGCTGCGTGAGGAAGATCCATCTTATTTGGCAGGTCTGGGAGCCTGGCAAACACAGTACACGCCTTTCTTTTGCCATTGCCATGATGTCATACATAGAATAATATTAATTTATACAGCTTCCAATGCCAGAGTTAAGGTCTCTGAGATTTTGTATAACGAGAAAATCTGGGGTAACAATTGAAAAATGGAGCAATGTGCCTTCTGACTTTCCAAAACAGCTTTTTAAGCATAAAAGAATCACTCTTTAAACATAAATCACTTATGTATACCTGTTATCATCTTTAAATAACATTCTGTTTGGAGGAGAATTCTCTGTTCTCTCCATACTCTAGAGAACTCACTCTACAGTCACATTATTTTGTGTGTAAGTCAGAAGAGTGTTAATTATCACTCAGTTATGTGAAAGACTGGGGACTGCACAATTAATCCAGGAATATCATCAAGAGGCATATAGGTGATAAGATTTCATGAGGGAGAAAGCAATGTTAATGATAAAACCATGAATACGCCTGTGTATTCCCTAAAGATCAATGCACAACTATATTATTAAAGTCTAATACAGAAAGGCATTTTCTCCTCAGGTTAGTTATATAACCTCATGTATATATATAGATATTTTTTTTAAGTGATGTGACATGTAAAATGAAAAGAGCTGAGATGATCACTTTAGTTTATTATTGTTTATTTTTTTTTAAATATAATTACATTTCCTTGTGGTGGCTAATTTGGAGTTTATATGCCACATATTGAATATGCCTTAATGAATTCAGCACATATCAATACAGAGACTGAATTGCACATTAAATGCAATCAATAAACTGCAGTATTAAATTAATAAAATATACGTGAATCGAATAGACTTTGAATCACCCTTAAATTAGCAGATTCTGCCATGAATTGAGGGTGAATTTCTCAGGAAGTAACGCCAACATATTTTCAATTGCTATTTTTTTTAAATAATCAAATGAATACTGTAATGAAAAATAATAATAATAATCAAATGAAAAAAAAAAAAAGGCAAGGGGGACTACAGAAGGTATCCCAACATTTCAGTGGATATCCATATTTCAACAAGTGATATTGTTTTTGTTTATGCTTTGTATATATGTATATTTAAAAAAAACAAAACAGACACAAACACACAACTGTTTAATTATTTTTTAAAGTTTTAATATATTTCTCTCTCTTTATATATATATATATATTTTTAATGGTGGTTATGCTAAATTCCCACTACTTTTATTCCATTATGCTTTATTTCCAGTACATTTATACCATTAACCAAACTGGGTTCATAAGCTTGGACCTCCCTCAGACCTCCCTCAGATTCATGAACTTGGACCTCCCTCAGATTCATGAACTTGGACCTCCCTCAGATAAACAGGCGTATTCAATGTACAAAGCACAATATAACCTGTTGTTTTGTATTAGATGAAAGAGAAGAATATTAACCAAGTGTGGACTACAGAAGGTATCCCAACATTTCAGTGGATATCCATATTTCAACAAGTGATATTGTTTTTGTTTATGCTTTGTATATATGTATATTTAAAAAAAAAACAGACACAAACACACAACTGTTTAATTATTTTTTAAAGTTTTAATATATTTCTCTCTCTTTATATATATATATATATATTTTTAATGGTGGTTATGCTAAATTCCCACTACTTTTATTCCATTATGCTTTATTTCCAGTACATTTATACCATTAACCAAACTGGGTTCATAAGCTTGGACCTCCCTCTGACCTCCCTCAGATTCATGAACTTGGACCTCCCTCAGATTCATGAACTTGGACCTCCCTCAGATTCATGAACTTGGACCTCCCTCAGATAAACAGGCGTATTCAATGTACAAAGCACAATATAACCTGTTGTTTTGTATTAGATGAAAGAGAAGAATATTAACCAAGTGTGGTAACAAGCTGTCTGGAGAAAATCTATAACACAGTCATTATCACCAGAACCATGGTAAGTCACACTGTCCTTTCCACTTACTTACCTCTCATCAGAGGATGGACAAATATATAATATTTATAGTTTATATATATATATGTATATATATATATATATTTTTTTTTATTTTTTTTTTTATTTATTCTAGTATGGGTTCATCAATACATGCTTGAAGTCCCTTGTGATAGAAACATTTGGTGAAGACACCTGGGAAAAACTAAAGTAAGTATGTTTTAATTAAATTAGTAAAATAGACAAACTCTAATTATATATTGTTTTCCATTTAATCTCTTTTTACCAAAATTTACAATTTTCAGTTTAGAATCACCTCCAAAGTGGAAATGGTGAGAAGTTATTAGAAGAGTGGTCCCTTGGACCCTCACAAAAGCAACTTTAGCACTCTCCAATTTCTCACCATGAAAAGATAGGGGAGAAAACAAGTGGGGGCTCCAATGCTTAAAAGGAAGAATAAAGCTCATGAATGCCAAGTGGGGGGCTCCAGTGTTTATTGACAAAGATGGATCTTCTCAATGCCTCATTTAATCCTATCAAGTGTACAGTGTGGTATGGGTTCATTTACCGGAATTGTTTGGAGTTCATGCACCAACTTCTCCTCCCAAATGTATGTTCCCCTTTTACTGGCCTTGCATGTCATTTGATTTTGTCAATCATTGCTTTAGTTTAAGATATATTGCCATAACATATATGAACATTATATAAACATTGAATACAATTAAAAATACCAATACAAGAAAACAGAGAAACGTCAAAGAAATCGAGTTCATGCAAGTAGATTTCAACGTGTTTAATTTATCATTGTGAATGTAATAAAATACATTTATTAACCTGTTAGAGAATATCAAAACACCCGCCTGAAGTCCATGAACACATATATAAATCTTTCTATCTTAAATAAAAGACCAACTGCATTTACTGTTAGTTTGGAATTGTATATATCTATTATATGCATAACAATGTATTGGTATGTGCTCATCGGGATACTATTGAAAATAAGGGAAATCAGAATGTGTGCTTCCTAGTAGAATATTTCATAACCAAATACATAACATCATTATAAACTGATAATAACTACGTTTTATCATTCCAGATCTTTGGCTAACGTTCAGGACACTTTCATGACCTATGAAGTTTACGATGATGTTATAACAGTGAGGATGATCAAAGAGGCATGCAGTTTGCTAAGTAAGTACGATGATTAATTCGTTTTAAAAGGGAACTGTCTCAAATAAAATATCAAATTATAATTTTTTTAGCTGAACTGTTTTAATTTTTTCATTTGTATGCATTGCTATCCTGGCATGTTGCACGGTAGATAATAGTATTTTTTAACAGACTATTATTATCCCTATACTACTCACCCTAGTAACCGGAATAGGAAACTGCCTCTTCTACTTAGTGATACTTCCAGGGATACTTTCTAAATGAGTAGGTACACACTTAGGTTCAGCCCCTGTGTTTTTACTTTCTTAACCCCTTAAGGACCAAACTTCTGGAATAAAAGGGAATCATGACATGTCACACATGTCATGTGTCCTTAAGGGGTTAACACTCATGATTGTACTATGTCTGGTTCAGTAAATATTTTGTTGTCCATCTTAGCTTCCATCATGCTTCTTTTGTAAATGTGTTAGGGTTAGGTAGTACTTACAGTTATGAGATTCTTAGGGTTATGGCATGCTTAGGGCTAAGTGCTTCTCCCTGTTATGGGATTGAACATACTTCATAACTCATAACAGGGCTGGATTAATAGGCACTAGATTCTAAGGCACCTCCCCTCCCCCCCCCAAAAAAGGCAGATAAAGTGAGTTTAACTAAATTATCTTGATATTGCTAACATGAAAACATTTTAAAAAGTTTGAATATGACAACTGTATATATATATATGATTCAAAGTCTACTCGATTTACATATATTTTATTAATTTAATACTGCAGTATATTGATTGCATTTAATGTGCAATTCAGTCTCTGTATTGATATGTGCTGAATTCATTAAGGCATATTTAATATGTGGCATATAAACCCTCCAAATTAGCCGCCAAATATATATAAAAGTGCATAAATTTCTACTTTCAATATATTGAGTTGAAAACTGTGATAATGGCCTCATTTAATATTGTGTTTCAAATGCTTAAATATTTTGGGATAACATTTTTTTTTATTTCAAATGTAAATAATAAATATATAAAAAAAATATATGAAAATATTTGTCAATATAATTTTAAAATTGTATCCAAAAATATCATATAATTTCAAAAGCTTATCTAAAAATATTACATGGAGGCTATTGATAGAAATGTTTAGGATGAAGGAGGGCATAAGTTTAGAGGTCGGTTACTGTCACAGTTATATTACATATGGTGTTTATAATTAAGAGGATTTATAGCTGGAGAAGGGTTAAAATTGTGGTATAATGGGTGTTTCTGATTATTTTTTTTACAGTTAGAGTCCGTTTAAATTTTGCATTTGAGAGGTGTTTAAGTGTACTGAGTTCAGGGTTAGAGCTGGTTATAGAGGAAAAACAACACCAACAACACTCTAGACCAGTGGTAGTCAACCTTTTTCTACCTACCGCCCACTAATGCATCTTTTTGGTTGAAAAAATGTCCTTACCGCCCACCAGTTTTCGCGCAAATGCAGAATATTTTTAAGAAAGGAGGGTGTTTTAAAAATAAATAAATGTACGTACATTTATCTTTTTATTTTTACTTAATGCAGGTTTATAAGGTTTTTAACTTTATAAAGTTTAATGAGAAAACAATAAAGTAAATTGAAATTACCTTTACTAGTGATTAATGAGATCCTTGAGGTTGATGCTGCGAGACTAAATATTTGATATCTGGTTCGATTTTCGTAAGGAACAAACGAAGGTCTCTTTCAGTGATATTCAGACGACTTCTCTGTTTGCGCATAATATGATTTCTCATTTGTGCGTCAGCTCATCTCCTCTCCCTCCTCAATTCCCCTCCCCACCTTTTTCCCCCCTTTTTTTTATTTTTTAACCGTCCTTATAGCAATGCCCAGTAGGAAGGCTGAGCTAGGTAGCCCACTTACTATAGTCCACTATAACAGACAGGCACACATACAGACAAACATAAAAGACACACATACAAGACACATACAGACACACACACAAGACACACATACATACACACACATACAGACACACATACGACACACACACATACACAAGACACACACACACACACATACAAGACACACACACAAGACACACAGGACACACATACATACACACACAAAGACACAGACAGGCACACATACATACAAACAGACAGGCACACATACAAACAGACACACAGACATGCACACACACATGCAGACACACACATACGACATACATAGACACACACACATGCAGACACACAAGACACACATACAATGACACATACATACAAAGACAAGACACACATACATACAGACAGACACACACACACACATATATACAGACAGACACGTACACACACACACACACACAAGACACACATACAGACACACATACCACACACACACACACACACAAGACACACATACAGGCACAGACAGGCACACATACACACATACAGACACACAAGACACACATACATACACACACAAAGACACAGACAGGCACACAGACAGGCACACATACATACACACAAGACACATACATACAAACAGACAGGTACACATACAAACAGACACACACAGACATGCACACACACATGCAGGCACACACATAAGACATACATAGACACACACATGCAGACACACAAGACACACATACAATGACACATGCATACAAAGACAAGACACACATACATACAGACACACACACACATATATATACAGACAGACACATACACACACACAAGACATACATACAAAGACACATACAGACACACACACACACAAGACATACAAAGACACACACACACACAAGACATACCTACAAAGACACACACACACACACATTACATTTAAGTCACCCTCCTGTTTCCTACCTTTAAGGTGCAGGAGGGTGACTTTTCCTGGGGTCCAGTGGTGGCTCAGGTGGATGGGAGTCAGAGTTCCCACTCTGACTCCCTCTGCTTCCTCCCGCGCGGCTCTCAGTTTTAGGAGTGACCGGGGAATCACTTCCTCCCAGCTCTGATGTCATCACAGGGGGCCCGGTCGCGCTGTTAAAGCGCCCAGCGCTGACCGGGCCCCCTTACAATCCGCATCCATCGGGTGGCCCTGACAGCATGGGCCACACGATGGACACTTTGGAAGGCGGCCCCGGCGGTTTACCGCGCGGGCCGGAGCCGCAAATGGTCACAGCGGTACTCCGTCGCACGGGTACCGCCGGCTCGCACCCGCCCGCCCGCACTATCAACCTGGAAATCCCTACCGCCCACCTGGAATCCTGAAACGCCCACTAGTGGGCGGTAGGGACCAGGTTGACGACCCATGCTCTAGACTCTAGAGGATAGTGTGTGGGTACCAGGAGCTGACTCGTGATAATGGCTTAAAACGGAATAATAAAATGACTAATAGGATAAGGATGTGCTCTGTAGGAGCTTTAAGTTATGTATATCTAAAAAGGAATGAATGAATGAAAACATTTATCAAATATTCGTGAAATAAGGTACTGTGCCTTTAAGAATGTAAAGCAAAAAGGTAGAGTTATTTGAAAAACATAAAAATACAATATAATAAATGTCAAAATCGAAAATAGAAATAGAGATGCAGTAAGATATGCCCATAAAAAATGAAACAAGGGGGCGTGGCTTGGACGCCGAGGCTAATGGCGGCGTAAACCGGGAGCTCCCCACAGGCTCAGCACATATCCTCGCCCGATAAGCACTCCAGACCGCCGAAATGGGAAAGACTCACCGGACATCACAGGCCAACCAACCCTCCAGCACCCCGAAGGGGGCACAACATTCTGCCATGAGGCAATTTCTCGTGCCGCCGGCCGAGCTGACAACCCAGGCCTCCAATGACTCCGAGGCCTCGGGCCTTTCCCGCCCGCCATCACCACATGTCGACCAACAAGGGGGAAGCAACACCCACCACCCCCAGCCAGAATGGATCGAGATGATCCGAAACCTGCCCACCAAAGCCGACCTGAAGGAGGCTAATGCCGCCCTCCATAAGTCCCTCTCAGAGGAACTGCGCACCATGCGGGAAGACATCCAGGGCACCCAACAGAAGGTAGCCCAATTGGAAGCCGACTGCGACCACATGGCAGCGGCGCAATCCGCAAATACCTGCACACTCCAACAACAGGGAGTCCAACTCCGACAAATGGCGCAGCACATAGAGGACCTCGATAACCGTGGGCGGAGGCAAAACATACGGATCAGAGGTATGCCAGAGGAACTTGATCAAACTACCCCTATCAGGGACACGCTGTCAGAATTATTCAACAACCTCCTCGGCCGACCGCCAACCACCCACATAGAATTTATTAGGGCACATAGAGCCCTCAGGCCGAAAGGACCACCAGATGCCCCCCCTAGAGACATCATTTGCTGCCTTGCCCACTTCCAGACAAAAGAAGACATCCTGCACAGAGCCAGGGACACCAAACAGGTGATCTCTAATGGGGTAGAGGTACAACTGTTCCCAGACTTGTCGCCAGCGACACTTGCTTACAGGAGAGCGATGCGCCCTCTCACATGGGCACTGCAGGCTAACAAAGTCAGATACAGATGGAACTTCCCCACGGGGCTACAAGCAACCACTCAGAACGGACCTTTCACTGTGAAAAGCGAGGGGGACATGGAAGACCTTCTAAAGGAACTACACCTCACGCCGATTCAAATGACCTGGCCCGACCCACTGAACTTTTACTCCTTTCCACAGGGGCCGAACCCCCCAGCTCCAATTCAACAGCAACGAGTGAGGAGATCCCGACAACAAGCCACGAGGCCGTCGGGCGCAACACGCTAATGGCCCCAAGCGGCTGTTACCTGAGGCTGGACATTGTGAAAGACTTGGCCTAACACTGCACGGCCCTCCTGCGCACTCCCGGCCGCGTGCTCCCCAGAGACACTACCCGAAAAGATCACCGTACGGAACCAATGAAGCGCTGTGGAATTACAATTTAACGTGACCCTCCTGATGGGCCGCGCCACCACATTAGCGGAACCCCCGAGTACTGGGGTGGACTGGGACTAATAATGCCGGAGCCGGCATACCGGACTGATGAGAGCTCTAGCTCGCAAGTACACCAGGGTCGAAAGGGAGGGGGAGGGGGGTGGAGGAGACCTAACTCCCTGGCTGGGGCCCGCCGCCGCCACCTACCCGGCCAGTAACGACCCTCGGCGAGCGGGCCGGGGGGGGTGGAGCAGGCGGGCCACACCTGGGGAGGGGGATCCGGGGAGACCCGGAGCTACTGGAAACTAGGGGTAGCCAGAGCGCAGACATGACACAACACCGATAAAGAGACGGCAAGGACTCAACAATACCAACACACACAGAGGGGGGACGATAACGGGGGAGACCTCAAGACCACACACTATGCACGCCCCGGAGCCAAGACTGAGCGACCAGCCCATTGACGGACAGGGAACACACAACACACACTACCCGCTGAAGCAGAGGCCGAGAAGGGGGCCTACACAGAACAGGGGGGGACGTGCGGGCGGGGGAGGCGCGGGAGGGATCCGGGATAATGCACAAGGTAATAGGCCTATACAGGCTAGCTTCACAACAGCCACAGCTGGTTAACCAAACCACTGTTAATGATTTGATAGACTCGTTGTCTAATGTACGTAATGTTACTGTTTTACTGATGTTTCCGATGTTATTGCTAAATACCAATGGCTTTACTCCCATACAGGCCACGAGGCCACACTACCTCAGGCGAGGATTACGACACCAACCACATAGGAGACGCGCATTGGAGCCGCAGGGGACCGACACGGGTCTGTGACGGCAACAGGTGACTAAGGAGAGATCCGACGGTTACGGACCGGACACAGACGTTGCCCGCTAGGTGAGCCTAGACCTCCTTTCACTACCCCACGGGACGGGGCGTCAACCCAAGGTGAGCAGCCCGCACGGGTCACAGGTGGAACCGTGCGCCGCGACTCCCCGACGCCCACGCCCGGACGCCACCTCACGGTGAGGAGACCTACATATCTCCCCCACCCCCGTTACGCCCCTCTTCACCCCACTCCTCCACTCCCCCCCCCATCCTACGCTCCTCCACTACTGACAGAGGGGCCCCACCAGGTCAGACATGGCACTGACCCCCGCCCAACTCACCATCATGACCATTAATGCCAGGGGACTCAACAAGCCCGAAAAACGGACTGGGGCCCTGAGGGACTTCCACGCCCACAGGGCCTCGGTGGTCATGATCCAAGAGACACACTTCAGGAAAGGCGACAGACCGAAACTGACGAACCACCACTACCCTTACGGATACTTTAGCGACTTCCATGGGGGCAAATCTAGAGGGACCGCCATCCTAATAAACAAATGAGTGCCGTTCCAGGAGGGGGGGTGCCTCACCGACGAAGAAGGTAGATACCTCTTCCTCAAGGGCAAGATAGCTGAGCAACCCTACACATTTGCTACCATATACGCCCCCAACAGAAGACAATGCCGCTTCCTTCTCCAGACACTACGCAAACTCCACACGTTCGCTGAGGGGACGCTGGTGCTAGGGGGGGACTTTAACATCACACTAGACCCAGCCTGGGACTGCTCCTCCGGCACGTCCCGCACCCCGCTGCAACAGCTGCACTCCCTCAAGTCACTCCTTAGGAAATACCGGCTGATAGACTGCTGGAGAGCTCATCATCCTGACGAAAAAGACTTCACGTACTTTTCCCACCCACACCAAACATACACCAGAATAGACCACTTCTACACCACACAACACGCACTCCCCCTAGTAGAAGAAGCAACGATTGGTGTGGCGACGTGGTCGGACCACGCACCTGTTACCCTACGCTTAAAATCCCCGCTCTACCGACCCACCATTACTAAATGGAGACTCAACGAGTATCTCCTGACCAGAACAGACCTCACGAACCACATCGGGGAAAAAATCAGAGACTATTTCTTGGACAACCCCCCAGCATTGACGTCCCCGACGATTAGATGGGAAGCCCACAAATGCGCGATACGGGGACACTTTATACAACAGGGAGCCCTACTCAAGAAACACTCTGAGGCCCGCCTGACCCAGATCCTGACAGACATCCAACACGAGGAAGACCTCAACAAACACACACCATGCACCACACACCAAACGAGACTCCTACAGCTAAGGCGCGAGTTAACCTCGCTGCTCCACTCCAAGTTCCATAGGGACGCGATAAGACACAAAGCATTCTTCTCCATACACGGGAACAAGAGCGGAAAACTTCTAGCCAACATGCTTGCCAAAAAGAGACAGCTCACATACATTGACAGAATCAGAGACAAAAGTGGCAAACTCCATCGCCTCCCGACCGATATACTAACCGCAATACGGACGTACTACGCCGACCTATATTCCCTACCGCAACCGCACACAGAGACGGCGAAAACACGACTACGGGATAAAATACGCACATACCTCAACGCACACGCATCCCCGACTATAGACGACAAAACGGCATCGCTGCTGGACGAACCGATCACACTAGCAGAGCTGACACGGGCGATCAAACAAACTAAACCGGGCAAGAGCCCGGGCCCAGACGGCCTCCCGCTAAAATATTACAAGACCTTCGCGGATAGCCTATACCCGCCACTAGTGGACTCCTTTAATGCGGTGAGAGAGGGCCAACCCATCCCCAAGCAAGCCCTGACAGCCCACATCACCATAATCCCCAAGGAGGGCAAAGATGGGGAACACTGCGGGAGTTACAGACCAATCTCCCTCATCAATTGCGATGTTAAACTCCTTGCAAAGATCCTGGCGACGCGGCTGCAGTCGCACATCCCCAGATTGGTCCACCCAGACCAGGTAGGGTTTGTGGGAGGTCGCGAAGCCAGGGACAACACCACCCGAACACTCACCCTCATGCACGGCAGGGGGGCGGGAGCCGGGGGCCTTCTCCTGCTGTCCACAGACGCGGGGGAAGGCCTTCGACAGAGTCGGTTGGACATATCTTTTCGACGCTCTGACACATGCGGGCCTGGGAACACACATGATGCGATGGATCACTGCCCTGTATCACGAGCCGACGGCACACGTCCTTGTCAACGGTGCGCTGACCCCCGAACTCACAATACACAATGGCACCAGACAGGGCTGCCCCCTATCCCCCTTGTTGTTCGTCCTAGCCCTAGAACCGTTCTTGACACACATCAGGAGTAACACTGACATCACAGGCATCACGACAGGCGACGTCCACCATAAAGTGGCCGCCTTCGCAGACGACCTGCTATTCTTCATCACCAACCCAGAAATAACCCTGCCCAACATCCAACAGGCCTTTAAGGAATTCGGAGAGATCTCTAATCTAAAAATAAATTATGCTAAATCCCATATCCTGAACGTCAGTGTCCCCAACAGACGCGCTGACCCCATACGCCAGAGCTTCCCATTCCAATGGGCAGACCAAAAGATTAGGTACCTGGGAACCTGGCTGACCAAGGACAGCAAAGACCTCTTCCAAGCCAATTTCGCCACCACACTCACTACCTTCCAAAAAGACATGAAAGAATGGGCGCACCCGCACATATCGTGGCTCGGGAGGGTCCAAGTCATTAAGATGAATTTCCTCCCACGCCTACTATACTTATTCCAAACCATCCCAATTAAACTCCCCGGGGCGTTTTTTGCCACACTAAAAACAGCCATGATCACGTACATCTGGGATGGTAGGCGTCCCAGGATGAAAACCACCACTCTAATGAAACCAAAGGACATGGGGGGCCTAGCACTGCCGGACTTCCGCTCATACCACACGGCCACGCATCTCCTGAGGGTGATGGAATGGACGAAGAGCGGAGTCCATAAAATGTGGAAAGTGGCGGAGGAATCGGAGGCGAACATGCCACTAGCAGTCATACCCTGGGGCAGGAAGGACCCAGACACCCGAGTCATGTCCCCATACATTAGATCCACCCTGGACATCTGGCGCAAAGCGGCGAAAACACATAACTTGGCGCCCTACCCCTCCCCCCTGACACCTCTGGTACACAACGCAGACTTTAAACCGGGCCTCCAGACCCCGATACCGAGACTACACTACATCACCACCAACGGCAAATGCACACCACTAGCAGACATGCTAGGGGGTGGGACACCCACTTTCACACAAAGCTTCAAACACGCACAACTTTCCACCTTCATACGCACTCTACCGCAGGGAACCGCACTCACCAGAAATCGGACAACATTCGAGACACTGTGCGATAGCCCAGACCCACTACCGCACGGAGTCTCCCTCATATACGCGCTGCTACAGACAGAGACACCCACTGCTAAACCTCTATTCATGGGGAAATGGGAAGCGGCACTGAACACAACGTTCACAGACGCAGAGTGGGAGCAAATATGCTACCTCACTCACCACTGCTCGACACACAGCAAGACCCAAGAGACGGCATTTAAACTCCTGACGAACTGGTACCGCACCCCACACCTCCTCCACAACATAGACCCAGAACACACTAGCCTCTGCTGGAGGTGCGAGAAGGAAACAGGAACTGCAATTCATTTATGGTGGGAATGCGGAGTAATTAGACCGTACTGGGAGGGCATACACGACATCTTAAAGATATTCTCGGACGCGCCCCCCCCCCCTGGAACCGGCAGCAATGCTCCTTCACCACACCACAGTACCTAGATCCAGATACAAGAAATCCATGACGGTTAGGATACTAAACGTAGCTAAACAGATACTCCCCCTATATTGGAAACAAAAGACTACACCTCCGTTGAAGGTATGGTTCGCCCAGATGGAAGAACTTAGGGCAATAGAAAACCTGATCATGTCAGCCACAGACAAACCCCAGACCTACGCGGAGACATGGACATTGTGGCTCCTCGAAACCGCCAAAGACACCTTCCTAGAGAAGCTCAAGGACAGGGACATGACCGAACCCCGACCCCCCCCCCCCCCAATACTGCCTAGAACGAACACGACACGAGACTGGAACCCATGACTGAACCACCCTAGAGCTCCAATGCTCACCTCCACTCTACCACTACAAAGGAACGATTACTTTACGCTGCTCCTTTATACCGCACATACTCACCACATTATACTTCTAGACACAAGTTAACGCATTTATCGCAGCGGACAAGCACAACGTCTAGATGCGGCACACATAGCCAACAGAGCCCGAACGGGAGTGAGACCCACAACCAGGTACTGCAGCACTCCTCCCCAGGAGGCGAAAGCCACCGCGAGACACAAACACGCAGTAGGGACGCAACCAACCCACTTGCATCGAATAGGTTATACACAATGCTACATACCCATATATTACACGGGACTTGCGAGTCCGACATTAAAGTGGGCCTGCGAGCCCAACTAAGCATGCAAATTATTGTCCCTAACAAAAGGCATAGCGCACAGTATGCTCTCGCACAAGCACCTAAGAAACTGCATATGCCTGACAACCCACCCGTGAGGGCCTGCGTGCCTGATAACTTCTTTCATCGTAAAGTAAATCTGTTTGCATGTTCTACTATAATTAGAGACCTGCGAGTCTCAAAATCCTGAACAAAAAAACAAAATAAAAATTATATTTACAAAAAAAAAAAAAATGAAACAAATAAGATATGAAAAATATATAAAATATATAAATATGTGCATATAATGGAGGGAAAGTAGAGATTACTCTGCTGGGTTGGTGTTTCTATCCCTGAGAGATGCAGGGCAAATTACACTTTACTGAGTAATATACTTTGTATCAACTTAGGTTAACAGTGTAAAAAAGAGAAAAATAGCAACAGAGTATATGAAACTGTTTGCAGCAATAACTATATCGCTGTAAACTGAAGTAGAAATAAAAAAACTGGATCAAGTAAAAGAAGCCAGTTTATTAAATATAAAAAATGAACGAATATGCATAAAAACCCAAAAAATACAGGTCAGGAACAGTTTGTACTGATGTTACCAGTCTTATGAAAGTCGGATGGTAATATGGACCCTCGGACCAGCTAAGGATGGATGTGGATTGTATTCAGCCGCTTCGTCTCCTGAGTGCAACTGCCGGTGAGGACGGCGTGCGTCTGGATGTGCGTCCTAGCAGGACCTCACTCTGAGGGACGGACAGAGCAGACAGTTTCGGTAGACGTTTCTCCAAGGGATCCTTTTGCAAAGTGAGCTTTCTGCTGGAATAGACAGTCTGTATCCTGCTTTGTAGGTTATGTTTATGTTTTGGGAGGAGTTATATTTAGGGTTAAGGGAAAAGGCATGTTTAACCCCTTAAGGACCAAACTTCTGGAATAAAATGGAATAATGACGTGTCACACACGTCATGTGTCCTTAAGGGGTTAAAAAGCTTCAAAGTTTTTTTTTTGCAAAACATTACTCACCCTCCTACAATTGAAATTAGAGCTACAGGAGACTTTATATAGTGTGTATCACTTAGAACTGTCACTGATCCATCAAGGCCTTTTCTGTGTGAGAGGCTTTTAGTGGGCAGATAGGAAGTGATCCCTTCCACTTCCTGTTCAGCCTCACACACAGACATTTGAGGAGCTGGGACATCCTCAATAACTGTTCCTGCAGCTCTGTTATCAAACATAGGAGGCTGACTGGAGTATACAGGATGCTGGACAAGGCTCTCGCTAATTTCTGCAAATTACTCTCTCTCCACCAGACTATCTAAGCTCCAAAAAAGCACATTAGTAATGCTGCAAATGGGCGCCCCCTACAGGACATGTATTTGTAGGCCGATGCCTACTCTTCCTAATGGGATAACTGGCCCTGGCTTTACAATTATTCAGTGGGACTATGTAACAGTTACTCATTGACAGGTGATACAATGTTGACAGATACAAGAGATGAGGATATATTCTCCTATGAATGCAGCATCGTACTATGGTAGCTGTAATTGTGCCTGACATTTTTACTATGCCTTTTTAAAGGCGACAGTTTGAAGCGTATCGACCTCACTGTGTATTTAATTTACTTTTTAATTCTATCCCCAGCATTCTCGTCTTGGAGATAAATATTTGTAAAAGTGTGTAGGTCTGTATCTGGCTTGTAGGCTAGGCTTTTATTCTTATCTCTATACTTATAGATGTATCGGAAGAAGATGTACTTAAATTATTCGGCGCCTATTTCTTCTCCTTCTGTAAGCAGTCTGGATATGATCGAATGTTACGCACCTTGGGTGGAAATCTGATGGAATTTATCGAGAATCTAGATACTCTCCACAGCTATCTGGCACACTCATATAAGGTATCATGTTATATACTTACTTTCTGGCAATTTTAGCTCTACAAAGAAGCTCTTATTAATTTTCTGCTAATGATACTTACAGAATTGATCTTAATAAGACAGAGGAAATTACTCAAATATAATTGTTTAATCCTTGCTCACTATACTTTCACAGAAGTGTTTCTTCACATGATATATGAACTCACAGAAAAGAACACACCAAACAATATATGTCTGTGTTGTAATGTGATTGTTCCCTACTTTTTCCATGTATTAGGAAATGAATGCACCATCTTTTCGAGTTGAAAAACAGGATGATGGGACTATGCTTCTGCATTATTACTCTGACCGAAGCGGTCTTTGCCATATTGTTCCAGGTATGGATTTACTTTAAAGCCTTTACATAGCACCTGATTCGATACTTTCGATTCCGTTACCAGTACTTTAATAATGTGTCCAGGTTTCTTCTCTGTCAAGAGGTAGAAAGTATAGCGTCATCCACAGGGGAATAGTTTAAGGCAAGCATGTCAAACTCAAAGGCTAACACAGGCCAAATAAACAAGTTTTAAGTTTATGTGGCCCGCAAAAAACCCAGAAAACTTAATTTTTCATAGAAACTTAGGGGAGGAGGGGGGAGGAATGGTTCGCCTGCCTATCCAGGTTTATTTTTAAAAGTACAGTTTAAAAAAAAAAACAGCACCCCCTCTACTTAATCCACCAATCAGAGAGTTATAAGTCAAATTACACAGCGTGGGAAAATTCCAAAGAACTTTCCCACACTGTGTAAAATGACACAGAGCACTCTGATTGGTGGATTTCAAGCCAACCAATCAGTGTGCTGTGACAGGTAAATGTGCTCTGAGCCTAATTGCAGGGCGGGGGAAGGCTTCATAAGCCTTCCCCCGCCCTGCAGAGCTCAGTCTGCGCGGAGCCTTCCATGGGTGAAGATGGATATTTTTTTTTGTGCCATTTTTTTTTTTTAAAGTGCGTTGGTTATTATGGCTTTTTATTTGGCCCTTTTTGGGGCTGAAAAAAGAAGATTTTAGAAGAAAGAAAACATCAAATGGTAAGTTTTTTTTTTTTTTTTACAGGTACTTAGTTAAATGGTCCCCCTCATTATTTTTAGGGTGAGGGGGGTAGGTAGGGGTTAATTTTTTGCGGGAGGGGGGTTTGAGGACCCCTAGTCACCTGGGGGAGGGGAGGGTTAATTTTTTATTTAGGTCCCCCCTAATTAGTATTTAGGGCCCCCACCCACCGCTCAGGGGTGGAGGCCAGGGGGGAGGACATTAGGTCCCCCTCATTCTAATTTAGGGCCCCCACTCACCGCTCAGGGGTGGGGGCCAGGGGGGAGGACATTAGGTCCCCCCCAATTAGTATTTAGGGCCCCCACCCACCGCTCAGGGGTGGGCGCCAGGGGGGAGGACATTAGGTCCCCCCCTCATTCTAATTTAGGGCCCCCACCCAACGCTCAGGGGTGGGTGCCCGGGGGGAGGACGTTAGGTTCCCCCCCAATTAGTATTTAGGGCCCCCACCCACCGCTCAGGGGTGGAGGTCAGGGGGAGGACATTAGGTCCCCCCCTCATTCTAATTTAGGACCCCCACGCACCGCTCAGGGGTGGGGGTCAAGGGTGAGGACATTAGGTCCCCCAACCAATTAGTATTTAGGGCCCCCACCCACCGCTCATGGGTGGGGGCCAGGGGGGGAGGACATTAGGTCCCCCCCTAATTAGTATTTAGGGCCCCCACCCACCGCTCAGGGTTGGGGACCAGGGGGGAGGACATTAGGTCCCCCCTTCATTCTAATTTAGGGCCCCCAGCCACCGCTCAGCGGTGGGGGCCAGGGGGGAGGACATTAGGTCCCCCCCTTAATTGGTATTTAGGGCCCCCACCCACCGCTCAGGGGTGGGGCCAGGGGGAGGACATTAGGTCCCCCCCCCTTATTCTAATTTAGGGCCCCTACCCGCCGCTCATGGGTGGGGGCCAGGGGGAGGACAATAGGACCCCCCCTTATTTTACTTTTGGGCCCCCACCCGCCATTCAGGGGTCTAATTCACACCCACCACCTATCCCTCCAAGAAAATCAAACCTTTCTTTTTCTCTCCAGGACCCTATGGGCTCGGAGGACATAGCTGGAATATTTTCCATTTTGTCTGTAGAAACATTTATCCTCCTACCTGTGTCTGGTTTGGTGAAATGTGTCCTAAGATGAAATCCATTTTGACCTAAACTGAGGGTACACGAAACCAGGAGATAGCTCCTCCCCCACCCTTACCCCAGTTTTGCTCCTTTAAACAATAAATGAAGGTTAAAAAAAAAAAGAACCGTATTCATCAGTATGACAAACTTTCTATGCAGCAGATCTTGTCTTCCCAGACATACACAGAATTGCAGAGCTTGGCTTGTCCATTCACATACAGTTCAGAAAACATCCGCTTGAAGTCTAAATGATGCATGAATGAAGCCAAAAGATGCAGGTGTAATTACTAGCTAATAAATGTGCAAGGATTGATGGCTGTCATGGTAACAGTCTGCATCGGTTGCCAAAAGTCTTATTTAAAGTACCGGTGTCTGGTTGCCCTGTTATTGGATATCTCCCATACTCTCAGTATTCTTGTTAATTATTCTAGTCCCTGATCACGGCGTGTTGATTGTTTAGTGCCAGCTACCTTAATTTGATGCTGTTCATGATGTCAAAGTTAAGTTTCTAACTTTGTAAATAATGACGAAGAAAAAAAGTCTTATATTTTTATACACAAAGTGAAAATTCACTCCGGGTTTGAAGTATCTATCTATTTGAATTAATTACATAGAAAATGCATTACATTATGAAAACACATATTACAGATTAAAATAAAATAACATTCACCTCAAAAGATCTTGTATTTGTCCAGACCAGGAAGTCGCTCAGCAAACCAGAGGTCTCTCACTTTATTTTATTATATTTGTCATGTTTCCAATTTGAATTTATACTAAAGCACTTGCCAGTAATTGCATTCATTACACAGGATTGGATGCCTAAGCTGATAGCAGGTACCGTGGCTGCCATCAGCTTTACTGAGAGTTTTTTTTTATTGGGCGTTAGTTGTTATGGTACTTAGAATGTCCCTCTAAAAGTTTATGCTGAAATTGACTGTTGTTTTTGAATGTATTATGTAAATACACATATGGAAAAAAAACCCATAAAACAAATTAAGGTAAAAAGATAATTACCTTCAATGTTTTCACTGTTTCTTATAATACACTGCAAGCAGAGAAAACAGGACGACTCCTCCTAAACTAGGAAAAGGCTCCACCAATCAAACACCTCCCATTCTGGTATATTTTGTTTTTAATCTTCTTCCATAAAACTCTGTGCTGAAGGTGTTTTGGATGTGTTTTTTTCCTTCAGAAGTAGTTCTATCCATCTCATAGGATGAAGGAAACTGCTAAATAATTGTAGAGCAGCCATGGAAGGCACTATAACCTTGAAAACTTTGCAAAGTTGTTCTGATGTTTAGAGTGACCCTCTATGTTATTTACTACATTATTGATGTCGAGAGACACTGTTTAATGTTCCAATATGTCATTGCCTTAGGGATTATAGAAGCAGTGGCAAGAGACTTTTTTGATAGTGATGTCACCATGAGGATAATTTATCAAAGTGAAGAAAAGGAACGCACTGGAAAGAAGCAGCATGTGATATTTGAAATTCTTCAGATGGTGGACTCTCGTAAGAAGCCATCAAAGACAAAGCTACAAGAGCAGAACAGTGAATGTTCCTCAGCAAAACAGGTAACAAAATAAGTTTAGAAGAGAAATTTGGCTTGGGATCTTCTGTTCCTTTTGTGTTCTTGTTCAATTTGTTTTTTTTTTGTTCACGTTTAAGAGATGCCAGAAGTCCCCCAAGTGCAGATTCATGTATTTTCCCTCCGAATATGATGGTAGAAATGCTGAGCATGTATTTAAAGACAATAGAATGTTGTTTCCTTCTTTTAAAGGGAACCTATAGTTCAGCAAATAACAATCATGTTTTCGGGGTTATAGGTTCTGTACCATCATTGAAACCCCCTTTTGATGAAAAAAATAACTAAAGATAACTCGCCTTTTTTCCAGTGCTGAGAATTCTCCCCTGCAGAATGTCTACTGACATCTTGTGCGATCTTGACCAATTTAATGCTTCTCATAGAGAAGATCTGAATTGGAGATGTGCATGCACAGCACCTGGATGACTTTAGTAAGCCTTTTAGGTTTCAACCTTCCACTTGGAAATGGAGCACAAGCATTGGGTGCAGCATAGGTATAGAGTTATTTTGTCAAAGAGTAATTAATCTATCATAATATATAAAACAGCATATGTTTGCATGCATTGCTCAGATGCTTGAAGTTGGTATTACTTTGTATCACTTTTCTTTCCAACAACATATATACACATTCTTAGTCTCATTTTGTATTACAAAAGAAATAAGATTTAACAGTTAAAATCCTCCTACCTTTACCCATTGCTCTTGTACTGGTGTTCTACATGCAGAATAACTAATTTCCATGCCATCACTTAGATATGTTCTTCTAAATCTCTACTGAAAGACTCTAAATAGCAGTCAGCGTTACCATTCCCCCTACTTCAACACTCTACAGCAACCAGTTTGTTGGTCAAACTTCATGGCTAGATTTTAGCAGATACAAAGGGGAGGGAGAAATGGTGCTAAACACATAGAGTACACAAAAGAGATTGCTTGCCTACTGTTACAGTAGACTTCGATGCCAATATACTACAGATGCTCGGAGCAACTCTACTTAGTGTGTGAGGCCATTAAGTTAACATGCAGAACTTTATTTTAACATTCTTGTAATATTCTTAGCAAACTTTATTCTCAACATTCTTACAGATATCTGACTAACGCACATAAGCTTACTATTTGCATTTATTTATTTTCACACCTACTCGATGTGATGGTATTTCTGATCTATTCTAATATTCAAACCCTGCCCAAAATATTGCAGAATAACATAACAAATATTGCAGAATAACAATAAAATATAATCTATAAACTGTTTATCACCAACATGACTGTAAATGCTGAACAAATAAAAGAAGAAATACTATTGTATAATAATACTGTGCACATGTATGTAATTATATTTTTAAGTCTCCTTAAACAGCAACCTTTTTACTAATAAAACATAACTAAGAGTTTATACATTATTCTGTTTAAGCCAGATTTATTTAGTTTTTTGTAAATTAGAGATAATTTTTTTCAAAATTTCTTACGATTTAATGCACGTTAAAGTCTGGTGTCATATACCTACAGGAACTGTGTACTGAAGACTCTAAGGAAAAAACACCTGCAAAAAGTACATTTCCATTTAAGAAATCCTATTGGGCTATCATTAGAAATGTTGTGATATTTGGAAGAGGTGAGGTCTGTACATTTAGTAATTTTAAATATAGTAATATGTCTAGATCTGGTAAAGCTAATAATAAGTAGATTGTTAAATTTGATGCCACTTGTAGAAGAATACCACGGTGATTGCTCCAAACATAGCAATCTGCCCCAAAATTGCTTCAGTTTAGCCTTGAAAAATAAGATCTTTTGGCAATTGGACTGGAAACTGTGTGTTTAAATGAATACTAGACTATTAATGTTATTCACCAAAGTGTGAGTTGTTGGATATTTTAAAGTGAATTAAATGTGAATGTAAATGTAGTGAGAAGTGGGAGATTGAGGGCTTTGTAGGTTAGTGTTAGCAGTTTGGATTGGATTCTAAAACTAGACAGGACAGAATTGTAGTATGAGGTAGATTGAGAGGAACATGAGAGAGTTGAAAAAGGAGAAAGTGGAACCTGCAGAGACGAAGAGAAGAAACTCAGATCAAAGGAGCTTAGATTTCTAATAGCCTGAGATGAGCTACATTTAAGGTGTTAAGTTATGGGTACATAGGCAGAGCTGGTTAGAAGATGGTGTAGGGAATATTTTGGGACAAAATATAAAAAATAGTATTTAGTGAAAATTATTATGTCTGACAATGGAGGTCAGATATGGGTAAGCGGGTGGGGGGAGTGGTTAGAGTAGTTAGAGACAGAGCAATGACTGGAAAAGACAATGCCACTGTATTGTGTAGGGGAGTTAGTCAACTGAGTAAGGCCAAAGGAGGAGGTGATAGATAGAAATCTAGAGGTTACTGCGTTATTAGGTTGGGTAATAGGGATGTGGAAGTTGCCTAAGATGAGGGAAGCTATGTCAGAGGAGCAAAGGTAAGGAAGCCGAGCAGAAAAATTATGTGAGAATAGTAGAGGAGAGCCAGGGGGTGGTAGGTAACAGAAAAATGGGCCAAGGGAGGTTTGAAGAAATGGATAAAGTGGACTTTATAAGAGGAAAAGGACAAAGGAGCAAATGTTGGAAGGAGCAATGAGAGGAAAGCAGAAACTCCGCACCAAAACCCTTAGCCTGTGAGAGTGAGATAATTGCAATCCATCATAGGATAGTCAAGGGATAAAGACAAGTTTCAGTCAGTGCAAGAGGTTTAAGGAGCGGGAGGTGAAGAGACCATGGATGGCAGTAGATTTTATAGTCTTATAGACTGAATAGGCATTCCAAAATAATGGGATGTAGTTGAGTGACAGCTTATCAGTTATCCTGATGTAAGAGATTGTGATGTTACTTGCTTGTGTGTAAGACACTCAGGCTATACAACAGAAAAGATTAGAGAGTCACATAAGTTCAATTTAGGAAGGAGGCATGCACTCGGAATTAATGGTCCATAGAGTTGAAAAAGGACAAATATAGGCCTAAAAAAATACTGGAGACATAACAAAACCACAGGTCACCTAGAACTGTACAGAACCTAAGGTGACAAGAAGGCATTGCGATTATCTCTTGGAATCCTTCTATATGTCATTGCTAAAATTGTATACTTTCAGGAAGTCTTCTGACCACCTTCCAGCCAGTTTATCCAGACAGATTGTGGATAGATGTGAAGGCTTTCTGCAATGAGTTCCCATTCCATATTGTGTTTGATAGAGAGGTAAGAAAAGGACAATGTATTATAAGTGATGGTGTTTTTATTAGTGATGGTGTTGGTTTTCTACACCTGGCTAAATGTTGGCCAAGTAATAGTAGACAGTAGGCAACTAACTGCTATCGTATGTGTTCCGTAAACCAGATTTACAAAAAATCAAGTCATAATTTCATAGTTACATAGTGATCAGGGTTGGAAAATGAATAATCAAGTTCAACCTTTTAAAACATACCTTTATACTGTTGGTCCAAAATAAAGCAAAACCCCCCACTTGTAGTAGTTTCCAATTATGTCACAAAAAGCAAACAAAAGCCCCTGACTCCATAATGGCAATGAGATTTCTCCTTGGATCAACAACCTATTCACATACATATTAATTATATCCTTGAATTGATTATCTCAGCCATGGAGGTGGAGTCAACCGCAGCGAGACAGGCACATCGTGGGAGAAAAGGTGTATAAAATCATATTTTTACTGCAAAGAGAGGGGGCCTGTCACCTAAAAAGCCACTTCAGGACTATAGTGTCAGAAAATTGTTTGTATTCCTGAAACTATAGTGTTCCTTTAATTTTGTAGCTCGCCTCTTCACTAGCTCTAGTTTTGCAATATACATCTTTAAAACTGGTGTTCAAAATGTCATCACTTATTCAAGGCAGAGTGTTACCATTGATTTATAAAGAGGAAAAATGATTTTCTAATCATGTGAATCAAAACTCCTTTTTATACATGGCAACAACTTACTAGGCTACGCCTTTACAATGGCAGGCTGGCGTTGCATACCGTTGGCTAGTTTGTGATCTATAATTGTTCCCCAGTCCTTTTCGTTTGATGCTATCCCCAACTCTACCCCATTTAATGTACAAGTGTCTTGTGTAGTCCTTATTCCAAAATGCATGACTTCACATGTATCTGTATTGCATCTCATCTACCACTTGACTGCCCAGGCCTCCAATTGATCAAAATTGCTCAGTGGAGAAGTTATTTCAAGTTCAGACTGCATTTGTTTACCTGCCTTTGTATTATCTGCAAACACAGACAAATGACTTTCAATGCCTACTTTGAGATCATTTAGAAATAGATTAAAGAGAAGTGGACCCAGGATAGAACCCTGAGGCACTCCACTTGCCACTTTTGTCCAATGTGAAAGGTTTCCCTTACAACTACTCTCTGCACTCTATCTTTAAGCCAGTGTTTTATCCAAGAACAAATAATATTTTTTTTGACAATGTGCAAGTGTGACAAAGGATTTGCAAATCAACAGCCATAGATATCTATTTACCATATAATTATTATATTTCTAAATATTTCAAATTTTTGCGTTGTCATGATCCTCCTTGATTAACGCACCCATCTCAGATTCCAATGGACCAACACTTTCACGCTTAACCTTTTTGGCATTAATGTAGTTTAAAAAAAACAACATTTTAATATAAACTAAGTTAATTTAGTCAAATGCTTTCTAATTCTACTGAAAATTTAAAAGTATAAAGAGTACCATAATAAATTAGTAACTGAGACTGAAAACTCAAATTCATCATGATTTTCCTTTCACATGTTGCGAAAATAAGAATGTGTTTTACCCTTTTTATTAATCTACCAACCAAATTTCATGCATTTTTTTTCAAAGCTTAAAGTGAAACAGGCCGGGTTGAATATACAAAAATTTGTTCCTGGAATACAAATAATGGGGATCAGATTGGATGAATATTTTACAATCGTGCACCCTCAGGTTACTTTCACTATTTCAAACCTTCAAACATTCATCAACAGTCAGTTTGTCCTGAAAACAAAAAGAGAAATGATGCCGGAATCATGGAAGTATTACCCGGTGCTGAAGCTAAGAGGTACAGATAGGATTTAACTCTTTGGATTCGTATCAGGCGCTTAATGGGTTACTCCAACAAAAATCAGTATTTAAAGTCCCAGAAGCTCTAAAGAGAACATTGTCATCTTGGTTTTTTGTTAACATATAGTGCTGGAACCTTCTCAGCTCCATTAGGTAATCCAGATGAAACATTTTAGCTACAGCGACAATGAGCCAGAAAATAGGGCCAAGACAACCCCCCCTCCCCCCCTCCCATATGCACAAAATAGGGCAATTGCTTTATCACATTTAAGCCTTGAATTAGTATTTTTGGATAAGCTTTACAAACTATTTAATATTTTTGGATAGACTTGATGATGATTTAAAAAAATATATATTAATAAAAAAAGTAATAAAAAAAAGGATTTTATATTTTGATATATTGTTGATTTTTTGATGAATGTGATATATTTAGTGATATTTGAATATTTTGAAAAAATATATTTTGAAAACTGTATCCAAAAATATGAAATCATATGAAAAGATTATATAAAAATATTAAATGAATGCATTAGATAGAAACAAGGGATTAGGGATCTCACAGTAAACATGTAAGAGCTCCTGCAAATATAAAAATCCATCTATCATCATTGAGTAGAAAAGCATGATTTTTTCCCTTCTCAGTAGTTTAGCATTGCTTTTCAGTGGTTTAATCAGAAATAGAAACAAAAATATATTTACTATATACCTTGACGATGTATTTCATATTGGGTATTCGTTTTACTCAAGCAGTGTATTTAGAGAACACGATTAAGATCCCATCTACACATAACGGATAAGGCAACCTTGCTAGTTGTTTATTTAGAAATGTATCAAATTATTTTTTATAATTGGTTAATATAAATAATATATCAGACGAAGGATTCTCACATAATACTTGCTAAGTGAATCAGGTTAATGGTGAGCTGTTCAGTTATACAAATCACATACACAATAGACTGCCCTTTGAAATTGCTATTCTGAACAGTTTTTGCAAAATTTATGAATTTATTATCAGTGTGATAACAGCAGATGTAGCCAACCAGCTATTGCTATGTGTTAAATGAATATACATCTTACAAATGTGTCAAGCCACCTGTTTCTCATCTAAGGACATATGATTTGGATGGAGTCCATACAATGCGTAATGTACCTGTGTTCTCCAAAACTACGCAGTCTGCAGGAACTAGAGAAACAAAACATGCATATTTCTGACATCGCAAAGCATGATGTAACGAGAGACCTGATCCTGCTCAACCATCAGAGACTGGCGGAGATAGAACTGAGCAACCAGCTGGAAAGGAAGAAGGAAGAGCTAAGGATATTGTCCAGGAATTTGGAAATTGAGAAGAAGAAAACAGAAACCCTGCTGTATGCCATGCTACCCCAACATGTGGCCAACCATCTCAAAGAAGGAAAGAAGGTCCAAGCAGGTACCCTTCTTACTTTTTAAAAGTTTGTTACCAAAATAACATCTGCTCTTCTTTCACAATAAGTTTATGTAGGAAATTGTTTGAACTTTCAAATAGTTTGTTATAATTTTTTTTTTTATTATTGAAATTTTTAATTAAAAATTGAATATTTTCATATTCCAATAATATAAACAGTAATGACAAGAATGCATATATGGGTACAGTAGTAACATGCATACAGATAGTAGATACAAAGAAGTATGGCTGTACATTACATATTGTTTTGCTTACCTCAATGGTAACTTGTATGTCAACTTGCAGTGCACCAGTTTTAAGCATAGTTTAATAAATTAAAGGACCACTATAGGCACCCAGACCACTTCAGCTTAATCTAGGATTAACCCTTTCTGCTGTAAACATAGCAGTTTCAGAGAAACCGCTATGTTTACCTTTGGGTTAATGCAGCCTCTAGTGGCTGTCTCATTGACAGCCGCTAGAGGCGCTTCCACGCTTCTCACTGTGATTTTCACAGTGAAAAGACACCAGCGTCCATAGGAAAGCATTGAAAATGCTTTCCTATGGACTGGCTGAATGCGCGCACGGCTCTTGCTGCGCATTCAGCCGATGATGGCGAAAAGGAGGAGGAGAGTTCCCCGCGCTCAGGGAACTCCTTCCACCCCCTAGAGCCCGGCAGGAGGGGGGCCCTGAGGGTGGGGGGACCTAGAGACCCTATAGTGCCAGGAAAACAAGTATGTTTTCCTGGCACTATAGTGGTCCTTTAAACATAAAAGGGAAGGTGGAGAAGAGGGACTATGGAAAGGGGTTTGTCAGGTTTATTCCCTTAGGGGGTGATACCGGAGAAACTGACGGAAGCCAAGCACAGAGAGATGGACACAGGTTTCTTCAGGAAGGAAGAGATTCTTTATTCGATTCACTGACCGGGACTCAGAGGGACTAATGTCACCAAAAAACAGCAAAGTCTGAGTCCTGATCATACAGTGTTGGTCCCTTATATAGGCATGTAGCTCCTCCCATAATCAGTTCAACCTACACATACTCTTATCCAATCAACCGAATAGAGACTAAATTCCTGTTTGACCACATGGCTTGCCCAGCACAATGGAGGAGGGGAAATACTCGTATATCCTGTATTCCTACACATGCTCCTTACACTACTGATTGTATCGTTGCCACGTGCAACCAACCGACCGATACATCAACATATGCAAGTGCACATACCACGTGGCAATCTTGTCCTAGTGAATTTATTTTTACTGAGATTCCACCACAGGGGAGCATCAACTGTGTAGAGCCTCGTTCAGGTTTGGGCATTATGCTGAAGCGTAGTTAGACATAAGGTTACGATTTGCCTGTATATGTTATATTGAATATATAAGAGGTATGTTACAGATAATGTACCATTCCATTTAGTTGTTGGGTATGGGCACAGTTGTCAGACTGGTCGAGAAATACCGATAAGTTGGGGTGTAAACTCTATTTCTTAATGCCCTTATGGGGTTGTGTTTTTATTTAAGTAGGAATTCAATTTCAACCAGGCCTCACTCTATAATAGTTTAGGATTTGTTGTCTGTCATATTTTTATATGAATTCTGCTTTGCTCAAGAGAGCTTTCCAGCAGAATATGGAATTCATATACTCTTAGTGTGACTCAATTAACTAACTATGGCCAGGAACTTAAAGAATATCTCCTTGATTAATTGATTTATTTCCCAAAGTACTTGAATCCTACACACTGTAGTGTCTGGTTTCATATTCATCAGGATGTAGAATTCAGATGCATATTCTGGTAGCCGTACTCTTTTTTGTTTTTTGTTTTTGTTTAATATCTTTTTATTGTTTTCATCGGAGGTCAGAATGAAAAGGGGTACAGAATAAAAATAGGGATATTCACAAGTATAACATAGTGAGGGTCGGTAACATTCCATGCAACAGTTAAACCTTACATTTCTTTTCGTATTACCGTGTTGTGTTACCAATGCTGCACTTGTGGTGCAAGGTCCTGGATAGGAGCGGTAGGGCAGGGGGGTACAAAGAGAGGTGGGACGGGGTGGGGGGGTGTCCTGCTGCATACTAAATCATGTAAAAATTGATCTCCTTCAGCGGAGACATTAAGATAACTCTCGTGGCTATGTACGGTCGTCTTATGTTCCCTATGTATGACCGACTCAGGGTGACCAAGGGTGGTATTTCCTATGTGGGGGTTTTCCAGAAATCTAGCCATGGGTCCCAGGTTTTGAGGTATCTATCCCTCTTCCCCAGAGTCGACCAGTGGATCTCCTCCAGTTCCCTCGACCTTTCCACCCTCTGTACCCATTGACCCCTAGATGGTACACTGGTTTGTCTCCAGTACATTGGAATTAGGGCATTGACATCCCCTATGAGTGTATTCAGGAGTTGCTGTTTGGAAGTTTCTTTGAATGATCGGGGCCATCCCAGTAGCACCTAGGAGGGGGAAGGCCGCGATTTCATAAGCATTATATTTTTTATGTCTGTCTATATTTGCGTCCAGTATGGCGCTATGTTCCTACATCCCCACCAAATGTGCTCCGTGTCCCCCCGTGCTTCCCCGCATCTCCAACGTGAGTCACTGACTGTAGGCCAGTAGGTGTGAAGCTGTTCTGGTGTTCTATACCATCTAGTGGCTCTCTTGTAGAAGGTCTCTTTGCGAGCTATGCTTATCAGGGTTTTTATCCCTGAGGTCATAATGTGTGACCAATCCTCATTGGTCATGTGGATGTGGAGTCCTCTCATCCATTTGCGTTGGAATGGGGGTCTAGGTTGTTTTCCCGTGTCTGCCTGTAGAATGGCATAAATGGTAGACAATGGTCGTTTGTTTGTGTTTCCCTGTGAGCATAGTTGTTCGAATGGAGTCTTGTCTCTCTTGCGCCAAATCGGAAAGACTGAATGGGTCAAGAAGTTGGTCAGTTGTGCCTTGCCCATAATGTCTAGGAGTGTCTCCTGTCTATTGAGTTTGGGGAAGGCTTGTAATTTGGGTGGAATGTCCTCTGTTGCAATTCCCGCAATGGCAGGGCTGGGGATCCCAAATATGCGGGCTAGTATGGTGCTACCTTGACCATGTTGGAAGTCTGGGTTATCCGCTATTGGGAAGCACGGAAACAGACCTGGGGACAAGCCCCAGTCCTCTTTGTGCCTTCTCCAGATTTGAAGTATGTTGTGTCTGAATGGGTGATGTGTGGGGGATAGCTTGTTAATTTGGCATGTCTGCCAGGGTAGGGTGCGGAGGGGCACTGTTGCGAAGTTCTGTTCTAGGCCATACCATGACTTTGTCTAAACCAAACCTGTCCATTCCTTAATGCGTGTAAGTAGAACTGCTACATAATACTTGTATAGGTGGGGTAGACCCAACCCTCCCATCCCAGGTGTGGACGTTAAGGTGGAATAGGGTAGTTGTACTCTTAACCAGAATAAAAAAAATAAACAAACATTATATACTAGTTATAATCCTTGTATAAATACATATTTTACAGAACTGTTTCAAAAGCAAGTCTTTGAAAATACTTTATAGCAAGGTAGCATGCTGTATAGTGAGAACAATAGCTATAGTTTCCAGAATGCTTTTGTCCCCCATGGAACCCTTAGACATAGTGTATCAACATCATATATCCCCCCTCTTTCCTCCCCCCGGCCGGAAAAAAACAAACTGCAACGTTTTGTTGCTGGTGTGTGTCCAGGTGTGTATCTGTGCTTGTATGTGCCAGTGTGTGTATCTGTGTGTGTGTATCTGACACACAGATACACACACACACACACACAGATGCACACACTGGCACATACAAGCACACAGATACACACACCTTGACACAGTGTGTATCTGTGTGTGTATGTATGCATGTATCTGTGTGTCAAGGTGTGTGTATCTGTGTTTGTATGTGTCTATGTATCAAGATGTGTGTATCTGTATTTGTAAGTGCCGGTGTGTATGAACCTGACACACACACTGGCAGATAGTGGCACACAAATACACACACTGACACAGATACACACACCATGACACACAGTGTGTATCTGTGTGTGTGTGTGTGTGTATGTATCTATGTGTAAAGGTGTGTGTATCTATGTTTCAAAGTGTGTGTATCTGTGTTTGTATGTGCTGGTGTGTGTGAAGGTGTGTAAATCTTTGTGTGTATGCGCCAGTGTGTGTATCTCCGTGTCAGTATATGTATCTGACACACAGACACGTACACACACACTGGCACACAGATACACACTGACACACACCTTGTCACACAGATACACACACTCAGATACATACTGGCACACACATCTTGACTCACAAATACCCACACACTCAGATACATACAGTGACATATACACACACTTGCACCCACTGATACACACTGGCACATACACACACTGACACCCACACACATACGCACATACAAACACACTGATACACACCGGCACATACACACACACACTTAGATACACACTGGCACATCCACACACACTTAGATACACACAGTGACACTTAAACAAACCTTGACAAACAGATACACACACTGACACACTCAGACACACATACTCGTTGACAGACACATACACTATCACTGACAAGCACACATACTCTTTTACAGACACACATACAAATACATAAACACTCTCACTGACAAGAACAGATACATTCTCACTGACAAACACATACACTCTCACACACTCACTGACAAGCACACATTCACTCTCACCGACAAACACACATATACTCCCTAACAGATACACATACATTTTTTTTTTAACATTTTACTCCACCCAGCCCCCCTACCTTTTGGAGTTCTGGCATGGAGTCCCTGGGGTTCAGTGGGGCTGCTGAGCGGCTGGCGTGCAGGCGGCGAGGGAGCAGTGATCTCCCTGCTCAGCTCCCTTGCACGCCTCTTAGTGACGTCATATTCCGGCTCCAGCATCACTGCTGTGCGCGCGAAGGAGCTGAGCAGGGAGATCACTGCTCACTGCTCCCTCGCCACCCACGACCATTTTATTTTTAAAACTTTTGGCGGAACCCCAATTAGTGTTCTGTGGAACCCCAGGGTTCCGTGGAACACCAATCAGGAAACGCTGCTTTAGATGAACCATATAATTTATTTTCCTTCCTTTTCCTTCGCTCTAGGTATCAAGTAGTGTTCTAGAACATTGGATGCCAACTGACTCCTCTACACACATCAGTGGTCCACAGTTTGTCACTATCCTCTTAGTAACAGAATTGTGAAATACCTACTTCCTGGTCTTCTTATTATTCCTTGAGAACTGGGTTGGGGATCACTTTTCTTGACCACTTTTCAGATCTTGAGAAATTCATATTTTAACCCACTGAGCCTTCAAATTACCAATATTTCTGAAAGACCTTTAGGGAATTCGAGTGAAACCAGGAGAAAAAGCAATATGTTCACACGTGGGCTTATGAAAACTGAACACATTTCTGTATTTAATCATCTGGTCTAGGATTACTGTTTTGCCCAGGATTTGGATTTAATCAAATTAAAGGGAAATATATATTAGGGGTGTTCAGAGTGGAAATCTTTAGCTTTATCACCAGGGATGTACAGTAGCTTCAAAATAGCTAAAGGGCAATTTAATTGACTGTGTTGTAAAGGTTAGTAAAGAGTGAACAAACAAAGCACAATGGTGCAGGGGTTCTAAAGAAAAAATTCAAAGGAAGGTAAAGCCATTATGTGAAGGTTAGGCACTATCATTCTTAGACACCATTAATTCAGGCTTCCCTAAACTCCGTCCCTCCAGATGTTGCTGAACTACAACTCCCATGATTCTAGGAATGAAATAGAAAGAGTTGTAGTTCGGCAACATCTGGAGGGTCGGAGTTTGTTGAAGCCTTTTAAATCAAAGGAAGAGCCAAATATGATAAGACAACCTCTTTAGGTAGAGAATCCCACATCTTTATCTGAATTGATTAAAAATAAAATATAGGGTAACGAAAATTATTCACAAACAAAATAAATAAGCTCAGGGTTAACTCTATGTACACAGTACTGATCACTGAGCACTGATCAGCCACAACATTAAAACCACTGACAGGTGAAGTGAATAACACTGATTATATTGCTGTCAAGGGGTGGGATATACTAGGCAGCCAGTGAACAGCCAGTTCTTGAATTTCATGCGTTCGAAGTAGGAAAAATTGGCAAGCAAAAAGACCTCCATGATTTTGACAAGGGCCAAATAGTGATGGCTAGATGACTGGGTCAGTGAATCTCTAAAAAGGCAAGTACTGTGGAGTGTTCCCAGGGCCGGTGCAAGGATTTTTGCCGCCCTAGGCAAATACAAATTGCCGTCCCCACATATGTTCTGCCCACCATGTGACGTCAGAATACCCCACCCATATGATCTGCCATATGGGCCAACGCCAGTGCTGCACACAGTGTCTCTTATCTGAAAAGGCAGTGTTTACATTAAAAAGCCCCCTTAGTGGTCTATCCCCTCTCTTCCCTGTCCCTCAGTGTTCCTCTCCCCTCCCTATCCCTCAGTGGTCTTCCCCCCTCTTAGTTATTCTCTCCAGTCCCCCCTTGGTGGTCCTCTTACTCTTCCCTCTCCCCCCTTAGTGGTCCTCTCACTCCCCCCTCTTCCCCCTTAGTGGTCCTCTCACTCCCCCCTCTTCCCACTTAGTGGTCCTCTCATTCCTCCCTCTCCCCTCCCCCCCCCTTAGTGGTCCTCCCTCTCCCCCTCTCTTAGTGGTCCTCCTCCCCACCTCTTAGTGGTCCTCCCTCTCTCCTCCTCTTATTGGTCCTCCTGCACCCCAAACCCCTTAGTGGTCCTCCCTCTCCCCCCTCTAGTGGTCCTCTCCTGTCTCCCCCCCTTAGTGGTTACTTTGACATGTACCATCTACCCAGAGATTGTTGCAGACAGGCCCGGACTGGCCATCGGGCATATCGGGCAAATGCCCGTGGGCCGCGATGGCCGTGGGGCCGAGGCTGGCAGGGGAGATCACAGGATCTCCCCTGCCAGCCCCAGCAGGGCCAGCGCTACCCGAGCGCCGGCCCTGCTCTGAGCCTCCATGGGCTGGTGGGGAGGTCAAAGATCTCCCTCACCGGCCCAGAGACACTGACAGGCGGCCGCCGGCTGTGGGGTGTGAGGGAAGCAGCAGAGAGGACCGGCGGAGCTCAATCCAGCAGCTCCGCCGGGTCCTCTCGCGAGGTCTGAGCGTTGCCGCGGTTACCGCGGCAACGCTCAGATCTCGCGAGAGTGAACTCTAGCCGGCAGGTTAGAGTTCACTCTCACCACTGGACCACCAGGGAAGGAAGCGGCTCCTCGGCTCCTCGGCTCCTTGGCTCCTCGCAGGCAGAACGGCTCCCCCCCTCCCATGCTAAAGGTAAGAAGGGAGGGGGGGATCTAACTTTTTTTTTTTTTTTTAATTATTAATAATATATTTAAATTAAAATATTTAAATAAAAACAATCACACCAACAGCCCCCTCACACACACACATCACCCCAGAACACACAGCCCCCCCCAGACACACACAGCCCCCCCCCTGACACACACAGCCCCCCCCCCCAGACACACACAGCCCCCCCCCAGACACACACAGCACCCAAACACACACAGCACCCCCAGACACACACAGCCCCCCCAGACACACACAGCCCCCCCAGACACACACAGCCCCCCCAGACACACACAGCCCCCCCAGACACACACAGCCCCCCCCAGACACACACAGCCCCCCAAACACATACAGCACCCCCAAACACATACAGCACCCCCAAACACATACAGCACCCCCAGACACACACAGCCCCCCAGACACACACAGCACCCAAACACACACAGCACCCCCAGACACACACAGCCCCCCCAGACACACACAGCCCCCCCAGACACACACAGCCCCCCCCAGACACACACAGCACCCCCCCAGACACACACAGCACCCAAACACACAGCACCCAAACACACACAGCACCCCCAAACACACACAGCACCCAAACACATACAGCACCCCCAGACACACACAGCCCCCCCAGACACACACAGCCCCCCCAGACACACACAGCCCCGCCAGACAGACACATCACAGACAGCACCCTCAGACAGACAGCACCCTCAGACAGACAGCACCCTCAGACAGACAGCACCCTCAGACAGACAGCACCCTCAGACAGACCGCACCCTCGCTCACACACATACACATATATAAAATAACCCTCAGTGAGTTAACAGACAAAGAAAATTAGAAACCTAGAATGTGACGGCAGATAAAAACACCCTCACACACAGCACCCCTCTTAAATACACACACACTGCGCCCCTCACACATACAATACGTCCAAATATATATATATATATATATATATACAAACACACACACTACAGCACCCCTCACACTGCACCACCACACACATTACGCTCCAGATACACGCTAGATCCCTTACCCTATATGCACTCTTAATCCTCTATATATATATACACACACACACACAATCTCCTATACACACTCTGGGTCCTTTACACACTAGATCTCCTACACACCCTCTCTACAACCCCTACACACACTACGTCACCTATACACACACACACACTACAGCTTGTATGCACACACTCGCTACATCCCCTATAACACTATGCCCCCTATACACACACTATCTACAGCCCCTAGCCACACATATTACACCACAAACACAAATGAAATTGACCTATTTACACAATACCACACCACACTCAACACACACACAATTTCACAAGCAGGCTCCAAACACATGCACCATACACTTTCCTGGCCCAATTGTCCTCTGGTATCCCACTTGTGGAGACACCAGAGACAATTTAAAAGCAAACACAGCGCACGCCTTTTTCTAATGCCAGAGCTCTTCATTAGTGATGACAAAACACACCCTCTCTGGCCCCGCCCCTTCTTAGGGGGCCGCTCTGATTGAAAAATGCCCGGGCCTAATTTTTTTCCCAGTCCGGCCCTGGTTGCAGACCACGTCCACCCGTTCATGACAATGTGTTCCCTGATGGCAGAGGACTCATTCAGCAAGATAATGCACCCTGCCACATTGCAAAAATCTGATTGAGCATCTATAGGATGTGCTGTAACAACAAATCCGATCCATGGAGGCCCTACCTCGCAACTTGCAGAACTTGCTGCTAATGATTTGGTGCCAGATACCACAGGACCCCTCAGAGGTTTTTTGGAGTCCATGCCTTGACGCATCAGAACTGCTTTGGCAGTGCAAGAGGGATCTACACAAAATTTAAACGACATGAGGCAGATGGCATTCATGTTGTAGCTGATCAGTATATATTTTAACAGTGTGTAATATATTGTCTTAAGTATAATACTTTTGAGAATAATATACTGTAAAATGATTTTCCCTTCACAGGAGAGTTTAAAACATGTACCATATTGTTCAGTGATGTAGTGACATTTACAAACATATGTGCAGCCTGCGAGCCTATTCAGATTGTGGATATGCTCAACGTAATGTATTCAAAGTTTGATCGCCTAACAAGTATCCATGATGTGTACAAAGTAAGTGATCGTATTAAGCATTTAATAAGTTACACAGACAATGATAATGTGTAAAATGCAAAAACAGTATCTCTATCCTGAATATATGAATAAAGAAATTATTTCCCATATAATTGTATACCTTAAAGACTGCCAAAATGCACAACACACCAAACAGAGGTCAGCCAAACTGTTATCTCTTTGCTGACCCAAGATCTCCTAATGTCCATATAACATCTACCCCAATCACATTGAGAGCTTCCACACCAAATACCAGGCACTGTACCTCCTGTACACACTCACTGCATCCCTTTCACACAAAAATGATCATTTTTTCCCTTCCATTGCTCTTCCCACATATGGTTGAACATCTGCTAGAAATCCACCTATGGAGCTAGATCATTAAAAATAATGTGATTTTTTTTTTCAATGGCCAGGTTATATAATCCAAAGTTTTAAATAACTGCTGTGTAAAAATGTGTTTATTTTTATGCACTTGTTAGTGTGTAATATTTAATAAAGTATTGGCAATATTTTCTAGGTTGAAACTATAGGAGATGCTTACATGGTTGTTGGAGGAGTCCCAGTTCCTACGGAAAGTCATGCAGAAAGAATTGCTAACTTTGCTCTGGGTATGAGAATAGCAGCCAGGGAAGTTATGAATCCTGTATCCGGAGAGCCTATCCAGGTAACAAATAATCTTGTTTTCTATTAAATTAACCAATATCTGCCAAGCATGTTTACCAAACATTGCAAAGCCACTGATCGTTGTGTAAGATTAAACTTCAAACATCTTCCAGCTAACAATAAAATGTGGAACATTACTACCACCTGCAGTTACATACTTGCCAACGTTTAGTGGTGTCTAGTGTGATGGAGAGGTTTGCATTTTTATTCATGAGACGACATGCATGACAATAACTAGGGTATTTCAGCTGGTTAAGCATCCTAGCAAACTCTAGCCATCACAGATCTAGTTATCTATGTCTCTCTTTATCTTTCCTGTTTGTTACTATTTTGGGTAGAAATTCAAACATCTCTATGACATCAGTGATGGATACCTGATCTACAGGTCACAACATTTATGATATTTTTTTATATTGTTTATTTTATATTTTTTATATTGTATATTATATTATATTGTATATTTTTTGTTTTCAGATGAGAAATCTTTTTATCATATATTTAATAGTGTAGAATAATTTTATGAGGTTTAATCCCATATGTGAAATTAAATTACCTGGATTTTCCAGGCAGAATGTGCATGAGCTATTGTTTCATTAATGACTCGATCACTTGATTCCAATATTGTTGAATGGGTAAGGCAGTGACTAAGTGACAGTCAACAGAGGGTTGTAGTCAATGGAGTATATTCAAAGCATGGTCTTGTCACCAGTGGGGTACCTCAGGGATCTGTACTTGGATCCATTCTCTTTAATATTTTTATTAGTGATGTTGCAGAAGGTCTTGATGGTAAGGTATGTCTTTTTGCTGATGATACTAAGATATGTAACAGGGTTGATGTTCCAGGAGGAATAAGCCAAATGGCAAATGATTTAGGTAAACTAGACTAATGGTTAGAGTTGTGGCAACTGACATTTAATGTGGATAAGTGCAAGATAATGCAACTTGGACATAAAAAACCCAAGGGCAGAGTACAGAATATTTGATAGAGTCCTAACCTCAACATTTGAGGAAAGGGATTTAGGGGTAATTATTTCTGATGACTTAAAGGTAGGCAGACAATGTAATAGAGCAGCAGGAAATGCTAGCAGAATGCTTGGTTGTATAGGGAGAGGTATTAGCAGTAGAAAGAAGGAAGTGCTCATGCCATTGTACAGAACACTGGTGAGACCTCACTTGGAGTATTGTACGCAGTACTGGAGACCGTATCTTCAGAAGGATATTGATACTTTAGAGAGAGTTCAGAGAAGGGCTACTAAAGTGGTTCATGGATTGCAGGATAAAACTTACAAGGAACGATTAAGGAAAAGACGAGACATGGGGGGATATGATAGAAACATTTAAATACATAATTTGAATCAACACAGTAAAATAGGAGACTATATTTAAAAGAAGAAAAACTACCACAACAGGGGGATATAGTCTTACATTAGAGGGGCAAAGGTTTAAAAATAATATCAGGAATTATTACTTTACTGAGAGGGTAGTGGATGCATGGAATAGCCTTCCAGGTATGTGTACTACAAATGAGTATATGATCTACAGGCAAACTATATGGGCATTGTAGGTTCAAATGAATGATTGAGTCATTAATTTATAATTAGAAATATTATCTTGAAATCAACTTTAATAAAAATAAAATCAAAACAGATTCAGCGAACCCTTTCATACAAAAAAGGTACCCTTGGGACACTTGATACCCTAACCCAGGGGTCGTCAACCTGGTTCCTACCGCTCACTAGTTGGCGTTTCAGGCTTCCAGGTGGGCGATAGGGGTTCTGCGGCTTTCACGGTTCTCGCCGCGACATCCAGACTGCAAGACGAGGTCGCCCCAGAAGTGCCCAACAAGGGATTTGAACCTGGGTACTTTGCGGTCCTGGGCCTGTTGTTTCTCCTCAGAGCCACCTTACAGTTCTAGTATTGCCCATAGTCTGATCTTGCCTTGTATCCAGCACTGGGGGCTGGCCGTTATCTGTGGCTGCTCCAATATTCTCAGCACACCTGAAGCTGATGGCCGTTAGCCAGGTATATAACACTGCCTCTCCCAGAAGGCAGTGTCAGTTCATTGACTCTGGTTTCTTTGTTTGGTTCATGTTATTTTGAGTTCCTGTTGTCCTGTTAGTTTTCGGCTTCTGACCTGGGCTTTGTTCTTGTTTATCCTGAATTCTGGCATCCTCTGACCACTGGCTTACCCACGACTATTCTCCTGCTCTAGTCCTTGTCTGTACTTTGACCTGGTTATCCTGAACAGCCCCCGTGCACAGACTCACAGGCCAGGTGAGTTCTTCCCTGACCACCTTGGCCTGTGTTTAATTGCAAGGGTGAGCATATCTCTGCACACTGGACTCCCATCAAGGTAAGCCGTGTCAGCGGCACAACAAGCTAAATCCTCCTTCCATTGAGAGAGTGGGCGGGCGCAAGTGCACAAACGCACATGAAAGCACGAACGCGTATGAACCAGCGCGAACTCGTGCAAACACAAGAATGCGTGCACACAAACAAGAGAACGTGCCAACATGAGCGAGTGTAACACGTAGGAAGAGGAAGGGAAGGAGTGATAGCTGATGCATGATAATAGGGACCAGGGCCCTTGAGGGAGTGCTTATATGGTTTGCACCTGGCTGTTCTTATATTGTTTTGTCTATCCATGTGCTGTTGATTTGAGAATAGGGACCAGGGCCACCATCAGAAATTTGGGGGCCCCTGACAAAGCACAAGGTCTGGGGCCCGCCCACGCCCTACCTAGTCTGCTGACAATGATGCGGGACTGAATGTGGTGTGTATAGTGGAAGTGAATTAGAATGTGTGTGTGTGTGTGTGTGTGTGTCAGTGTAGTGAATGCAGTGTGTGTGTGTCAGTGTAGTGAATGCAGTGTGTGTGTGTGTGTCAGTGTAGTGAATGCAGTGTGTGTGTGTGTCAGTGTAGTGGATGCCGAGTGTGTGTCAGTGTAGTGGATGCCGAGTGTGTGTCAGTGTAGTGTGTGTCAGTGTAGTGGATGCAGTGTGTGTGTGTCAGTGTAGTGGATGCATAGTGTGTGTCAGTGTAGTGGATGCAGTGTGTGTGTGTCAGTGTAGTGGATGCAGTGTGTGTGTGTCAGTGTAGTGGATGCAGTGTGTGTGTCAGTGTAGTGGATGCAGAGTGTGTGTCAGTGTAGTGGATGCAGTGTGTGTGTGTCAGTGTAGTGGATGCAGTGTGTGTGTGTCAGTGTAGTGGATGCAGTGTGTGTGTGTCAGTGTAGTGTATGCAGTGTGTGTGTCAGTGTAGTGTATGCAGTGTGTGTGTCAATGTAGTGTATGCAGTGTCAGTGTAGTGAATGCAGAGTGTGTGTTGTATTAGTGTATGCAGAGTGTGTGTCAGTGTAGTGGAGGGAGTGTATGTGTCAGTGTAGTGGATGCAGTGTGTGTGTTGTATTAGTGTATGCAGTGTGTGTGTGTGTGTGTGTGTAAATGTGCAATCTGCGGAGGGGGAGGGGTGGGGCATTTTCAATGTAATTTACATTAAATGAAATGTTATTCCCCCCCCTCCCTGCTTACCTGTGTCCAAGGAGAGGGGAGATTCCATCCCTGGTGGTCCGGTGGCATGGGGGGCCCCCGTCTCCCTGTACCGCAGAGGGGGGCCCAGCACACAGCTTCTTCACAGCAGTTCATTGCCTCCAATAACTCTCACGAGACCCTCGCGGAGCGTTGCCATGGTAACCCGTGGCAACGCTGTAAAGGCAGCGGGTCTCGCGAGAGTTATTTGAGGCAATTAACTGCTGTGAAGAAGCTGGGCCCCCCTCTGCGGTAACAGGGAGCCAGGGGCCCGCGGCTGCACACATAGATAGCGAATATCGCTATGTGTGCAGAGAGGGAAAGTGGGGCCCAGGACTGCCAGAGCAGTCCGGGCCCCCCGGAACCGCCGGGCCCGTGACAACCGTTATGGTTGTCACCCCTTGATGGCGGCCCTGATAGGGACAGGCAGAAGCAGAGCAGAGCACTTGTAAAATAGGAGAAAGAAAAGTTATAGGCAGGAGAAGGAGAGAATTGTTGTTGGCTAATAATAATAAGTTGGCTAACTAGCTCAGCCTTACTTGTGGACATTGCCATAAGGAAGGTAAAGCAAAAGAATAAAAAAAAAGGAGATAAAAAGAAAAAGATAAAAAAAAAATTTTAAAAAGGAGGAAAAATTATAAAAAAGCGGATACAATATGAGAGAAAGCAGTATTTAGAGTGGCTCATGTTTTGGCAAGTTTAAGTTTTGTTATCTTATAAAATAAAAGAAAGAAAGAAGGAAAAACCGTAAAGGAAGGACAAGGAGAGAATAAAGATAAAGGGAAAAAGAGACCCCTGATATATTGATTTAATATAACACAGGTAAAAAAGAAGAAAGCAGAAAAAGTTGTCCAAAAAAAGGGTAAATTTATTTTTATGATGACATGTAATAAAAATTGGCACTTAATATGGCGTTGTTTTTGGTGGTTTTAATAAAAGGGAAAAGAAGGGGGAGGGAGGGAATTGTGCAACACATTTAGAACCCATGTCTGAAAAAAAAGAAATATGCTTGTGGCTATTTACCAGCGTATCTTAAGATGGGTTTCCTTGAATCAGTTACAAATAAACAGATTCCAATGTGTTTACTGTGCCACAAGACAGACATTATCTAATGAAGCAATGAAGCCAAGTCAATTGCGAGAACATCTTGCTACAAAGCATTCACAAGATAAAGATAAGCCCATTGAATATTTTCAAGAAATCTATAAAGGATTTCAAAATCGGTCAACAATAGCTGCATAATTTCAAAAACAACATGTAAAGAATGAGGATGGATTAACTGCAGCTTATCGTATATCACTAGTGATGTACGGAACTGTCCGCTGGCGAACAGTTCCCGGCGAACTTAGCGTGTTCACGTTCGCCGCGGCGGGCGGACACATGCGCAGTTCGATCCGCCCCCTATTCGTCATCATTGGGCAAACTTTGACCCTGTGCCTCTCGGTCAGCAGACACATTCCAGCCAATCAGCAGCACTCCCTCCTTTCCACACCCTCCAACCTCCCTCCCAGCATCCATTTTCGATTCATTCTGAAGCTGCATGCTTAGTGAGAGGAGGGAAAGTTTAGCTGCTGCTGATTAGATAGGGAAATTGATAGCTAGGCTAGGGTATTCAGTGTCCACTACAATCCTGAAGGACTCATCTGATCTCTGCTGTAAGGACAGCACCCCAAAAAGCCCTTTTTTTAGGGCTATAACATCAGGCTGCTTTTTTTTTTTTTTTTTTTTTTCTGTGTAATGTAATTGCAGGTGCCTGCCTGCCAGCTTCTGTGTGAGGTTCACATTGGATACTGTGCCTACTTGCCCAGTGCCACCCCTCATATCTGTTTTAACAATAGGTTGAGCTTTACATTTAAAATAAATATTTTTTTTTTCACTGTAATAGAAGAGCAGTTGCCTGCCTGCCAGCTTCTGTGTCAGGTTGGATGCCTTGCCCATTTGCACAGTCAGTGCCACCACTCATATCTGTTTTAACAATAGGTTAAGCTTTACATTTAAAAGAAATAATTTTTTTTCACTGTAATAGAAGAGCAGTTAGTTGTCTGCAAGCGTCTGGGTGTCAGGCCTACTTCAGCGTGTGCTCTGCAGACCTGTGCCAGCGTGCTTTGACAGTTGCCAATCATATCTGGTGTCTCTTTAGCGTGCTTTTACAAAGAAAAAAGGTTTCTAGTGTAAGCTAATAGCAGCCAGTCAGTGTCCTTCAAGCGGCTCTGTAAGTCCTTCCTTCAGCGTGTGCTCTGCAGAACTGTTCCAGTGCACATTGCCAATCATATCTGGTGTCTCTATAGCGTGCTTTTAAAACCAAAATTTATTTTTCACTGTTATAGATTGAATAGCAGTTACTTGTCTTCAAGCGGGTGTGTCAGGCCTACAGTGTGTGCTCTGCAGAACTGTTCAAGTGCACATTGCCAATCATATCTGGTGTCTCTATAGCGTGCTTTTACAAAGAAAAAAGGTTTCTAGTGTAAGCTAATAGCAGCCAGTCAGTGTCCTTCAAGCGGCTCTGTCAGTCCTTCCTTCAGCGTGTGCTCTGCAGACCTGTGCCAGCGTGCTTTGACAGTTGCCAATCATATCTGCCATATACACGTCCACTGATAGGAGACGCGGAAGGTATTAAACTGATATGAACAATACTCCACTCCTATCAGTAGGTCCGTCCCATTGTGATTTATGCCCCCCACCCACCGCGCAGGGATGGGGGCTGGGGGGGAGGAAAGTAGGCCCCCCCATTGTGATTTATGGCCCCCACCCACCGCGCAGGGGTTGGGGAGGACAGTAGCTCCCCCCAGTGTGTATCATGGGCTTTGAGGACAGGTGTCAATCCATACCTGCCAAGTGACCCTATGTAGGGGTAACAGTCCCTATTCTGCTCTGTGTCAGTGTGTATCATGGTCTCTGTGGACGGGGAACAGTCTCTATTCTGCTCTGTGTCAGTGTGTATCAGGGCAGGGCTTTGAGGACAGGTGTCAATGTTAGGTGATTTCTGCCCTTTATGGATTAAAAGCAGACTCTGCATCAACTGTGCAATTTTCCATGGGAGTTTTGCCATGGATCCCCCTCCGGCATGCCACAGTCCAGGTGTTAGTCCCCTTGAAACAACTTTTCCATCACTTTTGTGGCCAGAAAGAGTCCCTGTTGGTTTTAAAATTCGCCTGCCCATTGAAGTCAATGGCGGTTCGCCGGTTCGCGAACATTTGCGGAAGTTCGCGTTCGCCGTTCGCGAACCGAAAATTTCGGGTTCGCGACAACACTATATATCACACTTAATTGCAAAAAGTGGTTAAAGCCATAATATTGGAGAAACTTTGATAATACCTTCTATCAAAGAATTTATCTCAACAGTAATACATCAGGATATACCTGAAATTTTAAAAACATTGCCCCTAGGCGATAACACAGTAAAGAGACGCATTGACGAAATGGTGGCTAATGTGGAAAATAAACTTATAGGTATTCTCCAAAATTCTTAATTTTCCATACAATTGGACGAGTATGTCATTGCAGATAATAATGCTCTACGATGACATATTTGATGAAAACAATACATTGCAAGAAGAAATGCTATTCACTGTCAATCTGATTACAGGTAGGATTATCAATATTTAATGCTGTGAAATCATACTTTGCAAAAAATAATATACCCTTGAACAATATTGTTGCATGTCCTACTGATGGAGCACCATCAATGGTAGGCCGCTATCGTGGATTTGTTGCTTACTTGAAGGAAGAAGTGCCAAACGTTTTGTGTATTCATTGTGTTGTGCACAGACAACATATTGTAGGAAAACATTTAAGTACAAGTCTCCATTCATCATTAAGTATAATAATTAAAGCTGTAAATAAGATCAAACCTAATGCCAAAGGTGATAGAATGTTTTGACAGCTGTGCCAGGACAATAACGTGTTACAAGCATATCCACTTTATTGCATTGAAATTATTCACTGTCTGCTGTTGTGATATGGTGAAAGAATTTGTACTTCCAGGACAATAACGAGCAGTTTATTAGGTTACTTTTACACACAGAAGTTCGATGGCTCTCAAAGGGTACATGCTTGTCTCGTTTTGTTGCATTATATGATAGTGTCATACAGTTTTGTGATCTTCTCCGTCATAATATTTTCAAGAGAGAATTTCATCAGCTTCCTGAATTGTCATCTATAAAAGATGATGTGACTCCGGGGGATATTGAAAGGTTCAGTAGCCACCTCAACGAACTGAAATTGGATATGGAAAAAACAATTTCAAGATATTTTGAACTTAAAGGTGCATGACTGGATGATAACTCTTTTTACAGCAAATGTTGCTGAGACTGATATAACTTGCCAAGAAGAACTATTAGAACTTAAATATGAGAAAGAGAGTAAATGTAGTTTCGGCAGTGGTGGATACCAAAAAAATGCCCGTGTTCTATCCAAATATGTGGAAAATGATATTCAATGTATTGATACCTTTCCCTACCACATATCTTGTAGAATCAGGCTTTAGTGCTGTTAATAATATTAAGAGCAAACAGAGAAACCATCTGAATATCACCGAAAGAGGAGACCTTCGTTTGTTCCTTATGAAAATCGAACTGGATATCAAATATTTAGTCTCACAGCATCAGCCTCAAGGATCTCATTAATCACCAGTAAAAAGTAGTTTCAATTTACTTTAATGTTTTCACATTTAACTTCATAATGTTAAAAACATTATAAACATGCATAAAGTAGAAATACAAAGATAAATTTAAGTACACATTTTTTTTAAAACCCCTCCTTTCTAAAAAATATTTTGCACTTGCACTAAAAAATTTGAGTTACTGCAGCACTGGTGGGCCGTAAGGAAATTTTACCATCAAGAAAAATGCATTAGTGGGCTGTAGGTATAAAAAGGTTGACTACCCCTGCCCTAGCCTATTATGGATTTTTTCTTTTCTCTTTTTCTTTTGTTTTGTGATTCTGTGTATTGTAGGTATGTTTATTGCTAAGACATTACATGAAATAAGATAATCTGAGTAATCTACAGTCAGTATTTGAGTAAAAATTGATTAATATCGATTAATAATATATTTATTATTATTAAATTATGAGGGCTATTATGATGTATTACAAGTATACTATCCTTGATTTATGGTAGTAATAAGTGAATGACAACATTAATATAAAACTCAACACAAATCTGTTTGATGTAGAGAAACTTAAACGATATAAGGCTGTATTGTTAGTCTGTACATATTTATATTATTTTTTAATGTTATTTATTGTAATAAAATGTGTCTATATGTTTCTACTTATATAAAAATCTATAAAAATTTAACAATGAAAGGAATAGCCTTCCAGCTGAAGTGGTAGAGGTTAACACAGTGAAGGAATTTAAGCATGTGTGGGATAGGCTTAAAAGGACACACCAGGCACCCAGACCACTTCTGCTCATTGGAGTGGTCTGGGTGCCAACTCCCACCACCCTTAACCCTGCAAGTGTAATTATTGCAGTTTTTATAAACTGCAATAATTACCTTGCAGGGTTAAGTCCTCCTCTAGTGGCTGTCTATCAGACAGCCACTAGAGGGACTTCCATGTTCATAGAACATGTAAAGGGTTTTTAACGACGCTGGACGCCCTCACGCTATGCATGAGGACCTCCAGCATCGCAGGAATTCCCATAGGGAAGCATTAAATAACGCTTTCCTATGGGCATTAGGCGTCCCCCGCCGGCTGACGTCGACGGGGAGGAGCGTGGGTGGAGCCTGACCCAGCACGGAGGGACTTCGGCGCTGGATTCAGGTAAGTCACTGAAGGGGGTTTAATCCCTTCAGCAACATGGGATGGAGCGTGAATTAGAGGGGGGCACTGCAGGAACCTGCAGTGCCAGGAAAACAGATATTTTTTCCTGGCACTGGAGAGTCCCTTTAAGGCTATCCTAGCTATAAGATAAGGCCAGGGACTAATGAAAGTATTTAGAAAATTGGGCCGACTAGATGGGCCGAATGGTTCTCTTCTGCCATCACATTCTATGTTTCCATCGTATTACAGATAAGAGTGGGGATCCACACAGGGCCTGTGCTAGCTGGAGTAGTGGGGGAGAAAATGCCTAGATATTGCTTGTTTGGTGATACAGTAAACACAGCTTCCCGGATGGAGAGTCACGGAGTTCCGGATAAAGTTCACCTGAGCCCAACAACTTACGAGTAAGAAAGAGATTGAGTTAATGAATATTTTAAGATTTTTGTCAGATGAATAAAGTTTCCCTTTAAGTATGAGAATGCGTGCAAAGCAGTGTCAATCCTTTTGGGTATAAAGTGCTATAGATTGGATTATTAAAGAAGTGTGAATGGCTGTCCTTTTTACCCCTCTCTAACCTTAAACACTCCCTTTAAACTAATCACTTAATACTCACAGATCAAACACAATACATTACTAGAAGAAATATTCACATACATATATACATAAAAACTGATCAGCCATAACATTAAAACCACCTGCCTATATTGTGTAGGTTCCCTTTGTGCTGCTAAAACAGCTCTGAGACATTGAGGCATGGGCTCCACAAGATCTCTGAATGTGTCCTGTGGTATCTGGTACCAAGACATTAGCATCAGATTGTTTAAATCCTGCAAGTTGCACGGTGGGGCCTCCATGAATCGAATTGTTATTGCAGCACATCCCACCGATGCTCAATCAGAGTGAGATCTGGGGAATTTGGAGGCCCAGGCAACAGATTGAACTCTTTGTCATGTTCCTATAAACATTCCTGAACAATTTTTGCAGTGTGGCAGGGTGCATTATACTGCTGAAAGAGGCAACTGCCATCTGGGAGCACCATTGATATGAAGGGGTGTATGTGATCTACAACAATCTCTAGATATATAGTACATGTCAAAGTAACATCTACATGAATGCCAGGACCCAAGGATTCCCAGGAGAACATTGCCCAGAGTATAACACTGACTCTGCCGGCCTTCTTCCGAAAGTGCATCCTGCTGGCATCTCTATTTGATTCATCAGACCAGGCAACCTTCTTCCATTGGTCCACTGTTCAGTTCTCACTTTCACGTCCCCATTGAAGGTGCATGAGCTGGTAGACATGGGGTCATCATGGGCACTCTGACCAGTCTGTGGCTACACAGCCCCATACGCAGCAAGCTCCCATGCGCTGTGTGTTCTGATACCTTTCTATGATGGCCAGCATGAAATGTTTCAGCAATTTGAGCTATACTAGCACTTCTGTGTGATCGGAGAGGCTAGCCTTCACTTCCCACATGCATCAATGAGTCTTGGGCACCAATGACCCTGACACCAGTTCATCGGTTATCCTTCCTTGCACAACTTTTGGTAAGTAATAACAACTACATACCGTGAACACCCCACATGATTTGCTATTTTGGAGATGCTCTTACCCAGTGGTCTCGCCATCACTATTTGGGCCTTGTAAAAGTCAATGTTTTCTCTTGCCCATTTTTTCTGCTTCTAACAAATGAAATTCAAGATCTAACTGTTCACTTGATGCATAATATATCCCACCCCTTGACAGGTGCTTTCGTAACAATATAATCAATGTTATTCACTTAACCTGTCAGTGGTTATAATGTTGTGGCTGATCAGTACATGTAGTTGTCAATTTTGAATATATGTATTTAATTTATTTGATCCCTACATTGTCCAGTTAATAAATTAATTAAACTCACCTTAGAATTCTACAGGCACCTGACATGTATATCCAACCCTGGTTGGAAATTCTTGTGATTAGAACATTTAGTAACATCTTTTATAACTGGTCCTGAGAGCACGGAAAAGGAACGAGATGGATGTCTGCGTGATAAAATTGCCTTCCATGACACGTAGATTAAAAATTAGATTAAAAATTAAAAAAAAAAACAACTACATAATACCTTATAAAAATAAATGAACACAAAGTACAGATTATTTTTATGTTGTAAATAGTGATGTCCCGAACGGTTCGCTGGCGAATAGTTCCTGGCGAACATAGCGTGTTCGCGTTCGCCATGGACGGCGAACATATGCGATGTTCGGTCCGCCCCCTATTTCTTTATTTTTGTTTGTGGCCAAATTTACTAATACTAAGTAAAAATTACTTAGTATTAGTAAATTGTGCCCCTACTCGCAATACCGCGAGTAGGGGCATGTCTATTAAAAAGTGAGCAGCCTGTGGCTGCTCACTGTTAAAAAAAAAAGAAAAAAAGGTCCCCCCTCCCTGAGCGGTGGGTGGGGGCCCTAAAAAAACAATAAGGGGGGACCTACTGTCCCCCCCGGCCCCCACCCCTGAGCGGTGGGTGGGGGCCCTAAAAATGACAATAAGGGGGGGACCTACTGTCCCTCCCGGCCCCCACCACTGAGCGGTGGGTGGGGGCCCTAAAAATAACAATAAGGGGGGACCTACTGTCCCGCCCGGCCCCCACCCCTGAGCGGTGGGTGGGGGCCCTAAAAATAACAATAAGGGGGGACCTACTGTCCCCCCTGGCCCCCACCCCTGAGCGGTGGGTGGGGGCCCTAAAAATGACAATAAGGGGGGGACCTACTGTCCCTCCCGGCCCCCACCACTGAGCGGTCAGTGGGGGCCCTAAAAATAACAATAATGGGGGAGACCTACTGTCCCCCCCCCGGGCCCCACCCCTGAGCGGTGGGTGGGGGCCCTAAAAATAACAATAAGGGGGGACCTACTGTCCCACCCCGGCCCCCACCCCTGAGCGGTGGGTGGGGGCCCTAAAATTAACAATAAGAGGGGACCTATTGTCCCACCCCGGCCCCCACCGCTGAGCGGTGGGTGGGGGCCCTAAAATGAACAATAAGGGGGGACCTATTGTCCCCCCCTGACCCACACCCCTGAGCGGTGGGTGGGGGCCCTAAAAATAACAATAAGGGGGGACCTATTGTCCCCCCCCGGCCCCCACCCCTGAGCGGTGGGTGGGAGCCCTAAAAATAACAATAAGGGGGGGGCCTATTGTCCCCCCCGGCCCCCTCCCCTGAGCGGTGGGTGGGGGCCCTAAATACAAAGTACCCTAGTCACCCCCCCTCCCCCCAAAAAAAATTATCCCCCTACCTACTCCCCTCACCCTAAAAATAATGAGGGGGGGGGGACCTTTAAGTAAAAACCTGTAAAAAAAAAAATAGATAAAAACAACTTACCATTCGATGTTTTCTTTCTTCTAAAATCTTCTTTTTTCAGCCCCCAAAAAGGGCAAATAAAAAACCATAATAACCGACGCAATAAAAAAAAAAATCCATCTTCACCCATGGAGGGCTCCACGCAGACTGAGCTCTGCAGGGCGGGGGAGGCTTATAAAGCCTTGCCACGCCCTGCAATTAGGCTAAGAATACTCTGATTGGCTAGTTTAAGCCATCCAATCACAGTGCTCTGTGTCATTTTACACAGCGTGGGAAAGTTCTTTGGAATTTTCCCACGCTGTGTAAAATGACAAAGAGCACTCTGATTGGTGGTCTTGAAATCCATCCAATCACAGTGCTCTGTGTCATTTTACACAGCATGGGAAAATTCCAAAGAACTTTCCCACGCTGTGTAAAATGACACAGAGCACTGTGATTGGATGGCTTGAAATCCATCCAATCACAGTGCTCTGTGTCATTTTACACAGCGTGGGAAAATTCAATTTTCCCACGCTGTGTAAAATGACACAGAGCACTGTGATTGGGAAAGGGAGGGAAAGTAGGTCCCCCCTTATTGTTAATTTTAGGGCCCCCACCCACCGCTCAGGGGTGGGGGCCGGGGGGGACAGTAGGTCCCCCCCTTATTGTTAATTTTAGGGCCCCCACCCACCGCTCAGGGGTGGGGGCTGGTGGGGACAGTAGGTCCCCCCCTTATTGTTATTTTTAGGGCCCCCACCCGTCGCACAGGGGTGGGGGCCAGAAAGGGGGAGGACAGTAGGTCCCCCCATCATTATCTTTATGGCCCCCACCCGCCGCCCAGGGGTGGGGACCGGGGGGGGAGGACAGTAGGTCCCCCCCCTCATTATCATTATGGCCCCCACCCGCCGCCCAGGGGTGGGGGCCGGAGATGGGTAGGACAGTAGGTCCCCCCTCATTATCTTTATGGCCCCCACCCGCCGTCCAGGGGTGGGGCCGGGGGGGGGGGGGGGAAGGAGAGTAGGTCTCTTCCCCCCCCCCTTCAACCACTATTGTGGCCAGAAAGAGTCCCTGTGGGTTTTAAAATTCGCCTGCCTATTGAAGTCTATGGCGGTTCGCCCGGTTCACGAACATTTGCAAAAGTTCGCGTTCGCGGTTCGCGAACCGGAAATTTTATGTTCGCGACATCACTAGTTGTAAAGATTAATGTCTATTTTATGGTGACAAATCCACATTGACCCCTTCATCACACATGACTTGCAACGGCTGACATGATGTACATGGATTTTGTCTGTCACTTGTTATGAAAAGTTTAATAGAAATAACTTGTATTGTAATATGTGTCATTTTTGCTCTCTGTTGTAGATATAAGATATATGATTAGGGGATCTGTTATGTCTGCTAGCAGTAGCAATGTAAAAACTTGGAAAAATATTATTTTACATTGAAATGTTTCTTTGATACCGATGTGTTTCAGTTGCCTAAAAGATCTACATTTTAAATTTGTTGATCGAGGCATTATAAATGTCAAAGGAAAAGGGGAAATGAACACCTACTTCTTGATAAGAAATATGCGCGTATCAGAATATGAGATTATGGGCAGGTCTGAACATTGCGTGTCCGAACCAAGTCAAAATGGGCATGTGGGTAAGTGGAATTTTAAATGGAATTATAAGTGGAATTATAATAATTTAGACTGTATGAACTGTGTGACCACAATACTCATGGTACTATATATTTTCTCAGTTACAAAATAAGTTCACCGATATTGCCCAGTGGACATCACCTCACCATTTAGTAACCACTGCGAAAAATTCCAAGAGCAATATCAGAAACACAACTTTTAAAGAAAAAGATACTTCATGGACAAAATTAAAGGGACACTTTAAGACCCGGAATCACCATAGCTCGTGGCACAGGTTATGGTGCAAATATTTTGTGGGTGCTATTTTTTCAGGATTGTGTGCAATCATTTGAGTAGTTTGACACACTGGTACTCAGACTAAGACTCTCTTAGTCTGAAGGCAATGACAGGCTGAGAGCACTGGGATTGGGTTTGCCCTGAGTGATTTTTGCACTAAAATGACCCCAAATTGCCACTGGATTTCCACATTTGAAGGCACATTCTGAAATGATTGCAGAAATACTGAAAATATTTTTTTTCAACTTGCTTTATTTGATCGTCTGTGGGCAAACCGTATGAAAAGGAAATAAATCCAAATTTAACCCACCCCTGTGTTGGCAAGGAAGGGACTGTCATTCATATTTGTTTTCTGATAAATTACTTATTATGCCACATAACTCAGGCCATTATATATGCTCACTGACTGGATGAAAAGTTCATATATGAATGTAATGTATGAATGTATTAATCATGTTGGTGCTTATAGGATTGTTTTGTCCACCTTTCAGAACAGTTTGTAAGGTAATAATTTTTGGGAAAATTATGAAGAGGCATTCAGCTTATAAATTTAATTTGTACAAGCTAGAATGCAGAGGTGGCTCTTAATAATGTGAATGCTGATAAATTAAGAAATTAATCATTGCAAAATCTGAACTAGTAATTTCATATATATATTGCGTATGTCCCATTAACTGTGATTTTACAGTAAGTTATCGCATACAGTAGGTTATCAAGCCAAACCCTGCTCTGGCATAAAACATATTAAGTGCTAAAATATCTTAGCGAAATCCAAAAAATCTAACAGATCAATGTCTTTGAATTTAGCAACCCTTTGTTGAGAGATTTTTGTCACGTATATGACATAGATAAATAGAAAGTATTTTGAGATGTAAATAGTGTCACACCCCGACTGTGTTTAGTAAGCTTAGCTTCTAGACACTCATATATTCCAGTCTTTAATCAGTCACATGGGTTAGTAGCTATCCATGTGCACATTATCTGAATATAGTGCCTTTTTTGTGTAATTGCAAAGGAGAAATACAGGTAAGAGGCAATGTTACCTAAAGGATAGCTGTCACCTCAAAAATATTTTTAATATAATACTTACATCAATGATTAAAAGAATACTTTTCTCAGTATAACAACACCATCTAAATGAAGTTAGTATAGTGCCTACAAAAATTCCCTCTCAGTCTCAGGCTACAAAAAAAAGTGATTTTGTAAATATTAGATGGCTTGGTGTGGGTTCAAGCCACACCTCCAAGCCCTCTGGGTAAGAAAGGTGGAATTATTACTTCCTGCCACTCATACACTAGCATACCATGATGTCACGCACTCATGTACAGTGCTGTCACAGTCTGCTATAGAGAATTATCATATTTTATATGGCAGAAGCATAGGAACATCGCGGCAAGCATTGCGCGTGTGCCTGCTGGAGCAGTGCTCTAGTCCTGACAAGGACTTTTCCTCCGCTGGATCCGTGAAGACAGGAACTCTGGAACAAGGCGCTGTGAAGTGAATAGCTCTATCCCTCCCCAGTAACTGGATGACACACAGTTCTGGGAGCACTGTAATGCTCAATTGTTGATAAGATGGAAACAACTGCAGATTTCTGAGTTTGATAATGTTTATTGCTTTAAATAAAAAAGATAATCAAATTGAACTGTCTCTTTAATTCCTGGCAGGTTATAAACAGCAGCGGTGTTGAAGTTGTTTTAAGATTTAACACAACCAGCGAGAAGTTCCAAATTAGGATGCAGATAATTAATAAGTAGGTGTTGAAAACAAGGTTAGGAGTTGATGTGGAGCAGATAGCGAACCACTTAGAATTAGGATGGTTATATATTAAGCTTGAGCCAATCTGGTTTACTTAACTTATGAAGGAGCGATAATCCAAATTGGTGATAGAGATTCCACAGAGAATCGAGGGTGCAGCAGGCAAGAGAATATCCAAAACAGTCCGAGGTCGTAGGAGAGGAGAAGGAGGGTAAACGATTAAACAGTCCGGGTCCGATACACAGTAGAAGTAAATATTCAGTTTGAAGTTCGCGGGAGCTTTCGAGTTGATCCAGCACTGTGGTGTTGACGCGGTCTCTCTATGAACCCTGGGAACGACCACGTCATAGGAGGGGGAGTGGCCGCGCTCCGAGAACCCGGAAGTCCACGGTTAGCGAATGCCGGAAGGTCTGACAGAACCCCCCTCATAAGAAGCAGCCACCGGATGCTGTCAACGAGGTCTGGATGGGTAGCGAGCATGGTACGCATTGATAAGTCGACGAGCATGCACCGCGGAGGACGACACCCATGAATCTTCGTCAACTCCGTAGCCCTTCCACCGGACAAGATATTGTAAGGAACCACGATGGATTCGTGAATCGAGAATCCTCTGGACCTCGTATTCCTCTTCACCTTGTACCAGAATGGGATCAGGAGTGGTAAGAACATCCCTCATGAAAGGGTCGGAGTGGTGTGGTTTAAGCAATGACACATGGAAGACTGGATGTAGTTTCATGGTAGGTGGAAGTTTCAATCTAACCACGTTTTCGTTGATAAGCGACAATATACGAAAAGGGCCAAGGAAGAGTGAACTCAGTTTCTTTGAGGGACGGTTGGTGACAATGTTTTTTGAAGAGAGCCATACTAGATCACCAACCTTGTAGGTAGGGGAAGGTCGTCTACCAGTATCGAAAAACTTTTTCTGAGCAGATGATGCATTTTTAAGGTTATCACGTAACCTGAGGAAGAGGGCAGACATGAACGAGTTATGGTTGGAGACGTATGGATTAGAAGAAGGAAGTCCTTGATCGGGGAATGAAGAAGGATGGAATCCAAAATTTGAGAAGAATGGAGTCATTTTGCTACTAGCGTGTACCGAGTTGTTGTATGAGAACTCTGCCATTGGTAACCACGTGATCCAATCATCTTGTAAATGAGAGCAATAACACCGCAAGTATTGTTCAACACATTGATTAACTCTCTCTGTTTGTCCGTTGGTTTGGGGATGATAGGCTGAAGATAATTTACGTTGAATGTTGAGGGAGGAACACATCTCATTCCAGAATTTGGAGGTGAACTGTGTTCCTCTGTCTGATATGATTTCTTCAGGAAGACCATGGAGTTTCACGATGTTGTTGATGAATATTTTTGCAAGTTCAGATGAAGAGGGTAATTTCTTTAAAGGAATAAAATGGGACATCTTGGTGAAACGGTCTACCACTACCAGAATGGTGGTATGATGTTGCGAAGGAGGGAGTTCTACCAAGAAATCCATTGAGATGGACTGCCAAGGTCTTTCTGGAACAGGTAGGCTCAGTAATTGACCGAATGGTGGATGATGGTCAGATTTTGATCTCAGACAGGTTGGGCAGTTTTTTACATAAGATTCTATGGTTCTGTCCTGGCGAGGCCACCAGTAATATCTTTTAGACAGCTCCAGTGTTTTCCTTGTACCAGGATGACCAGCCAGAGGGGAATCATGAATCAAGGAGAGTATTTTATTCCTAAGCAAGGGAGGGATGTATAACCTGTCTTTGAAGTAGTACATACCGTCCTTTTTTGATAGATTGCCTTGTTTGGGAAGTTCAAGATCTTCTTCTTTAAGATGTTTAATATCATCAATTAACGACGAAATAATACCTATGATTTTAGGAGGTTGAGTTTCGGTTACAGGAAGATCTTGGTGAATTCTGGACAGGGCATCTGCCTTTTTGTTTCTGGATCCAGGTCTGTAGATGATTTGAAAATTGAAACGGGAAAAGAAAAGATTCCAGCGTACTTGTCTGGCAGAGAGTGTTTTGTTGGAATGAAGATATTCAAGGTTCCTGTGGTCGGTATAAACAATTACAGGAGTGCGTGTGTCTTCAAGTATGTGACGCCAGTTTTCGAATGCAGCTTTAATACTTAATAATTCTTTTTCTCCTACAGGATAATTTCGTTCAGCAGGAGACAAAGATCGTGAAAAAAAAGCTACTGGATGGAGAGGATCTTGAGGTGTTTGGTGTTGAGAGAGGACAGCCCCGATAGCTGTGTCAGAAGCATCCGTTTCCATGACGTAGAGAAAAGCAGGATTAGGTAGTTGAAGAATGGGAGCACTTGTGAATCTCCGTTTTAATTCATCAAAGGCTGCTTGAGCCTCTTCGTTCCAAGCAAAGGACCGTTTACTGCTATTGAGCAGGTTGAGGGGATGAGCAACCTTGGAGTAATTTTTAATGAACTTCCTATAGAAGTTGGCAAATCCCAGAAAACGTTGTAAGTCTTTAGTATTAGTAGGAGTAGACCAATTGACAATGCAATCTATTTTGGAGGTATCCATACTTATTGAATGAGGGGAGATAACATATCCCAAAAAAGTGATTTCATTGACTTCAAATATACATTTTTCTGGTTTTGCGTATAATTTGTGTGTTCTTAATCTGGATAATACCCATTTCACGTGTTTTCTGTGTTCTTCAAGGTTGTTGGAGTAGATGAGAATATCATCTAAGTAAATGATGACACAAACGTCTAGGAGATCTCGGAAGATATCGTTAATGAAATGCTGAAAGGTTGCAGGGGCGTTACACAGCCCGAAGGGCATGACAAGATATTCGTAAAGACCATATCGGGTCCTGAACGCCGTTTTCCATTCATCATTGGCCTTGATTCTAACAAGGTTATATGCCCCACGAAGGTCAAGTTTAGTGTAGATGGTAGCTGTTCTTAATCTTTCAATCAACTCATTGATCAGGGGAAGAGGGTAACGATTCTTGATAGTTATTTTATTTAAAGACCTGTAATCGATGATTGGCCGTATAGTCTGGTCCTTGTTTCTTACAAAAAACATGCTGGAAGCGGCTGGTGAACAGGAAGGTCTAATGAACCCCTTACGGAGGTTTTCATCTAGGTATTCCTTGAGGGTTTTTAACTCTGATTCAGAGAGAGGATAAATATGTCCAAAAGGGATAGGAGCACCAGGAACAAGGTCAATCGGACAATCATAGGGTCGATGAGGAGGAAGTGTCTCTGCTTCCTTTTTACTGAACACATCAGCGAACTCTGAATAGCTGGAAGGTATAGTGGATTCCCCAGTAACATGCAAAATGGGGATGTGTTGTAGACATGTTCCCTGGCAATATGCAGAGTTAAACATGAGAGAGAAAGGAGCCCATGTAATAAGTGGGTTGTGAGTCCGTAACCAGTCTATCCCTAATATTATTGGATAAAGAGGAGAATTTATGACATCAAAAACAAGAAATTCAGAATGGACATAATTAGTAGTAGTCCTTAAAGGGACAGTTTCAAGGCGAATGGGCCCCGAGGAGATTAAGGAGCCATCAATAACTCTGACAGAGACGGAATTACGTTTTTGAACACAAGGAATTTTATTTTTTGTAACAAAGGATGAGTCCAGGAACACCCCATTAGCACCGGAATCAATAATGGCCTTAGTCGTAATTCTTTCTTTGTCCCACTGTAATATGAGAGAGACAGAGGAGAAATGAGAGGTTGGTTTAGAAGGAAGTACACTCATTACAGTCGTGGTAGAACCATGCTTACTGCCTCTTGGACGTTTCAATAGGGGACAGTCATGGACCACATGTTCTTGCGAAGCACAGTACATGCAGAGGTTCATTTGTCTTCTTCTGGTTCTCTCTTCTGGAGTAAGAGGACTTCTCACAACCCCTATTTCCATAGGTTCAGCGGGAGTTATAGGTTTCTCCGGTGCCTTTGAAGAGGTGAAGGGTTTTTTCCATAGGGAGCTAGTGAGTGATTTCTCAGCTTTTCTTTCCCTAAGTCTTCTGTCGATACTGATTGACAGTTGGATAAGTGTATTTAGTGTAGTAGGTAGTTCAGTTCTGGAGAGCTCATCTTTGACAGCTTCAGATAACCCAATACGGAACTGGTTACGTAGAGTTATGTCATTCCACTGAGTTTCTGGTGCCCATCGTTTGAATTCAGCAATGTAATCTTCGACAGGCCGGTTTCTTTGCTGCAGTGTTCTAATGGTTAAATCTGCAGTCGCTTGTTTGTTTGGGTCTTCGTAAAGAAGAGACATGGCTTCAAAGAATTCATCCAGAGAATCCAATATGGGATCATCATTCTCAAGAAAGGAATGAGCCCAGGCCATGGGTTCACCTCTCAAAAATGAAATAACAGAACAAACTTTAGATCTTTCAGTGGGATATGATCTGGGTTTTAATGCAATCAACAACTTGCAAGAATTGATGAACTCTCGGTATTGGGACCTGTCTCCAGAGAATTTTTCGGGGTTGGAGACAGCAGGGTCACTAGCCGAGTGTGTAACTGTGTGAGGAGTATGGGTTTGCAAGTCCCTTACATAAGTAAGGATTCTTTCATTGGTGATCTGTAGATCTTGCATGCCTTGAGTAAGAGTATCCACTCTTTGGTTTAATCTGGTGATTTCAGAAGTGAGATCTGCTGTATCCATTAATTAGGCTGGATCAATCTGTAATGCTCAATTGTTGATAAGATGGAAACAACTGCAGATTTCTGAGTTTGATAATGTTTATTGCTTTAAATAAAAAAGATAATCAAATTGAACTGTCTCTTTAATTCCTGGCAGGTTATAAACAGCAGCGGTGTTGAAGTTGTTTTAAGATTTAACACAACCAGCGAGAAGTTCCAAATTAGGATGCAGATAATTAATAAGTAGGTGTTGAAAACAAGGTTAGGAGTTGATGTGGAGCAGATAGCGAACCACTTAGAATTAGGATGGTTATATATTAAGCTTGAGCCAATCTGGTTTACTTAACTTATGAAGGAGCGATAATCCAAATTGGTGATAGAGATTCCACAGAGAATCGAGGGTGCAGCAGGCAAGAGAATATCCAAAACAGTCCGAGGTCGTAGGAGAGGAGAAGGAGGGTAAACGATTAAACAGTCCGGGTCCGATACACAGTAGAAGTAAATATTCAGTTTGAAGTTCGCGGGAGCTTTCGAGTTGATCCAGCACTGTGGTGTTGACGCGGTCTCTCTATGAACCCTGGGAACGACCACGTCATAGGAGGGGGAGTGGCCGCGCTCCGAGAACCCGGAAGTCCACGGTTAGCGAATGCCGGAAGGTCTGACAAGCACAAACTCAGCATTTTATGCACAGATGAGTTTTCCCAATTTGCTTTACATATACTTAAAAAAACAAAACAAAAAACAAATCAATTTCTTTCCATTAACTCATGAAAGGACTATTGCATTAAAATAGTTTTGATGTGGCAGTTGTTCTTTGAAGCCTAGGTGCTCATGATAAAAATGGATGCTGACTTGTTTACAGAAAAGTGCTAAGAAAATAGTGGAACAGGCTATGTCTCTCACTATTAAGACATTTATTATGGCAATTTGGAAAAACATTTTTTTCACTTTTTATTGTATGTTCCAGGTGAAGATATCATCATGAATTATAATATAGAACCCAATGACAACGAAACAGTTATTGGTGAGTTATTATAAATTATAAAGGGTAATTTTCATTAAATATTGTAAAATAAATGAATGCTTAATCCCTTAGTGACCAAACCACTTTTTTAATTTTCTTACCGTTTAGGACCAGGGCTGTTTTTAAATTTCTGTGGTGTTTGTGTTTAGCTGTAATTTTCCTCTTACTAATTTACTGTACCCACACATATTATATACTGTTTTTCTCACCATTAAATGGTCTTTCTAAACATACCATTATTTTCATCATATCATATAATTTACTATAAAAAAAAGTATAAAATATGATGAAAATCTTTTAAAAAACACACTTTTTCGAACTATGACCCCCAAAATCTGTTATGCATCTACAACCGCCAAAAAACACCCATGCTAAATAGTTTCAAAATTTTGTCCTGAGTTTAGAAATGCCCAATGTTAACATAAGTACAATAAGTACAAGTAGCACTTTGCTATTTCCAAACCATTTTGTTTCAAAATTAACATTGTAACACTGATATCTGTCAGGAATCCCTGAAAAACCCTTCACATGTATATATTTTTTTAAAACAAGACAACCTAAGGTTTCAAACTTGGGGTATTTTTTACTCTTTTCATGTCCTTTTCATGCAACCATTTTACAACCAATCTATGTCAAGTAAAAAAAATAATAATAATAATTACCAGATTTTACTAATTTCATGACGTAAAGTCATGATTTTATAAAGGACACGGAGGCGAATATTATGCTTATCTCTTTCTTTAATATACCTCAGCAGCAAAGAAAAAAGTTTTAAAACATTAAAAGAATCAACTAGGCTAGGTACTCCAGGGGTTAACCTAGTATGCTATCCTTAGCCAATAGGAACAGTCCATGTATCCATGTCCACCCATGTGACCTCTCTTCTCCCTCTTTCTTTGATCTTGCCGAAGCTTCAATTCATCAACTTGCGTAGATACTGGGTCCATAACATGTGCGTCGACCTTCATCTTCATAACCAAACAATGAACTTTAACCAATTGAATTGAGATGAAACTCGATCAACCATAGCATTTACTGTGATTCGTTAAGCTGAAAGGAGAGAAAAAAGAAATGGTAATGTGTGGTCTAGAGACTGTGTGTCGCAGTTATGAAGGTTAAATCCTATAATATATGAACCTCTACAGACCATATGTTCTACTGTAAGCGATATTGTTTAAGAGTCATTCTAGTTCATTCATTACATTTCATACCAACCCACAATATTACTAGTCATACAATTTACTGGGTGGGATTTCACATCTTTCTTGATATTCTAGTCATCTTACGCGATACTTATCATGTTTGTTTCGCGATACTTACTGGGTGGGCTAATATTCGCCTCCGTGTCCTTTATAAAATCATGACTTTACGTCATGAAATTAGTAAAATCTGGTAATTTTATTAAAGGACACGGAGGCTCATATTATGCTAGTTCAAAGCTGAGCAATGACTGATGATGTTATGTGTTCTGTAGGGTGAAAATAGTATTCTTTAAACGTGGATTCCCTTGACCATTCGGCCGTCCGCAACAGGTCTTCCAACCTGCATCCCAGATTAAATGCTTTAGTCGCCATAGCTCCTCTAGTGGAGTGTGCTCCAAACATGGATGTATCAATGTTAGCGGAGGTCATCACCCATTTCACCCATCGGGCTATAGTAACCGAGGTTACTGGTTGATGTGGTGTGTTGATAGCTAGGAATAGTTCGTGCCGATTAGGGTTCCGAAATGGTTGCGTCCGTCTTTCATACTCTTTGAGACACGCTATTGGGCATAGGTTTGTATTGTGAGGGAATGCTGGGTAAGATACCGTAGTAATCGTTGTTTTTGTCCGTCTGGTAATATTAAAAGTGACCCCTGATGGGGTGAACGACCGTGCATCCACGTCCAATGCCCTCACATCGGATACTCTTTTGCAAGATATCAAGCAGAAGAGCATGGCCAGTTTCGCTGATAGCTGTTTAAGTGTAAGGTCAGAATTCTGTGGCCATAATTCCAATAAATTTAGGACTAGGTTTACGTCCCACGTTGATGCATATCTGGGTTGTGGAGGTCTTGCGAACCTCACTCCGCGTAAGAGTCTACACACCAATAAGTGCTTCCCTATTGGTGTTCCTTCACAGCCTTGATGTCCAGCCGATATTGCTGACCTATAGACATTAATAGTACGATAAGCTAGGCCTTGATCATATAAGTATGTCAGGAAACGTAGCAGGTAATTCACAGGAGCATATACGGGATCCACCTGTTGTTCCAAGCACCAACCACTCCAGGAGTTCCATGCTCGACTGTAGGATCTCCTGGTTCCTGGGGCCCAGGCTCCCGCCAATAATTCCAGCGTTGTCTGTGGAACCTCCGGGATGACCCATGGTCCCCTGATAGGAGCCACGCTAACAGCCTGAGTTGCCCTTGCATCATCAGTGGGTGTGGGTTCCCTTCGGGGTCCGACAAAAGGTATGGGTATTCTGGGAGTAGTCTGGGAAGATCTATAGACATCTCCATGAGAGAAGGGAACCATGGCTGTGTTGTCCAGAATGGTGTTATCAGGACCAACGTCGTCTGAGAGCGGTAGAGATGTACTAGGGTTCGTGCTATCAGAGCGAATGGAGGAAACGCATATAGTTTTCTGGTCGGCCATGGCTGGAGGAACGCATCCGTAGCTATTGCGTCTGGGTCTGGTCTCCAGCTGAAGAATTTCGGTAGTTGCGTGTTCAAACGAGACGCAAACAGATCCATGTGCAGTGGGCCCCACAGGTCCTGTAATCGTAGGAATACTCCGCGATTCAGGCGCCAATCGCTGGCGTCCCGCAGGTATCTGGAATTCCAGTCCGCTACAACATTCGTGAGTCCTGGGATGTACTCGGCTCGTACTGATATGTTGCGGTCCAGGCAATATTGCCAGAATTCCGTGGCTAAATCTGCTAGGATTTTGGACCTGGTGCCGCCAAGGCGGTTGATATATTGCACCGCTGATATGTTGTCCATCCTTAATACGATGGAGCAGTGTGTCTTGGCACCTAAACGGCTCTTCAGAGCGAATGCTCCTGCCATAAGTTCTAGGCTGTTGATATGCAGCATCCTTTCCGATTGGGACCATCTTCCGCCTGTTGAAATACGACCACAACGCGCTCCCCAGCCCTGTGTGCTGGCATCGGACTCTATTATACAATCTGGAGCGCTGCCAAAGATTGCTCTGCCATTCCACGCTTCCATGTGCTGCAGCCACCATTTGAGTTCCTCTTTGGCTGTGTGATCGAGCTGTACGGAGTCTGAGTAAGATTGACCTGATTGTAGTTGGGCCGCTTTCAATCTTTGTAGGGCCCTGTAATGTAGAGGTCCCGGGAAGATTGCTTGAATGGACGCTGAAAGTAGTCCAATAATCCTGGCCAGTTGTCTCACCGTGAGCATTGGGCGAGTTAATGTTCTGCGGATCTCTCTTTTGATGGTTTTGATCTTTGTCTGCGGTAATTTCAAGGTTCCTTGGACCGCTTCTATATTGAATCCTAGGAATTCTATGGACTGTGAAGGGGTCAGAACTGACTTCTCCCAGTTGCATAGAAATCCCAGGTTGTTTAAAAGTGTAATTGTCCAAGTTAGGTGTTGTTGGAGTAGGAGTGCGTCTTGAGCCATGATCAGTATATCGTCCAAATATACGATCATGCGCACTCCTCTGCTGCGTTGCAGCGCCACTACCGGTTTCAACAGTTTCGTAAAACACCATGGAGCCGATGACAGGCCGAAAGGGAGGCAGCGAAACCTCCACATTTGAGCCTTCCATTCAGTGGCGTACACACACTCTATGGGGCCCCGGTGCGAAACTGATCCGTGGGCCCCCCCCTACCGTGAACCTCTCCCCCCTGACTGTGGGCCCCTCCCCCCGAAACATACATACAGACACAAACACATACCCCCGACAGACACATACATACACACATGCAGACACATACATACAGAGACACACACGCAGACACATACATAGACACACACACATACACAGACATACAGAAACAGACACACACACACAGAGACAGACACACAATCATACATACACAGACATACATACAGATACACACACACACACAGAGACAGACAGACATACACACAGAGACACAGACACACATATGGATACACACACTCAGAGACACATACATACATACACACATGCAGACACATACATACAGAGACACACACGCAGACACATACATAGACACACACATATACACAGACATACAGAAACACACACACACACACACACAGAGACACAATCATACATACACAGACATGCATACAGATACACACACACACACACACACACACACACAGAGACACAGACACACAGACACACATATGGATACACACACAGAGACACAGACATAAATACACACAGACACATATACACAAAATGTTTCCTACCATGTGTGGGTCCAGTGATGGCTCAGCCTGATGGGAGTCAGAGTTCCCACTCTGACTCCCTCCTCCTTTCAGTTTCCTCCCGCGCGGGCTGTCAGTATGCTGGGAGGAGTGACGTGCGGTCACTTCCTCCCAGCGTGTGATGTCATCACAGGGGGCCCGGTCGCGCTCTTAAAGCGCCCAGCGCAGACCGGGCCCCCTTACAATCCATGTCCATCGGGTGGCCCTGACAGCATGGGCCACCCGATGGACCCCTTGACATGCGGCACCGGCGGTTTGCCGCACGGGCCGGGGCCGCAAAGCGTGGCAGCTGCTACCCCTGCGACCGCGGTACGTACGCCACTGCTTCCATTGGAACTGCAGGAAGTGGTGGCATTCTTCCGCTATGGGGATGGTGAGGTAGGCATCCTGTAGGTCTAATTTGACCATCCAGTCTCCCAACCTGCGGAGGTCTCGCAGGCAATGAATCCCTTCCATTTTGAAATGGCGATACCGCACATATGCGTTGAGTGGGCGTAAGTTTATCACTGGTCTCATACCTCCGCCCTTTTTGGGGATAAGAAATAGGTTGCTCAAGAAACCTGGAGAGTGAGGCGCGACTTGATAGATCGCGCCTTTCTCCTTTAATAATTCTATTTCCTTTGACACGAGTTCCCTGTCTTGTGGGGTAAACACTATTGGCCGAGGGACCGAAGTTTGGACTGGGGTTTGAACAAATTCTATGTGGTACCCCCCCACTGTGTTGAGGACCCAGGCATCGGACGTTAGTCTGTGCCATGCCTCGATGAACTGGGATAGTCTGCCCCCCACATATGGTGTACAAGAATGGGAATTCTGAAAGGTACTCACCATAAGGCCGTCGACCGTAAGTGGCGCCTCTGCGTCCTCTGGGTTGCCATGCCCTGCCCCTGACAGGGAAGAAGGGTGAGGGGTTTCTGGTTTCCACCTGTGGGAATCTTGGTGAAGAGGAGCCTCGGTAGCCCCGGTAGGAGCTCCTAGATGAACGGCTGGACAGACGGCCCCGTTGTCTGCCAGCCCCCCCAAAAACCTTTGGGGCGAACACACGCTTTAAGTTTGTTTGTGCTTTGTCCAGGGCTGTGAATGTATTAACGTAATTGCCTAATTCTTTGACAAAATTGTCTCCAAAAAGGAGACCTTTTGCCTGCGGTCCAGGTTCAGACAATGCCATGTTGACCAGCTTAGGGTCGATTTTCATAAGAACCGCTTTGCGCCTTTCTGTACAAAGTGCCGCATTGGAATTGCCAATCAGGCATATAGAGCGTTGTGCCCACTCTCTGATGGCCAAAAGGTCCACTGGTGTGTCCCCTGAAAGTGCCGCTTCGACCATGTCGAATATTTTTGCACTGGGGCCTAAAGAATCCAGCACCTTGTCCTGGCAATGGCGCAGAGAATAATCCAGCCCTTTCTTGGCTTTCCAGCCCGATTTACCCAGAAACTGGGCAATTTTGGGGTCCAATTCCGGTGTGGCGCAAGCCATATCCGGGACTGTCGGGCGTGGGCATTCTGCCCTCAACTTATTCCTGGTACCTTTGTCCAGGGGTTTCCTAATTCTGGCCACTATATATTGGGCCACATGGTCAGCAGGAAACCATTCTGTCGACCTCGGGTGCTGAAGGTCATCAGGATTAAATAGGGGTTCCCCTTGCGGATCTAAAATAATTGAATCATCCGCTGGATTTTGGCCTTTGTTGGCTGTTTTGCCAGTTAAACTGTGCTCAGGAGAAGAGTTCTCCGATTCCAATGAGCCCATCTCTTCTGGCTCGCTCAATACCTCCTCTTGGTCCGAATCAGTGTCGGATATTTCTGTTTGGGCTTTTGCCCATTTCCATGACCTCACCGTTTTTGCCCGGTGGGAGGCTCTCTTACGTGGGGGCCCCACGTCCTCATCAGTGACAGGGTGCAACCTGTCCGTAAAATCAGTTTTGGAGGTTTGTTTTCCCATATAATGGGTCTTTTTAGTAGCCTTGCGACCGCTAAGGGGGGCAGGCTTTTCATCTTGGGCCTTGGAGCTGGGGCCTCTGTGGTTATGACCAGACGCCATAATGGCATTACTAATGGATAGGGTCAGATTGTCAGACATCGCCCCCATAGCCGTATAGATTGCCTGCGTGACTGATTTAGTCATGGTTGCATCTAATAAGGAATGGAACTCTTCAGAGTTCAATTGTTCCCCAGACGCCACCTCTTCCCCTAGAGGGGAGATAGGTTGTGGGGCAAGGGACCCACCATGTGTGGTGTCCTTATTGCTCGCAGCCGACCTGGCACATTCTTGTTCCTTAGGCTGCTGCATTATATATATATAATTAAGTCTGCTCCAAAAGTCACTAATTTTGCACAGTAATATTGGCCCTCGGAATAAACAATTTAATTATAACTGCTGTGATGCAGTACAATACTGGCCCTTTAATATTAGTAATCAAGGACACAGGGAAGAATTTACCTTAAAAGGTAACTAAAATTGAGGAGATAGGGCAAGGCACAAACAAGCTGTCAGCTTACCTAGTGTTCCCTCCGAAATGGCTGCAAAGGGACACTAGGCTGGCTGACAGTTATTAGCCACTACCCCTTCCTCGCGCTCCCGCCCAGTGGGTTGCGAGCGTCGGGAGAAAAGCGCTGCAAATTTCTGCCGTTAGAGGGGAAAATGGCCGCCGCGCTATGCGACCGCGAATGCGCATGCGCGGGCGGCTCAGTGAAATGTCCGCACTGAAGCCGGCCGCCGCGGAAGCTATGAGGGAAATAAAACTTGATAGTTTGCGGGTAATAAACTACCCAGCGGGATAGGGGAGGGGGGAGAGTGTTTCTTGGACCGGAGGAAAAAGCCCGGTCCACAGTACGAAGTTAGGGGCATAAGCCCCAGTAAACACCAGGGCTGCCCCTCCTCTACCTATAGAAATCCCTATAAAGGGACACTAAAACACTCTTTCTACCTCCCTGAAATCAGCAAATTATGTACAATATTAATGTAAAACAATAATATAAACACAAATCAATCTATTACAACCAAAATCAACAATAATTTAACTCAAATACAGAGAGCTAAAATTAGGTGATACTTAGCTGAGGCAGCAGCAAAGAAAGAGGGAGAAGAGAGGTCACATGGGTGGACATGGATACATGGACTGTTCCTATTGGCTAAGGATAGCATACTAGGTTAACCCCTGGAGTACCTAGCCTAGTTGATTCTTTTAATGTTTTAAAACTTTTTTCTTTGCTGCTGAGGTATATTAAAGAAAGAGATAAGCATAATATTCGCCTCCGTGTCCTTTAATAAAATTGTTGATTTTCTTTGACACACAAAGCAGTTTATGAATAGATTTACTGAGAACTTCAAAGGTTACTGCCAAAGAACACCCCAATATGTGTTCAGCAACATCTCATGAGTACAGTGATATCCACCATGTATAGGTGTTCCCGGTTCTCTGGGGGTTAAAAGACCTTATATGGAGGGTGCGCATTCCAGTTTTCCAACTCACAGTTGGTCATCATGCACCCATGTCCTATTTGGGAGATTTTTGAAGCCGGACAATGTAATTTACCCCCATCAAACCATATATTTTTGAAATGTAGACACCCTAGGGTATTTCAAATGGTGGTATTTTAACACTTTCCATGCATTCATTCTACCACCAGTCTTTGTCAAACTTTTGGGTAGTAATTTTTTTGTGTTATTGTTCTCTCACATTGTACTTTAGGCATGGATTCTCAGTTCCTGTTATGTATTACTGCCAAAGAACACCCCAATACGTGTTCAGCAATATCTCCCGAGTACAACAGTGCCCCCAATGTACAGGTTTTATGAGTTTTTGCAAATGTGTCAAATGTAGGGCTTTTCCCTTTTCCATGTTTGCACATTAACCCCTCAAGGCACTCAATACAGGCAGAGCATTGGAAGCCTGCCTGATGGCTTTCGATGCTCTGCTCTACACTGCTGGGCACCACATGCGGCAATCCGGAAGTGAGCGCTATGGGGGGAGCGATCACTCGGGTGCCCGGCACTGAGGGGGGTATTGTATGATCGCTTCCCATGCTCAAATTAGCTGCGGACGTGTGAGGTACGTCCGCGGTCCTCAAGGACCATTTTTTGTCTGACGTACCTCATACGTCCACGTTCCTTAAGGGGTTAAAGGGACACTATAGGGTCAAGAACACAAACATGTATTCTTGACCTTATAGTGTTAAAACCACCATTTAGTCTCACTCTCCCCCCTTAAAAGGTGAGAAAATTTACCTTTCCAGCACCACACGGGTCTGCCGGCGCAGGCTCTGCCCCCTATCCGCCTCTGAAAAGGTAATATTTACATGAAAATGCCTGCAGGGACTGACTATACTCACCAAAACAACTGCATTAAGCTGTAGCTGTTCTGGTGACTATAGTGCCCCTTTAAATATAGATTGTTGTTTGAAGAGCAACTATAACTGTTTAGGTACAAGAACATTATTATTTTTTTTAATATAGAACTATTTCTTTTTTATACGAATACATAATACTCATAGGCGTGCGCAGCCTATTGCATTAGGGTGTGCATCCTAAAGCACAAACACACGCCGCATGTATATGTATATATATATATATATATACACACACACATATGCATACACTGCTCTGTGTGTGTGTGTGTGTGTGTGTGTGTGCTGTTAGTGTGCTGTGTGAGGGTGGTGTGTGTAAGGGTGCTGCTGTGTGTGTGTATGTGTGAGGGTGCTGGTAGTGTGCTATGTGGGTGAAGGTGTGTTTGTGTGTGTGTGTGTTAGGGTCCTGTTAGTGTGCTGTGTGAGGGTGCTGTGTGTGTGAGGGTGCTGTTTGTGTGATGTGTGTGTGATGGTGCTGTGTGTGTGTGTGAGGGTGCTGTTTGTTTGATGTGTGTGGGTGTCTTGTATTTCTGAGGGTGCTGTTTGTGTGTGTGTGTTTGCAAGGGTGTTGTTAGTGTGTTGTGTGTGAGGGTGTTGCGTGTTTGTAAAGGTGCTGTGTGTGTTTGTGAGGGTGCGGTTAGTGTACTGTGTGTGTGTGGGTGCTGTTTGGGTGCTGTGTGTGTGAGGGTGCTGTGTGTGTGCTGTTTGTGTGAGAGTGCTGTAGGTCTGTAGGTGCTTTTTGTGTGTGGGTGCTGTATGTGTGTGTGCTGTATGTTTGGACAGATTGTGGAGGTGGGGGCAGATTAGTAAATATCCCCCCTCCCTTCTTACCTTATGTAGGGAGGGGGGATCCTTGCTGCCATGTGCCATCCCTGGTGGTCCAGTGGAGAGTGAACTCTAGCCTGCGGGGCTAGAGTTAACTCTCGTGAGATCTGAGTGTTGCCGTGGCAACGCTCAGATCTCGCCAGAGGAACCTGGCGGAGCTGCTGTCTAGAGCTCCCCGGGTCCTCTCCTGCCTCCCTTCATGCTGCTATGTGCCAGTGAGGTAGATCTTTGATCTCCCCGCCGGCCCATGGAGGCTTAGAGCAGAGCCGACACTCAGCGCCGGTTCTGCGTGAGCCAACAGGGGAGAATAAAGTCCTGGGGAATAAAGTGTGGGAACCAAGATTCCCACCCCCCCCAAAAAATAATATACCCTCCAGTGTGTGTATGTGTATATATATATATATATATATATATATACACACACACTGACATGCATACTCAAACACACACACATACACTCACAGACACACACATTCATAGACACACACATTCACAGACACACTCATACATTCACAGACACACATATTCACATACACTGACACACATACACATTCACAGACACACACACACATTCACAGACACACACATTCACACACACACACACACAGTCAAAGACACACACACACAGTCAAAGACACACACACACACAAACAGACACACACACAAACAGACACACACACACAGTCACAGACACACTCATACATTCACAGACACACACACACACACACACAGACAGACAGACAGACACACAAACAGACACACAGACACACAGTCACAGACACACAGTCACAGACACACACACACAAATGATTATTTTTTTAATTAAAAAAATGTCCACCCAGCCTCCCTACCTGGAGTGCTGGCGTGGACTTGTCCCTGGGGTCCAGTGGGTCGGGCGGCTCTCTCAATATCAACCGCGGCGAGGGAGCTGTGAGCTCTCTGCTCCCTCTCGCCGCGTGGGCTGTCTGCTGTAGCTGGGAGACGGAATATGACGTCATATTCCGGCTCCCAGCATCAGCAAGCAGCGCGCGGCGAGAGGGAGCAGAAAGCTCACAGCTCCCTCTCCGCGGCTGATATTGAGAGAGCCGACGGGGGGGGGTCCATAACCTCTTGCCCCCCCCCCTCCCATCCATGACAGGGGGGACATGGGGGGAGGAAGGAGGGCGCTGAGTGCCTGCAGGAACAGCGTTCCTGCACAAAAAAAGTGCAGGAACTCTGTTCCTGCAGGACTCAATCCATAGGCGTGCCGCGGGGATTAGGGTGTGCCCAGGCACACCCGGCACACCCCGTGCGCACGCCTATGATAATACTATAATTTTTATCTGGTTTCCTGTTTACTTTTTCAAAAATATTTAATAAGAAATGACTTATGTTTCCTATAATTACTATCTCATTTAGTGTAAATGTTCTTAAAGGACCACTATAGGCACCCAGACCACTTCAGCTTAATGAAGTGATCTGGGTGCCAGGTCCAGCTAGGTTTAACCCTTTTTTCTGTAAACATAGCAGTTTCAGAGAAACTGCTATGTTTGCAATAGGGTTAATCCAACCTCTAGTGGCTGTCTCACTGACAGCCGCTAGAGGCGCTTCCGCGCTTCTCACTGTGATTTCACTGTGAATGCTCTTGCCGCGCATGCGCATTCAGCCGATGACGGAAGAAGAGGGAGGAGAGTCTCCAGCGCTGAGGGAGCCTGGCGCTGGAAAAAAGGTAAGCGATTAACCCCTTCCTCCCCCCCTCAGCGCCACGGGAGTGGGACCCTGAGGGTGGGGGCACCCTCAGGGCACTATAGTGCCAGGAAAACGAGTATGTTTTCCTGGCACTATAGTGGTCCTTTAAAATACAGAATACAGATTCTACAAAAATAATTCTTAAATAAAAATAAAAATGTAAACACAAAAATTTAGTTTAAATAATAAAAAAAAAACACCATATCAGATGTATGAGAGGAAAGTACTAAATTATTTTTTATAAAACCTCATACCATACAAGTAACAATAAAATGTGTACAACTGAAAATAAACATGATAATAAAAAAAACCCCACAAAGTAATTCAAAAAACACAATACCAAAAATAAACTAAATGCATATATCTTGGCATAGTGTACCTAAACTACACGAAGGGTTATTTACTAAAGTAAGAATTGACGGGAATTCAAAGTGAATTTGAAACTTATGGCCTACATTTTGGTATCTACTTTTAACTCCGTCATGCCGTCCACATTATATTAGGTTTTGAAGCCGCTTAGGTGGCTTAGAATGCAGTAATGACTTTGAGCACCACAGCCGCCAGCAAACTTACCTTCCCGGCACTCCCCTTCTCGGGCATTGCCTGACAGCCCATGCAGTTCCCTCTGACAAATTAGGCCTCCGCGGGCCATGTGATCGCTCTCACAGAGCTATCACATGGCCGCAATAGCGGGCAATGGAGGTGCCTGCAGGGGGCCTGCCTAGGATGTCAGGCAGTCCCCCTGATCCTTGAAAATGAGAAAATCTAAATTGATTGTCAGCCAAGGAGGAGGAACATGGGCATGGCCAGCCACGACGAGACAGGTGAGGTGTGGGAAAAAGGTGAGTAAAATACATTCAAGAACCTGTAAATAAATATTTTGCTGCAACATATTGTGGAAGTTTTGCTCAAATTTAGTACTTACATTTTAAAAATAAACTGCACTATACTTTATTTTAGAGATCAGTCAAGAAAAAGACAAGCAGGAAGATGGACCAAAACACAACGAAGAGGGTGAATTAAAATCCACTAGTGCAAATCAAAGTGAAAACTCAAACAATAATTCTACTCTGTGTCTTCTATTCTAAGTGTAGCATGATAGCAGAATAAATTCAGCACAGAATGTATTTCAGAAATGACTCAATAAATACGGAGTGGCAGTGATGAAAAGATTTCACTACAATTGTACCTTGTACAATAAAAGAACCGTCTCAGATTTATATCATTAACCATTTTGGACTAGTTGGTCAACACATTGTTTCTCCAGTAATGCAGAGTGATCATCTATAGCCTACTTATACTAAAAACAAGAATATAAACTGAAAGAGAACATGGAGTAAATTAGCCGTTTGGATTTAACAATTATAAGAGTTATCTTTTGTCACTTTCAGGAAAAAAAATAAATAAAAAAAAATAAAAAAAATGGATGAGAAAAAAAAATCTCGATTTGTGGTAAGTTTGCTCAAGAATTGCCAAGCTATTTCTTAAAAGGAAATAAATAAATAAAACTATAGCTTAAAGGGATTCTATAGTGCCAGGGAAACAAACTTTTTTTCCTGGCACTATAGATTTCCCCTTTGTGAAGGCCCCCTCCCGCGGCAGGTTAATAACCCCTTCAGTCACTTACCTCACGGGGGAGACCTAATGCGCATGCGCGGCAATGGCCGCGCTCACATTAGGATCTGCCCATAGGAAAGCATTATTCAATGCTTTCCTATGGGTAAAATCTGACGCTGGAGATCCACAGGCAGAGCGTGAGGACGTCCAGCATCAGATAACGGACCAAAGGTCTGTTTTAATTCCGGATGACCCTGTACTGGCTGTCTGTTAGACAGCCACTAGAGGAGGAGTTAACCCTCAGAGGTAATTATTGCAGTTTATATAAACTGCAATAATTACCACTGCAGGCTTAAGGGTGATGGGAGTTGGCACCCAGACCACTTCAATGAGCTGAAGTGGTCTGGGTGCCTACAGTGGCCCTTTAAAACAAAAATTACAAAACAAAATTACATATGCTGAAAAAAGACATGCGTTCAGCAAGTTCAGCCTCACATCTGTAGTCTTTGCTGTTATACCAAAAGAAAGCAAAAAAAAAATCCAGTTTAAAGCGCGTTCCAATTTTGGAACAAATTGGAAAATATTCTTTCTTGACCCCAGAATGGCAATCAGATCTCTCCTTGGATCAACAAGTTGTTACCCCACATATTTTATATCGCGGAACATTTTTTTTTGTAATAATTCATCCAGTTGCTGTTTACACTCTGATAAAACCACCTCTTCGAGCAGAGAATTCCACATCCTTATTGTTCTTACTGCAAAAAGTTTCTTTGCTGAGGCAATCTCCTTTCTTCAATTCTTAATGCGTGACCTTGTGTCCTATATACAGTCCTGTTTATGAATATATTTCCAGACTGTGGCTTGCATTGGCCCCAAATACATTTGTATAATGCTATTATATCCACGCTAAGGCGCATTTTTCTAAACTAAATATTTACATGTGTGAACCTTTCTGCACAACTATAATGTTCCATGCCTTTTATTAATTTTGTACCTGGCCACTGCACTTTTTCCAAGTGCCATAATATCTTTCTTTGGAACAGGTGCCCAAAAATGACAAAATAAAACTAAATAAATAGTAGCAGTCCAGGCTGAAGTGTTTGAGATTTTTCATTATTGTTCTGTACTAATTAACTTAGCAGATCTTTCTTTCACAAACCAATTATGTACATTTTTTTTTAGTATTTAATGGTTTACTTTAAGGACAATAGAAAAGTGAGTCTGAAAATAAATTAAATAACTGTTTTGTTGTTTGTTTTTTCTTTTTATCCAAACAGGATGGTTTGCAGTACCTATCCCCAATGTATTATGTGTATTGCCAGGTTGCTCCCCTGTTCTCATTCTGCCACCTGTGGTTCACACATACAAGTATAGATCATTGTTTTTTCACACTACAAAACAAACACAGATAATTGTTAAATTTTTGCTTTCTCAATAAGTGATGGAAATTATATAATAAATAAATAAAAAAGGACTATGGATTAAACCTACTGAGTCATTCTCACAAACTGGAAATACAATATAAAATTGTAAATATGTGCACACTACATTATATCTAATTTTATCTAATTATTGTATTTGTTCTAAACAGCAACACCACTTAAATGTTATTTACATAAAAATGTTATTTGAGATAATTTTAAACAATTACAAAACTATATATATATAAATATGTATAACAACAGGGGGATGCACTCACCTAAACATGCATAAATGGGGTGCTGCTAGGTGCCCCAGCAGCACCCCATTTATGCATGTTTAGGTGAGTGCAGCCCCCTGGTGTCTCATATATATATATATATATATATTTGAGAGTCTAGCCAACTTCTTGGTTTTGCACCCCTCCCTATCACAGGTGCCTCATGCCAGGGCCCTATTTAGCCTTATACTGCAGAGAGCCCCAGATGGAATTTTACCCCCAAGTAAGTGGGTTAATCTCATAAGAGCAGACATTAGGCTGTTAAGAGTAGGACCTGTCAAAGATGGGGTAGATTGATGTTGTGGCAGACTTATGCAATGAATGATCATATAATGTAACTAAACCCCCATTATTTTTGCCTAGATTAGGTTTAAATAAAAAAAAAAAAAAAACACTAATAAAATCTGTCAACATTGAAGTTGCTGTTTAGTGGATAGGTGAGTGCGCTGGATCTTGTGTTTGTTTGTATATATACACATACATACATACACACACATCTCTAAATTAAAAAAAAAGAAATATGATCTAACCCCACAAATATTCGTTAAATATTTGAAATAAGTACATTATATAAGTGGATCTGTCATTTGCTAAAATAGCTACCTTCAGATAGGTAATGTCATTTAATTTAGACCGAGTGCAAATAGTGTTTATGAGTATGTTACTATTATAATGTCAGTAGAATTGATGCAGCAATCCTATTGACAATTCTAACATTAAAAAGGTGATATACAGGTTCAACCACCATGGACACTTAGATAGATACGAATGTGCATCATTTGTCAGACCACATGTATGTATGAAATATCCTCCCAACATCTATAGTATCCTACATTTCTCATTCACAGCCCTTCTCAAGCAGCTTTCTGTCTTTGCCATTTTAGTGCCTCACTTCCAATCAACCGCTAAATTTTACCACTTACCATGCAACCAAGCACTTGTTCATACACTTCTCTCCAGTCTTTATTGTTGGAAGCCATACATCAGTCTTACTATTTCCTAAATTACATCCTACCAATCGGATGTTTCCATTTGCCAGATCATCATTTACATTTGTTTTTTTTCTAGATTTGGTAGATACATTTAAAATTCTGCCTCCAGTTCTCACTTCCAACTTGCAGAACGTTTATATGGCTGCCTCATTCTTGTGGAATATCCTTCTCTTTAGAAGTAACCTGGCCTTCATCCATTAGGATATTCCTGAATGCACACTTCATTCTTGGAGTCCATCAGCTTACTATTTGATTTCTCTTCTTACTGCAGTCTGCCATTATCCAAGATTACCTTCCACGTGCTTTACTTTCTTATGTTGTGTATTTCTGTAATCATTGCATACAGAGTAAAACACACAATCTTCCTTTCTGTGCAATTATACACAAATGTCTATTATGGATTTGCGAGAACAGGACCCAGACAGCTTACTCCGTTTGCCCAACTTGTTTCTCACAATTGCCCATCACTACCCTTAAACAGATGCAGATTATCTTGTAAAGATGATTTCCATTTAACATTTTTCTTCAGTTCAAGAATAGAAACATAAACATGTAGTGTCCCGTAAACTCCCTTCCTTCACTCTGCTAAATATTTTTCCAGACTTTTTTTTTAGCCCTGGCAATACAATTTGCAGCACTTTAAAGCAAAGAAACAGTTGGTACACAAACAAAGCATTTTTATTATATAAAATATAACAGATTCAAAATAAACAGTCTCCCCCCCATTTTGTTTTCCCTCTTCATTTTGACACCTTGCTCTTGGGACCAAAAAATGAGGATATGTTTTTCATGCCACTCTTATCCACTTTGGCCAATGATTTCTGTGCTGCTGTCAACTTGCTATTAGTCTGTAAGGGGTAGGAAAAATAAAGAACGGTTTATGAGAGGGAATGTGGGGAAATCCACATGATCAAGAAAAAAAAAAAAAAATACATCATTCAAATTGTACCATGCATGACACATTTCAGATAATATCCATATATCTGGCTTGAATATTTGCAGCCAAGTTATTTTGACTTTTAATTTAAAATTTACTTTGCACTCCCAACAAGTCTCACTCAGTTAATAGCTGTTAATTCGCAACTTCCAAAACTAAAATAAAAATATATATATATATATATAGACAGGGTTTCAAGTAGATTCTATTGGTATGAAGAATAATGGACAGGTCTGAATTAATTTGTGCAGTGTGGGAATGACAAGGAGTCGCTCTGATAGACAAGCAACTTTATTTTAACTTCTATTTCTTGTATAGAAGCAACAATGACAAATTACTTAGATTTTTTATAAAATGGCATGAACTTTTAAAGATTTTGTTCGGATACACAAAAAAGCTTTTTGTTTTTAGTTATTAGATATCAATGGGGAAATTGCTATTCAGCCTAATCCCAGTTACTGCCATTAAGCATTGTTTATACCAGAGGTCAGCAACCTTTTTCCTGCATGAGGGTTGAATGTTATCACTGTAAATGGATGGAGGGCCATCTTCAAATACAATATTTAGAGTAAAAAAACAAAAACAAAAAATAAGGTAAGAGTAGATGGCTCCCTATGTTAGTATTCTTAAGCATAGCAACCCCACATAAGGATAGCAAATTTCGGAGTTATCTATTAAACAGCTGAAAGATCAGTCACCAAAAAATTCAAATGTTTCATAAATATACAAGCCTCGTTTGGACTATTATGTATATTGAAAATAACTATTTTTAGATACAATTTTCCTTGAAAACACATTAAAAAAAATCTATTAAAATCCAATTTTGATTTAAGAATCATTTATTTTCCATCCACTCTGAAATATAGACCCCCCCACCCCCTCCCAAACAGAACACCAATTTTTTTTATTTTGTGAGAATGATGGACAGTGTAAGTGTTAACTGTTTCCACAATTTTAGGTAAACAGATAGTGGTTTGTGATCAGTAAATCTGACATCTCCTAAGTTGGTCTAGTTAACATTAACTTATACCCTTTGTAAGGAACTTTAAAGTCCGAGTCTGGCAATGAGCAAACAATAGATTAGTGAAATAGATATTAAGGAGGTAATGCATTTAGAAATAAAAAACTATTTACCCTGCAGCTCGCACTTCTCATGTTTCTATATACATTTTATAGCAGGGGTGTTTTACCATAAGGATGACTACTAGGACCAAGCCATCAGTTGTGGAAACTAGTGTTTATATTATTCATTTAATAATTAGGCTACAGCTTTTATGTGAAGGTGACCACTCCAAAGACACATTCCCAGTCCATTCTGGTGCCTCCATCTGAACAACCCACCCACGCTTTAGAACAAACAATATGTTACATTGTGTGACATGACAAATTAACCACCCACACTCCTTTCTCTTTATAGGCACAGTTCCTGTCTCACCTACCTGTGCCCTTACCATCCATACTGAACATGTAGAGTGTGGAGCAGACTTAAAGGACAACTTTCACCTCGAAACGGTTTTTAGTATAGAAATCATTTCATTAAAATAATAATTAAATACAGCAACTCATCCCTACCTTTGTATTATAGTATGTGATGAGTTTTTATAATCTTAAAAAAAAAAACCAACAAAAAAAACCTAATCAAAAACCACGCTATCAACCAAAGGGCACCATCCTGCAGCTTAACACCTGCTGTGCAGCATGTTTAATATGAGTGGATAACTCACGATGGGGAAGTGTGTTCGTGAATACATATGCATTTGTACAATATTGAAGGTGAGATTGCAAGTGTGCTAAATTATTTAACGGGGTAGTAATATTAGCATGGCTGGACTTGGGGTGTTTCCTACAGGTCTTTCCTTTGTCAGAATTCTAATATTCATGTTGCCAGGAGACCAGATTTATTACGATTATTCATATTAGCATTATCAAGCCAGCATATTCTTCAGCACTTTACAATTACAGAAAGAGGATAATTGACCTGAGGTGAAGAAGGTCCTGCTCAAAAGACTTACAATTTATGAAGCTTTGAGGTAGGTGGATAAATATCATTAGGTGTCTTGCCCAGGGACACACAGTGGTGGTCTGACCGGGATTCAAACCTGTGTTTCCCGTAACCACTTCTCTAGTCAGACTATCACAATATTTGTGTGAACAACCCATACAACTAATATGATAACTAATGCGAAGGAAATCCACTCAACTGATCAAACTTCACCAATCTTAAAAACAGATAAAAGCAATGTTATGGTGGACTGCTAAATTAAAATGAAATGGTATATAGGGAAAGTGTTACTGTATACATTTTACATGAACGCACATTACTATGAATATGGGTTTCAAAAGTGATCAAGGTGTGAACAGCATAATTTTTAATTACAAGCAGAGAAACTGCTGCATAGCCACTTGAAAGATTAAACAAACATCCACCAATCACAGGAAAGGAAGAATAAGGAGCCACTCAGCTTTACATATAAGTAACCGTGTAATTTGTTAAAGAGACACTGCTTTAATAACAACATTTTATTATACGAGAAGAGAAATGTTGATAGAATGCCCACCTTTTTGTTTTTGCTGTTGGAGTTAAATTTTGTGTAGTCCTCATCTGCTTCCAATGGTGTGTCTGAAACTCTCCTTTTCTGTGATTTAAAAAAAAAATGGGAAAAGTGCTTGGTCAGTCATTAAGCTACCAATGTTGTGGACCATTAAGCTACCAATGTTGTGGACCAAACACCCACTTGTGCCAAGGTTGCATCAGAGAAGCCAACATAAGTTAAAATCCACATGTAATTTTTATGTCAGCTTAGATTAACATTATGGATATGTGGGTCTGGAATGTGGCTCAAGTGGCCATCAAACATTCTCTGACTCCCAGCATGCAAAAATATATATTTTATACTTATTGATCATCCTTGGCCCAATTTATTTAGTAATTGTACTATTGAATTCGGTATATCTGGAGATAACAAGTAAAGAAACCAGATACCTACATTTGAGACCTAAAACAAACATTTTGTGGCAGATATGAACTGCAACTGCTTGCTACTATAATGCATTGTACCCTCAACATTCTAGACTAGTGCAGTGATCTCTTTTACTGTATTACATAGAAAGAGAGAGTTCAATGATTGGAAAATTTGACAGTTAGCTGAAGCAGACATATATAGCATTGATCAATTCTGCATGAAAGTAATGTAATTTACCTTTACAGGGGGCTCGTGAATTGGACTGGATAGTTCTGGCAACCTGATTTAAAAAAAAAAGAAAAAAATACATATAGGTTTAGTAATAAAAGTGCACTTGTCATGCCCCAAACAACTTATGCCCATTTGATTGAACATAAGATACTATATATATATATATATACACATACATATATACACACACATTGTGCTAGCAAAATGTAAATATTAGGAGAAAAACCTTTTTAAAAAGGTTTTTCTCCCAGTTGTCAGTCAATGCCTCGGCTTGCCTCGCCACTGACTGACAAGGGAGAGCAGAAAATACATCCCACAGGAGATCCCTCTGTTCTCCTCACATAGCAACTACAATGCATGTGCTGCGGTTGCTATGGAAACTCACTAGCTGGCGCTTTTTAGAGGTGGGTTTACACTAAGAGTAACACTTACGATGCATTAGGATTCACTGGAATAAAGGAAAATTGAGAATCTCTATATTTTACAGTGGAATACACAATGTATCTTTTTCATACATGATGTATTCAACGTATATGAAAGCAATTGAAGGTAAATTTAATTATTCATAACAGGTTCACTTTAATCTAGTTCCATTGTCTTTGAGCCTTTGTTCAGCATTTGAAAACCGCCAACACATCCTGTTGACATATATTTTTAAACATTTTATGATGCCAAAATACCAACGTATTGCAGTATGCAATGATACATTTTTTATTGGACTAACAGAATATTTCAAAGATAAGCTTTTCGAGAGTTTTACTCTCTTCCTCAGGTCTAAAGCAATACTGATCAATCTGAGAGAGTTTAACACTTAAAACAACAGATGTCAGAGAAGGGGAGGGAGGTGTGAGTGGGGTGTCATAATTAGCAGAATATGTGCCTGAAAGTGAAAGGTGCAGGTTGGCTGAGAATAGCCAGAAAAAGTAAATAAACAGAAGAGTCAATAAGCTAGCTTAACCCCTTAAGGACCAAACTTCTGGAATAAAAGGGAATCATGACATGTTACACACGTCATGTGTCCTTAAGGGGTTAAAAAAAAATAAAAAAAAATACAGGGCATGCAAATATATAGCTGCATATATGTATGTATATAAATTCATCAAATAAAGGTGAAACGAGAATATTGAAAAATAACTATATAAGACATTAACATGTGTGTTTATAAAATTTTTTAGTAGTGTGTGAGAAAGCCAGAGTCTACAATAAGTCATTCATTTCAACACCAGAAATTTAAAGGACTTAATGTTTCCTTAAAGGACCACTATAGGCACCCAGACCACTTCAACTTAATGAAGTGGTCTGGGTGCCAGGTCCATCTAGGTTGAACCCTTTTAGCTGTAAACATAGCAGTTTCAGAGAAACTGATATGTTTACTTTAGGGTTAATCCAGGCTCTAGTGGCTGTCTCACTGACAACTGCTAGAGGCGCTTCCGCGATTCTCACCGTGATTTTCACAGTGAGAAGACGCCAGCGTCCATAGGAAAGCATTGAGAATGCTTTCCTATGAGACTGGCTGAATGCGCGCGCGGCTCTTGCCGCGCATGCGCATTCAGCCGATGACGGTAGAAGAGGGAGAAGAGTCCCAGTGCCGAGGGAGCCCAGCGGGGGAAAACAGGGAAGGGATTAACCCCTTCCTCCCCCTTCAGTGCCACGGGAGTGAGACCCTGAGGGTGGGGGTACGGTTTTCATTATCTTCTCCGCATAAATGGCACAAAGCCATATTGAGTGGCCTTACTACCATAGTTCTACTTTGGTACCCATGCCACATTAAAAACAACTGACTATTTGAATACATTGACTGCAAGAGCAGTTGTCTCTGCAGAAAGGTATTAGAAGAAAAACCATACCACCCATCTGATATGGGGTACATAATTTACCCCAACAAACACTGCATGTGGCGAGTAAAAAAATAAAAATTTAAACAATAATATTTGGGCTTTTTTCTTTAAGAATGCATACCAGTCACTAATTATATATATATATATATATATATATATATATATATATATAATGAAACAGAGCACTCCAGAGGTCTTGGTGATTAAAGATGTTTATCAGTGTTTGGAGAAAATCGACGTTTCGACCCGCAGGTCTTTATCAAGATGACATAAAACATAAAACAGTGGCTTTATATAACAAAGATAATTAAGAGGTAATCACTTACCCTATCGTGACAGTGCTGCCCCAAGGCCATGTGTAAACGCTGTGAGTTGATACATATATATACAGAATAATAATTTAGGCACTCGCCTAAACTTTTTCGTACTAATAAATCCACTATTGTTAAGTCCTTTTGAGTGCTCCACTTTATCGTTTGAGATATATATATATATATATATATATATTTTATGAAAATAAAGTTTGATGCATTCTTACTCTAGATATTTTGAGAGTTCCTCCGGAAGATCCTCAGGTAAATATTCAGATATCAAGCCATGTGCGTAACGCGTGTAGTCCTCTAGGAGACAGAAAAGCAATAAAAAGAACACTAGTGAAACAGGATAAATGTTGAACTCCTTCACTGCGCAGACTATGAAACAACAGCATTTAATTTCCACTAAGCACTACCCTAGCTAGCCACCCTGGTTGCTTCTACTTTACAGCATGCTTCTCCAGATGCGTAACACATCATTCAATTACCTCTTCATTCCTTTTACATGTTACCAGCGGCTGCAATTATTCTTTAACTCTCTCTGGTCATCAACTCCTTATTTCCTCTGCTACCTCTTCTCAACTCCCCATTTTAATCCCTTAAGGACTAAACTTCTGGAATAAAAGGGAATCATGTCATGTCACACATGTCATGTGTCCTTAAGGGGTTAAACTCTAGAATGATTAATCTCACAGGCTATATACCCAAGTGCTGGTATAAAACAGCTTCAGTGGCTAGATCGCAGCTCAAGGACAGGGACCTCTTTGCCTTTGTATTAATCTGTGTATGTTGCACACACATTTAGTCTCCCGATCATTGCAATATCAAGTTATACTTCAATTCTCCAAGAAAGCTCTTGTTTAACAGCATTTACATTAATTGAAGCTCTTCAAGTAATTGAGAGATCTCATTCTAAAATATTTAGAGATTACATTTAATTAGTGGGCAGATGCAAAAACAGATTTGTTTTCAATGGGTGCAATTTGTGAGTGCTCTGCATTTGGCATAGTAATTAAAATGTAAAGTCATTATTTACTATTAATGTTTATATAGCATCAACAGAACCAATAGGTGCAGAGGGCCTTACTCTAGATGCAAGCAATTTTAAATGTACCTTTGTGATTTGCATCTTAGTTAATTTTCCAGTAGAACCTAAAGCAATGTGTGTTCCACAAGTGCCCATTTCCTTCACGTAGATATTATGAGACAATATGCCTTACCATTGGTCCTTCCTACTGCATTTACTTAAAGAATGTGCTCTGACAGTCAAGTAGATTAACTTTCTATATGCACAAATTACATTTTTCACTGGCATCAAAACAAAAAGGAGTTGGGCAAGGCAAGCGTTAAATCTGTTACATGCTATATATAAAATAATCATCAACAATAAATATCACTCATATTTACAACCATCCAAAAAAGCCAATTATGTTGGGATTCTTACCCTCTTTAACATCAGGTCCTGGTTTACTCCGAATAAAGTTAGCTGACTGGACACCTGCTCCAACACAAATATTGCTGCTTTTCAGAACCTTAACTGTCTGATCCACCTAAAAAAAAAAAAAAAAAAAAAAAAGATACATACACAAACATGTTCTTAGAGGTGAATTAAATAAAGAAGCGTGATTTGCAAGTCAGTCAGACAGGGTTTGCCTTTTCGAATGATGTTTTAACTGTAACCTGTTCTGAACCAAGAGCACAGTGAGAAAATGTAATTCTAAGGTATAATGTAACAGCAAGCAAAAATATTGTACTTAAAAGGCTTTCCATATAGTGGATGTTTCCTTACAAAGCACACAAAGTCATTTAAAGTGTTTAAAAGTTATGAGATTTGCCGGTTATGTATTTTTCTGGTGCAGTGGTTTAAGTCAAGAAGGGGAGGTGGCATGAGGTGCCATATTCCTGAGACTTCACAAAGCCTCATCAAAACTATGCAAGGATCATTTAATATTAGAAAATAGACTTCCGTTAGTAGACAAGGGGCCCACCAGTGTTGGCTGGTTGGGGAGTTTCTCAAAACTCCCCAACAGGTCTATAGATACTCAGTTGTGGCTGAGTTCCCTGGAGCCTCTGGCCTTCTGTTCAGGATGTTCGTGCCTCGTAGTTAAAATACAAAAACACAAAAACGGGGTGCATAGAACCTCCTATCCTGACAGCACTGCAACTCGCCGACAATAATACATTTCCCACCACAAAAAGTACTTTACCTTTTTCTTTAACCATGCAAGTGTTTTTTCTTTGCTGTACTTGTAAAACGTCTTGTTGCCAATTTCTGGTAAAATAAAAAGGTAGTTTGTAACGAGGTTATCTTCAAGAGAAAAGTAGTAAAAGTACTTAATATTGGCAAGCTTAAATATCTCATCCCCCTTTTCTCCCTCCAAAGAAAGAAAAAAAAAAAAAAAAAAAACCAAGGCTTTATACACAGTATTTTAAAATGAAGAATTTCTAAATTACTTTGTTGGTAATTTGTTTACCTGCAGTAAGACTCCAATCCATTTCCAAGCAAAAATTATATTTTTTGATTCCTGAAAAGTCCATGCAAAAGGATCAACTACCGATGTTAGATCTGTGATATAACTGGATCCTTCATAGGGAGTGATTTTAAACTAGCGTGTGAAACAGATGGAAGTACTAACTTGTCATTTGGTTTATATCAGCAGCTAGTCATTAATATATTTCAGGTCTCTATTCTGTGGGAACCCATTGGAATCTAACTGGGTTATTCAACAAAGTGGGAATTTAAAGAGAATCTCATATTTCAGGTTAAAATAGCCACACTTTAAAAATTCTCACAGCCAACTATGTTTTTAGTCCAGCTACTCTTTAAAATGCACTCAATTCTCACATTAGTAAAAAAAATCCTTTTAACTACGGGAACGTTTCCCAGGCCTCCCACTTCCAAGTACGACACTACTAGAATACCATTACTCAACACTTCACGCCTGTTGACTGGGAGAACCCTTTAGACGCCATGTTGTGCTCCTCTGATTCCATTTCCAAACTCTATATGATATTATGATACATCCCGGACTGGGGCAGCTTACAAACAGGCATAGGGAAGTGGAAGGTGCATTTTCTGAATATAAGTCCAGGAGACATGCTCACTGCACACTTTACTCATAGCCAGACATTGTCAATGGTGCCTTATAAAGGACATGTTACGTAAAAATGTACACTATACCTATTATTCCCCTCACCAACTCCATCTCATGGACAGAAGGGAGACTGTGACTTATTTCAAGTGTACACACACCAAGGCTGATCTGTATCACGATCTGTGGGAGTTGTCAGGGTATTTATATCGGCAGACATTTTGTGCAATGATAGAAATTAAAATGTATATTGTCAGTCACTCTGAACAGAGCAGACTCCATTTTGTTATTTTCAAACTAACAAAAGACACAAGATTTCTATCCCTTCTGTAAAACTAACCACTTGCCTTTGCTAAGGAATGCTTAGTATATACAACCTAGAGATTAAGAAATGAGAATGGGGGGGGGGATGGACAGACTGTCTAAAATGCTAATGGAATAGAATAAATTCTAAACCCAGACATAGGTGACAGAGGATTAAATAATTTAATTTTACTTTCTATATCTAACAAGATCCCATTGTGAGTGGAAGTTGAAATAAAATTTAAGGTGAAACTTAGTTCACAAACTGTCATATTAGCAATTATAGCAGAATTTGCAGACACATAGTCTGAAGAAAATTCAAGAAAACTGTTTGAAATGACAAGTAAATATAAAATATAGTAACCATAAAGATAACGAAAATGACGTCAAAATAGCCACCAGGAAAAGTTAACTCTTTCCTGGATAGGTATGTTTAGTGGGACAAGACTGCCATCTAGAGTCCAAATACTAAAATAGTTATCTAGAAAGGAACCACACCCCCAGTGTTCCCATTGGTTATTAGCCACTGACGAACAGAAAATCTGTCCCTTTAAAAGTTAAGACAAAGGGAAGAGAGATTCAATTCAGGCATTCAGAGAAATCAAGAAAATCAGGAGGGAGAAAGCAGTCGGGGGCAAAAGAGTCGGAAGCAGGCTAAGAAAGAAAAGACAGAGAAACATTCCTTGACACTTAGCTACCTGAGAACATCTGGTGAGAATATCTATTAACTGGTAAATATACTGGCTTCATTTAATTAATTTAAATTAATTAAAATTTTCTAGTAGTATGATATATGACTGGATAAATCACGATAAGATTTCGATATTTAGAAATCTTAGTTAAGAAATACTTTATTAAACTTTTATTCTGCAGATAAAACACTAATTCTGTATTTATGTGACATATCACATGTTAGCATATCGTGATATTTATCCAGCTGTATTGATTTGCTTTAAATAAGATAAAATATCTGTTAGGCAAATTAAAATATCAGCTTATAGAACATGTTAGATTTCTTTTTATTGGATGGATCTAGGAAGTGACTAATGACTGGTTAAATGTTATTTTATTCAAAAATTACATAAGAATAGATCTTAAATGCCTAGAAGAGGTCTAGCCAGCATTGAAAGGGTTACTCTGTCAGCTAAGTTTTTATGGCTTTACGCTGCAGCTCTGTCTATGTGAAACTTTCTTTGTCTCTCTGAAGCCCATCATAAATCCTGTCTTGAAGGCCAATGCTGTAGATTCTAAACTGCCTTAGTCATTAGGAGATGTTTTTATATTACCATATTGTATTGCATACTCATGTTATACTGAATTTCAATTGATTATTATCATGCATGTTACTTATTATTATTATTATTATTATTATTATTTGAATATAAAAATAAACTGTATCTATTTTTATAACAAATTGTGATTTTATTGATATGGTATACATTTCACTTATAACGATAAACGTTCTTTGGGATCTGAGAATTAAAATAGTGGGTAATTCTCAAACTGTTTACTATTATTATCCCATAAATATCCCCACAGAGTGTGCTCTAATTCAATCTTTCTGGACCGAACCAACCTGTTACTTAGATAGAGATGGCATGCCCACCTTACCGCTTACCCCATAATTATTGCTTTTGGGACCCTTACCAGGGCTCCCATTGCCTAACGAACGATTCCTCCTCATCGTAGCAGCGGTGGGACGCAAAACCATCCTTCAGGTCAGCAACCAGCTGCACGCACCCACCTTGGAGTAATTTCTAACCAAGCTTGCTTTTCTATTTAAAATTGATTGGTTGGACACACTAACAAAGAAATCCTAGCCAAAAAAAAAAAAAAAATGTCTCTTGACCTGGAGATCATATATACTCACCCTAGACGAATCTTTCTACACCAAAGTGAAAACCATTTTGGCATACATGGCATGGTTCTCAGCTGAGGTGGTGGTGGGTCGAGACCCCCAGGCAAATAATTACTTGATGGGCTTTTCTCACCATATTCTCGAGCACTTACTTACAATTGTATGGGAGGGCAGTGTGTTACAGCAAACTGGCAGTTAGTTTACTTTGTTCTGGTGCACTTTTCACAGTATATTAGTTACTAACAGGGCTACCAACAAATTCTCACACAACATATCTGTTAAACGTGCTGATGGGGCCACACCGGATAACATTGTGGCAAAGGACACCAAGAAAATACATCATCGGACATCCGGACTACAAGCTGGTCACACGGACGCCTTTAGTTACGGAAAACACTTACAATTGCGACTTACCCTTTTCTTCAGTAATATGATGAACAGTTTGAGCAACTTGATTGCATTTTAACAGCATGTTGCAAGAAGGAAACTCTTCATCTACCACAATCTGCTCCAATGGCTGAAACTTCCCCTGCTATAAAAAAAAAAAAAAAGGAATTGGCTTTTTACAGAAGAAAAAAAACATTGTAGGATTGGGAATACTATACGAGTAGTTACATGGAGGAATACAAATCAAAAACACAAATACATTTATTGCCAATTCCAGTACATAGCTGAAAAGAAAGAATGAGGAAAAAAACAAACACATTTTTACCTTTACTAAAACAGAAATAAATTTGATTGTTAATGAAAAACAAATGCTCTGGAATAGAGAGAATAAGTGAAAAATGGGTTTAGAAGCTTCTATTTCTAAAAGAAAGGAAAACAATTACATTTTATCACGAGAAGCTCAATTTTAATTCACTAAAGGGCACCAAGGATCATAACCACTACATTGCATTGTGATGGTTCTGATACAAGCAGGTTACTGGAACCAGTGACTAAATATCTGCATGTCGGCAAGCTCTCCAAAACATTGCTAGGTATCTGAACAACATACTGTACCTCTTTATATGCTTTAAGCAAATAGTACAGCAGGAAAAATAAAGGATCAGCTGGTGATGCAAATAAAAGTCTCCCATCTAGAAAGAATAATGCAATACTGAATTAGTAAACCCGCAATAATAAATTACAAGACCACTGAAAAAGTAGAAATTAAAAGGGACACTATAGTCAGCAGAACAACTACAGCTTATTGAATTTGTTCTGGTGAGTAGAATCATTACCTTCAGGCCTTTTGCTGTAAACACTGCCTTTTCAGAGAAAATGCAGTGTTTACATTACAGCCTAGTGATAACTTCACTGGCCACTCCTTAGATAGCGGTTAGAGATCCTTCCTGGGTCATGACTGCCTAAAATGCATCCAAACATTCAGTATCTCCTCCCTCTGCATGCAGACACTGAACTTTCCCGATAGAGATTCATTGATTCAATTCATCTATATGAGGAGATGCTGATTGGCCAGGGCTGTGTTTAAATCATGCTGGGTCTGCCACTGATCTGCCTCTTTGTCAGTCTCAGCCAATCCTATGGAGAAGCATTGTGATTGGATCAGGCTACCACTTCTGATGATGTCAGCAGACAGATGCAGTTCACAGGCAGAGGTAGCAGCTGTAGACTTGAATACAAGTAAGATTGTACTATATTTAGGGTGGCAAGAGCGGGCCAGGGGGCAAGATGGTGTTTTTAACATTATAGGGTCAGGAATACATGTTTGTGTTCCTGACCCTATAGTCCTTTAGAAACTTGTTTTTGAATGCAGTTTTCTTTTTCAGTATTTTGTCTCTTTGTAAACATAAATTAATCTTGTGTTATTGTATACTATCTGTGTGAGTAAATCTAGGGAACAGGCAGTTCATTATTTATGGGGTCCTGTGTCTTTCCCTCATGCCAGATACAGATATGTTCTGGAAATAAAAAAATAAAAAACACTTTTTTTTTTTTTTTTTTTAAACCCTCATATTTTTAATCTCAGATAATATTCTGAGTAGTCAAGTTATCCAAATACAGCTTCTTATAGAAATAAGTGATGACATGAATAGGTTATTGTTTTTTGTTTTTTTTTAATATAGCTCAGCAAGCACTTTTCCCTAGATCCTGTTTATTAACCATGAGTTAAAGCTCAATGCATTAAAGTTTTGAGAAATAAAAAAAAGGAAGTTACTAGGAGGCATGGAACAGTTGAAATGCTGTGCTTGCACGTTTATAGCACAAGAAGGATCTACTGCATTTTGCTATATGACAGTTCACATGTAGAGTTTAACCGCTTTGCTGCTAGAGACAGACAACCAAGAGACACACAGCAGACCCCACACTGCCCATGTCCTCCCCTCACCCTCAAGTAAGGGAGAATGAAAGCAGCAGAGGAGGATTTGGCAGCAGAGAGAACTTGGCCTTAGTGCTGGATAGAGGCTAGTTTTAGATATCTAATTTAATTTTCCCCATTGGGGGGGGGGGGGGGGGTAACATAGAAAGTTACGCTGACCAAAAATGTGTTTTCTTAAAACACAGTTTTTTGTTTGGACTATTCCTTTAATAATAGAGCTGGAGTCATTGAAAATATCTAAAAGTATCATATATGCTTAAAATATTTGAGCATTTCATTTTAGTTTAAAATTAAAAAACTTGTGTAATTAGATAAGAGCATTTAGAGAGCCCACCTTGTTGAACTGTCTGACCTATGAACCATGAGCGACATTTTTCATGGAAAGCTTTCAGTTCACAGAGTTGTTGTCCATTGTTGATAAACAGGCACAGGACTCCTTTCTCTACAAAAATAAAAGAGAGCCAGAAAAGTTCACTCAAGCAAAAAAAAAAAAAAGCCACAACAAAAATACATAAACAAATGTAATTTTATAAATAAAACTATATAAAACAAATATAAAGAATGTAGGTAGGCAACCTTGATAAACATTGAAAGACATAGTATCAATAAACAATTTCATACATCTTAACAGTAACTAAAGGGTCACTACAACCAGCACAACAATGCTATGACGGACCATCTGGTCAAGATGGACTAGTGCAAGACTCACAGCCAATATCTCCCCAAAAAGGAGTATAATCACTAATGATTGGTCCTTACAGGCCCAGAGTGCCTAACCAGGAGCTGCCCAGGAATTGCATGGAACAGTGTGTCGGATCACGGGTTGCCGCTGTCCGGTAAAACCTCGCCTGGACAGGGCTCAGCCACCAAACAGGGCGCTATTTAGAATGTGGATTGGCATCCAAGGACGCCAACCACTGGAGAAAGCTTCTTGTACTTGAGCCGCCATTCTCTGTGACCAAGACTTTTCACCCAGCAGCCTGGAACTCAGCAACATTGCAGGATGGTTGTGGCCAAGTCAAACTTTCTTTCAGGATTACTTGGGATGGGCATCTCCGATCCAGGTGCTTTTTGGACTGTATACCCTCTGGAGGGGAGCTTTTTAGAAGCATATGATGTGTAGGGATGCACTAAGGGGAAACGTTTTGTGGGGATACCTTTGTTGGGTGCCCTGATGTGTGGCAGTTAATGTAATTACGTAGTTCTGACCAAGTTATCTCCCAGACACCAAGGTGTCAGGGTGGGGAAATTAATTTTTTCAGTGATGACCCCCTGTTGTGGACTGTTGCATAAAAAGCACCCAATAAAACTGAACCTGTCTTACCCTGCATCAAGTCACGGCTGTTGACTAGGGATAGAGCTATAAATCACTCCGGGTCCCTTACGTTAGGGAAAGTGTAAACTTAAAAGGATACTCCAAGCACCATAACAACTTACAGTGATGGGAAAAGGAAACTACACCCTCTTTGAATTCTATGGTTTTACACATCAGGACATAATCATCTGTTCCTTAGCAGGTCCTATAATTGGGTAAATACAACCTCAGATGCACAACAACATGTGACATATTAGACCTTGTCATGATTTAACAAAAATAAAGCCAAAATGGAGAAGCCATGTGTGAAAAACTAAGTACACCCTTACCGCTTTCACAGGAATTAAGAGACTATGTAGAAGACAGGTGCTGCTAATAAAATGCCCTTGATTAATTGATCATCAGCATTTGTTCCCACCTCTTAAAAAGAAAAGTACATTTTTCAAGCCAGTTTTGGGGAGTCACTGATTGCCTGAGGGTGTCAGCTGACCGCTCTCAGCCAATCAGCGGCACCCCTGGCTTCCTGAAATTGCGATTCCAGGAGCTGGATTCTGCTTGGGTGAGTTGAGTATCGGCGCTGGAAGCAACTTTGGGGTTAAACTATTCTAAAGTGGTTTAACCCCTGTAGATAATAGTGCACCAACAACTATGTTAGCATTAACAACTAAAAACACCTGCCTAATATTGTCTAGGTTCCCTTCCTGCTGCCTATACAGCTCTGATGTGTCAAGGCATGGACTCCACAAGACCTCTGAACTTGTCCTGCGATATATGGCATCAAGACATGAGCAGCAGATGCTTTAAGTCCTGCGAGATGGGGCCCCGATGGATCGGATTTGCTGTTCCAGCACACCTCATAGATGCTCATTTGGATTAAGATTTTAGGAATTTGGAGATCAAGGCAACACCTTTAACTCTTTGTAATGTTTCTTAAACCATTCCTGAACAATTTTTGGAGTATGGTAGGGTGCATTATTCTGTTGAAAGGAGCCATTGCCATCAGGGAACACAGTTGCCATGAAGGGGTGTATATAGTCTGCAACAATCTCTAGGTAGGAGGTACATGTCAAAGTAACTTTAACCCAAGGATTCCCGGCAAAACAGTGCCGCTAATTGCCTAACTACTTCCCATCTCTTCCCCAGATAATTGACGCACACTCACCCAGCATTCCACTAGGTCTAAAAGATAATGTAATTCATCAGACCAGGCAACCTTCCTTCCATTGCTCCATAGTCCAGTTCTGGTGCTCTCATCCCCGTTGAAGACGCTGGACAGGGGTCATCATGGGCACTCTGATCAGTCTGCGACTATGCAGCGCCATACACATGAAACTGCAGTGCACACTGTGTTCTGACACCATTCTATCATGGGTAGCATTATTTTTTTTAATTTTTTTTAGCAATTTGACATACAATAGCACTTCTGTGTGAACAGACCAAATTGACCAACCATCAATAAGCTTTGGACAGCCATGACCCTGACATTGATTCACCGGTTGTCCTTCTTTGCACCACTTTTGGTAGGTACTAACCACTGCATACTGGAAACACCCCACAAGATTTGCCACTTTTGAGATGTTCTGACCCAGTCGTCTAGCCATCACTATTTGGCCCTAGTCACAGTCACTCAGATCTTTTCACTTGCCCATTTTTTCTGCTTCCAACACATGAAATTTAATAACTGACTGTTCACTTGCTGCTCAATATGTCCCACCCACTGACAGGTGCCATTTTTACAATACAAGATTATTCACTTCACTTGTCAGTGGTTCTAATGTTGTGACTGATGTGTGTATATATCACCTGTCTTTATTGATACGTTTTAGATCTCAAACTCATTTTAGAATTGCCAAACAATGGTTTCCTTCTGGAGGGCTAAGTTAAGCAACTATAGTCATTATCTATATTAGATTACATACCTGTTAATGGACTGCGTAGTTTCAGGAATAATGTTTTATTACTTTTAGTTTTTGCATCATCTTTTAGAGATTCTGAAATTACAGACACAAAGTTCAATTAGTTTAAGTTATATTACAAACAATTCACATTAGACGAGGAGCCAGCACATAAAGCATCCCAAAAGATGGCAAATTAATGAAGATGTATCTGTAGATTAGAGACATGCATGGAACATATTCTTGTGGGAATATAAATGCTCCAAATATGGACTTGGCTAATCGCCATTTTCGGACTACAATCCCCATAAACGACCGGACGAAAACCGGAAGTGACGCGCTGGACGCAAAGCACTCTGGATCCTGTAGTGCCGAAAAACCGGAAGTGACGCGACGGCTGCTTAGCCACGTCAGGTGATCGGAAGGACCATTCCGATTGGAAGGACGCATTTTAGGCGGGATTTTACAGATTTAAAAGGACAGAGAATCAGGAAGTCTTTTACAAGCTGACTGAGGAAGCCGTTTTACCGGCGAAACGCGTTTTAGCTTTTAAAGTGGACTGAATATTTTTATTGGAAACCACTAATACTCTTAATATATTTGTTCTTATCTGTTTTTTATTTTCTAGAAAGTATTTTATATTGATTATTTATACATTGTAATAAATTCACCTATTTTTTACTACCAACTGTATCCAGTACCAGTGATTCCAGGGAAGGGGCAGTGTCACCCCACAAATTGACACTAGGTCTGCATACTTAGAGCCAGTTACCAAAAGGCTCTAAACAAGGTGAGCATTTTAATCTCATTTTTTAAAAACTCACAAAAACTGCAAAGGATGCTACACTTAGCTCGTTAATTCTGTGTCTTTCATATACCGAGTGGAGAGGAGAATACACCATCCAACTTGGAGAGAGGGGTCGTGTGATCTACCTTTAAAGACACAGACGTGCACAAGTTTAGAGCCTAATTCACTTGAAAAGGCTCTAAAAAATGTGAGTGTAGACATAATTGTGAACTCACTCAATTTCCAACCACAGTGTTTAATATACTGCACAATCATTTGTATATATTTTTGTTTTCTTTTGTATATTCACTATATTGGAGAACGCAAAGGGTACCTGTCTTTGAACCACAGGTAATTTACTGTAACCAAACACAGCGCTGCACTCTTAAAGGTAGAGGACCCAAGGGGTGGCAACACCAATTGGGCCTGAAACCTTTTTTGTATCTTGGTGATTATCTTTGTATGGTGGGCTTTTGAGGAGTACCCACAGAGTGTTTTTCAGCAGCTAAAACCCACTGTTTATACCTACTACTTAGCGCCACATATTCCACACCTATTGTGTAAAAATCCATTTAAATGGTAAGCAGCTGGAAATATTGCAGATCTGGAGATTGTTACTAAATCAGTTCACTTAAAATTTGTAATTGTCATGACAATTATCCATAATCTTTGATTTGGTGAAAGAACCCCATAGCACTGAAAAAAAGGCAACAAATAGGGAAAATTTGTAATCCATTAACCAATAGACTGGCGAATTCCAGAGATTCGTGAATGTCCAAATTTGGATTAAAAAACATTTTTGTTACTCATAAGTTTTTTTATTTTTTTTAAGGCACTGTAACGATAATGCATTTAAAAAGGGACACTGTAGGCATCCAGACCACTTCAGCTCATTTAAGTGGTCTGGGTGTTGTGACCCTTTTGCACCTAGAGCTGCAATGTTTAACATTGCAGTTCCAGAGAAACTGCAATGTTAAAGGAACACTATAGTCACCTAAATGACTTTAGCTAAATAAAGCAGTTTTAGTGTATAGATCATTCCCCTGCAATTTCACTGCTCAATTCACTGTCATTTAGGAGTTAAATCACTTTGTTTCTGTTTATGCAGCCCTAGCCACACCTCCCCTGGCTATGATTGACACAGCCTGCAAGAAAAAAAAACTGGTTTCACTTTCAAACAGATGTAATTTACCTTAACCCCTTAAGGACACATTTAACCCTGCTCACACTGCATTGTGCTCTATGGGGATTTAAATCCCCATTTAAACAGCTGCATGCCGATCTCACTTTAAGCTCTGCATGCAGCTCAGCTGTCAGTCTGTGGACATGAAAAATGACCCCAACTGACAGAGGGGAGACCCAGGTTTCTAATGATACCTGGGTTTCCTGGTGTGAGCAGGGATTTAACCCTGCTTACACCACAATCTAGATATAGGCATTTAAATGCCTAATAAGCAGATACATGCCGCGCTGACTTCCAGCACTGCATGTAACTCATCAAAAAGGCTGGGGTCACTAAAAATGTCCCCAGCTGATAGAGGGGAGCCCCAGGTTTCCATTGATACCTGGAACTCCCTTGTGTTAGCAGGGATTTAACCCTGATCACACCAAATTGTAACAGTGGGGATTTAAATCCCCATTTAAATGCTTGTTTGCAGCGCTCACTTTGAGCTCTGCAAACAGAGCATCAGTCAGTCTGGGGCCACTAATTCTGGCCCCAGGTGAGAGAGGGGAGCCCCAGGAATTAAATGATACCCGGGGCTCATAGTTACAAGCAAGGTAATAAACCCTGCTGGAAAAATACTGCATGACGGAAATGTTCCTTAAGGGTAGGACCAGCATGATGGAAAATTTCCGTCATGCGTCCTTAAGGGGTTAAATAATTGTATCTCAATCTCTAAATTGAACTTTAATCACATACAGGATGCTCTTTCAGGGTCTAGCAAGCTATTAACATAGCAGGGGATAAGAAGATCTTAACTAAACAGAACTTGCAATAAAGAAAGCCTAAATAGGGCTCTCTTTACAGGAAGTGTTTATGGAAGGCTGTGCAAGTCACATGCAGGGAGGTGTGACTAGGGTTCATAAACAAAGGGATTTACCTCCTAAATGGCAGAGGATTGAGCAGTGAGGCTGCAGGGGCATGTACTATACACAAAAACTGCTTCATTAAGCGAAAGTTGTTCAGTTGACTATAGTGTCCCTTTAAACATTGCAGCACTAAGTCTGCCCTCAGAGGCTGTCTACCAGACAGCCACTAGAGGGCTTCCAGAATTGTAACGGGCTTTTTGCCCATAGGAAGACATTGATTCAATGATTTCCAAAGGTGAGGTCTAAAGCGCGTGCGTCATTTGCTGCGCATACGCATTAGACCCCGCTCGTCCCGAGACAAAGGGGTCAGATCTTCGACCCAGCGCCGGGATAAGGCAAGCAAATAAAGAGTTTTTAACCCTTTATTAACTGGTGAGGGCGCGAGGGAGGCAGAGGTAGTGCCAGGTTTGTATTCCATTTTAAAATACAAAAAATTATAGAAAAATAAATCTTTCCCTTGGTGGACGGTTTAACGTTTATTAGAGCAGCAGTTTAAAAAAAAAAAAAAAAAAAAGTTACTTCACAGCAAAGATCATATAGCTATATTGTTATACCCATCCAGAAAATGAACAAACTAATAACGAGTATTTAATATTAGGATGTTACAATATGATTCTGCAGGAAATGATGTGAGTGTGTGCAAGAATGTGTAAATGTGTGTGTCAGTCAGTGTTGCGATGGTCACGGCTGGACAGTGGAGTACCTGGAGGTGCATGGAGGCACGCAACGCCACATAACATTACGACGTGCCGTTGACGTGCTCCACCTTCACAGGGTCTCAAGAAGTAGCGGGAGGATCCGTTTTGGCACAGGGTGCAGACGGCGCCATTTAGGGTATACCAGAGGCCAGACTCCGGAGTCGCATACTGGCAGCGGCAATGTGAGTGGAGTCTGCTTGTTGGTTAGATGGGGAAGGACTGGGCTTTAGTAGAGGGGGATGCTTGGTTTTCTATTTTATACTGTACTTTTCAAAATAAACCTATTTTTCTATGAAAAAAGTTGTTGTTTTTTTGCAGCCCACATAACGTTTTCCTGACATTATAGCATCCTTAGGACCCCCCTGTCCCCCCACACTCAGGGTCCCCCTCCCTTGGCACTGAAGGGGTTAAAACCCCTTCAGCCACTTACATTAATCGCTGGTGACATCTCCTCCCCCGGCGACATCAGCTCCCGAGTGGAGCGGAAAGCGCATGCGCGGCAAGGGCTGCGCGCGTTCAAACAGTCCATAGGAAAGCATTTTTCAATGCTTTCCTATGGACGTCCTGCACGCTGGATGCGAATTTTGCATCCAGTGTCGCAGAAGCGCCTGTAGCGGCTGTCAGTTAAAAAGCCACTAGAGGTTGGATTAACCCTAAAGGGTTGAAACCTGGGGGACCTGGCACCCAGACCACTTCATTAAGCTGAAGTAGTCTGGGTGACTATAGTGTCCCTTTAAACCTTGTTTATTTGGCCTGTGCTAGACTTTGAGTGTGACATGCTTACAGTACGCTGTGGAGAAGTGACATTTTAGGTGAAGCTATGCCAACTAAAAAAAAAAAAGTTGCAGATATATATTTCTAGTTCCAACATTTTTATATGAAATTCGAAAATTTCCATTTCAATGCACACACAGTTCCAAAAAAACAAACAAACAACCCATAGCATCCCCTGGGATGTCACCTGCTGGTATGTTCATTGTTAACCCTTACTTGTAATTCTAAAGCGTGTTCTATTATTTACAAAAAATTATTCCAGAGTTATTGTACAGATGGATTTTAGGAGAACCAACAGAGTGAGGGGACCCTATAATTCTAAAATGGAGAAGAATACTGTTCACTTTATTTCCATATTGTAAAGGGCAAATGAGAGTTTACGAACATAGTTAAAAAGAAGCAGTACAATTGGATAGATGTTTATTAAATAAAGTGTGACTGGTCATGAATTAAGTTAAAATTTCAAATTGTAGGTAAAAAAAAAAAAAAATCACACATGTTTACAATTCAGCTCTTTTAGCCCAAATCTTTAGATAAATTCCCTTTAAATTCCTAACAAGTCACTCTTTAGTGCCTAATCCTGGCAGTGTTATCCTGCAATAAGTGCATCTCTGATCAACCATCCCAATTAAAGGGACAGTACACTCTCCTTATGCCCACAGCAAGGATTTAATAGCTTGCACCCAGCCGAGGTGTACCTGGGGCCACCAGCACCCACTGGTCGGTCTGTCCGTCCCCGGCCGGCTTCTTCTTGGAGAGCATGGTCCCTGCAGCCGGTTATTTTACACCCACAGCCCACGCTGCTTGCCCGTCAATGTGAGGAGAGACTTGGCGCCCATCAGGATTGCACCACTGAGCTGCGCGGGGGGGACACTTCCTAACTATATGCCAATACTCTACTTAACTCATATAATAGTATGCACGACGACATACTATTTACTTTTTAATAATGGAAAGTTTAATTCATGCAGTCTGTGCGAATTTGTCGGTTGTGGTCTTTGGTCTTATTTTAAAAATAATGTGTGTCCCCCACATTCATGGTAGAGATAGTTTCTCCCTCTTGGTGTCAGTATGTTGCAGGAAGAAATTCTCTGCTACCTTCCTGTGGCCTCCCCCTTCCTTGTGAGTTATAGAGCATAGATAACTTTGTACACAGCTACATTGTTACTTGTTGCAGTGAAGTAACAGTGCCAATATTCCTTTAATAGAATGCAATATGTAGTGTTTTAGATCTCTCTGTAATGGGGATAGTCATACACACAGCAATACACACACAGACAGACAGTCAGTCACACACAGTTACATTCATACAGTTAGTCACACAAATGGAAAGTTACCTTTCTCCATAATGAGCTGTAAGGAAGGAGAGGAGGCACTTGGAGCTCCTGGAGTTTTTGGGGAAGCAGGGACTCCTTCTGCTTCCCCCTTCCTTTGCAGCACCGGGTTCTAGGTGTGCTTCGCTTGTTTTATTTTCGAAATTCGGACGCCCATTATTCGGGACATACTAAAAGGAATGACAGATTGGAATGCCCATAGACTTTAACAAGGCAGTGGAATGCCCATAGAGAATAATGGACATAAAAGGAATGCCCATAGAGAATAATGGAAACAAAAGATTTCAATTAGAAACAAAACTATTAGACATATGAAATAAATCTTTTACCACAATAATCTCCAGATTCAGTGTCAATTTTTGAAATTGAGATTAAGTGGGATTATCATTGTTTTCTATGGAATGACAATGGTGAATGACTAAAGAGAATGCCCATAGACTATAATGGGAGGCAACACATAAACTCATTTGCAGGTAAATCTGTGTAATTTAGAAAATTAATCTTTAGCACAGGTGTTCCACAAGAACAGCAGTAGATTGTAAAATTAAAAGTAACTGGGATTATAGCTCTTTTCTATGGAATGACAGGTAAATGATACAATGGAATGCCCATAGACTATAATGGGAAGCAATATGTGACTTGGAATCTGAACCGTGAAACATATCAAGTAAATCTTTTGCAGGCATACTCTGCGAGTTCAGTGTCAATTTTTAAAATTGAGATTAAGTGGGATTATCATTGTTTTCTATAGAATGACAATGGTGAATGACTAAAGAGAATGCCCATAGACTATAATGGGAGGCAACACATAAACTCATTTGCAGGTAAATATGTGTAATGTAGCAAATTCATCTTTACCACAGGTGTTCCCCAAGTACATCAGTAGATTGTAAAATTAAAAATAACTGGGATTATAGCTCTTTTCTATGGAATGACAGGTAAATGATACAATGGAATGCCCATAGACTATAATGGGAAGCAATATGTGACTTGGAATCTGAACCGTGAAACATATCAAGTAAATCTTTTGCAGACATACTCTGCGAGTTCAGTGTCAATTTTTAAAATTGAGATTAAGTGGGATTATCATTGTTTTCTATGGAATGACAATGGTGAATGACTAAAGAGAATGCCCATAGACTATAATGGGAGGCAACACATAAACTCATTTGCAGGTAAATCTGTGTAATGTAGAAAATTAATCTTTAGCACAGGTGTTCCCCAAGTACAGCAGTAGATTGTCAAATTAAAAGTAACCGGGATTATAGCTCTTTTCTATGGAATGACAGGTAAATGATAAAATGGAATGCCCATAGACTATAATGGGAAGCAATATGTGACTTGGAATCTGAACCGTGAAACATATCAAGTAAATCTTTTGCAGGCATACTCTGCGAGTTCAGTGTCAATTTTTAAAATTGAGATTAAGTGGGATTATCATTGTTTTCTATAGAATGACAATGGTGAATGACTAAAGAGAATGCCCATAGACTATAATGGGAGGCAACACATAAACTCATTTGCAGGTAAATATGTGTAATGTAGCAAATTCATCTTTACCACAGGTGTTCCCCAAGTACAGCAGTAGATTGTAAAATTAAAAATAACTGGGATTATAGCTCTTTTCTATGGAATGACAGGTAAATGATACAATGGAATGCCCATAGACTATAATGGGAAGCAATATGTGACTTGGAATCTGAACCGTGAAACATATCAAGTAAATCTTTTGCAGACATACTCTGCGAGTTCAGTGTCAATTTTTAAAATTGAGATTAAGTGGGATTATCATTGTTTTCTATGGAATGACAATGGTGAATGACTAAAGAGAATGCCCATAGACTATAATGGGAGGCAACACATAAACTCATTTGCAGGTAAATCTGTGTAATGTAGAAAATTAATCTTTAGCACAGGTGTTCCCCAAGTACAGCAGTGGATTGTCAAATTAAAAGTAACTGGGATTATAGCTCTTTTCTATGGAATGACAGGTAAATGATACAATGGAATGCCCATAGACTATAATGGGAAGCAATATGTGACTTGGAATCTGAACCGTGAAACATATCAAGTAAATCTTTTGCAGGCATACTCTGCGAGTTCAGTGTCAATTTTTAAAATTGAGATTAAGTGGGATTATCATTGTTTTCTATAGAATGACAATGGTGAATGACTAAAGAGAATGCCCATAGACTATAATGGGAGGCAACACATCAACTAATTTGCAGGTAAATATGTGTAATGTAGCAAATTCATCTTTACCACAGGTGTTCCCCAAGTACAGCAGTAGATTGTAAAATTAAAAATGACTGGGATTATAGCTCTTTTCTATGGAATGACAGGTAAATGATACAATGGAATGCCCATAGACTATAATGGGAAGCAATATGTGACTTGGAATCTGAACCGTGAAACATATCAAGTAAATCTTTTGCAGGCATACTCTGCGAGTTCATTGGCAATTTTTGAAATTGAGATTAAGTGGGATTATCATTGTTTTCTATGGAATGACAATGGTGAATGACTAAAGAGAATGCCCATAGAGTATAATGGGAGGCAACATATAAACTCATTTGCAGGTAAATCTGTGTTATGTAGCAAATTTATCTTTACCACAGGTGTTCCCCAAGTACATCAGTACATTGTAAAATGAAAAGTAACTGGGATTATAGCTTTTTTCTATGGAATGACAGCAGGGGTGTATCCTGGTTTTGTGCTGCCCTAGGCAGGACAAAACTCAGGCGCCCCCCTCACCCCCACCCCCCCCCGCCCCCCCACCCAACCCTTCCCCCGCCTTCTAAATACACACACACTGACAGATACGCATCCATTAGCTAACTGTTAGCTAATGGATGCGTATCTGTCAGTGTGTGTGTGTGAGTGTATGAGTGTGTCTGTTAGTGAGTGTGAGTGTGTCTGTTAGTGAGTGTGTCTGTTAGTGAGTGTGTGAGTGTGTCTGTTAGCTGCTAACAGACACACTCACACACTCACTAACAGACACACTCACACACACTGACATACACACACTAACAGACACACACAGTCAGACACACACACACTCTAACAGACACACTCTCACACACACACACTCTAACAGACAAACAGACACACTCACACTCACTAACAGACACACACTAACAGACGCACTCACACACACTAACAGACACACTCACACACACTAACAGACACACACAGTCAGACACACTCGCACACACTCTCACACTCACTAACAGACACACACACTAACAGACACACTCACACACACTAACAGACACACTCACACACTAACAGACACACACAGTCAGACACACTCACACACACTAACAGACACACACACACACACACACTAACAGACACACTCACACACTAACAGACACACACAGTCAGACACACACACACACACTAACAGACACACTCACTCACATTAACTCATTTTTTTTTTTTTAATTTACCCCCCCAGCCTCCTTACCTTTGGGAATGCTGGGGGGGGTTCTCCCTCTCCCTGGGGTCTAGTGGGGCTGCCGGTCGGGCTGCTGGGCTGGTTGCTGGCGAGGGAGCACTTCCTCTGAGCTGTCTGCTCAGCTCCCTCGCGCGCCGCAGAGTGAGGCTGGGAGGCGGAGCCGGAATATGACGTCATATTCCGGCTCCCAGCCTCACTCTGCGGCGCGCGAGGGAGCTGAGCAGACAGCTCAGAGGAAGTGCTCCCTCGCCAGCCGCCCGCCCGCCCAGCAACCAGCCCAGCAGCCACCAGCCCAGGGTGTCTGTTAGCCGCAAGGCTAACAAGGCATTTGCCCTGGGCGTTTGGGGGCGGCTTTTTTTGCCGCCCCCTGGAAAATGCCGCCCAAGGCAAATGCCTTGTTTGCCTCGCGGCAAATACACCCCTGAATGACAGGTAAATGATACAATGGAATGCCCATAGAGTATAATGAGAAGCAATATGTGACTTGGACTCTGAACCGTGAAGGTTCAGTGTAAATTCTTGAAATTGCCCAAGCCACACGTGTAGCGACGGAACTGCCGCCGGTGCAGTTGTACCGGGGCCCGCACGCTAATGGGGCCCATTGGGTGGCCCATGCACTTAGTGCCACCCGATGGGCCCTATATCTTCAGGGGCACTGTCAGCACTGTGACCGTGTAATAGCGCGACAGGGCCCCTTGAAGAAAAAATAAATGCAGCCGCAACGCAAGTGCTGCTCGGAGGAAGTGACGGCCGGTCACTTCCTCCCAGCTCACTCTGCGCAGGAGGAGAGGCAGCGTGGAGGCCTTGAAGAGGGAGAGCCACGCTGACTCCCATCAGCCCCAGTCACCCTCCTGCAAAGAAACGGTAAGAAACAGGAGGGTGGCTGACAAATGAGCTGTCTGTGTCAGTGTGTATGTCTGTCAGTATGTATGCACGTCTGTCAGTATGTGTATATATGTAGGTCTGTCAGTATGTATATATGTATGTATGAGTATCAATGTATGTCTGTATGAATATATGTTTGTGTGTATGTATGGATGTCAGTGTCTGTATGCATGCATGTCAGTATGCATATATGTATGTATACCAGTACCAATGTATGTCATTATGAATGTATGTCTGTGTGTGTGTGTATGGATATCAGTGTCTGTATGCATGTATGTCTGTATGCATGTATGTCAGTATGCATGTATCTATGTCTGTCAGTATGTATGCATGCCACTGTCAATGTATGCCAGTATGAATGTATGTATGTCAGTGTCTGTATGTCCTTATGCGTGTGTGTGTCTGTATGTGTCACGATTCGGGGAACCTAACACGCTAACACACACACAGAAAGGGTGCCGTACCGGACCTTAGAGTGGCCGGGCTAAGCACACACAGAATAGTCAGGAGACAAGCCAAGTAAGGGGAACCAGAAGACAGGATAACGAGAAACAAGCCGAGGTCAAAGGGTAGGAGAAAGTCACAAAGTCAGTTTAACAAGCCAGAGAGTACGTAACCAGAAACACATGTTCAGTATCAATACTAGTAAGCAAAGACCACAACAGGGCAGGGAGGAACAGGAAAGGTAAGTATTTCAACCCTGTGGTTAATTCTGATTGGATAACTTCCAATCAGAATTAACAATCACATGTGGGAGATATCTTTGTCTCCCACTGTGATTGTCGTACTGTGTCTTTAACGCCGGGTCAGGTGGCTGACCGCGGTGTGTACAAGAGTGGGCGGTCCCCCAGCATTCAGCGTCATGCATGCTGCCGCTGGGGGACGGAGAGGAGGACGCGGGCGGCATCCGAGGCTGGGAGGATGCCGCCCAGCGAGCGTATGCCGGGAAAGGACCCGCGGACGGCTGGAGGGTGAGTGCCGCGAGCGGACTGCAGCCTCCCCTCGCAGCCGCCCGCGGGATCCTGACAGTATGTATGTTATTATGTGTCTGTCTGTCAATATGTATGCCTGTGTGTCTGTATATGTGTGTCAGTATGTATGCCTATATGCGTGTATGTCTATTTCAGTATGCGTGTCTGTTAGTATGTATCTTTGTGTGTATCTGTGTCCTTTTGTATCAGTGCGTGTGTTTGTGTCTGTGTGTGTGTGTATTCCTGTGGGCGGGCTTGGATGCGGGCTCCCAGGGGCCCAGACACGCAGCTAAGTTAGGGGCCTTAAAATTTCTGACGGCGGCCCTGTATACAACCTAGAAATTTTGACTTGGGGTGCCCTGGGAAAATACTGAAATATTAAGGGCACCTTTAACCTAAAATGTTTGGGAACAACTGGATTAGCCAATGGAAACAAAACATAGCTCACATTGCTAAACAGCAATGTACCAAACCACTTATTATTGGTATTTATATAGCTCCAATTTATTTCACAGCGCTTTACAATATTAGAAAAGAAGGAAATTTAATGAAATGAGACAATTATAAAGTCTTACATGAACAATAGGTTGATGAGGATCCTGCTCAGACAAGCTTACAATATAGAGACACTTAAAACAGATGAAGTGATCTGGTTGTCTACACTGTGTGCAGAATTATTAGGCAAATGAGTATTTTGACCACATCATCCTCTTTATGCATGTCGTCTTACTCCAAGCTGTATAGGCTCGAAAGCCTACTACCAATTAAGCATATTAGGCGATGTGCATCTCTGTAATGAGAAGGGGTGTGGTCTAATGACATCAACACCCTATATCAGGTGTGCATAATTATTAGGCAACTTCCTTTCCTTTGGCAAAATGGGTCAAAAGAAGGACTTGACAGGCTCAGAAAAGTCAAAAATAGTGAGATATCTTGCAGAGGGATGCAGCACTCTTAAAATTGCAAAGCTTCTGAAGCGTGATCATCGAACAATCAAGCGTTTCATTCAAAATAGTCAACAGGGTCGCAAGAAGCGTGTGGAGAAACCAAGGCGCAAAATAACTGCCCATGAACTGAGAAAAGTCAAGCGTGCAGCTGCCAAGATGCCACTTGCCACCAGTTTGGCCATATTTCAGAGCTGCAACATCACTGGAGTGCCCAAAAGCACAAGGTGTGCAATACTCAGAGACATGGCCAAGGTAAGAAAGGCTGAAAGACGACCACCACTGAACAAGACACACAAGCTGAAACGTCAAGACTGGGCCAAGAAATATCTCAAGACTGATTTTTCTAAGGTTTTATGGACTGATGAAATGATAGTGAGTCTTGATGGGCCAGATAGATGGATTGGTAAAGGGCAGAGAGCTCCAGTCCGACTCAGATGCCAGCAAGGTGGAGGTGGAGTACTGGTTTGGGCTGGTATCATCAAAGATGAGCTTGTGGGGCCTTTTCGGGTTGAGGATGGAGTCAAGCTCAACTCCCAGTTTCTGGAAGACTCCTTCTTCAAGCAGTGGTACAGGAAGAAGTCTGCATCCTTCAAGAAAAACATGATTTTCATGCAGGACAATGCTCCATCACACGCGTCCAAGTACTCCACAGCGTGGCTGGCAAGAAAGGGTATAAAAGAAGAAAATCTAATGACATGGCCTCCTTGTTCACCTGATCTGAACCCCATTGAGAACCTGTGGTCCATCATCAAATGTGAGATTTACAAGGAGGGAAAACAGTACACCTCTCTGAACAGTGTCTGGGAGGCTGTGGTTGCTGCTGCACGCAATGTTGATGGTGAACAGATCAAAACACTGACAGAATCCATGGATGGCAGGCTTTTGAGTGTCCTTGCAAAGAAAGGTGGCTATATTGGTCACTGATTTGTTTTTGTCATGTTTTTGAATGTCAGAAATGTATATTTGTGAATGTTGAGATGTTATATTGGTTTCACTTGCAAAAATAAATAATTGAAATGGGTATATATTTGTTTTTTGTTAAGTTGCCTAATAATTATGCACAGTAATAGTCACCTGCACACACATATATCCCCCTAAAATAGCTATAACTAAAAACAAACTAAAAACTACTTCCAAAAATATTCAGCTTTGATATTAATGATTTTTTTGGGTTCATTGAGAACATGGTTGTTGTTCAATAATAAAATTAATCCTCAAAAATACAACTTGCCTAATAATTCTGCACTCCCTGTATAGCAGGCCCGGACTGGCCATCGGGCACACCGGGCAAATGCCCGGTGGGCCGCGATGGCCGTGGGGCCGAGGCCGGCAGGGGAAATCTCCCCTGCCAGCCCCTGCAGGGCCAGCGCTATCCAAGCGCCAACCCTGCTGTGCGTCTCCATGGACCGGTGGGGAGATCAAAGATCTCCCACACCGGCCCAGAGACATTGAGATGCGGCCGCGGGATGGGGAGGGAAGGAGGGAGGCAGGAGAGAGTACCGGCGGAGCTCTAGCCAGCAGCTCCGCCGGGTCCTATCGCGAGGTCTGAGCGTTGCCGCGGTTACCGCAGCAACGCTCAGATCTCGCGAGAGTGAACACTAGCCTGCAGGTTAGAGTTCACTCTCACCACTGGACCACCAGGGAAGGAAGCATGGCTCCCCACCCCAGGAAGAACGGATCCCCACCTCCCTCCCAGGCAGACCGGCTCCCCACCCCCTCCCAGGCTAAGGTAAGAAGGGAGTGGGGGGGGTATAATTTTTTTTATTATTATTTATAAAAAAAATATATATTTTAATTTAAATTAAAAAATACATTCCCACACAGCACCCAGACACACAAAGCACCCAGACACACACAGCACCCTCAGACACACACAGCACCCTCAGACACACACAGCACCCTCAGACACATACAGCACCCTCAGACACACACAGGACCCCCAGACACACACAGGACCCCCAGACACACACAGCACCCCCAGACACACACAGCCCCCAGACACACACAGGACCCCCAGACACACACAGGACCCCCAGACACACACAGCACCCCCAGACACACACAGCACCCCCAGACACACACAGCACCCCCAGACACACACACAGCGCCCCCAGACGCACACAGCGCCCCCAGACGCACACAGCGCCCCCAGACGCACACAGCACACCCAGACGCACACAGCACACCCAGACGCACACAGCGCCCCCAGACACACACAGCGCACCCTCAGACACACAGCACCCTCGCTCACACACACAGCACACTTCCACACACACACACATATATATATATATATATATATATATAAAATAACCCTCAGTGAGTTAACAAAGAAAATTAGAAACCTAGAATGTGACTCGCAGAGTATGCCTGCAAAAGATTTACTTGATATGTTTCACGGTTCAGATTCCAAGTCACATATCGCTTCCCATTATAGTCTATGGGCATTCCATTGTATCATTTACCTGTCATTCCATAGAAAAGAGCTATAATCCCAGTTATTTTTAATTTTACAATCTACTGCTGTACTTGGGGAACACCTGTGGTAAAGATGAATTTGCTACATTACACATATTTACCTGCAAATTAGTTTATGTGTTGCCTCCCATTATAGTCTATGGGCATTCTCTTTAGTCATTCACCATTGTCATTCTATAGAAAACAATGATAATCCCACTTAATCTCAATTTTAAAAATTGACACTGAACTCGCAGAGTATGCCTGCAAAAGATTTACTTGATATGTTTCACGGTTCAGATTCCAAGTCACATATTGCTTCCCATTATAGTCTATGGGCATTCCATTTTATCATTTACCTGTCATTCCATAGAAAAGAGCTATAATCCCAGTTACTTTTAATTTGACAATCCACTGCTGTACTTGGGGAACACCTGTGCTAAAGATTAATTTTCTACATTACACAGATTTACCTGCAAATGAGTTTATGTGTTGCCTCCCATTATAGTCTATGGGCATTCTCTTTAGTCATTCACCATTGTCATTCCATAGAAAACAATGATAATCCCACTTAATCTCAATTTTAAAAATTGACACTGAACTCGCAGAGTATGTCTGCAAAAGATTTACTTGATATGTTTCACGGTTCAGATTCCAAGTCACATATTGCTTCCCATTATAGTCTATGGTCATTCCATTGTATCATTTACCTGTCATTCCATAGAAAAGAGCTATAATCTCAGTTACTTTTAATTTGACAATCTACTGCTGTACTTGGGGAACACCTGTGGTAAAGATGAATTTGCTACATTACACAGATTTACCTGCAAATGAGTTTATGTGTTGCCTCCCATTATAGTCTATGGGCATTCTCTTTAGTCATTCACCATTGTCATTCCATAGAAAACAATGATAATCCCACTTAATCTCAATTTCAAAAATTGCCAATGAACTCGCAGAGTATGCCTGCAAAAGATTTACTTGATATGTTTCACGGTTCAGATTCCAAGTCACATATTGCTTCCCATTATACTCTATGGGCATTCCATTGCATCATTTACCTGTCATTCCATAGAAAAGGGCTATATTCCCAGTTACTTTTAATTTTACAATCTACTGCTGTACTTGGGGAACACCTGTGCTAAAGATGAATTTGCTACATTACCCAGATTTACCTGCAAATGAGTTTATGTGTTGCCTCCCATTATAGTCTATGGGCATTCTCTTTAGTCATTCACCATTGTCATTCCATAGAAAACAATGATAATCCCACTTAATCTCAATTTTAAAAATTGACACTGAACTCGCAGAGTATGCCTGCAAAAGATTTACTTGATATGTTTCACGGTTCAGATTCCAAATCACATATTGCTTCCCATTATAGTCTATGGGCATTCCATTGTATCATTTACCTGTCATTCCATAGAAAAGAGCTATAATCCCAGTTATTTTTAATTTTACAATCTACTGCTGTACTTGGGGAACACCTGTGGTAAAGATGAATTTGCTACATTACACATATTTACCTGCAAATTAGTTTATGTGTTGCCTCCCATTATAGTCTATGGGCATTCTCTTTAGTCATTCACCATTGTCATTCTATAGAAAACAATGATAATCCCACTTAATCTCAATTTTAAAAATTGACACTGAACTCGCAGAGTATGCCTGCAAAAGATTTACTTGATATGTTTCACGGTTCAGATTCCAAGTCACATATTGCTTCCCATTATACTCTATGGGCATTCCATTGCATCATTTACCTGTCATTCCATAGAAAAGGGCTGTATTCCCAGTTACTTTTAATTTTACAATCTACTGCTGTACTTGGGGAACACCTGTGGTAAAGATGAATTTGCTACATTACACATATTTACCTGCAAATTAGTTTATGTGTTGCCTCCCATTATAGTCTATGGGCATTCTCTTTAGTCATTCACCATTGTCATTCTATAGAAAACAATGATAATCCCACTTAATCTCAATTTTAAAAATTGACACTGAACTCGCAGAGTATGCCTGCAAAAGATTTACTTGATATGTTTCACGGTTCAGATTCCAAGTCACATATTGCTTCCCATTATACTCTATGGGCATTCCATTGCATCATTTACCTGTCATTCCATAGAAAAGGGCTGAATTCCCAGTTACTTTTAATTTTACAATCTACTGCTGTACTTGGGGAACACCTGTGCTAAAGATGAATTTGCTACATTACCCAGATTTACCTGCAAATGAGTTTATGTGTTGCCTCCCATTATAGTCTATGGGCATTCTCTTTAGTCATTCACCATTGTCATTCCATAGAAAACAATGATAATCCCACTTAATCTCAATTTTAAAAATTGACACTGAACTCGCAGAGTATGCCTGCAAAATATTTACTTGATATGTTTCACGGTTCAGATTCCAAGTCACATATTGCTTCCCATTATAGTCTATGGTCATTCCATTGTATCATTTACCTGTCATTCCATAGAAAAGAGCTATAATCTCAGTTACTTTTAATTTGACAATCTACTGCTGTACTTGGGGAACACCTGTGGTAAAGATGAATTTGCTACATTACACATATTTACCTGCAAATTAGTTTATGTGTTGCCTCCCATTATAGTCTATGGGCATTCTCTTTAGTCATTCACCATTGTCATTCTATAGAAAACAATGATAATCCCACTTAATCTCAATTTTAAAAATTGACACTGAACTCGCAGAGTATGCCTGCAAAAGATTTACTTGATATGTTTCACGGTTCAGATTCCAAGTCACATATTGCTTCCCATTATAGTCTATGGTCATTCCATTGTATCATTTACCTGTCATTCCATAGAAAAGAGCTATAATCTCAGTTACTTTTAATTTGACAATCTACTGCTGTACTTGGGGAACACCTGTGGTAAAGATGAATTTGCTACATTACACAGATTTACCTGCAAATGAGTTTATGTGTTGCCTCCCATTATAGTCTATGGGCATTCTCTTTAGTCATTCACCATTGTCATTCCATAGAAAACAATGATAATCCCACTTAATCTCAATTTCAAAAATTGCCAATGAACTCGCAGAGTATGCCTGCAAAAGATTTACTTGATATGTTTCACGGTTCAGATTCCAAGTCACATATTGCTTCCCATTATACTCTATGGGCATTCCATTGTATCATTTACCTGTCATTCCATAGAAAAGAGCTATAATCCCAGTTATTTTTAATTTTACAATCTACTGCTGTACTTGGGGAACACCTGTGGTAAAGATGAATTTGCTACATTACACATATTTACCTGCAAATTAGTTTATGTGTTGCCTCCCATTATAGTCTATGGGCATTCTCTTTAGTCATTCACCATTGTCATTCTATAGAAAACAATGATAATCCCACTTAATCTCAATTTTAAAAATTGACACTGAACTCGCAGAGTATGCCTGCAAAAGATTTACTTGATATGTTTCACGGTTCAGATTCCAAATCACATATTGCTTCCCATTATAGTCTATGGGCATTCCATTGTATCATTTACCTGTCATTCCATAGAAAAGAGCTATAATCCCAGTTACTTTTAATTTGACAATCTACTGCTGTACTTGGGGAACACCCGTGGTAAAGATGAATTTGCTACATTACACAGATTTACCTGCAAATGAGTTTATGTGTTGCCTTCCATTATAGTCTATGGGCATTCTCTTTAGTCATTCACCATTGTCATTCCATAGAAAACAATGATAATCCCACTTAATCTCAATTTTAAAAATTGACACTGAACTCGCAGAGTATGCCTGCAAAATATTTACTTGATATGTTTCACGGTTCAGATTCCAAGTCACATATTGCTTCCCATTATAGTCTATGGTCATTCCATTGTATCATTTACCTGTCATTCCATAGAAAAGAGCTATAATCTCAGTTACTTTTAATTTGACAATCTACTGCTGTACTTGGGGAACACCTGTGGTAAAGATGAATTTGCTACATTACACAGATTTACCTGCAAATGAGTTTATGTGTTGCCTCCCATTATAGTCTATGGGCATTCTCTTTAGTCATTCACCATTGTCATTCCATAGAAAACAATGATAATCCCACTTAATCTCAATTTTAAAAATTGACACTGAATCTGGAGAGTATTGTGGCAAAAGATTTATTTCATATGTGTAATAGTTTTGTCTCTAATTGAAATCTTTTGTTTCCATTATTCTCTATGGGCATTCCTTTTATGTCCATTATTCTCTATGGGCATTCCACTGCCTTGTTAAAGTCTATGGGCATTCCAATCTGTCATTCCTTTTAGTATGTCCCCATTATTCCCTTTGCAGAATGAATGAAGGTGGCAATCACAAAGTTACAAAGTCACAGTTTAGTGTTATCTGCTAAACTACTGATTAAGAATAGCCCTTTCTTTAATTTTGATCTTTCAGTGATTTAGTGGATAACTCCATACTTTGCTATCATTATCAAAACAAATGGATCCAAAATTAATTGTTTTAAAGTCATATGGATCCATTCGTTTTGTTTAATTTTTTGTTTGAAAATTTGGACGCTCCTGAATTGCTAAATTCAGACTAATGTGGACAAAATACGATTTGCTCCAAATTGAATTGCACGTTTACTGAGATTACCCTTGGGAGCAATGTTAACACTACCTTTTCTCTGAAAAGACAGTGTTTACTGCAAAAAGCCTGCAGGGACTGACTATATTCACCAGAACTAGGCTGTAGTTGTTCTGGTGACTATAGTGTCCCTTTACGATACAGGGAGCATAAGGAAAGGAAAGCCAAAAGAAGAAAAAAATGACAAAGCCACTTTCACTGAATTGCTGACAGTTTACAGTCCCTATAGGTGAAAAATCCTCATTAATCATTTGTCCATTGTGCCTGGTGTTTAGAGTTTTAATAATTAAAAAGCCGCTATTAAAATCCCTGCTTTAAAGGACCACTCTAGGCACCCAGACCACTTCAGCTTAATGAAGTGGTCTGGGTGCCCGGTCCAGCTAGGGTTAACCCATTTTTTTTAGAAACATAGCAGTTTCAGAGAAACTGCTATGTTTATAAATGGGTTAATCCAGCCCTCAAAGCCTCTAGTGGCTGTCTCATTGACAGCCGCTAGAGGCGCTTGCGTGACTCTCACTGTGAAAATCACAGTGAGAGCACGCAAGCGTCCATAGGAAAGCATTGATAATGCTTTCCTATGAGACCGGTTGAATGTGCGCGCAGCTCTTGCCGCGCGTGCAAATTCAGCTGAATGGGAGGAGAGGAGGAGGATCGGAGGAGAAGAGCTCCCCGCCCGGCGCTGGAGAAAGGTAAGTTTTAACCCCTTTCCTCTCCCCAGAGCCCGGCGGGAGTTGGACCCTGAGGGTGGGGGCACCCTCAGGGCACTATAGTGCCAGGAAAACGAGTATGTTTTCCTGGCACTATAGTGGTCCTTTAACTATATACGTGAAGATGAACAAACCGTAGTGTTCTGGGAGTTCCCTTCTCACTTACCTGAGTCCCCTGGCCACCTGTGGTTTGTCCTCTGTCACATATAAAGCAAACATTCCTTTTCCACAACAGATATAGCAATTCTTCTCAACAAGAACTTAATTAATTGACTGAGAGCATCAACTGAAGCTTTCAGGTAATTCATTCCACCAAAAGATGGTTGAAATTGATATTAATTATATAGAATAACTATAGTGATATCTGTAAAGAGGGGCCATGCAGCAAGAATTTGGGGGATCCAGGCAATTGTCAACCTTTTAATAAATAGTTTGACTCTTTACCATTGGGAACTAATAAACCATAACCAAACAAGAAAGAGAATGCACACCAGAATTCACAGAGAATAATCAACCAGGTTTAATAAACCAATGCTAGGTTGAAATACAAAATAACAGTAATATATAAAGTAATATAAGAACAGGCACAAAACATAAATAATTAACAATACTAGTTTACCAAAATTCTCACAAGCCTAATAGGGCAGAAACAGGAATCAAAATAACCCCCCAACGTTTCGGCACCTCCTGGTTGCCTTTGTGGGGGGGGGGAGGCAGCCTATAGATCAGTTAAGTGAGGGCTGGGGGAGACAGCCTACAGGAAGGGTCAGCAAGGAGCAGGAAGGTAAAGTAAGAGAAGGAGCAGAAAGGAGAAGGAACAGAAATGAGCAGGAAGGGACATCAAGGAACAGAAATGAGCTGGAAGGGACGGCAACGAGCACAAAATGTAAAGTAGTAGAAGGAGCACAAAGGAACAGAAATGAGCTGGAAAGGTTTGCAAGGAGCAGGAAGGATCAGCAAGGAGCAGGAAGGGTCAGCAAGGAGCTGGAAGGTAAAGCAGCACAAAGGTAAAGTAGAAGGAGCAGGAAGGGACATCAAGGAGCAGAAAGGGTCAGCAATGAGCAGGAAGGGGCAGAAGGAGCACAAACGTAAAGTAGGAGAAGGAGCAGAAATTAGCAGGAAGGGTCTGCAAGGAGAAGGAAGGGTCTGCAAAGAGCAGAAAGGGACAGAATAAGCACAAAGGTAAAGGAGCAGAAAGAATCAGAAAGAGCAAAAAGGTAAAGTAGGAGAAGGAGCAGAAAAGGGTAGCAAGGAGCAGAAAGGGACAGCAATGAGCACAAAGGTAAAGTAGGAGAAGGAGCAGAAGGGATCAGAAAGAGAAAGGAGCAGAAGGGCGCAAAATAAGCAGAAAGTAGCCAGGGCCGGACTGGGTATGAAAACCAGCCCTGGAAAAAATTACATACCAGCCCCATAGCATTGCGGAGTCATCAGAATTCAGCTTAACAGCCCATTAAAATGCGGACGGCATATAACGCCGTAACAGCGTTAAAGGGACACTATAGTCACCCAGACCACTTCAGCTGAATGAAGTGGCCTGGGTGCAATGTCCCTCAGGTTTTAACCCTTCACATGTAAACAAAGCAGTTTCAGAGAAACTGCTACGTTTACATTTGCGGTTAATCCAGCCTCTAGTGGCTGTCTTCCGGACAGACACTAGAGGCGCATCTGCGACGCTGGAGGCACATTTGAGAAATGCTTTCCTATGGGCACTTTGAATGCGCGCGCGGCCATGCGCATTCAGCTCCAGTGACGTCGGACGGGGGAGCTGACGTCAGACAGGGAGGAGAGGTCACCAGCGCCGAGGGAGCCTGGCGCTGGATTAAGGTAAGTAACTGAAGGGATTTTAACCCCTTCAGCGCCACGGGAAGGGGGACCCTGAGGGTGTGGGCACCCTCAGGGCACTAAAGTGTCAGGAAAACCGCTTTGTTTTCCTGACACTATAGTGATCCTTTAAGAGTTTAAGGGGTTATTTCTGCCTGGGGAAACCAAATGGTTAAATGGTTAAACCAGGAGTAGACATCCTTTGCCACTCCAGATGTTGTGGACTACATCTCCCATGATGCTTTGCAAGCCTTAATGGAGATGTAGTCAAAAAACAAAGTGTCGAAGGTTACCTACCCCTGCACTAAACCAGAAATATATAATACAGTTCCTACCCCATAAATATAATATTTAATGCTCTCATCCAACCCCCTTCCCTCCACAGTTCCTAATAAATATATTACAAATATAATTCCCTCACCCCTGTAGCCCCCTCTATTTACATTTCCTTCTACACACACACACACATAATATATATATATATATATACACGTACATATATATGTATATATATATATATATGTATGTATATATATGTATCTATATCTATATATATATATATATATATATATATATATATATATATCTATATATATCTATATCTATATATATCTATATATATATATACATATATATGTATGTATATATCTATATCTATATATATATCTATATATCTATATATCTATATCTATATATCTATATATATATATAAAATATACATTGGG